>NW_024038678.1:0-2400000 GCF_016077235.1 Cyprinodon tularosa
ACATCGTATACGCTGATGCCTTTTCAAATGCTAAGTTTTGCTCAGAAATCCAACTGCTTTTTGCCACAAATCCTGCAGGAGCAGGCGCTGGTCAACAGTGCATCCATCCAATGCAGTGATACTGCAGACACAGCAACATCTTCTGTGTTGCCTGATCTCGGCTGGGAAAGGTGCATCGGGATACTACGACCATGAGGGGGCAGTGTGGACATTATAACACTGTGGTAACTATGGAACAGCTGCTACACTGGGAGAAGCAATATGCACCAATCATGTAATCACCAGCATCTCTGCAAAATATATCCATCTTTCAGTATTACACTATGATTTAGAAATAACCACTGAAAATCTTTCATTTCTCCTTGTGTTAACATTAACCGCACAACCCATTGTCCTGGTCCAGTGGTCGATAGCAGTGAAGAGCTCAAGTATTGACACACCACCTCATTATAAATGATCTGTGGTGTGAGGGGAGAAACCTCTCTTTTCTTCACTTCCCATTTGAATCGATCTGTTCACAAGGTCCTCTCCTTCTTATTATCTTAAAAGCATCTCTGCAACACTAGTTAGATCAATATTTCACAGCAGCTTTCTATGTCATTCTGTTGTTTCAGTGGAAAGTCTCTGAACTTCCCGAAAGCCCTAACAAACCCAGATCTGTTGAAAGAGAGAGCTGTGTAAGGCCAACATCTTGACTCAGCTCTATAAGATGTTCTTGGAAATATTAGATGTATAATTACACTCATTAAATGTGTTTTAATAATGGTTCTCATAGTGATGCGTAACAATACAAATATCACATCAAATCCTCTTAAGAGGACTGCAGCCATTTTCCCTCATTTTATAAGCTTTTTCTTTATATAATATGTTTTATAGGTACCATGGCACCCAAGGGCTCTCCTTGAATTCCTCATGCAGTAAAAAACAGTAAATCTGCTGATACTGAAAATAGAATAACCATAGAAAAGCAGAAAAATTCACAAGAAGATTCTCAGTGAACTGTTTTTAATAAGTCCCTCATTTAGAAAACACAAATCCACCAAACAATAATACATGCACATCTTCCGCATATCAACTGTTCACTTTTCAATGTGAAAATGTTTAAGTCAAAGATCTCACAGAGATCACCAGGACATGAAAATACTGAGGAGTCACAAATAAAAAAGGCCAAGCGTTGTCATCTGGAGCTCCAATTATCATTTTCACTGATATATTTTAAGCTATGAAATTTAGGTATCTTAAATTGTTTTACAGTCAAATTTTCCAACTGTGAATAATAATAACCAAAAAATATATATATAAAAACCAAAAAAATATTAATAGAGCGTATTTAGTTTTGTGGTACATTACATCAGGCCACAGAAAACTGACATAGCAGCCGGAACATTTTCTATTCCAAATTCAAGTAATTTTTGAAGATATTTTCAAGTCCAAATAGGACATGAAAATCAGATCTCAGAATTGAGAGGGGAACATATTACATACAGCTCAGAGCCCTCAATTTTTATTGGCAGCATTGGTAGACAGTAAGAACACCTAAAATAAATTCATCATTTTTTACAATATAGAAGCCTGCCATAACTTCAACCTTTAGGACATTTAAGCCTCTAAAAATTCCAAAATATTAATGTAACCAACAATATATAATGCAGGTTAATGAAGGTTTCTGCAGGTAAAGTTTAAGTCAGATCATTATACTTCAAACTAAAGTCCTATATAAATAGGAAATATATCCTAAGATAATTCAGATTTTTAAATTATTTCAAATTCTAGAAAGAAAATAAATACTAATAAATATTTAATATACAAATAGGCTGCTTGAAATGAAACAGGTAGGTTTAAGAACTGTTAACCAAATTCTTACAAAAATAATTATATCCTAAAGGAAACTTAACTTTCCTATTTCAAAACTACAAAAGAGAAAAATTGTCATCAGTATCTCCCCAAAGTATCTCCCTTTTAACAGTTTTTTAAAAATGCAAAAAAAAAAAATATATATATATATATATATATATATATATATATATATATATATATATATATATAGGCCTGGTAAAGGACCCGAGCATATACATAATGCTGTATATTTTTTTAACTCAATCTTAACAGAACATAATTAATATGGTTGATGATAAATATTTAGCCAGAACTTAAATGCACAGCAAAAGTTATTTAAGTATTTATCAAAAACAGAAAAAACAGAAGAAAAAAAAGTCAAAAGAGAAACCAAATCATGACATCTGAATTTCTAATTTAACTAAATGCAAATCCTGACATATTTTAAGTCTACCTATGGCCTCAAATTGAGTTGATTGTATGTAAGACTTTAAAAAAAAACTCCATCTTCCACTGCTCATCCTTCAGCTTCATGGAGTGCCTACATTTTTTTCATAAATGTAGGGTACACCCCGGAAATGTTGCCAGTCCACTCCAGGGCAAGTCAGTCATACAATATAAAACTAACAACACCCCTAAAGCCAATTTTAGAGTCACCAATCAACCTAACAGCCATGTTTCTGTACCAAGACAGAACCCACACATGCACGGGAAGAACACGCAAAGTCCAAGCAGAAAGACCCATGACCTAATAGCTGCAAGGCTAACGCGATAAACCATACAATAGAAACCCATGTAACATTAAGCTTTGACTTCCAGTTTCCCCAGGAATACAAGATAAAATTACATGAAATTAACTTTTATGCACTGCTTCCATTAAAAGATGAATTTATTTTGAGCTTTTTTACAAATCTATCTATAATTGTTGAGGGTGCTGTATGTAATATTAGTTCATAAGATGGTAAGAGAGATTGGTTTTCATACTGGAAATTATCATTTTAAACAACACTTGACCTTTGTGCAGAGAAGAAAGGAAATAAAACAGGAACAATTAGGAACCATATCAAACATTTAGAAAGAAAACATCCAAATCAGCTCATCTCCACAGTACCAATACATTACAAAACAAAGAGGCTGGCAATGCTTCCATCTACCAAAGACATAAATGTTGCCTTTTTTTCAGCTTGTATGAGCCATACATCAGTCAAATCGTTCCCATGTAACCTCAGTTGGTTCAAAACAAAGTGATGGAGGAACATACATAGGTCATCTCGCACAGAAAGCCACAGGAACAGAAATAAGAAAAACTGAATCAGACTTCAAAGCAGTTTCGGAATCATTTACACTTACGAGGGGTGGTGAAAAGACAGATGCACCCAACATAGTCTGTATACTGTGGATTTTTCCACAAGTTCTCTTACTCTGACAATTTATGGTCATTTAATATAAAAGCACACTGTAGCTCCTGACCGGGTCAAATCCATTTTTTCGCACCAGACACTGAGCGTATATAATTGTACTCGAACGCCCATGATGCTTCACTTACCCTGCGCCCACAAGCATTGTTACGAACAAGAAAAGAGTTTGGAAAAAATGTATATTTAAATACCAGACGGGTCCTCTTGAAATCACTTGCTCATGACTCTGTGGGATTAAAGGATAACCGTAAACAATTGTGCTCACCGAGGTTCGGTCTTTTTTTCTCCTGCTTACACCTTTCCTGGTGTCATCCTGATAGAACCATCCTGATTTAGTCCTCCCTAAATCCTGATATATTAGTCTTACATGGGTGTCATTAGTGCCATTAGTCGAATGCCCTTTCCCCACAGATCCCCCTCAGGCTTGCTCTAATTTATTAAGATGTTTTAATGTCTGCTAAATCATGGCACACGTCAGGCTTTCCATTCATCAAGTCCGACTGTTAAATGGGCCATTGTGTTCTGAAGTAATACCTCTCTGATCTATTCACTCCTGCCACCTTGGAGCATTTGAATGATAGAATGAAGCAGGTCTAAGTACCTGAGTGGTGGCGGCGGTGGTCTTTCACTGAAATATATAAGCAAACAGGGACATCACGAACTACACAAAAAAAAGGTAATAATACAACTGACAGCAAAGGACAGATTCACATAGAAATAAAACACAGCTGACCATATATTTAGCCAAATAATGTTAAGAGCTGGTGGCTAGATTGCAGTTTTCAGACTGGCACAATTGGCAGCACTTTGAACGTCCTGTCCCAACTATAATGGCTGATGATGATGATGCATATCAGCTGGCTTCGGCTGGGTGCCCAGACGGATGTAGAGAAAGACTGAAAATCCTATTTCAAATGGCCTATTAATGAATAAATCATTGGAGTTTCCTATAAATATTTCAGCCTCTTGTACTCTAATGTCCATATCCCTGTTTTAAAATGTTCAAGATGTTTCTTGATCCTTTATTTAATCCAGCTGAAATGATAGGTAAAGATCTTATATAACTTGCCATTGCGGTAGGCTGTCTGTTTCTTTCGGCACAGAAACCTCATCATTTCCTTTCTTTCACCATGATTCAGATAAAAAAGACAGTAAACTGGTAATATAGCATTATGATAACCAGAATCATCTGAAGGAAAGAAAAATGCTTAGTTGACTAGTTGATTTTCAGGATGATTGGCCCTGATTGGTGAATAGCTGGCTGGAAACTCACTCATCTAATGTTTACTAATGTGTTAACCCACCACAGATAAGCACTACAAGCTTGCATGAGCAACAGTCTTCAGTTGTTATGTTGTTATGAAAAAGTTCAAAGGAAGCAGAGGGAAGGAAGAGATGAAAACTCAAACTCAAGCAAAGCAGCATGTTTGACACGATATTGAGACACGTTTGCAGTTCATCCTCACTATAAGATACTACTTCAGCTTTTTGAATAGCGGCCAGAGCAGGCAGGGTTCCTCATCTCCAGTAATCGGGGGCCTGTGTGTCGTGCTTCTTTTAGGTGTGTCTCTGTTTGCACACACCTAAGTCAAATGGCTAAAATTAAATCCGCAGTATGTGGTATATATTATAAATATTACCAAGAGTTCAACTAATTAACAGATTATTTCACTCACACCTGAGTAAAATAATTGATCTTTCTCTGCTTCAGGTGTGATGAAGCAGAGAAACATAAAAAAGGTGAAAAACACCAGACCTCGAGGACCGGAAGTGAGGAAACGTGTTTTATGAAATTAAGTTTTACAAATGTTAACCATATGGATATGATCCCACTGATAGTTTAAAATCTAAACTTACAAATTATTTTTCTTTTCCAGGATAGAAATTGTTGTGAATGTTTTCTTCAAGCAAAATAATCTGATTTGAAGTTATTTGATTTTTTATTTTGTATCCTATGTAATAAATATCTACTTTATAGTCTATTTACTTCTCGTTTCCCCCTTTTAACTGGCTTTCATATGTTACACATCTGCCTTTCTTGTACGATAATAAATATTTACTTTGGTTTTAACACAATATTCAGTAATCGTCACATCCTTACAGCACCAGATACTTTACTTTTAGTATTTAGTTAGTATTTAGTTAGTATTTAGCAAATACTAACTAAACATTTTGATTAAAACATAACTGAGGTTTAATTGGATTGGCTGTTATTCTCCATTATCATTTACTGTAAACAAGCCAGTAAGGCTGATTTGCTATAGAGGCTGCATTGTAAATGAATATATCAAATTAGTACAAGAAAACAGCTGCTGTATGTCATGTGGTTCAGAGAGTTGATTTTGGATAACGAATCTAAGCTTGTTTCCAGTTTTTGTGAATTTAGTAGCAGTGCTAATCCTGAAGTCAACTATCTGCCAAGCTATGTTTGGCAATCAACGTAGCTGTGGTGACTAGAAACATGCCTCTTTGTTAGAGGAAACTACAAAAAGGTTGTTTAAGATTTTAGAATATTTTAATGCCTTGATCACAAGCCAATTGTTATATTTTACTTTTATTTTCTACTTTAGATAAAAAAAAAAAAAGTTGATTTAATGAAAAAGTCAGCTGCGGTGTCTGTCAATTCTCTTCGTCTAAAGAAAATCATCTGTGCATAACAATGACTGTTAAAATATTTTCTTCAATCTGAGCTTGTAGGTGTTAAAAATTCAGTAACATGCTATTATTATGCTTCTGCCATAATGCTGTTATTGAACTATTGGATGTCCAGATGTTGAGCACTTGGTCTTAAATAGTAACATTTAAATGGACAAATATGATTTGTAGTGTAGAATTATGTCAACATTGCCAGAAACGTGCTTATTCCTTTGAGCGAATCAATTAAGTAAAATATAATTTATTTTAACTTTTACCAATTTCATTGAGCAAAGCAAATATATATACAAACTGTGGCCTACAACTGCGCTTACTTTAGCTGGGAGAGAGATGTATTATTATATGTTTCTTAGGAACTTAGGAAATAGAAAAGATAAATTTATAGTTAGGACACCATTTGACTATTCATGAGTATTTTGATCTGCCAGATATTAGAAAATTGCAAAAACTGTTCAAACTGTCGTCTTTTAGTGAAGGCTTTTTCAGTGTTTAACTCCTTTCTAAATGCAAGGATCTGTTACCAAAAACAAGTGAGAAAGATGTTGAAAGCCATCTTCTTTTCTCACCTCCACTTGCCTGGTGGTGGTGTGAAGAGGGTGTAAAGTGGATGTGAGGGGAACGTCAGATTATCGGTTTTGGTGACAGAAAATGCTAGACGGTATAACAGATGGACGTAGCTACTGGCTATGAAAAGTCACACAAATGTGGAAGTTGTTTTACCCGATGAGGATATTTTTCTTCACTCTTTTTGACTTTCATCTCATTCTTTGAAAAGCACGATATCTTTTTCAACCATGAACATCTCTCCTGCCTTTGACTAAATTTGAATACAGAGTAAATAATAGTATACAGTGGTGATCAATGGACTTCAAGGTAATTCTCACATTTACTTGTGCTACATTTGTTGGATCAGACATAAAACACCACTTAAAAGATGAACTAATAATATCCTGGCTTTTACAAACTGTATAAACAGCTACGATATTTAATTATTTATAGGTGAAGTCGTTTTGTGCTAGAGCAAAATGCCTGTTGGAGTTGGCTGTTAGAGGTCATCTGCGTGGTGAATTCATTTCCATTATTTTCTCAAATACTAGAGATGTGAGAAAAAAACACAGCGGGAGGGCTCTCTGTGGCTGCTGGTCCTTGACGTCAGATGGTTCCGAGCCCTGAGGCGCTTTAAAATCCAGCCTATTAGACACATAGCTAAGCTCTATGCTTTATGTCCAGGTTGACATGGTTCAATTTAAGGAATTAGGTCGTTTTTTCTTTATGCAGTTGTGTGTCACAATGCGATTCACGCAGTATGTTGTGTTCGATATTCCAAAAGCTCACAGTTTCTGCACCTTGCCACTCTGTCCTTTCTATATCTACAGCATTGGTCTCTATATTGATCTTATCTTCTTTCCTTTGTAAGGTAAAGTCAATATAAATAATAACTTTAAAATACTGTATATATAAAATAGAGAAAGATCTCCTTGTTCCTTGATATTTAGTATATTTTACCTGGAAAGTCAGAATTTAAATGTGATACGATCATAATTCAATACTTTGCAAGCTCTTAATCAACCCACAAACCTTAAATGACACAAACCTTAAATGACATAAATACTTTTGAACAATAACAACTGTAATTTGTTTCCAAAATTGTTTTCCAATTAAACTAACTGGCTCTTTAGGCTGTGAGCTTGGTATACTCAGTAAAGATGCCCTGGTAGTATGTGCTCAATAAACTAAGAAAATATCTCCCGCACTACTGTGCCCCCTGCAGCTGCAGCTTGAATCATTGATAAAAAGCATTTCTGATCCATGCTGTCATGTTGTTTATACCAACTCTGAATGCTGCAGTTAAAGTCGGGTCTCATATATACACAAAATGTTGATCCAATCTGTTTATGTCCAATTTTATTGGGCCTGCGCAAACTGTAGCATAGTTTTTTTTTTAGCTGATATTAGTGACATGCATTTTTGGATTTTTGCTGCATTGTTTGTGTGCAGACTATTGTTCTGTATACAGTGTAAAGAGGGTTATTTCTATGCTCTTAAACCGGTGTGTCTATTCTTTCCAGACCTCTAAAATCCAAAAGGGGCATTTTCTTATCCCTACAGCTGCTGCTTATTGGACATTTCTTCTCATTTTGGACAATTTTTGTGTGAAGTCAAGACAATGAATTGCACTTTCTGAAATTCTCAGACCAGCCCATTTCACATGGTTGAAAGTCATCTCCATCACACCTAGATACCTGAGTGCATTTTTGCTGCCATGCTGACTCACTGTTAACAAACAGGTAACTTATAAGTGAGCAGTGAATACTTTTTTTTGTAAACTTCAATGTACATCCAAATTTGGCACAATATATTTTGGAATCCGTATCAGTGAATTCTGAACGAACTGTAAATGTTGATACACTATATTGCCAAAAGTATTTGCTCACCCATCCAAATTATTGGAATCAGGTGTTCCAATCACTTCCATGGCCACAGGTGTATAAATTCAAGCACCTAGGCATGCAGACTGTTTTTACAAACATTTGTGAAAGAATGGGTCGCTCTCAGGAGCTCAGTGAATTCCAGCGTGGAACTGTGATAGGATGCCACCTGTGCAACAAATCCAGTCGTGAAATTTCCTCGCTCCTAAATATTCCACAGTCAACTGTCAGCTGTATTATAAGAAAATGGAAGTGTTTGGGAACGACAGCAACTCAGCCACGAAGTGGTAGGCCACGTAAACTGACGGAGCGGGGTCAGCGGATGCTGACGCGCATAGTGCGAAGAGGTCGCCAACTTTCTGCAGAGTCAATCACTACAGACCTCCAAACTTCATGTGGCCTTCAGATTAGCTCAAGAACAGTGCGCAGAGAGCTTCATGGAATGGGTTTCCATGGGCGAGCAGCTGCATCCAAGCCATACATCACCAAGTGCAATGCAAAGCGTCGGATGCGGTGGTGTAAAGCACGCCGCCACTGGACTCTAGAGCAGTGGAGACGCGTTCTCTGGAGTGACGAATCGCGCTTCTCCATCTGGCAATCTGATGGACGGGTCTGGGTTTGGCGGTTGCCAGGAGAACGGTACTTGTCTGACTGCATTGTGCCAAGTGTAAAGTTTGGTGGAGGGGGGATTATGGTGTGGGGTTGTTTTTCAGGAGCTGGGCTTGGCCCCTTAGTTCCAGTGAAAGGAACTCTGAATGCTTCAGCATACCAAGACATTTTGGACAATTCCATGCTCCCAACTTTGTGGGAACAGTTTGGAGCTGGCCCCTTCCTCTTCCAACATGACTGTGCACCAGTGCACAAAGCAAGGTCCATAAAGACATGGATGACAGAGTCTGGTGTGGATGAACTTGACTGGCCTGCACAGAGTCCTGACCTCAACCCGATAGAACACCTTTGGGATGAGTTAGAGCGGAGACTGAGAGCCAGGCCTTCTCGTCCAACATCAGTGTGCGACCTCACAAATGCGCTTCTGGAAGAATGGTCAAAAATTCCCATAAACACACTCCTAAACCTTGTGGACAGCCTTCCCAGAAGAGTTGAAGCTGTTCTAGCTGCAAAGGGTGGACCGACGTCATATTGAACCCTATGGATTAGGAACGGGATGTCACTTAAGCTCATATGTGAGTCAAGGCAGGTGAGCAAATACTTTTGGCAATATAGTGTATAACAGCTTCATTTACATTGGATTTAAAGTGGGGTGTTTTATTTGGAAAAGATAAATAAATTTATATTTGATTTAAAAGTCACTCTACAGCTTTTTAGTTTATGATACAGAACGATTAACCCTCTAAACGATAGGCTTTTTATGCCTGTTTTAGTTCAGGTAGTCATTGTGTATTGTCCGTACATTCTGTTCAAATTGAACTTGAGCGGAAATGTTGGAAGAAAGCCTTTGAAAATCATTTACATCTCAATAAACATCTCTATTTCAACATCTTTTCGCCCGCCGGCTACATTTTCTTGCTGTATAGATTGAAGTGAATTTTGTCCTCTCTACATTTTCATTAAGGTTTTTGCTCAGGGGGAAACTGAGGCAAAACACAACGTTTTGAGACATCTATGTTTCATGGCTCACCTGTTTTATTCCTTCCTATAAAATGGAAGTGAAAGACACAATACATCATATATTTAACTGTCAAATTTTTCAAATGAAAGAATCTACTATTTGGACATAAAAATGCCAGAGTTTTGTTGTTGTAGTCGTCTGATAATTTGAAAAGAAAAAAAACACTCTGGCGCTTGTACAATGCAGCACTGCTCCTACTGCCGTTTGCAGGCTCATGCCATGTCTCTAGATGCCAAGTCCAGATTTTTAGGCAGCGATCCACTGCAGCTATTTATTTATTTATTTTTTAAACGTTAAAGCCTTAAGGAGCCAACATTCAGCTTTACGGAATTAAACCATAATAAGCTAAATGGGTAACACTATGGGGTGTTTTATGAAAAAACTTCTGGACACAACCAATTTCTAATGGAGCATATATATGTATAAATACAGGCTGCTGGATGTCTTTATAATTGGGGCCGTTGCGAGAATGTTCAAAGGCACAAGCATGTGAGAATTAACATGTTAAAACGGTCGGATTTAGGCATGAAGGAGAATACAGAAATTTTGGAGATCAAAACTAAAATCTCTCACCGAGGCCCTCTAAAAGTTACACCGAGTGCTTAATGATTGTAAACTGCATGAAACTGAATGCTGAGAAAAGCATGATGCTATCCTTTTTTTTTTTACAAAAAGAAGGCTGAAACTACTTTGGCACATGAATGGAAGTAAGGCATCTGTGTTATTCAAGAATTAAAGTAAAGAGCCGAAATGGTATATTGTTCCCAACTGGCAAAAATGTCACACCCACAAGTAAAAATTAGTAAATAAAGGCAAGCAAATAATGTGAATTAACTCAGCAGCACGCTCCAACTTCTTCACACATTTCTATAGAGCACGATAAAACTGTCATTTCCAAGCAAGAAGAAAAATAAAACATGGCTACTTTTTAAAAGGAAAGAAAAAATGTGGGAAAATAAAGCAGAGAGGTTGTGTCACAACATTGACCTGAATGTACATATTGAAATAGTGAGGATTAAGGAGAGAGGGGATGTGTCCACACTCAGGCCTTTGGAGCCACGGGCGCTCATACCTGCAGCACACAAAAACAGAAGAAAATGGTTAAAACTTAATTTCCTTATGCTTACATTCATGTGATGAACTGTTTTTATTTCTAACTTACAAAATACTAGAAGACTGAAAACATTTGAACAGAAATGGAAACTGTTAAATATGACCTGTGGCTGCTTTTTTTTAACGAGGAGCTGCTCATTCTGTTTAGATAACCAACTAAAATACAGGAAACCACCTTAATTCTGGAGCTGGATAATATGCAGTGCTATGCAGCAAAAAGCTCTTTAAAAAGTCTCTCTGTTCTCAGTAGAAAGAAGGAACCACTAACTCCACACTGTCTTCACAGTCACAAAAACAATAGAAAACCTTTTCAAGGCACCACTGACAGAAAAAGTATACTTTTTAGATCTAATGATGGTTCCCTACACTTTCTTATGCTCTTCTGAGTCACAACCCATCTATACATAGAACCGTACTCAATATGAAATTGGTTTTAACAATTCAAAATAATAAAGGAAGAATTGGGAAGTTTCTTTTCCATGGAGGTTTTGCATAATAGTTGCAGTAGCTTATCTGAAATACGCAAATGTGTTTTCAAAGTAAGCTTTCCGACACCAGTATGGATAGAAAATTATCATTTTGTTCATTGTTATTAAAGAAATAAATAATGGTATTACTTCTGTGATTTATTGTGATGATAATCATCTGTAATTGATAATGATTGCAAACCTTAGGTATGTTTTATAATGGTATGATTTATAGCTTTGGACTGTTTTTTTAATGCGGTTACCATAAGAGCATAATTTATAGCAATCTATGTGAAAATATGCAGGCCTGTTTAGCTGAAAATTTTCGGGCTTAACAGGTAAAAATACTAAACATGGTGGGGCTTTATATCAAGAAAATCTTTGTATGATGCTCAATTACAGTTATAACAAATGCTGTTTTGATTGCTCCTCTGTTTATCCTGACTTATTATTCTGATAAAACTATTACATTTTTATCCTAATTTAATGTTTCTGATTGGTATAATTCTTAACAACTCAGAAATGTCTAATAATAGCAGAAAAACAAACAACAAAACTGGTGTGACTTCTTTAAGCTGGGCCCTTTTCGGGCCGATTCTCCGCTTGTTCCGAGAATTTTTCGATTGGGCCTCTCACTTCCACCTCCCGATCAGGAATTGCAAGGTTGGGAGAAAATCAAACATGTTTGAAATTCAGTCGGCCATCGTAAGATCGCCACAGTGTGAGAACATGCATGGTGAGCTGTGAACTTTTAAACCCTGAGGTTTTAATCGTACAGTTTGAGCTGTAGCTGCGTGCAATGATTGAAAATATCGCGCAGTGTATGTCCGCTTTAGCAGTATCTGGTTTTCAATCTGTCATGCATCTTGTCCAGAGGAGCTGGCAGGAATTTGGCTGAAGTACTTTGCAGACAAGTAAAGCTTCTCCTTGTTTGGTGTCTTTTTAGGTCCAGCCTTTTGTTTGAAGCCAAGCTATTCATAAAAGGAAACAATTTTCTACTTTGGCATGTTTGGTTTTCTTTCAGGCTCCTATAATAGAGATTAAAGTGCTGCTCATTTAAATGTGTTGGCATTTTAAATTTAATTTCTTACGTACTTCTTTGTGCATAAATACTGTGGTCAATTCATACTGACCATGGGTACGTATTGTTGAACAGCTGAAGGAGCAAACTGACGTGGGGCAAAGTTCATCTGATAGCAGCAAGACTGAATAAAGCACAGGAAAGTTGCTCTCTTTAATTCAGTACCTGTCTTTGGTAATGGCACTTATCATGTTAATTAGTCAAAAGACACTAGAGATGGTTTGAAATATTAAGGGGATCAACACTAGAGAGAATCAACAAGCGAACAACATTTGCTGCATGTCATCCTTCCTCTCTCGTTGTCTATTTCCACCTATTGCTCGACTTCCTCAGTTCCAGTGTCAAACACTTATAATAAAACTACCCATCATGCCTTGTATCCAGTATTCTGTCTCGTCTTTGCAAACTTCATTGCTTAGATCCAGAGTCAATTGACAAGAAGAACTGCGGTGTAAGAGGGATGCTTCCCATTTCAGCTAATCACAAAAATCATCACCGCCTAGGCCTCCCAAATCAAATGTAACTTTAAGTTACCAAGAATGGCAGGGTTCTCGCCAGTGCTTTTTGGGTAACAGGCAATTACGCTCAAAAAAGGTCACGGTTACACAAAAATTTTGGTCATTACATAAATTGTTTTATTATCTAGCGGCCCTTTGACTGACATCTGGGCTTCCTCCTCAGCACATTTTGGCAGAGCAGCAGATTAAGCTGAAACCCGTAAAATGACAATGGAAAAACGCCAATTCTCTGACTTTTAATGAGCACAATGGCAGCGAAAACGGTGTTTTTAAACACATTTACGTTTTTACTTGTACATATCATGAGGATATGTGCAAATAATATGTGCAAAGACTTCTATTGGCTCTGCTCCCCAAAGCAGGTTTTACCAACTCAGCGACTTTGTTGCAATATTTAGTGACTTTAAGACCCTTTCAGTGACTCTTTTTTTCTTTTCTTTTTTTAAATGACTAGGGACAAATCTAGCATCTATTTTCTGTCTTGGTGACAAGATGAAAGCAGTTGCGTTTACTCTCTTCAGGGGGCAGTGAGTGAGCGAGCCCCTCCTGAGTCAGACGCAGCAGCTGCAGGACATTTCTGCAGCCAGAGAGAGAAGATGGACCGTTTCACCATTGAAAAATAGTCACCATGCACAAAGCTTCCACCAATCTCCCCTTAATTGAAAAGAGGGATGTAAATAGTAAAACTCTGTATTTTTTTAACCTGTTGCACTAAAATACATGCCCAATCTATTTAATTCATTGAGTGGAATTGGATAACATAAAATTGATTTACATAAACCTGATTTAATTCAGGTTAAAATAACCCTCTGGAATGCTAGATATAATTTTATATAGTTCATCTTGAGTTTTTAAACTTATTTAGAGTCTTGCTAAAGTTGATCTACCTATATAATGTGATAAAGTCAATTAGCGAACCCCCTATCCTGCTACGCTCATAAACATCCTGGTGGGAACCCTATATGGTTCTTTATTAAAACAATTACTTTAAGATGTTTGACGCTCCTGGGGAACAGAAAACAGTAATGACTGCTATCAAAAACATTTAGAAGAATAAAAAAACATATAAAATATTCAAAGCATGGTATCAGTTTTTGGGGTTAGCAAATCTTATCAATATGTTTTATTGGATGACTTATAGTCATGGTAGATGAATGATTAAAGAGATTGTATTCACTAAAAAGAATACTCAAACTGCCCCATCATAAAAGTAGTAAAACTAATTTATGTCTTGAGTTTGATTTCCAACATTTTTATGACATTTGTGACTTAATTAATAGTAACGTGCAGCTGGATTCCAATTTATTATGAAATAACATTCTAAGAAAAATTTCCCCCCTGGGATAAGAAATGTTTAATGGCTGGACAAGCATTTGAAACTACTTCAAGAAAATCCACTTTCTGTAAACAGTGCTCTATATTTCCCTGCTAATGTGTTTTGCACGCAGCTTTCACTCTGTGTCCAAAAGAAAAAGGGGAAAAAAAGTGTTTATCTAAAAGAAAAGCTCCCTAAACTGCTGTTTTTAAGGGATTCTACGTAGAACACCCAACAATGTACAGCAGCATTAAGAGGAGAAAACTAGCCCCCCTGGAGCTCCGAGAGACAGTAATAGCTTCTAGTAAAAAGAGCGCTGGTGACAGAGATGGATGGGGCTGCATATTTCAGCAAAACATGAGCACAGTAGAGCCAAATGAGGGTGGTAAAGGACATTAGTACTGTTGAGTTAATGGAGGACAAAACGTCCCTGTCAGAATTAAAAGTGTTGACTGCTTTCATTCAAAAAGTCAGTAAAAAATTATATAAAACAGGCTATGTGACAATGATGAACTATTAAATAAATATGTTTTATTTATTTACTTAACCAAAGCAAAAGCAGACAAACTGGGATAGCACATATTTTGTCTTTTCAACTTGACAGGAATAAAAAAAAAATACAACAACAAATAACTCACTCAGTCTGTGGATTCGTATGGGATCTGAAGCTGGACCCAGTCCTCCCTCACTCAGCGTCTGAATGCGAATGATGTAGTCATCGTCGTTCTCTGGGAGGGTCAGGTCTGCTGTGGAATTGGCTGATGTGAACCTGTTTACCTCTTTATGTCTCTGTCTCCAGTATGAAAGCTGAACGTGGGAGGGGAGACAAGGAAAAATACGCAATATAAATAGGTATCCCTACCTCCAGCTCTGTTCTTGCAGCCAAATATACAGCACTAATAAACGTGGCATCATCAAGTGCAGAGAAACTCACTTGATATCCCGTAACTTCTGACTCTGATTCCATTGCCACCACAGGCTCCCAGTAAAGAGACAGCTGAGAGCCAATTAGGGTCCATTCTACATTCAGCGGTGGTTGGGCAGGCGCTGCATGATATAAAAATGATTTATTTCAAAGTGTGGGCACAGAAGCACATGATTGCATTATCGGCATAATGGAACCATCCTATTACTATATCAGGTTATCTTTTTAAAGAAGTATGAGTAAAGGATGTGCATTTTTTGGTTTACTAAGAAAAGCCTAAATTTAAAGGGAACATAAGGTTTTACAAAAACAATTACTGTTACATAAATGTATGCATCTTACGTGGCTTTTTTGTTGTGACATTGATTGCAGGGAGAAAGGGGCCGGTCCCCGCTGTGTTGAAGGCGCTAACTGTTAAAAAGTACTGCGTGTTTCCTTCCAGGTTGTTTACTGTTACTGAGGTTTGGTTCCAAGGCACTCTAACTTTCCCCATCGTTTCTGGTTTGGTATCATCCTCCCAGTAAACCACCTTTTTGAAACAGAAAGCAAATGCAAAAAATAAAAAATTTATACAATAACTTGCAAAAAATACAATTGTCTTTTGGACTATTTTTACAGTTAGCCATATTTTTACTGAATCTTCTAAAGTATTTTAGAAAGGTTTTATGTTAAGGAAGAAAAGGGATTTTTTTTCCTTTATGCAAATAAAATGGGCAGACTGTAATGTGAATTTGTACTTAGCTATAAATACGATAGATGGTAAGTTTTATCACCAGGACCAAGGTAGCAACCACACAGATCATGGATAAGGTTTTTTTTTAAGCACATTTGGATGATAAAGTGAAAGAGAAAAATGGCTGCAAAATATTAAAACATGGAAAAGAAGTCTACTCTCCATTAATAACCTTAAACAAAGTCAGAATTCAGAGATTAATATAACCAGCAACCAATGGCTAACTGAGCAGCAACTGCTGAAACACTGTTTTCTGTCACGGTTTAGTTGTGGTTTGGACCCAAATGCAGAGGCAGAGGCTGAGGACAACTCTTGGGAAGTTTAATGGGGGCAAAAACAGTAACAAAGGCAGGAATGCAAAAATCCAACTAATAATCAAAGCAAACCAGAACTATGGAGACACCTGGGGGAAACCGAACACGAGGAGCCAGGGAGAGACGAGGAATGTGGACAACAGCACGGGAGGACAGCAAAGACAAGGAACCAACAAAGAGTGAGAGCAGAGGGAGAGCATATATAGGAGAGAGAGACAAAGGGAGGGCTAACGAGCAGACAAGGAACAGGTGTGAGAGGAGACAACGAGGGAGCCAAGGGGAAAGGAACATACACACACAAGAGGGCAAAAGGGGACAACAGAAAAACATGAGAACTAATATAAACTAGAAATACAACAAAACTGGAATTAAACCAATAAATCTAGAAAACAAGGAGCAAAGTAAAGAACGGCAGAACTAAGACCATGACAGTGCCCCCCACTTAAGGGCGGATCCCAGACGCCCTAAAATGTCCAGAAACAAAAAACAACCCACCCTGGGTGGGCGGAGGGGGAACCAGGAAGGAGGGCACGAAATACAAAACCAAACGCAGAGTCCAAACAAAACCAAAACAACCCACCCAAGGTGGGCGAGGGCAAACAAAGTCTCTGGAGGGCGGCCGTGTGGCCGGAGGCCAGGAAGAGTCTCTGGAGGGCGGCCGTGAGGCCGGAGGCCAGGAAGAGTCTCTGGAGGGCGGCCGTGAGGCCGGAGGCCAGGAAGAGTCTCTGGAGGGCGGCCGTGAGGCCGGAGGCCAGGAAGAGTCTCTGGAGGGCGGCCGTGAGGCCGGAGGCCAGGAAGAGTCTCTGGAGGGCGGCCGTGAGGCCGGAGGCCAGGAAGAGTCTCTGGAGGGCGGCCATGAGGCCGGAGGCGAGGCAGAAGCTCAGGAGGACGGCGACGCCGTCTCTGACGAAGGAGGCTCTCTGGAGGGGGCCGGCGGTGACGCCGTCTCTGACGAAGGAGGCTCTCTGGAGGGGGCCGGCGGCGACGCCGTCTCTGAAGGAGGAGGGCCCCTGGAGGTCGCCGGCGGCGACGCCGTCTCTGAAGGAGGAGGGCCCCTGGAGGTCGCCGGCGGCGACGCCGTCTCTGAAGGAGGAGGGCCCCTGGAGGTCGCCGGCGGCGACGCCGTCTCTGAAGGAGGAGGGCCCCTGGAGGTCGCCGGCGGCGACGCCGTCTCTGAAGGAGGAGGGCCCCTGGAGGTCGCCGGCGGCGACGCCGTCTCTGAAGGAGGAGGGCCCCTGGAGGTCGCCGGCGGCGACGCCGTCTCTGAAGGAGGAGGGCCTCTGGAGGACGGAGGAGGGCCTCTGGAGGACGGAGGAGGGCCTCTGGAGGACGGAGGAGGGCCTCTGGAGGACGGAGGAGGGCCTCTGGAGGACGGAGGAGGGCCTCTGGAGGCACCGGCGACGCCGTCTCAGACGCAGCTGCCGGAACCTTGGGGCACGCCGTCTCAGACGCAGCTGCCGGAACCTTGGGGCACGCCGTCTCAGACGCAGCTGCCGGAACCTTGGGGCACGCCGTCTCAGACGCAGCTGCCGGAACCTTGGGGCACGCCGTCTCAGACGCAGCTGCCGGAACCTTGGGGCACGCCGTCTCAGACGCAGCTGCCGGAACCTTGGGGCACGCCGTCTCAGACGCAGCTGCCGGAACCTTGGGGCACGCCGTCTCAGACGCAGCTGCCGGAACCTTGGGGCACGCCGTCTCAGACGCAGCTGCCGGAACCTTGGGGCACGCCGTCTCAGACGCAGCTGCCGGAACCTTGGGGCACGCCGTCTCAGACGCAGCTGCCGGAACCTTGGGGGACGCCGTCTCAGACGCAGCTGCCGGAACCTTGGGGGACGCCGTCTCAGACGCAGCTGCCGGAACCTTGGGGGACGCCGTCTCAGACGCAGCTGCAGGAACCTTGGGGGCCGCCGACTGCGGCACGGGAACAGCCTCAGAGGGGGCCGCCGACTGCGGCACGGGAACAGCCTCAGAGGGGGCCGCCGACTGCGGCACGGGAACAGCCTCAGAGGGGGCCGCCGACTGCGGCACGGGAACAGCCTCAGAGGGGGCCGCCGACTGCGGCACGGGAACAGCCTCAGAGGGGGCCGCCGACTGCGGCACGGGAACAGCCTCAGAGGGGGCCGCCGACTGCGGCACGGGAACAGCCTCAGAGGAGGCTTGGAGCGCCCGCTGAGGGGCCGTGGAGGCTTGGAGCGCCCGCTGAGGGGCCGTGGAGGCTTGGAGCGCCCGCTGAGGGGCCGTGGAGGCTTGGAGCGCCCGCTGAGGGGCCGTGGAGGCTTGGAGCGCCCGCTGAGGGGCCGTGGAGGCTTGGAGCGCCCGCTGAGCTTTATTTTAGAGAGCCTTTTACTTGTGTGCTCAGGGATATCAGGATGACTCTGAGCGGGCTCAGGGGTCCCAGGCGCTAGGCTAAACGGCCCGCTAATGGCCACAGGAGTCTCAGGCGCTAGGCTAAACGGCCCGCTAATGGCCACAGGAGTCTCTGGCGCTAGGCAAAACGGCCCGCTAATGGGCTCAGGAGTCTCTGGCGCTAGGCAAAACGGCCCGCTAATGGGCTCAGGAGTCTCTGGCGCTAGGCAAAACGGCCCGCTAATGGGCTCAGGCACTGGGGAAGCTGTCCCGCTAATGGGCACTGGGAAAGCTGGACCGCTAATGGGCACAGGCACTGGGGAAGCTGGAGCTAGGGAAACAGGACCGATAATGGGGACTGGAGGTAGGGAAACAGGACCGCTAAGGGGGACTGGAGCTAGGGAAACAGGACCGCTAAGGGGGACTGGAGCTAGGGAAACAGGACCGCTAAGGGGGACTGGAGCTAGGGAAACAGGACCGCTAAGGGGGACTGGAGCTAGGGAAACAGGACCGCCAAGGGGGACTGGAGCTAGGGAAACTGGCCCTCTAATGGGCTCTGGAGCTAGGGAAACTGGCCCTCTAATGGGCTCTGAAGCTAGGGAAACTGGCCCTCTAATGGGCTCTGGAGCTAGGGAAACTGGCCCTCTAATGGGCTCTGGAGCTAGGGAAACTGGCCCTCTAATGGGCTCTGGAGCTAGGGAAGCTGGCCCTCTAATGGGCTCTGGAGCTAGGGAAACTGGCCCTCTAATGGGCTCTGGAGCTAGGGAAGCTGGCCCTCTAATGGGCTCTGGAGCTAGGGAAACTGGCCCTCTAATGGGCACTGGAGCTAGGGAATCTGGCCCTCTAATGGGCACTGGAGCTAGGGAATCTGGCCCTCTACTGGGCACTGGAGCTAGGGAATCTGGCCCTCTACTGGGCTCTGGAGCTAGGGAATCTGGCCCACTACTGGGCTCTGGAGCTAGGGAATCTGGCCCACTACTGGGCTCTGGAGCTAGGGAAACCGGCCCTCTACTGGGCTCTGGAGCTAGGGAAACCGGCCCTCTACTGGGCTCTGGAGCTAGGGAAACCGGCCCTCTACTGGGCTCTGGAGCTAGGGAAACCGGCCCGCTAAAGGGCTCTGGAGCTAGGGAAACCGGCCCGCTAAAGGGCTTGAGATGTGCTGGCTGACAGGGAACTGATGGAGGTGGAAGGAAAGGGAATAGATCCTCCCTCTCCCCATAAAAGAAGGTCCATAATTGAGACTCCTCAATATGGGGAGCACTGACTGTAGGGGGTGTAATAATGAGTTTCTTTAAGGATGGGGCTAGCTGTTGGTCATGGAGGTGACGGCCAAGGCCATAGGGGAAACTGACCTGAAGAAGAGTGGGATTGAAGCAGGCGTCAGGCTGACCCGCCGGAGAGGGAGTGGAGGCGTCAGGCTGACCCGCCGGAGAGGGAGTGGAGGCGTCAGGCTGACCCGCCGGAGAGGGAGTGGAGGCGTCAGGCTGACCCGCCGGAGAGGGAGTGGAGGCGTCAGGCTGACCCGCCGGAGAGGGAGTGGAGGCGTCAGGCTGACCCGCCGGAGAGGGAGTGGAGGCGTCAGGCTGACCCGCCGGAGAGGGAGTGGAGGCGTCAGGCTGACCCGCCGGAGAGGGAGTGGAGGCGTCAGGCTGACCCGCCGGAGAGGGAGTGGAGGCGTCAGGCTGACCCGCCGGAGAGGGAGTGGAGGCGTCAGGCTGACTCGCCGGAGAGGGAGTGGAGGCGTCAGGCTGACCCGCCGGAGAGGGAGTGGATTTCCTCCCCCGGCGGCCTTTCTACGCCTGGAGGAGGCAGACGGCATGGGGGGACCAACAGCTGGTGAAGATGGTGGAACTGGACCGGAGGCGATTGACAGCAGGGTAGGGAGGAGATGAAGAGATGGTTTGGGTGGTGGAGGTCTGCTGAAGAGCTGGGCGCTGGCTGCTTGGTGGTTCCACTCCAACTCTTCAAACAGTTCAGATAGTACTGGGGGAGAAATGAGTGTGGAGTTTGAGAGGAGAATCTGTTTAAGTTGGCTGGTTGCACTCACCCTCTTCCAAGGCGGTGTAAGGTTGGATATTGAGTCCAGAGTATTGCCTAGATTGAGGAAAAAGTCCCTTAGGGTGTCCAGACTGGGCTCTGCTGGGTCCATTGTGGTTGGTTCCTATTGTCACGGTTTAGTTGTGGTTTGGACCCAAATGCAGAGGCAGAGGCTGAGGACAACTCTTGGGAAGTTTAATGGGGGCAAAAACAGTAACAAAGGCAGGAATGCAAAAATCCAACTAATAATCAAAGCAAACCAGAACTATGGAGACACCTGGGGGAAACCGAACACGAGGAGCCAGGGAGAGACGAGGAATGTGGACAACAGCACGGGAGGACAGCAAAGACAAGGAACCAACAAAGAGTGAGAGCAGAGGGAGAGCATATATAGGAGAGAGAGACAAAGGGAGGGCTAACGAGCAGACAAGGAACAGGTGTGAGAGGAGACAACGAGGGAGCCAAGGGGAAAGGAACATACACACACAAGAGGGCAAAAGGGGACAACAGAAAAACATGAGAACTAATATAAACTAGAAATACAACAAAACTGGAATTAAACCAATAAATCTAGAAAACAAGGAGCAAAGTAAAGAACGGCAGAACTAAGACCATGACATTTTCAGTTTCTATTAAAAATGTAAATAAAATACATTGAAGTTTGAGCCTTATTAAGTCACAACCTACATATAAGATGAAGGGATATGAATACTTTTCTAAGACGATGTTAAATCTTCAGAAACATGTTCATGTGTATCTGGACGGAAATGGCAACTTTTGGACTTATTTCATGTCAACCGGCAGAAAGCTTGACTTTAAAATGATGCTTCTGGGTGAATCTTCCAAAGAGAGGTCAGCTTTGATGATCTAACAAGACGGGCTGTTGCATTTTTCCACTTGCTCACATCAGACCAAGAATGGCAGCATACGTTAGGCCAGATATAGTTGATCATTTTATTTCTACTGTAAATGTAGAGTCTTTCTCTAAACTCGCTCTTTTGAAAGGGGATATCACACAGTCACACAGACATTCTGTGATTTTGGCTGTAATCAAAGGAACATTATGAAAACATGGAATTAAGCAAATGTTCAACCGTTTAATCAATCTAAATGATGAAAACAATTAGAGAAATTAACAATTTGTCACTCAACTCGTGGATTTACTGTCCCATAATTTAACTCTGCAATACATCATGTTGTGCGTAATAAAGTATGAAATTTAAATAATTACACTAATTGAAGTCTGACTGATTAAATTCTAAATTGACACGTACCGTACTTTATCGCTTTTATCACTCCTAATCATTAGAATAACAATAAATAACACTAGTGAACATGAAGCCCACTCTTATATCCTATGCTTCTCTCTTTGTTTGATAATTGTAAACAAGTGATTTATGAAAAAGAAAGACAGTATATGTTTTCTGTGAAGAAATTGGGAACTATTGAATGGTTCGGGTTTAATTAGATTAATCAGGTTGCCCGAGTGTCCGCCAATAAATTTAAATAATATTAGCTTTTTGAGTTCAAAATCAATCCATCCTGTATTTCCTTAGCATTACAATTAAAAGCGAAAAATTGTTATAGTTACTAGAATCTGGGTTGTGAAATACTATTCACTGACATGAAGACCAGTGTTTCTTTAAGGTCATGTGTGTCATGATTTTGCATAAATGACAGCTAGATCAGAGCGAGCATGCAGATGGGTAATTTTCCTTTCTTCTCCTGAAAAAAATTCTGACATGTTTTCCTGTCAAGCTGATACAAAGAAGTGTGTAATTCCAGTCTGGAAGAGAAGCGAGGATAGCATTTCCATAGCGACGCAGTTTTGAAGAGATGGCTTTGAGGTGAAAACTGAGGTGATGACAAGCGTTTTGAATTGTGTCGTCTTTGATATCTGCTTCCATTTATATGGGTAAAAAGAAAAGTACCTCATAGCCCAGGACCCTTTCAGGGGTGATGGTGAGAGCCTGCCAATTCACCTCAATCTCAGAGGTTGAGACACTCCCGGCCCAAACCCCCGCTGGCATTCCGCTTGGCTCTGAAAAACAGAAAACATGAGACCCGGCATTTCTGTCAGGATGCAGCATCATGGAGATAAGCAGATATATATTTATTCATTTTTACATTTATAAATCTTGATCCGAGCACAGATGAGTCACCGCACAAAGGTGCTGCTGGTAAATAGACCCACACTACAGCACAAACTGACTGCCTCTCCATGAGCTGAGAGGGAGCATCGAGCTAAATGCCAACTGGTTTTTTACCTTGGTAAAACCATTGAAGTGAGTGGTGATATTTGGATGAAAACGCACTACCCACTCTTACATAAATGTCTTGCAATTGTGTTCCACATTTTCTGCCTTTCTCTTGCTTTAAAAGTGATTTCTAAAGCAGTAGATGCAGTAAAACCACTTTTGTGATCTTTGTCCTTTTTTCCCAGAAACAAGTAGCTTTCAAGCTTTTCTTAGTTCGGCCCCCATTATATCCATACTTACCTGTCTCTGCAGAGTAGATGGTGACAACAGGGCTAAAGGGGCCTTGTCCTTTGCTGTTGTAAGTGCCCACCTTCACATGGAAAGGAGAGAAGGGTGCGAGGCTATCGTTGCGGTACACGTAGCGGGACGCACCGGGGGCCGAGGTGGCCACGTGAGTCCAGCTGACTTCTCCGAAGGCGCGAAAAGCAATGATGTAGCCAAAGCTTTCGCCATTCTGCAGTTCTTCGGGGACAGGCTGAGAGTGAAACACAAAACTATAGTGATATTAAAATATATACAGACCAGTCACATTCACTCCGGCACTGGGCTTATGCAATCACTGCACACTCAGACATGACCCACAAATTGCTTTCATGACCTACCTGAGATAATGAAATGAGAAGTAAGATACTGTTTCAAAATGCCTCTGTGCTTATTACAGACCAAGCAAGCTGTTTTTTGAAATAAAAGTTAATTGGCACTTAATAAAGTACTAAATTAGCCCTGTAACTCAGAACCTTAGAATCTTATTATCCAGCCACAAAACCAGTTTGCTTCAATGGCAGACTTAAAAGGTGTGGATTTAAATAAGCTAAAAGAATTGAAAACCCACCCGATCTTCATAAACTGCATACAGACTTACAGAAGTACCATTGAGCATTTCTCAATTTTATGTGTACGCCGCAAAAAATAAAATCTAAATAAGTCATTTTTTTCTTAAAATAAGTGAATTTCTTCTTAAATGGGAGGTAAGAGAGACAATTTGCAAATGGAACAAGACAATTGCAGTTTCTTATTTCAAGTGCTTATTATCTAATTATCCTATTTAAAAGTAGAAAATACAAATTCCATCATCGAATTAAGGGTAAATTTACTTAATTTAAGACATTTTTACTCATTTTCAGAAAATTTTGCAGTGTAATACTACGGCAAACCTTTTTTATGTTATCTGAATTTAACGTGAAAAGCAAACAGAGTACTATATAATTGTGCGTGAGCTCAAGAAATGCTTTTTATTTGAAAAGAACAGCTGGTCAGTGCTGATTGGACAGAAAATCAGTTGGAGGCTGGAGAAAAATGGTTCAGACAAGTTTCAAATAGGTCAATAACTCTACATATACATCTAAAGCTACACTAAGGAGATAAGTTCAAAAACATATTAATGTGCTACAATGACCCAGGCCACATCTGGAACTAAATTATAATAAGATTTAATATCAGTGGCATTAAAATGGATGTTCACCGACCCTTTCCATCCAATCTGACAGCTTAGAACAGTTTTATAAAGAACAGCAGGTAAAAACTGTTCTAGATGGTTACAACAACAAAGCAAAACAAAACACATTTTTCACCATAACTGCCTTGAGAAATTGGTTCAACAAAGTATTTGTCTTCAACAAACTGGACACAACTGTTTATACTTTCTCTACAATAACAGCGCAGAAATAAACCAAATCAAAGGCATCGTCAGATTTCCCCTGACCTCTCGCAAAGATAAAAAAAGACTGACTGTAAGCAGTAAATAATAGATAGAGAAGAACATAAGACTGATGACTTACCTCCCATGTGATGACCAGTTCATATCTGCTTCCTCCCCCTCCACCTACATCACCTGGGGCTGCATCTGGAACTGCAAAACAAGACAACTTGCCCTACTCATCTGCATATATATAAACAAAGCAGTAGGATTCAATTTCAACGATTTTTCTGCACCTGCATCCTCTGTTCTAGTCTTCACTGACACGGGACTAGGTTCACCAACACCAACACCGTTTTTGGCCAATACTCTGAACTCGTACTCAACCCAGGCGTTCAGGTCAACCACAGTAGCAGTGAGAATTTTACCATCAATTACCTCTGGAACTGTAAGAAATAAGACATTGTTATAGAGTCCAAACCCTATCAAACATACAACCACAGTGGAAAGAGATAACAACATAAATACACATAAAGCATTTCAGCTACATCATAAAGTGGATTTAAGACTAAAACACATAAAAACCGGAAAGGTGGATCAAAGTGAGTTTAGAAGCTGAATTTTTCACTAAGGTGTAAATCTATCATACCCAGAACTGCATTTAAAACCAATCTGTGCATGGCTTCCTATTTGCCACCCCAAGATTTTCTTGCAGGTTTAAAATTTCTAAGGGTTTGAAAATAGATAAATTCCCCATAGAGTTCAAAATTAATTCAAAATGACTATCAACTTTTTTCATGCATATAAAAAGGATAAATGCTGTAAAAAATGAATGTATAATTTAGGAAAAAAAGGTTTTGCTGTTGGCATTGGTGTCTGCAAAGCACTTTAATTCCATTTTAAACTACGCTTGTAGGGAGCAGAAGCAGCTTTTCAATTTTATTTCATATTATTTTATCAATTTTATTTCGTAGCTTTAAATAATTTTTTTTCCCAACTTATGGCTGCTACTGAAATAAATGCACATATCAGTACTTTTGGAATGACAATATTTCTAATGCTTTTATGGTTGTTTGGAATACAAATATGTTATTTATCCTCTTACTATTTCAATAAATAAAAATCCTAAATGCTTAAGGATTATTCAACACAATTGAACTTGGAAATAGTCAACACATTTGATCAATGTGTATAACATAAGTAAGAACAATAATAAGGACAAAAATAATAATCTATTAATAATAATAGATCTACACACACTGTATGAGGTTGGATAATAATAAACTGCCCTTTATCAAATTTTTATTAAATATTTTGGTCTTATAGTAGCTAGTTGTGGATATAAATGCACTCTATATACTTCACAGATTGAACCATACAGTTGTTTGCATGTTATGTTTCTATTTTTAAATCTTTGCTTTTATATGTGCTGCATATTGCAAGTGCAACACATCTTAAATGTGTCAATGGAACAACATTTCTGCGGTTCTAAATCTTTATTTATACTGAACCCATAGGCTTTTAAGCTCTGAAAATTATTCAAAATGCCCTTACATTTGGTTTAAAGAACTATTTGGATTGATAGAAATTAATTGATTATTGAAATAATCATCAACTAATTAAGTAATCGATTAGATATTATCTTGATTATAGAGACATTAAAACATACCTTTAGCTGAAAGAGAAACCCACTCAAAGCAGTCATTATTCCAAAATTGTAAAAAAAATAAATAAAAATGTTTGCTTGTAAGATGAAAAACTTTTTTTTTGTCTATTAACATGCTCTATCCAGAAGTCCTCTAAGTGCACAAATTTAGCTTCACCTGGTTTGAATTCAGTGTAAAACCTTCTTTAAAGAACCTTTTGCCATCTGATTATGAATCTATTAATCTGCTTTTTTGATTAATCAAAATAGCCACCCTAATTTGTATAGCTACATTTAGGTGTCACCAATGAATAAAATATTTTGAACCCTACAATGATGAGAACATCATACCTGATGTGAAGTACGTGGGTAGAAGAATACTGTTACAAGTGGGACATTGCAGCAGAATGGACAAATCTACTTTTCACTAAATAGATTGCATCACGAGGGAAAAGCAATGTGCAAAAACTGAAGAAATCAGACAGGATATTAAAGCTTGGGCACCAATGGGTTTTTTAAATCTGACAATGACTGCAAAATCTGTTACAACGTGGCTAAAAGAGAACTTATCCAATGTTTTGGAGTGACAATAACAAAGACCAATTTTTAGTCCCAAGGGAAAGGCTGCCTTCAAAACTTCACTCAGTTTCACTGGTTCAAAGAGATGGGCCAAAATCTTAGAAAAGGCTTTGGAGAAGCTTGAGGAAGTTCTGAACATACAGTTTAAAGGGCAGTTTAACCAAACATTAAAGAAATGTATGTAATATTTTGACATAAAAAAGCTTTATATTTTTTCAATAGTTAAAATAATCCTAACTGACCTAAAATATGACAAGCTATCTGTTCTTCATGCCAAGCGACAGTCGGAAGAAAAAATATCCATTCATTTTATGTGTAATATCTAGTTTCAATTGTGTATATTTTTGTACTAAAGCATATTAAATCACAAATTAAATAGCGTTAAACCCTAGGACACAAAAACCTCCCTGCAAGGACCTTCAAGTTGTTACATACATAGTAGAAATCAGTGACTATGCTTTAAAATGTAAATGTATTAACAAGCATGGAGTACCTGTATTGACCCTCTGCCAGCCCACCGTGAACGGAGTCTTTGTCTGAATTATGTAGTTGATGATGGGGCTGCCGTTGTCTTTGCCAGGGCTCCACGCTAGCTGGGCCGTGCTGTCTGTCACCTCCTCCACCGTCACCGAGTCCGGGGGGCTGGGGGGACCTGGCTCAAACATGGGAAAGGACACGGTGAGGGAATCGCACGTGCAAAGACGCCAATTTTTCACCAAAAGGATGAGTGTGCCTTCACATTCTATGAGACATACGTGACTAACAATGATTAAGAAATACATCCCAGTCATATTGTAATCCTCCACAGCCTTTAGGTCTTCATATCAA
Source organism: Cyprinodon tularosa (assembly GCF_016077235.1). NCBI lineage: Eukaryota > Metazoa > Chordata > Actinopteri > Cyprinodontiformes > Cyprinodontidae > Cyprinodon > Cyprinodon tularosa. The sequence continues at coordinate 27,764 of NW_024038678.1, forward strand.
CATTAGCAGGAGAACATTCCGGAAAAGAAAAAGGGAAAAAATAACTTCCATTCGAAGCAGTGCCCTTCACAAAGAATTAAAAGTTAATTCAGGATTTATCCTCCTCTTTCTCCCAACATGTAATCCCTGCCTTTCATAGTGCTCGCAGTAATGGATCGATTGAACAGCAGAGAAGCAGGGAGTCAAATTAAAAGCTAAAAGATGAAGACGGGCCCTTCCAGCCCAAAGGAGCCAAACTTTTATCATTTATTTGAATTATCCCACCAATTAAGCGGTGTGATGTTTTACTTTAGTTCCCTGTTTTATTGAATGTGCTGGCTTCTCAGAAATAATGGACCACTGGAGAACATTGAGTCAGTCTGCAGAATAATGAGACAACAACAAAAAAAAAACACTTTGCTCAAAAAACCCACCTTTTTATTTATAGCTGATAAATTTTTGACAATATTTTAATTAGTTATCATAAAAAAGTAACAACTACAAAATTAGTATGAATGCCCCATAACAAGTAATCTACAGCTTACACCTCATGCTTCCCTCATGTTTGGCCTTAAAGCTTTGGCTTTAGAGATATTGATCGTTTTAAAACTCATTAGTGGCTTTCGATAACAAAAAACTTTAATACACTAGCACCATTAATACATATTAATGGGGCAGACAATCAAGGACCAATTCCTTATCCTCTTAATTATATTTGGTTGGCTGAAGGCAACAGGATGTCTCCCTGGAGCGTTTCAATGGTCTTTCAATAACATGGAGAGACAAGCGTCAGTCTGGGTTTTTATTTCTTACTCTGCAGAGACAGATTTATATATTATACTGAGATTATTGGAACCCTATCAAAGTTTGTGAAATCTCTTCTCAGGTCTGAATAACACTGGTGAAACAATGATAAAGCTCCAGCAGCACACAAAACAGAGGGACCGACGCACTTCTTTTTGAGGGCCATAATGGGAATGCAGCTGTCAAACTTTAGCGAGAGTGTTCTCCACATGGTTTGAACGTTATTGACAATGATGTTATCTTTACACAGTGACCTTCTCTGTAAGCATCCTCCTCGTCTGAAGGAGTGTTTGTGAGGCATCCTCTGAAGCATTAACTGCTGCTATTGTTGAAAACAAGCACCCAAATGATCACTCAGGAGCCTTTTGTGTCAGAAGCGATTATCATTGACCTTCAGTGCGGCGAGGGGAGGGGACCAAAAAGAAGACTGAAAACCCCACTCTACAACATAAACAAAGTATAAGATTGTGAAATATGAGGTATTGCAAACAAAACTAGGACTATCATTACAAATGAAAGCATGTGCTGTCATTTCCTTAGTCAAGTAATATAAACAGAAAAGTATTTGTAGTGTTAAGCACATTGGATTGTTGCCTCAGATAACATAAGGCTAAGTTAGCTTTTATTTAATTCTTAAAAATACTAAATAATTATTGTTGTTCAGATTGAAAACACTTAAAAGTTGTGATTAATATACCTTTGTGTTAAATACTCACACACACACACACAAAACATATATATATAACTTTACATATAGCAACCTTGTTCCTATAGCCATTTATTGCCATCCTACGTTAAATCTGACAACTACATTTATAGCAAGATTGTTTGGATCACGGATTTCTTTTCCCTTCTTCTTTGTATTAAAGTGTTTTCCTACACTACGATACTTTGACTTTAAACCATTCCAGGAAATTTAGATGATGATATCATAGCTGTATAACCAGCTTCTGCTAGATTAACAACTGAGTAATCCTGTGGTACAATTTGCAGATGTTTATGTGTAAATAAAAGACAAAAAAACGCACAAAACTAGGGATGCACGATATTGGGATTTTGGCTGATATCCGATATTTTAAAACTCATGTAGCCGATAACCGATATCGATACCGATGTTAAAGCTGGACAAAAATAAGTAGTCATTGAAAATAGCAGTTTTGTTATCCATTTCTGACACTTTGAAAAATAATAAACTCAAATATATTTTCATATGCTGATATCAAATTGATTTTTAAAAACGCGGTATCGATCTATTTTACTTTCAAAATCTCATGAAATTTCATAGTTCTGTTACAAACTCTCGTGATATTTTGCAAATTCTTGTGAGATTTTGTTAGTAAAATAGATCGATACCGCATCAATATATCAACATATAAAAATATGCCAAATTTTGTGAATTTTCGGGGGATTTTGTAGCATAACAATGTCCTATAGCAATATTTCATTAGTAAAAGAGATTGATATGGTGTTTTTAAATGGCAATATATCAGCATATGAAGATATTGTGATATTTTAATGTATCAATATTTTTTCCCTCGTCTTTAGAAGTTTTTAAGTCTGTAAAAAAGACGTTTTTGAGGAAGAAGAAGAAGTAGTATATATATATATATTTTTTTTAGACTTTAGAAACTCAGAAGCTGATCAAATATATGGTTAAATATCGGTGGGGTGGCCGATGTCCGATATTCAGTTTTAAGGCCGATACCGATAGGGGTAGGGCTGGGTATTGTTCAAAAATTTTCGGTTCCGGTACCAATACCGATACCTTCACTTCGATACCGGTTCCTGAACGATACTTTTTTCGATACCAGTTTTATAATATCAATTCGAAGAAAAAGAAAATTACACAACATAAAAAAGTACAAATCTTGAGTTTTATTTTAAGCTCTGATTTTACCATTTACATTTTTCCTCTTACATAAAAAAAAATTTCAGTTTCTAATATTCACTGTTACATTGTGAGGACCTTTTTACTTAGCAGTTTTCCTTTAGAAAAATTACCATGTCTGACAAACAAGCCCGTTGAATGGGATCCTACTGACAGCGCACTGCTGGTATGTGGGGTTCTGAGCGGCTCCGACAGAAATATTGGAAGGCAGGATGAACTGACTACAGTGATTAAGTTTTCAGGTGGATTTTCCCACTTAAAAACATAATAAAACTACTTTATTCCCACTGATCACAGCAAATATAGCTGCAAGGCAAATAAAGGATAGAGTAGCTCCGCCAAACGCACGTCAGAGCCACTTTTCGACCGCGTAGCCAGAGCAGCAAAGCTTCTTCAGCCGCGCATCAGAAGCTGGTACAAGCAGCAAAAAGGAAGCAGCAGACGCAATTTTGATGTTCTTGCTGCGTCCAGTTTGAAAGCAGCATGATTCACTCCGCTCTGGCTTTGCTCCGCCCACGGGCTGCTGAGAGGAGGATGGTCGCGCCGGCTGCGGTCCGCTCTTCTTGCAGTCAAACACCGAGCAACTTTCTGCTCTTAAATTGTTTCCGTGCACGATGTATTGCATTGCACACTATTGGCATCAGTCTTAATAAAGTGAAGCCGCACTTTTGACCTGGGGGGCATTTTAAAGGGGTTCCACGACGCTACAACCAGTTCACAACAGATACACATGAACCCTGGCTGTAGGCGTGACCACCTGTGTATTTTTCCTGGATGACGCAATCACGTTAAGTGTTACAGCCAATCACCGAAACTTGGTACCGAAAGACGAGGCATGTTTCGATACTCTGTAGAACCGAAGCATTTCGGTCGGTACCATAAAAGAACCGAAGCCCTAGATAGGGGGTCGATTATATCGTGCATCCCTACACAAAACCACAATGGGACATTAAAGGGGAAATAAAACAGTCAACCAAACCAACATAGTGTACAAGATCGTTTCTTACTGCCATAAAAAATTGTATTACAAATGTGAAAATTATAAACGTAAAACAGAAAAAAAAACGTATTATTGCTTATAATTTTGTGGCCGACGCACTGCCCTGTTGTAGAACTCTAAGTAGTATTGTCGCAGGGTTGGCTGTTTCTGTAGCTACCAGTTGATACATTGGTAATACCAACCGTAAAACACTTAAAGGAAAAGTCCGGTCACATTCAGAATACAAACCTCTGAAAGTACCTTAAGTATGAAATTGTTACATACTTTTTAATAAATGGTAAGAGTAATTTCATTTGCATGTGCTTTTCCGGAGACATCCATGTTTGTCAAAGAGCACTACTGCCACCTACTGGTTTGTGACGTCATGGTGCGGTATCAGCTGTTGAGCAAGTCCCAGTGCTGTATTTGGTGTTTGTCATAACACGCTATTATCCATGATGGTGACGACCAGTGCACTATGCGAAGCAGAGAGTAACGGATTATTGATGTGTTTTTTCTCTGGCCAGAAGTTCGATGGCTAATCCTCCCTCTTCAAGTTGGCAATCCCACGACGAACCCGTCCGTGGAGGATCACGAATTGGCAAGGTGAAATAACAGATTTTTTTTCCAATTTTACCTGATATATTACAATATCCAACTGTCATGCACATAAATCGTTGGTTTAACTATAGCTGTCACAAATTTCAATAGTGAAGTCCTATCAAAATATTTAATAATTGTTGTTGATTGCAGATGTGTCTAGTAGTTCCCATTGATTTTGCTTGTAAAGCGGGGAGAATGGCGCTAGGCGTACTGCACCGTGACGTCACTGCCAGAAGATGTCAGGAGTGAAGTGTTACTATATTTGGGTAAAAATGGCCGCTCCTGGACTCAGTGATCACAACGAAAAATATCGTTTTCATTTTTTCACTCATAAATGCTAAATTAATTAAATCCCCACAACCGTATTAGATTTAGGTATAAATAATGACCCATTGGCTATTCCTAACTAACAGACTTTTCCTACAGTAAGAGATTTGGTTTGCTGGAAGCGAATCTGAAAGGACAATAGAGCGTCTGAATCCCATTGCTTTTTCTTGGGACCCCATTTGCCCTGTGATTTTATACATTTATATTTTTCACATTTGTAGTATAATTATTGATCATAGTAAGACACAATGTTTTAAATTAAGTTAGTTTTGTTGACCGTGTCATTTCCTCTGCAAAACACCATAGGTGAAGCCAGATCTTAGTTCACAATATCCCTAGGGACCTTTATTTCTAGAATCATGTCTGGTAGTATAATATAAATAAAATTAAACTCCATGACCATACTAACAATTAGGACTGCAACTAACTATTATTTGCTCATTATTTTTTGGATTAATAATTATATTGCAAATGGTTCCTTAAAGATAAGTTTTTAATGGAATTAAACCAGTTGAAACTAAAACTCTCATACATGAGGAAGGATCGGCTCATTGACTTGTCTCTACTCGGGTCAAACAACTCGGCAAGAGACTTATGTTTAAATCGCCTCGACTCTGATCGGCATGCTGTGGCAACACCAGACCTGGGTTGACCCACTAAATTACATGACACCATTGAACCCAACATATGGAGGTCACCGCACCAGTCACCCAAACAACTCTGTTTACATTCGATAAACTTGGCGCAGCACTGGTAGAAGGGATTCAAAGGAACAAAAGAGTGAAACAATAAAGCACACTGACTACGCCCTGGCTTCCATACCTGCTTCTCTCTGTTGTTTACTTCCCTGATTTCTGTTACACTGATGTCACCATTAACGCTAACCCAGCGTCATGGTGTCACCCGACACGCAGCTACGTAGGGACAGATGCCACGCAGCTTGCCAGTGGCGGTAAGACCCAGCCAAATTGCGCTTGTTAGCGGGTCGATCCATGTTTGAAAAACCCGGGTTAACCCGCTTATTTCAGAAGGAAGAGGCTTTAGTCATATCCAGTCCTGTCAGATGGAATGAATCTCTGTAAAATTCTGTGTAAAAACAAAGAAACAAACCACCACAAAATGTTTTCATATTTTGACTTACAAGCAACACAAAGTTGATTTGGGCTGATTTAATGACAACTGTTAAAATAAATAAATGTCTTTTTTTTTTGTTTTACAAAATATGTACCAATCTGGTTTTAACTGTAGATAGTTCCTGGGCTGCTGCCTGAAAATATGAATGGAGGAACTACTCATAAAGACAACACAAAAACTGTTGCCAGCTGCTAATAATTATATAATAAAATGTTTGAAAGACCAGGTAAAAAAGGCTACCCTGAAAATATTACATCATTGTTTTATTAATAGGGCAAAATTATATATTGGAGCAGAGCTCCATAATGTGCAATATCTATTCTCTCTCACAAAAACATTTTAAACATTATATTTGTTCCTAAAAAAATATCTATCACCTGGAGGAATCAGTATACTGACCATCAAATTAAAGTAGTCTTTCACATTATGCATCTAATTGTAAAACAGACTTTTGTTAAAATCTTTTGCAATCTTTTTTTAATAAACATCTAAATGCACTAAATGCATTACCAATGTTTAATTAAATATAAGTTCAAACAGCTATTGCTTAAGAACAAAGTTCTGAATGCTTTTAATTAAATCACTTGGTGATAAATAACATATGATGGCTGGAGCTTCAAACAACCTGAAAATAAGTCTCAAACAACTGCAATCTGTGTCACAAAGCAGTAACCATACATTGTAAGGTGTTTCTGAGGTTAAGTTGGATATAATTAATGTAAATGTATTAATTTACATCAAATTCTGAGCTGTAACTCAACATATTCTTCTAAAATCAAGTATTATTACAAATCCAAACCATAACCATTTTAACTTATTATCAGGCTAATGTAGATGCTTCTATGATTCAAATGGTGCCAATAGAGATTGCAGCTTCATTTATCTAAACAAATTTGAACCTATTTTTTGTTAAGCTTTTATTTTAATAGGAGAAGATTAGCTATGAATTAAATTACATTATTCTCTTCAACAACCCTCAATGCTGTTCAAGGGTTCTTAATGGATTGTTTTATCTAATGTGTAAACAAAAAAATAAAGGTCTGTAAGATGACCCTTTTTCATTTGTAAATGAGTGGTTTGGCTGATGTTATACTGCATCAGCATATAGTATACCCATACATAATTATTAAAAGCCCTTAAGCTGAGTCCTATTTTCATATAAAAAGAATGATGAAAGTAAAGATTGACCAAGCTTTAAAATCTCTTTGATTGCATATACTTAATGTAGCTGAAATGATGATGGTGAGGCATCATAATCACATTAAATTCTGTATGCATGTCAGCTGCATCTTGTGCATCCAATTAGGAAAATCATCATTTCCATTTAGAAAGCTTTAAAAGCAGCTTGATGTTAAGACAATTCCCATTTACACAATTTCAGTTGTTTACAAACAATGTCGTGGTGATATTTGCCTGAAGTGCAGACTTTAATTTGGGTGTCAAACTTAACATAATATAAGGAAATTATAGCTATTTGCAGCAGGCTTTGTCAATTGCTGTAAAGCAAAAGATGTGAGCTGTAAAGCAAGATATTATTTGCTCTTGCAGGCAATTGAAGCAAAGTAGAATGGGCAACTCAACTGTTTTTTAAAAAGTTAACCAGTTTACCTTAGAAGAGAATCAACAAAGAAACCAAACATAGCTAAGGAGATTACCTGGAATAGAGTTGACATTTAAAGTAAGAACACACTATCAGAGGATTAAATTCCTCTCCATGATTCAAATAGAATCTGGCAGGATCATAGCAACCTCAAACTACCTCTTAAAGGAGAAAGCAATGATGATACTGCTATGTGCAAACCATTTTTTGAAGGTTTTGACTTAATCAAAAATCTAATGACCAAACTGCACAAATTTATGGGTGGTGGATATGCAAATGTAAACATTTCCCATGTGCAAAATGATCTTCAGAAACAGAAACCCAGTAACAGTTTTTTTGCATTTTTTTAAGTACTTCTGAAAGTCAGGTGCAAACTAGGGATGGAACGGTTTATGAAATCTGTCCAAACCGTTCAGTTCGACTGTCTCGGTTCGATTCGCGTGTGTTGCGTTCGGTTCATGCGCTGCTCCTTTTTCTCATAGGCGAAGCGTGTACACTCCAGAGCAGAAGGTGGTGGTACTGCGACCAAAGCCAACCACCAGTAGTAAACAAGAAGAAGAAGCTAAGCCGCATAGCCAGATGTAGCAGAAAAAAATCTGTTGTTGTGGAGTTTTGTGTGGGTATGGCGAGTGGGAAAGAACAGGAGTTGGAAGATGTGCCAGCAGCACTTTATAGGTCTGCTGTATGGGACCACTTTGCTTTTAGATTGACCTACGATGATGGCGGAAAGAAAGTTGTGGATAAAAACAGTGTGCAAGCATTGTGCAACACGTTTTGTTTATGTTAATAGCAACACGACCAACATGTCAGGCTAACAATCAACATATACCGAACCCAACCGAAAACCGTGACCACAAAACCGTGAACCGAACCGAACCGTGGAGTTTGTGAACCGTTCCACCCCTAGTGTAGACCAATGTTTTTTCAGTCAATGACAACAATGACGAAATTATTTTGTGGATGCTTAATTTTTTCCGTGACGATAACGACAAATGACGAGCTAAACGTGGATCTTTGATGACGAAAACATGACGAGTCATGGGTGTGAGTTTTCATTGACGGGACAAGACTGAATAGAAAAAGCTAGCCTGCGGTCTGTCAGACGTTTAAAATGCCTCATTATGTAAACTGACAGAGAAGCTAAGCAGTATCACCCTTGCTACTGCGTCCTGTTTGGTCATGCCGTTCACCTGGCCTGCAGCGATGCACATTCTTTAGGACCACAGATGGACCGTGACAGCAGTGGCAGGGGTGAAAATAAACCGGAATGAGCGCTTCACTCTGACAAACTCTGCTCTTCCAGCTGTGCTTGTGTAGAAATGCGTCTTTGCATGCGCTTAGCTGAGTCTGCGCTTCATGCTCCACACTGATGGTTCGCTCTCAGCAGTAAGGCTAATCCTTCCCTCACTACTTAATAAACTATATGTTGCTGATCATCTTCTGCCAGGCGTAAAAAGTTATTTCGTCTATCAGGATTTTATTTCTTCTAGCTCACAAGAGGTGATGCAAAACCTTCTTTCATTTCTAACAAACGAATCCCTAAATTATATCAAAAGCAAATATTTAATAACATGCTTTTTATTTTTGGATAAAGACCCAAATGAAAAGGTAAGTAGATCTTTAAATATTTTTTCAACATTTTAGTTCACATATTCATAAAACTTATGTCTGGATTGCCACGGCATTGTATCTCCAGCAACTGTAGTGGCTAGGCAAGAGCGGTCAGTCTGGTAGAGAATCTTGTTATTATTAGAAATTGTAAAGGATAGCTGTTTTATGAATTGCAGCATAAAATTAGACTAAAACTTTTTTGAGTTTTAGTCGAGTAAAACTGGACTAAAACTTTCACATATAGTAATGACTAAACGTTAATAAAACTAATAATAGACCGAATCTAAGTTGGTTGTCAAAAACAACACTGGTTAAACTGACTGGCAAAATTATCTGTGATTGTTGCCACAAAGGCGGAATTGTACATTGACAGAGAGTAGAGAGAGATACATTGTGCATTCGGACATATTTTGACAGTTAAAAAATAACACTAGTAGAATAATATGAATAAAGAAAAATGTCTAGAATGTCTACAGGCCGGCACAGATTAATGCGACTGGACAGCAGATAGTCTCAAAAAAATTCAAACGAATCCAAAAAATTGACTTGACTTATACAGTGTGGTATGTTTATGTAAAATAGAACATGAAAAGAGCCTACAGAGATATACCCCTATCATTGCTATAATTGCCATTATCTGCTCCATCTCCATGGCTTTGGACCTCATATTTATTTTACAGCCACTCTCAAACTGCCTGTAGAATAGACAATCTGCTCATTTTAATGCAGGGAATCAAATTGGTTTGAGTGTCTTAACATTTGCACATCAGCTTTATTAGGTGACCTGCAGCACGCCCACTTATTGCACGTATGAAAAAAAAATATTGTGCAATTTACCACCTCTTATTTGGGATCTTTGAAAATCGGGCTCAGGCTCTCAGTGTACAAAGAGCACAGGAAGGCATTAAGAAATATACACTAGGGAAATAACCAAAATGGCAGCAACTAGAAAACATTCAGAGAACAGTGTATAAATGAAAACAAACCAAGGATCTTAAGAGAATGCTCATATTCAACATTAAATATGCAGAATCATAAAGGTGGAGCCTTTTGTCAATCTTCAGCATTTTATTTATTTTAGCGTATCATCAGGGAGCTTGCAGAAGTGTTCCAAAACAAAGCAAGCTACTACCTGTAATCATGGGGGCAGTGAAGTGCAATAGGTATAGCTTATGTATATTCAGCTAGTAGGCATGCCGAGTGTCAGTCCTCGAAGGCTGCTGTCCTGCAGGTTTTAGAGGTTCCCAGATCCAGCACATCTGGTTTTGATTGATAGCTGATGAACAGTTTTTTTTTTGCTGAACTGCAATTTTCAGAATCAGCTATGTTAAAGCAGGAAAACCTCTAAACAACCAACAATGGGCATGCCTGATTAAGGAACAACAAAAAAGGCAGATAGAGTGAACTTCCTCAAATACTATTGTATTTTGCCTTCATTAACCATATAAGCCTAATGAATTGTTGAAACATTAGTGAATTCATAAACTTCCCAAAAAATACAGAAGTCAATAGATGAATTAGCATTGAAAACAGAAATATTTCAAACCAATTAAATGCAGTGACGTGTATAATGGCAACCAGAAATGCCAGGCTTAAGCAAAACAAAGATAGCAAAACAATTAATTCTATTTTGAAAAATGAGCAAAAGGATGACATTTTTGTCTCTGCAAGAGTTCGACTTAAAAAAAGCTCACTAAACATTCACTCCAACAAGTGGCAGATACAAGATAACACAACTGGTTTTATCCTTTAGTCCTTGCGCCTAATAGATTAATAACACTGATCTTTCCCTTTATAACACACTGTTATTTTAGCTGATAAATAATAGTGCATGACCTCTTTTAGAATTCCAGCACAAAGTTGAACTAACTTCTGTCCCTTAACAGGAACTTTGAAAATTTTTGTGCATCAAATTTCTCTAATCATCATGCATCTAGCCAGAATTGTCATGGAAAAGGGGCTAATGTGACTTAACAAGATTGCGTCCACTGTGACCATGCTCTTATTTTTCTCAGAATTTATGAGCCCCTCCAAATTCCAAAGCACTAACAAATGTCTCATAATGCGTCTTACATTAAATGCAAATCCACCTAATTTGTCGTGTAATTTGCATGCTGTTCTTGGCTTTATATTACAGTTCGTATGGCCATCGAGGACAAAGCTACTTGTGCCAATTAAATTGGAACAAGTAAGTCAGGATAAAAAAAAGAGAATAAAAAGGGTTAAAGGGTTTTCGGTGCTGGCAAGCAAGCATAAGTTCATACTACTGAACACTGTCTAAATGGATCTACAGTAAACCACTTGGACAATGCATTGCAATCAAATCTTCAGCAGTAATAGATTTTCTACAGGCAGCAGCATCAAGATGGATTTCTCGGAATTGTTCAAGTGGGTTTGAATTCGAGGATAAACTACAGCACAACTTTGAATAGAATCCAAATATCATGTCTGAGTCATCTAAATAACATATCCGCAGAATGAATCATTTCACAGCAAACATTGATTGTAATCCTCTACAAATTACATGCACAAGCTTTAAAAACAAAAGGAGCTTCACAAAAACAAAAAACAAAAAATAGCCTATTTAGTTTTAGCTGAACCTATCAATGAATTGATGATTTTGCTTTTTCTGTCATCTGTGGATCACACAGGTGTAGGGATATTAGCGTCTGAAGCTAGATAACACGTGTATTCTGCACACATGCATGCATCCCCTGCCATTTTGTTAAAGGTCCGCAGTGATCAAATAAAGACATTTTCAACCTCCATTGCCGGCTCTCTAACTCAGCTTCATGCTTTTTTGAAGCAATTCAATCCAAACCATGAGACATCCGTGACAGCTGCCGTGAGCAGGAAGTGTAAATAATGCACAGTCTGAGTCACAGTGAAGTTTGTTTCCAGTCAGTTCCAGGCCAATCTATTTTCCTTTCCATTCTCCTACCTCGACTTGAAAAGCAAGCGTTATTTCTCATTAGTTCTTATAGCTCATTGCTGCAATTTGCCTTAACATGCCATGCCAGGCTAAATCACTGATAGGTATGTTTACAAGATAAAGTTATGGATCCAACCTTTTCAAATCCTGACACCAAGATCATCCCTCACCTCATCTGACATTTAGCATATTTGCGGTGTGTCAATTTGCAAGGCTGTTATTGATCTAAGCCAGAAATAACAATCTCTTCTCGCCCCTGCATTAAAAAACTGCCACTCCCTCAAATATAAGCTGTAACTCCTGGTAATAGAAGTTATTTTGTTCTGCCAAGTGTGGTTTTCCATAACCGTGTTGCTGGAGCAATGCATACTGCATAAACAAGAGCAAGTTCCCTGTCAACATATTTTTCTGTCAGCTCGATTGCATCAATATTGGATATTAGTCATTTAGAGGAGACAGAAAAATGTGAAATGTTTCTGGTTCTGTTATTTTTCAAAATTTAAACCTCATTGCCAACAAACATGTCTGAGTAAAAAAAGGGAAGAAAGGGGTAACCCAACAAGCAGTTGTTACTGGATGTAACACACCAGAAAAACTATTCATAACCATCATTTTAGGAATAACTGTAAAAAACAGTATTTAATCACTATACCCTAACATGCCAATTTGACTTGCAAGACACAAACTGTAATTTCTCCAATATTTGGTGTTCTATTTGTCTCGTAAAGGGTCATTCAAATGGCACAATTTAAAATCTGTCAGGTGATTTTTAAATATAAGATATAAAAAAATTAGTTAGAGTTAAAATAGTTTTACTTTTAAAGTTTTTTGTCTCCAGCCGGACAACAAGGAAAGCACACCTCACACAAGCTTTTTTCGAAGTTCTTGGCACACATCAAGCAAATTGTATTCGGACATTTCTGATGCCTGTTGTCAGTCTCTATGGATATGGCAGATGCTATAAATAGTGCTAATAATAATAATAATTGCTTTATTTTCTATGATAAGTTAGAATTCTTTTTTTGGTTTTTAAATGAGATTGTACACCTCAAAACATCGTTGAGGATCAAATGGCGATGTAAGCAAGACCGACACCCCCTGATGTCATATCCCTACCACGGAGTCTACTTAAGCAGCCGACTCCAAACCCATGCCCGCTTGCCTAAGGCTTTAGGGATTCGAAAGGGGAGACACAAACCGGTTTTCAGCTCAGGCTGCTTTGTAACTGCCAAAACTCCTCTGGAGAAGAGTCTGTGTCCGCAGGCGAAATCAAACTGCACCCTGCCTACGATTCGCAAGGAACTGAACACAGCGTCTTGTTTTTCCTCCTATTCAAACCAGATTGAATGCAATGTTTTGTAAACCGGTCTGCTGAATCTGTTGAGAAACTCTCAAGTTTTAGCTGACCCACATAATAGCAGGGCCCAATTGCTGTCTGCCGAGAAGCCGCTAGGGGCGTCCGACGAATGCAACACTGGTTCTTTTATTGCATTGAACTGTGAAACATGACACTGTGAGCTGTTGATTCAGAAGCTGTTTGTAGTTGTGCTGCTGCCGTCTGAGCCGCTGCTACAAGCTATCCGCTGCCTTAAGGGGGCCCCCGTGGACGAGGCTATTGTGCGTTACAAAGTTAAGCACTGCAAAGTTTCATTCTGCTGTTAACATCTGAATAATTCAAGTCTCTTCCAGAGCTACCTGCTGGATGAATGGATGGGGTGCCCGGACTGCGCGTCTGAACCAGGCACGTATTGAACATTCCTCAGAGACTCTTGAACGTACCTTTTCTCCTGTTTATTTGCTTTTATTTACCTGTGCTTATTTTCAGGGAGGTTTATCGTTTATGTAGTTATTGTGTGTCATTATTAGCTAATAAAGGTACCATTGTGTTATAACCTGTGGTTTATATCACTGAAGTCAGATCCACCCTACTTTTGGTTAGCATTTCAATGAGCAAAGACAATTTCTTTGGTTGGTGATTGATAACTCTGCTGATGCTGGTCAACCTTGGCACTGCTTGGAAGACATTACCAGGGGAGTAAAGCAGAGGGTTGTGTGTGCTTAAAGATGCTGCTAACCTATAGGTAAATGATGATGATTGTCTTATTTGCTGGTTTAAATTGTTCATTGTCAAAGAGGGGCGCTAAGGAAGCGTGTATCCATGCCATTTTAAAATGTAACTACCCCTCTGTGTAACAGGTGTTTATTTTTGAAGGTGATGATTGACATGTTGAGTGTTTAAAAGTCATCTTGAGCCGTCCCCATGACGGCCATACCTGTATGTTGTAAAGATATGTAAAATTCCCAGAAGGAGTGCTTAAAAAGGATACACATCAAATCCCAGTTTGAATCAAGGAGGCCATTTACAAATGGCAGCAAAGCTACAACAAATGTGTTGCAGAAATGTGTATTTATAGTGGCACATTGGCCGGTGTAGGTACCAGATCTGCTCGGGTGGTCAGATCTACTCGGGGCCCTGCCCCTTTCTCGTTTCTTAAGAATCAAATCTCTTTTGGAGTCTTAACATACTATTACCTATATTTGCTACTATTTTATGTTTCATTGGCCATCTAAAGTAGCCGAAGAAAGAAAACAATCTTTCTCAGTCTTGAAGGAAAGCACTGCCTTCTAAGATAGACTGAGCTCTGCCATTTAACAAGGTGACAGAAAAAGTCTCAGTGTCTCTTCTTATTCTTTTTATTAAGATCGATAAGAACGATATTAAGATTATCTTTGTCTGGGCAACCACAATGTATAGGTCATGTGGCAATGTTAAGCCAATAATATAGCAGAACGTCACAGGCATGTGCAGAGCCCTAGCAGATCTGACCAACCAAGCGGTTCAGGTACCTACACTGCGCTCAACCAAGGATTCCTTTTTTGCAGCTACAATATAACAATGGGGGGGGGGGACCTTAATACTTTTAAATATTAAGTGTAGCCTGCTTCAGGTGCTTGAATGGTGGCTCCTACAAAAAAAGGGGGTCATATTCACGTCTTAATTATTTGTTAAACCATACATTAATAAAAAATGTTGCTAAATTTTAGCTCCATCGAGCAACTAGAGAGCACCTTTTGAACTCTATAAAAACTGAAAAAAAAGGGAACCTGCAGACTATTTTTCTTTTAGCTGGTTGCTTCAGCGAGTCACTGATGTCATTAACATAACTTGATTGTCTGTAATAAATCTCCCTGAGGTGTGTTACTCTCTGCCACAGCATGGAAGCATTATTGTCAATGGTTATTTTGATGCACCGTTGCTGCATTCCGGCTCTTTCTACTACTTTACAAATGATTTGTACGTGAGCACTGGGCATTCCAAGCAGTTCCTCCAGCTGCATTTGATTCTCCGAGATTTGAGATTTATAAAGTCCGGGTGTATGGTAACACGTATACTCACGGTTTTATACATCGGCCTTTTTTTTCTGCCGCAGAATTCTCTACACTGCCCACTTTTAGAATGAAAGCTGCATGCTCTTTTATCCATGAATCCCCAGAGCCCACTCACTTTTCTTTAGACTTGAAAAAATACATTCTCCTAGCTTTTCAAGTAAACCTAAGTTAAGTGTAACCTCTTGAAAGTAAACCAATGAAAGTAAACAAGAATTATATATAAAGTGAAGTGTAACCTCTTTATATATAATTCTTGTTTACTTTCATTGCTTTATGATGATATCTCTGCAGGTTGGGAGATCATGGCTTTGGTGCATCTCCCTGTCGGCTTCTGCATAAACTTCTGATTGGGTAATGTGCCAGATTGAGCAATACAAGCTGAGATTATTTTTAAATCCAGCATCAGATTTGAACATGCTTGACTGAGGACACTACACACACATGGATATCAGGATAATCTAACATGTTGGATTTTCTTATGAGTGGTCCCAATGTTCTCCTGAGCAGAGCTGAACACACCACACACACCAGGATGATCTCCCCGATAATCAGGGTGAGAGGCACTAATATCAAGGTCTCTTAGAAGGGGGACATTAGGGAAGAGACTGGCACGATTGTCTTGTTGTGTGATCCGAGTTTAGATTTTCTATTTGTTGTCCTTCACCCTAGGCTGAATACAATTAGAAAAACAAGATGATCGTTTTTAACTCTTTGAATCAAAAAATACTACAGGGACTTTCTCAAAGTAGATATTGCCCCATCACTATGTATGCTACTGCTTGAGTAATATACAACTTGCCAGAAATTCATATAAAACTTATTTATAGAACTTTTACAATGTATTAAGGTTGCAAAAGCTGTACTGAATGTGCACTTCAGATTGATGAAGAAGCAGCTAAAATTTCAAACAATGATCTATAGAAATTTTTAAGGCTTGAAACTGTTAAAATCCAACTTCCAAGCCGAAAGAGGATAAATTATTAAATACTTTGACATCCTATCACTTGAAATTCAGAGGGTTCAAACTATGAGTACTCACAATGTATCGCTGTGATTCTTGATTTTATAACTTCATGCTCAGATTAAGCAAATGCAAATAAAAATCATTCATCAACAAGTTACCTGGACTATGATGAATACTTGTGTTCCTTACATATATTATCTCTGCTGTTAATGATCAGGGCTAAAGATTGTCCTCCTCACTGGCAAACTGCTAAGGGATTAAAAAAAGCTGCTGCTATAAAAAAAAAAAAAAGTCTTCAACTCTAAACCCCATGCAAAGTTTCCTAACTGTAAGGTACTTAAATAGCACCAATGGCTGGTGTTCTACAGCATCGTGTTACACTCTGATAAAAGATTTATATGCTCCTAAACTCTGAGAAAATCTGTTGCAATGAGACCATTGATAAAACAGAAGAACATCCAGGACAAAGAAGTTTGAACATGCATCATACACATCATGTGGTGTACCTTTTGTCTTTTCAGTGCAAAATCTGTCTATTATACTCGACCCTAAAGGAGTAGAGGATGACCTTTTATTTCCGGGTGGATCATCTAAATAAGTGGTTTTCCTAATTGTCAATCATTCTGGTGATATGTGCATGCACACTTACGGGCGTATATTTGTGGTAGGCCACAGTTTCAGACATTTATTTAAGCTCACCTTTCTCACTGCATTCTTTGAAAATGGCCAAGGTTCATAAGAGAAAAGGTGTCTACGAAGCGTATGAGAAGAAAAGAAAGGCCTCAGAAGAGGCTGATATATCCCACAATGCTTTGCACAGAGAGCTCTCCTCGCAAAGCATTATAAGATTTGCTGTTACCATAGGCTGTCGCTAACCGACAGCGGCGACTAATGACAAAGAGGAGAAGTTACGTGACCAACAGGGAGAAAAAAGTAGTGATCATCTGTCCAAACGTTCTGTTACCTGAGTTCACTATAAAGTCCACTATAAAGTCCCTGCTCTATATAGTGATCTATATAGGATTTAGGGGTTAGGGCAGATGTTTGGGAACAGTAAGCTTGTATGAGCTATGAGAGCAGCACATTTTAAACAGGGCATGAACATGGAGAAATGGGCTCGTGCATGCCCTCTCGTGTAAATTTAAAAGAAAATTATTCGAGAAAATCCTCCACAATACCTTTAATAGTTGTAGTTATTTTTTTATTAATAATTACTTCAATTTATAAATATTAAAGGCACTTAGTCGAGTTATAAGCTTTTTTCCATTTTTGTAATTTATATGCCGGGAGCTCACTCTGGTTGCATACAAAATTTTTATTTTGAAAGATTCCTTCATCTTTACTCCGCTTTGTTTTTGCTCAAATAAACCCCTTTGTGTTAATTTACAATAATAACGGCGCTAGGATACTGTGCATGTGCATAAGTGCTAAACAAGGACGTAGCTCACAGCCACCAGTTAGAAACCCCCCCATTAAAGTGTGAAAACAATGAAAGTCCAAGATCTAGTGTGAATAAAAAAGTGATCAAAACAGCTTTTACTTCTTGAGGCTACGTCTGTTTATGTCTGCTGAATGCCCCTGGTGCTTACTATGGTTACCTTATCAGGACGGACGCCTGGTGTGTGTATAACATTATTTTATCATGATCAAAATGTTTTTGGTCTATTTTTTTATAGGCATATGCAACTTTAAACCCTAGTGTGTAGCATGACTCCTCAATTTAGTTCATCTTACACCAAATTTCCAAAAAGCAGGTATGTGATTTAAAATTAAGAAATATTTTTTCTTAACTCAATAAGCTAAGAATATTCACTTCAAAAAGCTCCACTTGACATTTTGGCACTGGAAAAAATTCCTAAAAAAAGACAGCCTACCTTTTGGCAACTGTTACAAGCAAGAGATATCCTTTCATTTTAACTCGTTCTATCAATAACATTACAGGAAAGAGTGGATTTTTTTTTTCTTTATAAAAAGGAGAAACTAATTAGGAATTCTTGGCTGCAAGCCCTGTTTTAATTAAAGGGTGCCAAGCAGAGGGAAGGTTTTCTTACCTTTCACAATCAATACAGCTACGGCTGACAGGCTCTCCACATCTGTGTCCACTACGCAGATATATTTGCCGGCATGGTATAGCTGAATGTTCCTGATCATCAGATCTCCGGCTGTTCTCTGCTAAGGAGGAGAGAAGGCTTTATGTAGCATGAAAGATAACAGACCCTGGGGCATCTTATTAAGGAAAGTACTGAAGCATGTGTAAGGTTCAGTAAATAGTGATACTGTGAACATTTGCAGGTTTTAAGGGGGGAGGCTTTTGAACCAAATTTCTAATCAGAGCACATCACATCAAGCTGGAATGAAAAGTAGCAAGGGGAGAATTTACACAAAAAAAATTGAGAGACTTTTGTCTCTTTAACTGACAAGGTTTCAGTGTGAAATACTTCTAGAGGTCATGAGCTGTCCTTTAAAAATAAAAAAAGAAGAAGAATTTAGGAAATAATAACAAAAAAGAATTTAGTAGGTTCTTTCTTAGTGATATGAAAGAAGGACACTTTTTTTTTCACATCTAAGAGGACACCGGTAAGCAGAAAACTAAATTGATGAGGAAACTGTTCTATAGGAATTTGCAGTGAAACAAGAAAAAAAATTGGCCACAGAGCCAACATGTTTTAATGATGGAAATGAAACTCCCCGAAGCAGCAAAGTTTAGTTGATAATCTCTTTGCAGTGGAGACATTCTGGTTTGACTGGGTAAGGAATCTCTATTCAGATAAGAACACTGTCAGTGAGACACGCTCAGGAAGATTGGTTGGTCTCAAGGGTGTGAGGATGTACAGAAAGTGTTTAGTCTTTTGGGTGTTTTCCACGCTTTGATTCCTTCAGAAGACACATCTAATGATGTGCATCCACTTCCTGTTACATGAGGCTGTGCAGCAGGCCATGTCAAAGCAGAATTCAAGGCGAGCCAGAGCTTATTAAAAAGTAGATGAGCTGAGCTGAGACTGAGCTGGAGTTGAAGAAGACTACTTAAAATGACTTCCACCTGTCACAATGGCTGAACACCTGGCACATTACCTACAAAATGAATTTTATATGGGAAGTGCATTTCAGCATAGGGACTGACTTGTTTCCATTCACAGAAATACAATTGCCGGCACATAGAACTCCAATAATCTATTTGCACTTTCTCTCATAGATTTTCTCCTAAGCGCACAGGGTTTTTATGCCTCAGAGGACACTTTTAAAGTTGCAAACTGGATAGTATTACACTGGCTGCAGTAATACCGGTCACTGTTAATACTTCCAAGAAACCCACGTAGAACCATAAACTGGTCTCTTTAGAAATGGCAGAGATGCTGTGAAGCACATGTCCATTTGCAGATTTAAAATGGAAGCATCTGCAAAGAGATGCACCAAGGACTGATATGGTGACCAGAACTGGTTCATTCTCCCCTTTTTGGGGTTCTGTCCAGTTTCGACTTAGAGAGTAAATCTTAACTTTGATCCAAAGGATGGCACAAACATTAGCACACTTTGTTCTGGAAGTTGTAACTGCAAAAGAAAGACTCATCCAGCTACTCTTTATATCTAAGTAATGTTTAAATCGTACCAGGTCAGAACATCTAGATAACTATTAATTTAGTAAGGTCTTAAATTTGTACTTCTTTTTGCTTCTTTAATTTGACCTTTTTAATTGTTTTGAAAAGCAATTTAGTGGTGTTTAACACAAGGCTGTAAGTAATAATAAAATAGCCATTAAGGAATAATAAAAAAATAAAAAAAAAATAGAAATGTATTGATCTCACAATGGAGAAATTAACTCGCTGCATTTAATCCATCGCCTTTGGGAAGCAGTGGGCTGCCACTGTGCAACGCCAGGGGGTTAAGAGTCTTGCTCAGACACCCAGACTGGCAGTCTGTGGGTGCGAGTTTTGAACTCACAACCTCAGGATTCCAAACCCTCTGCCCAAACCACGAGGTCACCTCTCCCCCCATAATGAAATGTGAGGGGAAAAAAATCCAATGCAAGGGATTTTATAGCAACATTAAACTATTTGTGCAAACACGCACAAAAATGTTTCTGAATCTGGCTTATGCATGTTAGGGTAATGGAAATCAATGTTTTTGTGACCTGATCTGCTACCAACTTCTGCAAGGTCATGTATTTTTACTGAGGTTCAAACAGACTTTGAAAAAAAAAAAAAAGATTAGCAGCTGGGTTAAACTGTTGTCGATTAATGTTATGATGCTTTCTACTCTCACTACTGTTCAGAGAAGTTAGGGGAAAAGCAAAGTTAAATGAAAAAGCATTTAAAGCATTTAAGTTAAATACTGGAGCCAAAAAAACAATCTAAATAATTTAATTACTTCATGAATAAAAATTACTGAACATCGTTGTTATTTTCATTATTGATGCAGGTTGTAAATTTGTGATGTACTTGGTCTTATCGAATATTTTAATAACATTTCTGAAGATTTTACTGAAACTTGCAGAAACACTGGTAAACAGAATACTGGAGAGGGAAAAAAAGCAAAAATAAATAAAACTGTAAGAGGCAATTTTTTTTTTTTTACCAACAGCCTCTTATTCTGAGGACTACAAGTTTAATCAAAATGGAGTTGAAAGGTAGGATTTAAATGTTTTACAGAAACGTGTTTTCACTTTTATTTATCACATTGTTTTGTAAATAAACAGGAATAGTGCTGTTTAGAATTACCAATGCTAACTGCTCTAAAAGGCTTATCTCTTTTCTATTATAATGTGCTGAAGGAAGCTCAAAATGTTCATTCTGATTGATTTTCAATCTAATTTATTCTTTATTTGTTGTTGATAACAGTACTATGCAATCCAGACAGCCTGATCTTTGGTATTACCAGTTAAATTCTTTTTTTACCACAAGACTTTTACTATCTGGTGACATTTAAAGTTAATAGTGTTAAATAACTGACTTGGAAATGTTTCAAGGAAAAACAGCCACTGTAAGCAAATCAGTGATTTTGGATATGACACTGTAAACATTTTGATCAGTGTTTAATCTTTAAGACCCTGCTTCTATGTTGTGATGGTAGTTCTTTCCTCTGCTTCAACTCAGGTATAAGTTGAAGCCAAGATAGGATTAGGTGATTGGTGCCAAAATCAGGGTTTGTGGTAGTGGAAACACAAATAACTGGTGCAAAGTAATTACTAGCAATACTGGAGATATTTTTTTACTGTCACAATTCTTGAAGAATCGATGCACTTCTGAATAAGGGTCACTCACGCCGCCCACAAGCTCAAAGTGGCCGTCTCCTTTGGTGATCAGCTGCCCGTTAAAAGCCCAGGAGAAGGAGACGTCCAGGACAGGATCACTGGCCACCTGGCAGGGTAATACAATGCTCTCCCCTACAATGATTTCCATGTCCACCGGTCCCTGAATAATTCTGGTTGGATCTGCCACAAAAAGAAAAAAAATGTACAATTCTGAAGGATAGCTGCCAGACTTTAAAAGCACACAAGGTGTTTCATTGCAAACGGACGAGCCGACCTTTTTTTGAATCCACTGAAAGAGAAACAGAAATGCAACATTCTCTGGAACACAAGCTTTGTAAAACAGTGAGTCACAGGCTTAGCTGTGTTGTCTTTGTACAGAAAGGTCCCAGTCAAATAGTGGGTGATTACATGCAGCCTGCTGCCTCTAGAATTGGTAATAGGATGACACAGATTGTATAATCTTCTGAAATCCTGATGGAAATTGCAATGCGCTGCTGATCAGATAAAGCTTCACATAATAGGCTCCAGTGTAGATCAAGTATCCAAAACGAGGAGCGTTGCTTTAAAATCTACCAAAGCAATCATTTAGAGCTTCATAAAAGGCAAAATAATCAAAGTGAGGGAATCAAAGAAAGAAGGTGGAACACAAAGAAAGAGCACTTGTACTCTTACATCTTACTTATTCTGAATGTCAAGATGTAGCAAAAAAAAAAAAAAGTTTTAGAGGAAAGAAAGGTACCTGCTGTTTCTAAGCTGGTAAAGGATCAATGTCTCGGTCAGAGCTCTGCGGCACTGGTTTATAGCGAAGAGAAATTCTCGAGCCATTCAGAGAAATAACTGGCCTTGGCAATTATGGCAGCAGACAATATAATTCAGCACATTAACAAAACCAATAAGAACCCCGGCAACACTAAGCTGTCCCTCCAGAGGCGAAAGAAAAAAACAAAACAAAACACAACACACGTTTTGACAATAACAGCATCTGTGACACCACCTCACTAATGCTTTCATTGCTTCCACTCAAGGCACTTTCATTAGCCGCAGTAAATTGGTTGCTTCAGCTGCTTTGAGGAAAACACTGTTCAAGTACTTTGTCAAATACGTTCCGAGTGGATTACTGCAACCTCACAAAACTCCTAAAAGATGAGCTTTTTCATGCTGCAAAGCTTCTGTTGATTGTCAAACAGAAACTAAAAAAACTAAATTTCAGAGCTGCCAAATATGCAAAAGCTTCATGCTACAAAATTCCTTTTTTGTGTGTGAATGACCTAAATGCAGCAGCTTCTTCTTGTGCTGATGCATATCGAGCAGTGAATTGTGCTTACTCAGTGGAGGCTTATTTAATAGCACAACTCACCCGTAACCAGGAGCCTTCCCGTTGTGCTTGACATCCCAAATCTGTTCCTGGCGAAGCACGTGTAACTGCCTGCATCCGATTTACTCACATTTGCAAGCCTTAGAGTTCCATCGGGAGAAAGCGTGATCCTATACAGGTGGAGGGAAACACACAGTAATAACAACGTTGATACCAGATGTCTAAACATAGTTTAGCTTAACAGCACTATTTTACTCAGTAAAAAGAGTAAAATCTAAATAACTACTGTATACCAGTTGGATTTTTTTTTTTTTTTTTTTGCTTTAATTTTCGTCAGTTAGTCACCAAAAGTATTTTGGGTAATTTCATAACTTACTTAAAATTCCGATGTTTATTTAAATATTTGCACTTGGCTTAGGCTATGTTCACACTGCAGGCCTTAATGCTCAATTCCGATTTTTTTTGTGAAATCCGATTTTTTTTTTTGTCTCCTGTGTGAACTGCATTCTTACAAGGTAAGTGTCCTGCATGCGCAGTAGAGGACTCTGTGTTTACGGATGCAGACATTAATGGTAGTGCTGGAGCGCATCTAGCGAAAAACACAATCTTTTCAAGATTTTTAAACATATTTACTACTCTCTGCATTATCATCCACCATGGTTGTTGTTTTTCTTGCCGCTTCTGCATAGCAAGACGCAGAATAGTAACCTTTGTTGCGTATTAATGACGTTCAGGTCAGATGAATGCGACATGGACGTTCAGACACAAGTTGCATTTGAAAAGATCAGATATGTATTGGATTCAGGACCACATAGCCAAGTGGCCTGGGTCGCATTGGAAAAAATCAGATCTGTGTTGTTCTGGCTGTCATGGAAATACACAGGATGCACTTCAGGTTGCAGTGTGAATGTAGCCTTATACAGCGAGGATGATTCTTTGTATACTGGTGCTTAAGAAGCCCTGTGTGGAAGGCTTTAAGATAGCCCTCTCAAAACATTAGAATCTTTGTCAATTAAACTGTACAAACAATCTGGTAATATCAGAGTGACTGCCCCATTTGGAGACATTTTTTTTTTCCAAGATTGCTTCCAGTTACATTGCAAGCAAGATGAGTTGTTGACAGATGTGTGAATTCACAAACTCGCAAAACAGCATATTGCCAGAAGCCAGTAGATCCATTAGCCTCAAATACTGAATGTTTCAGACCAATGAAATGTAGCGATTGAAAAGAGGTTGGCTAAGGCAAATCAAACATGGCTGCACTAGATTTAGCTGGTCTACCCTCTATTTCTTTTTTCAAAAACAAACAAAAAGGACAACTTTTGTGCCTCTGTGTATAGGAAAGATGTTTGATTTATCAGTTAACTCCGCTGGTTGTGATATAAATCAAGAATGTGATACAGCATAGCTGCTATTGCTGCCGTGATTGGCTAAATGCTTGATATGGGAGGCAGGTACTACTTGGTGATTCACTCAATCAGCTCAAAGAATTGTACTGAATCTCCCTCCGTTTTGCAAACACTTTTCACAGAAGCCTTTCCAGAAGGATACTGTTCATATTGAGCTACATATCAATCTGACAATGCAAAATTATGATTCTAGGTCCTTCTGTAGCAAAACAATCACCACACATGATGCTGTCACCTTCCCAGCTAGGGTGGTGTTTTCAGACTCTGTGAAAATCATGGTTTTGTTTTATTTCTCAAGTTTTTTATCACTGTTGGCTGAGGTACTGACAAGAAGAACTATCTGACTGGCAGGCCTCAGTGTGTCTACAGCAGTGTACATAAGAGAGAAACGTCAGCAACACCTCCCAGCTGCAGGGGACTGTCCCGTCTCCCTTTCTTTTCACTCTCTACTACACCACAGATTTCGACCACTGCAAGGAGACCTGCTATCTGTAGGAATTTTCTGCTGACTCAGCAGTGGTTGGATGCATTACTAGTGATAAGGAAAGTGAGAGTAGGACAGTGTTGGACAATTGAGTCAGCGAAATGAAAACCAAAGAGATTGTGGGGAACTTGAGAATGACTAATGCTGCTTTCACACCAATGGCGTTATGGACGTCCAAAATGTGCAAACGCAAAAATTTGGGTGCTGGCTCTAATTAAATCCATTAACATAAGACAATCAGTGTGGATGTGAATTACAAATACCTGGTATACACATGAAATCCACTTTCTTAAAGGTAGGGCCACACTACCTTTGCCCCTGTTAATTGCTCATGGAGTCTTTGTAGATCCCCTGCAACAAAACCCCTAATTGCACATGCAATTTGCATTTGCAGAAAAAAAATATCACTCCTTATTTTGAGATCTTAGATAAAGCCAGGAGTAAAGATCTTGCTTCCACTGAGGCTTGTATAATCAACATTTAATCAATAAATACACCATAATTTCATTTTACTGTGTTGTACATTTACATGAAGATATAGTCAATCAGTGTTTGCATCAGGAGTCATTATTGATCACACTAAGAGAGCAGAGCGTGAGAAAAAATGCCAATGTCATCCTGATTACATGGTAGGGAGGAATGGTAACCGGTTTCTGTGATTACCTGTCATCGGTGTGAATAGGAATAGGGAGATTCCCCTTCTTCCACAAAATGCTTGCTGTGGGATAGGCCAGGGGCTTGCAGTCCAAAGCCACAGTTGTTCCTGCTTTGGCTTTGAGCAAAGCTCTGAGGATGTTTCCTGCGAAGTCTGGAGGAGAAGCTGATGGGAAAAGCAAACTGTCTTTTAACACTAGACTGCAGTGGATCCCACAGGGCAATTGAAGCATGCTGTAATTCGATATGTGAAAATCAATAAATGTTGAAGAGATGAAGACAGAAGGATTAAATATTTGCAATGAAAATGGAATAGATAGCAACAATGTTGTGATTTTTTATTAATCTAGTCTGGTATTGTTGATTAAAAACCTCAGTTATATTAATTAATTAAAAAATTTAGAAGGGATTTCTGACTAAAAATAACACTTCCAACTTGATCTACTACAGTTTTACTGCTCAACTATTAAATAACATAAATAAAATAGATTTTTTTTAAATTATTGATTTATAAAATGACCATACTAAAACAGATTCATGTAACAGATCCATACAATGTTATGTTTAAGCATGTGAATTATTTGTGCATTATTTCTCTTGTCCCCTGATTCGATAGTTTATAGAGACGCATTTCCAACACTATAAGGTATTTGTGGTATTTCTCAACTAACATTTAATATGTGGCTGAACATTTTGCAGTTCGTCTTTGAATAACACCCCAAACATAGTTAAACTGGATAAAAAACAAATTTATAGGTTGCAACTCTTACAGCGACAATGTCATTTTTAGCTACCAAGGTGCGCTACATCTGTAACTTTCACGCTTGGTGCCTACTTCACTGCACTGTTGCAAAATTAAACAATCTCCCTCCATGTTTTGGAAGTGGAACAGACCACTTTAGACCAGCAGATTGAGAAGTCATGGAGTTACTTGTAAAGAATAAATCCTACATCAGCGAACCAAAAATAGGTTTGATAAGATTAAAGGACATACAATTTTTTTCCCTTACAACTTTTATTTTAGTTAGCTCCATTCCTTAAGGGGAATTCAGACTGTTGTACAGCAGGGCTCTGGTTCAATCAAGTTACGCATTTGTTTCAGAGAAGGACAGTCTGCATGGAGCACTGATACAAAACACACGTGTTGATCTGAGAAGTCATTTAGTAGATCTCAAAGTAAGGTTATACGTGGCTCAAAGGTTACATGTTACCAGGGCTGAAATAATTAATCAGATTAATCGTGATTCATTGATTTTTAAAATAATCATCAACTACTTTAGTAATCGATTAATTGTAAACTGGAGTATGGAGACGAAAACATTGTTTTGGCTAACAGTGCAACTGGCTTAGAGCAGTAATTATACTAAAAAAGAACAAAACAAACAAACATATAAACATTTCCTCAAGTTGAAAAACTTTTTTTTCACCTGGTTTAAGTCTGTAATAGATCTTCTTTAAAGGAATAGTACACCCAAAACATGATTAGCCTTCATTTTCTACTCACCCCCAAGCTGAACAACACTCTGGAGTACTTTTTTGATATCTCAAATGCATCTGGAGATCTGGGAGGCTTCTTGCTGTCTGCTGACATTCAAATAATGGAGGTCTATTGTGCCCGAGACAGAAAGGTCCATAAAAGTCCACAAAAACGTGTCAATATTCCTCCATACTGCTCGTCCAATGTATTCCAAGTGTCCTGAGTGGGTAGCATCCAGAATTTACTCGAAACGAAGTCATTTAGAATGTTTTTAGAGCATAAACAGTAGTGTATAGGATTTCCTGAAAGCGCGCACGTGCGCGTTCACGACGCTACGTAAGCCGGCAGACCAAACCAGCGCATTCAGCTCGGCAAAGAACTCATGCTCTTCCTCAACACTGAAGTCCTCAGACATTTTTCTTTCGTTGTTTCTTTCTTTGCACAGGTAAACAGCACATTTCTTCTTCTACGCTTGCATTATTGGCAGAGCAGACGCTGAATGCGCACTTTCATCTGGTTGGTCTGCCGGCTTCCGTAGCGTCATGAACGCGCATGTGCGCGCTTTCAGGAAATCCTATACACTACTGTTTATGCTCTAAAAACATTCTAAATGACTTCGTTTCGAGTAAATTCTGGATGCTACCCACTCAGGACACTTGGAATACATTGGACGAGCAGTATGGAGGAATATTGACACGTTTTTTATGGACTTTTATGGACCTGTCTGTCTCGGGCACCGTAGACCTCCATTATTTGAATGTCAGCAGACAGCAAGAAGCCTCCCAGATCTCCAGATGCATTTGAGATATCAAAAAAGTACTCCAGAGTGTTGTTCAGCATGGGGGTGAGTAGAAAATGAAGGCTAATCATGTTTTGGGTGTACTATTCCTTTAAGAAACCTTTTGATATCTGATTATTAATATATTAATCGGAAAAATAATTGACAGATTAATCAATTTTTGTTTATTACAGCCTTAAACAATTGTATGCAGCTCTACCAGTAAGATTAGACATGATATCCTGTTGAAAGGTGAATCTTCTCTACACTCATATTTGCTTCTAAGGCAATGTAGGGCCTAGAGTTGCCCTGTCAACAGATAGTCCCACCTGAGCTGTGGGTTTCTGTAGCTCCTCCCAATTCAACACAACGACTTCCCTTCCCTCTAATTACATTGTTGGTGATTTCCAAATTCATGCCTTGGATTTTATTTCTAGGCATTGGGATAAATAGGGTTTGAGCAAAAATAAACACTTACCAGATCTTTATTTAAAGAACATCTACTTTACAATTATTAATTGCTTTGTAATTCATGATACTTAAAAATTTAAAATCACACTCAGGTTGTAATATCACAGTTCATAGAAAAAGAAGGCAAGAGCAATTAATCATTTTGCAAGGCACAGTCAGGAAGAGGAGAATACATTTAAATGTTTTTGACACCAGAAACATATTTTTTTCTGTGATCTCTTTATTCACTAATCATAAAACCTTTAAGACAGACTGTTTGATTACCTTTAGATTCTAGAATGATTGGGGATTTAAGAGAAAAATGCCATCCTACCTAAAACCATTAGCTCAGCTCCAAAATATATGACGCCATGTTTGTTCTCAGCCACACACTGGTACATGCCAGCATCTGACAGAGTGAGTGGCGACACCGTCAGGACCCCATCCTCCACATGGATCCTGTCCTGTGAGGAGAGGGATGAAAAAAGCTATTATTGCCCGAGTTAAATGTAGTCCTTTGCTTTTGCACATCAGACTAATGAATGTTAGCATCATTGTAGACAATTGTGTATTTTCATTTTTATGTGCATATTGTTCCTCACAAAAAAATATATGACAATTGACTCTTACCATTGAAAGGCTTGTCCTGCTTACAATATACAAATCATGAAATAAACAGATCCCTTCACATTTATCAGCACTCATGATGGATTCAAATCAATGTGTAGTTTTTATGTAGGTACCCTGATACTGTAGAGGTTTTTACACAGACTTAACATTATAGCAATGAGGTTCTCCTAATTATCAATCTGTAATGAAATTTTTTATTGGGAAAAAACGAAAACCTTAATCTTTTAGTTGCTATCAAAACTGGAAAGACGTGAACACAGCATTAAAGGAAGACAAATGGCTTTTCAAAACTCATGAAATAGCAACAGGAAAACTGCTAATTGTGTCGAACAGGACTTTTTAAGTATCCATCTTCATCATCTCGATCCACACAGAGAGAAGGAATGTAATCCCTCGGCTCAATTATACATGGGAGCACTGTAGCTGTGCTATGCTTTCTGTCAGGTATTATTCCACCACCAGTGCTTCATAGAGGAGCATCTCTGTGCAGTTTGACTCGCATAACACAGGAATTGCATCTTCATATCGTAGTAGTGTTGTTTAAGGCCGCAAACAGAACAATAAACATGCAAAGTGTTTATTTGGCCAGTACTACCCACAGCTACATGTCTGCTCGTCATTTAATAACCTTGTTTTCTTAGAATCTATCTTGATTAACTGAGTTCCAATATGTTTTTTTTTTGTGTCATTTTTTAAATTGAAGACAAAGCTAAGCGTACAGAGAAATGTAGTTGAGTGAGTGCAGAAAAGGAGTGGAGTAGGAGTGGGCCAGACACATTTTGATTGAGCAGGTGAGGGATTAAACGCTGCACACCAGTCTTACTGCTCACTCAGACTGCTAACTGCACACTCTAGTCAGTGGCACAAAAAATACGCCATAACTGACAAGAAATGCTGTTGAGGCGCAGTGCAGCTCACTGCAGAGCTTCCAAAAAACATCCACATTCCATGGAAAAGAGGGATAAAAGAACGGAAAAGATTCTCATGCTAACAGTTCAACTACAAATTTGTTTAAGATTTTTACACAATGTCAGCAATGCTCAACAAGGTCATGCAAAGCAGTACGAATAGGATAGTAACACAGGTCTCACTAATGGTCATATATGGGATATAAAAAAGTATCTATAGATGTACAATAAGGTTATTTCTGGGCACAGATCTGTGGAAGGGAAACAAATCCTTTTAATGGCCTATTCAGCATAATAGGATAGAATGGAGGGCTGGAATCAGCAGGTAACCAACAGGACTTTGGTCAGTTTAAATAACACCAGCTTCTAAGTAAAGACAGAAGAACAATCAGTAAAACAAAAACAACTTTATATCAGAGTGTAGCAAACTATTTCTGAGCTTCCTTTACAATGTTTTGGATAAAAGAAAACCCCTGAGCCTCACCTACACCATGATCGACCATTATTCTCATAGCAGCATCTTCTAGAAACCCCTCTCTGTAAGAGAAACTGGGAAACAAGCCAGGAAAATGTGTGCTTATGATCGGAGGTGTATATTGTAATAAGCCAAGGTACTGATGTGTTGGACTAAGATAACAAAAGCTGTTTCAGGGGAGATCTAAAACTGTTCAAGGATCAGCCAGTTAGGAATGATTCTGAAACAAGATCTCAGAAGAGAACTGAATATGGCTCAGCACTACAGCTCCCCATCCCATCAGGTACAGCTGAAATATTCCTGCTGCCAAGAAGGGCGAAGGAGCTTCAAAATAAAAGCAAACCAGGCTTGTAGGAATCACAAAATTTTAGGGCTGCTGTTCTTACCATTAATACTTAGAGCAACTACTATATGAGAGCTATATATATATATAAATGTGTGTGTGTGTGTGTGTGTGTGTGTTTTTAACAGTATCATACGCCATGGATATGAAGCTGAATATATAGCTTCTTCCATAAGTATTAAACCTCTTGAACTTTGTCACCGTCTGTCATTTTCCAAACACCATAAATTGAACTGGATTTGGGGACACAAGAGCAGTTTTCACAAGTCATTTGCTGCATGTGCTAAATCTACATCTGCATGTCATACCTATATTAGAAGATCAAGCATTTTACTTTTTTCTTCTTCTCATCTAGACTTGGTCTTTTAAATTTCCAGACATTTTAATACATCCACAAAAGTGAGCCTGTTATGATGCTGCCACCAGCAGGATGGTGTGCATGCTGAGTTAGTTTGTAAGTAGGGTAAAATAAGTACAGTGTATGAATATTATTTGTTCTGTTAACAGATTTTTCCACCTGAGCTGTTGATCTCTGAAGCTCCAAAAGAAGCCATGAGCCCATTTGGCTACTTTCTTCGTCTTTTCTGTTTAGGTAGATGGCTGTGTTGTAGGTTCAAAGTTAACAACTGTCTATGTAAAGCAATTTGTTGAGTATTTTCACTAACTAACCTCAGAAAATTAAGCTATGTGTTAAGAATACGTAAGAATACGTAATAAATTTTAAATTCATGAAAGGTAAATGTTAATCCCTTTCTCGTCCCGTAATGGGGAAATTCACTCTCTGCATTTAACCCATCCCTTTGAGGAGCAGTGGGCTTCCATTGTTCGGCGCCCTCGGAGCATCTGTGGTTAAGGGTCTTGATCAGGGACCCAGAGTGGCGGTCTGTGGGACCCAACCTCCGGGACCCAAGCACAATCCTCTAACCACTAGGCCACCACTCCCCATAAAGAGTTTTAAGGGGATGGATACAAATGGAGATAAAATTTTAAGGAAATGTTATTCTTAGAAATATGAAAAAAAAAAAACTCATCCTTCAACTTTATTAGCATATAAAACTTGTTTGTCTATTAAATCACAATAAAATATAATTCATTTTGAAGTTGAACTCTTTCAAAATGTGAAAAAAGTTATATTAATACTCTTCCAAGCCACTGTTGATACTCTTTTTGTACATGATAAATGCTACGATGCCAAGAAAATAAGAAGTGATATTTAGAAAATCTCTTTAACAATTATGTAAAAACAAATTTTATATGTTGTGTAATTCAGTGTCTCGCTGTGAGGCTTATCAAGTACCATAAAACAAAAAAAAAATACATCTCAGGAGCCGCCCAGTTAGAATCAGCCAAGTTTAAAGAAACTCAGCAGAAAATGTGCCAGACTGTGTGTGTGTCTCTTGTGGTTTGGACCTGAGGTGTGCAGCTCCATATAGTATATTTTCACAGTAGATTAAGCCCATTGTCCCTAAATCTCAGGGAGCTTAAACATGCATCATGAATAATGAAAAACAACTCTCGACTCCATTCAAATGAAATGGAGCAATCTCCCGGGAACTCGACTGATCCACTCTCTAAGACGGTGTAATCTTCCAAGGTGAAGCTGAACCAGCCCCAGCGAAATCCAAGTCTCATCACTGGCACACCTTCGTAATATGTTTACACTCTCGTCTAACACTCTGGAAAAAACAGCAACAAGCTCTTGTGTTGGGCTCTTTTAAATAAAAAAAATGCTGAGTCAAAGCTGCAGCTTAAGTATTAGATATGAAACATTTTGAGTTGGCTGTGATTTACCTGTGAGAGAAGCTGCTGACCGTTCTTCAGCCAAGCGTAGGAGGGTTTAGGCTTGCCGTTAGCACGGCACTCCCAGTGCAGCCTCTCCTCTATGGCCAGGGCAGTGTCCTTCATGGTCTGGATCCACTGAGGCTTGGCTAAAGACACAGAAACACGCTCTCATGATACATCACACGTGAACCCAGAGGAGTGCCTTTCAAGGAAACGGCAGCGAGCCATTAAGTATGCTGCTTCCCAAATGGTTCAAAGGAAGCATGGATTGGCAGTTCAAACGGGATGGGCTTGTATTTAAGCGGCTGGAGGAGAAACGGTTGAATATTTTATCACTCAAAGGTTTCACGAGCCTGTGGCTACACAAGATTACCATTAAACACTGAATCACAAAGCGGAAAACTTCTCACCACTGGTGGAGTGCAGACAACATCTTCGCCCACCACAACCTGTCACCTTAAGTGTGTGTAGGAAAACCATCACTCCTGCACAAAACTTTCAGCATAACATATGCAGAACTTTTCTATACTTTTCTCCTGTTGTGTTTGTATGGAAAGAATGGAGGGCTCATAATAAGCACAGTTTCTTTTGCAGGTGCCAAATATACTGTCATTTCCAATGTCATAGGTGTCATTTTCTCTTCTTTAATGAATTCACAAAGAAAAACAGCATCAGGGGAAAGCTAAGGGGCCAAATTTCATCAAACACCTCAACACAGTTAGTAAGATAAAACTAATACTAAATACAAAAACAAGACATTTTTTTAATCTCTTTTTCCAGTTTTTTAAGCTCCTACACCGATGAAATCACTAAACTATCTTTCTCACAATGTTACATAAGGTGAGCAAATTGACATGTGAAAGGGTTAACATTTTTAGAACCCTTTCAAGTGTTTTTTCGGACTCTGGAGAAAAGCTGGGAGCAAGCACGAGGCGAAAAATATGCAAACTTAAATAGAAAAGCCACAAAACCAAGATTAGAACTGAAAAGACACAGCTCGCTGTGAGGCAACATAGCTAGCTGCTAAAATTATAAAAGAGCTTTTCAAAAATGTAGGAAAAAAACTTCTGCATGTACAGGTTAATAATTTAAACCACATTTATCACCACAAACACTCTCCTTAGAATTGCTCAAAGCAAGATACATTTTTTTACTGAATTTCTTTATTTAAATGTGAAAATAAATTCTGTTATAGGTGCACATGAGAGTGCAAAAATCAAACACAGAAATATGCAAGTTGTTTATTTCATCTCTGATTGCTAATTGTTTCAGCAATTGAAGCAAATTCCAGTCTTTTGCTAAAGTCTTGAATCGGGTACCATTTTTTTAATACTATGCTTCTAATAAGTAAGACATTTTTGTAGTTTTCAAGAACTTTTCAGAGTTTCTACCAATCTTATAAAATTTACAGTATGCTTGGATTTTTGTTTAGGTATTGTGTCATAAAGTTGCTATACTCAATTAGGATGTCCCCTAATTGGTTATGGAGAAACAGTAGGGGGGAAATGGCAATATTCCACAATTGTCTCCAGAATACTAAAATCTTCAATAGTAGTAAAATCTGTTTAAACAAGAAAAAAAGCTGACTTTTACATGTTATTTATACAGAGGGGCCACGAGTTTGCATTAAAACTTGAAAGCTGTTGAGTAGTCCATGAATGTTTTTTGCTACATGTTTTCAAGCAGCAATTAGATTGAAAAAAACACGCAGATTTTACAGGTTTTACAGATTAAATCTTTAATGTCAGCACCCTAGATCCCTGTCTGATGTTAACCTTTTTCAGCTTCTCCTTTTCTGCTGTCTAAAACTTCAACACTAAATGCCACAGAGGGCAGACATTGCGAAGAACCCCTAAATTGACCATCAATTTCGGGGTTTCAGACTGAAAACATTGAAGACCCCTGCCATAGATGATACACTTTACAGTAAGACAACTCAAAGTAGTGTTACCGTAAAAAGCCAGTCGACCGGCAGCCGTGTTCCTTCCCATCTTGTTCTCGGCCACACACTCGTACCCTCCTGTATCATCCATTTGGAAGCTGGGAATCTCCAGTACTGCATTTGAGTATTTCATTTTGACTTTGCTGGGAAAAGGCACTCCGTTAGCCCTCCTCCAGGTGATTTCTGGGACAGGACTGCAACAAAAAAGTAGCTTGGGTTGCAGGTTCCCGTAAAAATCCAGCATTAATGAAGCATTTGACTGACTATAAAAGCTTCCTCTGTGTATATTTTGTGGATGAATGGCTCAGATTAAGCCCAATCCAACCATAAAAAATGAAAGCTTTTCAGCACTTTTAATACCGACCATCATTTTTTTTCTCCACACAGTCAGAAAATAATTGCCAGAGGAATTTCTTTTTACATTTTTTTTAATCTGGAGGTTTCTCGTCTGGAAAGATAGGCTAAGGAAAATTGAAAACAGTCTACAAGGAATTTGACTTACTTTCCAAGGGCGAAGCACTCTAGAGTAACTGTTGATCCTTTAGAAGAAGGTACATTGTCTGGAAAATGAACTTCTATTTTTGGCTCGTATTCACCCATCACTCCTGTGAGGAGCAAGCACAAGAACCGGCTCAGTCTTCTATTATTTATGACTTACCAACAATACTAATGGCTCAGCGATTCAAGCTATGGTGCTGAGGACAAATAAAAGGCACATGAACAAACATTCTCTCATGGGTAAACTCTTAGCAGTGCATCACTTAAATATACAGTCATGGGATGTTGTGCAAAGCCAGCAAACAATAATTTCAAGCTCCACAGGGGAGGGGGGGAATTACTGTCTTGTTTTTTTTTTTTTTTGGTCACAGGCTTCTTATCTATTACTTCAAAGCTTGAGTGGGCAGTTTTATTGTCTATATCAGTATTCAAGAAAGGCATAGAAGATGGAGATCAGACAGTGATGCAATGGGATTTAAATTTATGCCGCTACATGTACAGTACACTGAGTGGAAACTAACTAGTCGAGCCACCAGAACACTCAATGTAATGGTCCAGTGACGTATGACTCATGTTTAATTCATTTGAGGCAATCTTTATTCACTCTTTCTATGAAACCATAACAGGGAACAGAACAACGATGCACCAAGAACAGTGGTGAGAATTCAAGTGAAAGCAGAAGGAAGGCAAATTGGAATGGAAATCATAAGAATGCTAAGTCAGCATAGGGGATATTTAGGGACCCTTTTTGTTGAGCAGCAACTATTTACAAAGAGCTATTGGCAATCAGGGACTCAAATGCACTGATGGACAACATGCCAAATAGTTGTATGCTAATCTGGTGATAAAAAGGTCATTAAGAGGAAAAAGTTGCAACGTCAGGACCATATGCTGAATCTTACCATCTGTCCTGAGGATGAGAGATGTCGGTGAGCTCTGGACCTTGCCTTTTGTGATGCTGTTCGTCACCACACAAGTGTAGTTCCCCACATCAGAGGGCTCCACCTTAGCTATATAAAGGTTTCCTGTCTGCTGGGAGACAAATCGCCGATTGTCTTGCTGAACAAAGTATGGATACTCATTGAAGACCCAGGCATAAGTAAGATCTAAAAGATAAACAAGGATGCATTTGAGCTAGTGATGGAGCCTTTCAGCAATTTTATATGATTTCAAATTTCGATTGACCATTAAGTGGATTTAATTGCCTTTATATGAAAAACTGTAATTTAGAAAAAAGCAGAGTAATTAACAAAGGAGTACAATTCCTACGTATTGGGAGCTGTTCAGCATGTGCTTATTATTATTTTTAATTAATTAACAAGGCAGACTGCACTAAATGCATACAGAAAGAGAAAGCTGAACAAATTAAAGCTATTTCAAACAACAATAGTTCAATTGACAAAAAAAAACGAAAACATTTTTTAAACGCAAAACTTAAGAATATTTCATTAAACTATTCCAGATCCTGTGACAATTCCGTCCTTTTTATTTAACTACTTCAGCAATTATCTACTGATTTACCTTGGTCATAAATGGCTAAAATGCAAAAATATATATTCAACAACCAGAAAAGGAAACGGATAGCATATTATCATATGAAATAGGGGTTTTCATTTTAAATGGAAATGTGTATATTTATTGTCCAATGTTGGCTTAATTATTGCTGATAGAATTGTTCTTGCAGCAAACTGCATATTTTAGATTTGTTATATTATTAACAATTATGAGATCAATAAATTAGTTGATGATTATTTCAATATAGAATTAATCTTGGTTAATGTCATTTTTTTCAGCTCTATAAATATGTTGTCTAAATTTATAATTAATGGCAATAAATAATATAGACATTAACAGCACACTAAATTAGCACAAATAAAGAAAAGGTTACTGAGTATACTCTCCCATAAAAAAAAAAATTATACATCTCAGTGCCAAAAAACATAAATAAACAAAGAAATAATCAGCTTACTGTTGTTTCTGTCCCTTCCAATGTTTCAGTCTCATGTTTGCATTTATCACTTGTTTTCTGTGCATGCTTCTATAATCACCTCTGGGCTTTTCAGTGAATAGTACATGAAGTGCAAATTAGAAACAAAAATTCGAAGTTCAAAGCAGGGCTGCAAGCAGTATAAATTGAACAGGAAAGATTTTGATAATATTGCCCCATAAAAACACATAAAAAAAAGAATGTGCCTAAAAAAAAAAAGAAAAAAAAAACAGTTTCTGTGTCTTGATTGAATTTGATAATGGTCTTATCAATCTTTATGCAAATACACTCTTTACTGCCTTATGTTATTATATTACCTTAACTGATTTATTTGGGTAAATGTAAATGGTCTTCATTAACCAAAATAATTTAATATTCATAAAATTATTCTATTAAATTATATGTGTTGATTTAGATAATTTGCATGATTTTATGATGGTCAGAAACTGATTAAAATATGTTATAGGAAGAGGCGATAGATTCTTCATGAGACAATATTAAACATTTTTTGTAGGTTGCTTTACATCCCCTATTTCTTCTCCAGCAACTAAATCTACACTTGGTCTCAGTGCATTGTATTTTTTTCTATAAGACTGTAACAATGTTTTTTGTCTGCCTTTAATTTCTATTAAAATCAGTGAGTATAAAAAGACTTTGACATAAATCCATTCAAAATGGCCTATCTAAATTAGATGCTAACTACAATAACATAGAGAGACGGTTTGCTTGAAAGTTAATTTAGCAGGACTACTTTTGTGTCCAGTGTCAGAATTTGATCCACACAAAGCCTCAAGCGTGCAAACATTTTCACACCTGCAAAATAGCTTTTTAAATTCCCCTATGAGACTATACCTCCAGATGAAGTTGGTGTCCCACATAATAACACCACTCCTTGTCCCTCTCGAACTGACACAGCGCTTCTGGTGTGAACCTTGAAATGGTCTAAATCTGAGAAAAAGAAACAAAAAACAGAAGCTAGTGATCTTACTTATTAAGAAAGCCAAAAAAAAAACAATACTGTTGCAGTCCTATGACCCAACTATGAGAACTGCTCTCCCAGAGAAAAAGAAAGCTGCTGAATCCAAACGCTACTGTGAGATTACCAGGTAGTGTATTCACCTGGATTCAATTATTTTTGAACAAATACAGTGCTCTCAGGCAATCTGCTACATTATTAAGACCAAAAACTCAATGTTTAACAATAGGAAAGTAAGTTTTGCCTTTCTCAGGGGAATAATTGAGTAAACACAATAGGCAGCTGAATTAATCGAGAAGACTTTGGAGAAGTTCCTTATATAGCCTCAGTTTTAGTTGGTTTTTCAATTCTTTGAGCAAATATCATCTTGCAAAGCTGGGAAACCCATAAATTTAACACAAATAAACCATAATGGCTGTTATATTACTCCCAGTTTCAAAAACAAACAAAAAGGAGCTTTGAAGTCACGCATTTCTACGACCTAGATTAAATTACAAATGTATATGAATGAACATGTGGCATATGAAAGAGTGGAGACTTTTTTTTTTTTACCATATTCGTGTTTCTACTATCATTATAACCTCTGATCTCCAGAGGTCTCAGTTTTAAATCTTTTCATGCTTATCAATCAAAATAAAGTGCAGCTGGGAGTTCTTTGTTCCGTGTCTGAGCCAATGAATGACTAGTAATTCGACTTTGCTTCCAAACATCCAATTTTACATGTTTGGGTGACATAGTAGTACAATGCGTAGTTGAAAGAAAAAAGTATAAGTGGTTAAGTGGTTGCACACTCATTTTTTGACAGCTAGTTTATTTCAGTAGACTTAGTACCCAGTAAATTATACACAGATCAATTAGATGTAAGAAAGTGAGATTTTCAGATGAGTCCCCACCTAGTAGTTATGGTTTAAACAACCAAGTTTATTCACATTCACTTTTAAATCCTTATAAACTAACATCGGAGATAAAGCTCTAAAAAAACATTTTTTTTTTTTATCTCGGGTGCCAATGAAAGAATTGATGTTCTGTATGTAACATTATCCCCATCTACAACTTTGAAGAATGTCCCCAACCGCCATGTCCTCCGTTTACTTATTTTAAAAGTTTCACCCCCAGATTTAGACATATAAAGATTTTAAATGAGCTACAACCCCAAGAACAAATGAAATGTAAAAGATTAGAAAATGTTGATGTATGCCCTTTAAAGACTAAGCTTTATAAATGGTGAATTACATTAAAAAGACGTAGGATTGACCTCTAAACCTTTCAGTGGCAATTAGAATGCTGCAGAAACAATTAAATAAGGAAGCATAAGGTTATCCTTGGCCACTTTTTGTAGTGGATCATGTGAACTCATGCATGCTAATGAATACGGCCTTGCTAAAATCTATTTTGCTGATTTATAAAATGGTCCTTAGATCAGATTAATTTTAGTGAATAGTTAAACTGAAAAGCTCATTGTTAACAATTTGAGTTCACACCAACAACCCCTCTACACCCTACTGCTACCTATTAGTGACCCACTATTATAATCTCAGCCTTAGAAAAACTATTTTGCATAACATAAAAAAAGGGTATTTATTTCTCAAAAAGCATGATGTAACCTCTGAATCTCTTTCAGGCTATTTTTTTTTTTCTTTGCCACATCTTTTAGCACCTCACATTTGGCCCTGTGAAAACCGTATCCAACAGCATTAGAGTGTTATGGCTGACTGTGTGTTTGTTTCTTCTAATGACATTTTCAGTTAATTTGCACCTTGTCATGAAAAATGTGCACGGGAAACATGATTAAGTCAGAGTGCTCACTTTGCTAATGAATAGATATCTAATGCATGACATGAAAACTGAGAAAAGGCATTGACAGGTTTATGGAAAGAGTGAAATCACAGTGGCAGAGACTGCACCGGAATACACATTGAAACATGGCAACTGTATCTTTGCTTTATTCAAATCACATTTCTTTTTCTTTATACAGCAAAGCTTTGATGCAGTTTGGAGTAAAAATACCAAACATTCTAATTAATTAACTTACAGGCAAACTGTAGACTCGCTCTCCTGCTGAGTATAGCTCCTACAGTGTTGTAGGCCATACACTGATACATCCCTACATCCTGGTAGCGGTTCAGATTGCCTATAATGAGGTTGCCCCCAGACAGACGACGCCGACGATCCAGTCCCAGATTTATGAGAGTCCCATTTAGTGACCATCTGTGAGGGCAAAGACATCATCAGTTGGCGGCAAATATGTGGTGCATCGCTTTCTAGCAACCAAGGAGGTGTTACAAGGCGTGAATGGAAAGCACAACTTGGAATAACACATTCACTATATGGCAGTTTACATCCATCCATCCATTTTCTCCAGCTTAGTCCTGTCAGGGTCTTCCTATCTCTGGCAGTCTATGGGCGAGAGGGTCACCGATCTGTCGCAGGGCAACACAGAGACACACAAAGACACACAACCATGCACACACAAAATCACACCTAAGGACAGTTTAGAGAAGCCAATTAAACTAACAGTCATGTTTTTGGACTGGGTGAGGAAGCCAGAGTACCCGGAGACAACTCATGCATGCACAGGGAGAAAATGCAACTTCCATGCAGAAAGAACCCGATATAGGAATCAAACCCACAACCTTCTTGCTGCAAGGCAACAGTGCTATGCATTGCACCACTGTACAGCCCGGCATTTTACATTCCTTTCCAAAACATTTTTTTGTTAAAATCACAAACTTCAGCCAAACGTATTGCAATTTTAACATTATTGCCTAGAATGTCTTTTTTAAGTAATAACAGTAGCATATCATGAGTTACATGTATACCATGATTGCTCATTTACATGTAATTGCTCTATGTCTTCAGTGTAGTAAAACTGAGTTGCAGGATGGGGCAAAGTTAAACTAAGGGTGAGCATTGTATGGTTATATTATTCATTGGGCTTCTCCTACTTAAGCACATTGATAGCTGATTAAGAGGCTTTTGCTAAACTGCAATAATCAGAATCAGCTGTGTTTAAGCAGAGAAACCTCTAAAAGCCGCAGGAGGGCGACCCTCAAATACCGACTTTGGACATGCCTGGTCCTTTGTTTATAAACCCAGGATACATTTAAAGTTGTGGTTGTTCTATTTAAAAAAGTTAGGAGATAAAAAATGACCTTTACAAAATATTTTATATTCAAGTACATAGCTGCATCTTAAACTAAACAAGTTATTTTTCCGGTACCATGTCTGCCATTAATTATTTCTTGGGTTTTAACCTTTAGACCTTTAATAAAGATGCTTCTTCCATCACACCTTTTTTTAAAAATAGATATTCACACTTAGCATTGCCAAAAGAATGCAGCTAAAAAGTCACATAATATCCCACTATAAGTTGAATCACCTCATAGCATCATCATGTTATATTAGTTTTCTATATCAAGGCAAATATAATCCCCTAGCTCCACGTGCTTCTCTGATATTTGTTGACTTAACATATACAGGTTTTCGATTCAGACTAATTTCAAACCTAGCTGTTTTTCTGCTCATGATTCTCATGTAATTTAAATATCATCAGTTTGGTAAGTTTGACTGAAAACACTTTAATTATATGCAGTCATTTGTTTAAGTTGAAAGCAATAAGCAAACTTTGTCTATAATGAAACCTTAAGTGACTAATCAGAAAATAAATTAGAAGTGGCAGAATATCTGCTACATTTTCTGCTGTACTTCATCTTAGTCCAGCTTTAGCCTCCTGAGATCTGCTTGCTCACCCTGCGACAGGGATTTAACACAGTACTGTAAATGATATAAAGCAGCTGGCCATGATTTCTGTTTGATGGGCAGCCAGTGTTTGCAAACTCATTATATCAGCCTGAAAGCACTTTTTCCATTGGGGAGCTGCTCTGTTTGCCAATTACATGTCCAGTCCGGAAGCACAATAAGAATAAAAACTAAATTCTGCCCTTTTAATAAGTCAAAGGTCATTTTATATAAATACATTAGAGAGGAAAATCATTTAATGTGGAAAAAATAGGCTGGTTTCAAGCTTAACCCATTGCCTAAAATGTAACACTCCCTTGTTGTTTTTCCAGATTGCTATAAGCTAATAATAAAGCTGGGATAATTTAGTTCAGTAAACAGTTAATGATAAATCTTGATTATCTCAACCCACCCATTCCATCGGGGACCCTTTCAGTTGAACATGAAGCTTAATGAGCACTTGCAGATCATGGAACAGTGATAATCTATGTATAGGATATGAGCTACGAATGTTAGATCCCTAGTGTTAAGTCACTTCTGAACCATGGTTAAGGTCAAATCTTAC
Source organism: Cyprinodon tularosa (assembly GCF_016077235.1). NCBI lineage: Eukaryota > Metazoa > Chordata > Actinopteri > Cyprinodontiformes > Cyprinodontidae > Cyprinodon > Cyprinodon tularosa. The sequence continues at coordinate 69,634 of NW_024038678.1, forward strand.
CTGGTCTAAGGAGAAAAAAAGATTGCAAACTGATTGGACCTAAATCCAACAGATAATCTATTAGTTATTGTCAAGACAATTAGAGCCACAATATCCAAAAATGTAGAGATGATTATCAAATAACCCTAGTCTTTACTAACACCACAGCAGAGCCAAAGATTACCTCTGTGTTAGCATTTAATGGCTAGGATATTGACATTATTTTCTGCAGGTGTAATTCTCTGTGTTAAAAAAGGGGTTTATTATTTTTTTTATTTCATCATAACTCAAATGAAAGGAAAATAAATGTAATGAATCCATCTGTGTACAGCAAACGTATTTGAGTTCTGATGTTTAGAATTGATTCATCTATATGTTTGGATTTTTTAAAGCATATTGATGCATTGTAAATTGGTATTATGTAAACAGGAAACATTAAATAGAATATGCATTAATTATAGATACAGGTTTGCTTTAAAAAAAAACAACTAAAAATCTCTTTAAATTCACCTTCTGTTTCCTTTCTGTACTTCATTCCCTTTATTTAGCTATGGCAACACTCGCTGAACTATCAATCTTATTCTCCCCAAAGGGATCGTTCTGTTTTAATCTTCTAGTATCTCTCACACACAGAGCTATTCTCTGCTATTAAAGGGTAGTCAAAGATCACAGTTTTGGAGGCTATCATCAGTTTAACTGTAATCACCTCCTTTTTGTCACATTATATTAACATAATGTGACACTATCCTACCTTTGACTTTCCAACATAGCAATCGGCAAGAGGTAACAGTGAGCTGATGCAACTAAAAACGCCTTTTAAGCTCCTATTTCTCGCGACATGTCGGCATGGGAGTATGAGACAAAAATATTTGCACAGCAGGTTTGAGCTACTGAAAAAAATAAATGAGACACATGAAAGAACCCAAGCACCAGGTTAAATCATTCATCTTTTAAGAGAGAAATTCCTCTGTTTCTTTCTCTGCCACAATGCCATTATGTATCTTCTTTTGAATGTGGTTAGAAAATGATATGGAGAACTATTAACGTTATTTCAGTTACTTTTCCCTCCTATAAAATACCTATTTCGCACCATCAGCTATATTGATATATACTGCTTTTTATATATGTGGGGATAGAATAAATTAAGGTGAAAACCACAGTTTTTTCCCCAATATATTCCAACTTTTAACATTATTTTTAAAGGATTTAACACATCTTGCCACTTTCCAAAAATATTATAATGCTGAATAAACTCTTCCTAAGCCTTCTTCTTTTTAAGGGAGCATAATATCTACCTAAATGATTGCTTGCACTAGCTATACTGCCAATATCAATGTTCCACCTTCTTTTTGACCCTCAGCTATGATTTTCACCTCTTTTCGACCCGCTTTGAAGAGCCTCTGACAATCTGTGCTGCCAGGATTGACTGGCAACAAGGGAAAACCAAACAACTGCTTCAAAAATGCTTTTTAGAATACAGACTGACCTTCCAGATACAGAAGGTCTGTATAATCCTGCGGTGCGAGCCACAGGGCATAAAACTCAGGTCAAGTGAATATTACAGTAAAGATTTGAAGAGGCTCACATTTACAAAATACTGTTAAAAAGAAGTTGTTTGTGGGGTTTTGTGCTTTTTTAAATAGGAGAGCTGGTTTTCTCCATTTAGTTATTATGCTGCCTGTGAGTGCATAGAATAAGAGTCTTACAGGAGTGACAGAGAAGGAAGAAAAGGAAGGTAAAGAAGAAAAGAGGGGATGGTAGAGCAACGTGAGCCCATTTACACTTCAAGAGCTGAGCCAAAAAGGTTATAGGGGCACGCAGAGCCTTGCACAGGCAGTCTGACGAGACAGCACATTAAACATCTCACCTTTAATCAGTACATGGAAATACCTGGTCTTAGGCAGCGGGAATGTGAAAAGCCTGAAATAATGAGAATGCACGCTGCACAATGCTACCAATGCAGCTCAGGTGGCCAGCTCACACTGCAGTAAATGCAACGGTAAACGCAGAAGACAATCATAATCAATGTCTCTTAGCGCCAACTGGTGTCTAGCAACCTGCATAGCTCTCGTGGTGTTTTAATAAAGGGGCCGATCATTTGGATGCTGCACGTGTCTCCTAGATACTCTGTTGGCAAGAAAAGAGGCAGATCGGTCGTGTGTAAGTCAATATGAGTTAGTAAAGCCATAATGACACCGCTGCTCGGAGTGCCTATATGCCTTTCAATCTAATTATGAGAAAATAATTTAAAAAGAAGCCCATATCGTCAATGCAAAAAAGCAGAGTCCAACAATTAACAGTCTTTTTTTTTTTTGCTTTTCTCTTTTTTACCAAGTAAACTGCTGCAGCCCACTCAGAGTTAGTAATTCCAAACAGCAAAAGAGATTTTTTCATTTGAGGATATTTCTTTCATAAGATGAGTAAACAGGGAATTTCATGGGGATTTTGATTGGCCCAAGATATAAGAAAACTCTGACCTTTAATTTTAAGGCATTTTTAGAAGCCCACATTTCACACATGGGCTTTAGTTTAGAAGCTAACATTTCAGATTCTTCAACCACATATGTTGGTAACCGAAAATAATCCACTGATCACATGAATAGTACATTTTTAATAAACACTCACTGGAAAAAAGACGAAAGGCAAAAAAGAAAGAAAAAAAGGTACAAGTTCTTTATAGTCTTTTTTTTTTAAAACAATGTTAATAAGCTTTATGTCTTTACTAAGGGCCTGGTCCCATAAAAGTTGATGATCTTCTCTCCCAAGTTTGCAGCTTTTGTTAATGCAGTTATTTGTGCTACTTGCAAAATTTCTTTTCTTTGCATGTATTTTGTGTTACCATTATTTATGCTTGCAGTGCATTTTATGGTTGTAACCCCTTTATATATTTGCAGCTACTTTGCATCTGTCTATTTTCTATGATTGCAGCATTTCTCTTTTGTAGTCCTTAACCCTTTTCTCCTTTTTGTGTTTGCAGTAATTTTGTAATTGCAAAGCAAATACAATATGTATTTGCTGTGGGTTTGCATTCGGCAAGCTGAGTCTGGGACTCAGTAATTGCACAGATCTAATCTTAAGTGACTATGATCTTTAAAAACATGTAAAATGGGGTAAATCTTTCTGTTAAGCAATATGTTGTTATCTTATAGCAGATATTGAAATATTGTTTTTCTGTTTTAAAAGTAAATTAGATTATGTTAACATCATTTTTTAAATAAATTAAAACTGTATTTCTATTCAAAGATATGTTTTACAATATACTTCTGAATTTATGCCTATTAGCATGATAATCAGTGTTATTTTTGTATCTTATAAAATATGTTTTATTGTACAATAATACATCAAAAAACACACAAAAAACAGACCTTAATAAAAAAAAAAATGCCAGCATGCCTCCATACCTGCTTTTAGTAATATTGCCATTTCATTAACCTTTTTTTTTAATGCCATTTTAAAGTGCAGATCCAAAAAAGTATGATTTTATTCACAACAACAAACCAGTCTTCAAACAAAAGTGATAAAACAAATGGGGAAAATGAAAGAAAAAGATGGACTGTATCTGATTGGGGGAACATTACTGTTAATCAAAAGGATACTGATTACAAACCATTATTCTCTTGTTTTCATAAGGACTTGTAATAATTACATCACTAAAGCGCTGGCAACGTTTGTATTACATTTATTTATTTTTATTATCAGGTAAATTTGCTTTTACCTGTACTGAGGAGGAGGTGTTCCCTTAGCATCACATGTAAGGGTGGCTTCTTCCTCTATGGAGTCTACAGGGATAAACAGGTCCGCAGGCTCCATCCTCCACCGTGGACCATGGTATGATGCACTGTCCAGACAGTCTTTCAGAAAAACAGAAACAGGCTGAGTACAAAGAAGATTACACTATATGGCAATTTCATTGCTCATTTATGCTTGTTTTTATGGACAACATTGAAAAACACATAAATTGGAGTTTAAAAATTAGGAAACATTAGAAGTGATATCCAAAAGTTCCATATATTCCAGATCTGGGTGCATTATTAAATCAGCATGTCTTTTTTTGTTGCTTCAATTGTAAATATACACTCTTCAGACGTGAATAAACAAAATAAAACTATAAATTTACATAAAAGAGAAAAAAAATTACATCTAAACAGAGAACAATGCTGCAAAATATATCAAAGAAGGACTAAGGAGTAATTTCTTTTGTTTGTTCTTAGAGAAAAGAATCATTCTGACTTTTATTACCAATGTATTTCACTGGTAGAAGTGGAAAGCTTTCACTCAATGTTTTGCCCAGGAAAAGATTATAGAATAAAAGCATCATATCTCCCCATCGGGTTATAATCTCAGTGGAGCGAGGAAGAAGATTGAGAGTATTGTGTCTGTGGTGTGAATGGAAGTCAATACTGATGAGTACTCCTTTAAACCAGAGCCTCCTATCATCTCTGACATCTCTTCACCCACTATACCACAACTGTGAATGTCCAAAGGACAGAAAAAAAAAAAAATCATCATTCATATGAAAAGGTGCTTTACCTGTCAGACTGTAGATGATTGATAGCAATATAAGCAGTTTCCATGGCAGCGTCATCTTTGGCAGCCAGGGGTAAATGAGACTTTCATCCAATAAGCTTTAAAATGGCACTTGCGTTCTCAGAGGGAAAAGAGCGTGACCTGTTGAAACAAGCATTTCCGAGTTAACCCCTCCCTAAATGCCAACTGTTTTCTATAATTCTTTTTTAAACATGTTTGGGAAAAGATCAAACAAGTTGAAGCAAAGCATACAAACAGACACAGTGAATGTCAGCTGTGATCTACGGGGCCATACCTTTGCAGCTTACATTATAAATGGCCTCATAGGATCACAGATTTAGTCACAGCATACTCTTACTTATGCAGCTGGAACAGGGCTTTACAATATTGCCAGGTTCTTAGTGTCCAGTCTGCTTGCCTGACTGAATATATATAAATGTTTGTACTAATTTAAATTGAGCAGATTTATTAACGTTAATAATTAGTTCAATATTTTTTTTTCCAAATAAGATATAACAACATGTAAATCCTTATTATTATGAACAAATGTAAAAGGGAGTGCTGTGTAATTGAATGGATCATATAAAAGACAGGGTGATGACTAAAACTGGAAACCATAAATTCAGTTCCTAAAGCTGAAATTCAATGCATTTTGTGGACCTTAAAATAGATTATCTGGTTTCCAAAGGAGAGGAAAATTTTAATAAATATATTTAGAAAATATTAACAGAAAAATGTTTAGATAGTCTTTTCATCAAAATCAATACAAAGTGAGCCATATTTGTGTTCCTCAGGTGGAACATCATTTTGCAATGCGGGAGCAGATGCTTGGTCCTCCAGTGGCTCACCTGAACAGTGATGGCTGACAAAACAGAGATCCGGTGCTGAATATTTAAAAAGTCACATTACATGAAAAACATTTCTGGAGAAAAGCCTTCAACCCGAACTTTAAGTGGAATCTCAGCTTCCGCCTGACAAGTATCCCTGCAAAAGTAGTCTTCTGCTGATTTTAGTAAACTCAACACGTTTGATCCAGGTAAGGAATTTATTGCCAGTTTTTGACTGTCCTCAATCTTTCTTTAACAGTGTGTGCTTTGTCTGCTTTTTTATAAGGTTAGTGTGGATATTTTTTGATTGCATTCCCCTTAATGTCGCTGTCACACCTTGACAATTTAGCCAGTGTATGCCTGACGTCCCAGAATCTTCTAAAACGCTGGCATACACTGAACTTTCCATGTATTTTTTCAATTTTGTGCATATACATAGAGTATTCATAACAAGTCCAGAACTTATGTCCAGCAACAGCCTAAATTATGCATAACGCACAGCTGCATAATGCCCATGAAATGTCACATGCTAGTGTCCTGAGGCCTGCATAAAAAGCACGAGAAGATTCCTATAAACTTTGCAGTCACAGTTTTAACCTAGCTGCTGTTTACCTCCTGCCAAAAAAAAATTTAAAAGAAAGGAGGTTTGCAGTAACAGCAGATTCAGTATCATGTCTGCTAGGAAGTTTGTTTATTGTGGCCGTGAACGCAGGGAGGATCCATTGCACTAACTTTCACACTGACCGAATGATGGGGATGATACAGGTTGGATAAGCTAGACACCCAGACTTATGAGTAACTTCCAATTAACATGCGTCAACGATCAGATAACCTACCTGTAACTTATGCCCCACATATGAGCATACGCTGGCATACTTATCGTATGTCGATGTGTGCCAGCGTGCTTCAGCGTACTCATAACTTATACAAAACATACCAGTAAATTATCCAACTTACGCCAGCGTTTTTGCCAAATTTCTTGTATGTCAGCATACGCTGGTTAAATCGTCAAGGTTTGACAGTGCCATTAGCAACTCAAATCCATTGTGATCCTGAAGCGTGGTCCACATGCAAATCCAACCTTAAATATATTCTTGTTTTTTGGGGGTTTTCTCGCTGTGCCCACATACCAGGGCTAAATTGGACGTGAAGTTTGGTATCAGATGTTCCAAATATCACTGCATTCACACTTTTCTAATCAGTGACAATGCCACTTTGTGCCCTGCATTGTGATCATACTGCCCTCCGAGACATCTGAGGCATATGGGAGGAAGAACATGCCAATCTATTAGCAGGGAAACTGACGCATCAGCTCATCCTTCACTTGGACGGATCCAACGATGGCTGCCTGAGGAGACTTGGACCTGGGAATTGGGTGTCATCCAATCAATTAGATTCACCCACAGCAGCATGTGTCTCCCCACATGCTGGGGCGAATCAAGACAGCCTGATGAGGAACCCCATTCCACTCAGGTCCATAATCAAGGGCAAGAGTCTGTCTGCTTGAAGCGTGTGTTGCAAATTGCAATGCACTGAGCAAGTAATGATGCAATTATGAAATGTCAAACGTACACACAATGGAGAACAGGCAATAACGCAGCAGTTAAGTGAGCGGTGCAGCATGTGCGGAGTATATGGAGATTTGAGTACATTAGTCTACACCTGCATGAAGCTATGTGCATGCATAAAGCTCTTCTGTGCACACACATACACACAGAGTCTCCTAGAGAGGTGTTCCAAGATAGGCCAGGGACAGATAATAACATCCATCTGCTGAATGTCACACAGCCCACACACACCTACACACTAAACTTGCTCCCTAACCATGTGCATCACATACAGTATGAAAGCTTGCCTCCACACACCATCACACACACACATACTCTCAGTTTCCATTTAGAAGACATAAGCCATGATGTGAAGCTCATTTGGGGTTTAATCCTGAGGCAAGTCTGGTTCAGAGTACTACTTATAGAAGGCCTAATTGTTTGTCAGCTGCCCGGATGTCAAACCAGACGTGTGGGGTCTCAGCCAGGATTTTCTTCTCTACCTTTCATGTTTGCTCAGCCTTTTTTCTTCCCCCAAAGCTTGCAAAATTGGATTGATATGCTTCCTCTCCAGAAGAGTCCTGGATGCCTTACCTCAGTGATAGTCCCCTGCATAGTGTGCAAACTGCTGGCACCTCCAGTGCAGAGGAATGGTGTTAGGGAGAAGTAAGAATGCAGTTGCTCTCACTCTGCTGTCAACCTTGCATGTTATGCTTCAGATTTATAAAAAGATGTTTTCAGTAGGAATGGTTCAAACAGATGATTCTTAAGAACGTCTGACCAGTGAAAGAGCTGCAATGATTAGTGTATCAGTAGGATGAAATTAGAAAGCACCAGCTTTAATAGTGGTTCTGCTGAACACCTGAAGATATAACACAAACCCAGTGCTCCTGAATCACGTCTTCAAGAACTCTCTACTGTCTGCAACATCATAAACCCTGCGTGACATCACTTTCATCATCTGTACCAACTATCTACCTGGACTCTCCACAGATGTTCTCCTGCAGTCAGGATTTTTATGACTGTGCTGACTGTGCAAGTCGGCTGATAAAATAATAGCCCCTTTCAAAGGGCAAGGCCAAATACATATTGGTAACACTGTGAATCAGATCATGACCGCAGAAAAAAAAAAAATACATCCACAACGTTTTTTTTTTGTTTTTTGTTTTTTTACATAACACAGATTTTAAAGATTTACTGAAAATTGTAGTTTTGAAAACACCAATTAAAAATAATACAATGCAGATTAATTAGTAAGGAAATCTACTAGAGTAAACCAGAAGGTTAGTTTTTACCTTCATCAATATCCAGAAATCCCTTATGTTCTTTCCTTACAGGTCATTTTCAGCAAGGTGCAAATGTTTCAGGTACAGGATTACAACGATTAGGAAGTGAAGGTGAAATTTTTACTTTTGCAACTGTCAGGATAGGACAGATTAACAGTCATCAGCCATGGATAATTTATTCTGAAGCAGTGATGCTTAAAAATGAAACAAAACTGAGAAGAATTCCCCTAACCCCCAAATTACAAAGGATGGTTAATGGGAAAATTCACTGAGGTTTGCTAAAACATTAGCAGTAGAAGTCAATAAGTGAATAATCCAAACCTTGAAACTTAAGCAAAAGAGGATTTTTCTGCTTTTAAGGAACCAGAACAACTGTTGTTCAGCGCTACTTTAAATCAAATATTTAACACAATCACATATCATGAATTAACAACCTTAACCGTTACTGATTTATGCAGCTATATGTTCTCTTTTTCTTGCATGTTCAGTATAAAACAATCAGTTTCAAGCTTTTTGTAGCTTCGAAATTCTGCCATCTGAGGTAGACTTACTGGCAAGAAAGCCCTAAAACCCACAAACTGCTCAAACCATATGTAATCTGCAAAGTATGATGTAATTCATTTTTAGCTTGTAATAAATATAAGCAACTCTTGATCAGATATCACAAAATAAAGTAAGAAAGCACTTTTAAATATATGCTTTGTATTAACTTACAGTGGAAACCTTAATGATGATGTAAAAAATTAAGGATGAATTAATATGTGTGATAAGGGTGGCCGATAATCCCATTATTTATTTAATTATTTATTGGTTTTGTGCAAAACTATTAACAAACTGTTCTAAGAGAGCAACGGTTTTAGAATAGGTTAGTCTTTCCACAGTAAGGGCCATTTCTTGTTCTTATTAGACTCTAACTCTCATTCAATGAGGGATTTGTAGCCAAAAAGGAAGTGATCTGTTAAGTTGTCGTGAAATCACCCTGTATAAATCCATCCAGGAGTCTCACCTACAACTGAGCAGTCAGCATTTACGATTTGTTCCAAAGTGATTTGTTCCCTGCAGGAGCATTAATAGAATTCTGTATACAGGCCTAATAAATAATAAATATATATATATATATATATATATATATATATATATATATATATATATATATATATATATATATATATATATATATATATATATATATATATATATATATATATATATATATATATAATAAAATGCTAAATATGGTCAATGAGAAACATTGACAAGCTTAATCTGAACTATTTAGAGGGTGTAACACATTTATTTCCAAGTCTATGTGCTGACAAGGTCAAAAAGTCATAAGGTCATCATTAATGTACTATACACTTACCTGCTTTTATAAAAGGCATTAGTCACAACTTCTTTACTCACAGCCAACATGACTTTGTGTCTAATTATTCATCCTTTCATTGAAAAGTTATGGTTTTAAAATGGATTTGCTTTGAAAATATAACTTAACTGTCTCAATGCAGAAAAAATTCTGTTATCTTTGCTGAAGTTTGCCGCACCAGCAAACTCTCATAAAGCCAGTATGTGCTGTACACTGTAGAACGAAATACGAAAAACATCTGAGTTGAAGAATCTTTCGGCATCTTGGGATCGTTGGGTGGAGTGATCCTGCAGTTGGTGTCAAATCAATACCACATATTGTGTCTCTTATGGTGACTGATAAAAATCATAATACAATTTTATCCATAAAAAATATTGATCAATTATTTAAGTACAAAAGATAAACCTTCATCTAGTGCAAATGACAGGACAGCTACATTGTATAGCAGTTGATGAAAATTGGACTTCATTTATACAGGCTTTTATGTATAGTGACTCTCAATGCATTGCACCAATGCACTAAAGTTTATGTGATAGAGTTAGGACTTAGATTAAGTAGCTTGACCTAAGTCAACATCGACTGTAATTAAGACAGGGTGCAATCAAATCTAAATTTCTGATTGAAGACAACCAATATATCCATGAGCCATATATATGAAGGCTTTAAAACATTAACTAGGAGCAATACATTTTTGGTTGTATTTTTGCTTAACTTAAGTTTTCAGCATGGATGAAGAAAAGGGGGATACGTTTGATAGTGGACAAAATAAGCAGCATCCATATCTCTACCTGTTGTGAGCATCTGTTGAGTGGCATATAATGACTGCTTGGAAAACCTAGCTTAAAGTATTTTTTTGGTTGAATCATCAACGTATGTTAAATACCATTTACACATGTTAAGAAAGTATTCTGATAAAATCAGATTGAATCCTAAATTCAGGCAGATAGGATTCAATCGGATTTTCAGAATAATTCTTACATGGTTGGATGAATGTTATATACATTAAGTTGAGTATTACCAAAAGATTTAGCTGGGTTCATAGCAGGTGTTCACATCACTTTCCTAGACAGGTAAAATACTTTTGCTTTTTATTCTGTAAGAGTATTTTTTGACATCTAAGAAGTTAAACTGTTTGTGGTATGTCATCTCTGCTGGTCTCTAGGATCTAAGAGCGGTTTCTGTGATGTGATTGGCCCGATATTTGTGCAACACATGGCTCAGTGCATGACATTAATACTCGCTCCATAGAATATGTCACATCAACGGTCAGCAGTCATATAGAAATTAGTTTATCAGGCGACGAAGAATCAGAAAAGCAGTTTTTGCCACAGTAATACAGTACTGAGCGTGACAATCAAGGACTTCTTGACCATATTCATGAAGCAATCGCCACTTTCTCAATCAACACTACACACCCACAAACCATCTGCTGTAACATCATAAATAGAATGATCACTAAATGCGTTATCTACAAAGTTGAAGTAAGCCTCATCTCCAATCATGCAAGCGTTGATGCTGTTTAAAGTACCGACTGCTCTAGAGCAGTTGACGCGTTCACTCTTATACGATCATGCTGCTTTAAAATGAAGTAGGAAATGTCAACGGGTCTGGCTTATGAGTTGTTTTGCCTTTAGACAACGTTGTGACTAGATTATGGCCAAGTAAAGTTATGTGGGTTGGTTGATTATGTAGTTTAGGGCGATTTTCTTCAGAGGAAGAAGTAATGAAATTCACTGTTTTCCAGTTGATTTTAAAGAATAAGGTACTTGTATATCTCTTGTTAGGCAACAAAAAGACATTGACAATCATGCTCGACAAACGTTTTGATGTACATGGAGTCCATAAGACACATTCCATCTTCCAATATGTAACTGTACTTTCAACTCAAGATCCTTACAATAGCAATAGGATCTAATGCAGCTGTGCTATTTACAGAGTATGTTATCACACGGTGTAATAACTTTACATTAGATGACCTCACAGGTGCACCTGTCACATCTACAACCGATAAACATGCTTCTTGGCTTGCACCCTGAAATGTTAATGAGTACGAGAGCCAGGGAATCCTCTATCTCTCAATCAAGAGTGCGAACAAACACAGTTGACCTGCATAAAATTAGTGCAAAAATGCACCAAATCACCATGACTCCAAGCTCTGCTGACACCTTCTCAAAGAATAACTTCCAGCTGGAAAGGGGTGTACCAAGTTTAGTTGAAGCCTGGACTGATTGATCAGAGATATATCGAGCTGACATTGTGAGCAAAGCAGTGATGCAAATTACTTGCAAATGTTGAAGGTAAAAGTGTGACCTCATATTTAGCCAGCATTCATTTTATAGTATGATATAAGATATTATTTGCATAGGCTCTGAAAGTGTTATGCTTCATATACAATATGAAAAGAGATCATTGACAAAATATTGATTCTCCAACTAGATACCACAGACATCATTGATTTCATTTTACGGAGGCTCAGCTACCTTTTATTCAAACCATCATTGAAATGTCATGAGGTCATGTGTTTCAGACTTGATGTGGACTGCTGCGTGTACTACACAGGAAAGTATGAGGCTGAATCCTTGCATCCGCTTCACTTGACAATAGAAAAGGCATGTTGAGTCACATAGATGTTATTACTCAACACATAAACATGTATTTTTAATGTTTTTCTTGAAGTTTCATCCAAGTCAGCTGCTGTGAGAAAGTGGATGCGGTGAAGAGGGAATGATTACTGCTCAGTTGACACAATAAATTATCAAATTCTCAAGTTTCAGCAGAAATTAAAATGTTCATAACCACGTTCATGATGTTGCTTGCAAGTTTGCGCGCACGACACGCGCTAAAGCTTGTTGTCTTAAATCCTGCCAGAAGTGTCTTGACCAGCGGAGTTGAAATATCTGCCCTCTAGAGAAAATTGATTTCCATGGGGTATATTTCTGCAGAAATTGTCGGTCAACAATACCAAGTCGTTCATCAGGTACAAGTGAGTCTATGGTGCGGTGACAAAGAGCTGAAACACATTGTCTCAATCCATACTTGCTCCTACTCTATTCTAAACCAAAATAAATAAAAAACTTTGAAAAATGACAGGCACTCACACCCTACCACTTGTTGCAGCTGAGGTAAAATGACTTCATTTATACAGGGCTTTTTTTGTCATAGTGACTGCTCAAAGCACTTTACACTACAGCCACATTTTTCCAAATGCACAAACATCTATACGCTGATACGAAGATTGACAGGCAACTTGAGATTAAGTACTGACCCTAGAGTCACATCGACATGAGATAAGACAGGGTTGCAATCAAAATCTCAAATTTCTGATTGAAAGACAACAATATAACCCATTGAGCCACTATATATGAAGGCTTTAAAAACTTATAACTAGAGAGCCAATACATTTTTTGGTTGTATTGTTGCTTAACTTAAGTTTCAAGCATGGGATGCAAGAAAAGGGGGATACAGTAATTGAAGTGGAACAAAAAATAAAGCAGCATCCTCTTCTCTCACCTGTTGCTGAGCACTGCTGTTGAGCTGGCTATATTTTCCTTAGACAGGAAAAATACTTTTCTTTTTTATTCTGTAAGTATTTCTATTGACATCTAAGAAGTTAACCCTGTTTGTGGTTAATGTCATCCTCTGCTCTTGTCCTCTAGGATCTAAGAGCGGTTTCTGCTGATGTTTGCATATGGCCCAGATATTTTTGATCACACTGGCTCAGTGCATTGACATTAATACTCTCCATCAGAATATAGCAGCAAACGGTCAGCAGTCAAAGAAATTAGCTAATCAGGCGAGAAGAAGAAAAAGCCAGTTTTTGAAGACATACAGTATGCAGTACAATCACAAAGGACTTTTGGACAATTTCATGAGCAATGCCCCCCCTCACACACACACACACACACACACACACACCATCTGCTTAACAATAATATAGAAATGATCACTAAACATGCTTATCTACAAAGTTGAAGTGGCTCATCTCCATAGCTGCGTTGATGCATGTTTAGTACTGACTCCAGGAGCTTCTCGTATCACTCTTATTACGATAATGCTGCTTTAAAAATGAAGTAAGGAAATGTCAAGGTGGCTATAAAGTTGTTTTTCTTTATACAACCTGTTGTGACAGATTAGGAAAAAATATGCTGGGTCTGGTTGTATTATTGTATTTAGGGCCGATTTTCTTCAGTGGAAGAAGATAATGAAATATTCAACCTGTTTCAGGCTTGATTTTAAAGAATTTAAAGGTACATTGTAGTATCTCTTGTTAGGGCAACAAAAAAGACAGACTGAATCAGTGAGAAAACGTTTTTGATGTACATGACGTCACATAAAACATCTCCATTTCAAATATTGAAACAGTCACTTTTAAACTCAAGATCCCTTACAATACAACTAGAATCTCATGCCAGCCTATGCCCATATTTACAGACCGATAATGTTTATCACACACACGGGTAAAAAGCTCTTAACACATTTAGAAACGAGCTCACAGGTGCACCCCCGCTCACATCTACACACATACATGCTTACTTTGAGCTTGCACTCCTGGAAAATGTTAATGGTAGCAGAAGCCCCAAGGGGTGAATCCCTCTATCCCTCAATCAAAGAAGGGGAACCAACACCAGGTTGACCTGCCACAAACATTAGTGCAAAAGCACCAAATCAGCCACTAACTCCACCTGCTCTGCCCTGCATCCTTGCTTAAAAAAAACACCCCAGCAGGAAGAGTGGGTGTCCAATTTAGTTTGAAGGCCTGGACTGTATTCATCAGAGATATATCCGAGCTGACATTGTGGCAAACAAGTATGTAATTAACTTGAGAATGTTGCAAGGTAAAAGTGCTGCCTGCATATGTGTACGCCAGCACTTCATTTTTAGTTGAGTAAGACATACTTTGCAAGGCTCCCTGAAAGTGTTATGCTTCAATACACATATGAAAGAGCATCATTGACAAAACATGATTGATTTCTCCCACTCAGTACACACAGACATCATGTGTTTCATTTCTACCGGAGGCTCAGCTCCCTTTTATTACAAACCAATCAATTGGAAATGTCCTGTGGGTTCATGTGTTTCAGACTTGATGTGGAGCCTGGCTGCAGTGTGGCATCACACCAGGAACAGTATGAGGCTGAAATCCTTGCATCCGCTCATCACTCTGACAAAGAAAAGCATGCTTGAGTCACATAGGATGTATTACTAACACATAAATGTATATTTTTTAATTGTTTTTCTTGAAAGCTTCTCATCCAAAGATCAGGCTGCTGTGGAGGAAAGGGCTGCGGTGAAGAGGGAAGATTACGCTGCTCCAGTCTGAACACACATAAATCTGATCAAATTCATCAGTTTCAGCAGAAATTAAAAATGTTCAAATAACCAACGCTTCCATGATGATTTCTTGCCAAATTTGCGCGCACGCACACGCGCTCTAAGAAGCTTGTTTGTCTTACCTCCTGCCCAGAAGTGTCTTGAGCCCAGCGGGAGTTGAATTCAGCCCTCAGAGAAAAATTGATCTTCCACGGGGATAATTTGGTGAGAAAAATTTCGGTCACAAACGCAAGGTCGTTCATACAGGTACAAGTGAGTCTGTGCTGGCCGGTGGCAAAGAGGCTGAAACACATGCGTCTCATATCGCTGCTCTGCCTCCTCTCCTCCACTCCCTAACCAAAAATAAATAAAAAAATAAGAAAAATGCACAGGCACTCACACACCCCTTACACCCACGTTGTTTTGCAGCACTGAATCGCGTTTAAAGCATATCTCCGTGTCTTCTATACGAGGTTAGACCCTCGCCTCTCTGTTTACGCTCCGAAATCCAACGCGCGTCTTTCTGGAGCTGGGCTCACAGAGGGATCTTGCAAAGATGATTTATTATGCGCATCAAGTCGGCGCTCCGCTGCGAAGAAGAGGAGAAGGAGGAGGAGGAGGGGTGGGCTGGTAGCGGCCACGACCAGCAGCAGGGATTGGGCTGAGGAAGGTGCGGGGATGGGGAGGCGGACGCACCTGGAGGGAAGATTGCGCCCCTCTGCGTCAGACCACTATACTGCTGCGCATCTGTGGGGCAGCCACGAGCCGTGGCACACTGACTGTTGTTGCCAGTGCTGCAGGCTGTTCCCATGAACAATAATATATATATATATATATATATATATATATATATATATATATATATATATATATATATATATATATATATATATATATATATATATATATATATATATATATATATATATATATATATATATATATATATATATATATATATATTATTGTGTATAACATATATATATATATATATATATATATATATATATATATATATATATATATATATATATATATATATATATATATATATATATATATATATATATATATATATATATATATATATATATATGTTATACACAGGAGCGGTGCTAGATGGGGGGCTAGGGGTGGCCATGGCCAACTTAGCCAAGCATTGGCCACCCCTGTGACCATCCCTACCCTCAGAGCCATAGCCAGAAAATTTTTATAAGGGTGGCCAGGTAATAAATGTACACTGACAGGTGGCCGAAAGCAGACAGGCACCAGAACCTCAGGCTCAATCTACACTGTTCCAACAGGAAAATGAATGAGCAAAACATCCATATTTTCTAAATAAAGACTAACTATAATTTCCTACAGCCTTTGCTAACAAATAGACGCATACATATATTTTCATATATTTTCCATTGTCATTACTTAGCTACTTGTATCAATAAGCATTCTGCATAAAATTTATATTTATATGCACTAATATCTACATAAACTGATTATTTTACAAGTTTTTATAAAAATGGTTAATTATCTATGAATTCACTGAAGAATCCTACATAACTTTTAGAGACACATAATTTTCTCTTTACCCCATAAAACACAAAATGTTCTGAAAAGAGAATGAATTCTGTGCTTATCATTGTTGATGTTAGTATATTGATGTGTATAATTAACTACAAAAAATTAAAAGGTTTTGAATATTCCACTTGGGAGTATTACTGCTGCCACCATCTATATTAGAGGGAAAAAATGGTAGGGGTGGCCACACAGATGTTTAAGTATAATCCTCTATTTGTTAGCAAAGGCTGTAGGAAAGTATGGTTTGTCTTTATTTAGAAAATATGGATGTTGTGCTTGAGTGCAGCATGAAGGTTCTGGGTTCGATTCCCGGCCTAGGATCTTTCTGAATGGAGTTTGCATGTTCTCCCTGAGCATACGTGGGTTCTCTCCGGGTACTCCGGCTTCCTCCCACAGTCCAAAAACATGACTGTTAGGTTAATTGGCTTCTCTAAATTGTCCTTAGGTGTGAATGGTTGTTTGTCCTGTGTGTCTCTGTGTTGCCCTGCGATGGACTGGCGACCTGTCCAGGGTGTACCCCGCCTCTCGCCCATTGACTGCTGGAGATAGGCACCAGCATCCCTCGCGACCCCACTCGGGACAAGCGTGTCAGATGATGGATGATGGATGGATGGATGGATGTTGTGCTTTTTAATTTTCCTGTTGCAATAGTGTAGATTGACCCTGAGGTTCTGGTGCCTACCCGCTTTCGGCCACTCCTCAGTGTCCATTGGTTATTGCCTGCCCACCCTTATAAAGATTTTCTGGCTACGCCTCTGTGATAGGCAGGCAGCTTCAAAACATCTCTGCATATTTTATTTACTTCACAAAATTAGCATATGTCCATAATTGTAGACTGAAGGAGAAATCAAACCAGGTTTCACTTTTACAAATATTCCCTAAAAAGCACGGATTTCATTTACAAACCTCCAAATGTTGTTAAAGGACATTTTGCTGTGTCACAGCTGTAACCCTTTTTCCCCTACATCAATCTGTATTTTGCTCACCCAGTAGAAAACGAGCTGTAGCTTAGTACAAAGGGATAAATGCTAACTTTAAAGCAAGGGTCGCCAAGGTTGAGGGCTACAGTACTTCATGGGTACTAAGTCATAAGTGGAGTTACCAATACTGACCTATGAATTGGAGGATTCAGCTTTCACCTAAACTTACATAGTAAAAATATTTTTATTTATTTTTTTGTTTTTTTTTTGTTCTTTTAGATGTCATTTTGAAATAAATTCTTAGATGTTCTATATGATTAAATGCTCTAAAAGTATTAAAAAAGAAGAGCAACAGAATGAAATTGAATTCCAAACAGTCCACTATTGAGTTGCTCTGTTTTCAGAGGACACTGAGGGCACCCAAATATGGGCACCCCACGGGCGCCCATTTTGTAAAGCAGGGGTCAAGTTGGTGACCCCTGCTTTAAAGAGTAGTTTTCAAGGCTTACCACCAGTGTTTCATAAGTGAAGCACTGGGTACACTGCAAAAACCATCTAGAAATAGGTTAAAAAAAAAATCTTAAATGAAGTATATTTACCCTTAATCTGAGCAGGTGAAGAAGATGATTTGCAAATGAAATAAGTATTTTTACCACTAAAATAAGATAATTAGATAATATGCGATGGAAAAAAAACAAAGCAATTGTTTTTTTTTTTATTTTAATTGTAAATTGTCTTTTTCCATTGGCAAAGTGTCTCACTTACCTCCTCTATTCAATAAAAAATGCACTTAATTTAAGCAAAAATGTCTTATTTAGATTTCCATTCTTTGCAGTATAAGCACCTCATGAAACCATCTGATCAAAGTGTCAACAGAACAAGTGAAAGCAACTTGTCAGAAGTCAGCCAGCAAACATAACTGGACATCAGATTCCTGAATTGCAATATTGTGAACCAAATAATAAAAATTCATCACAAACATTTAGCTTCACACGATTTATCCTCATAAACAACAACAAAAACATTTCCCAGCTGAGTCTAGCCTAACATGGCAGCTTAAAGGCAGATATGATGAGGCAGTTTAGTTTTCTATTGTCTCCATGTAAATTTTGCTTGATTGATGCAACCACACAGCCATCTCTGCCTTTATGTCTGCACCCCAAGAGGGATACTTACCCAGTAAAGGTTGGAAACCTCCTCAATCAAATTATGTGCAAAAAAAAAAAAGCAAGTAAAACAGTTCAGTGCATGAAAGAGGTGCTTCAAACCAAATCAAAAATTTTTTTTCCTCTTTTACTAACGCTATGTGGTCCCCATTCTAATGCTGCTCTGGGCAACTGTCCATGCAGCCAAAAAACCCCAAAAAACAGACACTTTTTGATAGATATTCAGTTACATTCACATACATGTTTGAATGGACCACTCTCACACATTAAAGTGCTTTATCAAAATCATTCCACTGGCAGTATTTAGGGTTGTTATCCTGCTCCAACGTGAACCTTCAGTCTTTTTTTTTATTTATTTTTTTATCTGTTCTTTGACTACTTCTTGGAATCAAGCTTCCCATTGACTTTAACCAAATTCCCTGTCTCTATTAAATAAGAGCATCCTGATGATAAAACCTCCATATTTTAATGAGATCAAAGTTTGCAGTAATTTCTGCACCACATGGTTTTGCATTCATGCCAAACCTGCCACTTCAAGTAAATAATTATGTCTGTAGATTTGCAGTTTGTAGACACTCCTCTATTGGAAGTTTTATGATGTTTTCTAGCTTAACTTTTGTAAATTAATTTTACTTCTCTCCACAACTTCATTCCATATCTGTCTGCTGTGTTATTTGGTCTTTTATTTTTTTAAACAATATGATTTATTTCTATCATAGATTACAATAAACACAAGCAGACTTTGACTAATAATATTTCTTTCTAATACATTTGAAAACCAAAAATCCCTTTTCTTTCTGTTCATAATTATGTAAGCCTACTATAGTTTGCAATGATCTGACATATATGTGATTTGAAGTGTGCGGTTGCAAGATGACAAAATGAATAAAACTGGCAGGTATGAATACTTTTGCAAGGTGCTGTCTCCAAATCAACCCTGAGTTATTTCATTTTTCCAGTGCTCCTGATATTCAAGCAGCAGTGCCTCAGCGGCTTCAATCGTGCAAATGTCTTTACCTCAAATTTTCCTCCCTTGCATAAGAACATTTTATGTTTTTTTGATTAAAACCTAAAATGTATAGACTTGCGTTGTAGCAGGAGATATTACAAGTCAAATGCTCTCAGAAGAATTTCAATCACTAAGGGCTCTTTCAAAGCTAATGAGATCTACAGGAATCACTTTAATTCTGACTCAGAGCAGCAGCAGGAGCCCATGGTACTAAGAAAAAAAAACATAATTTCTTTGCTCTCAAGTTCAATTAATATGAATTATCACCTAATTACTATTTTTATGCCAGTTAACATCAAACTGTTTTACAGCCTCTGTAAGTCTGTTTCTCAAACAGCCTCTTATGATGAACGGCAAGGTTTTATGAACCGTTTCATATCACAGATTTCTGTCTGTGTTTCTTAATTTGATCTTTTTTTATAGCAAATTTCAAAGGCAGTCAGCAGAAGCTTGGATCCTTTTCTTATACGACTGTGGTTCAGCCTGAAAAGTACTTTTACAATTACAAAGTTGATGGGTTTGCTTCCTACCTCCTCCCAACAAACCTTAATGTCCCTGTGGTAAAGGCACTCACAGTTTCAGACATTTGTATCCCTGTATATAGTGTATGTTGGTTGTGTTTTGAGGTCAATCAAGATTTGATTTAAAAAAAAAGCTTTAGCTGGTTGATATTACTAGAGTTCTATTCATTCCATTTACTATTTATTGGCTTGATTTTCAGCTCCTTTTGGAAGTCATCATCATCATCATCATAACCCTCCGACTTAAAAAATCATCCAGAAAGAAAACTGCCAACCTACCAAGGCTATGTCTTCTTTAAAAACTGTCAGGTTAAGAAAAAAAACAAAAAAACTGAAAAAACTGAGAAGCAGCTAAGAGGTCAATTGTATCTCTGGAGGGAGTTGAAAAATGTGCAGCTAACAATCAGTTGACAGGAACTATTATATGCACAAAAATGACGATAAGAATAGGTCTGAAAATAAAAGTGTTACGGTATCATCATATAGTATCTTTATTAGTTTGATAATCCATGGAACGGACAAACAAGAGGAATAAGATGGTCTGGTCAGGTGACACACAAATAAGACATTTGTGTTCATGCAAAGTGCAATGTGCACTAAAAAAAGCCCCACTGTACATCACCCTTAACAAACCATTATCAGGCTCTATGGCTGCTTCCTGCAGCAGGGAGAGGGAAGCGGTCCAGGGTTGGTGGGCAGATGGTAGTTAAATACACGACAATCCTTTAAGGGAACCTGTTAAAGGCTGCAAAAGAAGAGTTTAAGAGAGAGGTCACCTTCAGGTAGAGCAATGGCCCTAAGCCAGAGTTACAATGGAGTGAACATTTATCTGACAAGAATATGGTGATATCCTTTCATATAATGCATAACAAGAAATAGATTAAGACTTTTAAAGTAATTAGAAACGTATTGTTATATTGTCTCAGTTTACATTTAAAAAAACACTGAAAAGTCTGATGTTTGGGGAAATATTTTTTTTAGCAGAAATATAGGTGATCAAGAACATATGCACTAATTAAACATAACTCTACAGTACACGGAGCAGCTCACTGGAGCCTTGTTGTCACAGTAAGCCATACAGGAACAGCTTTTTACACTTTGCTTTTTGTGCAGATTTAGCGCACAAGATAAGAAAGTGTTAATTAGTGAGTTCTGAAGATGTCAGTTGAGTTTAGTGCTAAACCAAGCCAAAAGCTGCTGGCAGAATTTTCATAAAAGTTGTGATTTAGCCTTTCAGCTGTCTTTACTTTATTATTGTTTTTACTCATTATGCTCCACTGTATACGTTTGTAGTGACATCTATAAGCCAAAAAAACAAAACAATAACACCTAGTTTCTCAAGCTTTATTTAATTTTTGAAAGTTCTTCTTAAACACTTCTACAGAAACCTGGAAAAGGATCTAATCATTCCTGTATAAGCTTACCTGATTTTAAACATGGCTTGGCCATTATATCTGGGCCGATCATTAACTTGGCTAATCAATCCCTTTCTCTTGTCTACCCCCTTAAGGTTAAAAGGTCAACCTAAGATAATGAGATTGCCTTGGTCTAGATTCCAAAACCAAAGCATGTCTTAAAAATCGGAGGAAATTTTTGATGCTGAGATGTTGTGATTCTTTTTTCCTTAACGGAAATGGATTTTGAAACCCCAGAGATGGGGCTATGGAGTCAACAAGTCATCTCTATGTCATGCATTTTATACACTCAGCCACTGATCCAGGAGCGTCCAATCTACACACTGGTTAATTCACTGTGCAGATTGGACTCTCCTGCTTCAGTATCTAAAATATAAAATACATGAAATAGAGATGAATTGTTGACTCCAGAGCAGGGGGCGGAGCTAGATGGGGTGCCAGAGGTGGCCATGCCCCACCCTTAGCCAATCATTGGCCACCGCTGTGGCCATCCTTACCATTTTCCCCCTCTAATACAGATAGTGGTGACAGTAATACTCTCAAGTTGAATTTTCAAAACATTTTATTTTTCATATATTAACATTTACTTGACGACAAAAACACTATGGTTAATTATTGCATCAATGTACTGAAATTAAAGAAGATTATCACAGAATTCATGCTCTTTTCAGTATTACATTTTGTGTTATATGGGGTAAAGAGAAAATGATTTCTCGCTGCAAGTCATATAGGAGTATTCAGGGAAATCATAGATAACTATTTTAATAAAAAGGTATTAAGTAATCAATTTATTTAAATATTAGAAGTTGTAAATATAATTTTTTTGCAGAATGATTATTGATAAAAGTAACTAATGACAATGGAAAAGATGTTCACCCCAGAACTCAAACTTGAAAGAAATGTATCCACTATATCTTTTACCTAGAAAGATTTGTCTTTATTTAGAAAATATGGACGTTGTGCTCATTAATTTTCCTGTTGGAACAGTGTAGACCCTGAGGTCCTGGCGCCTATTCACTTTCAACCACTCCTCCGTGTACATTGGTTATTGCCTGGCCACCCTTGTAAAAATGTTCTGGTTATGCCTCAGCTCCATTGCCCCCATTTCTGCCATGTTCCTCCTATTTAATGTCAACACTATAATCTGTTCTGATTTCTTTGGATCAGTTGCATATTTTTTCAATGTTAATATCAATGGAGCAATACTTACTAGTTAATAATAATAGTACCCCCTATGTTACAGTCAACCAATTCATAATGGGAACTTGCTAATGTTGTGCTACTTCTTATTAATTACAAATTGACTGGATTGTTAAAATGTGTGAAAATGCAAACTTAAAAGCATGAAGCACGGTGCAATGATTGTCAGTTAAAAATAGGCACACTTTCCAATATATTGGTACATTTTCATGAAACATAGCAACAGTCCTACTGATGTAGAATATGCTTCTTTCCAGACATTTAGCCATATTATATCTTGAAGAGCACAGGAGTAGTTAATAACAAAACTGGGTGAATGAGTTATTTAGCATGACGGCTCCCTGAAGTGATTTATTGCATGAACAGCCCCTAATGTTATTAGTTCCACCTGTGCGTCTTCTGTCACTTGATTGAATGTGTTAATATGAAGTGCTGATTAATGCATCTCAATAGAAATACAAAGCAAAACCTTAGAGAAACGGTGCAGGTTTAAGATGTGACTCTATTTAAACAATTTATATAGCCATCACGTTTTGCTTGGTGTGTGTCCTGAGTCTGCTCTTATCAAAAAAAAAATCATTAAAAAATAAAAGAAGAAAGAGAGCTCTTTGACTGATAATAACTTACATAACTTTAATGAAGCAGCAAATTAATCTCAACTATATCAATGTTAAATCCTCACATCATTGACTTTTTCTCCTCTTGCTTTAACTATTATTTCTCATAATCTGCTCAAACTGGTTTTTTAGCTAACATTTAGGGATAAACTTGTATTTAAAAAAAAACAACAGAAACTGGACAAACCTTTGATTATTTTCTTTTACAGTAATGTCTTAGTTAACGGCTTTGTTTTGCACTTTACAAAAACATAAAGCTGTATAGATGTGCAAGCTTTTGTGGCAAGAGTGGATGCCATTTATAATATCTAGGGTTGAGGAGAGCCATTAGCAATTAAGTATGCATGCACTAAAAAACATTGCAAAGGATCTGTAAGAGGTTCAAAACATGAAGCTGCAAAGTAGGAAGTTAAATATACTCAGAAATGGTGAGTGTTCCATCAACATTGCATGCAGCTTTTTAAAAAGCAGCTTTTTTTTTTTTTTCAAAATAGGTCGGAAGTGCGGTACAAATAAACCTCTTTTCTACTTTACTTGTCACTAAAAAAAACTTCTTGTTGTCAGGGGAAATGAGCCTGTAAATGACTGGTAAAAAGGTAATAAGAGGAATATTCTTTTTTTGCCTGGGCAAGTGAGATTGTAGAGGCGTAACGGTGTAAACACGAGAGCATCAGGAATAATGTTCTCTGGAAGTATTAAGCAAATATCGAGGCACTTTCAGAGAAAACTGGACGGGAGTCGCATTCACTGGCATTGGCCTGAAGAGGAAATAAGTCAAAAAACATAAGAAGGAGTTGTTATCTGTTTTAATCTTTGTTTTTTCCTCTTCAGCTGTTTTTGTTATTTGTTTAACAATCTTCAACTATAAAATTATTACACCCATCCATACATACCTAACCACCTATCCTATAGGCCCCATTACTGACTTGTCCTTATTTTGCTCAGCCTTAATCTATCCCAGATGATTAAATTACATCCTCACAGATCATTTAATAATTTTCTAATATTTAAACACATGATATAACGTTTTATCAGTAAACTCTATAATTTAATCAATATCTCTATTCAATTGTTTTTCTCCCTTTTTAATTCCATGTCTCATTATAGCATTTTAGGTCTGAGCTGGGATGAGCTCTTAAGGTTATTTAAGTATTGTTTTCATGAATACTTCTTGACAGTAATCTAGTGAATATGTTTTTATTAAAGTAATTGTTGGGATCTGGAGGTTCTCCACCTTCTCCAGCAGAGTGCGCTGTGAATCCCCTGGGCTGGAGCCCTCCAGCACAGCTGACGTTCATCAGCCCATCAGGAGACCTGCCTATATAATCAGCAGCCACACCTTCCTTCAACGCCGCAGTGTTGACCAAGTTTGGTTAGCGAACCTGAGCCTCTGAACTACTAGAATCTTTGTCTCTAAGAGAAACCCAATTCTAACCTGCCTCTGTCTTCTCGCTCACAGGAAACCTGTCTCTCGTCTGAAGCTCTGGATGAGCTTAACCTGTTACCTGCCTGCCTGCCCTAGAGAGCAAAACCTGAAGATCTCACTCTGTAATCCACCTGCTGCTCTTAAGGAAAGAGCTAATCCCTCAAACCAAGGTCTGTCACTAGAAAGTCAGAAGCTAGACGCTGCTGCTGCTGAGCACTCTGCTGAACCAACAGTCTCTGGACCAAACCGGTTCCCTCTCTCAGAAAAGAAAGCCTGGACCTCTTTAAGGTATTTTCAGAAACATCTGAAAACTCAACAACTAATCTGTTAACCTGGCTAATCAAACTATCCGTCTCTGCAGACGCCTGAGAATCCTGCCCGGACCAGTTTCCAGAATCCAGTTCATGTTATCTCTGTGCAAACCTTTAATAAACTCTGTTGAACTTTTTATCAGTCTCCAAGTGATGTTCTGCATGTGAGTTTGATTTCTAAACCAACCATGACAGTAATTACAGTCATCAATATCTTTTATAACAAATAAAGTCTTGCTTTACATTTCCAACTTAATATCAGTGTTTACAACAGAAAAAAAGTTATTGAATAAATTACTACCTACACAAAGTTCTTATGTCCTTCCTTAGTTTTTTTTTTTTCTTGGAAAGGATGCAGAGCCTGATTCTTTTAAGGTGATCGTTGTAACAATAGGATTGTTTATTAAGCACTGTTGCACGGGGGACGGATTTAGAGGTTGCACAGCAGACGGGAATGTTCGGATAACGTGGCTACTGCAGAGTGTAGATGTCGGCACGCCAATAAAGTTTAAGTAAGCAAAACTGCTTTAATCGTCCATTATGTATAGTCTATAGTGAGACAGAACATAATGAAACATGGTGGCAGCGGTGTGCACGTCGAAAGTTGTCAGAATTAAGTAACAAGGAAAGTGAAAGTGAAAGTGAAAGTTTAGCTAGCTATGGAAGGGCTAAAACCCCCGGGACCTCTCGTTTTGGACTACAACAACTTGGCGAAGTCATGGAAAAGTTGGAAGGAGGAGTTCACGCTGTACGTGGACCTTACCATGCCAGACGCCGAAGAAACCACGAAAGTGAAACTATTCACCTATCTCATCGGAGAAAAAGGCAGGGAACTTTGGACAACTCTGTCGACTGCTAGCCCTTCAGCGAGGACCACAGTGAGTTCAATGATCAAACAGTTTGATGAGTACTGCAATCCCACGGTAAACGAAACGGTGGAAAGATACCGATTCTTCACAAGAAACCAAGGCTTGGATGAAAATGTGGACAGCTATGTAACTGAGCTAAGAAGGCTTGCTAGCAGCTGCAATTTTGGGGACATTAGAGATTCACTGATTAGAGACCGACTCGTGTGTGGTACAAATAGCTCAGCGCTGAGGGAGAGATTACTCAGGGAAGAGAAGCTGACTCTAAATACATGCCTGCACATTTGTAGAGCTACGGAGCTGTCTAAGGAAAATAGCAGAACGCTACAAGGACAGATAGCGGAGGAAGTACATACAGTAAAACAGGCAGTGGAAGAAACAAAAAGACACAATGAGATATTGTGCAAGTTCTGTGGTAGAACACACGAGAGGAATAAGAAAAAATGCCCAGCTTTTGGGAAAAAGTGTAAACAGTGTGGAAAGGACAATCATTTTGCAGCTCAGTGCAGATCGAGACGAGAGAGCAGTCGGAAAACCAAGAACGTGCATACAGTTACAGAACAGACTAGTGACAGTGACTCATATGAGGATGTCAACAGCATAACTGAAGTAAATAGAGAGGATGAAACTGTAAACCAAGTTAAAGACAGCCACAGTCAGAGCCAGCAGCTCTTTGCAGGAATGAAGATAGGTGAACAGTTAGTTAATTTCCAGATAGACTGTGGGGCCACCTGCAATATCATCCCTATCGACCTACTAAACCCAGATATACAGTTAGAGCACACTAAGAAAGTGTTAGTGATGTATAACAAGACCAAGCTGACTCCTCTGGGTACATGTAAGGTTAAAGTCAGAAACCCCAGAAACAACAAGCTATACAGATTAGAGTTTCAAGTGGTTAACCAGAATAGCAGAATCCCTTTACTGGGCAGAAAGGCCAGTGAGGCAATGAAGTTGATAAAAGTACAGTACGAGAACATTTTGGCTATAGACAGCATAGTGATGAAAAAGCCGAACCCAGTGACAAGAGGAGAACACGTGACCATGGACAAAATAAAGGAAGAGTTTGGGGATGTGTTCACCGGAGATGGCTGCATGGAGGGTGAATATAAAATAGAAATAGATGACAGAGTACCACCAGTGAAACTGCCAAAGCGCAGAGTGCCAGTAGCTATGATGACACCTCTACAAGAGGAACTCAAAGATCTAGAGAGACGACAAATAATCGCACCGGTGGAACGCAGCACTGACTGGATCAGTAGCATGGTTGCAGTGAGAAAACCTAATGGGAAGATGAGGATCTGTATAGACCCAAAACCTCTGAATCGGGCACTAAAAAGAAGTCATTATCCACTCCCAACTATAGATGACATCCTGCCGGAGATGTCAAAGGCAAAGGTGTTCACAGTCTGTGACGTGAAGCAAGGCTTCTGGCACGTCAAACTAGAAGAACAGTCGAGTTACCTCACAACATTCGCCACCCCATTTGGTCGCTTCCGTTGGCTAAGGATGCCAATGGGAATCAGCCCAGCACCGGAAGTTTTCCAAAGAAAGCTCATGCAGGCCCTGGAGGGCCTCCCAGGAGTCTTCATCATAGCAGATGATGTGTTAATCACGGGGGAAGGGGTAACACAAGAGGAGGCAGACAAGGACCATGACGAGAAAGTCAGAATCTTTCTAAGCAGGTGCAGAGAGCGCAACATCAAACTGAACGTTGACAAATTAAAGCTCAGACAAAAAGAGGTACCCTACATAGGTCATCTGCTCACGGCCGAGGGACTGAGGATTGACCCGGAGAAAGTACGGGCAATCAGAGAGATGCCAAGACCAACAGATGTAAGAGGGGTACAAAGACTGGTTGGGATGGTCAACTATCTGTCTAAGTTCTATGACCACCTCTCAGATGACTGTGAAATTCTGAGACAACTCACGCGCAAGGAGAACTTGTGGGAATGGACAGATATCCAAGAAGGGGCATTTCAAAGGCTGAAAGACAAAATCGCTCAAGCACCAGTACTACAGTACTACAACAAGGAAGAGGAGTTGACACTTCAATGTGATGCATCAGACACAGGACTGGGGGCAGCCCTGACACAGAAAGGCAAACCGGTAGCTTTTGGCAGTAGGGCACTCACACCAACTGAAAAAGGTTATGCCCAAATAGAAAAAGAATGCTTAGCCATCGTGTTTGGTATGGAAAAATTTCATCAGTATACTTATGGCAGAGAGGTCACAGTACAGAGCGACCACAAGCCTCTCGAGAATATACACAGTAAGCCCTTACTTAGTGCACCTAAGAGACTACAGAGAATGCTACTCAGGCTGCAGCAGTATGATATTAGAGTAACCTATGTTCCAGGCAGGGATATGCTACTCGCAGACACGCTGAGTAGAGCATACTTACCAGAGAGCATCAGAGGAGAGAGTGAGACAGATATAGAGACTGTAAATATGGTCAACTACCTACCCATTTCAGCAGAGAGGCTGAGTGCCATCAGGGCTGCAACAAAAGATGACACAAAGTTGCAGAGTGTGGCAAATAGAATACTGTTAGGGTGGCCCAAGAGGAAACAAGACCTACCAAGTGACATCAGACACTACCACACCTTCCAAGAGGAACTGAGCTTCCAGGATGGCATTGTGTTCCGAGGAGACAGAGCCGTGATACCGGACGCACTCAGGGTGGACATCACTCACAGGATCCACTCCTCTCACCTGGGAGTAGAAGGATGTCTGAGACGGGCGAGAGAATGTGTATACTGGCTTGGAATGAATGATGAGATCAAGAACTTCATCTCCAAATGCGACATATGTAGGTCAGTGGACCCAAAGCAACAAAGAGAGACACTACACCCACATGACATGGCAAGCAGACCCTGGGCCAAGGTAGGAACAGACCTTTTCTCCTTTCACAATAAAGACTATCTGATAACAGTAGACTATTATTCAAATTTTTGGGAGGTTGATTTTCTGCCCGACACGAAAAGTAACACAGTGATCAAAAAACTCAAAGCCCACTTTGCCCGACAGGGGATCCCAGACATTGTTATCTCAGATAACGGACCCCAATATGCATCACTAGAGTTTCAGCACTTCAGCCAGAAGTGGGGCTTTGAACATAGGACATCGTCGCCGGGATACCCGCAGAGTAATGGGAAGGCAGAGTCAGCGGTGAAAACAGCCAAACGCCTGATGTTGAAGGCTGCAGCAGCGAGACAGGATCCGTACTTGGCCATGCTGGATCATCGCAACACACCGAGCCAGGGCCTCAACACAAGCCCGGCGCAGAGACTTCTAAGCAGGAGGACCAGGACCCTGCTTCCCACTAAGGACACTCTGCTGAAGCCTGAGGTAACACACAACGAACAGGGACTGAAATACAACAGACAGAGACAGGAAAAGTACTACAACCGCACAGCAAAAGACATGGACTCACTGGAAGGAGGGGCCAGTGTGAGAGTACAGCCCTGTGACACACACCAGGGCTGGAGACCAGCGAAAGTGGTTCAGCAGGTTAGCCATAGATCATATAAGGTGGAGTTAGAGTCAGGAGGGGTGTTGAGACGAAATCGTCGCCACCTCAGGCACGATCGCACCAAGTGCGCAATTACACAAAACACACCCACACCAACAGTGACGGAGGCGGCCATACCACCGGGTGGCCCAGTGAACCAAGAGACGGTCACCAGGTCAGGACGACGAGTTGTCAGACCCCACTACCTCATGGACTATTCTCAGTGATTAGAGTATGGTCTATGAAAAAAAAAAAAAAAAAAAATGGAGAAATGGAAATGTGTTGTTTTATACACTTGTTACACTTGTAATGTGTTGTTTTATAAACTTGTTACACTTGTGGGAAAACAGATGTTTTACACATGTTGAGTTACTATCGCTTATGTTGTTAGATCGGTTGCAAATGTTGTTACACTTGGGGGAAAACAGATGTTTTACGCTTGTTGAGTGATTATTGCTTATGTTGATAGATCAAATAAGAGAATAACGTGAAAAAAGAAAAAGAAAGATGTAACAATAGGATTGTTTATTAAGCACTGTTGCACGGGGGACGGATTTAGAGGTTGCACAGCAGACGGGAATGTTCGGATAACGTGGCTACTGCAGAGTGTAGATGTCGGCACGCCAATAAAGTTTAAGTAAGCAAAACTGCTTTAATCGTCCATTATGTATAGTCTATAGTGAGACAGAACATAATGAAACAATCGTGACCAACAGTTGTCTCGTCTCCAATAAATCTATCCCATAAATCATTAAAGGTTAAAAAGGCTCCTTATCTCAAAGGGTAACCACTATTCTGTGTACATATTACAGACAACACAGCAATTAATCCTTGTAGATTTTACACAACGACAACACATTGATATAATGTTAGAAAAATCCAATGAAACCTTGGATGGTGGAACTATTTAATACTGGACTGCAAAACAAAAAAATACATTTGTGTTTAAGCATTGATAAAGTCATTTTAGAAAACTCTTTGCTGCATACTTTGTAAACATTAAGGATGATGCATCTTTCAGGTACTGAGTCAGATCTTTGATAACATTTTAAGCTGTTTTTAAAGACAGGACTTGTGTCTGGGGTGTCCTTCCTATTTTGATTTGGTCATTTATTCCCTCAGGTGCCTTCTCTTGGTGCCTCAGTTTCCTGCTGTCCTCGGACCTGTTAGTTATCTGGTAATCAGATCAGCTGTTCTACATCATTTCATAATATATGTATCCTCATGGATTTTATCCTCTGATTGTCAGATCTTCCTGTTATGTATTCTGATCAATGCATCTTGTGCTGTACTATAGTTAGTTTCTGTGCTGGTTTGTGAGAGAAATCTTGTAAATTTATTTATTTTCTCTTAGAAATCTTGGCCAACCCACACTATTTGATGTTCATGTAAGTACTGTAGGTAGTTGAGTATTTTTATACCTCGTCCATTCTTTAACCGCCCAATTATCCATTTTCATAATTTGAAATACTATTCAAAGCAGAACATGCTGTCATGGTCAGCAGTAATGACTCAAAATCAAGACTAAAGTAGTGAAAGGGAACAGACACTTCACAAAGCCTGTAAAACTACAGACATATGCAACTCTAAAAGATTACAAAAAAGCTAGCCCCATTTAAAGACATTGAATAAACAAAAATACAGTTGGAATGTTTCTTTTTGGGAAAGTACAATAAAAACTATGACTGTACTTTATTAGTATATCGCAGAAAAATAAAACCAGTTCTGTCCTCCGGTTGTAAAGTATTTTTGGGAAGTGCACCTTTCCCTCCTGTTGTAAAATACTAACACTGCATGATGCTTTCACGTGTTGTCATGTTCCTTCACAGCTTAGATAGCTATCTCAGTTTGCAAGCATCCAGAATCCAACCATGGTCAGTATTACTAAGTAAAGTTTGTGTAAGACCATCAAACATGTAAAACAGTAATCACTTTTTTCTTTTAGAAGAATGGCTTTTTCCTCAATGCATGGCCTTTCAGTCAGTGTTGGGATAAGACTTGTTTCATTGTGGATAATGACACTCTTGTGCCAGTTTCAGCAAGCATCTTTACATTGTCCTTTTTGATATGAACATTTTTATTAAAAACAGTGAGAAACCTGAATCTGTCCCCATACTTAAGTGTTTCATTGTCTACCCACAGTATTTCCACTTGTCCATAATTGCCATAATATCTGTCCCAATTGCATAACTGGGACAGATACATACTGTACACTTATGGCATTGCTAAATGTATAGACTTATAGAGGCCCACTCTGCTTTAACTAGCAATCTACTGTAATTCTAATGCTGCTCAATTCAATGTACGACACGGATGTTTTTATGCTGTGTAAGTAAGTTTCTGGTTTTAACTCTATGATTGTCTAGAATTCTGGGTTCTAAATTCCCCATACCAAAACCATTTGTGAAGAGAAGGTATGAGCCGCACTCATGATATGAACATTTTAACAAAATATAGACAATAAATCATAACAAAAGCCAAACAAAGCAATCTGAGCAACCACAACGGCTGAAGGACTAAATACAGATACTTTGCACTGTTGATCATCATGCACAGATGGCTTCAGTTCATAGTAAAACTGCATATTTCCTAAGACTATAAATTGATTTTCATTTCAGTTGCATTTTTCCTCCGCCGTTTCAGGTTCCACTTGCTTGAACTTCAAGACAAATTATCCTCTTAACACTTCATGTGTCTGTTTTCAAGCCTGTTTTTTTTAGCTCCAAGTTTTCTACGACCACAAGCACCAAAACTGTCTTCTGCAAATCATGCTGCTCTTTCTGCCAAATACACAGAGATACAGGTCAATATCCACAGTGAAGCTTAACTGTATTAGGTGCAGTAGCCCCTCTAAATAGAAAATACATTTAACTTAAATTGATCACCATTCTTGATTCAAGCCCAGGATTCTCTAACATAGACACAACATAATTGATAATGTTCTATACAGCCGCTGTTTGACATTTCTTTAATTACGACTATAATTTATTCATGCTCTTCATCCGAGATGCTTGTTGCGGAAAGCTTCCTTTTGGAATATATTATCCTGCTCCTCCTGAGGCCCATGGATTACCCGTCTTAATAGCAACCCCCTAAAGGTATTACTTCCTTCACTGTGTTTGAGTGTATTTTTTTGTGTAGATTTGTGCTCTTGTGGTATTCATGCCTATGATTGCAGTAGGCATCGTACCTTTAATGCTTCAGCTAAGCTGCAGAAGTCATTAGTTCTTATTTTTCAAACCTTTAAATTACTTACGTTTGAGCTCGCTTGTTATGTTACTGCCTAAGCTAATTTTCAAAAGCAGAGAGAAAACAGCAAACGGTTGCAAGATGTGCACTTCTTGCACAAAGCAGTGACCCCCTTGTTTAACCCAGTTTTGAAGAGGAAAACAGCACCACCTAATTTTCTGCCTCACTCTGTTGGTTGGTTAATAAGCAGTGAAGCACAGCTATTTCCCTCGGCGTTAAGGAGGGTATCTCAAATGTGCTCTCTTCAGACGGGGTTTAAGATGTTAATTATGGTCTGGATTTTTTTATTTTATTTATATCAGAATATGCACCTGTCAAAAAAAAAATCATTGCTGTCTTAGTTGAAGTGTTAAGGAAGTCTCTTTTATGAGACAGCACTAAAAAGTAACAAAGGACAGTTAATTTACTATAAAGAAAAAATAAACCTAAGGCATATTTTATGTCATACATACAATACTTGATCACTACACTTACTGCAAAGTACTGCAAAAATTGCGAATTACCTCCAATGGGTCAGTAATGGTGTGGGGTGGCTTTTCCATTCCCCAGACCTGAATACAATAGAGCACATCTTGGACATTATGTCCTGATTTATCCACAAACGTCACGTTGCAACACAAACTGTCCAGGAGTTGGTGAATGCTTTAGTCCAGGTCTAGAAGACCATATGCCAGCTCATCAGGAGCATGCCCAGGAATTGTAGCGAGATCATACAGGCACATAGTGTCATGATCATGGCTCAGACAGATGGCCTAATTGCTAATTTCACTCATGTGCCTAACTCTGCCTGGTTTCCAATTATCACTCATCTAATTCACCTGTTCCTGCTTCTTATATACGGCCCAGTCCCAGCTATCGGGTCCAGATCTTTGAGTTTGAGATTATTGATGTGATCAACATGTAATCATCATGATTTCATTCTCAGAGGACAGTGGTGAGAGAGGTTTTTAGTGTTTTGTAGTGTTCCTGTTTTCCTGACCATGTTCTGTCTCTTATCCACTGAGTGTGCTCTGTTCCTGTCTTGGCTCAGTGGAGAGAGCAGGTTTTTGCGTACCGGTATGCTCCTGATATCCTGCCATGTTTTGCCTCTCAACCACGGAGCTTGCCTGTTCCCATCTGAATGTTCTGCCTGAACTCTCTGTGGTGATGCTGAGAAACTAGTCCATGCATTTGTTACTTCAGGGCTGGACTATTCTAATTCTTTACTATCAGGAAGTCCACAAACTGTAGTTGAAAGCATTCAGCTGATCCAAAATGCTGCAGCCAAAGTTAGGTGGCTCTGCTGGGTCCATGTTGGCTGGTTCCTTCTGTCAGGGTTTGGTTGAGGTTAAAAGGACCCAAATGCAGAGGCAGGGAGGCAGAGGTGAGTTTCTTGAAGATTTAATTAAATGTTCACAAACAACTGAGGCAGGAATCCAAAAATCCAACATGAAAAAACAAACCAGAACCATGGAGACATCAGGGGAAACAAGCATGTGGAGTCAGGGAAAGGCGAGGAGAGACGAGGTAAGACGAAGTAAGATGAAGAACCAGCACTGACGAGCACAAGGAGGGTATTTATGGTAGACTGAACAAAGAGAGGACTAACGAGCAGATCGGGAGCAGGTGTGAAGAAAGGAGATTAGAAAGGAGCAGGGGAAAAGAAGACCAACACAAGAGGTAAACAGAGGGCAACAAATAAAAACCTAAGAACTCAAATATATCCAGAAAAAACAACAAAATACGAATTAAACCAATAAAACTAGAAAACATGGAGCAGAGTAAAACTGAATACTCTGAAACCAACAGAACCAAGACAGACTTCTCTCCTGTGGAACCAACTACCAGTTTTAGTCCGTAAGGCAGACACCCTGTCTACTTTTAAGGCTAGGCATAAAACTTTTCTTTTTGATAAAGCTTATATTTAGAGTGGCTCAAGTTATCCTGAGCTATCTCTATAGTTATGCTGCTATATGCTTAGACTTCTGGAGGACATAGGGACCCCAATTTCATTATTCTGCTTCATTCTATCTCTATTCTCCCACTCTGCAGAACCTGCTAGTTCAATCTCTAATGCTATGCTCTTTCTGCTTTTTCTCATAGTAGCTTCGCCTCGTCTGTTCCTATTTGGCTGTGACACCATCCTGGAGAGAAATATCAGCTGTGCTGCTGCCATCAACACCTTTGTTTGTAGAGGTTGGAGATCAGCCTGTTTTTTCAATGTAGTCCTGTTTCTCTGATTGTGTCTGGCAGTATTTGTGCTCTCTTAATCCTCTGACATCGGAGTTGGCTCTGAGCTCGTCTTCCTGGCTGTGTGTTTCCTCTGCGGGGCCACCTTTTGCAGTTGCTATTGGTATCTCTGCTACTTTCTTCTTGAACCCCAGTCGGCCTCGGCAGATCGCGGCTCACACTGAGCCTGGTTCTGCTGGAGGTTTCTTCCTGTTAAAAGGGTTTTTTTCTTCTCCACTGTCGCTACAAACATGCTTAGTTGGAGGAATTGCATTCAAGTCAATGAGTCGATGCAATCAACTGGTTTTCCTTAGATAGAAAACTTTGAATCAATTTGACTGTATGTCTGTATACAGTATGACTGCATCTATCTATCTATCTATCTATCTATCTATCTATCTATCTATCTATCTATCTATCTATCTATCTATCTATCTATCTATCTATCTATCTATCTATCTATCTATCTATCTATCTATCTATCTATCTATCTATCTATCTATCTATCTATCTATCTATCTATCATCTATCTATCATCTATCTATCTATCTATCTATCTATCTATCTATCTATCTATCTATCTATCTATCTATCTATCTATCTATCTATCTATCTATCTATCTATCTATCTATCTATCTATCTATCTATCTATCTATCTATCTATCTATCTATCTATCTATCTATCTATCTATCTATCTATCTATCTATCTATCTATCTATCTATCTATCTATCTATCTATCTATTTGTCTGACATCATTATTTTATGTCTTATGATTACTTATCCCCAATAAGGTCATCTTTGTTTCATTTGCATTTCAGTTTGAACATTGTTATCACCCATTGCATTTGGTTGACTTTTGCATTTCAGTACGTTATCAATTTATTATTTTTTCCCCCCTTTTTGCAACTAAGACTAATGGGCCAGCCTCCACTTTATTGCAGTCCTGAGTTTCATGGGTACTGGGGATCCAAAACGTACCTTCCAGCATTGCTTGTTACAAGGTTAGGAGTGCTGAAGGGAAAGATCTACTTAGAGATAAATCTTATTTTTGGTCAATAACAAATTCGCTTGGTTGCAGAGGAGGCTTACAAATAAAACCAACGTGTCAGGTATGACCTGGGGGAAAATCCAGTATTTTCAGAAGGGAGGGTTCTATCAATCTATTCCTGTATCTAGAGTGCTGAAATACACATGGCACTATTTTAGTAGTCTCTCAGTAAAACCTAAACAGCATCCATCTCTTTTGCAATTTGAAGCTAGTTTTCAATATTTTACAGGAGGCTGCTAATATTTCTGCTGAAGCCACATGTTAAGTATTTTTTAGATTCTTTAATGTTTTCCAGTGAGATTGTTGAGCATATAAAAAACTTAGAATCATTGAGGTAAAGGTTTTGGATTACATACATCTCAACAGCAGTGTATCAAAGCTTTTACCTTGGCCTAACTATATCTCAGTGTTGTTAAAAACAAACAAAGCAGGTGAGATTATTTGATGCTTAACCCATTTGTGTCTTCATTGGCAGACTAGTAATATGTTAGTGCATTGCTGTGTCTTAATTATCACTTAAAGAAAAAAAAGATTACATTGACGGCTTCTTAATGCTTTATTTGTGCTCAACTTCTAACCTCTATGTATTTTTATTTCCAGTTTTAAGTGATGCTTAAAACTTGACACATCAAAGAGAACAAGAGTATCTTTGATACTACATTAAGCCTACATAAGCCCTTTACAACACTTTTTAAGCTAGACAAGTAATATAGAACTAATTTGATTAATTAAACATCCATCAATTGATCCATCGGTCAATCCATCGATCTTCGGCAGCTTCTGCTGCTCATCTTACCCCGAGCTGGTGCCTACGGGAAAAAGGTAGGGTATACCGTGGACAAAACAACACTTAGAGATACAGAGATGCACACACACTCCCACACCTAACAGCACTTTAGACAGCCAAATCCACCAAACAGTCATATTTTTGGACTGTAGAAGGAATCCAGAGTATCCAGAAAGCCCGTGCATGAAAGCATGACTATACAAAGTCACACCTGGAGATTGGTATTGTTGGGAGCTGGAGAAATTCCACCTTTCTCCAGCAGAGTCCGCCGTGGATCCTCTGAGGGAGCCTCCTGCACAGCTGCAGCTCATCAAGATCATCAGAGGATCCACTACTTAAGCTGTCTTCAGACCTTGCCTCAACGCCGCAGTGTTGATCCAGTTGGTCAGCGCCTAAGCCTAGATCCTCAGAGAAACTTTGTGACTTTGAATCCAGCCTGGATTCTAACTATTGTCTCTGTCTTCCAGGAAACCAGTGACTCCTCTGTGAAGCTCAGGAAGAGCTAACCTGCTGAGCCGATCCTCTGAGCCAAACCTGAAGAATCTTAGTGAACCTCCAAGCAGCTCTGGACTAAGAGCTGGAAAACCCAAAGCCAAGGTCTGAGCATTACTAGAAGTGAGACGCTGAAGCAGCAAGCGGACTCTGCTGATGAACCCCTCTCCAGATCCAACAGAGACTCTCCCAAAGCTAACCTCAAGAACCCTCAAGGTACAATCAGTAATCTTCAGGAAATCTAGCTTCTGTTGGCAACGCTAACTGAACTGTCTCTCACGCAGACTCCGGTGAACCAGTGTCCAGGCCCCGAACCTGAACCAGTACATTCTGTGTGCTTGTGCAAAATAAACTTGTTAAACTTTCATCCCTGTGTCCGTCAGTGGTGTTCTGCATTCTTGGGTCGCTATTAGTGAACCCATCATGACAGGTATACTTCTGCAAACCCTATGCAGAAAGACCAAAGGCCAGCATTTAAACCCAGAACCTTCTTGCTGCAAGGCAACAGTGCTACAAGTTGTGCCTGCTATACAGTCCCCTATTAATGAAACACTCAGGTTCTTATTCTGAAAGTTCAGTTTGTCAACACTGATGAGGAGTTAATTTTGATAATAAGAATTTATTGTATAAAGTTCAAAACCTACTTCTGTTAAAAATATAAAATGTAGTATTTTATTTTTAAGTGCAAATTTTAGCTTTATTATAAATAGATTCTTTGTTAATCACTGATGCAGACTTGTAAGCATTTTCTAGTAATAATCCAGCATGAATGAGTGTTTTATTTCTTTCTAAGTATTTTTTCAACATTTAATTTCGAAAGTCCAGCTTAACTAATATGTGTAGGATATTAGGTGTTTGCTCTCCAGTTATGGATATGGTGTTTACAGAATGTATCTAAAAAATCAATAAAAAAAACAAAAACATTGAAAAAATGTATTTGCTAAAATCAACTGTGTGTGCTACAGGTTTATGTAAACCTGATGGTATTTCAGAGATTATACTGTTGTCGAGCATCAGTTATTGCTTTCTATTGCTAATACTCTCTGTGACCAGTTGTGCATTATTCCATTAGGTGATTGGTATCTATGGAGATGTTTCATGGAGAGCTTATGTAATTTTACTGTGTTATTGATGCACAGGGAATTGCAATAGGGAAAACAGCTTAAACATAAAAGGGTAGATTCATATAAGTGAGTCTTTTCTAAATAATAAATAAATATATATTGCTAGAATTTTTCCTTTGTACTTTACAGTAACAGATGCATTTATGCACTTATTTATGCAGCATGTCTATTTGTGTAAATATGGAATTTTTTCTCTTTCCACAATCATACACACCAAAAATCATCAAACTATTTACTTTTTGATTGCTGGGATTTCACATCTATGTTTGGACTCAAAATATCTTGCCAATATATAATGTAAGCATATAGCCGATCATAACGTGAATATTAAGGGGAAAATGTGAATGAGGATGCTTGTGGACTAGGTTTTTAAATCATAATTTTAAAACAATAAGTACAGTAAAAATAGTAAATAAAATAAGAGTCACTTTGAAATTAACTTTAATTCAGATAAGTTGTGGGATAACTGAGAGGAAAAGTATGACACAATGAGAAAATTAAAATAAAAATGCAACGGCTGAAACATAACGTTCCTATGCCTTTTAGGCTGCTACAAAATTCTTGATAATTTTAATGATAAAGCAGATGCATCATGTTGAAAGACAAGTTTTAAACACAGTTTAAGGTCTCTGTCAGTTAGAAACAACTCCTGTATCGTTCACATGACTTTCTTGAAACAACACACGCACCAATACAGTGTTTTACTCAATGGGCTCAACGCATGCACCGACGCATCAGTGTTGCTGCACCCATGACTACCAGATGAAGCTACTATGAGAAAAAGCAGAGAGAGCATAGCATTGAGATTGATTTAACTAATTCTAAAGAGTGGGAGAATAGAGATAGAATGAAGCAGAATGATGAAAAAGGGGTCCCTATGTCATCCAGCAGTCTGAACCTATAGCAGCATAACTATAGAGATAGTTCAGGATAACCTGAGCCGGTCTAACTATAAGCTTTATCAAAAAGAAAGGTTTTAGGCCTGCCCTTAACAGTAGACAGGCTGTCTGTCTTACAGTATGAACTCAAACTGGTTGTTGATTCCAATGGAGAGGAGCCTGATAACTAAAAGATCTGCCTCCCATTCTACTTTTAGAAATCCTAGGAACCACTAGTAAACCTGCAGATTGACAGAACAGTACTCTGTTAGGAGTATGAGCAACAATCAGATCTCTGATGTAAGATGGAGCCTGGCCATTTACGACTTTATATGTGAATAGGAGGATTTTAAAGTGTATTCTGGATTTAGCAGGAAGACAATGAAGAGAAGCTAGGATACAGTAGGAGAGATATGATCTCTCTTTTCAATTTTCATCAGAACTTTGGATCAGCTGAAGGCTTTTAACTACAGTTTGTCTACTTAATTATAGTAAAAGTACAACAGTAGATAATGGGAAAAAAATACAGTTTTAGAGTACATTTCAAACTCAACATAAGGTAACTTAAAATGAGCAGAAAGTTTTTTGAGCAGAACATTATGCCTGCAGTAATATGGGGCTTTAGGTGAATTACCCAAGGGCCCTTTAGCTGTGTTTGTGATCTGTAACAACACACACTTTGCAGTTGGTGGCTTACGCTTAAACTTAAGAGAATATCTTATTCTAATTCCTTAAAGTAGTTTATTAGCAGGCGCTATCTCTGCCTTTGGGCCGTCCCTGGAGTTCCTTACCCTATCATCTAGAGATGCCTTTATAATGCTGTCAAAAGGTCCCTAAATCCTAAACTTACAGTGCTGAAAGAATTGGAGTAAAAGCTGGTAGTTTTGCACTTGAGAGCAGGGAACACTGGAAAAGCAGCAGGTGGCTGTAGATATTACCGGCAACATCCTCATTCCAAATCCGAGCAGACATTTCTTGCACAGTTAATTTGGACATAAATTCTGCCAATGGCAATGCACAAACTGATAAATGAATCAAATATTGCAGCAATACTTTCTCTGGGGAGAGAGGAGAACATAGGTCCACCGAGGCGGGGAAAGGGTGGTTTTCAAATGAAGCTACTTGAAAATGTGTAATATTTTTTTGACAGGAAGTCCATCCAACTCCAGAGATAGGGACATCATTTTGTTTGACATTATGAATAATTTGTATACATTTTAGTAGGGGGAAATATTTACATCTTTGGGGAATATATGTGACATATTTATCCTCTCATATACAAGTTGTGCAACTGCTGTATTTGTTTAAACAGGTATGAATATTTAAAATAGTGAAGCTGATGCAGAGAATTCCGGGTACGAAAGTACTCTCTGCAAAATGTTCATTACCTATAAATAATTCAGATCTCATTTTGCCTTCCCCCTTTGACTCATCTTATCTGCGGCTTTACTGCTTTCTCATTGGGGATTTCATCCTCAGAGCAGACTGTCCTAAGACAAGTTTGTTAAGGATGCTTTGTAGATATAACTTAACAGAAGATATTTGCTGTGTGCTAATGTTATGTCATTCATACTGGTTCTGAACTCTTACAATATATCATCTGAAATGGTCAAGCAATGAGGCTACAGAATCAGA
The DNA here is from genome assembly GCF_016077235.1 of Cyprinodon tularosa. Classification (NCBI taxonomy): domain Eukaryota; kingdom Metazoa; phylum Chordata; class Actinopteri; order Cyprinodontiformes; family Cyprinodontidae; genus Cyprinodon; species Cyprinodon tularosa. Next base: position 110,437 of record NW_024038678.1, read on the forward strand.
CTACACCTTTAAGAAAGAGCATGGAACTATAGTTAATTTGTTTTCAAAGCATGTCACTAGTTTTGCACTATTTAATAACATCCATCCATCCATCCATCCATCCATCCATCCATCCATCCATCCATCCATCCATCCATCCATCCATCCATCCATCCATCCTAAGCAGTCCCTTATGTGGACCACCCAAAGTCCAAAACTTCTTCAACCACCACTAAGGTTGCAGGTTCAAACACTGTATGCTGGCATATTGAAAATAATCTGTTTGGGGTTTCTAAATAGACTTCATTGTTCTTCTTCAGTTCAAAAAAAGATTTAGATTCAATTAAATGTGCAGATATTGTCATGATCTGGCCAGTTTGCTCTTCCTTAATTGGTTATTTCTTTCACCCGTTGTTTTTCCTCCCTGCCTCAATTATCATTTATTCTTCTCACCTGTTTCATATTCTGTTCAGTCTGAGTATTCAGGCCCAGATCATTATTTGCTTTTTCTGTTAGCCTTTCTGTTATGTTGATTCCCAGGTTCTTGTCCTGGATCCTGGCGGCAAGTCGAAGGAGGGTTTTGTGTCGTCTCTTGCTTGTCCACTGTTCCTCCCCTGCTGAGCCCTCTGGGTTTTTGGCTTTGTATGTGGGGAGGTTCCGTTTTTATCCAAGTAAGCCTGGCTCCAAGGTGGAGACCAGTTTAAAGGTCCTGCATCAAGTTCTGGTTCCACGTCCTGTCTCTGCTACCCTCTTCCACTGAGCCTCCCCGTCTGCATCTGATCCTGTCTGCTCCTGTGTGTGATGCTTCCGGACTTTTGGACTCTGAATTTGCCTGGGAGCTCTACGAGGCCTGGATCCTGCCTGTTCTGTCTGTTCCTGTCTATTCTGGATCCCTGACCAGGATCGGTTACAAAGTAACGCGTTACTGTAACGGCGGTATTTTTTTCACTATCTAGTATGCTAACGCGTTAGTTTTTAAATTCAGTAACTCCATTAACATTACTACATGATGCGTTCCTGCGTCATTTTATAGTCTCAGGATCAGCTAGAGACTTAAAAGCTGCAGTAAAGTATTGTCTTCCTGTGTTAGAGAGAGGGAGACAGGAAGGAAACATGCGGAGGGCGTGTTTGTGTTTACCAACACTAGTCATCATGGTGGCTGCTGCAGAGCCCAAGTCGAGTTTCTTCACTTGGAGATATTCTCATTACTTTTGTCGAGAAAAAAGAAAGGAACATTTTGGTTAAATGTAATTTCTGCCTTGGATCAAAGATTCTATCTACAGCCCAGAACAGCAACTCTAATCTGTTGAAACACCTACAAAAACAACATGCTGCGATGAAGCTAGAAGCTACCAGCACACAAACAGGCTCACTATCCGATGCCACTTCACCTCCTCCACCACCTAAGCAGCAGCGGCTGGATTTCAACCGTGGCACTGTTAGCCAGGATAAAGTTGATAAAGCCATTGTTATATGTTGTCGAAGACATGCAGGCTATTTCTGGAGTCACCCGCCTTCAGGCGACTAGTTAGTATGATACCAGGGGCGACACGGCAGATGGGACGGAAAACATTCTCTAAGTACCTGGAGAGAGAATATACATAAATGGAAAGCGAGCTAAAGAAATCTTTTGAGGGACTGAACTACATCTCCACTACTGCAGACATCTGGTCTGCCCACAACAGGAGCTTCATGGGAATAACCTCTCACTGGATAAACCCCACCACTTTACAACGTCAGAAAGCTGTGTTAGCCTGCAAACGGATAAAAGGTAGGCACACCTATGATCTGATTGCTGGTGAGATTGATCACATTCACTCTTTGTATGGAGTGTCAACAAAAGTTACTTCCACCGTTACAGATAACGGCTCTAATTTTGTGAAGGCTTTTGCCATGTATCAACCGGAATCGTTCTCTGATGACGATGATGAAGATCATGATGATGATGATGTTACCTTTACCGATGTTGCAGAAGTTCTCAACACCATAGCAGAGGAAGGGATTGTTTTACCTCCACACCAGCGGTGTGCATCTCACACGCTTAACTTAATTTCATGTAGTGACGTAGAGAAGTGGCTTGTTTCAAACCCTGGGACTAAGGCACTGTACAGAAGCTTGGTCGCTAAATGCACGGCACTGTGAAACCAGGCAAACAGGTCCACTCTGGCTGCAGAGGTTGTGAGCGACGTGGTCACTAAAAAGCTGCTTGTGCCATGCACAACAAGGTGGAATTCATTTTATGAAGCTGTTGCCGGAATTGTGGAAATTTCTATGACTGATTTGAGTGCCATCACTGATCGTTTACAGCTGAAGTCTATCAGTGACAGGGAACTTCATTTTTTGAAGGATTATTGTGTCACAATGAAGCCACTCACAGTTGCTCTGGACATCCTGCAAGGAGAGGAGAACTGTTACTTTGGCACTCTCCTGCCCACTCTCTAGACACTGATGTCAAAGATCCTGGAGGTGAAAGACAGTCTTACTGTGGCAACGGGCCTACCTGAAACACTTTTGTATTAGTTAGCTGGTTCACCCTAATGATTGTACAGAAAGACTGTATTTAAAGGCACACTGTGCAACATTTTTCAGTTAATTAATGTGTTCCATAACGTTATGGATGATTAAATGAGTCATTTCAGGTTGAACAAAGGTATTCTCGGCCGCCCTGGTGGTCTGTGGGGGAAATACTGCACTTGCAACTGCAGGAGCACCGACCCGCACCCACAGGCTCAGAAGTCTCGTGAGAGTCAGTCTTGCTTTACGGCGAGAACTGCTACACGCCCCCAGTTAAAAGCATTCTCGTTGCTAGCACAGTGGCGATCTTTGTGCAGTTATGCTACGTTCACGCAGCAAAAGCAGCAAAATCGCGTCTGCTGCTTCATTTTTGCTGCTTGTACCAGTTAGTTCTGAGGCGCGGCTGAAGCAGCTTTGCTGCTCTGGCTGTGCGGTGCAAAAGTGTGTCTGACGCGGGTTGGGCGGAGCTTCACTATCCTTTCTCTGCCTTGCAGCTATATTTGCTGTGATCAGCGGGAATAAAGTAGTTTTAATATGTGTTTAAGTGAGAAAATACACCTGAAAACGTAATCAGTGCCGTCAGTTCATTCAGATTATTATCCTGCCTTCAATATTTTTTCTGTCGGAGCCGCTCAGACCCCCACATACCAGGGATGCGCCGACAGTATGGATCCCTTCATCAGCAGCGGTTCACCGCGGCAGCTGGTAGGTGTTTTTCATCTAAATAATCCAAACTGCATATTCTGCCGGCAGATTTCTGCATTTTAAGTTAATTTAGGCGTCAATAAACTGTTTAAGAGGAGTGATCATCAGCGCTGTGTCTCTCTCCCTGCGTTAAACGCACCCGACGCGCTGCTTCAGCTGCTCAGACGTGCTGCGCCTGGTGCTCAAAACGCGCCGCGGGACCTTTTGCTGCGCCTTGACGCGCGTCAACCATTGACTTTGCATGTAAACTCGCTGCTTCTGTCGCGCCAGCTACGTCCAGTGTGAACGCAGCATTAGTCATTCGCTGCTAAGCTCAAAACAACCGCGCCTGGCTTGACGGAGAAACCAGGAGAACAGCTGTGCATATTTACGACAGTGCACTTTTACTTTCGCCCTCTGGAGGGAGCCTCACTGGAAAATCAACACCGGTTGCATAGTGTACCTTTAATTAATGGAACACCACTCATTATTCTAAACATACAGTAGTAGATGTATTGAATAATTTCAGTCGAGTGAGCATTATAGCCAAAGAAATCGGTTGAAATATGCAAAAAAAAAAAAAAAAAAACTTTCAATGTATTCCCATTAATGTCATAAATGATAAGTCTTGAGCATACTAGTAAACTGAATGATATTTATAAATTGTACAGTAGGGTGAAACAGAAATAAATAGCAATACCTTTTTGGCTAAGTGAGTTTTATTGACTTAATAACTATACTCTAGTTCAATATCACAGCTTTTATACAAATTAATGTACACAACAATAAATAGATAAAAGGGAATCTCACTTATTCTAATGTCTGTGTCACTCTGTGTGTGTGTTTTAAAGGCTATCAAAAGACAATTTGCATCCCTCTTGGAAAGCAACGATGCAATGCTGGCAGCTGTCACTCTTCCCAAATTCAAGTTGCGGTGGGTGAGAGACCAGAGGAAAAAGGAGAGGATCAAAGGAATTTTTTCCCTGGCCCTGAGCAGCAACCTGCCGGGAATCCTGTGTTTCCCACAACTCCACCAGACTCAGGCTCCTCCAAAGACAAAGAGCAGGACTTTTTTTTCCTTTAAGGACAGTTATTAAAACTTTGTCATTGTGGAGACTGAGGTAATGACTTACTTGAAAACCACCAAAACAGGTATGGACATTCTCAAACAATTTCCCACAGTAAAGGAAATTTGTCTGAAGCAAAATGCAGCTACCCTGTCCAGCGCACCTGTGGAGAGACTATTTAGTCTGGGAAGCCTGGTACTATCTCCAAAGAGAAACAGGCTCTCTGACCAAAAATTTGAGAAGCTGCTTCTCATGAGATACAACCAGTGTTTCGAAGAGTAAACCTCCAATAAAACATTATTCAGGTCTTTGCCAATAAGCACCTTTTCTGTTTTACATTCTGTTAAATTTCACAACACGTGTTTTATGTTTGCTGCCTGGACTTTAAAGTTAAACTTTAGGGAAAAACAGTGACTACTTTTATTTATATACCTCATACCTATTTCATGCTGAAAGCACTTTATTTTTAACCTGTAAAGGGCAATTTTACTATGCTTCTATGTAGCATTGTCAGTTTGTTCTGCCCTGAAATATATTGGCACTTTGAAACATACCTTTGTTGCTTGTATATAGAATTGCTTAGCAGAGTTTCATGATGCAAATGCATGTCAAGTTCTTCAACAGATGGTATTATTCTCCAGTGCAATAACATTTCTGAAATGAAGGCTATAAGGGCATAATGTGAACCTTTAAAAAAAAAAAAAAGTAACTAAATAGTTACTTTTCACAGTAACGCATTACCTTATGGTGTAAGTAACTGAGTTAGTAACTAATTACTTTTTAAATGAAGTAACTACGTAGTAACAGAAACTAGTTACTGCTTTTCAGTAACTAGGACAACACTGCCCGCCCCCCACCTGCAGTCGCAGCATGCTACGGATCCTAGAAGCTCCCCTTTTAGTTTTGTTGTTCATTTAATAAATGTTTTGCACTTGCCTACTGACTGTCTCTCCTTGAATACTGGGTCCATCTGTCCTTGCTTCATGACAGACATAAGAGAGTAATGAGTTTCACTTTCAGTTTGAGCAATTATAATTCTGATGAAGTCAACCAGATGTATAGGTAAAATTAGATTAGCTCAGCCAAGCTAAATTTACTTTATTTATAAGCACTTATAGATTAGCACAGCTTATCTAACATGTACATGGAAGGAGCCTGTCGGATTTATATGAGAGCAAGTTCCAAAGCCTTGGAAACTGTCTCCTCTGAGCTTCTGCTGAGTCCTTGGCATGTCCAGAGGAAGCTGTATCTGCTGATCTGAGTGAGCGGGAAAGGCTAAGCAACTGCAGAAGCTAAGAGAGGAAGGGTGGGGCCAGACCATTTAAATATAAAAAAAAAATGCAATACAATGAGGTTAAAACAAGAACTATGCGCTCTCTCTTTCGTGCACCAGTTAAAAGGCAAGTAGCTGAATTCTGCATACACCTGATGAGACAAGGCTGTTTGTGATACACCATAATACAGAGATTTGCAGTAGTTAAGGCCGGTTGTAATAAAAACATTGACGGCCAATTCAAAGTTCTATTTTAAAAGAATATGTTTCACCATCGCTGGATATCTCAATTGATAAAAACTGAATTTCACAACGGAGATGATCATCTGCCTGTCAGGATTAAAATCACTGACCATTTTTACCTCAGGACTGGTAATAATGGGTTTTACAAACTGTTCCAAAGGGTCAAACTCCATGGCTGATGACCCTGTGGAGACCCTGTGTACTAAAATGCAAAAAAGTTTTTTGTCATTAAAATTAAGGAGGTTAAGAGTCATGCAGAATCGTATTCCTTTAGGGAACTTAAATAATGCAGAGTGGGTTTCCTGATGTTTCAGAGAAACATAAACATGGCAATCTTTTGCATAAAGATGGAAGGTGCAACTGTGCAAACTAAAAATAGAGCCCTGATGAAGGAGGCATAATGAAAAACGTAGTGGTGCAAGAGCCTTGAGGGACCCTACAGGAAAGGGGAGCAAAAGAAAATGTAAAATCTCCTAAGCTGGCAGAGAAAGTCAGGTCAAGTAAGACCTAAACCAGTCAAAGGCAGTTCTCTAAATGCCTATAAAGTGATCCGAGTAAGTAGATGCTGTCAAATATAGCTGAAAAAAAAACTCAGAATTAGACAATTACCAGTGAGTGTCATTAAAAATCCGGATCAATGCAGGTTTTTTGATGGGAATTGAAACCAGAATGAAAAACCTCAGGAATGTTGTAAGATGGTAAAATTAGATTAACAACACATAACATTAGATTAGTTATGTTATTCTCAAATGTCTGAAATTTGACTCATAGTTGCACTGATTATGGTGGGGAGGTGTTATATACATTTCTTGTAAGAGCTGTAAGGCTTTGATATCTCTTTCTACATCTTAAGATAGTTTGCTTGAACGTCAGTAAAGCCAGCAAAACCGAACAGTGATTTTTTTGGGCTTTTGTAGACTAGGCAGAATGTGAGGGCAGGGACAAGGGCATGCCAATTCCTTGCATGATAATTCAATATTCAGAAAGAGAGGAAAAACCTTGAGTCATTTCTAAATTCACTTTGTATCACCTAAAAAGACTTTTTCCTCCACTAAAAATCCAGGGAGCAATAAGTTATATTTGCGTCCATTTTGAGAGCATTACAGGCTTAAACTTTTGACCCTGCAGTGTGATGGAAAAAACAATGGGAGGTTTACACTCCAAGTGATATACCCATACTTTGCCTCTTAAGAGCAGACTCATCAGTGACACTAACGTTTTCAGTTCAATAAAGAGATCTTTTCCCAGGTGATTGGGTTTAAGTTATGTGTGGGCTCTGGTTGCAGATAGCCTTGTAGATTTTCAATACAATCTTTATAAGGAATGCTTTCACTCCAAGCTAGTCAATAACACAACAAAAATTCCCTGTTTTCTTAAGATGCATTCTGGTTCCAATTAGACACCAACTATGTTGTAGCATAAAAAGAAGGGTTGGAAAAAAAACAAAAAAAACAAATCTTTGAAACAAGTTCAAGCAAATTGGAAGAAGGCAATTAACCTTGAACAGCTGGTAACAAGCCGCTACTCTGCAGTTTCTAAATGTTTACTTGAGCAAACGATTTTAGGTGACAAACGATGCGGAAATGAATAGCAAAGAAAATGTTTTACCACCATAGCAAAAAAACAACATCACTTCTGCTTGGCTGTAAGATTTTTACAGAGAGTCATTAGCTGGTGGATGGACACATCTGTGTTTTTAGAAGCTTTCAATATCAGACTTGTGAATAATTTCAATAACTGGTTTAACTTCGAGGATCAGTTATCTTACTACAAATGTAGTTAAGAAGAATCTTGTCAATGAAAAACTGCATTTATTTTTGTTATGTATTCACGATCTTTGATGCAGCACATCAGTCCTGTTGATTTCTCATACCTGTTTTACCTTTAAAATCTTATTATATATTCTATCACATTGCTTAATGTGCAAATGAAAAGAGTAAGAATTTTTATGGAGTTTTGCAGAGAGGTTTGGAGTAGTTAGTGTTTATCTTAAAATATATGCCTTGTAATTGATTTGTTTTGCATATATATGGGTTTATGTTTCCGAGGGGGTTACACAAACAGCTAATCTGAGCAAAAAACGCTTCCTTTCAAGACTTTATGCTAGAAAACCGCAATACTTCAAACAAATGGTATATTTTAAAGTAATAAAAAAAAAAGTCTCACTGGTAAAAAATAAGGAAACATTTAGATTTATTTCAAGTGTACAGGATTAATAGGATATTGTGCTGTATTTGTTTTCTTATTGATTGGGAAAAAAAACTAAACTAGATAAAAACATCTAAAATAAACCACAATGAATGATTCGACCATGTTATCTCTAGCATGTGTCACTGACCCTACACATGAGGAGGGCAGATAAAAAAACCTCTAGAAAATAGGATAAAGACCTAATTCAGCACATCCATTTGTTCCTGGTCTATCATCTCCCTCAAGACCCTGCCAAGACAGGGTTTATCCTCAGCATTTGGATTACAGTTTATCCATCACTGTAACACAAATCACAGTTTAAATCGAAAATCAGACATCACTTAGCTAACTTGGATTTGAACAATTCATCTCAGTGAATCCTTTCTTTGGATCCAGCTCCTTAACTGCCCTCAACTATCCCACCAGCAACCATACCCATGCAGTAACAACCAAACAAGGGACCATGCAGTCAGAGAGAAACCAGGTCTGCTCGGAGACCCATACTGATGGCTGGAGAAGACTCAGACATCTGCATTAGCTAGGATTGCAAACAGCATAAAGACCCTAAAAAAAGGAATTATGTCATATTTATATAAAAATATGTGACTAATCAAATTCTAGTTGTGTCAAATATTTACAAAATCCCGTCACACATGCCAAAAAGATTCATCATGTTGGTAGAAAATCAGAAGCAGTCATACTTTAATAATCCCAAAGGGAAATTACTTTTGTTACACGCTCCAGATATACAAAACATTTTAAATATATATATATATATATATATATATATATATATATATATATATATATATATATATATATATATATATATATATATATATATATATATATATATGTGTGTGAAGAGAGAGAGAGAGAGTGAGAGAGAGAGAGAAATAAATCCAAGTAAAGTGATAGTGACGTGCAAGGAATGAATATATGTCAATTACAGAGGGGGGTGTCTGAATCACTTGAGGGAGGCGCTGTAAAGATTGATGACCACAGGCAGGAATGATTTCCTGTGGCACTCTGTGGTGCATCTGGGTAAAAGAATATATAGAGTGGAAGGCAATGCCTGGTTAAGAAGGATCTCTTATCCATTTCTCAATGAGTTGGCAAACGTAGGCCCCTATCCTGACCCAACCTCTCCTCCAAGCCCAATCCACCTCAGTTACCTGATCAACCACCATGCCAAAGACCTGATGGATGGAGTCCCTCACCTGGTGCTAATAAAGCTACAGGAGCCAAGCCCTGAGCCCAGTCATCTGTTTTTAAAAGGCCTTTTTGTCTCCTTGAAGAACCTTAAATCATGTTGAGTGATGTGTACAAACAAATTTTGATGACATCAGTCTCTTTTCCTGGAGGATTGTTTCTAAAAAAGAGTTGTAGATAATCCGCTACCTTATTAGACCATTGCTTGAAGCAACATTTAGAATTAAAGTTAAAGATATCGGTCCTCCTATGTACAACATTAAGTTCTGACTGCACATATTCACCCAAAATATCTAAAAAATTAAAGGCCTTGAAAAAGTACTAAGCTGGTGCTCCCTTCAACTAGTTTAATACTTGTGTCATTTACGCTGATTTATATTGATAGTTGCTAGGGACCGGATTAACGTGGTTTGGTTTCCTGTAAATGCTTCACAAGGAAAGGTCGTATTCATCTTATCCAAATATGACAGCTGTTTAAAGTTTTTTTTTTTTAAATGGTGTTTGTAGGATCTGATGTGACATTTTCAGATCAAAGCCACCTTAACATTGAAGAGATCTGTTTTTGCCTGGTTTCATAGTATCTGATTAAAAAACCCTTACATAAAAGACACATTTTCCATTGCGGAATTACATTTACTCAAACAGAGACTAAAAACAAGCTTTTGCTGCAACTGTAATGATAATACATCAATGCATATTATGCATGTGAAGTAGTTATCCAAATCATTTATTTATAATTTTGCTTTTGTCATCCACACAAATGGATAACAGATATGTTGGCAGTCGCTCTTTCTAAAAATCCATGGAAAATATTTTAATTCATCATTCAGAAGGATTTACACGTTTCTTTTAGAAGCTAAATATATAAGGGGGCCTAAGATAAAATTGAAATGTATTGTAGGTTCTGATTTAGACTCTAAGATCAATGTGCAGTTAATGCTAGCTAAACCAAAGAGCCAAGAGGTTGTTTTTTTTAATAATCAATTTCGTACAAAGGTGAAAAAATTGCTAAAGTAAACAGAAAAAGATAGTGGTTTCCTATCTTGTAAGGGTTAGAAAGTCATCAGGACCATATAGATGTTAAACATACACAAATAAAAAATTATGAATGTGTTAAAAAAGACTGTATAGATGTTTATTTGAAAGTGAAAGTTTAAGAAAAATTGCGTTTTAACAATCTATTTGCATATTTCTACTTTGGTGGAAGATAGAATTAGCACACTTTCTATGCTTGGAATCTACTGGACAAACCATTATATCACTAGAGCAGAAGCTGTTCATTTTGTTTTTAGAAGCATTAGTTGTTAAGAAAAAAAAATCATAAAAATCCAACCTTAACTGCTGGAGGTTTTTTTTTTTATTAAACCCTTTGCTAGTGCCGAGACAAAAAGTCAACATTTTTCTTTGCAGTGAGCATAAATTGATAATTTGATCTCATTTTTCTTTTTACTTTTAAGAATAATGTTTTACGTGTCTGTATTTAGCTCAATGGCCCAATTTAGATATCTACAAAACATTTAGTTTCCAGCTAAATTATTCAAATATTTTCAATCTTAAAATTCATCTTTTAGAAACAAGTGTTTGAAAATAGAGGTAAGACTTTCATTTTATAACAATTAATACAGAAATGTAAAAAAGTTTTTTTTTGTTATCCCAAAGATATCTGTTTTTGCTTTTTGGTCTTACATAATGTTCAGGTAAATAAAATAAATGTTATGAGCAAAAGATTAGCTAAACAAATCCAGAAGGACATTTTAAAAGGTAAAGAAACAAATCAAACAAACACAAACAAAAAAAGTAGTTCTGATATATTAAGATTTTCCACTAGACTATAGCCATTTGCCTACATCCTAAAGAAGCAGAAGAGCTTCCCATCATACCACCATGTTGACTGTTGGTATGATGTCCTTTTTTTGGTGTTATGGTGGTGTTATGTTTGGAGGCACTTGGGTGCACTTTAATAAAAAGCTCTTTCTGTCTTCTAATATATTACCCAATTGTTTATCAGAGTTTTTGGTTGGCCTGCCTGTGTTGTCCTTCTTTTTCCTGAGTGCAGGTTTAATTGATGGGCAGAGATGATGTGCTGCAGCTCCTCGCACCTGTGATTCATTCTGACTCAATGAGCAGACCTTAAGAGCAGCTGGCTGCTGGGTATTCGGCGCCTGAGTGTCAACATCAGCGGTACTTCTAGCTCTCTGCGTCACTTTCTGCCTGTTCCCATGTTTTTTTGTGAAACTAATCCTGACTGTTGCTCTTTCCGTTCAAGATGGAAAGCTTCTTGATTACCCTGCTAGATGAAGAACAAGCTCCCAGGCTCCAGTAACTTGAAACTTTTCCATTGCTTTGTTTGTTTGCTTCTTTATTTCTTTCTTTCTAATTTCTTTAAGGCTCCTCACCTGTACACTCTGAAACATTAACATTTAACATAATCATTTAACGCTGACAAATTATCTCAGTTTCAGCTTCTATAAATGATATGAAAAAAAAATAAATAAATAAAAAACAATACTGCATCCAATACAAAAAATTATAAATAATATCTGTGTGGAACTTGTATAAGAATACAAATGCCTTAGTGTTATATTGGATAATAAAATCTACTGGAAACCTCGCATTAAACATATATAGAGCAAATATAGCAAAGAGTATTGCAGTGTTGGCAAATATAAGGTTTGTGCTAAACCAGGAGTCCCTAAAGATACCATACTGTTCAATAGTGTCATCATACATGAATTACTGTGTGGAGATTTGGGGAAATGCATACAAATGCACTGTCCAGCAACTTTGCACATTATTAAAAAAAAAAGAGGAGTTGGGGTTATTCATGATGTGGGATACTTAAAGCATGCAAGTGTATAACTTTTAATGTTTAACATGATACAAATTATGGATGATGTTATTTTCAAAACTGTTCAAATGTTCTGTAGGGAATAGGCCTATAAAAATATTTTTTATTTATATATGCTAAATATAATTCCTATATGTATTCCCTGGTTTTTCTGCCTGACATTATCTGCCGTAGAATCAGCTTCATTTGTCAGGTATGTGTGCACATATGAAGAATTTGTGCACTGTGTGTTCGATTATACATAAATGCAATAATACAATAAAACAGTAATGAAAGGCTACAGAATAGGGAACCCATTTTTACACACTGAAAACAAACATGCACATTAAAGCAATAGTGCAGAGTGGGTTTTCAGTTACACTTTGAATCATTCCATTCTGTGTTGTGTAAGTCATTAGATTATGTTTCCTTTAGTGTCATTTAAGTTATTTTCTAGATATCTAAGCCCTGTTGTAGTTCTTGGTTACTCTCTGTTGCCCCCTAGTGCCCCTCTCCTTTCCCTTAGCTGCTTTTTAGTTACTTCTGTCCACACCTGCTCCCAATCAGTTGATTACTCCATTCATTGTTCTGTTTTCCATTTCTCTGGTTCCTGCATTCCCTGGTTAGTTCTGGATCGATGCTTCTGTTGCCATAATCTGCAAGAAACCACCTCAGCCTCCTTCTCTGCATTTGGGTCCTCTACAAGGTAGAGTTACTGGGTTTTAACAGGAGTTGGTCCTGACACTTTGAGTCAAAGCAAGGTTTTTATCAAGGTGACTAGTTAAGGGAATAAAGTGCTGTTATTTTGGGCATACAGTGCTCTGTAGCACCTACCAGAGGGGGGAAGTTGGGACAGGTAATGATCAGGATGAGATAAGCTCAATCCATCCAAATACAGCAAACTGTAGCCCCTGGCTCCTATTCCTTCTTTTGAGGGTCAGCAGTAATGACACTATTGTGGGTAGGACAGGAACACTGCTGTGCTTAATCAGACAACCTCTAGCCTCCCAAACATTATCATGCAATGGGAACACACATGGACAATGCTTGTCAAATTGGGACTAGCGTTCTCCAAAAAAAATGCCATAAGTGCAAGTTACACAAATACATCAAATGGCTGGAGTTGTCAATTTTAAACCAAAACACGTGGAGGCATGTACATACGCAAGTGTCATACAAATTGCATGTGAGGACAAAATTGTATTTTGTTAAACTCCTTTAAGTCAGCTGTGCCTTTACATTCAGTAATTCAAAGTCTTTTGAAAATCCTTATATCTCCTTCATGCCAGGTTTTCCATATGCTAATTGAACTAGGATAGGAAACACACAGGTTTGCCTAATGCACTTCTGCTTTGACTTAACACTTGTTACCAATTTGTTGTATCCAGAATGAACCTTAATTTTTGTTTAATATCACCTGGCTCTGCAAATGTATAAGTTTGGATGTTGAGCTCAAAATTCTGAATTTTAGTTTGCTGTAAACTTTAGAAACACTACTTCATGCTGTTAATATGAATGTATGTACAATCTAGTGAGGGGGGGGGGGATTACTTTTTACTGTATTAAAGGTTTTTATATTTAAAACAGTTAAGATACATAAAAAAAACTAAGCAAAAAACAAAAAAGAACAGATGAAACCTGTAAGGAGTTCCACATGCTTTTGAGAATTTTAGTCACAGTGATGATATTGACAACTGCTCCTAACTTATGGCTGTTAATAATTTTGCAATTTCTTTTACCTTGATCTGAATATAATTCAGACAGGCTGCTGTATGTCCTGAATTACATGAGACGCCATGTTGGTGAGCTCTTTTTGAAAGTATTTGCTCCTTGTTTGCTTCCTTCAGTCTGTTACATACATCAAGCCACCCCCCCACACCAAAAGCATGCAAATATTTTTTTCTGTGTTTTAGGGGAATATATGCTGACTCTCCTGGCATATTCACACTTGCCTAAACCTTTTTTTCAACCACACTTTTATTTATTTATTTTTTTTAAATACTAACATGTTTTGATATCTACGTGAAAAGGAGGAGCTTTGTGCCTATAAAAAGGCACAGTGAGATTGAGCAACAACCAGAGATCAACAATGTGAAGCTCGAAGGAATCTCTTCATAACATATTCCCAATTGCATTTATATTAAAGTCATTTAACACTTCACTTCCAATTTTTCCCCTGGGCTTCTAAAGTCTGATGAGGGGCCTGTTATAGTGTTAAGTGGCAATGATGTAACTCTCAGTATTCCCCTGCAACACCGATATTAAACACATTCTCACACACCCCTGGGTCTTGAGTCAATAACTGAAGACAGCTGGCTTTGATTGCACTTATCAGTCCACATTCACTCTCTGTCCATCTCCATTTAGCGCACAATGCATGGAACTTATCTTGCTGGGACTCTATGTCATAATCTATTGCCAGTACAACAAAAATATGTTGCATAAAGCTTGATGCTCCCAGTGCAGCCAATAAGAAACTCATTTAACACAGTGTTAAATTCTTTTATTGGCACATGTACTTTATTCTCTAAAGCGTTCATCTACAGAAAGAATGTTGCCCAGAACTGCATCATCTTTTCTCATCACTTTATCTTTGTGGCCAGCTTTCGTCAGTCTTCATGACAGTTTGAGAGTTTATTGAATCAGATGCTTCACCTGAAAACACCTGAAACACAACAGAAAAATGGAATAGAAGACAAATGGACAAAAGGAATCTTTCAAAAAACTTAAAAAAAAACAAAAAAAAACATGGTCATTGTTAAAAATATAAAGAGAAATAAGTTTGTTTTTTTTTTAAATATAAATAACTTATTCTGATAGCCTTATGGACACTGTATTGCACTGCCAGCCCTTGTTAGATGTGAAACCTACATAGGTTTTAAAACCTCCTTGAAACAATGGTTGAAAACTAACCACACGTGTTAAAAACTGAATGCATCCATTTCCTTTGGTCTGTTCACTTACTTTTAGTGTGATTTTATGTGACTGTCATCTTATCTGTTTGTGTCTACTCTGTTCTCTCCTATAGCATCTTTTTATGTTTCCTGTTTTCCCCTTCATTAGGACAGTGGATGCAAATTAGCTCTTGTGCTAAATAGCGCTTGTCCTAATTCAAATAAATAAAAATTTACCTTTTACAATGAATAATAAAAATAAAATACAACCAACTGTTTTATAATTTAGATAATCAGCAAATGCTCCATCTATGTAAAGATCTCTTAGCCTTTATGTAGTTTTTCTGAAATCTTAGACTATGTGTATGTGTAATAAGACCTACCCAGTGGTGTAACAGGCTGAGGGCAGCATAGTGATGAGGGGATGTATTTCTTTTAGAAAGGCATAACAATGTGTATAAGAACTGAATGGAATATGGAAAGAAATAAAGTAAGCACAGAAACTTCTTGGAAGAAAACCAGCAAGAGACTTCAAT
Source organism: Cyprinodon tularosa (assembly GCF_016077235.1). Classification (NCBI taxonomy): domain Eukaryota; kingdom Metazoa; phylum Chordata; class Actinopteri; order Cyprinodontiformes; family Cyprinodontidae; genus Cyprinodon; species Cyprinodon tularosa. The sequence goes on from NW_024038678.1 coordinate 125,856, forward strand.
CGACCTGAGAAAATGTGGAGAACTTCCATCAGGACTCATCCTGAGTATACAAGCAGAACTACAATGTGAATGTTTAGATCAGCTCATGTTTTTGGATCAGAATGACTCAGTCAACGTGCCCACCTAATTACAGTTAAGTTTTGAGATGTGCAAAGTTGCCCGCTGTTGCCCAAAAGAACTGCAATCCCAGTAGAAGATGAATGTAGGAATTTATGCCTTGACAACTTAAAGGTAGGGACACAAATATGTGACAGAATAATCTTTATTTTCTTTTTTTAATGGAAAAAATCCAACTTCACAATGTGTTACATTATTGACAATAAAATACTGTAATACAATAAACAATGTAGTTTGTTAACTGGCCACAAGCTTCTGTCCAGTAATGGATAATCTCTTCACACGTCTCTTCAAGACATATATTTCTGCGGGGAGATCCCCAAATTGAAACAGTGAATTTTTTATTCATTAATATCTCCCTAAATCTACTCTACCCATTAATTATTCAAATAGAAATCAAATTAAGCACTCTTTTGTAATGTAATTTAAACATTTAGAGATAAACATCCTGCTAGATTTCAAAATAGAGAATGTCTGTATTGATGCTGTTTATTTTACTGCTCTTACTCAGTGATTTTTATCTTCTCAGAACAGGAGAAAAAAAATATTGGATTCAAGGGATCAATCCATGACATTTAACCTGCAATATAGAAGCAAGCAACTATTTGCACTGTAGAAAAACAGGTGCAAAATGATGCTTTACCCTGAAAGCAAAGTTTCTGTCATCATATTTCTGTTTAAGTAATTCTTCCTAATGCACTTCATTAGATAATCAATATGAATAAATACTAAAGGAAATAACAGTGTGTGAATTGCAGTAAAGCACAAACAAAATGCATCTAAGTGAGTGTTACACACACACACATACCCACACACACACACACATACACATACATATATATATATATATATATATATATATATATATATATATATATATATATAGACATTAAGCTATAAGTTTGAATGTAACAGAAAAAACAAGGTTTCTAAATTTGGCATTTCATTTTTGCAAAATTTCATGACCTTAATAAAAGCAGTATTTCTAAGTATTATTATTATATTCCTAATTTTGGGCAAACTGGAAATTAAACCCTAACTCTATTAACATAAAGTTCTAAGTCTTTTGAAGTATAGTAAAAATACTACTGTTATGTGAAACTGCATCCCTGGGGTGTTTAATAATTTCACATGTCACTAGGTGGCATTGTTACACCTCAGGAGGAAAGACTGCCAATAAATCTACATACATTACCATAGCAACAGCATTTTCTCCTCTCATTTTCCCTCTGTGGTTACTTTTTCTGTAAAAAAGGGGAAAAACTGGTAAAACTGAATTGTGTGATTTTATTTAAGGTCACATGTTTGTTTTCTTTAATTGGTTAAAATCAAACAGATCACACCTACAGACAGTGAGGGGCCTAGTGCTTCACAGAAAAGAAACTCAGGGCTGGGATAAGAATGAATGAATGTCTGATGATAGGTGAGAATATATGAACTACAGTGATTTATTCTTTCCACAGTAAGATGATTACACCAATCATCACAACTCTGTGTTCACTGCTGCTTTGCTATAATTGGACCGAATGCTCGTTGTAGTGGTCTCCAGTCACATCTGAACTTTAGGTAGGCATGAACAATGCAATAGTTAATTGTTTGGTTCATTTTCCTTTTGAAGGAAGTAAATAAAAATTTTAGTAAATGTCTGCTTAGAAATGAAAAGCAAAAAGAGAGGAGTACACATTTTACAACTCATGAAATGGCTATTACATTGCATGGCTGGCACAGTGGCAAGCGCTGTTGGCTTAAAGGAAGAAGCTCCTGGTTATGACACCTTGTCTAAGTTCTCTCTTCCCAAGCTTGCGTGAGTACTCTTCAGGTACTGCTTTGCCTCCCACAGTCTACAACATGACTCATAGGTTAACTGGGCTCACTAAAATGCCCTTGGGGCCGAGCATGTCCCTGCATAGCTGTTTCCATGTTACCTGGGTGTTCCTAATTTCTCATCCAATGACCACTATAGGTAAAAATGGGTGGATAAGTTACACCTGTAACCAATAAAGTGATGACTGAATTTCCCTTAGCACAAAACTGACCATACTTTATGTGGATATCATGACCAAAACACAGAACTGTCATAAATGTAAGGTGGAGGGACAAGAAAAGTTTCAAAATTCATGGTAGTGTGCATTTATTTAGCTTTTTTTCACCCTAAATACAATCTAATGCAACCAGTGGGCGTTGGAAAAGCAACGCCCACTGGTTGCAGTCTAACTTCAGTGTAAGGCAGTGAGCGGCTGCATCTCTCTCAAACAGGGGAGGCTCAGTGGTGTTAATCAAATCCAAACATCACACATTGCAATAACAAATGTTGAAACACATAAAACACATCCCTACAACAGGGGAACAGAAACCATGGCAGGAGTTAAGCATAGATGAGTGTTCTGACTGAATGATCACTTTCCCTACCGACTCGAGAGGAAAACCTCCTCACTGTCTGGTCACTGTCAGTCAAAAACTCTAAAGTACCGTTTCGTCCATCAGGATTGAGTAGCCGCCTTCACGACCCGCCCCTGCTCCATAGACCCTCTAAGAAGTTGGGCCTCACTGGAAGTGATGTATTTTGGCGTACCTCTACTTTCTCGCTGCTTACCTCAATAGGCACAATCCTCAACAGGGATTTCGCATATAGATGGAAAGGCAGTGTCCTGCTGCTCTAGAGGGGAGGGGAGATTGTGTCCAAGAGCAGAATAAACAGCTGATTAATAAGCAACATTCTCATGAAATCAGGGGCATTTTAGTGCATGTCTAATACAGTTTAACTAAGTACATTTATGAAGTTTTGGCATAAATATCTATATCTACTGTATCTATCTATCTATATCTATATATATCTATATAGATATATATATCTATATATATCTATATATATCTATATATATATATATATATATATATATATATATATATATATAGATATATATATATAGATATATATATATATATATATATATATATATATATATATATAGATATATATATATTTTAAAACCAACACAGCAGATAGTTCAGGGATATAAATCAGTTTTCCAAGCTTTGAACATCTTAGCACTGTTCAAACAAGTATAACAAACACCCCATATATGGCCTTGTACCAAAGCTCACAAGCTGGGAAACAAGTTAATAATCAGAGAAATAGGCGAAGGATAATTTAAGATATATATCTCAGGTTGGAGAAATGATTCACAGGACAACAATTAGTTGTGTAATTCACAAATCTGGCCTTTTTTCAAACAATGCCAAGATATAAGCACTTGTTGAAAAGGAGTCAAAGATTTTTGCCAACAATTTGTCATGTAGTGAAGGTAAAAGAAAAATGTGGACTAAGGGTCTTAGGTTAGATATAGTACAATGTAATTTCCGTTTTGGGAAAGCCCCAGTCACACTTAATCTACGCAATTCTGAAAAAACACTGCTGGTTGGAGTGTGATAGGGAAGCTAAGAAACCACGACAATAATATTAGAAAACCTGATAGGGGATGGGAAAGGAACGGTAACATTGTACCTAAACTAAAAGCTGGAGCTACAGTGGAACAGTTTAGATCAAAGCACAATTAATTGTTCTAGACTTGAATCCCAACAAAAATATGTGGCAAGACTTGCCCACAGAGAATTCTTATCTAATCTGACTGAATCTGAGCTTGTTTCAATTTCTAGGTATATATAGGGTTTACCAGAGACACAAAGGTGTTTCCATAAAACATTGACTCACGTGATTTGAATTTAATGGAACAGATTAAGGGGTATGTTCATGCTGAATCACAGTGCTTAGATGGAAATGTCACAGGCATCTTTACAGCATGGTTATGTCATCTAGAAACAGACTTGACATGTTTATTATACAAGGTGTGGTATTAAATGCTGATACTTGGCCTCTGTTAGTTTAACCCCATTAGTGCCATAATGACCCAACCCCCTTTAGACCTAATTTTCTTGGTGTTCACTTTAAAGTATGATCCATTCACACATAAAAGCATTTCTTTCTGCTAAAACGTGTGACTCTCAATACTCTTGAGAGTATATGTCAGGTTTCAGTGAGTTAAACACACCAGGCACTTTTTCACTTTTGTTCATCGGAAATGGTTTACTCCGGCTTGTGGAGATGACGCATGTTTGCGTAAATCCAGATGGGTGTGGACTATACTGTAGAGTGCAAACAGAGGCACCTGCTTCTACCTTTATTTAATATGACGCAACATGTAGTAAAGGTATAGTGCCAATTGAAAATAACATGATCATGTGGAAATTCATTTGCATTTAAAGAAAACAGGATGTCATTCTGGTCATCATTAATATCACAGAGATCCATAACCTGCTTGCATTCTTTCCTATAGAGCCACACACAGGTAGCACTTAAGGTAACATAAAAAGGTAAGATGTGCTTGAGGGCACAGGAATGACGCTGCTTGTACGCACAGGTTCGCAGCGCAAAAAAAAAAAAAAAATATGTAAGCACATTTTACTCGAAGCCAGAACATACAGATCATGTTCTGTGACAGGAGGCATTCAGCACACAGAGTCGCTCCTTGTCCTTTGACCTCAGACGCTTCCAAAATAGAGGAACAACCTTGCGGAGGCTTGAGACGACGGGGCAGTTGTTGACAGCGCACTTTTGCCTGTCACTCAGAAGAGGTTATAAAACTCGTGGTAAGGTTTACTAGAGAGTGACGATTGTGAAGTTTTCTATTGCGAAGTGGACTTTTTCTTTCCTAAACATCTCTCCAGAAGCCTCAAGAGCTCATGATTTAAGGTTACTCTTTTAATGGGTGAGTTCACTATTTTCTATTTTCTTATCAATCTTTGAGTCATTTCTGATGCAAAACCTTGACGTTTATATTCAGCATTAAAGAATGCCAAGTCAAAAACATTCAACGATTAGTGTTGCAGTCAAAGGCAGGAATTTGAGATGTAATGTGCAGATTGTGGATTCAGAAATGTAAATCAATACACACACCACAGAAGATTAGATTTAATTCTGTCCTTAGCTTCCATGGCATTTGCAGTGGAACATTTTTTCAAAAACGTTTTAAAGAGCATTAGTTATTGAATTTAGCATAAGTTAAATGAGCTGGGGCACAACAGCCAAAGCTGCTTAGGGCTCGGTGCTGGACTTCATGGGGACCACAAGAGAGACTGATTTCACATAATCAGTTTAAAAATTCACCAGTTGCACATACCTTGCAAAACATTGAGTCATGTTAAAAGATTTAGAATTTAAAGCAAACTTAACCATTTTTCTGAAGGTGTCTGAGCTGGGGCACTTTCAAGATCACGCATGACTCACTGTGACCAATTTGTAAAAAAAGAAGAAAAAAAAAGAGAAATATAAAATACCAAAGCCATTTTAGTAATATGACAAAGTGAATTTCTTTAAATAACTTGACATTGAACAAAAAACGGGATTTATTTTTATGCACTTCACATTGGTTTTGCAAACATTTCTAAACTTCATAAGTGTAGAAGTTTATGCAAACTAATCAAAACTGTATCAAGAGCTGATTAAAACGCTAAAAAAACAGGACCGAGAATTGTTGGGAATTCATTATCAAAAATGAACAGACTGATCAAGTGATATGATAAGCCACTCTTTTATTGATGTGAAAAAAAATTGAATACATTTTTTTAGCATATTTTTTTTGTCTCAGATTGTTAAATGTTTCAGATCAAACAGAAATTCTCCACCTCCTGGTCTGGTTTGAAAAAGCAATTACACCCTAAACCTTTCAGCTGGTTGTGCCCCTCCTGACATCAAGTCTAGGCAATAAATTTAAAGAAGTTTTTGTGCAGATTTGAAGGCCTTTTGGGATACTCTTTTCAAATTTGTTTTTCATTCCGCCACACCGAAAGATGTCGTAGCATGGACAACCTGTTTAAGGTCAAGCAACGGTATCTCGAATGGATTTATGTCCAGATATGAACTAGTCCACTCCAAAACTTTTTTTTTTTTTTGAGTGCGCTTAAGGTCACAAATTAATGACTGGACATTCAGGACTTTCCTCCAGAGAAAAAAATGTTGTCTTTCCTTTATTAAGCCTCCTACGTCCTCAAGCTGTAAAACTCCCACATCCCCCACCGTTTGGTGGTTATTTTGATATCTATTTGTGAAATGCTGTTCAGACATATAAAGAGGCGCATCATCAGATATATTTTATATATTCCTCAGATGGGGCTCTTTTAATGAAATGTAACTATTGCCAAACTTCTCTTATTGTGAAATTCTAAACACAGACATCTAAATATTAAGGTCTTCATCGGTTTAGATGTTATTCTTTGTTATGTTTTGGCCTTCTGTGTTTTTCCATGTTCTTGGGCAGAGTTGGTTTAGATAGTCACTCTTCCCTTACTAATAAAGTTATTCTTTGAAAAACATATTTTTATTATTTATGTAATTATAATGTATGATTTTTTACTTTCTACCATGACCAAGATCTTAACCCCTCTAGATCCTGAACTATGTTTAATTGGGCATTATGTTAAAATGGAACCTCTGAACAAATACCAATCTATATTTTTTGGAATAGCTCTTGCAGTGGCTAGAAAATGTATTGCCCTTACATGGAAGTCCGATTACCCTGCCTTTATCCAAATGGTACATAGAAATGAACAGTTTTGTGCAGTTAGAAAAAAATAACATACAGCCTCAGGAAATCATAGAAAACTTTTCTAAAAATCTGGAAACCTTATTTGGACCATGTAGGTGTAAATGTGTAAGCTAACTGGACTTACTGTGTCAATTAGAGCCTCTTTATTTTTGAGCGAGCAAGGGAGGGGATGGAGGCTCTAGTATTTGTATATGTGCATTTGTTTGAGTTTTTGTATGAAAATTAAAAATGAAAATAAAATATTAATATATAAAATATTACATTTTTGGGGTTTTTCGCATTCAGATGCAAATCATGAAAAACATACTTGTATTTAGTTATTTTTCAATGGCTTTGACTATAAACAGAGAGATGTAAGTTTACTGTAAACATTTAGTTTGTCTAATCCAAACCATTTTTAATAACAGAGTCAAACACAAAAAGCATCTCGCATTTACAGTACCAACAGTATGCTTTCACTTAAAGTTTTACTACTGAAAGTCGGACTTCATGGGAGTACCACTTTACTGCTCCGTCACTTTGGGAGTGAACGGGAGTGCTGGTGGTTTAGGTAAAAAAAATATTGGGTCAGGCTGTTCAGCTGACGCTTTGATCAAAATAGGTCGAGTCTCTTACTGTGGGTGACCCAGCTTAACTCAAATGCGATAATTGCAGGGAATCTTGCCCCCCTGCTGTGATGTTTAGTTTGAGCTTTCAGCAGATTAATAGAGAGGATAGCAGGCTGTCACATGAGATCAGGATAAACCCTGATACGCATCCTGTGCTGGGTTCGTTGGGAGATCCCTTTCACATTCCACAGGCAGGGTCATGTTGTGTCAGAGTAAAAGAAAATTGTGCAAAGAGGGTGCAAAACTAAAACATTTTTAGTGACGTGATTGAAAAGTTGGACAGTGTACTGTGAACTTACTACTTTAACCAAAAAACTACAATCAGGTATAAATCTTATGTTTCATTAAATTAATATATTGCATATTCAATTAGCCATCATTTTTTTTCTCTTTATCTTATTCCATAAAAGAGGTTATGGATTAAGATAAAGAATTATGATTTGAAAATACATTTTCAAGTTGCAGTATTTAAAAATTGATTAATAAATAAAATTCATGATTCTTGGATATTTCAGTTTAAAATACACAATTACTTTTCATTTTTTCTAATGATATAATTCAAATGTGAAGTAGCTGTTTTTCTTTTCAGATAAGTAAAGATGGAGGTGTTGTTAAACTATTGGGGAAATGTTGGCTCTGCTTCAGACTTCCTTAGATCTCAATTAAAGCAAGCATGTGTTGAATGTGCTGCAGGTTGTCCTTTCATGAAGGCGTGATGGCACATCTTTAGGGTTCAGAAGGTGTTTTTGATTTCACATATCATGGCTGCTTTGGAAGCAAAGATTGGAACAGTTCACTTTATGGCCATTATGCACTGCTTGATCAGTATAATGAAAAAAGCTCCTTAATCACATGAATCTAAAGCTCTACAAAATATATAGATGGGGTATCTGCAAAGATCATTTATATTCAAGATTTTGTGGACTTTCATATTTCACTACAATGTAGCCGTGCTCTAGGTTTCAATCATATATTCTGGCTTAAGTCCCTACGTTCTCTGCCTCTGCAATTTTTTAAAATACTTTTGAAACTTGTGGTATTCAAATAATTTGCAGTCCTGTCATAACCAAGGCTGTATAAGTTACAGCTGTTTAAGTGGGAGCAAAATGTTGTAACAAAAATACGGTGGAAAAAGACAGTCCAATATGTTTGATTTATTTGCTCTGTTTCACTATAGCAACTTGGTGCAAAATTGTTGGAATGGGAATTTATTTAGAGATCATGAAACTGAATTACATTATTCTATGCTAATAAAAAAAACAGAGTTTTGTTTTGCCAGTGCTGCTTACAGATTATAAACCATAAACCATTTGCTCTCCAGGGAGAGCTTTGCTAGACATTCTGACAGCTCACTTTTTTCAAAATAAATGACCAAAGAATATCCACATGGAAATGTCAAAGTAGTAATTACCAGATAACACACTGAAGATGCTTGCGGTTTTTCCAAATGTTATAGCTTTACTTGGATCATAAAGCCCTGGGAATTACTCAAACAGTTGGGGTTTTGCCTGTTCAAAGTAAATCCTTTTATCTTATTTATTTATTATTATTATTATTATTTTTTTTTTTTTTTTAGAAAAAACCATATATTCAGGTTGTTTCAAGTGCACACTAATGCAGAGCTGAGTCTTTTGGAACCTGTATTTTCTGTTTCATTACAAGGAGAGAAACGATGAAAAGGAAATCAGAATGTCAGAAGGTGGATTTTGTGAGTGCACCTATCTGGATCAAAAGGATGAATTTTAACTGATTGAATTCACACACGGAGTCAAAACAGTTTTAAAAAAACTGTCTAAGGGGCCATTACACATAGATTTAACCAGTTTCAAGATCACTAGTGTTTTTATCTTTTCATGACAAACTGTCAAGTATACAGATATCAGGCTATTGAACTATCAAAGGTTATTTATATGTGTATCCTCTTTGGAATATTGGAGGAATGATGTAATTGTTATAAATCTTACAGCAAGAAAAGTGATTTAAAGAGAATCTTGCCACGAGCCAAGAAAAAAAGATGTTGCTAAACAAAATATGGAGACAGGTACAGACTGTATGTACAAGGTAATCCTAGGATCAAAAGCTTTTTTGCATTTGGGGGCAATACACAGACATAAAAGTCACTTCATTATATTTGATTCCTTTTTATTTGTATTATACGAGTATAGGTTTTATTGATTTTTTAAGTGAGTATTTTTCATTTTAAATTGGTTAAAAATAGAGGTTAGATAATGTTTCTAAGCATTTGCTTTTGCTCAAACCTGTTAAAGCGCTGAAATTAAAGTTAACTCTTTGTATTACTAAACTGACTGTCTTGCATGTTGGTGGTAGTATCATGCCTTATAGAGGAACCTTTACCATGGGGACTTGAAACATGGATTAAATACAGTATAAGGCTGGCTATGTTCCATGTCCACTTCATCATCCCTTGTAAAATAATCAGCCAGGCTGTTGCACCACAGATCTGCTGGAAATTATCACTAGAATGGAGCTGACTCTTTTGGAACCTGACTAGAATGGGTGCTTTTTTGACAGAACAGGGAATGCATCATTGATGGGGTCTACTTAAATGAGGGGTGATAATGAAAGGCTTAAAATATGTCCACTATCATGTCAATTCACCAGCTAGTCAATATTTTTTGCTAAGGTGTTCAAACAATAATAGAAAAATTTCTTTGGAATAGAATGAAAGACATTTTAAAAATTTAAGTCTCCAGGCTACAGCGTTACATAGACACAGAACTGTAGCACTCGAAACACTATTACCTTCTGATCAGGGCCCCTTTTTGCAAACTCACAGGTGATGCCACAAAATATATAAGAATATATATATTTAAAATGTCTTTCCTATGTGTATACTTATTTCCTGATTTTAACATTTATTAAGAATAATACCTAACATGGTATCAAAATGACCATAGTGAGACTAAACAGCAAAGTTTTCAACAAACTTTTGATGATAGAAACAGCCCATTTTTGTCTGTATATAAAAAAAAAATTCCGAGGATCTCTCAGCTCCCAGGGAGCCATGTGCCCCTACTTTGTAAACACTCAGACTTACTTAAATGATTGCATCTAAAAGTAAAACTATCAAAGTTTACACTTTAACAGTGAAAGTTTGCACTGCAATAGTGTAAAACTGTACACTATTAAAGTTCTCTGTCAAAGATTTTATTTTGAGCATATTTATGTATATGCTTACAGAGAACATATTTAATCAGAGGTAATTATACATTTTAAAAATTTGTGGAGCTTGTAAATACGTGTTTCCACATTTAAGCGTGGGAAAAAAAAGTCAATAACATGGAAAAACACTCATGCTATCTCAGTAAATCATCTTGGGTTAGTTTTCCAGTGATCCTACAACTACAGACAGGTAGAGGAAGCATATGTTGCGACATGCTAGGCATGTTTTCTCCACTGCGGTTCTCTGCCTGTTAAAGACATTTTGAGCTTACTGCCCCTCAGCAACTTATGTAATTGTATAATTGGTGCATGCTGCTGCAATGCTCTGTTAAACCCTAAATTTGAAGGGGTGAAGAGCTAACAAATACACCCCCTCAATCCCATTGCATAGTGAACATTCCATTATCATTTTGAAAAACACATGTTCACAGACATTTTTATTTTATTTATTACAACTGATGGAAGTACATCTCCTAATATAATAAATGTGTTTTGACAGAATGGAGTATATTTAGCTGCTGTCAGCATCTGAACAGCTCATTGTTATCCATTAAGATCAGCTCTTGCGGTGTAAGAGCCTTACCATGCAGGGGGTGAGTCTTTCAGCCACTTAATCAGTGCTGTGCTGGAAAGAGCAAAACTCCATAATAGTCACTTATACTCATGAAACCTGTGGTATCAACATGAAAAACAACTGCATGGAGTATCAGAGCATAGCCTAAAAATGAAATCTAATGGCAAAGAAAGTTGATTGGGTAACAATTTTGGTTTGGAAAGCTCTTATGTACTGTAATTTAAGAATTTTCATGCGATGCATTCATTTGATTTTAGTTTAAAAAAATTGTTTATGTAGCCTACACAGTTGGAAAAGATTCTAATTAGAAAAAGACAGAAAAAAAGAGTAAAATAAGAAGACACAAAATCAAAGAAAGCAGTTGGCTTCCTTGTACAGACTCCCTCATTATTGCCTGGCTGGGAAGTGCAAAATTTGAACACATACAGAGGTCTAAACCCCAGCAAATTTGCCAATATGCATGTTTTAACTGTAATGTCCCTCACAAATCACAGCACATTATGTGCTTGTTAAATTGAATGCAGGGGAGCTTTTAAGTGGATGGCAAAGGCTCCAAATTATCTTTCACTCCCTGCAGAGAAGAAGCAGTAAGTGTTTGCTTTTCTCTGTGAAAGCGCAATAATCACACATTTTACATATCAGTGGTTTAGTAGTAAGCCTTCATGTGGATTAGCTTTTTAAATGCTCTTTAGGATGGTAATCTGACAGTACTGCTTACATGAATAAATGTAACAGTCTTAGTGATGAGCAATCTGTTCTTAAAAATGAATGTGATAACTGTCAGACACATCATACCTATTTTGTCTTATTTTAATTGTGTCACAAGGACATAGGATTTTGTTTTCTTTTATGTTTTGGACCCAGTAAGCAGATGTACTCTATCTATTGTGTTTTTCAATAAATCATTGGGCTAATTTCCCCCTTGATAGCTGTCAAATACCAAAAAATACAAACGATCCCACCGGTATTGGATTCTTCAAACATTCATATTTATTTTGTGCCATTTTATTCTAAGTTAGTTAAATAATAGACTTATTTTGGCAGTGATTGTATGTATAACCCTTAGAAACTAACCTGTACTGTAATATTTTACAAATCACAAAGAGTGTGCTTTTAGAATAAGGCTAGGTTAGCTGCCTTGTCCTGACCACCCCCCTACTAACCTAAAATTGGTATAGTTCTACTGGTTTCATGTGTTTTTGGGGAAGTTTTTACATTCTTCCCTGCAGAAGACATAACATACAATCAGGTTAAATGGGCATAACTCCAACTCCCTACCTATAGAGATTGACCAATACATTTGCCGGCTGATATTTTTGACTGATATCAGTGTTTTTTTTCCTTGCATCACTTGATACAGTATGTGCACATTTCAGCAGATTCATTAGTGCATTCTGCAGCAATACCTTGAGATCAGGTGAAAGACATTCATTGATGCTCCATCCAATTGCTGTCCTTTGCTAATGTTTTATTTGGTTTGTAAATGAATTGTCCATTTTTTGTTAAAACTGAAACTTGTAGCTGTAACATTTGTTATCAGTGGGCCATTTTTGTTTTGTAAGTTTAGAAATAAGCAGCTATACCGATCATTAGATTCAGCCCTTAGGTATCATAATATTTTAGGGGATGGTTAGACTGATGTCAAAATCATAAGTATCAACATTGGCCTCAAAAAGACTAAATTTAACATCTAACACATCAAACCACTACCTCACCGTTGTTCCTCACCTACTACACTTAACGTTAAAGTAAATCCACCTGTATATAAGCCATCTGGATTGTACATATGTCACCTCAAACCTCTGTGCTACTACCTTGTATTATTTTTTTTTTATCTTTTTATTTTTTATTTCTTAATTTTATTTTATTTTGTTTATCATTGAGTGCAATACATGTACACTTGCACCGTAATCCTTATTTATCTGGATATACTGTATATACCTGGATATACTGTATATATATATATATATATATATATATATATATATATATATATATATATATATATATATATATATATATATATATATATATAGTCTATTCTTCTTAATGCACCTTTTTCCTCCTTGTTTGCACCTTCTTTAATTACTATGCCAATATGTGACGAGTGAATTTCTCCGCTGTGAAATCAGTAAAGCTCATCTAATCTAATCTAATCTAATCTTGTTTTTACTTGTCAGTGTGCTTGAGATTATTATGTTGCAAAATGGACAATCAATTTTTCTCGTTGAATATTTTTATATTTGGCTGTGGTCATCTCAATCTCTTTCCACACCAGCCAGTAAAAGATCCTCATTTACCGTATTTTCACGACTATAAGGCGCACTTAAACGTCTTTTTTTCCCCTCAAAATGTGCGGTGCGCCCTATGGTGCGGTGCGCCCTATGTGTGTTGTAACTGCGACTTTTGAGACCACCTCATTGAGGAGATGATGAAAGAGTGGCTGAATGTAAGGAGACCAGGTGTTTTTTTTTCCACTCATCACCATTAATATGTAACTCCATGCGTGCCCATCTCACAGCTGATGTGAAAAACATGGGGAAACAAATTAACCCTGTGCTCGCTGTTCAACCGCTCGACATCGGTGTGAACCGGACCCAGCAGGTGCAGCAGAAGCAGCGAGTTTACATGCAAAGTCAATGGTTGACGCGCGTATAGGTGCAGCAAAAGGTCCTGCAGCGCGTTTTGAGCCGCAGGTGCAGCACGTCGGGATCGTTTAAGCATCTGACGCACCGCCAACGCGCTGCTGCTGCTCGAGATGGAAAATTTTAAGTTTTGCTGCTGGACGCGCCGCATCAACCAATCAGAGAAGCTGATCTGGGAGCTGACAGCGAGACAGACACAGCGCTCTGATGAAAGAGGAGATGATGAAAGCGTGGCTGAGGGAGGTGTAGCCTATGTGAGGAGACCAGGTGCTTTTTTCCACGCATCACCATCGCTGCGTGCCCATCTCACAGCCGATGTGAAAAAAAAGGTGAATCAATGAACGCTGTGCTCGCCGTTATCCCGGGGGTCTGACAAAGGAACTTCAACAGCCCAACATCGGTGTGAAGCGCCCGTTCAAAGTAAGGCTGCGAGCGGCGTGGGAGCGATGGATGACCGACGGAGACCACAGTTTCAGGATAAGTGGAAGGCAGCGCCGGGCAAGTTACGCCACAGTTTGCGGATGGATTGTAGATGCTTGGAATAACGTGTCTGCTGGCTCTGTTCTTCAAGCTTTTGCAAAAGCCGGCATTATTTCAGAGTGACTGACAGCGAAGAAGGGGAAACTGGCATGTCTGATTTAGCGCAGCTGTTTAATTCAGAAACAGAGGATGATGACTTTGATGGGTTTGATTAATACTTTGTAATAAATAGCCTACATGAATAAAGCACAATCATACTCAGTTTTGCTCCCGCTGTATTTTTCTCCCTGAAAACTTAATTCAACAGCAGCCCCGGCGCGTCTCCTCCTCTTCAGCGCGGTGGCTGGCAGGTGTTTTTTCATCTAAATAATCTAAATCTTGCAGCTATATTTGCTGTGATCAGTGGGAATAAAGTAGTTTTAATATGTTTTTAAGTGAGAAAGTCCACCTGAAAACTTCATAATTGCAGTCAGTTCATCCAGATTATCTATTTCTGTCGGAGGCGCTCAGACCCCCACATACCAGCGGTGCACCGACAGTAGAAATCCTTTCGTTCACCGCGGCGGCTGGCAGGTGTTTTTCATCTAAATAATTGAAACTGCAGGCACCAGGATACCGGTAATAAAAGCGAACATATTCTGTCGGCAGGTTTCAGGATTTTAAGTTAATTTAGGAGTGACCACAGCGCTGTGTCATCTGCGATGTGTCTGTCTCACGGCCAGCTGCCAGGTTTGATTAATACTTTGTAATAAATACATGAATAAAGCACAGTCATACTCAGTTTTGCCCCCGCTGTATTTTTAAATACGCAGTAGAGGTATTTAAAGGTAGTAGAGGACATGTACCTGTATATAAAAAACGCGCCCTATAGTCCGGTGCGCCTTATGTGTGTGTTAAATACAGAAATGGGACACATAACTGAGAGTGCGCCTTTTAGTCCGGTGCGCCTTATGGTCGTGAAAATACGGTACTATGCTGCCACTACTTTGCTTTATTGTATTAATAGAATTATTGATGGGAATGATTAGTGTTTGAGGGTTTTTTTCAGAAAGGGTCCTTGGCAAAAACTAAAATATTTGTTTCATCTCAACAGATCATTTTGTATCCTCTTAGTTACTACCAAGGTTCTTTTTGTGTGGAATCGCCTTTGTCAGTCTACCCCAAAAGAATGGTGGTTGGTGGCATGCAAGAGAGATGATTAATCTTCTGGTTGTCTCTACAAGACATCACAAGAGCTTTGCAATACTGACAACTGGGGTGTCGTGACTGTAGTAGCTTTTAGTCATGTTTTGTTGGGTTATTTCTCAGAGTCCCCTGTGGTGTTTGCATAGTTCTTTGTTTAAAGCTGTTCTGTTTTACTTTAATTAGACCCCAAATTTGCTCACTTTAAAAACACACCGTTAGTATTTAGGATCCCTCCTTGAATTTTAGTTTTATTGCTTAATATGCACACTTCATGTGATCTTCATGTGTTTGAGAGATTTAAAACCTTGCGTTGTGAATTAAATAGAGATAATCAAATAATAATTTAGAGGAGTGGCGGCCTGACATTTTGAATTGAAAAAGCTTCCTGGATGGGAAGCGAAACATCTTCAAACTTGGAAACAAACTCCAGTGGATTTTTTTTTAACCTTTATGAGAAAAATATAAGACACTTCTTTATCGTCTTTCTTTCAGCTTAGAATATGATCTTAAAAAGATGTCCAGTATTTCTCTTAAAACATCCTTCCCACTCATGTCATGATTGCACAGAAGATGACCATGAAAGAGAATCTAACGCTGAGATGTGTGTATTTGCCTGGAGAATTTATTGCTGCACTCTGAGGACACTCAGTCCACATTTGGAATGCCTGGGAGATACTGTATTTACTTCAGACTGCAGGCACTGACACACAGGAACCCACAACTGTTCAACACCATGTTTTAAAATAAAGGCGCCACTGTCAGAAAAACGATTCCCCCAAATCTCATCTGCCTTTTAAAACATGTGTTGACAGATTTGTCATCTTCTGTGTATAATCCTGGAGAGGAGACTGAGGATTTTACACAAAGGCAGACTTTCCAGTAAACAGTACCAGTATAGATACCAGGAACATGGGTTACCATGAAGTCTTGCCTTTCCAGTTTTTCCTAACTTTAAAGAGTAAAGGTCGTCAACAAATGTTGACGAGAGATGCAGAAGGCTCAAAAAACCGAATTCCCTGAATCCCCTCTAACTTGGATAATGCATTTCAACTGTGGTCACTTATGCTTATGCCCCCCACCCCCCCGCCCCTCTGATTGTGCAGATACTTTTAAGCAGGTCTGATGGACAATAGTCTGCATTCCTCATGCTGAGTGAAGAGTATGTTTTTTTTTGGCTCATAAAATGCTTCCCCCTCCCCAGAATTTATTGTACAGTGCCCTCACTGTTAAGCCTTAGGACAAAGGCTCACATTGAGCCAAAAATACAAAAAAAGAGTTGCGAAATCTGTGATCTATCACCTTGGTGATGGTGACAACATGTCCCTTTTACTTAGGCATAAAAGTAAACATCCTCTCTATGTGTGGGAGCCTCTGCTATTTAATCACTGAGTAATTCAAAATTTATTTTGGTTTGTCACACAATCAAAAGTCATTCAAGAGGTTTGATGAAATGTCATGATAGATTTCTTTGTTGAAGATAAAGATGCTATTATGATACATAGTTGAGTTCTTCATGTCCCTGCTTGCTGGGATTTGCTGTTCTCTTCCCAAAGCTGATAAGGAACACAACTCGGCTCCTACATCAATAAGGTTTCTGCCCTGATATGGTCAATTTCTAAAGTAGAGGGCTCTTCAAAAATATGAATACCTCTAGATATTCTTCTCTCATTGCCATTCTACAAGTACTAACCTTAATGATTCACACAGAGTAGCACAGTAGTTGTAGTAAATTACGACAACGTAAGAAAAACAGGACATGAATTTTAAGTAAAAATAATAAAAAACTGTGGCCTGCCTTTGTTTTCAATAACTTCTTTATAGGCATCTAGGTTTGGTAGAAAACATTGGTGAACAGACAAAACCTGAAGAATCAAAAAGCTATTTGATAAGGTGGAGCTATTGGGTAGAAAAGGTTCACGTAGACATCTATGTATGTGGAAAAGCAGTGTTACAATAAAACAAGTAAAGCACTACTCTGGGTCAACTGTGTCTCTCATATCACATTGACAAAAAAGGCAGTTAACCTAACACGTTGTCAGAAGAAAGAACATGAAGATGAATGAACAGGACGCTTTAAAGCTGTTATGACCCAGTTAGCAGCGCCAGACCGGTTACACTTCAGCAAAGTTCAATGCTATGGAATAGCATCTAGGCTTGATAAATACTAGGAGTTTCTAGTTTTAGCCTCAGGTATGCAGCTAGTTATGAGGTGGTGGATATTTTAAAAACCTTGTCGTTGACTGAGGCCCAAAAAAGTCCCATAATGCACTTAAAGACTTTCATGTTGAGCATGTTATTTTCAAAACAGGCACACACAAACCAGAGGTGCCAGGAGCCTGGTGAGAGTGTGGAGTCCTTCATCACTCATCACAGTTGTGCACAGATCAACAGAAAACTGCGAGTTGAGTGTGTTAAGGGACGAGTTCATACACGATCATTTAGTGGTGGGAATATGACACGCTAAACTGTCATAGGGCTTACAGCTATCTGTCAATTTAATCGTATGTCTCTGTATAGTGGTAGCAAAAGCTATGACTATACAGAGACAGAGCAAAACAACAAAATGACAACAGCCAGTCCTCAGAGTGGTTGAAAAACAAAGCAAGAAAATACAGAAAAAGATAACAAAGCAGGTAAAAAAGCTAAGGGATAAACCTTTTTTCCTTGCGCAACTGCTGTGCAGACAACCTCATGTCCCTCTTCCATAGCATCTTGCTACCATGCTGCAATGGTGCCCAAACATCACAGGATTCACAACTAATCAAAGACAGTCAAAGGAGCACTTACAAAGGTACTATAACTGTCGTCTGGGGCCACTCCACTAACAATCCTGCAACCATTTTAAAAATGTACAGCTTTCCAAAGAGAAAGAAGGGACTGTTTTATACCAAGAAGCTACACTTAGTTCTTACATCATCAACACAGACAAGGGACATATCAGACAAAATCACAAGCAGGTCAGGCAACTGTAGACACAACAAGTATGGTAGTAGAACCATTAACAGTTCTCCAGTCAGTTCTAGTAACCCCCGTTTCCTGTCCACCCAGATAGTTAGACCTTTACGGGGATTGTTCTTCAAGTTAAAAAAATATATTTTACTTTTGTGCTGAAAAAAGAGGAAGGAACCAGCCCAGGTTTCTTATGTCTTATCTAAAATAAATATTACCACCGAAATAGTCAGGCTTAATGGAGAAGAGGCAAGATGAACACTGTTGTTAAAAAGGAAGATCCAAAACTCCTAAACCCGGTTAGCTAACCATGTGGAGGGAACAGCAAACATTGGTAGGAACGTCGCTCTTTTCTCATGAGATTCAACAGAAAAAAGCCAGAAAAATAAAAAAGTCTTTCCAAACTTGTAAAGATTTGAAGTTGGTAAATTCACCTCTACTTTACAGGGATCGTGTGGTTGGTGAGATAATGCTGTTTAGTATCTGTGGATCTTTTTTGATGAAATGTCACATATTTTGCAGGAAATAAGAAGAAATAAGAGGAAGGATCTGTAAGGGTATGGAGTAATTTTACTAATAAAGATTTGGGGAATTATATCAGAACACATGGCATCAGAAAATCTTGGTTCCATAGAAATGATCTAGACAGGGATTCCCAAGTCTAGTCTTCAAGAACTATCAACCTGCAACCTTTGAATACACCCCATTCCAACAACATGAATATAATAACCAAATTATCTCATCAGTGTGTCATCCAGCTACCAAAATCAAATCTAGGCTACTATTAAGGATGGATAAATCAAAAAGCTGTAGGATGGTAGCTTTTCAGGACAATTTCATATGAAAAAATTAAGGCAGAGATGGCTCACAGAGACAAAATAATTTTTTTTTCATTAGCTATGAGGGGCCTATATGGCAGTGTGAATAAATGCTAAAATCCTCACAGATAAATTGTGCTAAGAAAATATTATTAATGCCCCTGAAACACAACCATCAATAGAATATCTTAATACAAAGCAAGGTGGATTTGTACTCTGATGTTATTACTACATACTCTGACTATAAAGAATAGCCACGAATCAAGACTTTCAAGAGTCTTTGTGAATCGTAGTCTAGATTTTAGATTACCGGTACTAGCTGACAGGAATAACACTTGGTTGAAGTTCTGCTGCTCTATACCCTTCTGATTTCAGGGTTAATATGTTTTATCTTTACACGTGATGTACCACAAACCTTGGTTTCATCATTTTTTTTTTATTTAGGCTACTGATATGATCCAAACAACCGGCCCATCTAACATCAAAAGGCATTATTCTTCTTGATCAGCATCTAAAACTGTGCCAAATTAAAATATATTTAAACCTCTTTTCTTATGTATAAACTCATCATCAGGTCATCATCACCATGTCTAAATGACTGGAGCCCTTGATTTGTTGCCATCTAATTGATAGAGTTTTAACTTGTGTTTAAAAGAAATTTAACAGTGAACCTAATACTATGGTTGATTATTGTGGATTCAGTGTTGTTACAACTGCAGGGATTACTGTCTTGACCACACACAGGATACTGAGAGGACTAACTGCAGCAAACCCATATTATCCAATGGGTATTTCATCTTTTCTCCTTGTGTTAAGACCTTCTACTGCCTTTTTGTAGCTTATTGAGAGCACACATGCCAGCATAAACTTTCTTGCAACATTGAGAGAGTCTCATCGAATATTTTAGCCTGTGGACATGAAAGCTCAGCTTGTTCAGATGAAATGTCAATCATTTCTGACGCCACTGGCGATACTTTGAAATTACTCTTTGGGGATGTTTCTGTTTAACTGAACTTTGAAACAAATATTTGAAAGTGCAGTTTTTTGGCTTATTTGAAAAAAAAAAATGGTACAACACCATTGAATATTAAAAGAACATATTTTAAGTCTTGGGGTTATTTAGGCTGGATTTTCAGGAGTGATGTTAACAGAATTTTTATTTAGGAAAATGATGATCATTACATTGCTTTGTCATCACAATTCCATTATCCCAATCTTGCAATGTCTGTGTTGACTTTTGTATTATATTAAGTGTACAGTAGTCACTGTGTTTGAAATATTATAAAACACTTTTCATCAACAAAACAGCCCAAAAGAAATCAATAAATACGTCTCCACTATTTAAGGTTAAGTTTCTTTAAAAAATGTTAGAATTGGGGATAATGCTGTAAGTATTTCTATTTCACGCAATGGAATTCATAATCTGTTTCTAAATCAAGCAAGAGCATAATGGGTCTTTTAAACAGATGCAAGGACCACACTGCTGTGCTCTAAAACCCATTGTTTTCAGGAAAGATTTTGTGCACCCACAACCTCTTCCTCTTTTCTGATCTTTCTCTTACTTGCAAGGCCTTGATTAGCACTTGCTTCTTAGCATGTTGCAGATAGGCTGCATATATACTGCTCACAACGAAAGAAAGACTAGACCCACCAACTCTGCCAACAAAGCTTTGACCAACAACTGCAGAGCAAATGCCCTGAACCCAGTGGCCAGTGGAGTGCAAATTGTTTCTTATCTGAAATGAGAAGAGGAGAGAGAAGAAAACAAATATGGTAACTATGGTGAGAGCAGATGAGCTACAACAACTGGCTACATGAGCGCACCTGAGAGATGAACATTAAACGTGTGCATGTGCAGCTAAGATCATGCACAATAGTGTTGGGTGAGCACATCACAAAGAATGGCATCTGTGACGATCAATAGATAAGGTGATCCAACTGAAACTCACAGCAAAAAGAAAATTTATGTATCAGACTCAGTTTGTTGTAAACCATCACTTGATGTGTGCATAATGTCTGGATGTCCTGATGAGGTTTTCCAAGAAAAAGCAAACATAATAAAATTTGCTCAGTTGAGAGACTTGTGACCAACATGTAATGACAAACATCAAACGGTGTGAGAAGAAGTGATTTATGGTGTCATGTGCGAAACAGCAGCATGGTGAAGTTAAATTTGCAGAGTGGATTTGTAGATTCGTGATTAGGACAACCTTGCCTATTCTGCAGGACATCCTGAAACCTGGCTGACTGGTTTTGGATTAAATCCAGCAAAATAATGATATAGCCAGGTGCTCGCTTAACTAGATGGGCAAGCAGTGGACAACTCAGAACCCCAGATATCGTCCAAAGCACTTGGAGCAAGAGTAGGTCCTACATGGTGGAGACAGCAAAAAGAGAGTTTTACGGAAGGAACAGGCCCCACCCACTGGTCACCCCCAACCACTCCACATCAGACAAAAAGAATTATGATATGACTTCTCAAGCTGTGGACATGGACATTGGGCTAATCATGGACATGAACTGTGGTTCACAGTAATTCGCTCTGGCAGAGTCAGTTAACCAGCAACTACTGTAGACTAAGCTATGTCCGAGCTTGTTTAACATTTTTCTTTTGTTCAGTGTTTAGGGAATTTGTGAAAACATATTAGATGTTGATGATTGCTTTAAGGAGGCGCAATGTATCTGACTCAGTTTGTGGTATATGGTCTCTTTGAGAGATGCATGCATAAGGCACTGATGTCATAATGTCAGAGGGGTTGAGTAACCGGATGCCTCTTTTGTCCTATAAAGTATTAACAAACATTAAAAATATCACCCATTATATCTTAAATATATCTTCATTTCATATGTCCTGGCCAAAATCTCACAGTTGCATCATGCTAAGATGTACTTTTCAAATTAATTTGTCATTACAGTTATAAGCCTCCTGCGCCATTTCACAATTGTTTTAGAATTGAATCTACTTGTTCCACGTGCATATTTTGTTGGTGCACTGACGAGGAACATTTTCATATCCTAATGTCCTAATAGTGCTTCATTTGTCATCCTTTTGCACCCTTAGACAATAGGGGATTTTTTTTCAGTAAATAAAAAGATAACAAAATACAGATCTTTGAAGAACTTAATATTTTTTATTTTTATTCTCCAGCAGTACATTTGTGTGAGAAGGTACTGTACTTGGAAATTGCCACAGGGCATATCGCATCTCTGGCTTACCGAAAATGGGCTGTACCTGATACTTGGCTTTGAATATAAGACAAACCACATTGTTAAGCATTCTTTCTTTTTCTCTTGTGCCAAAGTATTTATTAACATAATTAGGCTTTTTAACTTTTTTATGAGGCACAACTGTTGACTTGAAATTTTCAAGTGAGTCATCTCCTCAGAGGCCAATTCTCTCTCAAAACATTTTGTCCCCGTTTGTACACCAGCATTTTAAATTACAAATTCAAGGCCTGAATACACCAAACACAATTTAGCAGGCGATTTGACAGGAAAATGGGATCTTATGAAGCTGTGCCACTTAGAGCTCATTGAAAATGGATGAGGCTTGTCAGACCGCACAGATAGACCCCTGTCTTTTTTGGTTTGGACCTATGCAATATGGCAGCAATAACATAAGTCAGACAGGAGGAGACATGGTGACAAACAAAAACACATCTATTTTAGAGAAAAAACTAAGTAAAATCTCTGAATTGAAAGGTAAAACAGTCATAATGGATATAGACAAATAGAACTATATATATATATACATACATATATATTATTATTATTATTATTATTTTTATTTTTTTCAATTAGGCACTTTGTGAACCCCAAACAGAACAAAATATCTAATTTATAGGTACCAACTACAAATAACAGAGCTTAAATTAGTCTAGTGCTATTTGTGAGAAGTGATTATTGAGGAGACGTTTACTGGATACTCAATAAAATATTCAGCTAAGTGTTCTTTTAATTGAAAGTTTCAATGAAATGTAATTACTGCCCAGGGACCTGTTGTAAAGGAAAAATCAAAAGTAGGAACTCACAATGTCTTCACCTTGGCTCTCGCATTTGTGAGGTATTTTTAAAACTTTATTAGTCTACAAAGGCGTCTCCAGTATTTCACATGATTATAAAAAAGAAGGGAAAACATTTTAAAAATGTGATAAATTCCTGGAAATACTAGTTTTTAGAAGGCATCAGCTGTTCTAAGAAAACATCCTCATGGCTGGTTCCCTCTCTGCAATTATAAATCACATAATTACAAACTGACCAAACAACATGAGAACAAATGGAACCATGGGCTTTATCAAAGAGTTTAGTTCAGGTTATTTTATTAAAAATTACTACTTACCAGCTTTTGCAAACTTTGTTAATATTATGGCCTGAACAAATAGCTTTTTTGAGCCACAAAAAAAAAAGTTGATCACCTAACAAACTCCATCTAAATCCACTTCAGACTTTCAAAATGATTCCATAAAGTAATCAGTAGCTTCAGACTCGAATGAAGTGTTTCTCTTTTTTTAGCTTTTCTGACATGTGATGGACATTAGGTCAGACTTCTGGAAAGAGTGACGAGGTCCTGTCACAGCTCCAGCATTTGATGGGAGGCAGCTGTATAAGACTTTTTGTCTGTGGATTATTTCTGTGCTCTTGACCATGGAGAATGGACTTACAGTAACCCTGAATAACACTCTTTCTAACTCCAAAACTGCAAGGGACTTATTCCCATGGTGATTTACTTTGTTGTTGTTGTAACCTTTGTCTCTAGAAAGATTTTGTTCTTTTTGATACAGAGACAATTTTTTATATTGACTCTAAAAACTATACATTTCAGTTTCTTTTTTCCTATTAAGATACATGACAAAAAAAGACTGCAGGGCAGCAGATGAAATGTGCGTGAGTGAAATACCCAACCTTAGACTGAGGAATCTTTGGTTGTCATAGCATGCTTTTGTGTTCGCGTGCAAAGCTAGCTCCCATTTAGGAGGCATCCCTCCACTTGTCACTCCACTAATCACAGTGTTCCAGCACAGGAAGCATTTAAACCCAGACTTTGTGATCGCTGATGACCCACACAAATACAAAGCTACACACACCTTAAGCACACTGTAAAAAGAAGGCCTATTCATTCTGAACAATGTCAGAGTGATTTTGCATTAAAGTTAGCAGGGATGATTAGAAAATGTGCTTTTTAAATTTGGTTGCTAGAGGATAAAGAAAGAGGGTAAATCTAAGCAGCATGTCAAAAATGACGAGTACGAAGCACAATGAGGAGAAAGAAAGCTTAGAAATAAGCATTTGTCATGTTTTACATGCCTTTATGTAATATATATTTTTTTTGAAGTGTGTTTATGTTGTGTAATATGAGCTACATACACGCTGGTTTCAAACCTGCCTTTCCTGTAAACAATGACAATATATAGTGCTACTGTTCCTTCTCATTACACTGGAAGCACAGGTTTGTAAAGCTTGTCTTTGATCTGTCAGAGAGCTGTTTGGGTAAATTCCAGGTGTGTGCAGTAAGCACTTTCCTAAGAGCATAGGGAGCTGGAATACAAATAAGCTGCATGTTAGGCCACTGACAGTTTTGGAAGAGGTAAAGGAATGAGTGTTGTTTAAAGGGAAGCCTGGCTTTAGTCAATGCTTGCGCTGCAGTTTCGACTTGTCAACACAGTTTCCAATGAAACCTGACTTTTTGCCGATTTGTTAGTTTAAGGAAATTAGTTTAAACAGTGGCTATACAAAACCAAACAATCAACCAGAGTAAGGGCAACATATCTTTTTCAAATTCATTACCTGGTTCAAAATGGAAAAATATCAAAAGGAGTTTAAGGAATAGACTGGGCAAAACCAAAATTCATTGGCGAGTTAGGTGGCCAAAACCATTGCGGACCAATATGAAAGGTGGTACTCTATTTTTATAGATAACATATTGCTAATCAAGACTTTGCATTCATGAAACAAAAGCTGAATACGCTGAAATGTTTGCTATATGTTACATCTGATTTTAAATCAAGTAAATGAAATATCATGATGTTGATAGTGGGAGAATCTAGGCAGTCTTCCTGGTTCAGATACTGAACCACTAATTTTGCTCTCCACCTTGGAATATTTAGGAGAACATCCTGCAGCTAGTTCCTCATTTTAGGATTAGCACACATTGGTTATTTATGCATCAGAACAATGATCCAAAGCACGCAGGCTGGTCCACCTCTGTCAAAGTTTGGACTTGAGTCCTATTGAGATACCTTGGGATGACTTATAACAGGCCGTTCACAATCGAAAACACACCTCTCTGGCTGATCTAAGACATTTCTGCAAAGAAGAGGCAGAAATGTTCCAATGCTATTTAAAAAAAGGTTATTGCAAAGGCTTTATTACAGCTGCTGCTGCAAAAAGAATAGCAGTAGTTAATAAATCTGTAATTTGATTTCTGTGGTTCTGTTTAACATTTTTAGGGAACCTGCTGTTCATTGTTGTTGTTTTTTGTTTTTGTTTTTTTTTTTTAATCAAATTGATGTGAAGGGCCTTGGGGAAACAAAACAATATAAACTGGCAGGTCAGATATATAGAAAACCAGAAATCAGAGGAAACCTGATCGATCCATCTATGATTTTAATGATGCCTTTATTCAGAAACAAATAGACATATACAGTCCAAAAATTCTATACTACTGGAAAGGGATTTATAATTGCCTTAAATACTTAATAAGTTTAACAGCCAGTTAAAACTTTTAATTGTATTTTTAACAGTTTTAATGTAATTTTTTACTACTTAGGCTAAGTAAAACTTGACTCAATTAAACAGTTTTTTGTTTTGTAAACCATGTCAGAAATGTGTAAACCTACCCACATGCATCTGGTTATTCTACAAAAATAAAAGAATTTAACTTCAATGGCATATAGTTTAGCTATCCCATCATGACGGTAATAATTTCCTCCAATTGATAAGCAACATTTAACACACAAGTCAGAGCCAGATTTGAATGGGGTATTTAATTAAACTGTTTTTTTGCATGAAATGAAAAACTGTATGAAAATGTCAATGCTAGATTTGCTTGTTGATAGATTTACATGACAGTAACAATATATCAGAGGTATTTCTAGCTCTCTTTATTCCCATTTCTTTCCTACTTTCAGGCAGCTGAAACAAATAGCTGAAACAAATGTTTTTCCCTCTTCCATAAATGCCAAACAAAAATTAAGCTTTTATTTCTTAGCATTTGAGTAATTCTAAATTGTTTTTCACTTTTAGTCATGTTTTTTGTTTTACTTTTTGGTTTAGGTTTAAAGTTTATCTTCCAGTTTATACTGCAGAAGCCACGATCCGTTAAGACATCAACTGGACCTGTTTCATGTCCTTAAAACAGCCTTAAATGAGGTGTGTAATTATGTCCAGCCTTCTTCAACCTGTAGCAGGGAATTTAGTCTGAGTTGCTGAAAAGGGCTGGTTAGGATGTTTTTCTTGAAATCAGTTTTCAATGTATAGCATACCAAATAATGCTTCTTTTTTACCATTAAACATGCAAACCTTCAAACTGTGTTGTTTAGGACCGAATATCGTCTTAGAATTATTACATTTCACACGTTTGTCATTTTTTCACTGCTATGATGCACCTCATGAGTCAGTGCGATGAAATTTTGGCAGCACCTCTTTATGAGTCTCAGACATACTCTGCATTTTAAAAAAATCTGGCTTTTGTTTTAAAAGGGGCCTTCTGTAACATTAGCAGACTTAGGTTAGGTCTTTTAAGAAGAGAAGCTGATAGAGAGTTTTTAAGATGTAATTCTGCTCTCTCAACAGCAGCATGCACATTAACTGTTTGTTACATCGTCATTAATAAGCACTTTGGCTGTTGGCTGGTCATGTTGGATGGAGTCTTGGATGGTTTCTTATTGTGCATACACCAAAATTGTCAGAAAATAACAGAGTATTGCAAGTCATGATGATGAAATTCTAATACTGTGTAGCCCTACCCTTAAATCCTTTAATGATTTCAAAGGTAAAGTGGCTCTGTTGGTGCTAAATGTTAAGGGTAAATACTGCTCTTAGTAATTATAGCTTCAACTATATTACTACTATTAGACAAAATATGCATTGAGTGGGTGGATTGTTATGAAGGTGTGGTGTTAATTGTGGGTTTAATACTGAGTTTGAACACTGGCATGTGCTGTTGAACATCCTGACATTTAGGCACTGCAGAAGTTAGCCTTGTCCACAATCTGACATCTTTATATAAAAATGTTAATATGTCAATTAGCAATAAAACATATATATATATTTTTTGTCTTTGTTAAATGAAAAAAAGATATATATATATATATATATATATATATATATATATATATATATGAGAGAGAGGTAAAGAAGGAGAGAAAGATTTTCTATCAAATGTAGCTTTTTATAAATTTGAAGCAATACTGTAGGGTAATACAGGATGGGGAAAATAGATTACATAACCATGTATGTCTATCGTTACATTTTGCACCATGTTTTTTTCTCACTAGCTGTTTACATTTGATCACTGCTGCACTTTAGGAAATATAAAGGCTCATTTCACTGCTAAGCTGCTGCTCATTTACTGTCTGAAAGCTGTACAAAACTAATTATGTACTGTACACACTATGTGTATACAAAATGACAATAAAAGTTGTCTAAGTCTAAGTCATGTACTAGCTCGTTTCCCACCACTGTTGTTTTTATCTGATTTAATAAATCCAGCTCTACAAGTTCAGAACACAGGCCTACACAAATAAGTTCATAAATATCTCATAGTATATTTAGACACTTTTAAGCCATTCTCTTATTGATGTATCCACGGTTTTGGTCTTGAAAATATGCTGTATGAAGTGATTTACCAAATCATGCAAATTATCACAGAACATTGCTTTAAACCAAATATATAAATTGTTTGTGTAGCCACAAAAGAGATTAGGACAGAAATGAAAATATACACGGATAAGAAGACGTCTTAAAGATATTGTGGAGGATTTGCGCAAATTTTCTAAAAGACCCGCCCTCTCCACTTAAAAAAAAAAGCACATGTACAGCCCTGTACCCGCTCCCAGGAAGGTACACCTATTAACGCTTGCAAGAGCATGCACAAGCCCATTTCTCCTAGTGCACGCTCTGTTTGAACGTTGCTGTTGCTGATAGCAAAACTATCGCATTCTGCTTGCCTTAGACAAGTTTTCTCAACTACAGTATATAAATACATTCTGAAGCACCGCAAGTAATTAAAAGTTCATAAAATGTGTTTGTTCCAGATAGTAGATGGCTCCCCTATTTGCCAATGGAACTAAAGCTCATGCATTTGAATGACTGCATAAGCAAGGTCAAAATAACCTCACAGAATTTGTGGTGATGGCATGGAAGGGTTTACAAGATGAAACAAGTGAGACAGAGAGTAAGAGAGAGTGTATGGCAAGCCCTTTCTTCGTCTCCACGAATTTTTTTAATGCCATCTTAGAATCCTCCCACTGTGCAGCCTTTGTCCCAGTCATTATCGCGGGATTTGATAGCTGCTCTGCCATGTGAGAGGCTTTGGTGACATATGTCACTTCAGTGAGTTTCCTGTCGCTTCTTCAGCGGCTCAAGTGGAGCGGTGGGGAGTGAGGCGTGTCTGTGCAGCAGGAGGAGTGTGTGTTTAGGGTTGAAAGAGGAAGGACATGTCAGAGATGTTTGTTCAAACAGACATAGACAGAGAGAGAGATGCAGAGAGTTGTTTGTGTGAACTTCTGTTTTTCTACTCTTTTATGGACTTGTGAGTTTGTCTCAGGATACTGGCAAAATTAGAGGATATAAAATGACTCAAAAACTGTGAGTATGGGTTACTTTAGAGAACTTTGATTTTTTTTCTGCGGAAAATGCTTTGATAATTTGAGAGAATGAAGAGCTTTTCTTTGCACAAATGAGATTTTAGTTTATTTAAGAGGGGATCAAAGGAGTAGTGGGGGTGTCACTGTGTACAGCATGTGTTTGCCTGGATTAGTCATGTAGTAGTGACACTCCTCATGCCTTTGGCCGACTAATGGCTTAGGTAATACAATCCCTGCAGATTTGTGACTGTGACCTGCCATGTGTTCAGGTAATGGATCCCTTACTTTACTTCCAAAAAGCAAATGCTTTGTTATGTGTGCACTTAGGAACCCCATGCCACTTTGAAATCCATGGATTTTTATTTTTTTATTATTGGTGTCAGGTTTGTTAGGCTAAAAACTGAAGAGACTGGTTTGCAATGCTAACAAAGCCTGGTAATTTGCCTTAGGGTGTGCAGCAGGAAACCACAGGATTTGCTGCACATACATAAAAACAGTTGTTGCTATGTTTTAAGGATAAGCAGAAATCTTGATAAAAGAACACACTGTCACATACAGACTATAGGCTTACCAACTGTAAGGCTTTTCAAATTCTTCTGATCTAATGTATCTGTTTGATTTCATCTATATCCACTGCCTCTGAAATTTCCTTCAAGAGCTTAAGATTCCCTAGGAAGCAACATCAGTCCATTGTGTAGGAGGAGGAGTTTCTATAAAACTTCAAATTATTTATTTATGCATTATACCCGAGAAAACTTATGTACATTATAAACTATTTATGGTATACAAATGAGGACAAGCAAGGTAGTGCTGTAAACTGTGGAATCTCTTACCTTAACTCTTAGGTTTCTGGAAGGTTTGCCAACCTCCAAATCCAGGATGTTCCTTGATACTGCAGCCTGGACAGTCAGAAGGATTAAAAAAAAAGAATATCACTGTGGAAGTTTGTTAAGTCTTCTTATTATTTGTTTTAACTTTTGCTGCCTCTCGCTCTTTTGCAGCATGAATAAATTAAATACATTTTTGCGACATGTCGTAAAATATGTTTCCTAAATTGGTAAATGGATATTTTCGAGTTAGTGAGCTATTTTGGGGGAATAATATTTCACTCCAACCTGAAAACACATGTAATATGTTGCCTTCTCAATGTTGCCCAGAAAAATCTTAAAACCACATTTTTGCATTTTTTGTTCTAATATCCCCCTGATCATCGCAGAAGTGTCCAACATGCAGGCCCTAAATTCAATGCAAGCATGATACAGATTTGGCCTGCCAGCACTTGTGGTAAAATACAAATGTAATTTAATTTAAATTAAAAAACAAAGAAACTATGTAGTAAACATTTTTATGGCAAATTAAACTCTTAAAATTGAAAAAAATAAATTATATAATAAAAAATTAGTGTTTCATTAATATGTACTACTACTACTTTTGATTTTTGTTTAATTGTATGGTTAAAATGATCATAAATATCCAGTGACTTTCAATCTACAGTAAATTTTGGTGAATCTGGTTCATTAAAAGTGGTTCACTTCATTAAAATTGGTTAAATATGGAAATCATTTTTTTAAAGAAAGGGTAAAAAAGGGCCTATTTTTCTGTTGTGAAATTAGAGAAATAAAATGACTTTCAAAAAGAGGACCCCCAACATATAATGCTTTCAAAAGATTGCATACATTTCCACTGATTTAGCAAATATGAAAAACCCTTTTATATGTTTTAGATCTATAAGAAGTAACCAATCTCTACTTTGTTCATTTCATGTTTAGTTCATGTGGAAGATAAAACACAAAGGTTTATATTAGAAATGTTTTGCATCAAAACTGTAAAAAACAAAATCAACCCAAAAAACCCCAGCAAATACTGTATGCATCATCCCAGTAGGTGTAAGATGTTTTATTTTTTATTTTTTTTTATTTCCTTAACTACTAAGACCAGTCAGTTTCCAACCACCATTCTGTTCCCCAGACCCCTCCAAGAGATCACATTCTTTTTAAATAACATAATAATAACATGATATCTATGGATCATTATCCTCATTGCCTACCACTTAGCTCTAAGGCAGAATACCTTTTGCTTGTGATGATATTCAACAGACACAAAGAAATATTTCACTCATTCACAAATTTTGCATATTTCTATATGTTTAAAAGGACCAATCAAGAGGGGAGGTAGTAATATTAGTGTTAAATGAAGTTAAACACAGAATAAGATTAGTTTTTAAATCACATAAGATAATCCCAAAGCCCCTAATGAAAATAATGCCAAATCTCTTAATTTGTTTTAATTGATACTAAATATAAGGAGCTTAATCCCAAATCTAGTCCAAAACAGTTGTGTCGTCT
Source organism: Cyprinodon tularosa (assembly GCF_016077235.1). Lineage (NCBI taxonomy): Eukaryota > Metazoa > Chordata > Actinopteri > Cyprinodontiformes > Cyprinodontidae > Cyprinodon > Cyprinodon tularosa. Next base: position 157,168 of record NW_024038678.1, read on the forward strand.
GGAGAGCTCAAAGTGGATCTTAGCTGTTCTGCAGCATTATAATGTATGACGGCTGGAGGTCCCTGCCTTTATTCTCCTGATAGTGGGATTAGCTACACGGTGAACCCATTTGGCTCAGGCATTTCTGCCACCACAGTCTCAGCACTGTGAGTACTAAGCTGTGAAACACTGACTGACTTAGTCCAATTTATGGACTGCCATTTTGGATGTAGTGATTGTAGCAGACAACAGCTTAGCCTTTGGGTCATATGGGTTTAGAGTAAACACGGGACGGAATGCCACCAGCCAGCTTTACAGGTCAAACTGTTATTTCATATAAAGTTATCTCTTATGTTCTCTGCAGTCTCAAAACAATTGACAGGTTGCCTTGCATTGTTTTTAGACGCCTTTTAAAATCCCTTTAGGGCTGAAACAATTAATCAGATTAACCGATTATTGAAATTACCATCAACTATTTTAGCAATCAACTAATCGTTAAATGGAGTATAGAGACTGTAAAACATGCCTTTAGCTGGCGGAGTAAGCCACTTAGAGTAGTAATTATATCAGAGTTTGAAAAAAATATGTAAACATTTTGCATTTAAAATGAAAAAAATATTTTTTATCTGTCAGTATGTTCAATCCAGAACTCCTCAAGTGGAAATATGGTTCAGCTGGTTTAATTTAATAAAAATCTTCTTTGAGGAACCTTTGGTTGTCTGATTATTAATCGATTAACCGAAAAAATAATCGACAGAATAAACCATTTGCAAAATAATCATTAGTTGCAGCTCTAAACCTCATTAAATTAGTTTTGATCAATATATATTCTAATAAGTGCAGAAATTGAGCAAATGGGTTAAATTACACAATACAGATTTTACTTATTTAAACCTTGTAAATTCACCCACTAGTTCTTTTCAGTGTTGTTCTTCAGTGAGAGATCATTAACTTCCAATTTAATAATCTTATTTGCTGTTATTTTCAGAAGGTAATTTTAATCTGAATAACTAGCCTTGTCAGAGGGAATATTTTAATTTTTGAAACATGACTGTAGGAACAAAATGCAGACTATTAAGAAGGAAGTAAGGACACACTCAATTCTAATGGCTAGTATTACCAACTTTAGATTAAATAGCTTTAGTTATAAGCTATCTACTATCTAGCAGTGGCTACCTCCAGTCTGGGGAAAGTTTGCTTCTCCTCCATTTTTGGCTGTGAAATATTTAGGGGGTTCTTGCATGTACAATCTCGTTAGCCTTGTAAGTCATCTTCTATTGGTGGGCAGTAAGCACTGCTTCATTTCTTACTTTATAAATAAGAGTCTTAATCATGGCAGCTACCATCTCAATGCAGTCAAAAAGGCTTCAACCTTAAAGCACTTACCTCAGAGAAAAGCGCCTCATTAACTTTGATGACGCATACAGTATGTTTATGTTTTGACGTTCAAAGATAAGATCCCATCATACCCAAAGAAAACAAGTATTGCACACTGATCAGTGAAGATAATCTGATTCTTTTCCTTGTTAAACATACAATCTCTACTTTCCTGTCTTCTCCTTTGCAGTTTTGCTGTGCCTGACGACTAAAACAACAGCTGATGTGCATCATTTTCCAGATTGTCTTCAATAATCATTCAAGTGTGATGCGGTGGGCAAGCAGCCTGCTCCTAGTTTTGGTTTGGGCCTTTACATCCCGGGTCAAAGGCTTTAATATTCCTTTACAAGGTAGGACTGTCGCAAATTTCTATTATGTAATGTTGAATTAAAACTCTTCGATGAAATGGAAGATTTCTCTTTTAGGTCAAAACATATCTGTTTATCTCTCTTGAGCAGGAATGTTAACTGCTCTTAAAATGCTTAGCAAGCAATGTGAACCTTGAGGTAAATTGTTTATGTGGCAAAGGTTGAAGGCTTGTTTAAAGCAAGGAATGCATGGCAATCAAGCTTTCATGTGCCATTTCAGGTCACTCTATTTAAGGCAGATGTTTGCTCAGATTATACGGTGGTATTTAGTCAGCTTCACAGAAGGAAAACACTGAAAATAAAGAAAGAGAAAATGTTAACAATTATTGAATATATTTTAAGTTGAAGGCTTACTTTCTTTTACTTTTCTAACATTTCTCTTTGTGTTCCCTTACTGAAGTGGAGCAGCCTCCAACTTTAATAAGCCACACAACAGGTCCCATTGTTGCACTTCCTTTTGACAACACACTTACAATTAGCTGTAAGGCCAGGGGTAACCCACCACCACAGTAAGAACTAAATCAGATAAACTATTTTTGAAAAAAAAAAAAAAAACCCTGACAAAGACTTGGTCCATATTTTCCTCCGACAGATACAGATGGACAAAGGATGGCCGAGAGCTAAACCTGCCAAATATCCCCACAGTCAAAACCGACAACAGAAATGGGACATTTATGTTTCACCAAAAGCATTTTGCCCAGTTCAGGGGTAAATACAGATGCTTTGCTTTCAACAAGCTGGGGGCTGCCATGACAGAGGAGATAGAGATCCTAGTTCCCAGTAAGTAAAGGCCACATGCAAATATAAGATCAGTGAAAGATTCTTATGATCATCATGAAATGCAACAATTGTTTTCACCAGCTTTGCCCAAGTTTCCAAAGGAAACATTGGATACTCTTGTCATTAAGGAGGGAGAACCATTTTCTCTGACATGTAATCCTCCAGAGGGTGTGGGCCCACGTCAGATCTATTGGATGACTGCTGGTAAGCCATCATGCAACTGTTTATCTCTGCAATTTATAGATTTCTTAATTTTGTATTGATGCTTGTGTGGAGGGGTGTGTGGGAGTCAAATTTCCTTTATGAACAAGAAGCCGCTGCTTAAGATATTGTACTTCAGGATTTAATTAAGTAAAGGTTTGTTTGACATGTATTTTGAAGATATCCATAGTTATTAAAATCTTTTTTCAGGTTTTATGATGTTATAATCATAAAACTGAATGTTCATTCTTGCTATTTTAAATAATAGACATCAAGTGCAGCATAATTTTCAACTGTTCTGTAGATTATTGTTCACCTCCCCTGTGGGTTTGGGAGATGTTTTACAACCATGTTATCCTTTTGTCATGATCAGGACTCTGATAGCTTACCTAATTGCTCATTTCACTCACCCGCCTTACTCTTCCCAGTTACCAATTATCACTCATCTCATCCACCTGCTCCTGCTGCTTTATATACGGCTCAGTCCCAGCTATCGGGGCCAGATCATTGTTTTTGAGTTTGTGTTGCTGACTTACAGATCACTGTTGCTGAGTTTATTTCTGAGTTTTGTCTTGGAGTTTGTATTGCTGAGTTTAACTTCAATGTTCTGGAAGGCTAGTGTGGAGAGAGGTTTTTAGTACTGTCTTAGTGTTCCTGATCTTATCCTGGCTCTGATCCACTGAGTGTACCCTGTTCCTGTTTTGGCTCAGTGGAGTGAGCTAGTTTTAAAGTACTGTAGTATTCCGGTTATACTGCCTTGTTCTGTCTCTCAACTACTGAGCTTTCCTCTTCCCATCTGAACTTTCTGCCTGAACTATCTGTTGGATTCTTGTAACCTGAACCTGCCTGAACTCTCTGTGGATTCCTGGGACCCTGGACCTGCCTCTTCCTGTTTTGATCGGAACCCCTTACTTGGCAATGGACTCCTGGATCTCTGAGCCTTCCTGTTCTGAACTGTTTCCCTGACCTGGCTCGGATTCATGCATGTTCAGTGGGGCTGCAGCATCTGGATTCACTCTGGGCAGCTCCTGCCACATCTTGTTGGCATATGCTGGTGTAGATTCTCAGTCATCCAGGTCATAGTCATTCTGAAAAAAAAAGAAAATTAAAAACCATCCATTGGACTTTGTTTCCAAGTTTGAAGATGTTTCACTTCCCACACTGGAAGCTTTTTCAAAACAAAAACAAGGTTTTGATGGGCTACTGTATAAAACCTCGAACTCAACGCTATTTCTGACATTTTGAATTGAAGAAGCTTCATTGATGGGAAGTGAAACGTCTTCAAACTTGGAAACAAAGTGCAATATTGGAATCTTGTAGTCAGTCAGCAATCCGCTGGATCCTGCCTCGCTCTGAGAGGATGGACTGAACTTTTAAACCAGAGTTGCCACTGATAAGTGGTGCCCCGCCTCCCCCCACAGCCGCTACAGATCCAGAGTACCGTGTTCTGATTTGAATATACCTTTTGAAACTTCCCAATCGAATATTGGGCTCTACGTTCTGAGCATTTTTTTTGTCTACCTGCTTTGCTCTGGAGACTAAAAATATAGCTTTCCAAATTTAGCTCAAACTAAATCAGATTGGATGGAAATAGTCTGTAAACAGCAATTTTCATGGAATGTCATTTTTTTAGGTCATTAGTTTGGCACAACTCTGCTGAAGAAAAATCTTAACATAGCATGATGCTGCATCTACCATCTACTGTCTTATTGTGGGGATGCTGCGTTCAGGGTGATGTGCAATGTCAGTTTTCCACTATTAGACTTTATTCATGGCTATCAAGACAGATGGGTTTAAGTAGATGCAACCCCTTTTATTTTTCTGTATCAAGTTTGGGGTTGGAACATGACCAAGCAAACATGATAGTGGAGAATTGATATAAAAATTGGATTAGCATATATGAAAAAGTTTTGTCAAGTATGTTGTTTGGTAATGTACTATTTGGTCATAACCAAATAGCTTTTGTGCGTTTTTCTAAAATAGATTTTTTATATTTCATAAAGATTTTTATCATTTAATGCAAGGGTTAAAGTTGGATTGCTGTAATACTGTGAAACATGTCTGCCTCAACAAATATGAGTTGGTGCATGTGCAGAAGATTCATACCTGTTGAGAGAGAAAAAAAAAGATGTGACAGGAATGTCCTGACCAAAATTTTAAACTCCATACTGGAAAAAGTTTGTGATACTCAGTACTGTACTAAAGCAATATTTAATTTTTTTAAGGAACAGCACAATTCATCTGTAAATAGCAAAAATAAAATGAGTAAGAGGCTAAACTGTTTTAACATTTTAAATTGGTTTTGTCCTAAAATAGGGCTAAACCAATAAGTAGGTGGCAATTCTGTCCTTAGTATATACTCCAAAAGTGTCTCTTCTCTGGCTGACAAAACCATAGTGAGGTAAAATGTACCGGTACACTTGATTTAGTTGTGCAGTTATTTTATTTAGCTAAAATATCTCATGGTCAATGTGCTTTCATCTTACTGTTAATTCAATGCTGACAGACATATGTTTTACAGTATAAATACAGAAAAAAAAAATCTGTAGTACAAAGAAATCTGTGCTCTTAAAACATGTATAAAAATTGCACATAAAAGCATATTTTCTATAGTGATCACTTACTTCAATATGGTGGGTAGCCTTAGGTTTGTAATTATTTTTTCAACTCTTCTTTTTAACCTCAATACAGCTTCACTACATGTTCTAAGAGCCACATCAGCTTACATTACCTTAACAAGTAAACAGAGGAGTCACGGAAGGGGAACACTGCTTTGTTTAGTTTAAGTATATTTATAAAAAGGCTGAGCAGTTTGCTGATAAACATTTTCCTGGATTAATATTTACTGCAGTTGAATGGAGAGATGCATGATTAGAGTGGAGTAGTTTGGGATTCTGAACTGTACATCTGGGAAGCACATCTCAATAGTCTCCATGAGGCTCATATTTGAGCAGATGGCATTAGCGTATTTTTATAATAAAGGTTTATTACTTCAATGTTGCAGATACAAGGCTTTTTCTGCTCTACTTAAATTGTTCAAACATCAATGTCATATCGATATGTTTTAGGGTCTGCTCAGCTAGTGTGTGGCATCCTTGATGTTTTTCTCTGTCTGTCTGCCTAGGAAGATACCTTCAGACAATGCTCTTTTGTTTGCCCTGTTTGGTAAAGAGGGTCAAATGTATTGTCTGTTTCTGGAGGTACTCAACCTGTTAACAAGGATTAAATCTTGATTTTGATCAAGTAAACTCCAGGTAGAGGAGGTTAGTTTCTGGTAATATCTTTGAAAAATTGCTCTGTCTACTATTAAGCATTAAAATTAAAACTTTTTACTTTTGAATCAGCTGTGATCAATTACTCCACAGTATAAAACTTTAAAAAATAAGATCAGTAAAGCTTATTTATCAGTGTTTGCAGACATTTCTGTAGCATAGTGTAAGCCTCTAATGTTTTATACAGCGTTGGGGTATCAGTGATCAAAGCACCAAGGAAACAAGTTTCACAACAGTGCAGCAACATGATGGTTTCCCTGTTCTACTGTATTTGTAGGGCAAATGTGATTCTTCAAGACTAGAGACCTAATTTGCATTGTATCCCTTTTAAACATGAAACTATTCATATTTTCTTAGTGAATTAGAGTTACATAGCAAATAAGTGTTTTATTTTGAAACTAAACGACTTAAGCTTTAATGGTGGAATGCTAATCCAGTTAAGAATGCAATTTTTTTTCTGATAACATAAATCAAATAACATAAAAAACCCTGCAGCAGCTTTATAAAACTGTTTTTTTTTTTTTGCTTCATTAAAATTTGTTTTTAAATAATGTTAATGAAAAAATACATAAATAAGCCCCCACCTCAGTTACTCCAAAGATGCGTTAAAAACAAACTAATGAGCAAAGCTTATATTAGAAGGGTTTTAAAAAACTAAATAATTACGTGGTTTATGTGCTGTACCTACTGTAAAAACCCCATGAGTTACTGCAACATTTAATTTTCCTTTGGGATTAATTAAGTATTCTTGAATTTGCAGTTTGCATACTATCTGTTTACATGTATGGAATAAATTCACATTCACAACTTTTCAGCTCTACGATCAAAATTTCAGTAGAGCAGATAAGTTGTATTATTACTATTATGGCCAGACACTTCAATGGTAGTTTCATCAGAGAAAAGAACATATCCAGAAACAAATGTTGTGCTTGAGTGTATTTCCAATGTATGATCTGATTTTTAGTATTGCACCCTTCAATCAGCATGATACATGGACGTTCCCATACTTTTTATATTTAAAAAGTATGTAGTAGCAGCTTTGGGAAGAGGAAACTGTACACTTTTTCCTAATATGACCAAATATTTTGAATGATTTATTTTGAATTTACATTATGTCACACAAGAAAAAAATGTTGAATGGTGCTTTAACCTATTTGATTTCCAAACAAAGGCACGATCAGGTGGTATATCTAAACCACCAACATCATCAAAATGTATGGGTCTTTAGCACATGCACAGCACACAAATGGCTCCAGCTGCTTGATACATTTGTACAATTTAAAAGAAAGAAAAACTATAGTCTTGATATAAAGAATATAGAACTGAGAGTACATAGAGCTGCGTTGTGCAAAGAAAAATAAAAAGAGATGGAAAGAGAGAGCAGTGCAGCAGATGGCTGTCAGAAATTTATAGAGACTAATACAAGGTGAACTTTAGGGCTAATTCTGTGCCTACAATTACACAGATATGCCAGGAATGTATCTGCTCTCTACTGCCCTGTGTACTCAGGTGTTCAGGTGCATAGGAGGAATGAGGACTAGAATTCAAATCATGGTGTGCCTCATTTCTTTTCACACCTGGGCAACCCTTCAAAACTTGATGTGATTAACTCTAGAGGAGCAGAGGCTAGCGTGTATTCTGTTGAGTTTAAATAACCTGAGCCATGCCATTTCTTCCAAATGCAACATCCAGTGTTTCAAAATGTAAGCACCATAGAGAATGACTCCTTGCAAACCCTAGGAATTTAGAGTAATGGCTGTATTTAAGATGAAGTGGTGTTAAAGCTTCCCTCTTGAGACGTCGAACTTTATCTCCAATCAGGAACCTTTTTTTTTCCCACCACCTTCAAGGAAAAAGTGCTGTACTGTGTAGAAGATAGCCTCTGTCTTGTCTGAAGTGATCCTGATATTGGAGGGGGGTCCCACTTTCTGATGAACCTCTTGAAAGTTTCAGCAGCTCACAACAAACCAAACAAATGGCTGAACGAAAAAAAAAAACATGAGAGCTCTTTAAGTGCTTAGAAGGAGAGGCTTACTGATGGGGTGAAAACATTTTGAGGCATAGTTCGTTTTAAATTCAGTTCTGTTGTTGCTTTGTCTTGGTCCCTATACATATCCAGGAACATTTATAGAAGGAAACACTCTAAACATTATTAAAAAAAAATGGGTGTTGAAGAACTTCTATTATTTTAAATGGTCACAAAACACTGAATATATGTGCACTCTTTTTTGTGACAGCATGCACAAGCCCATTTCTCCTAGAGGAAATACCGGTACGCAATGATAAGACGGTTGCTCGGCTAGATGTCATCTCACCCATGCTTATATATAAAAATTTTCCCCGCAAAAAAGAAGATTTTCTGGTACGTTAAAAAAACCATGACCTGCTTGTATGTGTGAGTGTGTGTGCTGCAGTGGAAATTGGGACGTGTTTGCAGGGTAAATAAGGATCTGTAGCCACCATACCACTACTAACGATGAAAATTACAAAATAACTAAACTTATCTTCGAGGGAAAGTTACAATATAGAGGTAAATAACTTTTACAAGCAGCGATTTGAAATGGATTTCTCCAAATAGCATGCCAAACTTGACCTGTCGAGATGAAACTTTGCAACAAAGGCATCAGTGTGAAGCCCGACTTGTGCTTTCTGTGTACGCCATCGCGTGAAAGAATCTCCCAAAAACACTCTGGTCTTGTTTGCCTTCTCTGAGGCCTTTCCTTTCTTGTCATACCCTTCGTAGACTCTTTTTCTTTTCATGATCCTCGGCCATTCTCAAAGAACCATGGTGAGAAAGGCGAGCTTCAATGGGTCGCTGAAACTGAAGCTCAGCGCAGAAAAAGATAGCTAACTGGGGACGAGGACGTAGGGCGGCCTTACATAAACATATCACCAGAATGATTGTCAATTAGGAGGACCACTTATTTTGATGACCCCCCTGGAAAAAAAATCATCCTCCACTATACCTTTAAGCTTCTTTATTAACACTAATAAAGCCAGCACTGGCTCATGGCTGCCTCGTGCAATAGGACTGTTGAGCTCAACTAATGTGCAGGCCATGTACAGAACTATGAACCTCATAAACTTGTGCATCAATAGATGAGAAATTATTAAAGGGTGTATCCATTGCTTTTATCACATGATATTCCTGTTTCCACATTTTTATTAAACCTCATGATTATTTTTTCATGACAAAAACATAAAACAATTTCAATTTTTTTCTTGGTTTTACTTATTCATATTTGTTTTTTTTAGGTCTGAAGCACGTAGAGCAGGATGAGAGGGTCTCCATGGGAACCAACGGCAACCTGTACTTCTCCTATGCCTTACCAAATGACAGTCGCAATGATTACAGCTGCTTTGCTGCCTTCCACAAGATACGCACTATTGTGCAGAAAAGTCCTGTGCCAGTTAATGTGGAAAGATGTAGGTTTAACCAGAAAGCTAAACTCTATCACTCTTTTTAAACTAACTCAACATTACAAAATATTCTTATTTTTCTTTTTCTTTTTTACATTGTTTTTTATAGTATGGATTTTTGCATCATGTTTATACTTAGGGGAATATCTGGGACATTAATAGTATGACAAATGCATATTGGTAAACAAACACCTCTGTCCCTGCCTGCCCTGTTTTTTGTTTTTGTTTTAGTGAAACCAGAAAGCAGTTCTTCAGAGAGCAGCAATCCCAGTAAGTGATAATCTCACAGTATGTCCTGTAACTGTCTGATCAGAAATTTTGATTTAAAATCTTTAACAAGGTGCTGATACCTAATTAACTATAAGCTTTGTTGTATTATTTAAATGATGTTTGATTCAATTTAACACACAAATGAGGAGGACTATGGTTTTTGTGATGGATTCACAGTTCTTCCAGTTAGAGCACCCAGCATCATGCTGCCCTCTGGAGTCCAGACGGAGAAAGTGTTGCAGAAAGGACAGGATCTGCAGCTTGAGTGTATACCTGGAGGATAGTATGTGCATTTTATTGTATCACTGTCATCACAAGGCATGGGCTCAAAATAGACTCCCAGAGTATGATAACCTTGGTATAGTTTTATTATGTTTGAAAAAATGTACTTCCTGCAAAAAAAGAAAATGTAAAACTACCTAATTACCTAAGACATAACAGTATATAATAGGATTGATCAAGGATAACTTTACTATGAGAGAAGTATTGCCCTGGTTGCCAGACAGCAGTCAGCTGTTGAACTGGCATAGCCTCACACCAGTAGCTTTAAATGGGTCTTTCTATAAGAGCAGTGGCTCCTTAATAGCTTCATTAATTAATAGCTTAGGGTTTACAGTTCAGCCATTTCAGACCAGAACTATTTTTTAAACTTAATTTAGCTTGAAGCTGTTATTGGGCAATGTTCATTCTTTAGTATGTTTCAGTAATGTTGCTCTTTTTTTTGTAGTCCCACTCCCACTGTGACATGGATGAAATTGGGGGAAACTCTGACTGATCGGATACAAATGGATAAATATCAAAAGCGTTTGACCATCCCTGCAGTGGAAGAGAGTGATCAGGGAAAATACAAGTGTATGGCTGAAAACTCTGCTGGAAAAGTTGACCATTACTTTGACGTAATAGTAGAAGGTTAGTATTTACAGACAGAATTAATGACACAGAGATGGCATTTGTTTTGACTAAGACAGACATAGCTCTTCTTGACATCTTCCAGAGCCACCGGCTTGGCTTACAGAGCCTCCTCAGAGCCAGCTGACTGTGATCGGGTCAGAAGTCCTTATTAAGTGCTCAGTGACTGGAAAACCACCCCCAGTTATAACGTGGAGGAGAGATGGAGAAATATTCCGAGGTCAGTAACTAAAATTGTAGCTGTGATGCTGTAGCTCTACTACTATTACTAAGAAGAAGAAGCAACATTGAAACCAAAGGACCTGGAGTTCATTTTGTCATGTTAATGCTTTATTAAGTGTTAAACAGGGTTAATTGGACAGACCTTTATATTGTTAGAAAACATTACTTACAACATAAATTGTTATAATATAATAAAGTGTACACTGAAAGTTTGGCATTTACTTAGAAGATCAACCTCATTACATCTACATTGCTAAAACGATCTAGAAATAAGTCAATATTTCTTAAATAATATGTATTTACTCTTAACTTGACTAGGTAAATGATTTGCCAATGGAATTAGTAATTTTATTCTTAAAATGAAATAATTAGATAATATGCACTTGAAATAAGACCACACAATATTTTTTTCTTATTTTAAGTGAAAATTGTCTTGTTCCATTAGCAAAGTGTCTCACTTCCCTCCTCAATTGAAGACAAAATGCGCTTATTTTAAGAACAAATTTTTTTATTTTGATTCCAATTTTTTGTAGTGTATTCAAAGAGAATGCATGTGTACATAAAGTCTAAAATAATGAGTGACACAGTAAGATGGATTGATATTTGAAGCTGGTATTTATTAAAGCTAGACTACTGAACTATTAGGACTCCATTGAAAACATGTTTTAGAAAAGCAAAGGTTCAATTAAATGCTTTTTTGAAAATATTTTAAGATTATGAATATCTGGTTACTACATCCTACATACTTCTTTTTATTAAATACTAAAATCCAACCTTTATCTAAAATGTGCTTTCAAACCAAAGATAATTACTAAAAAGGTTTCTCTTGATTATTACAAGGAATTTTCTTATTAGAGATTTTTTTTAATTTGTTAAGAACTGCTTTTTCACAAAGAAGCTATTTGAGAAAAAAAAACAGCTTTATATTTTCAGCTGAAAAATTAATTGTGACTTTTGTCCTGAAGGCTTTGACATTCTGTTTCTGTTAGATGACAGAGCGAACAACAGACGAGTTCTTGATGACACTCTGATGCTTCACAAGGCCAGGCCTGAGGACAGTGGCGTCTACCAGTGTGAGGCCTCCAACCGTCATGGCAGTGTTCTCGCCAATATTAACATCTTAGTCATTGGTGAGTGAAATCTCAAGATTTTAACCATGAACAGTCTGCCTGGTCGCTACCTTGCAAATACAGTAACACAGAGGCGTCTTCATCACTTGAGTCTGAATCAGGAGCATTTGTGTGGAGAGATCGTTCTATCAAATTGTTCTTTTGCAATTTTCTAACCTTCTTTTTCATTTTATATCCTTGTAGCTTTAGTTGATTTTTCAAGTAGGAAATGGCTCTATCTACTGCAATTTTTCCATTTTTTTTTTACTTACTTTGTTATAAATTACGAACTTTAAGGGGATATTTCACAAGCCTTGCAACTGAAGCTTTAAAGTTAATGGAATGCAGTTGTATGGTTCTAAAAAATAATATTTACTTACAATAGGCTAGGTGGTGTAAGTTTTTACCAGGGGCCTAAACTGAATCTTATATTTATCTTATTATTATATAAATGCCCAAAATAGGAAATCTGAATAGTTAGATCAATATAAATTAAAATGTTTACCTTCTAAATTCAGTTTGAAATATACTAAACTTTAATAAAAATTCAACTCCTTTGCAATGTTTAAAATACATGACTGGAAAAAAAGCTTAATTTGCAAATTTCTGATTGAAGTAGAAAGAGAGGAAAGGGTGTTAACAGGTGAGAAATGTAGGTATGAATTTGTGAAGAGGCAAACTTTGTATGTTGAAGGTAGCATTAGCATTGTTTCACAGCTGGTTGGTGGGGGAATTATTTTTCTAAACAACCATAAACCATTACCTGAAAGCTTGTGGGGTTGTTTTCAATCATTTATTAATTTATAAATCATAAAAGTTGTACCGTAGTAAGTGCATGCAGAACTTCACATTTCTGTTGCTTTAATACTGGTTACTAAAAGTGTTTATACTTGTTTCTCGTAAGAAACATGCAAAGAAGAAGATATAATATTCTAGATGGCTACTTTAAAACTCTTTTTTTATGTTTTGGGAAAATTGTCTTCTAGAGATAGTTTTTTATTTAAATTGTTCAGCTCCACAGATTGGTGTCAAATATCAGGCTGGTGTTCTCAAGAGCCTGTTCTACTATTTATAGCTCTACATCTAAGACAATGGAATCTCACTCACACTCTGTGCTCTTAGATATGGCACCTCTTATGCTGACAAAGGACTTCCAAGAGTATGGAGTAATAGAAGAGGAAGACATTGTCATGAACTGCAGCGTTTTCAGCTCTCCTCCATCCATGATCACTTGGTAAGTGGAGTGAAATGTGAAATGTTTAAACATGAATTATTTTGTCCCATTTTTTTGTGGTTAAATAAAAAAGTTAAAATTTCCCCTACATTTGGAATATCTCAACCAGACTAGATTAGAGCTTAAACAGAAATATTACAGGCAGCAACAAAATAGTGGTCCCTTGGGTATCTATCAGTGGTGTCAAAAGTACACACATTTGTTACCTAAGTAGAAGTATAGATACTGCAGTTTAAAAACATTAAAAACACTCTGGTAAAAGTTGAAGTATCAACTTGACCTCTTTACTCAAGTAAAAGTGAAAAGTATGTGCTCCAAAACTACTTAAAGTATAAAAGTGTAAAGTAACCTTTAAAAAAAACAGCCAGATGCCACTATATGAATTGAAAACTAAATTGTTCGACAAATTCGAAAAATTCTTTGAGGTAGAGCAAAGGTTGAGGGAGGTCTTGTTGGTCTCCTTCTCCCGAAACGTCCTCGCCTGTGTCCGACCTTTCAGACATTTCAACATCTTTTTCGGAATCTAACATTGTAGCATGGCATAGACAATTCACGTTTGCAGTTTGAAGAACACCTGCTTGCTTCTGATGATTTCCTTTGGCGTCAGCACAAATTTGACAAATAGCTAAACAATGAGCGCTTAATGAGCGTTATATGACTCATCAAAAAACACTAGTTTTCACTAGATGTGGATGGCGCCAATGATCTGCATTAGATGGCGCACATGACTTGAAATAAATATTTATAAACATAAAACTGAAGCCAAGAGTAATGAATTACGTTTGTTTTAAAGATGTAAGGAATAGAAAGTACTGATACTTGTGTGAAAATGTAATGAGTAGAAGTCAGAAGTAGAAAGAAAAATAAGACTAAAGTATAGATACCCAAAAAGTGTACTTACCGTAATTACAGTATCAAACTATTTGTACTTCGTTACTTGACACATCTGGTATCTATGTCTACAATCTAATGTCTGTAATGAGAGACAGCTTGAAATTAGTTTGACCTACTGTAATTGTGCTAACTATATTTTGACCAAATGAAAAACAATGTTGAGAACATTGAGTTTCTAGAGCAGAGATGTGCTACAACAAGTTAAAGACTTTTTTTCACCTAATTGCCAGCTTTAATTGGTGAATTTGATAAAATTGAAAGCATTAAGAGGTGTACAGTAAGTAAGTATTAAGAGAAGACTCCAAAACATTTATAAAATATAAAATTCTATTTTATGCAAAAAAGTACAGTATAAACAACGGAGAATTCAAAAAAATCTATTTCTTCCAAGCTGAATAATTTGCAAAAGTGAAAATCATGGAAAAAAATAATCTACACATAAACATGTTTTCTGCTCCATGTATTTAGGTCTTTATATAAAATAGCTGATTTTCCAAAAATGCAGTGCTCTGTTATCAGAACTGTGCTGGGGACAGATCTTACATCTCGCGCCTTTTGTTTTGCAACTTTGAAATCACTATGAGTTATAACAAAAATATAAAGCAAATGTTTTCAGATCTATTAATGGATATTTGTAAAATCTTTATTTCAAGGACCAAAGAGGAGACAGTTGTCAAGGGAGAACGATTTGAGGTTTTCGAAAATGGGCAATTCTTGAAAATCACTGGTACAGAAAAAAGTGACAGTGGGAAGTATGTTTGCATGGCCAGTAACACAGAAGGCATGTCAAATCTCACTGCTCTGCTACACGTGAAAGGTAGGTCTACAAATGCATTACATTCTGCTTTTGCCTTTGTGAAAGTAATTATAGAAGTGAAATACATAAATTCCAGTCATTGCCTCATTTCTGTTTTAATTAATTTTAAAAAGATCTACAGTGTGTTGCAACTATTTAGAAGAATACTTAAAGTTCAGATTAATCAAAAAGTGCAGTCATAAACATCATCTGCAAATGTTTTTTTGTTTAATAAGAACTTGCAGGCTTATTGTTTAAGCACTTATAATGAGTTTTTTTATATTGTGAAACAAATATGTACGTATTGTGAAATAATTTGCCCTGATTCATGACATATGTGAGACAGATGGAGTTAGACAGCTTTATTTCTCTGTTTCAGTTTAGCTGCGTAAATCATCGCTTCTTTACTTTGAAGTCTGTCTCTAAAATCATGTTTTGTCTTCAGAACCAACACAAATCGTGGTTCCACCTCAGGATGCGCAGATCATCAGTGGGACCTCAGCCAGGTTGATGTGCCAGCCAGTGTACGATAGAAGTCTGCAGGACACCTTTGAGGTGATCTGGAAGAAGGATGGGGAGGAGATATTTCGCTCCCCAGAGGAAAGTTCCAGGTAACTGACTAAGCTTTGATAGTTTTTGAGTTGGTGGATTTGCTGAGCTTCTCAGTATTCTCTTAAAGCAATGGTAAAACAAAACAACAGAAAAGCAACATAAGCAATGTGCTAATCAAAGACATCTCACAAACAACATTTTATTGGTCTTTTGTTATCTTAACGAATTGAAAATCAAAAGCATCAAATGCTGCTGAACGTTTAACTTTTAGCCCTTTAAGTTCATCTCATTTCTATTCTCAATAATGCATTTTTTGCACAAATGCCTATCTGCACTGAACCATTGCAATTTGCACACTGTCTTTATCCTCTGCACTGTTTTACACTTTGACCACTGCTGCACTTTTTGTATAACTCTTGCCATTTGAAATATCAATGCAATGTTCATAAGCTGTATGTAACGCAATTTCGTTTTGTATGCACACTGTGCATACAAAATGACAAATAAAGAAGTCTAAGTCTAAAAACAAAAAAGTATTCTATATTTATGCATAAATACAGAATATACAAACAATATGAATAACCTTAAGAAGTACATTGGTTCAGTTAGGTAAAAAAATCCTAAGTCAAATACTACTTTTTTTTTTAATAAAATCTCTAATGCCAAAAACCAGAAGGATTATTTTCCTCTGATAGCGTCTCTCAGGGTTGGAGAGTATATAGCGATGGTTATACTGTACATAGTTTCCAAAGGTGCCAATTGTAGAACGGGGCTGCTGGACAACACAAAATGTTAAATAATTAAGTAAGAGATATATCATATGAATCAACACAACATTCTGCAGCCCTGTCTTTTTCCCTTATCTCATACTCATTATGGAGGATAACAAAATAACCCTGTTCCCTACGCAGCTATTCATCATTCTGATCTAATCACTCTTATCAATCAAATGTGAGGTGCCTTAAAAGAAAATTTTATCTGCCTTCTGATGACCTTAATCAACCAATCTGGCATAAGTTGGTAAGGAAATGTGTAAGTGCGTTTAGCAGTCAGACTCTATAGTTGTTAGAAGATTTAGTTAGGATGTGATCTGTAGCTTCTGACGGAGGCGATGGTGGCTCAGGAGGTGGGGGTCATTTAACTGGCTTTTTCCACCTGAATTAATGGTTAGAACTTGCTCTAGAGGTAGACCTGATACCCATCCATGTTCTCCTATCTTTGTCCCACCCATGCAATTTCTACAGAGTTTAGGTCTGGGGAAAGAACTGCCACAATCCAGATGACTAATTTTCCGTTTAATGGAAACCCCTAAATTCTCGCATAAATTCAATGGTCTTTCAGATCAGTTTTTGATGCTATAAATGCTAACAAGGTTCCAAAGGAAGTTTGGAAATGGAAGGACCCCATAGCAGTCCACTGGTCTTCCAACATGTCTAATGTTGTGTAATGTTGCTAGAAAACCTGGTGAACTTTAAAATATTAATATAAAGTAAAATAAATACAAGTATAGAGTAAAAACAAGACTTCAGGCACAAATCATTTCAAGAAATCGATAGTCCCACCAATGATAAAATATAAAAACATTTTATGTATTTTTTATTGGAGGCATTCATTTATTGAGAATATGTTTTGTGTTGTTATCAGTAATATGTCAAGTGTTTTTATTAGCTGCTTTCCATTTTTAAACAAAATTCCATATCTGCAATTGATAATACATTATGGTTATAATTGTATTTATAATACATTATGGTATTTCGCAATAAGGTTTTGAGTAATAGGAATTTATCAGAACTAATCTTCTATACTCGTCCTGTTTACATAAATAAATAATCTTATTTGACACAGATACATTGTGGAAGGTGACCTGCTTCAGATCATGAATGTGAACCTCAATGATCAGGGAATGTATACCTGCATTGTACGGACAAGTCTTGATGAGGATAAAGCTTCTGCCTTTCTAACTGTACTAGGTATGACTCCATAGTTTGTGTCCTTCCCTATGAAATTATTTATTTGTTTCAATAAATCTCAGATACATAAACCAATATCCCTCTTTCTTCACAGATGTCCCAGATGCTCCTATGAGTTTAAAGATATCTGATCAGGATTCGAGGAATGTTACTCTGTCCTGGATACCAGGGAGTGATCACAACAGCTCTGTCACAGGTAAACATTTTGTCAGAATTAAGAAAAAGATTTTGCTATGGAAATTTTCTGGAAATGGTCCCTTGAAGGCTAAGGTAACAAATTTGCCTCAAAGTGCTTTTAGAACTAATTAAGTACAGGTGCATTTGAATCACAATGGATTTTCACAGCATATTTCATATATAGCAACATCTAAATTGGAATTACTTTGTCATCATTTTGCAATTGGAGCTAAGCACCTTTATTTCTTATTGAGCTATTATTTTATATAAAGGACTTGCTTTACTATAGTCAAGAATGAGAAGTGCCAATTGGTCTATGGAAACAAAAAAATGCACCTGCAATAGGTTGGTAATCTATTTACCTTGCGCAAATGCTCTAAGCCACCGTATTTTGATGAAGATTTTGTGTTGCTGTGGTAAGAGTTTAAAGGAGCCAAGTGAACTAATTTTGCACGCCCTAAAGCTGCCAAGCTATTTCACAATGATTGCAGGTAGGATTGCTTTGTAGAGAAGATACAGGCAGAGGAGAATAGAAAGGACCTTTTCCTGTTTGTAGGTTATAAAACAAAAAACAATCAGGACATAGTGAGTGTGAGGTTAAACATGAAAAGTTGAATGCAATGTTACAACTGTTCAAGTCAATCAGCAAGTCGATTAATGGTTCAATTTCTGAAAACAAAGTTACTTAGGAAGATCGTTTTTCAAAACATCCCAGATGCACTAAACCGTTTTTCAAATGAAATTAACATTTAAGGCTTTTTTTCATCATTTATCATAGACGATATAAAAGGATTTGGTTATTAAAAAGCTTCTTCTGATCTTCCTGAAGTTCTCCCAAATAACCCCAAAAATTGTTTAACTGCATTAAAAACTGAACAAAAGAAAACTGCTGTTAAATTTTCTTTTGCCATCAATAATGAGTCAATATGCATAACTTAAATTAAAGGAATGACAGATCACATTAACAATTGCAGAAAGTGAGTTTCAGCAACACAGTAGCAGCAAAGAGTATCTCACAACATAATATGCACTGTAAGGATTTTGTAGATTTAAGATTTTACTGTGGAAAAAATGTAAATTACTTACTGTACATCAGGGACTCCAGTAATTTCCTTTTTTAACACTTAATTTACTGTAATTTATTTAAACAGTATTTTACTGTAAATTGAATTACAGTAAAGTTACAGTAAAATGGCAATAAATTACATTAAACTGTTTAGTTTTTATTGTGTTTTCCAGAATGTGCATAATCGGTTTACTAAAATAGTGAAATGTATGAAATCACATCAATCCTTAAAGATGTACAAACAATATATTACAGATTCAATCAATTTTTTTTTTCATTCACAGGACAGAAGGACTTATTGTTTAAGCTTAAGTATTAGTTTTATAATAAATTACTAATTATCAGTACATATATTTAAATAAAATAGATGCAACAACAGAGTAATCCAGAAGAAAACCAGCTGCAATAACATGGATTAAGAAGCAGTATAAAAAAATTTATCACAGTATACCTTTCACACAAGTCTATTACAAAGTGTTATTAAAGGAAAATAAAAGGCAGAAAGGGGAGCTAGCAAACAGAAAAGAAACTGCAGTGTTTGACTGGTTTCCTCATAAATGATGAGTTCATGTAAAACATAAAACAAAAGAGCAGCACAACGGCATTGGCAAAGTATAAAAATGTAAAATAGCTAGTTATTTGGAGCTGTAGGTGCAGTACCTCAGTTATAAAAGGGATGAAAATGGTATGCAATATACACTGGAGAAAAACCTGACCTTAACTCACACAGCTCTCTTTACCAATTTTAGCATCTTTTTCAAGTTTAAAATAGGCTACTGTGTGACATATCAGTAGTTTAATAATAACACATACAAAGCAGTTCAGGAGATAAACATAATCTTGCCCTCTGAGCCCGAGGAATGAAGCAGGAGAATTAGTTTTGTCTAAAGATAAGCCCAAAAAAAATAATCATGCCCCTCAAAAATGGGTCCCCTAAAAACAGAGCAGCAAACTGTCTCCATAAAGATTCTCAGAGATAATCGCAGGACTACAGAATTATTTTTCCCAACGGCTTTAAAAAATTATAGCAACATGCTGTTAAATTGGAATTTAATTAACGGTACAATAACTAACTGCTAGTGCTTAACCTACTTGATCAACTGTAAATTAACTTGCAAAGTAAAGCTATTTAACAATATTTTTCTGTTATGATGAAAAATTGCAAAATGTTAGAATTTAGGTACATTTTAAGAGAGCTAAGAATTCCATTTTTCTAAATTAAGTGAGATATTTTTACAAAATCATTAACAGCTTTTTTCCCTCCTCAATAATACGTGTTGGATTGTTTAGGACCAGCATGTAACATTAAACCGTCAATGTTTAAAAGCAAGTTGTTTCTCAATAATAAACAATCATCGTATGACTTCAGAAAATGCATCTTACTGATAATTTCGAGCTATTATGGTTTTATTGCTTTGACTCTGCTTTTTTTTAAAATATTCCTGCTCTGGCTCTAGAAACAGCAGTGCATAAAAACAATAATGTAATTTGTTTTAACTTTCAAATTAAAGCTGGGACTCTTTCAAATAGTATAAACACTTAAACTAAGATGATCTTTTATTTTGCTTTGTTCTATTTAGCATATTTAGCATGGTTCAGAAACAACAATGCATGCCTTAAAAAAATAGCTGAAAACAAAATCTGACCATGCAATAAGTCGATCTAAATATAAAAAAAACATGTACTGGCTTTAAAAATCACAGTTTAAATGAAAGCTTAGTGTTTTTCACAAATTATTTTTGTACAGTGACCTTGATTTAAATCCTTTATCTGAACATTTTATACTGGTATTGACTTTACTCTTAATCTAAGGAGGACTCAAAGGAAAAAGAAAACATTAGCAATAACATTTCTAAGAACTGAACACTTTAACAAATATCTCAGACTTCGAGATGATCATATACATTCTAGAATTCTTAAGCAAAATTGTGAAATAGTCCTATAGTTCAGAGGCTAAACAGAAGCTGTACAGTAAATTAAACAATCATACTTAAATTCTGGAGTCAAAGAGTGGAGTCTCTAATGATTGGACAGAAAATTAGAAAAAATAAATTTTTTTGGAAGTGTAAATTGAAAATAAGAAAAATGTGCAGATGTATGACTATAGTTAGAAAAGGAAGTTGGTGATAATCAACATTGCACATTAACTGTTGTAAGAATTGAAAGCAGCCGAAAAAATTAAAAATTAATGTCTCACTTCTGGTCTGATCTACACAGAGATGGTTGCACTTTATAGCTCCTTGACAGCTGAAGTTGTCACGAAAGGACAAACAGCTAAATAACAGATAAAACAGTCCTCGATCATAAATAGATAGTCACTTCAGCAGATGTGGAAACCTAACAGTTCTATCTACTGCAGCTCAGGGTGCATCTATCTTCTTAAGGGAAGAAATATAGTTGGTATCAGGGGAAGCAGAGAGCCATTTGGATGCCTCTATGCAGTTATCTGCTGACCTGTTTCAGTGATTCTGCCCTGAGCTCTCTTCATCTACAAATAAACGGTTGATATGCCGAGATGATTTTTTTCTTTTTTCAACCACATCTGATGGCTGAGTTTACTTTATGTTTGGCTAGATTTATTTTTTAAGTGTTTTGGACCTCTGGAATCTTTTACTCCCAATAGAGCCATGATTTTTTATGGACTGCTACTCTAACAGGCTTCTTTTTTCAGATTTCCACAAATGTAGTGATTTTTATGCAAAAGTCTTACTGTTAAGATATTTTTTTATAGAAAAATGCTTGACTGCAAATTAATTAATCATGCAGAATTTCCCAACCGCTGTTTAAGTCCTTTTTAAACTTAACCTCTTACACCCTCAGGGGGTATAAATAAATTTCTGCCTGACAAAAACACACAAAAGTAAATCACTTATAGCCTCACAGCTGTTAGATTTAAGAAGAAACTTTTGGTATGTCTGTAAAGGTAAGATGTCATAGAATGGTTTTCTGGTGTCAGCACCATTGTAGCTTTGACCCTGCCTGAAATATTAGGGACAAAATACAAAATATTTTGCATTTTTTGAACCTCGCCAAAATTTTCTTTGAAATAAACATTGCAAAACACTACCAAAATATTATTTATAGCACAAAAAAAGTAGTCCAGACTTTTAAATCTAAATGTTGTGTAAAAATATACCAAATTTGGACTCAATCAGATGAATCATATTTATTTTAGAATGGTATTAGTGAGAAATTTCTTAGGCTGAGAGGCCATTTTGGCACATTTATCCAAAAATGTCACCAAACTGTGCCAAATGTGTTTTTTACATCAATACTGGGGGTTTGTTAAAATTACGAGGTCACGTGGCAGCTGGACCCACCGGTGGGTCCGTCGGGTTCTAGGGGTTAATGCAGATACACTATAATGCATTTATTTTAGTCATAACCTGGTATATACCATCCTCCTAAAATAGTTTTTACATTTTTTGCAATCCTTTTTAGAGAAAAATAATGAAATGAAGCTTATTTGGACCCCTTCTAATACCCATTTTTCTTGCAAGGGTATGCAAGAGCCTTTAAATTGTGTGTTGTGCATTCATGTGAATCAAGTGTTGGCAGCATTAGCAGTTTGCCCTGGTTAGCTTACCATTGTTTTCCGGTCTCTTACACAATAGGTAAAAAGTTGCACAAGCAGCAAAACGTAACAGTCACTGAACGAGTCTCTGCTTGTTGGAATTGGCCCTTTGGTGGAATAGAGACAGGAGTGGTGAAAGTATGATGGGCTAATCATAGCTTCCTGCCAAAGATGACTTTAATTCAGGAGGAGGACCAAAATCGTACTCTTCGAAAACCAAACTCTTGTGAGATTTTTTTTGCTTGAACAAAGAGTCCACTTGATAACCCGAAGCCACTTTCACACTCTAGGTTTTTTCAGCAGGTTTTGCTTAAAGCCGAACACTAACATGCTTTTTAAGATGGAAAAGCCACACTTCTGGTTGAAGACTTAAAGAAAGGAGGCTTTAGACCATTTCCGCTCTTTTATCATGCTCTGAAGAATGTTATTCAATGAGAGAATATTACATACACCTGTGTAAAAAAAATAAAATAAATAAATCACCAAAGCAAACCACAGCACGATTGATTCCTCAGTAAAGCTTAATAGAAGAGCTGATTTAGTTAGAATATAAGAGTCTGAGTTGTCTCTGTCAGTATGTTTTTGCAGGCTTGTAAAAAATGAGTATGTTTCCTATTTCAGATGTTAAAAAGAATTGCATCTTCAAGGATGTATCGAGTTCACAAGGTTTAATGTGTTCTCACACATCACAACATTTCTTTTTATCCTTTTACCTACATATGGACCTCCTTTCATTTGTAGTTTAAGGAAGGCTTCTTGCTTTTCATTTGACTTTTTTGACCAATATAAGACATGCTGAGCAGGGGAAGCTTCTTTCTGTTTTTCAGTGTCTTTTATATTCTTAACTCTTTATGTAGACTGTCTGGATCTTTCTGTTAAGAAAAGAATGAATAAAGGTAGCATAAAGAAATTAAATCTCTTTATCTGAGTTATCTCATAACTTCAAACTTTGCTCTTTATGTCATTGTAAAAGATTTCTGTCAGTTCATCAGTCGAGTTGCATTTGTATTTTTGAGCTTCTTACTTAAACTAACCCTTCTTTCTGTATAAATGGCAATTAAAGTCTTATCTGACAGCATTTACATTTTTCAGTAAGGTGATGATTAAATATGACTGATCCTCCTCTCTCGTGCGTAGAATTTGTGGTGGAGTATGAGGAGCACCAGTGGGAGCCCGGCAGGTGGAAGGAGCTGCAGAAAGTGGTTGGTAACCAGGCAACAGCCGAGCTCGTTCTTCATGGAGACCTTAACTATCAGTTCAGAGTTTATGCTGTTAATGCCATTGGACCTGGACCACCTAGTGAGCCCACAGAGAGACTCAAAACACCCCCTGCTGGTAAGACTCACTTAATTTTATTAGCATGCTTTTGGGAGGTAATCTGTCGATTTTCAAAGTGTTTGTCTTTGAGCATGTCACCCTACAGTGAGAAGTGTAAAAACGTTTACAGCATGAGCAAATATTTCCATCTTGCATTTTAACTTTGTGTAATACAAGTGAATCACAGCAAATATAAAAAAATATCTTCAACAATAGATTCTCTTCTTTGCAACCTAATTATATGCACATTTATTTTTCTCTTTGAAGCACCAGACAGAAATCCAGATAACGTCAAAATTCACGGACACCTTCCCCATGAAATGGACATCAGCTGGGACGTAAGATCTTTTTTTTTAAATTGAGATTTTAAATTTGAAACATTCACAAATACTCTAACATGAGTTTGTCTCAATAAATTGGAAAATGATTAAAGGTTAGTTAAAGTTATAAAATGTAAACTCATTCATTTTGATACTCAACCATACTGATACTGACCATAATTTTTGTTCATCATGTACAGTAAGTACGATGAATATAAAAATGAAGGCCGAAGGTGCTGTGTACAGGGACATTTGGGGGAAAGTTTAGTGGAAGAAAAACTGTAGATGAAGAGTTTTGCAGAAAATCATGAGGCATCAAATGCGACTGGAGTCACCGCTTTGAGATCAACCATACAGACATATTCAGGACATGTTTACAGCTTTCACTAACCTGGTTTTAAGCCACACTTGAACCCAAAACCAGCTTTTGTTCAGCTGTCCAAAGCATTCTTTTTTAGTTGGTGGTTATTTTTAGCTTTCACTTAGAAAAAAAGCTTGATTTAATGTCCAGCATTAATCATCCACATTATACCAATACCTGCTGTAGTCAACATGTTGTAACTATTCTTTATGGCCAGCAAACAGGCCTGAGGGAAATCTATTAGTCAACATCTTCCCAAAAGACCATTGACTATGGTCCAAAAATAAAAATATGAAAAATAGGAACTCCAAAACCACCAATGACAAAGAAGCGAGAGCTGCTGTTAAAGCAAACGGGACTTTTTAACTACTCAGTAAAGCTATAGCTGATCCTCACGTTGCCACACAGCATTCATGGCATTATTATTAAATATTATTCTTGCACCTTTACTTTACTTTGCAAATCGATTATTCTGTCGATAGTTTTTTTTTTGATTCATTGCTTAATAATTGGATAGCCAAAGAGGCTAAATCAAACCAGGTGACTAGTGTTGTCACGATACTAAACTTTTCAACTCGATATCGATATTAAGAAAAATATTCGATACTCGATACCATTTTCAATACCACAAGGATAAAAGGTCCAAATTTCAACAGAAATATTTTGATTAATAACTAAAATACAATAAATAAATACAATAAACAATAAGAACAATATTTTGAGGTTGTTTGATGTGCACAGTATTAAGCAAGCTTGATAAAAAAACTTACAAAATTAAAATTAAGTGTTCCTTCCTTGGCTATGCTTTGCACACATAGCAATGACGCTAGCCAAACAGGTTAAGAAACAAAAATCATTCTCAGCAGCTGCACCCCTTACAAAAAAAGTCTGAAACTAAAAAGTGCAGAGAATTATTCAATCACACAGTGTTCAGAAAGTCCATTTTCCTCTATTCTGCACTTTAGATGAATGACTGTTTAGGTGCCACTAGTGGTAGCACTGTATCGATACTTTTAAAAATGAGTATTGTATCCGGATACAACCTTTCAGTATCTATACTTTTTTGAGTATCAATACTTTTGACAACCCTACAGGTGGCACTAAAACCTTTCCACTTGAGGAGTTCTGGATAGAGCATATTGACAGACCAAAAAGTTTTTTATCTTAAATGCAAAATGTTTACATATTTTTTTTTTATCTTGGTATAATTGCTGCTCTAAGTGGGTCGCTCTGTCAGCTAAAGGCATGTTTCAGTCTCTATACTCCAGCTAACGATTAATTAATTAATAATTTAGTTGATGATTATTTATATAATCAATTAATCATGATTAATCCGATTGTTTCAGCCCTACACCAGATAGTACATCGGCTGTCTATTCAGTATGATTTATTTTTGCATCAAAAAGATTTATTCGGTGGTCATCTTTTATAATCAGTTTAAAAAGCTGCATACTGTATGTACTCTTGACTACATGGTTTTGACGTGTCCTGTTTTGTCTTGCAGTCGCTCTCTCCTACTGAATACAATGGCCCAGGACTTGAGTATAAGGTCTCCTACAGAAAACTTGATGTGGAAGATGAATGGCAGGAGCACCTGGTCACAAGACCCTCCTTCATCGTGAGGAACACATCCACCTTTGTACCTTACGAGATCAAAATTCAGAGCAGGAACAGCCTTGGCTGGGGTCCAGAACCAAAACCTGTAACTGGTTACTCAGGAGAGGATGGTGAGTCATATGTCATCTTGTCATGTCGGTTTCTTTATTTCTGAGTTTCCTGTTGATTTAACAAACTGTGAAGACTAGGTTCCTACACCTGGTGATTGTTTCTCTTATTCTTACTTTGAACCTCTTCTGCTATCGTTTCCACCTGCGTCCTCAGTTGTCTTTTGGCACTGTCTGCGGGAAAATGTGTCAGGTTAAGTTCTTTTCTTATTTTTCCTCTTTTAGTTGAAGGCTTTTACCATGTGCCAGTGTGTAGTGGTGACCCTCCCCCCCACCCCCCCACGACCTTTCTGACAAATGCAAGAACAACAGCATTGTTAAATCTAGCAGGTGGCAGATAACCTTTGTATAAGAGAAGAAAGTAAAATTTCCGACTCTGAGTCAGAAGCTGTGCTACAGCTGACAGATCACGACACATTATGTGCTTTAGGCCTATTGAGGCTTTCCCTCACTTATCACCACTTCCGTGCTTTTATTTAGTCTTTGTTTTGTTATCTTGAATAAGATTTTTTTTTTTAATCATAACTATTTTTTTTACATATGTATATTTTTTTTCCCCTCTTTTCCTTCAAGTACCCACTGCAGCACCACAAAATGTGGCGGTGGAGGTTATCAACTCCACTGTTCTCAGAGTCAGCTGGAGTCCAGTTCCCCCAGCCACAGTCCGAGGGCACTTAGGCGGGTACAATGTAAGTTTCTAAGGATTTATTTTTCTCATGCTTACCTTATTAATATTAATATTATTGATATAAAAGTAAATAAGAATTTGAGGTTTATGCTGGCATATTTTTTTTACTGAAATGTCTGGTGGTGTGGCAACTTATAAGGTATTCATTAAGCAGGAATAGAGAGCACAAATGCACTAAACATAATTTTTTGGAAAATTTTGGAATTCATTTTTGTTTAAAAACTGACCTGTCTAAATCAATTTGACTCCATTCAAGAGCTTTGATTTAATAAGTTACAGAAAATAATGATTAATTCTATCTTTCTATTATTATTGCATTTATATAAGAAGTAGAAGCATCATCACACCTTTTGTGGAGTTGGTTTAAAACAATGATTTTTTTTTTAAATAAAGACAATACGAAGAAGGAATTAGCACTTTAAACCGGCCATAGCGTGTTTCGGCCAATTGCCTACTTGTTTTCCATACAATAAATCTCATATTATATCTTTAGAGATAAAGTCATAGAGTCTCTCTTGTTATTCTTTCTTTGATATTTATTTTTGTAAACATGCGATTGACACTTAAAAAAGCCTGAGAGAATTCCATCACTAACAATGTCCACACTAAAGCGTGTAGTTATATGCAATGTGCTCATGCTTCATTTAATGTGTTTACAGACGGAATGTAGAGTCAATTTTGTGATTATTTGGTAATGATTATAAGGGTTATTCCTAGTCTATATATGGGTTCATCAAAGGTTTAAAACTTGCGTTTCCTGCATATATTTCTAGAATCCAATGTCTTTGCAAGATTTGGCAATGGACCTTATTGTCAAGAATTAATGTACATGAATAAAACATGACTTGCATCTTTTTTAGTTGTTTGTGTGTATTAAAACCTTCACAACAGTGTCTTTGGTATTATCATTTACCATTTGGATTATAAAAAAATTATAAATTATATTTTTTTAACTAGTTGATTCATTATCAGACACTCTTTTTCCTTACTTCTTGTTCTTTTATTATTACTTTCTATCTCACCCCTGCTTGTTGTTACCTCACAGGTTTACTGGGAAAGAACAAAAAGTTTCCTGAATCCTGAAAAAGTTTTAAAGGAACGTAAAGAAAGCATGTCTTTCCCTGGACAGAGGACTGATGCCATTGTGCCAGGACTTGAAGCTTTCTCAGAGTACATACTCACTGTTAACGTTTATAACAAGAAGGGAAAAGGACCTAAGAGTGATCCAGTGACCTTTCATACTCCAGAGGGTGGTAAGACCACTTAGCCATAAAATACAACATGTGTGCTGTTTTGCTTTCAGATAGATAAAAAGAAAAAAGCTTGACATTTGAATTTATACAATTTACATAAATATTGTGGCTTTTACTTTTGATTTTCTGTCTCTTAAAAAAAGGACCTAAAGAGAAATTAGAAGAATAATGATTGTTGCTAAAATGCTACGATAAACTGATTTTAAACAAAGGGCTAAATGCCTGGTAACCAGAGATGGGAAGTAACGAAGTACAAATACTTCGTTACTGTACTCAAGTAGATTTTTCTGATATTTTTACTTTACTTTACTACTTATTTTTATGGCGACTTTTTACTTCTACTCCTTACATTTTTACACAAATATCTGTACTTTCTACTCCTTACATTTTAAAAAATTGGCTCGTTACTTTAGTTTTGAATCATTTCAATGGAGTTACCGTTATTATTTTTCACGTCATCAATACCAAATTCAATCTAATTGGATGGGAATCTACGTTGCATTTGACGCACCACTACAAGATGAATCGACAGATTCGGCGGTATTCATTGGCGGCAAATCATTGCAGCTTGGTGGCGGTGGCGTTAGCATAGTAGCATGGACGACGAGATGATTGAAAATGAACACAACGGAGATCTAGTCCTATTGGCAGACATCCATTTAAAATGTAGGCAACGGCATGAAAAAAGTGGTTTCTACTTTTACTTTTATACTTTAAGTAAATTTACAAGCCTGTACTTTGTTACTTTTACTTGAGTAAAGAAGTTTAATCAGTACTTCCACTTTTACCAGAGTATTTTTTAACACAAGTATCTGTACTTTTACTCAAGTACGGAAAGTGAGTACTTTTGCCATCTCTGCTGGTAACATACTGTACATTGCAGAAAGTTCGAGAAGTAGATCAAATATATTTTATATTTAAAACCTTCATACAACATAACAATTTTATTCACTTTTGGCAATAGAATTATCTAAACACTTTCTAATTGTATTTGCATTCCTTAAACTTAAAGGATTCTACCTGCTTAAATACTTGGGATGTATTCTACTTTAAGAAAACAGTGCAGGCGTGTCACAATATGTGAATTCAAAGAGATCATCTAAAATATTGGAAAGAGAATAAACCTCCATGATACTAGGTTAAAATGTTTTCTTTTTGGGGGAAATATGAAGAGTTTTTGGTTTAAAACCTATTCCAGCATTAATCCCAGCCCAAAAACAATCTACTTTAAATTATTAAAATATATGACATTGAAAAGGGTAAAAAACATCTCTTCTTATTATTTAGCATTTAGCAAAGTAGAATGGTTTTAATAACCCAACTAAACAAAATCAAGTTTAATATCTGGCTTTGAGGGGAAAAAAAACCTAATGTATTTTTGGGGGTATTGTATATAGATCTATCGATATGCTACAACAAACATTAAAAGGTTCAAATATCATTTACCCCAGTCTAAATTATTGTTTTGTCGTACATTTAACTTATTAAACATGGAGACTATTTAATTTAAAGTCTTATCAGGTTCTCAGAAAAGGCTTTAGGTTTAAGCTGTTAGACTGACTTCCTTCCTTAAGCCTCTGTTTG
Source organism: Cyprinodon tularosa (assembly GCF_016077235.1). Taxonomy (NCBI): domain Eukaryota; kingdom Metazoa; phylum Chordata; class Actinopteri; order Cyprinodontiformes; family Cyprinodontidae; genus Cyprinodon; species Cyprinodon tularosa. The sequence continues at coordinate 186,585 of NW_024038678.1, forward strand.
GTTAATAAAAACACAAATTAAGTAAACTGAACTCATACAGTACATCTAATTATATATAGAAACAAACCGATATGTTTTTTATTCCTTAAAACTGTTGTTTGTTGTACAAAAACTCTCCAATTGTTATTTCTTCAGGGAAAAAAAAGCTTAATATAATATAGTAAAAGATGCTCCTTTATAGTACTGTTACAGTACAGGATAATTACAGTATAAGAAGAAAAAAAAAGGAAACTCTTGTATAAGTGTTATATTCTGAATATTGATATGTGCAAATATGTTTTAGTAATACAATGTCAAAGACAAACCTGAACATTTCATTCAGCAAATAGTGATAACAAATCAATGTTTATATCAGATGTAATTCTTCCCTAGATGCAATTGTACATATAATTTACAGTGGTATTAAAGTAAACATTTCTACCTTCTAAAGAACGATAGTTGAGCCCATAATTCAGTATTTCACCAGTTTTTTTGATCAAGACATCAGGGTTAAAAAAAAAATGGAAATTTATATTTTATGAAATTTTCTCATTCCTAGTTTGTTTGGATTAATTTGTTTTCTCTTCCCATATGTCAAACATAGGAAGTTGTATTACTTTAGGTTAATCATTTTCTTTACTCTACTTAGTTTTTCTCTCCTACAGTAAATGTTTCAAATGAAAAAGTTTTAATTAAGCAAATAGCTCATAGTAGTAAAACACAAAAATAGACTGTTGAATTGGATGTAGAAATCTTTAAAAAAATACCGCCTCTTTATGTTTTTCACAAGCATCTAAATGAAACAACATTATTTAGTAGTTTCATTACTGAGTGAAGAAGAAAGCAGATTTAATAAAGAGCTGCACTATGGCAGGGAGGGAGTTGTGTTTTTTAGACAAATAGAATAAGATCTTGGTTGCAGATATTGGTGTTTTGTTACTGTCTTTTTAATTTCCCTCTTGTTGAAAATAAAGAGAACTTAATAACAGTTTTGGCATTTAATATATTTCTATTGCACTCATACTCATGGTTAACCTCAAAGTGACATCAATAAATTAATTTATAATAATAATATTCTAAAGAATGATATTAATATTTAAGTTATTGAATTTTTTATATATATATTTTTTTCTTTTCAACAGTTCCAGGGAAAGTATCCATATTGGTTGCCAAAAACATTCAGAATGATGCCATTCTGCTGGAATGGGGACCACCGCTGGTGAACAATGGCCTCCTCACTGGTTATTTTCTCCAGTATCACCTATGTATGTAAAAAGTCTGACTGCTCTGCTTCTTGACAGTTAAGCTTTCAAACTTTCTGACTATTAACTTTAATATTTACACTGTTGTTTTGTCATTTCCATTGTTTCTGGACATAAAAGAAAACATTTGCTTGCAGTGTTTATTTGCGTTAACTAAAAATGAACACTTTAACATTTTAAAATTAGCAACACACATCAACAGATGGGTCTTTAACATCATAAAACAGTTTAGAATACACTTAAGCAACAATAACAAAGTAAATATCACAAATATCATATACAACATTAAATTTTTAATTACCTTAAAACAAACAATGGGTAGAAATGATTGTCGAAAAGCATCATAGACTGGCTGTTGATCATGAACGAGTGTTTGGTAAACTGCGGTAGTCTTAAGCTGATATTAGCCAGCCTGAATCCATTTCAAGTCCTTAGGTGAAGATTTCCACATGTTATTGGCTTGGAAACAAATGTGTTAAATAGAGCTTACAAAAGGGAACCTTCCAATTCTTGATGAATGCTCAAAGTGCTACTAAAACCCTTTTCCCATGGTGTTTTTTTTTTGTCAAATTGCTCAAGTTTTATGTAAATAGAATGCAAATCCCTTAATTGTCCCACAATGGGGAAATTCACTCTCCGCATTTTGACCCATCCCCTTGGGGAGCAGTGTGGGGTTAAGGGTCTTGCTCAGGGTCCCAGAGTGCAGGCTGCGGGGATCGAACAAGGTACTTGCAACCTTCTCAAGCGCACTGCTCTAACCATTAGCCCAACGTTTTATTGTGTTTCTACACCACAATAGTGCGTCTTTTCTCTGAAAATGAAATTGTAAAAGGAAAAAACAGGTTCCTGGGTAGAATTAATAAAAAAAAATATGCATAATTACCTGTATTTAGCTAGATTAATTCTAGTTGTGATCTAAAATGCCTTCAAGACGGACCTTTGGGGATAAAAAACCCCTTTACAACTATCGCCATTTACATGTTAATGCATCAAATTACATACTTAAGGTCTAAGGGAATAAATGCATAAAATGATCAATTTAAATGATAAAAACATGACTAATTGTCAAAAGTAACTGCAGTTTCCAAATCTGTTTTCTTCATGGTCTTTTTGCATCCCAGTGTCTGAGGCCATGCAAGCAGAAAAACAGAATCTGCCCATATTGAAACGGCTTGGCAAGTGTGCAAGGAGATCACAATTAACACTTCATATATTGGTCAACAGAAATGTTTTTTAAAAAAGCAATCCTGTTTTTAATTGATCATTTCCGTTTACACAATGCTTTAACTTTCAGATGTTAGAGGGAAAAAAAATAACACTGAACAAATTTCAGACATCTAAAAATTACTAGTAAGTAATAAAACAGAAGGGGGAAGATATAATCTTCCTTAATACATACAAATGTTAAAATTTCTACAAATCCTTTTATAACTTGTGCAGAATGAATCCAGTCTTCCCCCCTTCATGTGTGTTGTCTCATCAGACAGTTGGGGGCACTGTTTAACACTGAACCCTTCAACACATTCACCTCCAGACTTAGTTCTAAAGGCTCCCTGGATGTTGCTGATCACATTTCTGCTTGGACTACTGCTTTTTCCCCCTCCTTTTAGCTCCCAGTAGAAATGTTTGAGCTAGTGCTGGTGGTGCCTCTTGTGTAAATTTCACTGACATTTATCACTCTTAGTCCCAGCGCTTCATCATACAAGAGTGTGCCTCTATGATGTATAGCTCGGGCAAATGACTGAGAGAGAAGCTTTCATTACGATCTGTATTTTCAAAGCCTACACTCTCGTTTGCTGACATTTCTAAAGTCTTTTGTGTAAAATGTGATTGCAGAGACAGCCCTGTGCCGCCTCCATCTGCACCCACGGAGTCTGGCCAGCTTTTCAGTATACTCCCCCCCTTTGCTTATATTTCCAGTTTCAGATGTCCAACTTTACACACACAATCCCACACAGCCCATTCTGTGAGCATTTAAATGTATCTTTTTTTTACTTCAATTAATTCAACATGTACTGTAACTAAAAAAGTTTTACATTTACTCTACAGTTTATGAGATAAATCAAATTGGAATATGTGGTGCAACAGTGTATGCGCAGTCTGCATGTCCAGCTGGTTTACAAGGCAGTAATGTGATAAATAAATGATTAATCTGTTGTCACCAGAAACATAAAATATGCAGTGTTGTGCCCTGCCGAAGATGCACAAAGGATCTGGCACGGCCAGCTCTCACCTGCAGTTCCAACATTTGCACGATGGTGACATCACTGAGGGGGCTTTCAGTAGGATATAAGTGCTGCTTTAACCTGTCTTTGATGTATAATGCATGTTGGGTGATAATATGTTAGTTTATCAACTTTCTTTTCTGTCATTTTTTTTCTATTTTCTTTTATCTGTTTTCTTTTTTTCGCTTTTTTCATTACATTGGAATAGTTTTCACAGGTTTTACCTTTTCATTTCTCCAAATTTCATCTTATTTTGCATTTCATTTTAACTGCCTCAGTATCTTCCTCTTCATCCATTGCTACTTGTTTACACCCCCATCCTCTTGAGCTCTCCAGTTCCACCTTTCATCTCTTTGCCTTTCGTCTTAATGTATTCCTCCTCGGCTTACCTGTCACCACTTGTATCTCTCATATTCGCTTTATATATGATATTTTATGACATCTCTTCGTCTTCCTTCTCGCTAAACCATTGACCTCCATTTTAGCTCTGTTGTGTTACAATACAGTGTGACTCACTATTGATGGTTTTTGGTCCATCCCAGGCGCCAAATGATCTAAACTGACCTGACATCTTTCTTGCCCCGTCTGCAGTGAATAAGACTTCGAACGAGATGATTGATTCCTTTGAGGTGAACATCACTTCGCCTGACGCCACTCAGCACCAGTTAAGATTAGTTAGGGGACGCCTCTTCCGCTTCAACCTCAGCGCATGCACTAAGGCAGGTTGTGGACCTCCAGAGGCCCAGGAGTTCGAGATTCCGACTCTTCAACGTGAGTAGAAAAAAAAATCACTGGGGTAATCTTTGCACCTGTCTGGGTAAAAGGAAACTCAGTCATTGGTTGTGAAGTACTATTTTAAAACACATGGCCTCTTAAACAGTACACTGCAAAAACAATCTGAAAATAAGTCAAAATTTCTGAAATTTCATATTTACCCTTAATTTGAGTAGGTTGATAAGATGATTTGCCAATGGAATTTGTATTTTTTCTCTTAAAATAAGATAATTAGATAATATATACTTAAAATAAGACAATTCAGTATTTTTTTTTCTTGTTACAAATGTAAATTGTCTTGTTCCATTGGCAAAGTGTTGAACTTACCTCCTCAATTCAAGAAAAAATGCACTTATGTTAAGAAAAAATTACCTATTTACATTAGAATTTTTTGCAGTGTACTTTCATTTTTTGTGATATTACATTTAAAAGCTTTAATATATTAGAATCTTTTGAGATAGACCATCTGAAAGTAAATCATGATCATGAAGATAAAAAAAAGACGAATCATTTTCATAATCTTTTATAAATACAAGTCTGAAAGGTGTTGCATACTTATGTATTTCTACTTTAATATATGAGCAACCATTTGCTGCTTATCATCAACTTGATTTCCCAACACTGAATATTTTCAGTCTATATGCAAAACAATATTAGGTCAAAGAGAAGTAACAAACTGAAGACACCCTCTCCTATAGTAAACAATGTGACTGAAGCATTGTGTTTGGGGATATTTTTTCAGCAGGAACAAGTTCAAGTTTAGACTTTTAGATATTTTTTGCAAGGATAAAGTCAGGACGAGTTTGTTAACAGCACAACTATTACTCACTATATTCCACACACACACAAAAAAAACTTTTTACAGTGTCTTTTAACAGTGTGTCACAAACCATTAAGAGGGTACAACAAAAATATGTTGAAGGAGATGCTTCAGACAAAAATAGAACGTTTTAGCTACATGGAATTAATAAAATGTGGTGAAAAACTCTATTTCACATCCACTTCAAGATGCAGTCCTTATGTAGTGATGGTTTTCTTTCATAGAGACAGTGAAGCAGGTCAGAAATGATGTGTATAGATATAAGGCTTTTACAAGGACAATAGTGGAAGAAAATATGTTTGCATTAGAGAATGTAGAAAATCAGCTGCAGGACTTTTTATTACTTAAGCACAGTTCAAATCAACCTGCAGTTCTATGCTCTTTTATTAAGATGCTAAAATTGTATTCTTAAAATTCCCTTATTATAAGAATCTAGAAAACTACAAAGATAAAAAAAAAAAACATGGAGGGCATGTTTGTGTGGCAGTTAGTGCCATCGCCCCACAGCGCAAAGGTCTGTAGTTCATATAAATTATCCTCTCAACCCACATGTTTGGATTTTCTCCAGGTGCCGTTAGTTTTCTTTCCACCCAAAGTCTCATATCAGTTCAGTCCTTAGAGCCAGAAATTGAGAATTGGAGATGGTTCTTTTCCTTGGCCTTGAGGTCAAACAACTTTTCAGAAAATGTAGTAATCCTTTTCTAAAATGATCGTTCCTTTGTTTTGCTGTCAGCCTACACATTCTACAACCAGCAAATTAAATCTGAAAAAGTTCAATAAATAAAAAAATAAATTGAAGCATTTGCTTTAATTTGTAGCCAAATCAAATGGAGAAGGCTTTAATTTCCTTTTAATAAACGGTGCAAGAAAAAGAGGGCAAAATGAAATTGTGTCCTTTTTTTTGCAAGTACAAATGTTTATTTCCTGTTTTAAATTGAATTGACTTGGCCCTCAATTATTAGCCCTGCTTTGTTAAACATGTAGAATTCAAACCACTACTTTATTTGATGGACCATAACCTCCACACAGGGATGAGAATGGTGATTTGCTCTGGAGAAGCAAAAACCAAAGAAAACAACTGTTCCATCTGTTTTTGCTATTCGGAAGTGGTTGCTTTAGCCGTTGGAAAGAAAGATTTTTGTGTGTGGAAGCTGTTGCAGACAAACATGTTGTTTTTTGATTTAGGTGCATTTCATGGCACATAGAGTGAAATAAACATCCTTGATGTATGCATAGAAGAAAGGTTGGCCTTCATCGATGAAACCAGCAGATGCCTCAGTTGATAACATTGCCAAAGAATATAAATGCTGGTTATGGTTGAAGTGTATTACAATACACTGTGCATAACAGTGTGTGTGGAACTGAGTAGCCGCAGACAGTTGAGGAATTTTCCTTTTTTTTTAATTTAACCTTTATGTAACCAAGAAAAAAATCCCATTGAGATTAAAAACCTCTTTTTCAAGGGAGTGCTGGCCAACAGGCAGCAAAGTTACATAATAAACAGAGATACATTAAAATAAATGACAGTTACATAAAAAACATATAAAGTAAAACTATTACAGATCATTGAGGCTGCACAAAATTCTTTCACTTTCAACTTAACAATATTTAAAGATAAAAACTCAGTCAACTTCCAGTTTCTTTGTAAAAAAAATTCCACACACAAGGAGCTGCATAGCTAAAGGCTTTCTTCCCTAGTTCTGTTGATTCGGCTGATTGTAGGATCTCAGGGCATAAGAAGCCATGCTTTTCTGTGTAAAGGCAATGGGAATGTTAACCTGTTCCCATTGCTTGTGAAAAGCGATCATGTTGCTGATCAACATTTTCAACACACGAGTACATGAGAAAAAGAACAATAAGAGAATGTGGCTTGGTCCGATGAGTTATGTCTTATTTTACACCTTGTAGATCGCTAGATGTCTATGTGTCACTTACCTGGAGAAATCATTGAACCAGGAGTTACTATAGGATGAAAATTGGCTGGCAGCTCTTTTTACACTGCTCTGCTCATAAACTTTTGCTCCTGCCATCTGTATGTTTCCCGTCATGTATATGATAAATGGACAGAACTGTAATAATAGCATATTTTAACACTATTTTATTCATCCCAATCACTCAAAGTGCACTCTCACACTTACATGTCCATACATGGATATGGAGAGTGGCAGGCAATTTTAGGATAAAAGCCTTGCTGTATTGCATGTTGTCATGAAGCAGGGACGAAAGATGAAGTTAAAATAAAAAGAAGAGCATAGTAGAATTCCCCCCACACACACACCCACAAACACACAAAACACACACACGCAAAGCACACACACACATACATATATATATTTGTAAAAATATAAAGTAAATATATCAAATATTTAAAATTTAGGTCTCTCACTGTGCAAAACTGATAGACATCAGCATCTTGAAGCTGTAATCACAGAAAAAGCTGCCGCTGCAAAGTATTAATTCAAGGGGGCTGAATAATTTTGTCCACCCAATTTTTCAGTTTTCTATTAGTTAAAAAATGTTTACGTGTGTCTCACTTGTTGATTCTTCACAAAAAAAAATAAAAAATACAATTTATATATTTTTATGTTTAACATCTCTTCTTTTAATTTGTGTCTGGTGGTATTGTAAAGTGAACTTGGGGATTTCGCTCAAGCTCAAAATAATCAGATAGGGGCGAATATACTGGGCCATGTGTAAAGAATCTTTATAAGAAATCGGTTTCCCCCTTTTAAAAAATCCTAGTCTATTGAGATACTGTCAAATGCCTGGAGTTATGTTTATTGAATGCTCTGTAACACACATAAAGATTATTGATAAATGGTAATTGTTGCTTCACTGTGCACAGTTAAATTTAGTGGAAACTATGTTTAATTTTTTGAGTCCAATGACCTACAGTTGAATGGATTCTCTCAAGCCAGTGGCTGTGTTGGGAAGAGGAGGTGTAATTTGTATAGATTTTCTCTGAATTGTGGAATGATTAATGGTCACTATTATATAAAGCTGTGCAGAGTCCTCTAGCTATTACCTTGCAGAGCGAGAAGAGGACAAAAGAAAGCATGAAAATTTTTTTTTTAAATTTGTAAGCTGTGTACAAAAACAAGAACGTTGTATTTCATAAAATATCTTGCAATATCCTACGACATGATAGATAAACGGCAATGGAAACGGAAATGTCCAGTCTAAGAGCTGTTTGAGTCATTGTTTGAAAATGTGGCAAAGAATAGGCTTAATCGGAAGATGAAATACTTCTATTTAAAATAGTTGTCCTCGGGTTTATAATGCAGATGAGAGATTTATTGATACAGCAGCATGGAGCAGGGGCTCTCTGAATCTGGAACATAAATGGGAGGAATATGGTGATACAGTTCCAAAATGAATGCATAAGAATGCAGTATCTTCTTTTTACATTCCTGACTGTGTGTTCTTGAAGCTGTAAGAGTTCTTGGTTGGTCATTTGTCCATTAAAATAATTTGAATTGGAACAAAAAAATATCTAGGTTTTCATCAGACCTTTCTTTATTACCAGATGTCTTTGTTTGGAAACTTAATGATGCAAAAGGAGTGTCACAAATGTGAGATAAAAACACGGATGCATTTGCAAAAACCTAGAGGGAAGAAAAAAACAAACAGAAAAGCATGAGAGAGAAATTCTAACAGCCCGCATGGAACAAAGAGAAACATCTCATGAGATAAGAAAGCGGGAGAAATTCAGTAGGCAGCAGTAAAAAAAAATAGACAAAGCACAGAGAAGCATATTCCTGGAAAGTCAGAGAAAAATAAATCGCTTCTTAACAGATGAAATAACTTGCTTCCTGGTAGAGCATTCAAACACATCAGCTCTCTTCACAAATAAATCTGTAGGATGTCACAGCTAAAAGTTAAGATGTCACAGCACTAGTCAAGGACTGATTTACCCTTCGCATTTATCAGCAAGGGATTCAGACGTTAAGGTATGAAATATGGTTTGTTGAAAAGCAGCAGTCAAGGTGTTTTGATAAAATAAAAAGAATCATATTAAAAGGTTGGTATTCAGCTTACGGTCCAATTAATAAAACAGATGACAAAATAAATACAAACTCAATTCATTAAAAAATACAATACATGTGGTGATGCCCTGATTGTGTTTTTATCGAAAAATAAAGTTATTGAATGACACAAAGGTTACCTTTTCCACTCTAATATGATACGTTTGTGTATTTGTAGCTCCCATTTACAAGGAAACAGGAGTTTATTGTAAGAAAAGTATGTGTTTTGCATGGAGCATCCAGGCATTAGATAAGAAGACTGCTTTTTGACCCAGAAAAGTAAATTACAAATCCATTTTTGTGAATATTTTGCAAACTTTTCGTTTTCATTGAGACTATGCCCATATTCAGAGATGGGCTGTGTATCTAAAGATTTACTTGAGTAACAGAAGCATTACTGACATTTTTTTCACCTAAAAGTAGGAAAGCAGTCATCAAAAAATTGTTCGGGTAAAAAAAGTACTTGAAAAATAGCTACTCAAAAATTTTCTAAAAAGTCTCCCCTATGGGAGTTAAGATATTATATATAGTAGCTGAGAGGTTCAAGAAGCATTTAAATACATTTCACACAAAGTCAAAAAAAGTCCTGCAAGCTAAGAACGAGATATACAAACTCAGAGATTACAAGCAAACCTTAAAAGTTGGAATAGCAAATAAAAATTGACACAAGCGAACACAAAATTGAGACTAATATACAAAAATACAAAATGTATGCAAATGAAAAAATCTGCAGGAAGCAAAAACAACTGCATGAAAATAAAACTACAAACTATGGCTGCATACAGTAACTACAACGCTTCAGACCACCAGGGAAAGACGATCATCAACTTATATAGGATCAGAAGATAGTCATTGCTCAGAATTAAAATCCATAGCAAAAACATGAATGACATCCAGGAAACATCTAGAAAGAAGAAATAAAAATTCAAAGAAAAGCTTTTCTTTAAATCTGTTTGCAATGAATTAATAACAATCACCCCCCTTAGTGGTCTGTAGTACTTCTATTATGCAGTACTAATTTCAGTTTTTCTTAACTTGTATTTGCTACTGGCAGTATTTTCTGTTTTCACATGTTATGTTTGGATGTGTTTTAGCATTTAGCATTGGTAGTTTAACTTTTTTAGTTTGCTTCTCTGAGTTTGAAAATATTTGCAGAATCTTTGTATTTGCAATGAGAAATCTGTTAACACCCCTCTGCTACCCTAGTTTTGTAAATCAGAGAAGAAAGTGCAGCTATGTACCATTTGAAGTTGATGGACTTTTACATGGTAAAGTAAAAAAAAAAAAACGTCATAACTTTCATAAAAAGCCAAAAAAAAATGCTATGGACGCACTGTATAAACTGTATATATGCCATGCACCTTTTTCTTCCTTTTGCACCTTCTTCTTCTCTTTTTAACTATTTGAGCTGATGTAATGGGTACATTTTTTCACTCTGAGATCAATAAAGTCAATAAATAAATCAATCAAAGCAATAAATGTTGTAGTTTTGTAGTACAGTAGGTGAACCTGCTCACTGTGTTAGAATATTTTGGAAAAAAGCAAAGGAGTCTACTATATTTTGTTATTTTAATAGATCATATTAACATTTATTTATTTATTTATTTTATTTATTTTATTTATTTATATGTTTATTTATCAAATTGTGTCTAAGCCTGCCTGCTTTGTAAACCTTGAAACTAGCTTTCTGTTGTATTCTTCTGCTTTATTATATTTTCTTTTTTCCTCCTGAAGATTTTTCCTCTGCTCCAGCTGTGGTTCCTGTACTGAACAGTATGTACCACTGCCTGCAGCTGATGTAGCTAGTCCACATAGACATATGCTGGTAGAGAGATAGACAAGGTTGTAGGCGTGCTGTTCTTCTAGTGTAGAGCTGGTTGTAGCCTCAGCAAAAACTTGTCCTTTAAAGCTGTACAAATACAATCTCAGAGATGATCTCTTGTTTCTAACAGTTTAGAAATAGAAGCAAAAGTGGTTTTTAAGGAATGATAGTAGTTATCACTTAAAGTTATAGATCCTGCTCTGCTGATCAGACTGGGCTTTAGACGCAGTGATGCTGCTGCAGTAAAAGTTTGTTTTAACACACTTTTTCTTACATCAGCAATTTAATATATTCAGATATGTTCGCTTGTTAAATATGCTACCTGACAGGGTTGCTGCAGAAATCCAACATCTAGGGGTTCTCTTTCAATGTGTTACTTGATGGAATCTATTTCCAACACTTGTACTTTTTTTCTCTAATTCAGAAACGTTATCAGGATAGATGCAGTTATTTTAACCTGTTTCTATATCTTTCCTTGGTAAGCAATGTCAGAAAAATATATATATATATTTTTAATTCAGAATTAAGAACGTAAGCAATGTCATATTCTAATTGGTATATCTACTCTTCATAGGTGTCAATCCAGCTCCTCTCTATAACATTAAGACCCAGAGTTAGCTTTTAAACTGTCTTCTAGAAGGGTTTCTGTGAGATGTCCTGGTTTCAAGCAGCGAGGGGATCATGTTTTTCTTTACTAATCCTCTTTTCCTGCCATCTCTCCTTTTTTACTGTGCCTGTGTGGTTTCCTTTCCTCCTCCTGCTCCTGTTTCTTCTCCCCTTTATCAGTTCCAGCACTGTTCAGCATAAGCTCTTATGTAAGTGACACCTTTGCCTAAATCAGCTGGACTGCCAGAGAAGAGCAGGGCATCTCTCAGCTTTATGTGGCTTACTGTATATGAATAACAGTAAGCTTCTCCCCTTTCTCAGCCACTGGTAAATATTGATAGGAGAATCATATCTTGGTATATCTTGTAATTAAAAATGTTTTTCTTTTCTTTCCTAGTTCTCTAACTAGCTCCAATTGTGTTTAAACATTCTTAAAAGTGTTTTTACTTTAACTAATGAATTTTGGTTGTTTAATTGTTGGGAATGACTCTCATCCATAATCTTTGATAATGTAACAGCTAGTGCTACCCTGAGTGTGCCTGGCTGTTCTGGTGATGGAAACCAGAACTCCTTCAAAGCTTTTGAAAGCTTTTAGATTATTGACAGAAATAAATCAGTCTGCTTCTGTCTCCTTGAACCCCAGTCGGCCTTGGCAGATGGCCGCTCACACCTGGTTCGGCTGGAGGTTTCTTCCTGTTAAAGGGGAGTTTTTCCTCTCCACTGTCGCTACAAGCATGCTTGGTGTGAAGTATTGCCTTACGAGTCAATGAGTCGACCCAATCAACTGGGTTTCCTTAGATAGAAAACTTTGAATCAATTTGACTGTATGATCTGGTTGAATTGTAAAGTTCCTTGAGATGACATGTGTTGTGAATTGGCGCTATGTAAATAAATAGATTGAAACTGAACTAAAACCTCGGAAAGAGCACACTGTATGCCTTAAGGCCAAGATGCTAACTCGATATAAAGAGCATTTTTAAAGTCATTATCCAGGAATGTGACAAACGTGAGGGAGAAAAACAAGGAAGCATTCTTAATTCTCTCGTGACCACATCCCCTTCAGGAATTGTAAGTTTGGGTGAAAATCAAGCATGTTTGAAATTCAGTCGGCTGTCGTAAGGTGTTCGTGGGCAAATCAGCAGTGTGCATGTGCAAACAAGGGGGTTCTTCTTGTTTTTCTCAAAGATTCATGAGTTCGATCAGTGCCATCTCACGGCGCTGAGTCCAACGTGTGGTTTTTGGACGTACAGTGTGAGGTAGATTGTATCAGAGCGTCGGGCCGCACAGTGGGAGAACATACATCGTGAGCTGTGAACTTTTAAACCCTGCAGTTTCGTCATACAGTTTTAGCTGTAGCTGAGTAAAAATGATTGTCAGAAAATATTGTACAGTGTATGCCCATCTTTAGATGCCCCTAAAGATGGGCTAAAGTATCACAAACGAGATAAAATCAAAGTACTAACATCTCCATAGTCATATCACCTACTATGCTTTGCTAAAACAATGACTGAGCAAACTGGTATAATGTGAGTGGCTAGTTCTTTTTTAAAACAAAACTACAATTTTAGAGATTAAAGTAATTATTAATTATCAGTTTATTTTGCTAAATAGCTTTAATACATGATGGTATGTTTCAGGCAAAAATGAACATTAGTCTCAGACTATAGTAATACAAAGTATTTGTATCATACCTTAACCCAATTTACCTACTCATGCACAAAACTACTCAATTTGATAGCATTCAGGTCACACCTACTGAATTGCGTTTTTTTGTCTTATTATTTAAAGGATAATGTAACGCCCTTCCTAATGTTCTAAATGGGGTTAGAAGAAGATAAAAATCATATGTTTCCACAGATATCATTGTCATTATTTCAATGTTAACAAGTATTTGAAAATAATTGCATTTTTACAAAAAGAAATATTCCTCATCTTCCTCTGTGACATTATTTCAGAGCTGCCTCTGACAGTTATGTCAGGGTGGTGCTCTGTGATGTGGTTTTGGGGAGAAAGATGATTCCTGCTGACCAACACACCTTTTCTTATTGCAAAAAAAGGGATCATATCTGTCTCTATCCAAAATGGTTCTGAATAACATGAGGAATAGAGGATGACCATGGTTTCCTGCCAAGCCAAGTGTGACATGACAGCATGCATGTAAAGCATCAAACATACACCATCTAACCCTCCCGGTCTATGCCAACATAGGCTTTTATGCTCATCTGTGGGATGTCATGATGGCGAACACTCTAATAGACAAGCTATACTAGTTCTGATTTTTGTATTGAGCCTCTTTTAAATTATCCCTGTCACTTAATATCTTTCTCACAGCATATCATAAATATTAAGCCAGATGAAATATTTGAGATCCAGCTCTCATTTACAAAAAGACAGGCCATGTTTTCAGATCACAACCTTATCTCTATTGAAAGCTTAAATGAGCCTTAATCAAAATCACATCTTTCAGAATCGGAACCTAAAAACTAGTCTGAAATGGACCGTGAGTAAAGTGGGCATCTATTAGATTTATTTTGTTTACATAGTCCACGAATATAAAACATGTCAAGTCAAAGTATTGTACAATATTTGGTTAAAATTGGTAAGAAGAAATAAGTGAAACCCTGCAGATTTTTATTGAGTCATAGTTGTGCTGCACTCATTCCTCCAGGATGAACATGTAGCACCAGCCACTTGCATTGTGTTTTTGACTTCCATCATACTGAGCTTTTCCTTCCTTAGAAAAGGAGATGGCTGATACACGACATATTGTATGCCAGTTGCATTCCTTTTCAAATCTCTTTCGGGTTCACGTTTGCGGCTCCATTTGTAAAAGCTTACATCTCTATCAAACATGGCCGGGTCGGTTGAATATTTCCAAACAGTCCTTGGCAGATGATAGAGGAGCCCTTGTAGCTACATGAACTGTTTTGTGGAAAGGCTATTGTCAGCAGAGTTTCCGTGATTAAAGATCTAATGATGCCTGCACTTCACTAACAAACTGACTCTGGGGTTTATTTGCTCTGCCAAATGTTGATTTGTTTAGATTTTTTTTTCTGTGAAAAATTCTCTTAGAAGTGACAGCGTGTTATAGATGAGGGGAAAGTAAGTAATGCAATGTGAAAGTATCCTCTCAAACCGAAGTGAATTATGCCTGTGCTTAAAGACAAGGGTTTCTCAGAGCTAAATAAACAAAATGTTGACTTTTGAAGATTATTGAGCTCTTGGTGTCTTGCTCTTTCTGTTTTCAGCTTTGGGAAGCGGAAAACCCAGCATTCCAACGCAACGCTGGCTCATTGGGACGCTGTGTGCTGTCGCATTACTCACCCTTGTTGCAGTGATCGTGTGCTTTGTTATGAAAAACAAAGGTGGCAAATATGCAGGTATGCTGGCACGCCAGGAACAAGACATGCTCTCCAAGGGAAAAGGTCAGTTAGCTTTGTCAGGAAGAGATCCCTTATTATTCTCTGCATGGGAATTTCTGCAGCTGAAATAAACATCCAGTAGCTTAACTCTGATTGCAGCCTTACTTGGAGATGCCCAACAAACAGTGCCTTGCAAAAATATTAAAACTCCTTGACAAGTTTCATGTATTGTCATGTAACAACCACAAAAACAACAAACATTTGAAGTGTGCCATGCATTAGCATTCAGTTTCTTTCTCTCTTTATATTCAGAATAACCACTTGAATTAAGATGTGGTCTAACCTGTAAGTAGACTAGATGTATGCTATTTAATCTCTGTAAAACTGCATCTGGCCTGTATGCATTAAGGATCTAAGCTTTAAAGGTCTCATGGAGGATTGTTCATTTTATCGTTAGCAAATTTAATGGCCATGGATCAAATACAGGGCTGACATCACCATCAACCTAAAAACTTACAGGTTTGGCAAAGGGAGCAGCAAAGGTTTTGGAGGAGCAGCAAAGTTCCAGAGCTTAGAGGGGAAAAAGCATGTTGTGCATGTAATAAAATTGCGGAGGGAGTAAATAATTTCAATGTTTTAAGTCTGCAAACTCTATATTTAAGTCTATATTTAGACTATATTTATACAACAACCATTAGCATCCTAATCTCTGCTTTCTAAGCTGCTCCATCAGGGTCAAGATCATGCCTCCAACCAGCTGCAACCCACTTCTACCCCCATCACTGCCCTGGTCTAGTTCCTCTATAGTTCAGCTCCCTTTCTCCTTCATCTTCCAGTCCACTGCCCGTGCACAGGCCCCGAGGGGAAGACATTTCCATTCACATAAATCTGACCATATCATCATAATCAGATATGCTCAGATCTATGCCCTGTGCTGGGGTCTGAGCGACAAAAACATATTATTGTTAAGGACAATATTGTTATATTAAGTCATGTAAATAAACTCTAATTTCCTCCCTATCTCTTTGTGAGTCTCTCTAGGATGAAACTTTATCACCTACAAAAAAAATAATTTGTAGGTTAAAAAAAATAAATGGTGGACACACATTTCCCATCATCACACATGATGGTGACAGCATCATGCTGTCAGGAAAGGCCCACCTAGAAGGAATAGAAAGTTTGTCTTAATTTATCAAAAAATAGACAAAACAAAATCCAGGAAAATTTACTTGAAAGAAAAAAGGGAGACATTAAAATGCTGGAAACTGGAACAGAGTTTAGCCTTCTAGATAGAAAACACACCTAAACCAACAGCCAAATCTGCCCTACAAGGGGTTGTATGATTAGAATGGCTTAAGTGTAGTTCACATTTAGGATCTATGTCAGGACTTAAAAATAATAGACTGTGTTTTTTTTAAGTTAGTAGATACATACCCCAAAAGACAAAAGGTGGTTCTACAACGAGGAGCTGAACTGATAAGTGTGCATTACTTTTCTGAATTGTTATATTAAAAATAGTAAGAAATTGTTTTCCCTCCACTTAAGAATTATTGAATACTTAGTTTTTTTTCTATCATAATAAAAGAGTATAGAGTTTTGTAGTTGTTACATGAAACAATGAAGCAAGGTACAAGTTTTTCTCACTTATTTCTACTTTTAAAGGGCACTTGAGCTGGGTCACTATGGACCTGGATCACCATGTATTCAAATAGTTCCAGACCATGGATCATGCATACTATTTCTGCATCTGCTGTAGTTTCCTTGCAAATTGAACACTGGAAGTTGTGCCATCCTGCTAGTTCTGCTTGGCAAAAATGATTGCATTTCTCATCCAGCATGGGAAGTGAAAATAAGCACTCTTTGTTCCGCTGTTCCCTATCCCTCACCTATGCAATCCTTTGTTACTCTTACCTTGTACCCCTTTTCCTGCCCAGTATCAAAGCCAGTTTTCATCTCATAGTGTTTTGTCCCTATAAATTGTCTCTTTCCCCTTCCACCCTGCATTCTCTACATATGCCCACCATACCTTCAATGCTTCTTTGCCTGTAGTGTTTGACAAGAAGTACTGAATATTTCATCAGCTTCTTTGGATAGCCCCTTTGTCCATCCAGCTCTTTTCACAAAACCCATTTCTTTTGTCTGCCTCAAAAGCAACTGTTATTTTCAGAGCGTGTTTACCAGGGTAGAAGCCAGCACTTTGTGCACACATGCAGAAGAGGTGCTCTACATTTTAAAACTTTATGTAATGCACACAGAATATGCAAGGGGTGATATATATTTATGTTAAATCTTGAATTTGAGCAATTCAATTGAATTAAATTTAAGCTATGCAGCATAATCCATATACCGGTGTGATTCATTGAGAGTGTGTAAATATATATATATATATATATATATATATATTTATATATGTGTGTGTACATATATGTGTATATATATATATATATACATATATGTATATATATATATATATATATATATATATATATATATATATATATATATATATATATATATATATATATATATACATATATATATATATATATATATATATATATATATATATATATGTGTGTACATTTATTTATTTATTTTTAGCTTAAATCTCAGACTTTTGTGCTGCATTAGTACTGAGCTGCACTGACTTTAATTGTAGGAGTGAAACAGTCTTGTTACACGATATCTTTTCTTTTTCAGTAAAAGGGAAGGAAGATCTCTTTACTGATGCAGAGTCACAAGGAATGAATGATGACGCCTATGAATACAGGTGAGTTACATCCTGCCGCTACTGCTGCTGCTGTCCAGATGTGTGGTGATGAAGTTAATTCATCTCCTTGACATGCATTATGTTCTAGCAGCACAGCATGGAACAACCACAGATGTGAATGGAAAAGATAGTACTGTTAAATCACAGCTTTGTTTTTCCCCCCTTACTATCCTAAAAGCAAACCGCGCACTCACGACGTTAACCAGGATCAACCTGAAAGCCAGTGTACTCATCATTTAATGGGCTAGGTAATCACAAAGTGTACTTAAGAGCAGTGGATAACCCTCGGCTTAAGCTTTGTTCCCTTTAGCTGGCATTATGTGTTTTCACTCAGTAGTTAGATTTGTTTTGTGTGCATGTTCCTTCTTTTTATACTGCTTTCCTTCTTGTGCATGTAGGCTATGTTAATGTTTGTGTGTTTGTGAATTAGAGTTAAACAGTCAGCGTTTTGCCTGCCGGAATATATGCAATTTTATATATTTCAACAGAATCTATTTAAAAAATTGTACCACAATATCAGCCTTTCATGTCAGTCCACAATGAAAATTATTGATTATATTTTGCATATTAAAGGTTAAGAGGCTAAATCCTTTTTTTCTGCCAGTATCCCTCAAAATACCATGTGGTTTTGGATCAGAGTTCCTTGGAATAAAGAAAAATAAGATCTGACATATTTTCTAATGATATCAACCGAGGGTCTATTATGATTTATTTATTTATTTATTTATTTATTTATTTATTTATTTCTTTATTTCTTTCTTTCTTTCTTTCTTTCTTTCTTTCTTTCTTTCTTTCTTTCTTTCTTTCTTTCTTTCTTTCTTTCTTTGGCCTCTGTAGCATGTAATAATGTTGTAGTAGAGTCTGCATTGGGCCCTCTTGGTAACATGAAGTATGCATGCAAGGTTATGATTTTACAAAAGAGTGTAGAAATCACCTCAATAAATAAAACTGAAATGAAACCCCATTTTTTCACACGTCAAATCTATTCATATGTCCTTCAGCTTAGTTTTTTTTTTTTTTCCAGTTAGAAACATCTATGATTGCTGCTACAGTCTGAAAACATGTTTTTTCTAATGAAACCAAGCTTGCTTCAACTCTCCACAGCCCTCTCAAAAGCCCCAGAGTGCAAATTAGCATGCGCACCTGCTAATTCTGATTAGAACCAGAGCAAATTAATACTAGGAATTTCTGGAAAGTCATCTGATTTTAGGCAGGCTTCCAGATAATCACTTATCCATTGTACTAAAAAGCCAGATGTTTTAACTCAAGCTAGATGTTTCAACTTAACTGGTTGGACAGCTTGTTTATTTATGTTTTTATTTTTACTTAAGTTGTTATTTACAACAATGATCATAGAAGGTTGTGCAGATTTAGATTATCACACTTGTAAACAATTGCAACAGATATGACTGAAATTACCAGAAGGAAAAGTAAAATCCCCAAAATGCTGACTGCTTTGCTAAATAAATATAAACAAATAGGATAAAAGGACAATTTGCACTGAAGAGACATTTCGATCATAAAACACAATTAGAGATTTTACATGGATATGAAGGGTAACCTTCTCTATCCAGGATCTACTTTGGTTTCAGTACTGCCTGATACAGACAGGCTTTATAACACTGTATTTCTGCCTCACACTTGGCAACTGCATATTTACCTAAAACGATTTCACATTGTGAGTCAGAGAGTATTATGTGAAATATACTTAGCTGAGACCACAATGGAAGAAGCTTTCACTGCAGATTCACAGGTCTTAGATGTATGTAGTGTCTGCCCTTTAGTGAAGCAGGCATAAGCTAAGCATTAAACGCACTATAAAACTAGGCTTTCTCAAGCAGACAGCTGTTGCATTGTAAAATGTCTTTTGAATTTCTATTGTTCACATTGTTTAGCTACTATAATGGCAGCAATGGGGAATTAAATGAACCCTATTTTCTTGGATTGCAGTGCTGCGAACAGGGTGACAATAGGATGTTTATTGAAGGAGAAATCATCTGAAATAGCCTCCTCTGTCTGCCTATTGGGCTTGTTATCATCCTATTCAGGACATTATTACTCATAATGATGTGACTTCTGCAAAGTTATTAATTCTTTAATGCTATGATTATATATGTACAATTCTCTCACACAGTAAATTGTGTCAATAAACTTAATTCTGGGTTACAATATTATATATTTAGAAGGAAGTTTAATATGCAAAAACTGTTTTGGGCAAAAAAGAGAATAAAATAATGGTATAATAATTAATATCAGGTTGAAACAATTACTTGGATTAATCATGATTAATCGATTATTGAAATAATTGTCAACTAATTTAGTAATCGATTAATTGTTAATTGGAGTATTGGACTGTAAAATATGTTTTAGCCGTCAGAGGAACAAAATTAGTGCTCTAATTATATCAAAATTGTAAAAAAAAAATATATGAAAATTTTGCATTTAAGATAAAAAAAAGAGAAAGTTTTCATCTGTTAATATGCTCTATCCAGAACCCCTCAAGTGGAAAAGTTTCGGTTTAACCTGTTTAATTTAGGAAAAAATATTTTTTTAAGGAACCTTTGGCTATCCAAAATCCAAAATAATCACTGAATGCAGCCCTAATTAATATATATATATATACCACTGGAATGTTACACTTATGAGATTTTGTATGAGTGACCATTATAAATCTGTGCATCACAGTGAATTTGAATGATACACCTTTTTTTTTTTTAGATAAAATGAAATCAGGCAAGTGAGCTGTGCATTCAGCCCCTTGAATTGGTACTATCTGTTGGTACTGCAGATCCTTGCAGGTATGTCCTGAGAGAGCCTGTGAACACCACTTTTAGAGTCTTGCAGAGTCTTTCTGTTGCATTTAGGAGTGGAAAGTGAACAATCGCCCTCATGTAAAATAATTGTGTGCCTCAAAAGGGTCTCTGTAAAGGTAGTTCTAACTTTAGTGACTACACAGTAATTGTGTCCTCTCTGACAAAAGTGTATTTAGTGTGTACTGTGGGCTGAAACATCCTAATATGGTCTCATCTGAACAGAGCTCTTTCTTATACTTTTTTCAATTTTATTTTGCTTTATTTTCTCCCCCCACATGAGCTACAGATCTCTGAAGCTCCTCCTTAGTGATTGTACACCTTTTAGCCACTGTTCTTGTTTAGCCTGTCAGTGTTTATAGGTTTCCTTTAATTATATGAAAATTTACTTTTGTAAGATGGCCTATCTAATGAATTTTTTTTTTATAGATAAATCAAATTTGTCTTGGGAATATGACAACATGTATTTCAAGTGGTATAATATTTAATATAACTCTTAAACCCTGTATGAATATAGCATTGATATTGTGTTATAAGGAGCTGTTACATTCTCAGGAGATGAGAATTTGTTAAAGAGCATTTGCAGATACTGCTTAGAATGCTTCTCATGGTTTGTTTCATGAGGTTGGTTGCAGTACTGTCCCCCCAGAGTGCCCTTAGCCTTGCTGTGATGTTGTTTGGCTGCCTTCAGAGCTAGTTTCAGGGCTCTCTTGTGCCCTTTGAATCTCCAAAGGCAATAGACCACCCACTGGTATCCCATGTGTCTGGAGAGCTGACAAGTGGTAATTATGCTTCTGATGCTTTCTCTTTTGAAACCTCCATCTACGCCTTTTGCCCCTCCATCCACTGCAAAAACAGCAGGTGTCACGACTGCACCAGGTTGTTTGACTCATATAATTGTTGTTTTTTTCCCCCTCACCTTTGAATAAATATCCTGCTATCTAATGTGCAATTTTGGAAAAGGTAATATGTGTGCAAAAATGTTTCTCCTGCTATTTGTGTTTTATTTTTTTATTATGTTGTTTTTTTTTTTTTAAGACTTTTGAAGTTTTTGAATATAAGATTGAAAAAGACACATTGAATTCCTGCCATCGACCCAAAATCAGGTCAAGATGTGTACCTGGGAAGACATAAATGATTACTTTTATTGCCTCCCTTTACCTATTTGTGAAACAGATTTTTTTATTGAAACAGGAGCAGGATATAACAAATTGAGGTCCAGAGTAAGCTGGGGCTCAACGACTCAGCCCCATTTTATCACAGATTTCAAAGTCACTGTAGGTGGGCAAATGCGGCAGTGGCATTTCACCGCTCTCAGATAGCAGCCACTTATCTTCAGCGCTCTACAGACGTCAGACAAAGAAGGTTCGATAAGGAAAAGCCCAGGAAAAAGAAGGTTGTAATGTGGACCTTATGTGACCTGCATCATAAACAGCTTTACAAAGTAGCCCAGATAAGATTGGCTATTAAAAGTCCCTTTGAAGGAGACTCAAAGTGTAATCTTTGTCTTTGACGAGGCTCTCGTGCTTGAATTCCTACTCACAATTTGGGGGTTCTTTGTGATTCAGGTGTCAACTGCAATAGGCCTCAGTGAGCACTATCACGTATGAGCCGCCTGAGTATTTGTCAGCATCAGTTTTTTGTGTTTTGAATACAAAACCAAAGTAAAAAAGTGGTGTTATAAAAAATGATAGTTTGGAAGACTTGGGGGAGCGGCAAAGGCATAGAAGGAGGAATATCAGTGTTTTGAGGTGACCCCATGCCTAAAAAAAAGACACCTGCGAGTTGGCCACTTGCCCGGCGGTAAATTGGCATCTAATCTCCTCGACTCGTGCATGAGCCCCTGGGAATACCAGGAATGACAGGTTGTTTGTCTGGGATTGCATACACGCCACCTCTTCTCCCCTGTTCTGCCGTCTACCAGACTCACTGCTCTTCCACAACAGACACAAACCTTGCACTTGGCATCTTACTCACTTCAGTCTGGCAATCTCTGCCGCTGACTCTAAAGAGATTTTAAATTGCCTTTGGTCTTGAAGCCCCTGCAATTAGCAATTAGTGAAGTGATTGTAGAAAGCCCTCCTTGCCCCTGTGTGCTCTTTTTCCTGCTGAGCAGTTGCTGCATCTATCCCTGCCTTCTGCATGTAGTTATATACTGTATTTGGTTGTTTGTTTGCTGTGGTTTCTCTTTCTACTTTTTGATTTCACACAGTTATCTCCATCTTTAATGAAACCCCTAATAAAGACTAAGAATCAACTTGAAATATGTTTTTTTTAATTATCATTTTTTTCTTTTCTTTTCCTTTCTTTTTTTTTTTTTTTTTTTTTTTTTTTTGCAGTGGCATGATCTCAGACCTAATTTCTTTTAAAAATTCCTTCTTTGACCTTGAGATTGTAATGAAAAACTCCAACACATTCAATCAATGATTTTGTATAAATATAGTCAGTGCCAAATTTTTCAGAACCCTTTCTATCAACACTATAAAATATACTTTTTCCCTGCAAGATTTAACAAGGTTGGCACATACATAGAGGATCGTAATTTTTCATCTTTGCAGTCTCTCTAGAACATCCAGAGTATTGGGTAATCTCGAATCCAGCTTTTTTGAGTGCATTAGTTAATGTTGTGGGGGGAAAAAAAATCCTATAAATATTTTTCACAAAACTACAAGTGACACAGTTAGTAGTTTCTATAAATATTCCAATACAATAAATGATATAATGGAACTAAATGCTACTCAGCAGTATTTTCTATATGTCTTACTTTTTTCTGATTTTTAAATAAGTAAGACACAGTTATCTTTTCCTTGTATAAAGTCAACAAAACACTAGCTGTGTTTCCATTAATCATCAAATCGTGCAAATTTTAGTTAAAAAACAAAACTTTTTTTGAAACCCCCCCCACCACATTTTTCAATAAAAAGTTTTTACGCTTTAATGTGATGGTTTTTTGGGCTTATATTTGGCAAGAATGCAATGGAAACACTTTTATTGCATTACACGACTCACGTGATAAGCAAAAAAAAATGTAAAAATTAGGAGGAGGATGGTGTGGCATATTTGGATTCATAAGCAGTTGTGTTTTAGTTGTAAATGTATTTCTTATCAATTGCAAACGGCACAATTTAATTTTCGCAATGCGCAGAATATTTATATTGTTTTTGATGGAAACACAGCTACAGATGACTTACCAGGGCTTGATATGAACTTTTTTGCTCTGCCACTGTGGCTGATGACTTTCCAAAGTGACTAACCAGTCAGCAGGTTACCTAGACACGTTTTTGCTCAGCTAATGAAGATATTGTATGATCTACTGCATGGCTGTAAAACCTAAAGGTCGTCTGTTTAATAAAGACTTTCTAAAATACTAAATATACACTTTTGTTGCACTAAATGCTCTTAAGGAACAAATTTTGTACTAAGAGCTACAAAAGAAGCAGCAAACTCATTACATTAAACATTTTAATGGAAGCTTCTCATTCTTTATAAAATGATCCCTGAATAATGTACCCTCAAAATATCAATATTTTGATTTTATAATACAAATGCTACCTGCTTTGTAAAACATTTTTCTCATATCTTTGCTATTTTTCAAAATCGCAAAAAAATGAGCATTAGGTCAGAAATACCATTGATTTCTAATTGCATGTTCTTAAAACACTTTAAGCAAATTAAACAGGTAAGGTATGAGTAATAGGAAAGTTTCAATTAAATAAATGCTTTTGGAGTCATTAGTCATGCTCCTATTGGTGGCCACCACTGAAGTTGTACAGTGATAGATTTGATCTTTTGTCCCCCACAGTATAAATGTAATCATAAGATTGTAATTTATGTACATTATTCAGTGTAAGATTCAGATGAAAGATAAAACTAACATGAAAGATTTATCTATTTTGAGTCTATTTTACACATCTAGGGTGTCAGAAGTGCCAATGGTATTATAATAGTGCTGTATGTGCATGTGTCTGAGGTTGTGTGTCAAAAACTGTTATATATAAATTTTTTCATTGTATGTTTTGGTTTGCCGTGAGATTTACCAACTTGTGCCACTAACCACAATTCTTCTTTTTTGTTGTTAACCATGGCAGTGACAACGATGAAAAGCCACTGAAGGAAACCATCTCAGGTCCCAAAGAGGAAACAGGCTGGGATGGTGTCAGCAGAGACAGCTTGGTTGATTACGCAGGCGAAGAAGGAGAATTCAATGAGGATGGTTCATTTATTGGAGAATACGCTGAACCCAGATACCGGGATTCTATCAGTGAGCCCAGTGGACCCAGCAGTGTCACTACATAAATCCACTTCAAATAGCCTTTATCACTTTCTGACACAATACTCGTGCAACTTCTGCAACCACTACTTTAAACCTAGTCTAAGTGACCAAACACGGTAAAATAGAATATACTCAGGTATTAACTGTTTTATTGCTGGTATAGTTTTTGTCTGTTTTTCTAAGGGAAGAGTGCTTCTCTGCCATACAAATCAGTGTGCTGTCACATAGGAGTCTGTACATTTTGTAATAGAACAAATATTATATTAGAGTTGTTTATTTTGGCCTTGACAATATGTTGCTTTTATACCAACCAGCCTAAATCGAAACACTTTTTCTACATCATCATACTGCATTGGAAATGGAAGAACCAAAAGTTTTTAAATAAATTATATTAATAAAAAAAAACAATAAAGATTTTAACATTCACCTTATTTTTTTACACATATACAGGGTACGGTTATGTGCTACCAGAAATACTTCCCTTTCCTTTCTTCTTAATTCCTTTGTTCTGTGTCTTATTTTGACCTTTGAAATGTGACTTTTAAGAAGCAAGTGTGTAAACACTGAAATATGCAATTTACTACTGTATATTTTCTTTTTATATTGATCCTGTCCCAGGACACAACAACAGATATGTAAGAAAAATGCAAAAATGTATATAAAATTATGTCTAAGTCTTCTGAGCATGTATTTATTTTCTTACTGGAATGTATTTGAAATATAAGTATTAACAAAAAGGAAGGATACTCACTGGACAATTTATTAGGCCACCCTATATAAATGCCCTGATTTTTGTAAACAATTAAGATAATTTTACTTTGCATCAATTCAACAGGGTATTAGAAACATTCCTCACAAATCCTCAATGTACCACCGTAAGGGAAATTAAGGTGCATCAGAAGCAAGGGGAAAAGCAATGGAAGCATCCAGATACACACAAGGGAAAGAAAATGTTTTGAGAATAAACATGTCCATAAGGGCAATTTACACCTTTAGAAAAATAACACTATATCTATTTGACATTGCATACTTAAACTAAAAGAGATGTGAAATGTAGTTGGAAGCAATTATAAAGTGAAGTAACTGCTAGAAGGAATAATCTCCGATAAGGCTCTTCTGTGCTTTTATGATGCAGCTGTCTTTCTCTAAAGAACCCTTCTAGAGCTGCAACAGCCTCATGCAAAGGGTGAGGGACAATTTCCAAAAATGTAGTTATTTTGTGCTTTTTCCTTATATTTTTGTAGACAGAATTACATTTCTTGTGTCACAACACCTGCCTTACCAAGATTTACTTAAAAATATATTTTAGGTATTTGCACGCAAATGATTTAAGTAAAATTTAATCTGCAATATCAACTAACACTCACTTGCCAGTATCAAGTGAATTTTACTTTCCATAATATATAACAGTTTGGAAGATATTAGGTAACCTTTAATTAATTACATTGAAGTTGTAAGTTACATATTGACTTACTTTGTTGCATTACGTTACATTATTAGGTAATAATTGCCAGTTTACTTTTGACAAATGTTACCAAATAAATTGAACCAATAGTCTATACATTTAATATACATTGAACAGTTTAGTTTTCATTTTAAACAGTTCAACAAAGAAGTAAATACCTAATGCAATTGCTCAATGTTTTTCATGCGCCAGCCAGAAATTTGACAGTCTAACAGGAAACCATCCATCCATCCATTTTTGTCACGCTTAATCCCAGTGGGGGTCACAAGGTCAATGGGCAAGAGGCGGGGTACACTCAGGACAGGTCGCCAGTTCATTGCAGGGCAGCCCAGAGACAAACAGGACAAACAACCACTCACGCACACACCTAAGGACAATTTAAAGAAGCCAATTAACCTAACAATCATGTTTTGGACTGTGGGAGGAAGATTTGCACCACTGAGCAGCACTCTAACTGGAATCGCACTTTTCAAATATGCAATGAGAAATGTATAACCCTCTAAAACTCAGAGTTTCAATATTCGTAACAGAAATATACTCATATGAAAGATCAGGAATGTTTAATTTACACAAACATGCTCAAAACAACTTCTGCGCGAGGGCCAGAACATAAACAGCCACTTAAACATTTAGCAGTGATGTAAATATCATGTATGCCTCTATTTAATAAAAAAAAAAAGCTTGTGCAAATGTAGCATTAATATTAAAAGTGTGTTATGTTGTACTGCATTAGAATTTGTAGCAAGAAAAAAAAAGATTAGGTTGGTATGACCTGTAAACAACCAATACACAGCATTTCATATACACCACATCCAACACAGATCTGGTAATATAGTCACTACTCAAATATTCAATAAAAATCTTATTAACATACAAACTGAAACAGTGCAATTTCATTTGAACCAGTCATCCAAACTAGTGGACTTTTAAGAATGCAATTACAACATTAAGGAAACAAATCAATGCAATAAAAAAAATTAACACCTTAAACTGTTTAAGCATTCTCAATGAAGAATAAAATCTCTACTAGATTTTTGAATAAACGTATCTGTTATTTTATTGCCATATAACATATACCTTATTTAGCAAAAATATAAAGCATTAATGACAGGTAAACCTACACTAAGATTAACTGGAACCCACTTCTAATTCTTGGCATTTGTTGCCACATTTTCCTACCCTAAGATGACAAAGTCATGAATGCATTTAGGAAAGCAACTTCAACGTCAGGGTGTTTAATTGTGGGGACAGTTTAAATCCATCAAAATCCAGGAAAAGTTTTTTGAAGACTTTAAAAGTGTAGCACAAAGTGGGAGGGTGTGCCATTTTCGGGGTATATATTAGTCCCATGAGCAGCAAGCAGGCTTTTGCAGTACTGTAGCACCCTGCCAAAATGATTGTCGTTGGGACTACCTCTTGCTCTGTGTGTGATCTTGTAATGTCTGGATTCGGAGCAGAATCAGTCCTGCTTTGAGCAGAGTAGAAATTATGATGAATACTCTAATAGAGTTTACTGCACCAAAAAGTCACATTTCAGTGAAGGTAGTTGTTTCAGTTGTAGAAAAGCTGCTGGTGCAACAAGCTGCACCACAAAAGAGTGCCTACAGTCATAAGAATTCTTAAAAGTACTCCAAGAGACTGGAGCTTTTTGAATGGAAAGTGTCTGCTTTGACACATATTGTATTGTTTTAATAATGTTCATTTTACTGTTCAGGTGAACACCCAGGTACTTTTGAGTCAGAAATGTTGCATAATCAGTTTTTCTGGTCTTATTGTTCAGTTTTGGTCTGACTGAGCAAACTTTAGCTTTATTTTCCTGTGCTCAGCTGACAGAAGCCTAGGTGGAAGTTCATATGAATAAACTTGATCACTCACCCTCATGCAATCAGAGGTTCCTCCATCTGTGAATGAGCCAGTTAGCATTCAGTTACCATCTTAAAAAAAACTTAATTTAAAGCTCAACCTTCTACTTTAAGCATCTGACTTGGATCAGACGTCAGACTTTGATTCTGATGACCCTGATTCAATCCCCCTGC
Organism: Cyprinodon tularosa; assembly: GCF_016077235.1. Classification (NCBI taxonomy): domain Eukaryota; kingdom Metazoa; phylum Chordata; class Actinopteri; order Cyprinodontiformes; family Cyprinodontidae; genus Cyprinodon; species Cyprinodon tularosa. Next base: position 214,814 of record NW_024038678.1, read on the forward strand.
ATCTCCTTCTCCACCATTCTTGCAAGCTCCATCTCGTTCCCTGTCTATGCTGCTGCCTTGCCACTATTAAAGTAATTCCTTGGACTCATACTGCTCTCACAAGGCATCCCCGGTCAGGCAGAATACATTGAGTCTAATTCTGCCAGAGATTTATTCCCAAGGGGAGTTTTTTTTTCTCTCCACTGTCACTCATGCTTGCTCATCATGGAGACTCTTACGGACCTGCGCCTTACTCCGGCTGACATCCATCTTCATTCCATCTCTGTTCTACCACCAGTTTCAGGCCTAGAGGGTTTCATCCTTGTTCTCATTCAGCAGCTCATGCATATAATCAAAGTAAATTTTAATGTTAATGTACCCTGCAAAGGCCTAAGCACCAAAGACTTAAAATATTGTTTCAATAAAACTCTTCTAATTACCTTCCTTTTGTGAGTTTTTCAAGCTAAACTGCTGAAGACCATCTGATTCAAAGTTATACTGAATAGATATGGTTGCTCATGAAAATTTTAGTACATATTAGCATGTTTTTGAGAATTCAGAATGTCTGTCTGGCTCCAACAACCATACTATTTTCAATTAAACTCCCTGTCTTGGAGATTTTGATCCTCACTTTATATATCAGCAAGTTGTCTTTAGCAATACAGACTAGTAATTATTTAAACAGGTTCAATGAAATATTAGGGGAACTTGTCAGAGATAAATGATGAATTATGCTCTCACCTTTTGGCCTAACCAGCTTTGGAGTGAATTAGCAGCAAATTTTCACATCACTCCTAAAAATCCTTCAAAGTATTTTACTATAGCAGGTTTTATTGTCTAGAGAGTAACAGGATGAATCATGTACTGTTTTATCTCCACTTTAATGGATTTCCTTTCAAACTGTCTCTTATTCTCATATTCAAAGAGCTTAATTTTAAGTTAATGCTGAAGGCTTGTTTGTTATTTGATGAACAAAAAAGTTTTTTTAGACTTATCCATTTGAAACAAATCATCCAAATTATGTACAAATACCAAATACATTCTTACAAGATATTGATGTTATACATTTTATCTCATATTACTGGATTCAAAAGATAAATCTTGACATTGAATTTTAGAAACATATAATTTAAGGACATTACTTCATAAACAATGAGACTGTTCATGAGTTTGAGTAAAATGTATTGTGTAAAAAATAAAGATAAAATCACAGGAAATCAGCAAAGGGAACCCAATGATTATGGCTGCAGTGCCTTACCGGTGAAAGGTTAATTATTTGATTTCCATGATTCATTACATAACTCCTCAAATTCAAGGACCCTCTAGAATTTCAAAGCAACTTTCACATAAATCTTCTGAAATTACTTTTGACATTTTAGAAAGTGGATACTTGGCTTTTAGAAGCACATACCAGACATACTTAATAACTAAATTGCACTGATAGTGCTTTCAGCATTATCTGCCTCCCTTTGTAAGGATGTGTAAAAAGTCTGTAACCTAACTTAATTCATACTTCAATTAAAGTACATTTATTAGGTGGAGCAGAAATGCCACATTATAAAAAAGATCAGATGAGAAGAAAATGTAAGGACTTTGGCCTACATGTAAAATATAATGAATGATAAAAAAAAAAAAATAACAGCAATTAGTTCAGAGTTTATGGTCATTTGAATACAGCTAAAAAGTACGCTGATAGAAGAAATTAACAATTAAAGAATCATTGTCACAGAGTGGAAGCTTCCAGCAGGACCAAATGTTCTCAACATATAGAGCTATAAAAGATTGGTGAACCAAATTTTGTCTTAAAACTGACCAGCTAGATCTTAATCGAGTTATGGATCTGGGCCCGGTCTTAGATTTGTATCTACTCTGACAGAGCTTGAGCTATTTGGAATAGAATACTGAGGAAAAATCCTTATGTCAGTCTTTAGATATTTTAATTCAAGATGTTCATCCAAAAAGCAGTTTCTTGAAATAAATAGCTATAACGAAATGAATTCTTAATGGTCGAATAATCTGTAAAAAATAAACACCCTAGAATATTTCTTCCATATTGCTTTACAGGCATTTTTCTTTTACATACATTTCTATTGAAGGACATTGAGGTTTTTGATTGCGGTATAAAAAAAGCTTGAGAATATCAAAAAAGCAGAATTTTTTTGCAAGGCACTGCATTTGAAGACAAGACAAAGGCCTTGGGAGACAGAAGCATCTTAAGAAATAATGGATATAAATAAAAGAAATCAGGAAAAAAGTTTAAGCCAAAAATAAGAATAGTTGTTGAGAGGCTTTGTTTTAGCTTTCGAAAGTACACTATTTATTGTTTTCATGTTATTGTGTTGGATCCTATGCATGGCTCTGGTTACCTCGACTTCAAATCCAAACAGCACTTTTTCTTCTATTTGCTCATGAAAAGCAAGGATGCACTTTTCACAAGGCAGGAGTTTAGATGGTGAGCATAAACATCTTAGGCTTTCTTTTAGTGCTGCCTATTGACAGAGGGCAAATTAAATAGCTACAATTACACTGATCTAAACAGAAACAAGTTTTTCAATCATCTAATGCCAACTTTTTATAAGAGCATATGCAAAATGAGGACTGGCTTTTTACCAATTTAAATGTAGATGTTCATTTTTAAAACTATTAACACTTGCAGTATGTTTCCAAAAGGAATCCCTTTGTAATCTCGGTTCCTAAATCTGGGGGTTTAAACCCATTCCAAGACCAAAAGTATATAAAAAACAGCATCTCGTATTTCAGACCTCTACCGTCACCATGAGAAAGAATGGGATTGCTTTCAGGAACAGTAGATTCCACTGTGATACTATTGTTAATCGAGCTGTGAGATTTCCTCATGGTCATGTTGGCTTGAATTTTTTGACCCAGATGCAAAAAAATCACACAGAGAATGAGTGACTTTTAAGATTTTATTTACAAAAGCAATAAGGATCTATAAGCAGAGAACTACAGGAAATCAGTTGAACTTTCCAGTGAGTCTGAGGGGATAAACACTGATTAGGAAGGAGCTGGTTGAGGACAACTGATGACTGGGTGATTTACCTAATTGAGGGATGAAGGGGAGGTAGCATGGATCTCTAGGGGTTTGATTCAGGCTTCGCAGATTGTACCCTAGAGGTCCAGGAGAATGTGAGTAAGCTCCAAGGGCGTTGGTACCAGAAGAGACGTTGGGCCGGCTGGTGACAAAGAATGAGGACGGCTGCACACAGGTAAGAACTTTTCCATGAAGAGTGGAGATGAACTGAGGTTCACCGTTACCTGGAACAATAACAGAGTCCACATTAAAGAAATAAATTAAATTTCAACAAGAAAGATATTCCTGGTTTAGTTATTTGGCTGGAATACCTTTATAGGTAATCATCCAGTGAAGAGAGATGTTCTCTCTCCTCCTTATTTACATGCTGGTCAGCTTGATTGAGAAATGGCCTGCTCAATGTCGGTCCTTGAGGGCCATTGTCCTGCAGGTTTTAGAGGTTTCTCTGCTTCATCACATCTGATTCTGATTATTGCAGTTCAGCAATAGCCTGTTAATCAGCAATCAATGAAAACCAGCAGTGCAGAAGCAGGGAAATCTTTAAAACCTGCAGGACCAACCAAAGACCAACTTTGGGGATGCCTATTGTAAAACCTGCAGGACCAACCAAAGACCAACTTTGGGGATGCCTATTGTAAAACCTGCAGGACAGAATAACTGCCTTAAATCTTCATGATCTGCTAGAACAGTTCAAAGTTATTTGAACCTTTTATTTATTTGTTAATTCAAGAAAATGGACACGTGTAGATACTGCTGTTATCCTGTTTTTTTTATCTTTTAATCTTCAATCAATTTTAAGTATTCTCCTTGTTTGTGCACACAAAGTTGATAATTAAAGTTTAGTCTGATTCTGAATATGACGAGATTATCACTGTCTGATAACTTTAAGTATAAATGTCATGGTTTACAGTTCTTGGAGCAAAAGTTAAAATAAAGCATACCATTGCTTGTATTTAAAAAAATAGAAATAAAAAATCAAATAGGTGTTTCTACCTATGCTGGAAGTGTTACATGTTGTTTATAACACTATATGTAGCATTACAAAATTACTTTTGTATCTCTTTTACTTTATTTTGAAAAAAAAAAAAAAATCTTTGCAATACTTAGTAATAAGTTACAACAGCATGTTGTGGAAAACATAATTCCTTTATTCTTTAAAGAGCAATTTTCTACAATTGTTTCTCGGAACATTTTAAGGACGGAGCCTTAAAACTTAGAATACTGCTTTCTCTTGCATCTGTCTGATACCTAAAACACCTTACGGCATATTTTAAAACCCTAAAAACAAAACCTAAAAAAATGACCTCATTAATGCAAGCAAATATTATATATGTAATCAAATGGATTGGAAAGTGAAACACTCATAGGGCTTTGTGGCAGCATGAAGGTCCTTTAAAGAGATAATTACCGTATTGCCAGGAATTATGACCACATCCTCTTTGAAACTGCTTTCAATACACAACATTAAAACCTCTAAATAGCAGCAAGTGATCTTTTAAGGCCCCACCCCCAGGGTCACATAAGCATTTTTTCAATTACATCTATTTTAACATGTATTAGTGACCATTTTGTAAGTCTGCCTCTGAAGCAATCATCAGACCCTTAACAATATTGAACAGAATAGCCCTGCTTGTTTCCCCTCTTGTGCTCATGTCATCATGGTGGATGGTACAACACAAATACAGACCTGTTCAAAGTCAATCAATCTCTTCCATTCAATGTGATTGGGCCAGATATTTAGGCCAAGTGCTCTGGAAATTGCCTGGTGGGAGGAAATCGATAACATGTTTGCACACGCTGGGAGCTTGAGTCAGCTCTGGATAAATTTTTAAACTAACTGAGGCTACAAGGGCAGGACGCTGTGCTGATGCACTGAGGGAGGTCTGGAGTTTTCTCAGGGTTCCACATACTCCTTTTTACACTGCAGCTTACACCCTAGAGAGGTGGATCGTAACAACTTTGGCCATGAGGATCTCATCAATATTAAACATTCTTGAGTTCACTGAGAGGGGAACTTGTGACAGGTGTGTCTGGAGAAATACTCTTCAGGAAATCCATTTCTTCTTTCAAAGTCCTTCAGCTAAAATGCATTTGCTGAGATATCTGAGGTAGACCAATGCTGTGGTTTTAGATTTTTGAACGTTTTACAATTTAAACACAAACTGTCTTTTTTTTCTCTGAATGGGTTGAGCTTTGCTTCGGACCCCATTCAGAGTCTTTGGGTGGGGGTGTTATGTGCCCCCAGGCACATTATGATTTCTTTTCTTTGTTTTCTTATAAGCTTTAATTGAAGGATCCTTTTGTTAATATATTTTAGGATTCTTTAGTCAATTAATTATGTTAATTTGCGGTGCTGTCGTCCGCCTATAAATAGGCTGGCCCTCAGCACGTTAATGCGTGCCTTGGTTCCTTGCGTGCTCGTTGCGCGTTCTTTTTTTCCTACCTCGTTTGGGACGCCGCTTTCCACCTGTTCCTTTTGGTTCCAGCGTGCGCGGTGCGCACTTGTCTTTCTGCTGCGGCCTGCAGCGGATGATCCAGCTTGCCATGCGGTATTTTTGTTAACCGTTTTCTTTCTTACTTTTTTCTTGAGTTTTTGGCCTGGCGGGACCGGTAGTCCTGTTTTCGATTTTTCTTTCCTTAGGATATTTCTTGGTCTTTAGTCCAGTAACAGTAGGGGCTTCGACGGCCCTGTATAGGGTTGGCCCCCTGCTGTACCGTTTTGTTCTGTTTGGCCGGCCTGCCAGGTCCAACTTTCTGTTGATACTTTGGGTTTTTTTTTAACTTTTGGGGCACGGGATTTGAGGGCCTTTTTCTTACTCTTCTCTTCGCAGGACATCAGAAGAAGCTGATCCAGAAGAACTAATTGAAGAGAAGTGATAAAATAAATAATAACTTTTGAACCCTCATTTGTTGTCTCGTGTCCTCAAATATGTTGTGTCCTTAGCGGGACGTAACAACCAGTCTGGAATGTCTTGCTAAAAAAGATAAGAGCAGGAGAGGACAAGAGGGCTGAGAATAAAAGTTTGCCTGGAAGTAAGTTTTAAATAAAAAAAAATGTTTTAGCAGTTATAAAAGGACACAAATGACATTGAGACTGATTTAAGAATGACTTTTTTATCTGTTAACAAATTTTCACCTGCTGAAATAAATGTGCCATGAAACACTATATTTAGCTTATACTCTGAGGCAATGCAATAAAAAAAAGCATTAATGATATCTGTCAGGCTATTGTTTAAAACCCTAGAACATGTACAGTAATGTGTTTTCTTGTGCAAAATCTGGTAAAACCTGCCAAAAGGTTTGTATTTGAAAAGCTGTTACAAAATGGAAAAACTGCTCTTTTAATAGCTTCACCAAGCTAATAGCCTCACTGCATCTGATGCAATATTTATGAAATATTTAGGTCAAGCCCAACCTTTTTTCCTTTGGTAAATTAAGCAAAATCACATTTCTTAGTGTTCTTAAACCCTATAAGAATACACTTAGTAAGATACATTTGTATAGAAAAGGCTACAGGTAAAATAGCAGCTCAAATAGAATTCATGCTGTGATTGGATTTCTCTTGTGGATTCGGACCCTGAAAATTCCAGATCACATCTTGGAGTTATCTATCAAAGAATAAATAATAAGGCTTTTTTTATAACTTTTTTTTAATCCTGTTTCTCTCTTTTTCTGGCCAAAGAGAAGATAAAAGTTGCTTTCATTGGCAAGATGCTTTTTTTAATGGATAAAACTGAACAGTTTCCTAACAGTCCCTCAACTCACACTGTTCCTGGAATAGTCAAAAATCCATTTCCTGCATAAAATTTCCCAACATGTATTGATTCTACCTTTAAGAAGAAAAAAGCAGAATGTCTATAGTAAAAGCTGTTTCCACACATGGTAAAACAAATCTCATTTATTTTTTGTTCCTTTTCTGTTTCCACTCAGTCTCTTTTCATCTCAACATGGTGCGATACTCCCCTGCGCTAAAATTTAATTTGTTTTACCGGAGTTCAAATGAAATAGAATGATTCTGCATACAGAGAATCCTTTTAGAGGGCTATTATTTTGCCAGTAACTGTTTTAGATGCAAGCCCAGACTCTCAAATGCCAGCCAGCAACTGAGTGAATGTTTGTGTGCATGCTACACTTTTTTCCTGTGCTTTAGAGGGAGGAAGCAGGGACATTCACCCGTGGCAGAAACTAATGACACGTGCATCTGTAATATGATTACCGCGTCAGCATGGCTATGCCATTGAACAGAGGTCTGCTTTGCAAGAGATATGCATGTTCTACCTGTAGTGGAGCAGGCAGCAGGTGCAAATGAAGAAAATCATGCCTTTAGTTAACCTAATGACAGCACTTAGAGCAACCTTAAAGAGCTTGATGAATGATAATATGAGACTATTCAGCTGTGTGTTTCATTAAAGAGTACCACTTTGGAGTTTTTGTAGGTCAACACATTCTGGTTTTGATCCAACAAAAGATTTCATCTAGACTACTGCTGCCGAATTAGATAAGAGACTTCTAAGTGCTGTGTGGGTGGAAAATTATTCTCACTTCGTTGCTTTGCTCAGAGCTGTCAAAGCAGCATCTTGGCACAAACCACGATCCATACACAAGTGTCTGATCAAACTCCTCATAATGTGGCAAATGACACCCCTAACTTGCATAGTTAAAGCAAAAAGTGTTCAAATACTCCACCTGTTTACTGTCTAAACTTTTGCTATTTTACCTGAGTCAGAGGTTTAGAACAGTTTGACTTGTCCTTTGCTATGCAAACATGCATGTTATATAAAATGTAAAACATTATATGTATATATATATATATATATATATATATATATATATATATATATATATATATATATATATATATATATATATATATATATATATATATATGCGATTCTCCCCAGAAGGGAGCAGATGTAGAGGAGAGCTCTAAGGAGCAAATAGCAACCACCAAGAGGCAACAAGGAAAGGAAAAAAAGCCAAATACCTGCAATGAGTAAATTCTGAGAAGTCAGCTCAATGGTAAGAACAAGGTCCGGGGGTATTAACAGCTATACCTTGCTATTAACCTGATACCCAGCTGGGATAATAAGTTGGCCTAAGGAGGGAATTCAGGCCACTGATGTTAAAACACTGAAGCTAATCACGATGCATGATGGATTCCACCCCAAATCCAGTACCCACAGATGATAAACCAAGCACCAAAAAGAAGGCAAAGGCCTAATGAGCATCAGAGCCACCATTTAAGCTCAGAGAATACCTCTGAAGATGGCCCCAAACGGATCAAGCGCTTAGAAAATTTCTCAGATGGTGGCAGCTGGAAATGAAGGAACTGGAGCAACCATCATGTAAGGAAAAACCCCTGATTGGGATGTGCCACTGACAGATGAAGTGGCTGATATGACAAAATTGTAGCAAGGGCTAGAGAGGGCTGGGTTGAAGGACAGAACAGAAGAACTGATCATGGCAGTACAGGAGTAGGCCTTGTGCACCAGAGCAATAGAGGGTTAGAAACAATCCACCATCTCACTGGGTGTAAGATACTGGAAAGGAACCAAGTGACTAGTAAAGTGTACAGAAACATCTGTGCAGAAAATAAACTGGAGAATGGAAACATGAGGAAAAAAGAACACAATTGTGGAAAAATACCAAGGCCTCAAGGAAGAAGTAGAGAGAGCCTGGAAGATGAAGGCAACGGTAGCGCAATGGTCATTGGAGCAATCGGGGCAGTAAACCCCACACTGGAAATTGGCTCCAACTGACACCTAGAGAAACATATTGATCAAGACATGTGCAGTTCTAGGGAAAGCTAAGATACTGCAAAGAACCCTCAAGCTCCCAGGCCCTATCTTGAGATGAATGCTAAGAGCCCCAAGTTTTTTTCTTTGTTTTTTGTTTTCACAAATTGCAAATAGAACTTCAAAGGATTTGTATTCTTGCCAGAATATTCTTTTACACATATTATTAGTATATCTGCTGTGGTAATAATGTTTATCTGGGTCAAAGGTTAGCCTTATGCAAAAAACACTATTTAAAATGGTTGAATTATCAGAAAATAACCAAAGGTTTAAGAAATGCCAGCTGTGTGTTGTATAGAATTTGACCCCCTGATGATGATGCTGGATATAAAGAAGAGACGATCAGCTTCAATCATGAACCATTAAAAACTGTGAAGCACCCCTAATATCAAAGTGATGATGACTCCAGAATAATTCCAAAAAAGTTAATAAAAAAAGAAATTAAAAACACTGGACTTTGTTTTCCAAGTATGAAGATGTTTATCTTTCAATCCAGGAAACTCTTTGAATTCAAAATGTCAGAATTAGCATTGAGCTTCAAGCTTTATAGTGTAGCTCAAATAAGCCTTGTTTAGTGGATGCACTTCAGGAAAATCAAAGCTGCTCTTGACGCGCCTCTGACCTAAATGTGAACAAGCATCAAAAATGAAGCAGCAGAAGCTTTTTTGCTGCTTCCAGCGCATGCGGTCTGAGCATAGCATTATGGGGGAAGCATACCTTAACTGAGACAAGGGAGGCCAGCAGTTACTTGCATGTTTTTGGATCTTTTGTGAATTCTTGAGTGTGTTGTTGCTGTGGTTTTGGGGTATATTTGGCTTGCCATTATTGGGAAGGTACCCTGCTGTTCCATGTTTTCCATTTGTGGATAATGGCTCTCGCGAATTTTCAAAGCTTTAAAAATAGCTTTGTAACTTTTTTCAGACTGATCAATCTCAATTTTTTTTCCCCCTGAATCTCTCTGGAACTCAGCATAATGTCTAACGTTTGAGGAGTCTTTTTGTACTTCACTTTTTCAGGCTGGTTCTATTTAACTTATTTCTTGGCTGAAAACAGGTGTAGCAGACAAATCCTTAGTTTGGTAAAAAAGTGAACTCCAACATGACAAACCAAAGTTAATTTTTGTTTTAAAAAGTGGGGCACTCACCTTTTCACAAAGCGTCAACAAGCATTTTTTGGACAATAGAAACCGTTTATTATCCAGAAAAAGTCATGCATGTATAAAAAACAAATATGCAAAACCCATTGCAAGATGTACTGGAATAGGTTTAAAACCAGTAATGTGTTGGTGTAAAGCAGCAGTTCTGACAACAGCACAAACATGCATCCAAACTAGGGACATTTTCTGATAATTGTTTTTTCGAAGTTAAAGTGATAGGCAGAAGCATAGGGCAAGCTGAGCGTACAGAATGAGTGTTCCTCCTGTACTTCACAAGCTAATTAAAAACATTTTTTGTGTTTGCTGGCGTTTGTTAATTAGCAAGTGATGAGCAGTTCTGTATATCAAAGAGAAAAAAAAGAGGCAGTCAAACATCAGTTCCTATTTTCTACAGTATCTTTTTTTTTCTTTGAGTGTGTTCCTGCAGTGTGTCTGCTGTGAACATCGTTCCTGAATTATTCATGCAACCTTCATTAAAACACCTCAATTTGCATAACACACAGGGCCGCATAGGAAACATTAGGGCTTTTGATCCTGGTGTACATGTCAAGCAATTTCACACAGACATGGACCACCAAGAAGTCATGGAACATAGAGTGCATGAAATTTCTTTAAAATGACAAGAACAGCTTTGTCAGCTTTGGATTAAAAATAAGACATTTTTGTGTTATGCAGGTCAATTTTGTCTGCTTTAAAGCAATAAACTTTTAAAGTAAGTTAAAGGGTTTTGATACGTTTGGACACTATACAAGATATGCTTTTTTGTTCTGCTACACACATCCATCTATAGATGCATCACTTGCTAACAATCTAATCACACCTACATCATTATATTTTATTCACTTTGCTTCGGTGGCACCAATAAGGGTAATTAGTTCACACCAAGGGACAAAATTGCAGACAAGTCAGACCTAATGTCTCAGAAAAAGTAGTAAAAGGTACTTTATGTGTATAGAAAACAAACCTGTATAAACAGCTACTGGACACCATGTGCAAGCAAATGCTGCCTACATTCATTAGTAAACATAAAAGGACAACTTGGTGAAATGGCTTTTTGTTCTATACAAACAGAATATCTTGATAACGCTCATGAATACTTGGGTGTATCAGTAGAAAATTGAGTTTCTCATGGGTATATTGCCAAATCAACTCTGGAAAGTAAACAAAAATGAATAAAGAAAGAGCAGTGAAATTACAAGCTCCACTCTACCCTGCCTGTGCCTATATTATTGGATAATTAACTGATTGCATGGTTTTATTTTAAACTTAATATGTAGGCAAGGAAATCTTGTTATAAGTATTTAAAAATGCAAACTGAATGTGTTCTAAGTAAGCCTGATTACTAACCTTTTGTATATAAAATGTGTTTAATGCCTTAATCAAATGAAACACCTAAATATATTCAAGAGATTAGAATCAGTAGTCTTCTGAAAGCAGTAGAGAGGAATATAAACCATGGTGTTTGTTTGTGTCAGGTTTTATTAAACCATGATGAGGGTTTTAGCCTGTCAGTCTTTGAGTTTACCGGGTTTCTGCAGAATTTAGTCTTCCCCTTTCTGCAATTCTTTGCAGGGAAGGGGGAAGGGATGGGAGCATATGGAATAAGAATGACAAATAGGAATGTGTCTAAAGCTAGCTTTGGGCTATACATAGCCATGCAACCAACAATAATATACTCGGTAAAACATAAAATGAAGGTTTGAAATTTCCACACCTGTATAAAAGCAAAAGCTGTTTAGTGAAAGTATTTTCACATTTTTTTTTTTTTTTTTATCTGATTCACAAATACAAAAACACAAATCTACGCTGTTGCCATGATGCTGCACAAAGCTGCAGCGGCTTTTCTAGATCCTGGGATTAAGCCTTATGTTGATTCCTTTCAGGTCAAAATTAGGCACTAGTTGCGCATTCAGCTGGCTTATGGCCCATGTATAGAGGCCTTAATCTTCGACGGGGCTGACCCGGGTTTGAATCTGACCTGTGGTCCTTTGCCGCATGTCTTTCTCCCTCTCTCATACCCCCTTTCCGGTCCTCCTACTGTGGAAAAAAAATGAGCCACTTTTTTTTACTTACAGTTTGCTTTCCATGCCAGCGTCCCTGACGAATCTCTACTTAAATCCAGTAACTTATCGTACTGCACCATTTATCCTGCTAGTTTGGCAATCACTCTGAGGTGATACATTTTTACATTGTTCCTTTACCATCATCTCAGCTCATGCTAGTCCTTCCCTGGCTAAGGCTCATGCAGCCCCATTTAGACTGGCACTTGATTGTTTATTGGAGCTTCTTCTGCCAATCCCACTGCTTACACGCTGCAGTTCTATGCTCAGACCAACTCACACCACACCTCTAACACCTATAGTCTTGACTAAGGCATTTCATTTGGATTATCAAGACCTAGGACCACGCATTGTCTTTTCCTCTACATATAGACCTGATGTCTGTTCAATTGACTTGGTCCCAGTGCCCATTGAGCAAGCTATATAACCTGTCTAAATCTGAAAGGAATGTTATGGAGGCATACTGTGTATAACTTAGAGCTTGGCTGCAGGAATTATTCATCCGTCCTCCTTCCAAGCAGGAGCAAAATTAATTTCTGTCGATAAGATGGACAAGCCGTTATAATTAAATGACATAACTTTCCAATACAAATACCCTCTTCCACTTCTTCCATTCATCAATTCTGCCTTCAACTAACTTCACCGGGTGACTGTGTTTATTAAACTTACCCTCAGAAATTCCTATAATTTAGTTAGAATTAAGGAAGGTAATGAGTGGAAACGGGGTTTCAATTTCTTTTGAATGTTTGGGTGTGCCCTTTGTACTGACTAATGCACCCGCTGTCAACAGAGATGGGAAGTAACGAAGTACAAATACTTCGTTACTGTACCCAAGTAGATTTTTCTGATATTTTTACTTTACTTTACTACTTATTTTTATGGCGACTTTTTACTTCTACTCCTTACATTTTTACACAAATATCTGTACTTTCTACTCCTTACATTTTAAAAAATTGGATCGTTACTTTAGTTTTGAATCATTTCAATGGAGTTACCGTTAATATTTTTCACGTCATCAATACCAAATTCAATCTAATTGGATGGAAATCTACGTTGCATTTGACGCACCACTACAAGATGAATCGACAGATTCGGGGGTATTCATTTGCGGCAAATTATTGCAGCTTGGTGGCGGTGGCGTTAGCATAGTAGTATGGACGACGAGATGATTGAAAATGAACACAACAGAAATCTAGTCCTATTGGCAGACATCCATTTAAAATGTAGGCAACGGCATGAAAAAAGTGGTTTCTACTTTTACTTTTATACTTTAAGTAAATTTACAAGCCTGTACTTTGTTACTTTTACTCGAGAAAAGAAGTTTAATCAGTACTTCCACTTTTACCAGAGTATTTTTTAACACAAGTATCTGTACTTTTACTCAAGTACGGAAAGTGAGTACTTTTGCCATCTCTGGCTGTCAAGCTCAAAACAGTAGGACCCAGTATTCGAGGCAGAGAGTTAAATTTCATAAAACGTTTAGTAGAAAATGGAACTGCTGTGAACTTCTAGGGCAAGAACCTCTGCAGGAGGAGACAGCAGGTTAATGACCACGTCTATCTGGCGGAGGATGATAATGAACGTGTTGGTCACTAACCTGGTCCTATAGCTTGGTCTGTGTCCAGAGGATGAGAGTCCCAGATGCTGATGTCCTGGAGGTCGGAGAACAGGAAGGAGATCAGAATCAAGCAGATGAAGGAAGGCAGGATAGGTGGTGTCAAAGATGTACGCGGGAGTCAGAGCCAGGAGATTAGAGGTCCAAAAAGGTACCGAAGGGAAAGGCAGGACGGTGTCGTGGAAACAGTTCCAGGTTAGGTTAACAGGTAGAAATCCAGCAGGAGTGCAAAACAGGTCAATATCAGGCAATCAGAACACACAGGTATGCTAGAGAACTCTCACCAAAGGCTTGAATAATTTGGAACTGATGACTGGTTTGAAGGCTGGTTAAATAGAGGATGAAACAGGACGATCAGCACCAAGATCATGACGCCCGATGTTTTTCTGCCTTATCAATTATGTTATGTAGGACATTCACGACAGATTTGTGTTTATTTAGATAGCATCTGGATTTTTTTAAGCCATCTTAAGAGCAGGTTCAACATGTAAGAATAGTTCTACAGTGGCTTTTGGAGAACACTGCCCAGGTAGCCTTTGTTGTAACCATTTATGTAAAAATTTTTAGAAATTCCTTTTAGATTTCTGTTTCTTTTCATTTTTTTGACAGAACATATTTAAGTTAGATTGCATACAAAAACTATTTCTTGAAAGAGGGGGAGAATATGATTACAGAGATCATCTAAATTTGAAAATCTTACATGCTCGAACAAACATAAAATGAATGTGCATGTCAATATAAAGTGTGAAAGAATGGAACAGACTCAGTGTTGACTTAAAGCAATATACAACCATGAGACTGTTTAGGAAACTAGTTTTGTTTAAAGATATGATATGAATTGGTGTGCAGCGGTGCTCCAGGGGTTAATCATGCGACCCATGTTAACAGGCTCTCAATGTGGCCGTCACACTCCTGGTGACCGTTGACGCATGTCTTCCCCTTTTCTCTTGCCTTGTTTGCTGCCTGCCTTCTTTCAAACACTGACAAAAATAAAGGCCACTACAAGGAAAAATAAATCTTTAAAAAAAGGATATGGCACATGTGAGTATTTACATGTACCTAATATATTTTTTTGCTGACTTAATAGACCTTTTGAGCAGTATGGACTAGTAAGTAAAATAGGAATCTAGAATATTGTTGTTTTTTTGGATTATAGGAAGTGAAGGGGTATGATTAAATAAGTTTAACTTTTTCAAATCCTTTTTTAGACAGGTACAAAATTATATATTTGATAGATTAGCCATTAATTATGTTTGTATGGTAAAGTTAATCTTTTTTTGAAATTTTATATGAATCAATTTTTATTAAACCCATAAAAGTGCCTGAAGAGCTGCAATATTAGCTGAAAATATTGTATTTTTTCTAGACGTGTGTAGATTTGTATTTTAGATTGACTAGATTAAATGTTTTGAATTTAGCTGACTATCTGGTTGTTTTAGTTAGGGGTGTATGGGAATGGAGTTAGTGGCTAGATCACAAATAAATACTGAGCATAAAATTGTGTTTTCACACAACTTACTATAGAAGCAGCAGGGGTTTGAGGTGCGTACATAACTTTTATTAGGGGTCTTTAGTTCCCTAGATCACAACAAATCATATTTTTTCTATGTCCTCCTTTTATAGCACTAATTAAAAGCACTTACTCTTTTAAAAACATTCAGTAACATATTTGTTACTAACCATTCCTTATGTTGACAGAATGGAATTTGACTTCTTGTCAAACTTTACCTCCATTGTTGGCTTTGATGTCTCTACTTTCCGTGATAGGAAGTTAGGTGCATTTAGTCTGACTTGTCTGAACTCATAATACCCAAGTTCTTATAACTCTTCACACTTCAGTGATTTCAAGCTCCCCTAAGTAGCTGTGTCCTCTGCATCATTCAGCCTAAATCACTTCATCCCATTTGCTTATATTACATTCCTTCACGCCTAAGATACTCTATATGGAATCTGAATTGCCCTCTTTTCTCTGGGACATGCAGTCAGACACAATGCTGGTGCCTCTCCTCAATTAGCGGTCAGTCATCCCACTACCTGAATCCATCAAGCCCTGCCTACCTCGTTTGTCTGCTCTTCGTTCCTCGTCTTAATTCCACATTTTCTGCCCGAGAGAAATCTCTTTTGACACACACGATTACAGGAAAGCCTTTCGCTGTCCTTTCCCATCATACTTACTGAGCTGTGATGGGGTCTAATTTAGCTCAATAGAAGATTGAGTGTGAAATTCTTTATTATTTATATGTATCTTCCCCTGTGTGTGGTGGGATATTTGCTTGACAAGAAAGTGTTATTATTTTTCTAGTAAGTAACTCATACGGTCAATAAATTAGTTGTCGTAAATGGGAAAAAGGCCCATTAAGATGTGTTTGATCACCATATATAGCAATTTAGAGGCAACAAGCTGAGAAACAAAAAGAAACGACTCTCCTCAACCCAATTAGAGGAAACACAGTTGAGGTTTAATCATAAATTTGTGGTGATTCCTAAGGCAGAAGCTTATTGTAAATTGACATTTATAAGTGAACAATAAAAAAACAATGTGGATTTTGTTTGAACGGAAAATGAACACAGACCTCTTACATTTTTTTTTTTACTTCTATTTACACTGTGTTTGTCCTCAGCAATTGCTGTTGCAAAAGAGAACAACAAAAGAACTAACCTTATAAAATGAAGCTCTAGCGGAAGTTCAATTGAAGAAACTCTGACTTACCTCCATCCAATCAGAAGCTAATCCGTCTCCGAAGCGAGCCATTCAGCTTCGAACTACTCCACCACAAGCCCAATCAGCGTCCTGCTCTCACTTTATAAACGCTCTAAAACTTCATCCCAGCCGTTATCCTGCAATCGCAATGTCGGACTTCGATTCAGACGACAATTCAATTCTCCCTGCTCACAGAGGCTCCCGTTTGGCTGCTCTCGCATCTCCTTCTTCCGCATTGCGCCTCGAGGGCGTGTTGCCGGGCTCCGGCATGGACTCTGCTCGGCTGTCTCGGCTGGCCTCCCTCCTGCCTCCTCGTGGTTCATCTCCATCTCCCTCGCCCTCCGCTCTTCAATCTGCTCCGATACCTGGCCGCAAAGACATGCAAGTCCTCCGCTCCCCCCGCCAGCGCAGAGGGCTCCAGATGCGCCCGCTCCTCTCATCGTATCGATGCGGGCTTTGGTCCTTCAGCCGTTTGGCAGCTCCCGGCCTCCCTCCACTCTCTGGACTCTCTAACTCAATCCGTTTCGACGCTGTCCGCACGCTCCGAACTTGGAAAATCCCCGCACTGCCACGTCATCCCTGCCGCTGCCTGCTGAGACGGAGCTCCCCCCCCCCCACCCCACCCCTCATTCACATTAAGGAACGCCCGCGGGCCAGCCCTAGGTAAGATGTATCCAACCTTGTTTTCTTCCATATCTTCTATCCAGGGACGTGGCTAGACCTATTTTAGGGTGGCTGAAGTCATCCCTTCGTTGGTATTAGCCACCCCATAATTATTTTGCGATTTTTATTGTTATTTTTTTATTTATTGATTTTTTTTCCATATAACCCCAAACAATTGCAGTAAAGCACTGAAAACGAGCCACCAAGAAGGCAAGTTAATCTGAAGATAAGTTCCTGTTAGTTTATTTACAAACACAATTATTTATACAATTATTAATATCGTTAGGATATTCATTTCCTTCATTGGCTCCGCGTCCAGCGTCACGTCACGTGGTACACGGCCATCAACTGGACCATAGCAGCTGTGCAGTGCAGCAACAGCGCGCCCTTTGAATCTCCACACAGTCATCGAGCTTGATTAGGAAAGTTATGGTTGCGTGCAGATACATACGGTGAGTTTGCCATTTGATGTCAGCGGTTTACATTTTCTTCACTTTACCTGGAGTGAGGAAAGAGACAATATAGGCCTAATAGCTTGTCTGATTCAGTAGGAATTACGTTACCATGGTGAACAAAGTCAGTGGTGTGGGAAAACACGATGTTGTTGTAGCCTACTAGCATCATTATAATAGTTTTGTCACAGGAGCAGTGATGGGCAGTAGCGCCGCTACATGTAGCGAAGCTATTAGTTTAACTACATTTTCAAGTAGCTTGACCGTAGCGTCGCTGCTTTATTTATCAAGTAACTTTCCTGTAGCGACGTTATTGTTTTGATCAAGTAGCGACGTAGCGTCCACAAACGCTACAAAATCCAGGGCAAAACTAAGAAATGAAACCAGGTTTTCTATTTCTAAACAACAATCAGCCACAAAACTACTGTAAATAGCAGTTTCAGCTGACGCTTTATAAGTGGCGTAGTAGCACAGGCACACTCCGTAGGGTTAAACAAGCGCACCTTTTCCGAGGCTGTCGTTCTATTGGCTGGAAAGGTTGCTAGGCAACGATCCAACTGCAGTCTGAGAGAGCAAAACAAATCCGCAAGCAGAGCGTAACTGAGACCCGTGCAGAGCGGAGATGGAGGCAAGCGAGAGGAAAAAATATCTGTGATAATATAGAAAATATCTGTTTAAATCTGAGAGAAGAAACAAAGATTTTTGAGAGAAGAGAAAATATTTGAGAGAGAGCGCATGTTTTGAGTGTGAGCATTATAAGTTTTGAGTGCAAGAAGATGAAATTCTTTTCTCTAATTGAAGTTATGTGCTCTTGCATTATGGCAGGATAATTCTCCCATATCTATGTGCCACCAGTCTGATAGGGCGACACTGTGTGATATGGTAGTGCTTCCTTGGGTTGACTATAGTTCTAAGTTGTACGTTTCATATACTGTTGATTTTGTGTTTTCATTAATACATTGTACTTAAAAATACTTCCTTTATTTGCATTAAAACTTTGTCAGACTGATGTGAAAAAGTCTCAAGGATATCCTTCTTTGCAATGATGCTATTGCCTATTGCCTACTGTCCATTTATGCAACTTGTATTTTGTGGTTAAACTTTAGATTAAGCAGAAATCTATCAAAGATAATGCTGCATTTATTGTTAAGTTCCTCACATATATGTGTTTCTCTCTGTGCCAGGTGTAGAGAAAGACATGCCAAAGTCCAGGTCACACACACACACCAAGCACACACACAGAAACAGGGTTGTTGTAAAGCAGACAGGGGTTCCTGACAGGTTGTGGGTGCAGGGGAGATGGGGAAAGATGAATGGCCAGGTTAAGGGTTTATGAAGATGTTGGGAGTCTGTTGGTTAGACAACTGTCTTCTGTAGAAGGTTTCCATTATGATGAGTGGCGAACCACTTGCCTTCTTCCATTTATGCAGTAATGCATGGCACCTACCATTTACTCTTTGTAATTTAGCACATTTTAACTGGTGTAGTTTAGTTGGTGAAGTAGCATTAGTGAGGGAAGTGTTTCCCAGGTATGTTGCTCTTAAAATAACGAATTTATAGACAGCGCCTTAGAAAGTGCACTGAAAAAATCTTACCTAGGGGCTAAGCCACCCATGTCTCTCAAACCTAGTGACGGCCCTGCTTCTATCATTAGATTTGCTTCATGCCTTGTCTGCCCCTTATTTAGGCATACACTTTATTCCCATGCATGCTATATTTCACTAGCCTAGCTCTAATTATTCTAGGGAAACTTGTTAATTTAGTCTCTCTTATTCCTCCCTCCCCTGAAGTCGCATCAGCAGGTGACGTCTCAGCTTTTCTTTAATCATTGATCAGCCCGTCATCTTACTACCCCTTATTATTTTCTGATTATCGTCTTGTCTCCTCATCATCTGTCGTCTAATAATTATAATAATAATTATAATGATTATAATATTAATCAATAATAATCATAATATAATATAAAAATAATAAAAATAATAAAATAATAATTAAAATAATTAGATAATTAAAAATATTTAAAAATAATAAATAATAACAAATAATAAGACGATATTATCAATCTCCTGCATGCTCCAATTTACGGGTGCTGGTTCATCCTTAGGTTTTGGGGGGTCTTCAGGTTAGGTGTTCGTGGTCCACGGCTTTATTCTCCACCCATCATCTGCCCTGGAGGCTACCCGTTCCATAGCCTGCCGTCGAGGGGCTGTTGGGAAGATCGCATATCCGCCCACCACGATATTTGCAGTAGTAAAACTTTATTAGGTCGCTTCTCCCGTTTCTTATGCCCTCACCAGAGCATCATCCGGCAGCAGTTCTAACATTTCATCATCTAGCGCATCATGTTCAGGCATTCTAGCTCTTCATTACACCCGAGGGTTACCCCACGTCACTCGATGGTTCTTCATCACCTCAGGATACTTCAGATTCATGCGGCTTCCCTCAGGGTGTATCCTGGGCATCCGTTCCGATTGGAGCAGCTACGTATCAGCTACTCACGGGGTTTCTGAAGCTTCCCTCAGTACTGGGCCGATGGTCTTAGCCTATACCTCATCTTCCGCCCAGATCTCATCAATTCTCGCAGCGCAGCACTCTCTCTGCCTCTAGGTAACTCTAACACAAATACTGGTGGTGGTTCGAACTCTTCTCATCATTACCTGACCTAACCATGCCCATCCTCTAGCTCGTCTTCTCCTCCTCCTACTCATCAGTTATCAACATTCTTGCTTTGTGCAGCCTTCATGCTGTCTCCCTGCTATACTTATGCTGTCTTAATTCTGGCTTATACGTGCATCTCACCTTTATGTCAGGCAGCATCATGCCTTCCCTTGTGTGTCTCGTCGTGTCTGGTCTACGTCTGGTCATGCTCTTTACGCCATTTTGATGCATTCCCTAATGCACCAATATGCACCATGTCTGCGTCTCGTCATGCGTCTGTATTTCGTCATGTCTTTTGTTCATATATGTCATCATCCGCAAGATATATGTTTTATGTCATCCGCAAGAATCATCCGCAAGATATATGTTCTATGTCATCCGCAAGAATCATCCGCAAGATATATGTTCTATGTCATCCGCAAGAATCATCCGCAAGATCATTATCAAACTCATCCGCAAGATTCATCATCATCTCACCTTATGTCAGGCAGCAACATGCCTTCCCTTGTGTGTCTCGTCGTGTCTGGTCTACGTCTCGTCATGCTTTTTACGCCATTTTGATGCATTCCCTAATGCACCAATATGCACCATGTCTGCGTCTCGTCATGCGTCTGTATTTCGTCATGTCTTTTGTTCATACATGCCATCATCCGCAAGATATATGTTTTATGTCATCCGCAAGATCATTCAGCTCATCCGCCTGATTCATTATCAGACTCATCCGCAAGATTCATTATCAGACTCATCCGCAAGATTCATTATCAGACTCATCCGCAAGATTCATTATCAGACTCATCCACAAGATTCATTATCAGACTCATCCGCAAGATTCATTATCAGACTCATCCGCCAGATCCATTATCAGACTCATCCGCCAGATTCATTATCAGACTCATCCGCAAGATTCATTATCAGACTCATCCGCAAGATTCATTATCAGACTCATCCGCCAGATTCATTATCAGACTCATCCGCAAGATTCATTATCAGACTCATCCGCAAGATTCGTCGCCGTCGTCATCATCACCGTCGTCGTCATCATCGTCGCCGTCATCATCACCATCGTCACCATCGTCATGGGGTTCATCATCATCATGGGATCATCATCGTCATCATCATCACCATCATCATGGGATCACCAGCATCATCACCATGGGACCTTCAGCACCATCATCATCATCATGGGTTCATCGTCATCATCATCGGGGGATCGTCATCAGCAGCATCATCAGCATCAGCATCATCATCATGGGGGAATCATTATCTTCATCATCACGGGATCTTCATCATCACGGGATCATCGTCATCACGGGATCATCATCGTCATCACGGGATCATCATCGTCATCACGGGATCATCATCGTCATCACGGGATCATCATCGTCATCACGGGATCATCGTCACCATCACGGGATCATCATCGTCATCATCACGGGATCATCATCGTCATCATCACGGGATCATCATCGTCATCATCACGGGATCATCATCGTCATCATCACGGGATCATCATCGTCATCATCACGGGATCATCATCGTCATCATCACGGGATCATCATCATCATCACGGGATCATCATCATCAACATCATCATCATCATCATCATCACGGGATCATCATCATCATCATCATCATCATCACGGGATCATCATCATCATCATCACGGGATCATCATCATCATCATCACGGGATCATCATCATCATCATCACGGGATCATCATCATCATCATTATCATCGGGGGTCATCAGCATCATCATCATGGGGGAATCAGCATCATCATCATCATCAGCATCATCATCATGGGGGAATCAGCATCATCATCAGCATCATCATCATGGGGGAATCAGCATCATCATCAGCATCATCATCATGGGGGAATCAGCATCATCATCAGCATCATCATCATGGGGGAATCAGCATCATCATCAGCATCATCATCATGGGGGTATCAGCATCATCATCATGGGGGAATCAGCATCATCATCAGCATCAGCATCATGGGGGAATCAGCATCATCATCATCATCAGCATCATCATCATGGGGGAATCAGCATCATCATCAGCATCATCATCATGGGGGAATCAGCATCATCATCAGCATCATCATCATCATGGGGGAATCAGCATCATCATCAGCATCATCATCATGGGGGTATCAGCATCATCATCATGGGGGAATCAGCATCATCATCAGCATCATCATCATGGGGGTATCAGCATCATCATCATGGGGGAATCAGCATCATCATCAGCATCAGCATCATGGAGGTTCGTCATCGTCATCATCATGGTTTCATCATCGTCATCGTGGGTAAGTATTCATCGTCATCACCACGGTTTCATCCTCGTCATCGTGGGTATGTATTCTTCGTCATCACCATCATCATCATCATCTTCAGTAGTAAGTTTTCAGCGTCAACCTTGGTCACCATTCTCTTCAACAACCTGGCTCGGTAAGTTGTTCTCAAATCTTCTCAGCATTTCACTACGCACACTTTTATTCTGTCCTTAGCGTATGCCTCACGAGCATACGGACTTTCCGGCCTCTACCTCGGCTTTTTTTTGGGGGAACATCCCTATTCTCATTTATCTACTCATGCATGTTAAAGCATAATTCAGCATGAATGTTCCTGCCGAGGTCTGAGCGCCAAAGACTATACTTTCTATCAATAAATTCTTCTAATTATCTTTTCTCTCTGTGTGAGTTTTTCAGATTGAAATGAAGCTCTAGCGGAAGTTCAATTGAAGAAACTCTGACTTACCTCCATCCAATCAGAAGCTAATCCGTCTCCGAAGCGAGCCATTCAGCTTCGAACTACTCCACCACAAGCCCAATCAGCGTCCTGCTCTCACTTTATAAACGCTCCAAATCTTCATCCCAGCCGTTATCCTGCAATCGCAATGTCGGACTTCGATTCAGACGACAATTCACCCACCTCCATCCCCTTCCCCGCCATCGCAGCTGAATCGTCATCCATGACTCGACTTCACCTCAACCTCATCAGAGAGTATTAATCCCAGTTGTCACCATCCCCTGTCTCACCGCATTGGTCCGGCAGAAGACCACCATGTTGAGCCCGGTTCTGCCAGAGGTTTCTTCCCAAGGGGGAGTTTTTCCTCTCCACTGTCGCTTCATGCTTGCTCATCATGGACAGTTCCCGAGTCTCCGAGTGAAGCCTGGCGTCAGCTCCCTCAGTCTTCTAGTCCCACATTCTGCTCAGCAGATCACCTTGTCAACCAGCTCCGATTAAACCACCACCAGTTTCAGGCCCGGGGGAACATCCCTATTCTCATTTATCTACTCATGCATGTTAAAGCATAATTCAGCATGAATGTTCCTGCCGAGGTCTGAGCGCCAAAGACTATACTTTCTATCAATAAATTCTTCTAATTATCTTTTCTCTCTGTGTGAGTTTTTCAGATTGAAATGACAGGTGTCACCATACAAGGAAGCAAAAAAATGGAATGCTCACAAAAAAACATCTGCTCGAGGGAGGGTCATCTTCATGGATTTTTATTTGTGATTTTTCTCCATAAGGAGTACTTTATAAGCAGTAACCACAAACCTAAACTGCTGGGAAGCATCTTATTAATCGTAATAAATTACCAGCTTACTAAGATAAGTACAATCTGGAGGTTTGTGGATTGGCTTTTTCCCAGTATGCTGAAGACAGTAATGAAGCAGATGAATGAAGACAGTAAATCTTATTGTCAACCTTACCTTCTCCTTTTTCCCTCAAAACAGCAGGTGGCTCAGCTGCAGTTTCTGGAAAGCATCCATGGTAAACAGAAAATAACACAGCAGGTCATAAAGCAAATAAATATGTGTTTTGTGCTGTATGCTTCCTTCTTTTTCATGATGCTGGAGGAAGACATTTTCACACTGCAATGAATATATTGTAGAGCTTTGCATCTTCCTTAAAAGACAACAGAAACAAATCTATTGCATTTAAGACTTAAGCAGAAATATGTTGTTTTTTTGTTATTAAGTTGGAGCGAATTATCTTGGTTTGGTTAGAAATACTGATGAAGCGATGGTAAATAGCATATTTTTTAAATTGCTCTGCTAGAGCTACTTTACACCTTATTAAAGCAATTTAAATGGTACTTTGAGTAACACTTTATTTACTCATAGGTTTGCAAATTAATAATAACCATTTGCACTCGCAAATTTCAACTATTTGTTGGATATCTTATGGAAATTGGCATGATTCACATGTAGTGTAGCCGTGAGCTCTAGTTTCTGCATAACTAGTCCATGATAAAATAACTGGCTATTTTCTCATTTGAGGGAATAATTGTTAAAAGGAGCATAATTGTGTAGTTGGGATGGTCTTGTTTTATCTACCATGTGGAGGAAGTACTTTGTAAAATATCCTACCTATCCTAGGGTCTGGGTTAGGCCATATAAAATGAATGCAAGTAAATGAAATGTCCCTATGTCACCAAAACTGAAGCTGTTTGTATTAGTTTTCCCGGGGGGATAAGATCATGTGTTTGACTACAGGAGGGGGCTTTTATGTCTCCAAGGAAGAAAGTATTTTAATTTTTTTCTTGATTTTGATTTTTGGTATGATTTAAGTGGTAAAAATGTTACATCAATTGGGTGGTTCGGATCTTTAGGTTGCCTTGCCCTCAGCTGAGTTTAGATCTGGCAAAGTCCATTCCATCCCCTGCTGTCCTTAGCCCCTGGGCAAAATCTTTTGTCTCCTGTGCCATGCATCTCTTATACAACACATGCTGAGACACCAGATGCTTGTGGCTTTGTAGACAATATTAAGCAGCTAACAAGAGAGCCCAGTCCATTTCAATTTCAAGGCCCTTAACCCCTCACTTCTCCCCTGGCGCCCCACGATGGCAGCTCACTGCTCCCCAAGGGGATGGGTTAAAAGCAGAGGTAAATTTCTCCAATGTGAGATTAATAAAGTTCAACTATTATTTTTATTTCCTGAGAAAGATGAGACATATTTGAGTCTTTTTCACCAGGTGAGATGTATTAGATGTATTAACATTCTTGTTGCGTCTAAGATAATGCGAATGCCCAGGAACTTTATGCTGTCCACGCTCTCCACCACCTTCCAGTGTGTATACAGATTGGAGCATGTTCAGTCTTGATGGACTGACTGTAGTCTACTATGACCTGTTTGATCTGAGGTTATAACAGCAAACAGAACTGTGTCATGGTGTGGACCTCTTTACTGTGGTGGGTCTCATCATTATCAGGTAAAATCCCCATGGTGGTGTTGTCTCCAAACTTCACTGCAAAAAAGTGAAAAATAATGAACAGATTTAATGTTGAGGAAAATTTCTACAGTCCTTTGACTATAAAGCTTCTGTTTTGTTTTATATCCTTTATTACTCTGAACATTGCAGATGTTTTTCATTCCTCTTTAGTTCCCATCTGAGTTCTCTGGTGTTAATTTTTTGTGTTTCTTGCTGAGGAATCTGCTACATTGAAACCAAAAAAAGGTTTAGGGGAAAATATTTACTAACCATTGTGTATGGCTGCGAAGCTGTGGTTAAGAAAAATGTGCTTGTCACAGTGTCAGTTATTTAATAAATCCAGAAAGCACAACATGTATTCAAACAAAAATAAGTGTTGCAGCCAGTGCAAGCCATAAATAAAATATGACACTAAATCAATTATATTATCTTGTGTATGCATAGCACAGGAGTCGTAGGAGAAACAGTAAATACTTCAGAACTTCCAAACTCTCTTTGTCCTTATTTTCAGCTCTTGGTCAATTTTTTTCTTATTACTATTAGCTGAAGGTCAACCAAAGCTTCAGTCTCCTTTCTCATGTATACAGAACATGAGCTCTTATCCTTTATAAATAACAGATTAACTTCTGGACTAGCAAATTACTGTTTATGCAACCCAGCATTAACAGTTTGTGTCAGACTTTTCCAGAAGCATTTTTTAGCATAGCTGTGGGACTTTTGTAGCAAGCAGCTTTTAGTTGCAGTCTAATCAAAAGTAAAGAGAGCAATTTTTTTAGGATGACCAAGCAGGGCATTCTATTCATGTCTTCACTTTGATGTCCACTATGTTTTGGACAAAAGGACTTTAGGGTTGTATTCAGCAGAGGAGAGACGGCATTCACTGACATCAACACTGCCAGCTATCATAGAAATAGCAATTTTGAGCATGCATTATTCAACAGAGTGGGTGATTATTTGTACTTTAAAAAGCACTTTAAGGGCAGCTGCTGGCATGTCATATAGGGGCACATGGGTAATATCTCAACATTTCAGAAAAAAACAAATTAACAAATTTGAGCCAGCACAAATCTAAAGTCAAATGTAAAAATATGTTGTAGGATTCCAGAGAAACAATCACCCAATGTCAGATATTGCCTTATGTTTATTCTAAGATGTAAGCAGTCATGTGAAGTGGCATATGCATGCAGGCTATTTTTGCATTGGGGTCTTTTTGTTGGAGGTTTTACATTCATTATGGTAATTATCCATGGCAGCCAGTTATGACTCCTGCATGTTGTGTCCACTGAGCTGACTTCACAGGAAGGGCAGGGCTTGCACTCGAAATTATTGTACACATTGCCTCCCTCATATATTTGAGCATCCATGCTAAAGGCAGCCCATTCATAGTATTCTACAGTTCTGTTTATTTTCTTCTCTTCTCTGTTCTTTTTATCTCATTATGTGTCTCTCTGCACAGGGACATTGGCTTTGTAGCTGTAAGCATCAACATTTCTCTATCAGCACATCAGGACAAACAGGAGGGTATTGTCAGAAAAAGGGATAGTATTTCCATTCAGGCTTTGACTTTAAATAACCCCCAAACGCATTTACATTCAAAAAGCGAAATGGTAACTTTGAGAAGAACTGCCACTCTGTTCCGAGCCTTTTATTAAATCTAATTTATTAAATCCAGCATCACTCCATTAAGGTCAGAACTTCCTTTCTCGCTTTTTATACTGAGTCACATCATTATGTATTCTGCACAATATTAATAACATCTGTTTTGACTTTTACCATAGAAAAGTTTTGAGGAAACATAAAACCATATAGTAAGTTTCAGTTTATTAAACATGTTTATTAGTTCTGATTTTAATGTTTCCATGCAGAGGATTCTCTCAAGGTGTTTCCTTACTGTCATGGTATAAATAGTTGATATTGATTTGTAGTACCATAGTGCTGCCATCATTCTGTTGTGATCATTTGGCATCAGAATCTGAGATAAGTTTTATATTTTGACTAAGTAACTCTTAAATATAAATGGGCTAAAATAACATACATTTTAGCCCATCTTTCTAGGTTGCATGTCTGTTTCTTGAGGTTCCTGGAGAACTAAGACCTTAAATGCAGCATGTCATGCCTGTAGCACTTTGGACTGGCTACAATTATTAGCTCCAAGCTACCTACCTCATTGCCGGACATATGGTAGCAACCATTGAATGAGTCCTATAACCTTTTTTTGTTCTAGCTGGCCTGCCTGGAACTGGTTATCCGGTCGGTGCCAGCTGTATTAAACAATTTTTTTCCATTGTCAATATTTAAATGCATTCCTGAGTCATTATTCCTTTTTTTACTTTAAGATCGGGTGAAACGCTTGATTGCATTTAATATCTCTGTATCAGGGTTATTTACATTAATCTGCTGCTATTTTAAAGGACACCTTGAGTGAATTAAGCCTTAAAACATGAACAAACCTCAGAGACTTTTGAAAAGACATTTTCCCCTTTTTGTTTGTTTTTTTTTTTTTTGCTTTTGCTTATTTTCAGTAGTGTTTATTGTCTGCATAGTTATTAGATACTGTGTGTGATCATTAGCTAATAAAGGTACCATTGTGTTTTAACCCATGGTCTTTTGTGGTTATTTTATGCAGTAAACAATTTATCATGAAGGTCAGATCAAGAGCATGTTTTATTCTGTTTTTTAAAAACATTCACAATATTTCTGTGGTTCTAATTAATAGCTCTGCTGATGGTCTAGCCTAAGTCACTAAACTGGTGAGAATAACTGGATTTTAACAGCCAGTCCAGAAGCCACCCGAAAGGTGAGAGGCCTAAAATCCTGTTGAGTTAACAGGTTATAGTTATAATTATTCAACCAAAAAGGTTCAGTTGGTTTCACAATCAATTTTGAATAATTTAACCATTAACAACACCAGTTCTATATATATATTCATAACCTACAGGTAAAATATCACAACATCTGATTTTACCTCTGATCAAAGCTGATAATATATTTTAAAGTCCCCAGGAAGTCTGAGGTTGGATGTGACTGAAAATGATTAGAAAATGATTATTTGTAAACTGACTTTGAGCTCAAATTCTGCATTTGTTGTATTACCACCAGCTTTATCATACTCATTTTCCTTGTCAACTAGAAAAAATTTTAATATTTTGCAGTGTTTATTTAGTAAACACAATAAATAAAGGGGTTTTACATATAATTTACGTTGTAGAGCATTTATTCTTCATAATAATTAGAATAATCAAAGATTTTTAGGTATTAGACTTGCTTCGAGCAATAAAAGGTAAAAATCGCTCTGATATCCCCTTTTTTGACAAACGAATATGGGATGTAAAGACAATCTTGTCTTTTTCAAGAGTTATTTATATAACACTAATAGTTTTAGCAGTAGCTTTTCCATTAGATTTGTCAGTTTTGTTTTGAGAAAAGTAATCTGTTTTTTTATACCGTATATTTCTTCCCTCTTTTTAAATGTGACAAAAACTTTCTCAGTGCAAAGCGCTTATTACCAATTTTTCTCTGCTTTTAAAAAACAGAATAAAACATGCTCTTGAGCTCTGAAAAGAGACACAATTCAATACTCAGACAGGATACCTTTGTTCCATCTCCTTTTCATTCCAAACCATGGCTTTTATATAATTCTAAGATAGGCATGGATCAGAACTGCAGCCACAGATTTTCATCTCCTCTTTTCATGTGTTTGTATTATTGTCAGCTCTTTGAGTGCAGACTAATGACAGAGAAAGATCGACAAGCACAGCCTCAAGTGACAAGAAAGATGTAATCTATCCCTGTTATTAACCTGTGTAACTTCCCTCTGCTCTTGTTCAGATTTATTTCTAAACGTATTGCATTTCCTTTGCCATTAGTCTTCGACACCCTTCTGCATTTGCTAGTTTTGAATCTATATTTCAGGACTGACAGTTGCCATTTATAGAAGAAAGAAATTTTGACAGATTCCAGGAGAGAATACAAGAAATCAAAGTGGATCTTAAATAACAATTTATTAAAAGCAGCATGAAGGAAGAGCTTGAAAAACAATAAACAAACCTACAGTAGTTATTTTAGTATAAATATCTAGTAGATAAAATCTTCTTATAGCCAGCACTAACATAATGACTCTCTTCCTACAAGAGCCCACTGTTTTTTCAATCTAATTTTATGTCCTTTTTTTGATGATTAGTAAATGCTTGAGGAAATTAAAGCAGTCCTGTTTTTTTAGACTGAAATAAAATAAAAAAGGAATATTCGGCACCTCTGTGTGATTTAACCTTTTATTTCCCTTTACCATGCAATCAGCTGGTTTTCCAAAGATCAATCAATCAATTTGACTGGATGATCTGGTGAAATGCAAAATGCCTTGAGACGACATGTGTTGTGAATTGGCGCTATAGAAATAAACTGAATTGAAATTAAATTGAAGAAAAGCTGCAGCCACATGGCCCTTTCTGGAACCAGTTTGACACCTCTGATCTATGCTGTGTAAATACATTTTATAGTGGACAAAAGTCTTTAAGGTTTGAGTTCTGGGGTAAACATATTTTAGATTGTCATTACCTACTTTTATCAATAATTCTTCTGCAAAAAAAATGATATTTGAATGTACTAATATCCAAATTTAAGGAATTTTTAAGTCATTAAAGTAGTTGTTTTTCAATGATTTCTCTGAAGACTCCTAGATGACTTGCAGAGTCACATAATTTTATCTTTACCCCAAATAATTCTAACTTTAGTTCTGAAAAGAGCATGAATTCTGTATTTATCATCTTTAATGTTTGTATATTGATGAGCATAATTAACCACAGTGTTTCTGTTGTCAAGTAATTGTTAATATATGAAAAATTGAAATGTTTAATAACTTTGAACATAGGGCTGGGCGATAATTCAATAACGATATATATCGATCGATAGACGTGTGGCGCAATAGAAAAAAAGAGGGTCAATAAAAGTTCGATAAAAAAGAAACGCAGTTTTCCTTCCTTCTCATTGTAGCCTAGCATGTAGGTTTATGCTAGTCACTGCTTCCTCCCAACCAATCACAATCGCGGACCCAGGCACGCCGTCACCAAGCGCCGCCCTCTCAAACCACAACACAGAGCACATGAAGCTGTGCAGCAAGGAGAGGCGGAGGAAATTGTTTCAAAGAAAGGTTTTTGTAGTTCGGCAGTTTGGCAGTATTTCGGTCATGGCAAGTCGGACCAAAAACAAACCACAGTCATCTGGAAAATGTGTCGGGAACCAGTGAAAACCAGTCTGATAACGAAACCAACTTTTTTTTATCATCTCAGCCGCTCACAGCCGCAGGAGTACGAGCTGTGTAGGCCCCGGTGCGGTTCTCCTCCGAGGAATCTTCGGGAAATATATATACATTTTCAGTTCTGGGCAGTTTCCCACGTAGTTCTAACAATTGAGATAAAAATGCTGAGGGGCCAGAAATTTTCAAAGTAATAACTCAGGTTAAAGCAGGAAACGGGGGCGGCGGTTTTATTTGTTATATTTATTTTGGTCACTTTTCTAGTCACTTTAGTTTATTCTTTGTCAGTATTTAATAACATAACTCAGGTCTCTTAAGTTATTTTTCTTTGAAACAATTATGTTATGGTTAAAAAAGTTGGTTAAATAAAGATTTAATTCGAAGTCTGTGTTTGTGTTTTTTATTACAATTAAATCATTTAGCAATATTATAAAAAGTCAAGGCAGAGCTGCACATAAACTATGGTTTCAAATCTTTTCAATAATTATCGATATCGATCAATATGCATTTTTTTTTATCGATAAGCTTTTTTTCTATATCGCCCAGCCCTATTTGAACATTCCCCTTGAGAGTATTATTGCTGCCACCATCTGTATTAGAGGGAAAAAAAGGTAGGGGTGGCCACAGGGGTGGCCAATGATTAGCGAAGGGTGGCCATGGCCACCCCTGGCCCCCTATCTAGCTCCGCCCCTGTGACACTAGTGAACTTTTCAAGACTTGTGTCAGAGAAGGAAATGGTGACCAAACACCAGGAGAATGATAGTATAGGAAGGATTGCTTATTGATAAGCCAGATTTACCAGAGAGACACATCAACAACAGATCGGGGAACAGAGGGGGAATGAGGACAATACAAATGAATACCAAACAAAAGGCACAGGCTTAGAGATGACACGGAGTAACTAAAACACAGGTGAAGATGATTAACTGAAAACAAAAATGGGTGTTGTGACAGAAGCATGCTTCTTAAAACTCAATCTTTGATGGTTGTGAAAAACATAATAAAAATGTTTGTTACACAGTAAATTTTTGAAACTTGAACTGCTTAGCAGTGTATTTATCATTCATTCTTTTTGGAACTAATTTAACCATCTTCAACTATAGAACAGCATTCAAGTGAAGAACAGTTTAGACAAACAAAGGCTGTTTATCAAGCAATGTTGAGTCTGCTCCAAAAAGTAACACCCAGCTACTTCCTCCTCCACATTGGCTGCATAAATAGCTGCAGAGATAGCTGGTTGATAATTATGCTTATCTCTAAATGGTTCTGTTACAGGCACACAAATAAAGGGAAAGGGAAGTAGGAACTGGCAGGCAGAGGTCAATGAGAGGACTCCTACATTTCATCCAGCATGCTTTGAGAGACGGAAGTGCCACAGTGTGACAGTCCCCGACCCCCAGGTGAGATCTGAGAGGAAAGATAAAGGCAACTGACGTGCAGAAAATTGGCAGATAATTACATAGGCTACAGGGGCACATTTCGTCTGCCCTTGTGTCTTTCTCTCTGTAATACAGCACACATACATCAGTGCACAGACAACAAAACAGTGGCATCTGAGGCTGTGCTTGGTAGGTAGCATGCACAGAAAGGCATTAAATTATCTGCAAAAAACATTTTTACCATTATGCTAACAGTTGTTGTTTGGGGTGGCTGGATATTGAGAAAGCACTCATTAATTGTGTCATTTTAGAGAAATACTCATGCTTATAAATGGTGCCTTGAAAATTGTTCATACCCTCTGAAATATCTTTGTATGTTGTAAGGGTATGACGCAAACTTCTGTGTACTGAGATATGATGTGATGGACCAGGCTGGTGTAAAAGGAAAAAATATAAAATATGTTTATGATGTGTTTTTTTTGTCTTTGTATTTTTTCTTTTTTTAGTCCTAAAAAATCTATAAAATATATGAAAAATATGTTGTTTTATTGGTGAGGATTCCCAGTCATCCATGTCATAGTCATTCCAAAAAAGTTAAAACCTTGTTTTCCAAGTTTAAAAACGTTCCGCTTCCCATCCAGAAAGCTTTCGTTATTCAAAATGTCTGGAGTAGCTTACAGAGTGGCACAAACAAGGCCTTGTTATGGCTTAGAAAACATGCAAAGTGAACTGAGAAAAAAACAGGTCCACCCCTTAATAATGGGGGTTGCTGAAATCGTGGTTTGCCTGTAATACCTGATACTTGCCCATGCTTCTGAAAAGGGGTCGTTGTTGGCCTGGCTGACTAGGCGAGATGTTTTGGTCCCCTGCATGGTAATGAGGGTTGAGATAATAGTGGGAAGGAATGAACTACCTTTGCATTGTAGGTTTTTGAGAGCCGAAACCTGTCTCCACCCCCTCTGTTTAAGGTTGTTTTTCTCTCTAACATAATTGGCTTCCTTCACACCCCTTTCAAACCACCTGTTTCCTTTGTCCAAAATGTCAACATCATGGTCCCCGA
This sequence comes from Cyprinodon tularosa, assembly GCF_016077235.1. NCBI lineage: Eukaryota > Metazoa > Chordata > Actinopteri > Cyprinodontiformes > Cyprinodontidae > Cyprinodon > Cyprinodon tularosa. The sequence goes on from NW_024038678.1 coordinate 247,859, forward strand.
ACGAATTTCCTTTGTCCATAAGGTGCAGATGGACAGCCGAGTCTTGTCTGGAGGAGTAAGCCTGTCTGTGAAGAGGTTGTTTGGATTATCCAATATAAAGATCAGAGCCTTCCTCACTGCACTGAACTGCAGACACCACTATGCTCATCTTAGGTCTGGGGGCTTTGTCTTTAGGATGCAGGAAGCCTCTGTCTAAGGATCTTTTTTGGTTTGAAATTTACTGGGATTTTGTACATTTCCCAGTATCCCAGTACAGTAGCATTGTTTTATGATTTTTTTTTTTTTTTGCGATCTTATAGTACTTCAAGTGATGACATCAAGGGGGTGGCAGCTAGCAGTTGAATGCATTAATAATACCAGCTATAATTTGGTTTGATGAAAGATAAAGCTGAAAGGATTCACTGCCTCCAATAGTTGATCTCAGCTTTCCTCCACTACTTTGTTTGGAAAAACGGATGGACGGATGGAACATATATTGTAATCTGTAGGACATGATTATTTGTTTTGGCACCATGAAAAATAACTTTCCTTTTTAAAATATTATAAGTAGATAGCAGTACCATGGCAACACTACAATGCTGCAAGACAGAGAACCTGGTTGGATCTAAAAGTGGAAACATCATTCAGTATGCTCTTTACAGATTTTATTTTCCCCAAATACTTGGTCAGTGCAAGGAAAGTAAATGTTTTGTGCTGACTGGTGTTACCTCACAAATAACAATATGACTCAGTTTCTGCTTTCCTCTGAACCCCTAGTTGTGAATCAGAATTCATGCAATCATTCTCTTTCAGAGCATCAATTCTTGGTCACATAATGACTGTTTCATCCATTGTACACTGATTGTGCTTGTTGCTTTTCCTCAGTGATAGATTTTTTTTCCTCTCTCCACATTATACTTCTGCAGGAAGAATGAATAAACAAAGTAAAAAAGATTTACTTTTCCTTCAACCAGAAGAGTAAATCTACATAATGCTGTTCCAGTTTTCCTTGTTTCAGTTGGAGGTAAAAAAAATAAAATGAGTTTGGGTGACTTTGATATACCGTCTCTTGCCAAACTTTTCATAAATACTAAACTTTTTTATTTTTTGACATACTGCAAGCATAAACTTTTATTCAACTCAATGGCTACATATCTGTGGAGGGAAATCTGAAAAGAAAGCCTTGGATTTACATTCAGCCCTATCCATGTTGATACAACTAAACAAAGACCTGTGTAAACAGTTGGCCTTATAGTACATGATTTAATTTTTTAGAGAACTCCTCACTTCATTCACCCGCTGTTCCCTCCCTGCTCTCTAATTATCATTCATCTTATTCACCTGCTCATTCTGCTATATATAAGGTTCACCTCAGCTATCGGGGCCAAATCATTAATCATAGTTTTTCGTGTTAGATATCAATGTTTTCAGAGTCAATTATTTATGTCTTGTCCTTGGTTCATGTCTCTCGGGGGCCAGTGTGTCATGTGGGGGGAGCTCGGGTTCTGGCCCTCCTCAGATGAGCCCTCATGTTTTGGCTTGGAGTGCATGGGAGGCCAGTTTTAATTCCTGTAATACTGGCTCCAAGGTTGAGTACAGTTTAAAGTTCGGCAGGTATCCTGGTACCATGTCTTGTCTCTGTTCTTCTCAACCACTGGGCCCACCTGTTTCCATCTGAGCTTGTTTTTCTGAGCTCGCTGCTGAAGTCATTGGAACCTGCCTGAACACTGTGGATTCCTGGAACCCTGGATCCGGATGTTCCTGTTTGGATTGGAACCCCTGGCTGGGCTCCAGACTACAGGCTACTGGATCCCAGAACTGTCCATTTCTGATCTGTTTTCCCTCACCTGGATTGGTCTCGGCCTGCTCAATGGGGTTTCTGCATCCAGGACAGTCTGGGCGGCTCTGTGCCACAGCTTGTTTGGCAGTCCATCAGCTGTATCATGCCTTCCTCGGAGAGGATTGGCTGAGCTGTTGAACCAGAGTGTCGTAATTTTGGTGGTTCCCCGTACCCCCTGCTGTTGCTGTGGTAGGCAGATCCACAGCAGCCTGCATTCAGTGTCTGTTTTGTTTCTGTATTTTCTTTTATTTGTAATTAAACATTTTGAAACTTCCCACTGTCTGACTTGCCTGAATGACAGTTTAGTTTTATTTAATTATTGCACAGCCTACCAAGACTGAGTGAGAATTAATGAGACACCCAGGAAGAGGGGCCTTGATTAACCTAGAGGAGCTGACAATATCACTCAGCTTGATGATATTTTGACACATGTTTTTGATTTGTTTCCCTAATTTTAATACCTTCCCAAAACCATGAGTTTTTTAAAGAGTGATAAGCTAAAAGAATTTGTTGTGAGGAAGCCATGAATAATTTCCTAAAAGCCAAGTTCCAAGCTATATGAGATTTGCAACAAATGATTAATAGAAGTTGTCAGGATGTCAGATGAGATAATTACTTATGATTTGGGCCACAACGGAAGTCACTAGTAAGAAAAAACTAACTTTGCACATCACTATAAAACATCAATTTTCATGGAACCAAATTATGATGGCAGCATCGTGGTGGGTGGTTGCACAGGAACATGTCAGAGTTGATGCAGGGAACAGCTATACAGAGCAATGCTAAATGGAAATATGTTAGTTAACTGCATATCAGGTTGTCCTTCTAGGTGGTGATAACTGAAAATAAAAAAAGAATGAAAGAACCATTAACTCTTCAAAATAAATGCCTGCATTGAGTTTTTGGTTTTGACAAAAATGCAATATAATTTCAGTATAAACAATTTTACAAAAGCTTTAAGGCACTGTAGTTGTGTGACTACATAGATTTAAATGCTTCCAGCTACAAAACATTTCTTTGTGACCCTCTCCATATGCCACGGAGCCTCAAACCCAGCAGATAATTTGTCATATACTGTATGTTTCTTCCTTACCTTACTATAATAGACTGATAATCTGTCAAGTGCCAAATTTGACAATGGTTCCCTACTCCATACACTTTGACTTCAGATTCTCAGTGCTTTTGTTACTCTTTAGTAGAAAGTCTGTTTAATAACAGATTATTATGCTGGCTTTGCATTTCTGGTAAACACAATAAAAAAAAACAGCCATCAGAAAAAATAAATAATTAAAACCTTAAAGTGCTCTTAAAATCTATTTAGAGTTGTAAATGAAAAAATGTGTAAACTTGGTACAATCCTGTTTGAGATAAAAAAAAATATATATATCCTAAAGGACAGTAGATAGGTAACTAATGCTTACATTATACATATAACTAGATAGAACAACTTAATTAAATTCTAATTATTTTCCTGTATCAATCATTGGGGATGCAGAATATTTTTACGTTATGTACTAAAAGCCAATAACTTGACCCTGATCCTTTTCTTTTATGCACAAAAAGTTCAGATGACCCAGCATTGTTCTAGCAGCAGAGGGTGGACTATATAATGTGAAACTCAACCCTAGAAAGGGCAGCCCTAATTGTCTCAACAACACACATCACATTCTTTGGTTTCAGCATTGATGTCTAACATATTGGATTGCATGCTGGAGCAATCAGGCAAGAACTGCAGTGTTGGGGCACTGTGAGACACAACCAGGAGCCAGGATAATTAACATTTATTGATACATGACTGCTGTAAGCCTGTTTGCCCAGTGAATTAAACCAGCTCATTACAAACGTAATGGTGGGTAGGGGAGATAAATAATAGATGCATGTCCACTCACTGCCACTCAGGAATGCATCAGGAGGCTTCTCTACTTCTCCCCCTACCCACCTGACACCAATTTGCCCTACACAAAGTCAAAATGTCCTCCCTTGAAACCCAGACTGCCATTACGGCTCAAAACTAACACAAGTTGTTTCATGTAAGTTTGATTCAAGGTTTTAATGGTAGTAGTTCAGAGTAAATGTTAAGGGTTATGCACTTAAGCAAAAGCGTTTTGAATGTGCAGTAGTGAGATTGTGAGGGCCCATTCAAAGAAAAAAAAAAATCAGAGAAGCATGCGGAAGTAGTAACAAATTCATTTACAAAAAAAATATATATATGAACTCTAAACATAAACATGGGCCCAAAAAGAAGAAAAACAGGTGAACAAAACAAAACTTAACATAGGCAACTGAAGTACTAACTGACCTTATAGACTGATACACGAGGGGAAGATATATTCTGGCTGATCAGGCCATTTTGTAATAAGACGGAACATTACATACATTATATCTATAGTGGGTGAAATAAGTATTATTAATGCCACCATTTTTCTTAGTAAATGTATTTTTAGAGATGCTATTGACATGACATTTTCACCAGATGTCCGCAACAATCCATGCAATCCACACATACAAAGAAATAAAACCATAGACGTCTAGAAATTAAGACATTTATAATAATGTGGAATGGCACAGGGAAAAAGTATTGAACACATGCAGAAAGAGAGGTCCAAAAAGGCATTGAAAGCCAAGACACCAGCCAAAATCTCTCAGTAATTAGAAAGCAATCCTGCTCCTTTTCTGTGCGAATTAATGTCAGCTGGTTGAGTCTCAAATGATTGCATATAAAAAGGTGTCTCTGGTATCATACAAGAAACATCTCACAATTGGTTAAGGTAAAGAGCTTTGTCAAGACCTTTGCAGCCTTATTGTTGCAAATAATGATGGCATTGGCTACAGAATGATTTCTAAACTTCTGAATGTTCTAGTGAGCAGTGTTGATAGAATAGCCCAGCCAATCACCTGACTTGAATACAATAGAAAATCTATGGACAAAGCTAAAGATCAGACCTCATAGAAGAGACCAACAAAACCTTCAAGATTTGAAGACTGTTTATGTGGAAGAATGGGCCAAAATCCCACCAGAGCAATGCATGAGATCAATTTTACCATACAGGAAGTGCCTTGAAGCTGTCATTGTCAACAAAGGCTTTTGTATAAAGTATTAAATACATTTAAGTAAGTGTGTTCAATATCACTTCCCTGTGCCATTTTCCTTTGTTACACATAAATTAGTTTTCGGATATCTACGGTTTGATTTCTTTGTATGTATGGATTGTATGGATTATTATGAATACCTGGTGAAAATGTCATGTCAATAGTAACTCTAGAAATATATTTACTGAGAAAAATGGTGGCACAATACTTACTTCACCCGCTGTACCTAAAGAAAACTACAACAAAAGACCAACTAATCCGTAAAATACAACATTAGCAACCAATATTAGAAAAGAATTTAAGTAATTTTAAATTTGCAATTTTAATTACAATGACAAAAAAAAAACTACCAAAATAAAAAATCCTAAACCCTCCATACATCTCCTATAAAACAAGTAGAGAAATCCAATTAGGCCTCAGTGCCAATGAGAAGATTCTACACAGCTGGGACTCCTTTACTGGACTTGCCACACCAATGCTGCTTACAGGAACTGGCAACTAAAATGAAAAGTGTTTCAATATAAAGCAAACCAAAGAAGCAAGCAGTGGCAAAATTTGTCAACCAAATGTGTGCACCCAAATAATAAAACCATGCCAAGTCCCACTAGTAAAAGAATGAAATACACTATGGGGAACTAATATAAAGGCACGCATTTAAATGAAAAGAATTACCAGACAATTTATTGTGTGGCTGCACATGCCGCCATCACAGCAAAATAAATAAATTTTTAAAGTACACTACTAACATGAAACAGGAAACCAGAAAGTTGGTTTATGATAGAGATCTTGTTTCATTTCATTTAAACATTCAAATACGATTTCCTAGGGTCCATTAAATAGATAATTCCCTCATATATCATTTCACTTTACATGGCAGCTTCCCGTCTTGTCCCACAAAATAACCTACAAAACACTACACTCCCTAGCCTGTTATACTATGTATATGACCCCCAACTTGCAGTACCATGCATAATCATGGAGCATAAACTTTTTTTAAATGCATACAAAGCTTAATCAAGAGCAGGAATCAAGTAGACTGGGCTCAAAACAGTTTATCAAGATTTGAGTACCACACAGCTATAGCCCAACCAAATCACTGCCATACCTAAACTGATAAATTAGGCAAGGGCTTATTAGTGAAAGCTACGCCTCTCTAGGGGAGGTGCAGATTTCCACACGATAGGTTCAAAAATCTGTTGTACTACTGATCAAAACTTTACACAAATTGACCTTATGAAATAAAATCACTGATAGAATGCCACTAAATATTTATCTAATATTTCATCCCAGAACATATATGGGACACAGCAGGGACAGCAAAGTTAATCAGAACTAATGTGAAGATGGATGAATCCAATTACAGGTAGACTTAGAAGAAAATCTGATGGTGGCTGCACAATGAGAGATTGAAATGGAGGGTCACCTTCCAGCAGGACAATGCTAAGCTTACACCCAGAGATAGAATGGCTTAGAATGACCCAGTCAAAGTTCAGATGTCAATCTAAATGAGGAACTGTGACAGACTTAAAACTAAGGTTAACTGATGTTCTAGCATTACTACAGATAATATGCAAAGGAAAATTAGTAAGAGTAACAGATTGCCAATTTGATTAGCAATTGTACTTGAGATTAAAGTTGTTCTAATGAAGTCTAAAACTGAAGGTACTGATACATTGTTTAGTCAAAGCATAAAAAACATTAAAACCATGCATGCTTTTCTTTTCTTTTATTTGCAATGAGGGCTTTGTGTGGGGTTACCTCTATAACAAACAGAAGTTTATGTCATGATTTCATTAAAGATCTGGCCCAAATGCAGAAGACCAAACATCAGTTTGGTTCTCAGAAGATCCTACCAGGCGAGAGAAGCTCCGAAACATCCAGTTTCATCCAGAGGCAAAGAAAAAAACAGCGAGGTTAAAACTCAGGTAGACAAAAACTCAGTTTGATTCAGCAAAACTCAGCTTGGCTAGAGTACCCAAAACTGGCAAACAAAAACTCAGGTTAGACTCTGCTAAACTAAGCATAGCTAGAGTACCCCAAACTGACAAACACTCTGGCGCCGAGGTAGTGGCAGTCAGCAGCTTAAGAGCACTCCACAGGTAATGAGGCAACGGGCTGCAGGTGTGTAGGGAGGCCCAATGAGGACGGGGCACCACCTGGTGGAGGAGGAAAGGAAACACAAAAATAGACCACACAAACTGGATTCCTGACAGTTTGTGGTCACAAGTTGACGAAATGTTTAAAGCGCTGCCTTTTTTATGTATATTTACGAATATTTTGGACAAATATCTAGATGTGTTATAATGAGATACTAATATGCCTCACACAAATCCCCAACTCACCATCTGCATTACCAGTTTCTTCTGTCTCCAAAGTGTGCATACTTGGTATGCATATCTCAGAGTTAGCATAAGGGACCACATGCCATGGTTGTTTTTGTCTTTGTTTTTAAAAATCACAGCACTTGCATGGAGAGGCTTATTTAAGTTTCAGACCCCATTTCCTTTGTATTCAAGCTTTGTAAATGAAACCCCAAAACATCCAGAATTCACAAGTTAATTTCTGAGACAAATAATACCTTTTGGTAATTACCAAGTTGACTTTTTATCATTATTATCAGTTTTATCACACTTTAGGGAACCTTTCCTTAAATTAAGATATTATTTTCTGGAAGTTACTATAATTTCCTTCGTAACACATGTGTGAAACTATCCTGCATTTTTCCTTTTGCTGAAACGTATGCAGTACTTTAAGTGGTTTGGTTGTATTATGAGATGAAATACATCATATAATTGTATTGTTTTGTTTTACCACCTTTACAAATGATATAGCTATAGTGTTTGCCATGTATGAGGATGTAGAAATCCTGCAAGAAATTTTTTTCTTTTAAATCAGAGATTACATCAGCGGCGACTGGCCAATAGAGGTCGATAGGGCACTGTCCCACCAGCTCAATGACCTTGATTAAGAAAGAAATTAAATTGAAAAAACAATTTACACATTTTGAAATATATTGCTATATATTTTTTTAGATGTGCAAGATACATATTTCTTCTTTAATGACAAAGCGTCAATTCATTTTTTTATCAGATTGGTGACGCATTTCTGCGCTAGGGTAGAAAAAAGTTTGTCCCTTAACTCTCATTAAAAGTTGTACATGCACAGTAGCTCTTCTGTAATGCAGATGTATAGAAGAGCTCTGGGTGTATCAAATCTACGCCCTGAGGTGACAGGACACAATACTGGACCATGCAGAACACAGCTTGCCTTCATAAAGCCTCAGAATTGCAAGATTTATGTACACAAACTAAACCTGTACATGAAATTATTTTTTGTTTTTATAAAGTGTTTTTATAATGTTTTCTGTTGTTGGAATTCATATAAATATACTGATACAACTAAGTACTGTATATGATTGATTGGTATTTGGTATAAGTCTATTTTGAATTTATGATAACTAACTAGCATTTCAGGTGTCCAAAATCTTGTAATCAGTCAATGGGCCTATATCCAGGGCTACAGGTAGTCACTGTGCTGTTTGGTGACATGGTGTTTACCACACTCAACATGGACCAGAGGAAGGCAAGGAAAGAGTTGTCTCAATAGATCAGAAAGATATTTAAAGACAAGCATGTTAAAATTAAAGACTATGAGACCATAACAGGCAGCTTATTGCCCCTGTAATAAAGTTGCACATATTATCATATTACATCATATCACAAACAGTATTATTGAGAAATTTAAGATCCATGGGACATCAGTGTCGGATCACACCATCCATTGTTGTTTGAGTCAAAGTGGACCTATTGAGCATCTTTTGAAGGAGCTAAAACATGTTGTCTTGGAAACCCTTCAAACCTAAGACAACTAGAGCAGTTTGGTCATGAGGAGTGGACCAAAATACCTGCTGAGAGCAAAAGAAGTCTCATTGACAGTAACAGGAATCATTTGGTTGCAATGATTGCCCAAAAATATTGTGCAACAAAATATTTGTTGCGATCCAGTATTTTTGAGTTTTCTCTGTGGGGTGTTTTCTCTGTTCGCCTGCTTCTTTATCATTTATCTACCAGATGGTGTTAGAGGCTCACACCTGGAAATGCTTGCTTGCTGAGCGCACCTTTTATTCATCATCCTGGAGCTTAAGAGTTTGCTCTCTGTGTTTTCTTTTGAAGACCTTTTAGTAAACGATTCTTGTTGCCCCTTTCTCTTAGGTGAGTACTTGTAATGCTTTGGAAGTTTCCCTGTGAAGATCCAAGACCTGGCTTTTGGATTGTTCCTCCTTGTGATGCCATGGACTGTTACCCACTGCTGCCTGAGTCCTTTCTTAATCTCCGCAGGCTAATAATAAACCGTTCCTGGATTTCTCTGCTGGCAGTCGGCTCGCTCCACTGGTCTCCTCCACACTTGAAGTTATCTTTCCTTACTTACCCTCCACGTCTCACTCAGACAAGATCTCCCTCAGGAACCTTAAAGACCACCACAAAGATACCGAAACCAAGAATCAACAGTTTCCCCTATTCTTGGTGAAAGTAACCTGCAAGCCAAGTAAGAGCGGTCAGATTTCTCTTGAGGTTCCAGTTGTCCGATTACCTCAAACTCACAATCTTCCTCAAAGTCATAGGGAAACCATATTTAAATGTCAAATCATTCTGGCTTTAACATGTATATGAATGTATTCTTTATTGTCCCAAAATATAGAAAATTTTTTATTTAATTTATATTTTCTATCTTTTGCAGTTAATTATAAATCAGCCTGAACATCTAAATTCGGTCATCTGTTAATCAAATTCTTTTGGTCATAGCAAATTTTTTTGATTCATATGTTGCAGCTAATACATGCAACAGTTTGAATAAGAATCTTTGCAGAATAGTGGTGACCGTTACATGTGTATAGTTGGAGAGTGAATTTTTTGTCCGTTTCTCAATTTACTAGAACACGAGTATGGAGTCGTGTCCTCACCAAATATGTTCTTGAGAAGAACATAGAAAAGTGTGGACTTGGGAAAACGGGAGCACACGGAATAAATATGGGTCAATTGGAACAGAAGCAAACTCGTGACATCACCACACGCTCGGCTAGTCTGGAGCTGTTTTTCACCTCCTGTTATTAATAGTCTCTAGATAATAAGAAATTCTGACTTTTTTCATTTAGTGGGGGAATAAAAAATAACACAGTCAGATAAACCCAAATCAAATGAACATTTTGCCAAATAAAACAAAAACATCGCCATCATAACCAGAAGGCCTTAACACACGGCTATGCCAAGAGAGGGCTGCTGCAGACGGCCTAGGATTAAACCTGGCTGCTGTTACCCTCGGAGCTCTGCTGGTTGCCGCTGTCCTCTCAACTTTGGAACATTTTTTTTAAATTAGGGATTAAATCGGTAAATGGGCCATAAAGTGACGCTTAAAAGTATAATGTTCTCGCCTTAAATTATCTTAAATACTTTAATACATACTTTTATTGAACAACAGCAAAAGAAAAGAGAAATGTTAACTTAATACTCTGAGCTATGTGACCGCTCCATTGAAAGAAGACGGAGGAGACTCATCCACAACCCCCGACATATAACTCCTTTTGTCAGATACAAGTTATTTCTTTCACCATTATGGGTTATTCTTTTAATACATATTCTTTACATTCAATATTTTTTTCCAAGTGTATATATGTTTTCCTGGAAATATCAGCTCCAGTCAGCATGAACTAAGATTATCTATCACGTTTCTATCTTAAAAATAAAAGGCTGAATAATCTGGACAACCCCACCAATAGTTGGCTTTACTATTTTCTAACTGTTTTTATATTGACTGACAGTTTGACTACATTAGATAAAGCATCTAAGTGATCTCTTTAGAAATGAATTTTGTCTTGCCTTGATTCACTAAGAGTCTCTCAGAGCATTCTTATGAAATAGTGTAAAATGCTGACCATCAGTATTTTCTAGTTTAGTAGAGCTGCCAAAGTATATGGAGGGTTCCATGAAAGTAAGACAGTTAAGGATTTATTCTGATAATACAAGTTACTTTCCCAAAAATCCCTTTACATTTCATTTTGTTATGTCAGTATCATATACTGAGGTGGTGTAGGACATAAAAGTAGACAAGAAGAAAATAGAAAAACTACTTCAATACATAAAGTTCATGAACATAAATAGGCAGAGATGATCACCACAGAAGAACATAAGGAAAGCAATAAGGGTGGTGAGCAAAGGACAAAGACAATAGGGAAATCCAACATACAATGAGACTGTATGTAATGATGGAACAACAAACAGGAAATTCCTAAAAACATAGATTGCTGCAGTAGCAGTAGAGCACGAACAGAGTTACTAAGGGGGTATGGGCAGAGGGAAGCACAGCAATAAAATTAACTATGGAAAAATAGAGAGTGAGGGAGACCTAAGTAAAAAGATATTGTGAAAACAGGAGACCCAGAGTTAGCTCATTATCCTATAAACATAAAACAGTAAAATCTTTTGATTTTGGTATCCATATTTTTTTTATTAATTATTAGTCCATGGTTTTATTAGATAGTAAAACAAAGTAGAAACTTTTCAGAACTGAAAAAAAAAATCTAGTCAGTCTATTGTCAGTGCTTCTTAAACTAATTTGTAATTTAAAGTACTTCTAAGTTTTACCCACAAGGTTTGTTCTTCTCAGCTGTTCTTTAATGAACTGATGGCTGTACCAGACTTCTCCACCATCAGATCCAAAGATATTTTTATCTTAACAAGAGAGCATTTCACCTAATTAAATTGGTGTTAACAATGGAAATTAAATGTTGGCAAAAGGATAATATGAATTTCTATAATTGCCTCACTTGTATCAGAAGCACTGAACAACTGAGTAACTGGTTGCTGATCTGAATTATAAAACTGCACATATGTTGTACAGTCTTTTATCTAAGGAATGTTGGTTATTTTCAAGTAACGCCAAAGTTTAGATTCCTGTAGAACTTTTGGTCAGAGATGTTTGACACAACTGAACCTTACTGATATCAAAAGATCATGTGAAGTGTGATAACGAACTCCCTCATGAGTAAACATCCAGACACACATGTGCTTTAACTCAAACTGACACAATCTTTAGCTGTTTACCAGCTCACTCATCCAGCCCTTAGTCCTCATAAAGCAACAGCTCTGTGACCTTCTCTGAAGTTTTTTTAATCAATCAGTGTTTGATCTTGCTTCATTTTTCTGGGTGTCCACCCTCTAGCCGACCATTTCAAGTGGCCAGGTGCAGCCTATTTACTGCAGCTAGTGTAACATAAATCTGCTCAACAGCCCTTCAGGTGCTGTGATCACACAAGGCCCACAATCATTTGCTTTGTTACAATCCATGACCAAAGCATGCAACCAGCTACCTACTTTTTCTGTATACTTTTGGATGGTGCTTGGTCTACCTATCCTCTACATATTTACAAATAACCAACAATTATTTCTATAGTAGGTGAAGACTGTATTACAATTACATGAAATGTAAATATATATATATATATATACTCACCGGCCACTTTATTAGGTACACCTGTCCAACTGCTCGTTAACACTTAATTTCTAAGCAGCCAATCACATGGAGGCAACTAAGTGCATTTAGGCATGTAGACATGGTCAAGACAATCTCCTGCAGTTCAAACCGAGCATCAGTATGGGGAAGAAAGGTGATTTGAGTGACTTTGAATGTGGCATGATTGTTGGTGCCAGAAGGGCTGGTCTGAGTATTTCAGAAACTGCTGATCTACTGGGATTTTCACGCACAACCATCTCTAGGGTTTACAGAGAATGGTCCAAAAAGAAAAAACATCCAGTGAGCGGCAGTTCTGTGGGCGGAAATGCCTTGTTGATGCCAGAGGTCAGAGGAGAATGGCCAGACTGGTTCGAGCTGATAGAAGGGCAACAGTGACTCAAATAACCACCCGTTACAACCAAGGTGGGCAGAAGAGCATCTCTGAACGCACAGTACGTCAAACTTTGAGGCAGATTGGCTACAGCAGCAGAAGACCACACCGGGTGCCACTCCTTTCAGCTAAGAACAGGAAACTGAGGCTACAATTTGCACAAGCTCATCGAAATTGGACAATAGAAGATTGGAAAAACGTTGCCTGGTCTGATGAGTCTCGATTTCTGCTGCGACATTCGGATGGTAGGGTCAGAATTTGGCGTCTACAACATCAAAGCATGGATCCATCCTGCCTTGTATCAACGGTTCAGGCTGGTGGTGGTGGTGTCATGCTGTGGGGAATATTTTCTTGGCACTCTTTGGGCCCCTTGGTACCAATTGAGCATCGTTGCAACGCCACAGCCTACCTGAGTATTGTTGCTGACCATGTCCATCCCTTTATGACCACAATGTACCCAACTTCTGATGGCTACTTTCAGCAGGATAATGCGCCATGTCATAAAGCTGGAATCATCTCAGACTGGCAACTGTGTGATGCCATCATGTCAATATGGACCAGACTCCCTGAGGAATGCTTCCAGCACCTTGTTGAATCTATGCCACGAAGAATTGAGGCAGTTCTGAAGGCAAAAGGGGGTCCAACCCGTTACTAGCATGGGGTACCTAATAAAGTGGCCTTTGAGTGTGTATATGTATATATATATATATATATATATATATATATATATATATATATATATATATATATAATTATTTTTTTATTTTTTTTCCCCACTGGACTTGGTTTCCAAGATTTGAATAAATAAATAAATAAATATATATATATATATATATATATATATATATATATATATATATACATACAAGATTATTATGTTAAGTAGAAGAATGGTGTGATTCTGTTTAAAGATTTTAGGGAGTTAATATTTTAATAGTAGTAGATCAGCGCTGTGCAAATTTCTTGTAAACAAACCAATTATTATCTTTTGGTGTCTTTGATGTAGCAAAAAAAACAACAATGTTCTTTCTAAACAGTATGTTTTATCATTTAGAAAAGTTAAAGTGCAGAACTTCTGGGAAGATTTAATAAATCAGATTCTCTTCAGTATCCAGAGTAAAAATTTCAAATTCAAAATCCAATATTTGTCAAACCTCGAACTTGAAACATTTTCTGGCCAGATGATGTGTACAGACCAAAATGCAATGGTTGACAGAGAGGGGCTGTAGAACTGTTCTGGCAGCTTTCGGAGAGAAAAACAAAATATCCTCAGTTCTTGTGCAAAATGTAATCTTAACTGTCTGCAATTTTCTTTGATATAAATCTGTATGATTCCAAAGACCCCGAGATGAAGGCAGATTGAATTGTCAAAAGTAATTCTTAACTCTCAGAAACATTTAACATTTATGTAAGGTTTTTTGTATAAGAACAAAACCATGATCCCCTTAGCAAAGGTAGCAATTTGCACAGAGGTTAAAGACTATTGCATCAGATCAAAAAAGATAAGAGGAACTCAACCACTAATGATCTTACTTCTTGAAATGTGTTGTGAAGACGGTTTGTTAAATCTGTGTGATTTAAAAGATATAAGAGATATAAAAGCAAAGCTGGGGGAGACTTAGTTTGGAAACACTATTTTAGTTTTGCTCACTACCTTACCATTTTATTTTTGTGGCGTCACAGACTTTTTATAATTGTGAGGATTACATAATCATCTGTGTAAATAACTAATGCAAACATAATCATTCTTTAAAGTTTCTTTAAAAAAAAAATAATTGTTAGCATATTGACATTATTTCAACTACGTTTCTGGTCTCATTGCTTTGCCTATTTTGAAATAGGCCTTACACTCAGCTTCTGGATGTAGGATTATTATGTAAGGAGTTATTTACTGCAGGTAAGATAATAACTACAAATAAATAGAGAATAAAGAATCCTTCTTTCTAAAATTCTAAACTATTCCTTTATGCTTAATCTTAACTATGGGCAGTGTTGGCCTAGGGGTTAGAGCAGTGCGCTTGTGCTCTTAAAAGGTTGCAAGTACCCTGTTCGATCCCCACAGCCTGCACTCTGGATCTCTGAACAAGATCCTTAACCCCACACTGCTCCCCGGGCGATGCACAGTGCCAGCCCACTGTTCCCAAGGGGATAGGTTAAATGCAGGGGTACATTTCTCCAGTGTGAGATCAATAAAGTTCAGTTTATTTATTATTATTTATGCTTTCCAAGTAATCAAAACCTAAAAGAGGTCAACATTATTATCTCACAACAGTGCTTCTTGGCCATCCACCAATCGCAACACATCTATGTTTGAAATGAATAGGGTCAGATACAGAGGAAAAAAAGACAACAATTTTTTTTTAATATGTAGCTTAATTCATAGCCGTTTATTTACTATAGCTAAAGGTCAAACACAAAGTACACAGCATGTCATACTCCTAGGTCTGGGTGCAGGTCTGTTTTACCTTCTCTCTCTCCTCAGCAGGACTGGATGGGCAGATGCTTTACATCTGAGCTGATTGACGCCCTTCATAAGGAGCTGGAACCAGAAGGAGGGCATCAATTTGTTAGTGCTTCTGTTTGGTACAGACTGATCTTCTTCTTAGCCTTGATTCCTTGTGAATCCTGAACCTAACCTCGCTCTCTGTTTCCTCCTTCCTATAACTCTGGATCCCAAGCCCGAGACCACTCCTCAGAACCCACTTGTCTCTGGACACTTGCCTGGGATGCGACAAAGCAGCAGTTTGATCAATTAAAACAGGTTCATGACCAGGTGGTCGGTGAGGATGATGGCAACAATCGTACATTTCTCTGCAAACCTTGGAATTTTAAACGGAAAAAAAATATTAAAATTAAAAAAACATTTGCACCTTAAAGACTACTTTTCTGTTTTTCTTTTAATAATTCCTCATAAAAAAGACCATTCAAGCAGCACATTTTTCCTGATGTTTTTGAGAATATACTGTAGGGGTGAAAGCTGCAGCTGCTACTAGTGTGAAGTGAATGGACAGCAACAAAGCGTTAAAGCAACAATGGGGAAATTCTGTCCCCTCAATGCTAATGTAAACCCTGGTTGGATAAGGATTCAAAACTGGATATGAAGATGAAATCTGACTCACAGTTTCAGTGTTACAACTGATAAAATAATTGCCGTCTGTGGTTCTACAGTAGGCTATGGTGTAATTGAGCAATATATGAAAAAAAAAGAACTATGAACTAGTTAATTTAAATAACTGTGAACTTAGCTCAAAATTTTTAATTATTAACTATTAACTGAACTAGTTCATTTAAAATGTGTGAAATAACTTTCCCAACACTGCCGACGCCAAACCTCTTTCTCAGTGAGTTTCAGAGATCCTTATCATTTAAACCAGCACCTTCCAGTTGCTCACCTATTACCTCACCTTTTCCAGCAGAGCCCAGATTACCCAGCCTGCCGATATTATCTCAGTCCAGACCACAACCTTCAATAAAACTATTTAACTGATCATTTGCCTCCGTGATCGCACTTATTCAAAGTCTTTCTTCATAAAACATGACACAGTAACCCTCTGGTAGTTTATGTTTTGCTGTACATGCTCTCAAACAACATCACCTTAATTACTCCTTTGTTTTCTGTAATCCCCCTTTTTTCCTCTTTAGGGACATGGGGATAAGCCGTACAGGGAAGATGGAGTCAATCCAAGTTGTCACCAGGCAAGAACCGGGGGCACACCTTAAAGGTGTTGCAAACCGGGCCTACTTAACTACCTACCATAAAATCCATCCCAGACACTTACGTAATAAAATCAGAGACAATCAGACAGTACACAGTACATATTTTGTTTTAAAAATACTAAACTTCCTGAATCCATGTCAGCTGGCAATATAGATATTCCAGACATATCTGTCTCTCTCAGCCTATTTTCTCTTACCCTTATCGACCAACACCAATATCTCCAACAGCCATTATTCTGCTCTGTTGAATGCAAATTCACATATTCCACTCTTGCTCTCAACTCAAGCAGAATCATTTCTTTGAACACATATTATTATAACGCCTCTCAGTGAGTGCTGTACCCTAAGTTGAATTGTGTAGCTGCCGGGTAGGCAGGTTCTTCTGGTAACCAGGATAAATGTGTTTATCCATGTTTGCATGTTTGACGTGTTAGTGTCCCTTCCCCAAAATATATACGACAAATAAATGCTATCAAATAACTGTACTTTTTGGTAAATGGTTTATAAATGCAATAAAGAGTTTTAGTAGCTGTATGGTAAATATCTTGCCAGATAAAGCCAAGGCAAATTTTGACCAGTTCTTACATATTTATTTTAACCAGCAATTGTTGATAAGGCTTAAATTCCTAAAAATGATTTGAACTCAAGTATTTCCTTATTATTCTTGCATGTAATATCACATTGGTGACTATTTGCAATAAAAAAAGAAAACATACATACATACATACATATATATATATATATATATATATATATATATATATATATATATATATATATATATGTATAAATTGATATTGAGGTTGGTGTTAAATGAACAACAGGTGCACTAGAGGGGCAACAATGAGACGATCATCAAAACAGGAATGGTTTTGCAGGTGGAGGCCACTGACATTTTTCCACTCCTCATTTTTCCTGACTCTTTTTTCACCAGAATTGCATTTGGCTAGGGTCACTGTCACTACTGTTAGCATGAGGCACTTCCTGAACCCTACAGAGGTTCACAGTCTACAGTCCAACTCCTCCAGGATGGCACATCAATACGTGCCATTGCCAGAAGGTTTGCTGTGTCTCCTAGCAGTGTTGTGCCTGAACGCGTTCATTGAACGAAAGTTCATGAACTCGTTCATATTTTGGGCGAACGTGAACTGAACGTACTGCATTATTGCCTGATGAACGTTATTGTGAACTCGTTCATTCTGGCGTCTGTGAACGGCACACTCTCTCAGTTCAGCTCCGTTCAATAGGTTGCCAGATCTCTATAAAGCCCTCCAGGCGAAACCCCGGCTAAATCACACCGTAAACAGGCCTTAATATGTAGCGGGAAAAACACCCAATCTGGCAACACCAGCTACCAGCGTCGTAGCCTACAGCCGCGTCATCAAAACAAAATGCAGCGTGAAGCCACAGCAGTGGAAGCGACTTAAAACAGGTTTATGACCAGGTGGTCGGTGAGGATGATGGCAACAAGTTTGCCCGCCGGCTTTCAGTAAAAAAATCCGCACTTCAGTAACCTTAAATTCCTACCTCAGCCTGGTCCCTCAGTTTGTGTTAGTAAAATCTTCTTGAGCGGAGGTCTTCAACAGGGGATCCGCGACCCCTAGGGGGTCTACGGAGGTACTGCATGAGGGTCTGCATGGTTAGTTGATATTTTTATATTCCCCCCCTGCATTTTTTCCCCCCACTAATTGAAATGTCTTTAAATACTCATTAACATGAAATCAACAGACTGTAGTAAACAGATAAATGGAGGCAGAAGATGTCTTTCAGTCATCAATGCTCACATTCAGCGACACACAGGAGCTCTTTCAACCTGGGCACCGTTTCCTTCACAACACCTGTCCCATCAACCAGGAATCAGAATCAGAAAAACTTTAATAATCCCAGGGAGAAATTAATTTCTTTACATTACTCCATCTGTAATAGAGTGACTATAGGACACAATTTCATACAATATATATAAATAGGGGGTCCCCGCTCCATCTCGCCATCAGTTTGGGGGTCCTTGGTCTGGAAAACATAGAAGACCCCTGTTCTTGAGGGTTTTACTATCCATGTAACTTGTTTGTTAAACCTGCCTGGTATAATTTTCCAGGATTCCAGTATTCCTTTTTAGTATGTATTGAAATGGAATTTCAAATGGAAAAAATTATTAAAAAAAAAAAAAAAAAAACATTTGCACCTTAAAGACTACTTTCCTATTTTTCTTTTAATAATTACTCATAAAAAAGACCATTCAAACAGCACATTTTCCCTGATGTTTTTGAGAATATACTGTAGGGGTGAAAGCTGCAGCTGCTACTAGTGTGAAGTGAATGGACAGTAACAAAGCGTTAAAGCAACAATGGGGAAATGCTGTCCCCTCAATGCTAATGTAAACCCTGGTTGGATAAGGATTCAAAACTGGATATGAAGATGAAATCTGACGCACAGTTTCAGAGTTATAACTGATAAAATAATTGCTGTCTGTGGTTCTACAGTAGGCTATGGTGTAATTGAGCAATATATGAAAAAAAAAAAGAAAAAAAAAAACTATGAACTAGTTCGTTTTTTGGAATTGTGAACTATGAACTGAACTAGTTCATTTTAAAATGTGTGAACTGAACTTTGAACTAGTTCACGTAGAAAGAGAACTTTCCCAACACTGTCTCCTAGCACAATCTCAAGAACATGGAGGAGATTCCAGGAGACAGGCAGTTACTCCTGGAGAGCTGGAAAGGGCCGTAGAAGGTCTATAACCCATCAGCAGGACCGGTATCTGCTCCTTTGTGCAAGGAGGAGTAGGAGGAGCACTGTCAGAGCCCTACAAAATGACCTCCAGCTGGCCAGTGGTATGAATGTCTCCTACCAAACAATCAGAAACAGACTTCACGAGGGTGGCCTGAGGGCCCGACATCTTATAGAGGGCCCTGTGCTCACTGCCTGACACCGTGGCCACAGAACACCGGAATTGGCAAGTCCGCCACTGGTGCCCTGTGCTTTTCACAGATGAGAACAGGTTCACCCTGAGCATATGTGACAGAAAGGATAGGGTCTGGAGAAGCCATGGAGAAACGTTCTGCTGCCTGTAACATCGTTCAGAACGACCGGTTTGGGGGTGGCTCAGTGATGGTCTGGGGAGGCATATCCATGGAGGGAAGCACAGACCTATACAGTCTAGACAATGGCACCCTGACTGCCATTAGGTATTGGGATTGAAATCCTTGCACCCATGATCAGACCCTATGCTGGTGCAGTGGGCCCTGGGTTCCTCCTGGTGCACAACAATGCCTGGCGTCATGTGGCGAGAGTATTCAGGCAGTTCCTGGAGGATGAAGGAATTGATAACATTGATTGACCCCCATGCTCGCCTGACCTAAAACCAATAGAAAACCTCTGGGACATTATGTTTCGATCCATTCAACACCGCCAGGTTGCACCTCAGACTGTCCAGGAGCTCAGTGAGGCCTTGGTCAAGATCTGGGAAGAGATACCCCAGGACGCCATCCGTTGTCTCATTAGGAGCATGCTCCGACGTTGTCAGGCTTGCATACACGCAAGTGGGACCATACAAATTACTGAATACCATTTTGAGTTGCTGCAGTGAAATTCCAGCAAAATGGACTAGCCTGTCGCATGATTTTTTTCACTGTAATTTTGGGGTGTCTTTGAATTCGGCCCTCTGTAGGTTGATAATTTTCATTTCCATCAAATGATGTGGCATCCTTTTGTTCCTAACACATCACCCATTATAAATACACAGCATATACATAGATAGATGGATAGATATTGTGTTGGTGGACAAAATGCAGAGGAAAGCCGTATTATGGGTATATATATATATATATATATATATATATATATATATATATATATATATATATATATATATATATATATATATATATATATATGTATATACAGGACTGTCTCAGAAAATTATCACAATATTCTAATTTTCTGAGACAGTCTTGTATATATATATATATATATATATATATATATATATATATATATATATATATATATATATATATATATATATATATATATATATATATATATATATATAAACAAGGAAATTGGAGATGACTCACAGGGGAAGGAAACAACTTGCTAAACGTTGGTGGTGACAGGAACAGAAGAGTCATTAACTGATGTGCTAAAGCTGTGAGGTTTTAGAAGAATGTTTGGTGCATTAAGTAATGAATGTAGAGTGAGCAAGGGGATAACAAGGAAGAGAACTGTAGAAAGACACTGAAGACAAGATACAGATAAACTAAAAAATAAGAGGAATCAAAAACATAACCTAAGAATTTACTAAACACTGATGGAAAAACAAATGTTCATAACCTTTTCCAAGTCCTACAGATAATGTTGATTTGCAATTTTGTCATAGTTGATTTTCAGTATACACGGTTTTATGTATTTTAATGCATGTTGATTAATGGTTCTAATGTTGTTTATGACAGATGCATTTACTCATTTTCTGCTATACTTTTTAGACAATTATTCCCTTTGAGCACCAGCAAAAGCTCTCTCAATCTGAATTGAATCCAAGAATCAAATGAAGTTCCACATACCTGTCTGTACATGTACTGTCAGCACAATTGAGCCTGGAAAGCATAAATAAATATTATATAAACGAGATGATGAGGGGCTGTTTTGAACTACTGCACCACAAATAGATTAGCCTGACGTAGTCCGACTCAATTCTAGTCAGAATATGAGTCTGATACTGCTCCATAGAGCTGTGATTATGGGGCGTGTTTCGAACGAACCAGGAAAAAAAATGCCTCTGCACTCAATTGGATAGACCTACAACCAATAAGAGCAACGGAGTGCGTGACGTATCTTAAGCGACGCATAGTTGTTGTCCACAAAAATCAAAGCGTGCAGTTTCACGCCTAGAATAAGAAGATGAGACTTGATCGCGTTTCTCTGTTCCTCTTTTAAAATTAATTTGCTGTCGATATCTTCTAGAACAGACCTAATAGCAGAATCTACTCACCCAAACTCTCCAGCGGCAGCCATTATTGTTGTCACCCTAGCGCGCTTTGGTCACGTGGTTGATTACGTTACTCTTGATCATCTGTCCATCATCGTATAAAGTCCGCCCTGAAAATTTGATTGGATCGCCTGACAGTGGGCTATAATACTCGCGCTACTATGGAGCAGATCCAGACCGAACTTCCCCGAACTCAAACCTTGTGGGCGGGACTAAGTTCTGACTGGCACCCAGGCTACAAATAGATGACAGTAGAGCTGAGAATGAGAAGTACTTCCACCAAAGTGATATTACAAATTTAAAGGCCACAATGGTGTTAACAAAGATATTTGAATCTTTGACACAGTCTTCAGTGTTTTTTTTTTTTTTTAGAAGTTCTAGTATCAAGAAAAGGAAAATCATCCCTTGGCTTAAAGTATTCTGTAGACAGAATTTGCCATTAAGTTGCAGTGTTGTAAAGTTTAGTTAATGGTAAACAAGCACCATGTCAGTTGTAAGACCTAAGAGAGATTTTCTGTCATATAATGCATACAGAGCTATTTTTCAGTGACTGTTGCTCTTTCACACAGCCTGTTGGTGGGCTAGATTTGACTGTTGAAGGAGCTGTGTTTAGATAAAACCCCCTGCTGATATTATGTTAAGAATCAATTTTGTTTTTCTGAATTTAGAATCAAACTGAAGCTGAAAAAGTTTTAAGTGTTTAAGGGTTTGTTTGGTTGGTTGGTTTTCCACCTATAATTTGTTACACCTGGCTTTATTATGCATACATTTTCTGTTCTCTTTACAACATTTGTCAGCATATTTAACACTGCAAAACCTTCATCACAAGATTAAAACAACAAGCGATGCCTTTCTTATTTTAGTGCAAGGCTCAACGTGATACTTTGGAGACAGATCACTGAGAAGACCCTGCTTAGAAAGCATGTGGTCACTCTGACCTTTCCTAACCCTGGCAACATGATGCAATCACCAACTGTGAGGCCGTCTGTCTGTCTCTAACTTAAACTTTTTCTGTGGAAGCAAAAAAAAAAGCTAACACAAAGTTTTATTTTAGTACATCTAAATGCACACAAACATAATATGGCTGTTTTGATGACACATTTCAGGGAATTTAATAGCATTTTTTAACAAGATAAGAAGTAACTCCAACATTTTACATGTATATACAATTACTAGGCTACTGACCTCTACATTACTAAACAGGAGGGTTATAGGTTAAATAGATTAGCAATAAAAAGAGTAGTGTAGAGTATTTCAAGTACATTTCTGTTTAAAGGCAGCTAATGTGTTGTACTTAGAGCACTTGCTTGGTGTGTAATATAGAATTGTCCTGTCTCAAACTAAACCCTATGACCCTCCATGAAGCGTGCATCTTGATGAAGTACAATAGTTTTAGTGCACAGGTAACAAGCATACAAATTTTAGACAATTGGGACAGTATTTGTGCCCCGTATCATAGCGGAGACATCGAAAGTGACAGGATCAATCCCTCTTTTTTGTAATGTTAATAAAAAATATATTTTTAAACTGCAACCCCTTATGTATTTACACATGCATAGAAAAGTATAAAAAAATTTAGATAACAACTCAAAAAAAAAAAAAAAAGCGATTTTTTTTTTAACACAGGCACTGGAGCCTTTCCTACCTAATTTACGTTAAAAAAACGAGTAAAATTCAAGCATGAATATTAATTGTGTACAAAAAAATACTTTAAGTGGCGAGAGCATGCAAAAATACACATTAGAGTATTAAAAACAACTTAAAAAAACAAGTCTATCTGGATCAATCAAAATCATTGTTTTCAATGATTGGATAGAGGATAACTAAAAATCATTCAAAAACATGTTTAAGTAGATGTGACTACTTTCCTTTTGCAGCAATGAAATAATGAATGTCAGAAAATGTACAGATAGAAGTGAAATGTAGAATCCCAATTTTAAATTTTACCAGAACCATTGCTGCAAAGAAGAAAAGGGAATGGAAATATTGGCAATGCATAAGTATTCAAGTTCATGTTCATAAGCATTTATTTCAAATTTCATGCTCTTTTTTAAATTTCATTACCAAGGTATATTTGGTTTGGGATTTTAAATTGGAGAAATGGGCTGTTGATTACATTCATTTCAGGTTACCCTTCCTAAATGTGGTGTTTTTTGTGTGAATATTCCTTAATTATATTCATTGAATTAAAAAGGCTTTACTGACGGATTAATTACTAAACCATACATGTATTATCAAGTATACATTCTAAATATTTATATTTCATTTTGGAAACTCAGGAAAATGTGAGGGATTTAAACAGTTTAAGGTAGGAGATATGGCTTTACATACTATATTATACTGTGATTCCATACATAAAAGCTTATGATATGCTTATTTAGGTTGGTTAAATATTCTAAAAATTACCATTAACATCTAATACTGTAAGTCTAAATTCACTTACTCACTAATCTTTAATGAATACTGACTTTTAATTGCAGATCATCAACCGGACTTGGAAATTTGGTGTGGATCAAGTGTGGATCAAGGTTGGAAAGGGAGTGTGGCAAAAGATAGCTCTGGAGAATTGGGACACACTTCGCACTTAAGCCCTAATAGGGAACGAGTGATTGAAGTATGTAAGGGCAGAATGCAGGTATTGGGCAATTAACTCCTAAAGGCTAATCAAAAGGCTAAGTTTTCTTTGATAGCTAACTTTACTTTACTGTGACGACACAACAATAAGCCCGTAATCAACATTATATGGATGCTCCCCATACGAAGTACAACACCCCATCATGGGGTATAAATAAGATCCGGTCAGTCAAGCTAATATCAGGTGGGTTTAAGAGGAATTTTTCCCACCATTACATCTGCAAAGACACTTCCTAGTCCACAATTGCATAGGGGGCCTAACAGAAGTCAGGGATGGGGCCCCTAAGAGGTCGGGGGCCCCTAAGCAACTGCAGTCTCTGCTTACCGATATTTACGGCATTGATACTAAGCATCAAAACCGATGCAAATCTAAATATTCAAATAAATTAAAGGCATGCAAATTAATCCAAATCTTGTTATATGATGATGCTGATTTCATTAAACCTTTATGGATTTAAATCCGATTTCTTTGTCTGGTGAAATATTTTGAGATAACATTTGTTGTGCTATTTAAATCAGATAGCTTTCACTTAATGGGTGCCATGGTCTTTCTGTGTTTGTGTGGTGTTCTTTGTAAGCTGCAGCTAACTGGAGGGTGGTGCTTAGCTAATCACTGCAGCACACCTCTGTTTATTTATCTGAATCATCTTCCGACGCATTTTAGGAGCTGGCTGCTGATCATCTGTTTACCTACGTAAGGATTCCTTTTACAGTAGTTGCCCAAACCTCTGAGCATTACTAGCCCCAGTGTTTTCATCTTGTTGATAATCTCTGTTCCCCTCTGAGTGTTTCCACGAGATCTTCTTTGTTGTATCCTGAATGTTTTCCCTCCAGCTGTTCATGCATCAGGATTTGGAATATTTAGAAGTGTAAACTATGCTGTCTTTTTTTTTCTTAGCTTGTTGAGCTACTTTAAGTTAGTTTTTCTGATACTGCTACCCCCAAAAAGATCACTGTAGCATATTAATGGAAGATATGCAGCATCTTGTTGCAAACACTGAAGGACATGTGACTTTCATAAGTACAAACTGCTCTACCCCTCCTTCTGGACTCCCTGTCCCATTGAGTCAGTTTTCCAGATGATCACCAAGGTAATCTACAGTAATCTCCCTTGTTATGTTCTCATTTAGCATCAGATCAGTTTTTAACACCATGTCACAAAGCGGTCCACCAACTCCTGGTTATCTGCTTCTTTTCCGCAAATGACAGGACTCTAGCTGATTTTTAATATATCAAATTGTTGCACCAAGCTCCTTTCCTCCACCCTTCTTGGGTTCAACAATGGGAGCTCTATCATGGGTAGATAAGTAAATCCAAACTGCTGTACCATATCCAGATAGCCTTTGGCCTTATGGACATCATTGTGCAATAGAAACAAATGGATGAAACTTGTCAAGGTGGGATTACAGTAATCTGAAAAAGAACTAGAAAAAGGCAAGTAAGACAAATTTAGAGAATGGATGAAGCCCTCCATTATAAAATGCAAAACATAAAAAGGTATGCACATTTGCGTCTGTCACACGCAGTGTATGTAAAGAAAGAATGTGCTTTAATTATAATCCATGGGGTGGGCTGTGCCTATATGTCCTGTCACACAAAAGATTGTAGGAAATGGTATAACTCCTTAGCATTAGATAGGAGCATCGAAAGGCTCTTGTGTTAAATGAAGTATATATAAGAAGCAACCAGCCTTTATCCCTATCTAATTCCTTGCTACCATCATTATTCAGATAGCAAATCATGGCGACTGCTCACGTATCTCTGCTTTAGCTTAGGAGTCCTTACCAACTTGGATTGTGCCTTAGTCTTGAGCCTGATTGGCCGGTGAAAGTGCCCGTCTTACGCCACGCCCCGTAGCTCCGACTACTAAAGCGTGTGCGGATCACGGCACTCCAATTCAAAACCTCTTCTCACCTGAGAGCTTATCTCACGTCGGAGCCTTCTGCTAGCTTAACTGCCCACAGACGGACCTTGCTGGTTTCCGTCGCCGGACGCTAGCACTGTGCTCTGGCTTCTGCCCTGTCCGCTCACTCCAGACCGGACCGGTATCCTTTTTGTTCTCTTCACGGCGGAATCCCTCTCGGCTCCCCTCCGCGGACGCTCGAGTCGGACGAGCATTTAGCACACCAGCTACTTTCTCGACCCCGCCACGCTAGCACGCCAGCTAGCTACGGTTCCTTTCCCTACCAGCACTCCAGCTCGTCGGAAAATGGCAACCGTCAAAAACCCCCACGCCAGGGGAGACTACCGTCTTTGTGGCTGTGGGAATAAAATTTCAGGGAAAGACACCCACCCGGTGTGCAGTACCTGTCTGGGAGTAGACCACGCCAGGTTAGCCCTCGAGATTCCCGGCTCCTGTGGACACTGCAAAGTGTTCACGGTTAAGAGCCTCAGACGCAGGCTAGCCCGCCAGGTTAGCATCTCGGACTGTGATCCATTCCTCCCCACCGCCGCCCAAGGTGCAGCCGCGGAGGAGGACGTGGACACAGCTGGGGAAGCTCCGGAGACTGACTACGACTGGGGTGCCCAGTGCGAGCAGCTCCATGCCCCCCCGTTTCCCGAGGAAGACGTGCTGGAAGTCAGCCTCATGGAGGAGGATGACGACACCTCGTTCCTCATATCAGAGGACGAGGAAGAGGATGACACCTTCATGGCCCCAACACAGCCTGAAAAGCCTAAACCGCCGAGCCCTTCCACCAAGGAAGACAGGGGAGCGAGCTCACCAGCTCCCTCCCTCCATGTGGACCTGCTCGACGTGTGCAAACGCGCGGCAGAGAAGCTGGAGATCCCCTGGCCGGTCGCAATAGCGGAGCCCACCCGGTCCCGCTACGAAGGCAAACGGCTTACCCTGGCACGAAATGCGGTGAAGCAGCTTCTTCCTGTCTTCCCCGAGTTGCTGACTGAGCTCTCGAAAACATGGACTAACTGCCCATACAGCAACAGGAGCCCTATTTCGGGCGCAGCATCCCTCGATTGCAAGGCGATGGACGCCCACGGCCTCCTCTCCATGCCTCTGGTGGAAGTCCCGGTAGCTGCGCACCTCTGCCCAGGCAGCGTGAGCCAGCTGTCTGCGGCTTCCCCCAGGTGCCCGACGCTGCCAGCGGTTTCAGTCTGCGCTGACCGAAAGGGCATACAAAGCAGCAGCCCTCTCGGCCAGAGCCCTCAGCGCCCTCTCCATCCTCACTGCCTACCAAGCGGAGTTGTTTGGCGCGTTCTGCCATTCCCCGTTGCGCAGGTCCACCGTTTTGGCTTGTTTGTGCGTGCCCCGCGCCACCGTTGCCCATCCCAGAGCCGGTCCGCGAGGAGAGGGACATAGCCCCGGAGGTTTGCGCGCTTGCGCCCCGAGCGGAATGTCCACAAGCACAGTCACACACCCTTGTTCAAAGAATAAATGGTGTCAAAATAAAAATAATAAATCTGTCACAGCCAGGCCACGAGCCGAGGGTGCAGATAATAAAAAAAAGCCAAAACAGACAATGCTCTCTCCATAAGCAGGGTGGCCGCTCAGCCCCCTGCAGCTCTGCTCCCGGGACGGGCACCGCCGTCCCCGCGGAGCAGAGCGGAGGGCCCCACCGTACCTCCGGTGGTGCCCGAGAATCATTTCTCGGTTCTACCACAGGGGGGCGCGGGGCAGGAGCCGCAATATGTTCCCCCGCTTTCTCTCAGATGGGAAAGCTGGAGAGCAGCAGCAGCTACACCGTGGGTGTTGCGCACAATTTCCCGGGGATACAGGCTTCAATTCGCCACTGTCCCTCCCCGCTTCTCCGGCGTAATACACTCACGTGCACAGGGAGAATCAGCTCGAGTTTTACGGGAGGAAATTCTCTCTCTGATTGACAAACGAGCGGTTTCTGTCGTATCTCCCGAACAGAGTCTGTCAGGGTTTTATTCCAGATACTTCCTCGTCCCCAAACGGGGGGGAGAGGAATCCGCCCTATTCTGGACTTAAGAGCCCTGAACAAATTCCTGCGGAAATACAAGTTCAGGATGCTGACACATGCAGCACTGCTGCGTCTAGTAAGACCGAACGACTGGTTTTCGTCTGTGGATCTGAAAGACGCGTATTTCCACATTCCCATTTATCCCCCTCACAGACAATATCTCTGATTTGCCTTTCAAGGGGTGTGTTACGAATACCGTGTTCTACCATTCGGTCTGTCTCTCAGCCCGAGGGTTTTCATACGGTGCACAGAGGCCGCGGTAGCTCCGCTCAGACGCCGGGGGATACGTCTGGCCACGTATTTGGACGACTGGCTCCTGTTAGTGCAGTCAGAACAGGAAGCCAGGGTTCACACACACATTGTCACAGCACACCTGATGGATTTGGGTTTTGTGATAAATATGGAGAAAAGCCACCTATCTCCAACGCAGGAGATATGCTTTCTGGGATTATCCCTGTGCTCTGTTCCATTCACAGCTCGCCTGTCAGAGGAAAGAGTGACGACTTTCAGAGCGTGCCTTGCACATTTCCATCTGCACAGGTCTGTCCAGTTCAGACTGTGCCTTCGGTTGCTGGGTCTGATGGCCTCAGCCATCCTCGTGATTCGCCTCGGCCGCCTTCACATGCGGGACTTTCAGCGCTGGGTCGCTTCGCTCCGAATGGATCCCGCGCGTCATGGCGCACGGCGGATAACGGTCACAGCGGACTGTATAACAGCTCTGCGCTGTTGGCAAGCCCCGTCCTTCCTGACCCAAGGGGTGCCTATGGGCACCGTCTCGTCCAGGAAAGTGGTAACCACGGATGCCAGCCTATCAGGATGGGGCGGCATTCACGAGGGCAGGTCTGTGAGGGGTCGCTGGAGCCAGGCTCTCCAGCGCCTTCACATAAACTTTCTCGAACTTTCGGCGGTGTTTCTTTCTCTGAGACATTTCCTCCCATTCCTCTCAGGTCACCATGTCCTGGTGAGGACAGACAACACGACAACAGTGGCGTATATCAACCGCCAAGGGGGCCTGCGCTCCCGTACGTTGCACGATCTGGCGCGCGACCTGATTCTCTGGAGCAGTGCCCACTTTCTCTCCCTGAGGGCGACGCACATCCCGGGAGACTTAAACACGGGTGCGGACCTGCTGTCCAGAGGCGCACCAGTGTACGGGGAATGGACGCTGCACCCGCAGGTCGTGGAGCAGATATGGGCGCGCTCAGATAGATCTGTTCGCGTCCAGGGAAAACGCTCGATGGGAGCTGTTCTTCTCTCTGAGCACTCTGAATGCCCCTCTGGGCGTAGACGCACTAGCGCACGCTTGGCCGCACGAGCTCCTATACGCATTTCCACCGCTGGCCCTGATACCCCCCACTCTCGCCAGAGTGAGGGCATTCAATCACAAACTGATCCTGATAGCTCCACACTGACCAGCACAACACTGGCTGGCGGAGATATTCCAGATGCTGTGCGCCCAGCCTTGGGAGCTGCCGCTGCGCAGGAACCTGCTCTCGCAGGGCGCGGGGACAGTGTTCCACCCACACCCGGAGCGACTGCAGCTGTGGGCCTGGCCCGTGAGTGGCTTAATTTAACCACTGCGGGGCTCCCTCAGAGTGTAATTACTACTATCCAAAACGCCAGGGCTTCCTCCACTAGGAATCTATATGGCTCCAAGTGGGGACTGTTTGAGCGGTGGTGTCTTGAACGGGACTACGTTCCCTTTCAGTGTTCTGTACCAGCGATTCTGTCGTTTTTACAGGAACTGATTGATAAAGGAAAAGCTTTTTCCACGGTTAAGGTTTATCTGGCAGCTATAGCAGCATGCCATATAGGATTTGGAGACAAAACGGCGAGCCAACACCCTTTGGTTTGTCGGTTTATGAAGGGCGCCCGCAGGCTTCTCCCTGTCTCCAGACCTTTGCTGCCTCCGTGGGATTTGTCGGTGGTTCTGGAGGGGCTCAAGGGACCCCCATTTGAACCGTTGTTGGGGTCCAGGCTTAAACATCTGTCTCTCAAGACAGTGCTGTTACTGGCTCTGGCCTCTGCGAAACGAGTCAGCGACATTCATGCGCTTTCTGTGAACCCCGCATGTACCCGGTACGACCCGGAGTACACGCGTATGGTTCTGAAGCCCAACCCGGCCTTTGTTCCTAAAGTGGTTGGTTCTTGTTCACCGATCGAGCTAGCGGCGTTCGCCGCCTCCCCAGGTGAACAGCGAGCGCACATGCTGTGCCCTGTTCGAGCCGTGCGCTCTTATATGGACAGGACGCAGAGCTTCAGGAGGAGTGATCAGCTCTTTGTCTCCTGGGCGGAGCCCCGTAAGGGACAGCCGATCACAAAGCAACTATTGCCCACTGGGTGGTGGAGGCTATAGCTTTGGCGTATGGAAGCAGGGGTCTGCAGCCCCCTGCGGGTCTGTGTGCACACTCTACCCGCGGGATGGCTGCGTCCTGGGCTTTATTTCGGGGAGTGTCCGTTCAGGACATTTGTTCAGCGTTGAGTTGGTCTTCGCCTCTGACTTTTGTCCGGTTCTACATGCTTGACATGTCTGGACCGTGCGTGGCCAGTGCGGTCCTAGAGTCATAACTGACCTTGTGGACCTTCCCCATCGGCTGGTTTCTTGTTCGATAAGCTGTCTGGCAATACGGGAGCTACCATATCCCATAGCGAGACACCGAGTGAATATTATGAAAAAGAACGTTTGGTTATCTAACATAACCCCAGTTCTTAGAATAATATGAGCGAGGTGTCTCGCCAGACGACCCTTCTTGCAGGGTGGCGAGAAGAGGTTTGCTTGTGGAATTGGAGTGCCGTGATCCGCACACGCTTTAGTAGTCGGAGCTACGGGGCGTGGCGTAAGACGGGCACTTTCACCGGCCAATCAGGATTGGCAGATTGAGATAAATGCTTCTATCAGGGCTGCAGGAGGCTGCATCCCATAGCGGGACACCTCGCTCATATTATTCTAAGAACTGGGGTTATGTTAGATAACCAAACGTTTTCTATATTGAGTTTGAGTATTTGTTTGGGTTGAATTGAAATATTTGTTTACTGTCTTTATTGGTAAAAGTATTTCTTAATCAGCTGTTCGCTTAAAACAAATTTTCCTTTTCTTCTTGTTATCATGAAGCTGAACATCCTTTTAAAAATGGTTTCTTCCAATTAATTTCCTCCTTTATAAAAGAAACATGTCTGCCATTGTTCTGTGGTTGTTGTGGTTTGGTTGATGTCCTGCACCAGAAAAAAAAAAAAGATAAAGTTTTGTTAACTGAAAACTCTTCAGAGCATGTACTTTTCAACCAGTTTGGGTCCCACCCCCAAGCCTGCTTGGCTTCCTGACAAGCGTGTGACACAGAAGAAGGCATGAGGCCATCCACAACTCTGGATCCATCTCCTGTGTCAGGCTAAAGTTGAAGAGGTGCTGTAGAATCCCTCAGAGCTGCTCTGTACAGGCCTTTCTTATTCTGGGTGTGACAACATCTGGACAAGGTGTCTTATTCCTATCCATTCTCTCTTGCTGTCTCTTGACTTCTAGAGACAGAGGTAGAAGAGGGAGGCAAAGAAGCGGTATCATTTTCTGATTTAGCTGAAAAAAAAAACAATTAGAAGCAGGAGATTATATGGCAGAGGTGAAAGATGAAACATTTGAGGACTAAGAGGGAAGCTTTGCTTCAAAGGATGGTGGGCTGTCTAATCATGTACAATTGAAGACAGTTTAAAGCTTTGATCAATAACGCTACTGTAAACTATAGTGAGGTTTTAGAAAATGGAGTCGTTTTAGGATGAAAGAAGTCCAATGCAGGCATTGCCCATCATCTGATAGCTCTTGTCTCCCGTGACCAGCTAATCTTTATTTGCATTGAACAGCTGCATTGTTTTAGTGGTGTTTTAAATATATATTATATATCTAATGGTAACTGTCTGAAAAAGAAAAACATGCATAAATATGCACACAAAAAGGTGTCTTGTTACAATATAAATAAAAGCATATTTGTGGCTACTGAAAAATTGATAAGATATTCCTAAATAATCAAACAATTCAAATAAAATTGTATTTAAAAAAGTATTTTAACTTCAAATGAATAAAAGCAATTTACTAAGTATGTTTTGACTTGAGCAATAATGTACATTTATGTGTCTTTGTGTGTCAAATAAAAAGCACCTCACCTATAAGCATGGGAAACAGGGAAGCACAACATGTTAGAATAAGTTAAAGACAATCTTCAGACTATGGACACACCTTAAAATATACCCCTATTTCTGGCAGAAAAAAATGTTGTAGCCTGCAAACATGAATTACCATCTTGATGATTCTCTCACCAGATGCAATGTCATGCAAACATATTGCTTTGTCTGCTGCTGAGGTCACCTTAGCCCGGACGAATGTCGGTGTGGCGTTGGGCTGTCTGCTTCTGTGATGCTATTTTCTCACTCTTGAATGTATTCCTTGAACCTTAAAATTTAAATAAACTTTTTTATTTAGACCTAGATTATTTATGAAGAATTGTAGGTGCATTTTCTAAATGCAGATCCTGGAAACCTGAGTTTGTATAAATATCAAATGAGTATTTAAAATCCATTCATTGTCTCGTTGAGGCTTTTTTATGTTGTTCATATCTGATATTTTTTCAAAGCTCAGTCATTCAGTGACACCAAACCAAGCTATCTGTCTTGTATTTTGTAAATCTTGGCCCTTTGTGTGTTTTCCAATATTTGCTCCAGATTAAATATTGATTTTTATACATTTCTGAACACAGTGAAAAATGCTCCCTTGAGCTCAGCTTCTGGAGACAACTTATCATCTTTCTGATTCATTGGACACAAGAGGTGAGATTATGCATTTTATCTTTTTCCTACACCTTTTTAAAATTATGACTGTAAAGTATGCATTTTTTTCTTTTGTGGCCATGTAAGCAAATCAAGACACACAAAAAAAGAAAGAAAAAAAACGACCTTCTTATTTACTTGTTATCTCGTACAAACATTTGGGCACATTATCAACTTTTAATAGTTAATTTGGAAGGCACAGAAGTTCTGTTTTATTCAAATATAAATGAGGTAAGATTAAATCTGAAATTGCTCAATTCTGATTAGATGTTTTCAAATGCAAATGAGAAAGACATTAATGGCAGCTCCTAGTTTGTTGTGTTCTAAAATTAATCAGAAAGTTTTGTTTTTTTCTCGGCAAGTACAGTCAATAAAAAAAATAAAAAAAAGTTAACTTTTTTTAAAATTGATTTAGTAAGCATTTAAACTATGTCATTTTTCTGCTTCTTTTATTAAGAAAACATTTGTGAAGTTCTCAGATTTAGAGAGCATTTCTGTTATTAGAAAAAAAAAGCCCTTTTTACAGTCTGGAAAATGATACATTTCACATCTGCAAACCATTCAAAGCTCAGCTGCTAGACTCCTTACTAAATCTAGTAAACATTCCTATATGCCCCCCATTTTATAATCTGAACACCAGCTCTCAATTGATTTTGAAATTGAGTTTAGAGTTCTGGTTCTCACCTAGAGGGCTGATTATTTGTGTCGCTGTTTCTATGCCTTAATCCCAAAGCACAAATCTACTGAATAATTATTGTACCATCCTAAGGATGACCTGGCTTTTCAGTCTGAGGCTCTTGAACTATGGAACACTTTGCCCTTGCAAATTTACTCTATTTACTTTGTTAATGTATAATCATTATGATTAAATTCTCCTGCTGTCCCCTCTAGTTTTTTGTGTCAGATCTGAGATCCGTACCATGAAGCAGGATTACTGGCTTACCAAGGTAACTTCATGCTTTATCTCGAATTTCCTGTACTTTAAAGCTGGATTCATTCTTAGCAAGGTAAGTTAACAAGTTACCATGGAAAATTGCTCTGCATGGCAAATCTGCTCTGGGTCAGGCTAGCTTTCACGATTGATCTGAATCCTAGAAAACACTCCACTCAGCAGCCAATCAGCTATTTTGCAAGCAATGACATGCCCTTTCATTGAAGACCGATTGAATTCAAAGTACAAATTGCAGGAAGAGCGTTGAGACAGGAGCACGTCTTCCATGACCGATCTGATCCTTTGAATCACAATCACTTATATGAAACGATACAGGATTTAATGGGCCGGGCTGCAATTTATATGCTAGATCCTTAAGCAGTCAGATCTGTCACAACTCAACATCAGGGTGATTTCACTCAGACGAACCATTTCTTGAATTAATATGATACAATTTTGGCATCAGCTTCAAGATTTATTGTAGCCCAAACATTATTGAAAGAAATGTCCAATTTAACAGATGAAATTATGCATTGTGTTTTATCTTTATCTGCTCCCAAATCCTCTTCACTCCCAAGGGTTTACATCTGGGAGATGAGTTTAATTGTCATACACACAATAAATATTCAGTACCCGAATTGCCACAACATTTGGCATCTCTTTGATGCAGCCTTTTTTGCACTCAGTTTTTGTCCCTCACAGGAGAAATATGGTGCTCTTGCTTCTGGGCTCAGGATTGTGATTGGTCTGCTACCTTGAACCAATCCCTTTATACAGACAAGTACACAGATTCATTATTAGTCAAAGCTGCATTGAGTTAGCAAGTTGATTTTCCCCCTTATTGTTTTCACCTTATCTTGATCCTCCTAAGCTGTATCTACTGTTTGCTTTACCTGCCTCCCTTGCCCTTCATGCCTCTGTATAACTATTAGTATTAATGCAGTTGGTTTTCATAAAACCTTTCTGTAGTCTGTTGTTTAATGCACCCTGTAAGAACTGACTTCTGTTTATTTCATCCAAGTTGTACATTTTTTTTTATTTGTTGTTTTCTTTAAAGAACTTTATTTGCTTTCCTTAGTTCTGCATTTGAGTCCTCCTACTACATCATGACATCCTCTTTGTGACTCTGAATGTGTTTTATGTTGTGCAGCACTTTGTCTGTGTCTGCGATGAATGTTTTATAAATACAGTTATAGAGGAAGGAAATATTGGATTAAAAGTACTTTGTAATTTACTCTGCAATGCCTCGCAAAGGTGTTAATAAACTTTTCACTTTTTTTTTTTTTTTGATAGACACACATTTCAGTGTTCTTTACTGTGATTTCTGCACACAATTTAATACATTTAGTAGCAAAGGAAAAAGTTTATTTTTCATTTTTTATTAATGTTCAGCCTTTATTGTTTTTATTTCCCTGGAAACTATCATTCACTTCACAAAAAGTACACTGATCTCAGTATATGTATTGCTGATCTTTAAGGCCTTGGAGGTATGTTATGGAACAGCAGTGAACAAAGGACCTAATAAAGAACAAGGAACAGGTCGAAAGTATAGAGGTAAAGTTATGGAGAGGTTTAAATCCGATTATTCAAATAAAACAGAAAGCTTTCAATCTCTGGCAGAGAACTGTCTAATGGAAAATAGAAAGGGTGCAAAAGCAACCCTACCAAAATATGACTGTTCACCTAACTTGAAATGACTTGAGAAAATATTGTTAGTGAAAGAAGTAGCTGAAAGATCTGCACAGATACACAGATCAGGTGGGATAATCTGTTGACATGATCAGTTCTAATGGAGATCAGCCAATACTGTTTTCTATAAGGACTACTGTATGCCGATATCGATTTTATAATCGATATCGGCATACAGGCATCTAATTTCTTTGGGCCAATTCTTTGGACCAATTTGTATTTCTTTCTTTCTTTCTACATTGACATGACAAATGATTTTAACAAATGTTATACAATTGTCAATTTAAATAAAGAAATAAACCTTTTTAAAATATCAACGAAATTAAATTAGCTATTGAGGGGAGCAGCAAAGCACTTTATCTCAAGGCATGGTTGTTGGATACAATGACCAATCAGCAAAAGTGTGCACGCATTGGCTTCAGTGGCACGGGAAGGGGGGTGCTGCGGGGGCTGCAGCCTCCCTCGTCATAGCATCAGCCCCCCATGGTGGGGGGCTGTGGAGTAACATAATATTGTACTTAAAAACATGAAATTATTTATGTATTTATTTTTTAAAAGACTGTGTTTGATATGGGATTAAAATGATGGGCTGTGTATAAGATATAAACTAATGATTCATTATTTTAATAATTCATAAAAAACTAGGCTACTCCCCCGGAAGCTTCCGCCACCTCACATTCGTTTAGGCATGGCTAGCAATAGGCAGCAGAAACGTATTTCTGACTATTTCGAGGTAAGAAATGTTTTAATTCCCCTATATTGCCGCATTTAGCGTTATTTATGTGCCTATTCGTCTTAGTCCTGTGGCTGAAGAAGTCTACGCTAGAATAAGGCTGCATATCACTAAATATTATGTCTGTATTAAGCTATTTAGTGATAAAATATGAAATTATATTTTTTTTTTGTGTGTGTTTTTTGTTTCAGATATGAAATCATTCCCCATATCCATAGTCGAATGGACTTTCAAGACGTTCAATGCTCAGTTTAGGCTATATTTAGGCCATGTTTTATTCAAGTAATCCTGATCCTGTTTATTGGGAGCTGTTGTTTGTTTTGAATGATTAAAAGAGAAGAAATAAAGTTTAAAATGTTCATGCTTTGTTCCGATGCATTTTAAATGGCAGTTTTTGGCGACAAATGTAGGCCTACAATATTATGTTAAAAACGTCAGCCACAGCCCTCAACATAATGAAGTCATGTGTTTTCCAACCCAGCCATCAGCCCCCCTCGCTTGAAACAGCTTCCAGCGCGCCTGATTGGCTTATACACAAACACACACAAAAAAAAAGCCAAAATCAGCTAAAAATATAAATCAGCCAATCTATAAGTCAGCCGCTAATTTTTTGTCAACAAATCTAATCTGGTTTTAACATTCTTTCTGGTACTTTAAAAAGAAGAAAAAAGCATCACATTGCTTTCTGTGTCTCTTCATGCTTTATAAGCAAAAAATAGATAAACGCAATAGGGCTGAAATAATTAATCAAATTAATTATGATTATAATCAATTATTGGTCAATGTACTCATTAGTCAAATGATCATTGAAGTATATGGGGTATACAGACCCTAAACAATAATACATATTAAAAGAACAACAATCTCATCGCAAAGCCAAACTGCGAAACTTATATATATAAACATTTTGCATTTATCTAAATCTTTTTCTTAGAAATCAAATATTCCACTATTGATAATGATTTCCCCTGTTTTTATTTAAATGTTGTAAATTATATCTAACATGTATTTAATTATGTTGAAAGTTGTTGTTTTTTTTCCAATAACAAGAGTGTGTAAAATTTCATAAGAATTAGACTTTATTTATCCTCAACTATCCTATTTTATTTTATTTATCCTCAATTTTTTATTTTTTATTTTGTTCTTTAACTGTGTGGACCAGCATAAAACATCTGATACACTGTATTACATAAAACACACATATACCATTAGCAAAGATCTGTCTTGGGAGGCAGGTATGCATGCACACTCATAAGCTGCCAACTAAAATAATCAGTTGTTGGTTCATAAGAAATTCTTTGTATGCTTTGTGTTTCCAAAATTGGAAGAAAGCAAAACACTACTATCATTAATTTTGATTTCTAATTACAGTAGTTGCCATTTAAACTTTCCCCACTTACCTTGATGGACCCTTGGATGGGCCTTGGGTGGCCCTTGACTTGTGCCCTACAATTCCCTTTTAAACATTAATCCTTGTACTTACATATTCTTTCTCTCGTGATCTGTGAACATTATAATCTAATGAGAAGCATTTTCTCCTGGTCAGACCCTGGAATTCAGTGAAAGGGTGGGTTCAGAGTAAAAAAAATATGCATGCCCAGAAGAAGGCCAGTGGCTGGAAGTTGGAGGGGATTTTGCTGGGAGCTGCATGGGAGTGGGCTGCAATTCAGCTGTGTTTTGACTAGGAAGGGCCATTTTAAATGGCTGCTATTATAGGTAATGTAGGAAATCAGAAACATTAAATGTAGAGGGCCTCATTTTGAAGGGTGGCTGCTGTCAAGAGCTCCTGTATCCCAGGAGGAAGGAAAATTATGTGCATTGAGTCTCAAAAAAGAAAACGGCATGATTAGTTCAATTAAAAATGACAGTTTAAGCAATTTATATACAGATTAAGCCGTTTTTTTAGGCTGCATGTTGCCGTCAGACCTATTTTCTCAACCACAGCTGTGACTGGTTCTGAATTAGGGCTTTGTAATAAGCAGCTGTGATTCTCTCTTCCTGGTTAAGCATAGCACAGCTGAGTCCTTTTGTGGATTGCAGTAAAAAAATCAAACCTGGTGAATTTCAACCCTGTGTAAGAAGGCACAGTGCCTAAATAAAATGGTCTGCATGTTGGATGTTACATGTTGAGGAAAGCAAACACTGCAGTTTAAACCTGGAAGCATAATCAACACTATTACTGTACGTGCTGACAGCTTTATTCTCAATAGTTGCAGTTATTTAGTATGGAAATACAAGTTCGTCTGAGTTTGTTGTAAAAAAGATTCTTAGAGGGTGGAGATAGAGCTGACTCTTGGTTATGTCTAAACCTTCCAGAATGACGATGACTCAAAACATACAGCAAAAGCTGCAGTTGTTTAGCTTAGATCGAATCCATGTATTAAAACAGCCCAGTCATGTCCAGGCATATATTAAAGTATTCAGAGCAAAACTCCAAGCAAATATTCACACATGATTTATCTCAATCTGATTAAGCTTAAGCTACAAATACAAGTAGAATGTCCAAATCTCTAGAAGTCCAGCACAAAAGCTGTAACTGCATCTAAAGGTGGTTCAAAGTGTCCAACTGGTTTAATTTAGAGGAGCTGAGTACAAATGCACAGCTTACTTTTCATAGATTTTCAAAGCAGTGTATCTTTTACCTTTCACTTTACAGTTGTGCACTACTCATTGTTGATTTGTCACACGAAATACAAAAGGAGAGCCTAGAGATTGGTGGTTGTGAATGGACAAAAAGTAAACAAGTTTTGCAAGGAAATGTCGGATATCTCTTTCTACAGTACATAACGCATATAGCAACCTGCTGTTATTGTTCTTCAGATCAATTTACAGTAACACAGGAGTTTTCAGCACTGGAGAAAAAGTTGTTCTTTTGTCATAACAAAAAAAGAAATATTTTACTTGTAACAATGGAACTTGTAAAAACACTCAGTCCAACGCTATTTCTTTAAAGCAATTTGGACATGTATTAAATACAATTTCTTAACTAAAAGGGAAGCTCTTTCGGCTATTTTAAATATTTTATATTTCCATAAATACAAATTTTTCCTTTTTTTGGATTACCACTTTGTGGTAAAAAGAGACATGTCTTGAATCAAAAATGTATTTGATCATTTGGAAAAAGGATGTTTTTCTTGTGAAAAACTGTAGTTAGTTACTCCTTGCTGAGTTTATTTCAGTATGATCGTCCAAAGCGCATTAAAATCTTCCACTATGTGGCAGTAGATAATTACAAGGGATTTACAGGAACCCCTCACCTTGAAATATGTTAAGCCTCATCAGGGTCAAATGGCAGCTATCTGTGCTGAAGTTGATCACAGTGAAAATTGACACATAGCCACCAGAGATCCACAGCTGAATTTCTAATCACAGATGTCACAAGCACTAGGATGATGCACCTTCATCCTTTATGATTAAGTCAGGTAATGATCTCCAGAGAACGTCCATGAGTGCATCACATGCGTGATGGTTTACTTGTTCTTTTATCTCTCCATCCAACAGTCAGGGAACAACATTTAATCTTCTGCAGATGCTGGTTGGGGCTGAGAAATCAATGCATCCAAGCAGGGATAAGTGGGACTCGGTTTTGGATAACTCGGAGTGTCTTAGTGTGCATTATTTATGAGACGAGAGAGATGGTGTCACAACTGCTACCTCTGCAATTGTGTACCTCAGACAAAGGGTTTGAAAGCCCAAACCAAATAACTATGATTCCTGTTGCTTATATTACTGTTGCTTCCTTAGTCAGTTTGAGGTCACAAAAACACAGCCTATTAAGTTTAAGTATGTGAAATTTTTAGGGGATTGTTGGCCTAGTGGTTAGAGCAGTGCGCTTGTACTCTGAGAAGGTTGCAATTACCCAGTTCGATTCCCACTGCCTCCACTCTCTAAACAAGACCCTTAACCCCCGATTGCTCCCCGGGTTCCGTACAATGGCAGCCCACTGCTCCCCAAGGGGATGGGTTAAATGCAGAGGTAAATTTCTCCAGTGTGAGATCAATAAAGTTCAATTATTTATTTATTATTAAAACTAGGGTTCTGGTGTATGTAGTTGTCATGTAGGATTTTCCTTGTTTCATGAGGTAACATTCATACGAACAGTAAACTGAATGCAATAAGTTGAGAAATGCCGGTTTCTGTCCAATAAAAAACAGAAAAAGAATGAAGAAACATTACAAAACAAAGGAGAAATTATTGAATATATCGAT
Organism: Cyprinodon tularosa; assembly: GCF_016077235.1. NCBI lineage: Eukaryota > Metazoa > Chordata > Actinopteri > Cyprinodontiformes > Cyprinodontidae > Cyprinodon > Cyprinodon tularosa. Next base: position 288,314 of record NW_024038678.1, read on the forward strand.
AGAAAAAGGTTGTCATACAAATTTAAACAAATCTGGACTGCAGTTTGAACAGAATCTGCATAAATCAAAAGAGTTATTAAAAAACTAGGTGCACAAAGAATGCAAGACTCCAAACAGTAATAGCTTTGTATCTGCTGACAGCATTATATCTCCTGGATGATATAATATTTACTTATTAGGCACAGATGCTTTGCCTGTAGAGATCTGTTAGATATATTTAAAGCAAATGTCATGCTGACTACATTTGTATCACAACAGACCTTTGCAACTCAGTGTCAAACAACTGTTGATTCTTTAAAAATCCATCCGACTTTCAATTCAATTCAGTTTAAAATTATTTTATTTATCCCATGAAGTTCTTCATGAAGTTTTTGTAGGTTTTAGGTTATGATACTGTAGCTGTAGGTTGGAAGGATCTTCTGTATCAGTCTGTCTTGCACCTGATCATGAGAAACCTCTGACTGAAGACACTTTGTTGAGATTTAAAAATCTGCTAAAGAGGATGCTCATTGTTGTCCATGATCTTCTTCAGTTTATGAAATATTATTATTTGTGAAATAACCTCCAGAGGTTCTGGAGGAGTTCCCAGAACATGGCTGACCTTCTTTATTAGCTTGTTGAGCTTTTTTAAGTAATTTCCTCTTTTGCTTACCCCAGCAGATGATGGAGGAAGATATCACACTCTCTACAATAGACTTATAGAATGATTGTAGCATCTTGTTGCAAACAATGAAGGATCTAAGCTTTCTTAGGAAGTACATTCTGCTCTCTACCTTCTTGTTGAGGGCTTCAATTTCACATGTCCACTGAAGTTTGTTGTCCAGATGAACATCAAGGTACACTTAAAAAAATATAAACAGTGTTTTTGGTTTTGCTACCAGTTTTTATGAGATGAACCCAAAGATCTGATGTGGTCATCAGGACCAACACCACCAGTTTTTGATGACCACAATCACCAGGACCTATTAACCTTATTATGATTCAGTCTCTTCAGTTTCCTCTTCACTTCAATTTGAGAGACAGACAGGTGAAAGTTGGAGGGAGCCGCACCATCTTCTGATTCGACTGACAACAAACTCATAGAAGAAGAAGATTCAATTACAGAGGAGGGCTGGATGTCCAAGTGACTCTGGGCAAGAGAGAGCAATGCTGAGCTTTTTCCTGAATTTAACCTTTTGAAGAAGGTATTCGATTAATTTGTTCTGTCCAGACTTCCTTCGGTCTGATCATCCTTCTGCTTGAGGCCTGTGATCTTCTTCATCCCTGACCACACATCTCTGATATTGCCTCTTCCTGTGTTTCATTAATCTTGAGCTAAAGTTGAAATGTTTCCATTAAAGTCATTTCATTGAAAGCGCTGGCTGTCATGGACTGTTCTCCATGCTGCCCTCTTTGAAGAGGCTTCGCAGCATTCCATCCAGGTCCAGCAGATTCAGAAAAAGCTTCTTCCCCATTGCTATCAGACAGCTGAACTGTTGAGAAAACTAAATCATGTCTTATAACATCAAACCAAAATACTGCATATTTGCACCATACATATTTAATACTCTGAACGTCCATATCAATCCGCTTTTGCTCCATGTCTTTTCTCCCACCCACACTGATCACTGCTGCACTTTATGAATCTTCACAGTAATATGGTCTGGTAGACACTATCTCTTGTTCACAAGCACTGCCAACCCACCACCAATTTTCCAATCTTCTTCAAATCTCTGTCTACTCTTATGGTCAGAAAACCTGGTAGAGAGACGCTGTTGTCCAAGATATGATCCTGCAGCCACATTTCAGTATAATGCATAATGTTGTATTACTTATATTCTTGCTGCAAAAAGGCAAAAATATCAATGAAAATCCTTCCTATTTAAAAGCACTCAAGAACAAAATCAACTATGAAAAATATATTTTCCTTTTCCTAATAACTGGTTATATCACCCTAGTCAACAACAAGGGTGAAACTGATTGTGCCAAATTTATGTATGATGAAAACATTTATGTTTTTGCCTGTAATTCTACAAAAGATAGAATGCAAAATAACATTTTCAGCACATAGAGGAGTGTTAGCTTTGAGAGGCTCATTCATCAAAACACAACTCAAATCTATTTCAAATTCATTTTTAAAATCACCTAAGCTCATTAACTTCAGGCTAAATATGTGAACATATTAATCATGTCGCTCCTACACAAAAATGTTCCTTGAAGTGGTTCCCCTTTGCTCTGAGAGACTGGCATGTAAAAACAAAAATAGAAAAGCACATAATACATGCAGATTACTGAAAAAAACACCTCAAGGGCATGAATTTACACACAACCAAGCTGCACTGGCTCAACCACTTACACACACACACACACACACACCCATACACATTTCAACATTTCTTTTAGCTTGCAAAGTTTGAAGCTGACATTTTGTCACTGTCACTTTTTTCTTTTAAAAAAGTGCCTCTCTAAAGCACCAATGTGAGTCCAACCTCTTGGTGATGAGTATTAGAAAGAATCCTTTAAAAAAGAAGTGTGACCCGTTGAAGAAAATCTTCAGCTTAGACAGATTCACACACAGACCCCAAACTGCAGTTCTTAATTTCTTTGTGCATGATTCTCCCTGGTTGTTTCAAATCCAATATCACACTCTTTTTTTATTATTCCACTGTCTCCTCAAAACATTTAAACAGATATAAAGATAGATTGTCTAAAATTAAAATGAAAGGGTCCAACTGAACATGGATACGTGACTTCAAAGTAAATAAAGCTGCTGCACATGTATTATTTTACCCCAAAGTTGAATGTCTGTTTTAAATTTCCCACTTTGAGTGTTAAAACCTTTGAGTGGATTCTCCAGCATATTCTTGTGATTTCTTGCAGCTTAAGTGACAGTTATACTTCTATACATTTTTTATCATATCAGTCCAAAAAGAGATTATTAGCTAGATTTACCACCTTAGCAAGAGCATATGCAATGGAGTTTATTTGCCTTGTCACTCAGATTTACTACGACACAATTCTAGAAGATATTGGCATAGTTTTGTTTTATGCATAAGCTTTAGTAATCAATAGAATAAAAAACAAAAAAACAAAAAAAACTTTAACTTTTGCATATTGTACCATCTTAGATCTGACTCTCATCACTAGTGCTGTAAATGCAAAGCTAATGAAGGATTACTTAATGGAAAGTTATTTGCTATATTTTCAACAAAAGACCAATTAATGGTTTGTTTTAGATGGTGAGATCATCTTGTGTTTGACATAATTATATTTAATCAATAGTCCTATTTTTTTTTTTCAAAATTACATAAAATGTGATAGGTTTATTTGTGATTAAGCTTTCATTCAAACTGATCCGATGATATTGCAGTCTAAACATCTGAATGGTTCTAAAGTGGTCTGGTTTGTATTATACTGTCAGACAGACAACTACCTCCATTTCATGGTTCAAAAACTCAGATTTCTAAGTGAAAAGACAGAATGGTTCAAGGTTAAATGCTCTCGCAAGACAGTTATTAGTGAGCAGCAAGCAAAGATTGGTGGAGAAAAAGTACCTCTTGATTTTCCACAAGATACCTGCCTTGCAGTCAATTTGGCCCTCGAAGCGAGAAATCACAACTCACTCTCACAGATCTTAAACCATTTCAGACTAACAGGACTAATTAGAAAATAATTGAGGTGTCTACTCATTTGAGTGTCTCTGAGTGTTGATATGGTATTTTCAGGGGGAATATTATACAAGAGGTGTGCCTGCCAAGGTGCTTACACTCCTAAATTAAGCTAATTTAATTGAGGTGAAAACCCAGATCTGTTTCTCTGACACATGAACTTGCAGACCTTATTTCATTTTGGCAGTCAAACCCAATACAATGCCACGTAAGAGTTGCCTCAGCCCACAGCACAAATTTTGCATTTTCTCAAAAAGTCTCTGAAATATATATCAATAATTTCCTCATTTATTTCCCCTTTGAGTTGCAGATTTTCCTCACTTTGTAAATACACCAGTCATATACATGTCTTTATAAGTAAATATTGTCTCAAAGTCATAATATAGACACATGAATATTAGCTGCAAATTCAATCTGGAAGGCTCTTACCTGCTACAAATCTGTTAATCATATGCCTCTGCTTCAGTCTGTTAGCTAACCTCCATACCTTAATATAAGCCAAGCACTGTCCAGGACATTGTCGCTTTTGGCTGAAAGGCATTGCTCTTCCACCCCTTAACCACCTTTATTTCAATAGCATCTCTACATCTCCCTTCATTCTGCAGCCTCTGCAGTGTTATATGTCATAAGCATGTTTGATATCCCAAATATATACCAACTAGAAATTTTACATTCATTGTTTAAAATTGCATATACAGTATCCTGTCACACAACTAGAATGTATTAAAAAGTCAATCTTTATAATTCAGTTCTCAAAATAAAACTTGTTTGTTACTACGTTCTATTAAAAATAATGATACATCACAGGTTTACTTCTGTTAATTTGAATAATTAGGGCTTTAGATCTAGCTAATTTATTTTCAAAACAATATATCAATACAGGAATGTTATGTCATGTAAACAGTTACTTACACACTCGTTATTAAAGATAGGCCACAAAAGGTCAGTGCTATAGAGACTGGTGCTTTGAGTGCTGTATCTAAAGATTTACAAGGCTTGAACAGCAGCTGGAGTCAGTGTCCAAATCCCCACCACACACAGAAATATCTATAATGTGTGCTACACTGTCACTTTCCCTTTGTTACTCCAGAATCTGTGACATCGGCAGCATCTTTGCTGGGCTAAAGGAGGGAGGCACTGGAATGTGGTTCAGGCGTTCAAAGTCCCCTCTTCAGATGAAAGTGAATTTTGCATTTTAGTTGGATAATCTCGCAGAGTCTGAAGGAAGAGGACAGGCACAGAATCCATCCTGCTTGGGGTCCTGTTTGATGTTTTCACTTTGAGTTTTGAGCTGGTGATGAACACCAGCAGGTAGTGGGCAATGGTAACTGCTGGTCTGCTGTGTTTTCTTAGAGTCCAAAGTCAGCAGAGCCATCTACTGGGAGACTTCTGAGCACTTCATGCTTTCCTCTGCTAACAAGCTTTATTAAACTAACATACATTTCGAACAGGATTTGGCACCAATATTCAAATCTGTTGATAGGCTAAATTCTTGGTTTTTATTAGCTGAATGCTAGATAGGACATAAACTGAAATACATATGTGCATCTGTTTAATAAATTAAAGTATACAATTTTAAGATAAACTAAGATAAGCTACGTCATAAAAAGGATTTAAATTATTTTAACTAATTTAGATGCATCTGAGAAGGGAATCTAGCTTCTTACCACCAAAGGCAAAAAAAAAAACAACTCCTGTCTAGTCAAGCAATTAGCGTGTAGAAATAAAAATTGTGTAGATATCAGCAATCACACATCAGGAATAATGTTAAGTTCAGACTGCACACCATAGGAGCAGCAGAAAAGGGGCTGTTGCTTCACTTTTGAAGCTTGAACACATTTTAGGTCTGATGCGCAACAATGCTTCTGCTGCAGAACCTTTTGATGTGCCTTTATGCACGTCAACTATAGACTTTGCATGTAAACCAGCTGCTTCTGCTGCGTCAGTAGCATCGGGTCTGAACATAGCATAATGTTTAGGATCATGGTGTCAACGTGGGGGGTGGAGGTTGCTTGAGGTCCCAAATGCAGAGATGAGTTCTTGTAGGTTTAATGGATAAAAAGTGAGGCAAACATCCAAAAACAGAAAATAATTGAGAACGAAAAACCAACAAACGTCAGGGAAACTCACGTTTATACTGTATATATATAAAATACTGTATATAATACACTGTATGTATGTGTATATATATATATATATATATATATATATATATATATATATATATATATATATATATATATATAACCGAGCAGGTGTGGATGGAAGAGACTAGAAGGGAGCTAGGGGAAAGGAGACAGGCCAAGGGGGGTAACAGAGATTTACTAAAGAATGCTTAAAATAAACCAAAGATCGAACAAAACAGAACAACTGATAACTAAAAACTCAAAGTCCCAAAAGGGAAGGACCATAACATATTGGGAAACATGTACAGATTAATAACTGATAAGCCAATTTTTCTGTTCATATGACAACTTAGTGATTATTTTTTCAGCATTTCATTAATTTTCCTTGTTATATTTGGTAGAACTTAACCCTGTTGTAAAAATGTCAGGACTGTGCTTTTTGAATTTAATGTACATCATTATTAATACATGAATAGCTGATTTTTAGATACAGACATCTATTTCAAAAATAAAGGCTTCCCATTTTCCTTTTTCTAAATTAGATGCTCTGCTGTTTGTCATTTGTGAACTTAATTCTTTAGTTTCTTCAAAATTAAGTTGGTTTATTATGCAAGAAACGTTTTTCCAGAATTTGCCATAGGTTCACACATCTATTTTCACATTTTTTCTCCTGGTCTGAACTGTGAAGTGTACAACTTATAACAGTCATAACAAATCCCACCTGAGCTGTTGATCACAGCAGCTCCTGCAACCTATATACCATGGATCTTAGGGCAGCTTCTCTGATTAGTTCTCTCCTTGCAGTTTAGGTGAGCATGACATGGAAGTTTGCCTGTATCTTTTTCTTGTTCAAATAATGGATCAACATGGATTTGCATAATGTTAAAGCATGGAATAATAATTAAGGATCTAACCCTAATTCTTTACGACTTTGCCACAGTTTTGTTGTTGTTACTTTTTACAAGACAGCCAAGGGGATCAAAAGCCTTTTAATTTTCATACTGAAATAAGCCGTTTCATATTTGCTAAGATGTTGTGGAAACATTTAATTGTTTACATTAGTGTTTGTTAACCAACTGTTCTTCAATTCTCCCAGGATGTGGCTGTATTGTTGACTCAGAGAAAAAAACAAACTAAACATAAGTTAGACACTTTACATGTGAGTCATGTTCCTTGCTTTTGTGATTCCCTTTATTTGTAAATGTTATCCAATGAAACTCCGGGGTCTTTATGGAAAATGGTATCTCTACTGAATGTCCATTTTTAGTTTTTTTGGAAATATACATAAAAAACAAAAAAAGACAAACATATAGTTTATCATTAGGATGGGATCTTTGTAGATGTATGTACCTTATTTCATGCATTTTAGCACTTCTTATTTTAAAGGAATAGTACACCCAAAACATGATTAGCCTTCATTTTCTACTCACCCCCATGCTGAACAACACTCTGGAGTACTTTTTTGATATCTCAAATGCATCTGGAGATCTGGGAGGCTTCTTGCTGTCTGCTGACATTCAAATAATGGAGGTCTATGGTGACCGAGACAGAAAGGTCCATAAAAGTCCACAAAAAACGTTTCAATATTCCTCCATACTGCTCGTCCAATGTATTCCAAGTGTCCTGAGTGGGTAGCATCCAGAATTTACTCGAAACAAAGTCATTTAGAATGTTTTTAGAGCATAAACAGTAGTGTATAGGATTTCCTGAAAGCGCGCACATGCACGCTCACGACGCTACGGAAGCCGGCAGACCAAACCAGCGCATTCAGCTCGGCAAAGAACTCATGCTCTTCCTCAACACTGAAGTCCTCAGACATTTTTCTTTCGTTGTTTCTTTCTTTGCACAGGTAAACAGCACATTTCTTCTTCTACGCTTGCATTATTGGCAGAGCAGACGCTGAATGCGCACTTTCATCTGGCTTGGTCTGCCGGCTTCCGTAGCGTCGTGAGCGCGCATGTGCGCGCTTTCAGGAAATCCTATACACTACTGTTTATGCTCTAAAAACATTCTAAATGACTTCGTTTCGAGTAAATTCTGGATGCTACCCACTCAGGACACTTGGAATACATTGGGCGAGCAGTATGGAGGAATATTGACATGTTTTTTGTGGACTTTTATGGACCTTTCTGTCTCGGTCACCATAGACCTCCATTATTTGAATGTCAGCAGACAGCAAGAAGCCCCCCAGATCTCCAGATGCATTTGAGATATCAAAAACGTACTCCAGAGTGTTGTTCAGCATGGGGGTGAGTAGAAAATGAAGGCTAATCATGTTTTGGGTGTACTATTCCTTTAATTATTGCAGAACACGACCAAAGTCTATTTCTGTGCCTAATTATTTCTACTAGTAAATTATTTAGTTTTCAATGAATAAAAAAGGCAACTGTTGTGTTTTTAAACCAAAATTCGAAAAATGCTCCTTCAAAGTTTCATAAAAAAAATACTGGTTTTTAAAATCCCTTATCAACAACAATCATACATAAAAATGATATTGGCAAAAATAAACAATTGTTGGAACTCTAAAGGTGTTATTTTACCCTTCCCAATCAAGTTCTTATGTATGTATCATAACCTTCCAAATCATTATGCAACTGTGAACAGTTCACCTGATGTGAACATAATACTTTACACCTGGACATTATCTGTGCCAACCATAAAGTGGAAAATGCTTTGAGAATCTATATTTTCTGCTTTTCTTTATTCTTCTCTCAAATGGACAGCGTCTGTTGTGGCTCCGTTTCCCTGTTGATACCAGAGAACCTCTGTCACAGGTTATGAAACAACATAAATCAAGTAAAGGCTAAATCATTATATCTGGAACAAATATATGAAAGGCTGGGCTATTCTGCACCATCAAAACATGCGCTGATAAAGTAGAGTGATTTCCCTGACAGCAGGTGAAGAAAAATCCATTTTAAGACAAACAAAGCAGTTTCAAGAGTAGTGACAACAGATTTATCATATTATTCTGTTCATTGCTCAGAAATAGTGACTGCTGGGGGATAGTCTGATTGACATTACAGAGCGAATAAGGGCAACCGGTGCTGACCTCAGTCTGTCAGTTCACATTGAGGCTCTTGTCTTTCCAGAAATAATGTCATAAGACGCAGATACGTTGCTCGCAAAATCTGCTTTTCCCTCATTCTAAAGCACAAATTAAACAATGTGCAAAAAATGTTTGTTCAATAAAGCAAACAGCTTAATATCATCATATTTCTGCTTCATTTCTAATTTCTAAGGTGTCAGACTGTTGCGTTATAAATAGCATGACTAGAAAAACTGTTTTTTTTTTGACTTAATTCACTGTTCTGAACCTAAAACAAAAACATCAGACTTCACTCAGAATCCCATTCCTGGATTTAATTTTAAGTAATAATTACTTTTCAAATATTAGGAAGAGTGAAAGGAACCTATTATGGAAATAAAACAGATGTAACAAGTGATTTTCATATAATTTCCTCTAAAAATATGCATTTGATTATTACCCAGAGATGATTTATAACAATGTGTTGATGTTAGCTATAATTTTCTTTGATTGATTGATTGACTTTATTGATTTCACAATGGAGAAATCGTTACATCAGCTCAAATAGTAAAAAAGAAGAAGAAGGTGTCATGTTCCTGGCGCTGATGGTTCGGTCTTTTCCTTTGCTCCTGCTCACCTGTCTAATTAGTCCAGCAGCTGATTAGCACCAATCATTTCCACCTGGTTCCTCTGCTATTTATGTTGTTTGCTTGCCTTCCATCAGTGCCGGGTTATTCGAGCAGTTTGGTGAGATTAACTCTAGAGTTCTGAATGTTGTTCAGTTTTCCTGATTGTGACCAGTTTCTGCCCTGTGGATCCCGAGTTTTGCTTTGCCCCTGTCTGCTCTGTTAGTCTGATCTGTTTTTGACTGATTCCTGGATTCTACTAGCTTCTGAACTTGGACCTATCCTCTGCAGGTCTGCTTGGCGTCGGCTGGCACCTGCTCTGCCTTCTCTCTCTAGGAACTCTGGGGGCAGTGCCCGCCGCAAGTTGGGGGTTAACCTCCCGTTTGGATTGTACTCTTTCCTCCGGGATCAGACTAAACTTTGAATCAGGTCAGTGACTTTGCTCCTCGTCGTGATCAGCCCGACAATCCAGTCACCGACCTGTTTTTCCTATCCGTGCAGAGATTTGGCCACAGCTGATGAGCAGCTCTGCATTCCTGTTTGTTTAAATAAATGCTTTGAACTTTCCCACTGCCTGTCTCGCCTTGACTGCTGGGTCTAACATTCTGAGTTCATTACAGAAGGTGCTAAAGGAAGAAAAGATGCATGGGAGTATATACAGTACATATATCGTGTGTCCAAATAAATATATGACAGCTGAAGTATTTATTTTTTTTTTTTAAAGCAGGATTATTATACACGGTTACTGCACAGGGTATTTATTTGACCGTTTTGAATGACCACTCATAAGATAAAAATTAAGCTTGATCATTTTTTAAAGTAATTGATAAGATAAAGCCATTCATAACTGTTTCTTTTTAATTGTTGATAGATGTTAAGAGATTTTAAGATAATTGTTAAATGTACCTTTCTTTTATTAGGCCTAAGCACAGTACATACCAGATTTGATGGCCCTATCTACAGCAATGCAGTGCGATAGTATAGAAGGCCTGGTTGAAAGTATTTAATTATAAAATCATTAGAGACTTAAAACTTGACTTATAATAAAGGAAGACTTTCAATGCTTTTGGATTGTTAAAATCAAATCACACTTGTCTGTAGTTGTTGATTGGTGCAGTGTTGGTTTTGTACACCAAACTGCATAACTACATTCGAAGAAATGCAGAACGATTAAAAAAAGTCATAAAATGGCAATCTGCACTCACCATTCCTTTTTTTGTATCTTATAGTGAACAGCATTGCATCTAAAATAACGTCAATAAAACATTATAATTAGTTTTTTCGCATAAAACACTCCAAATTATATCAGATAACATAGAGCTTGCCTGGTAAGACTCTATCTCCCTGTGGAAGGCAGAAAAAATAATCAAGATCAGGGTGTAGCATTTAGTAAAATTTTCTTTTCAAAATAATATTTACAAAAAAACCTTGTAAAGAACTCCCAAGCTAACTCAAACATAAATTAATTAAATATGTAGGCGAGATATTAATGATTAAGGTGACTACACACTTCTAAATGTTCTGCAGATCTTTGATGTGCCATTATTAGCTGGGTCTGCGTGAGAAGATTTAGAAGTACTAAATGTTCATTCAGTGAGCTAATCCAAATATTACTTTTTCCTTTTCAAATTTCTAAAGCTTAGCAGGGCATTCATTAATTCCTTCTGTAATTATCCCTCTACCACTGGCTCAAACACAAACAGATTCCCTTGAATCCTACTTCACATTATGAGTGGATTATGAGCCGGAGGCATATAAAAAGTTCTGACTGTTTAAATTTAATGAGCTTGCAGTCTGTCTGGGGTTGTTTTACAGCTAGTGATGATGAGAAACATTTGCATGATCAACTGACAAAGACGTTATCCAAGAAAGCTTGGTTTTCTGTAATGAATCTTTAGTATGCATTCAGTGCAAAGTGCTGACAAAGCTATTAATGCTATTTCTAACAACACAAAGAAATAACCAACTTCCCAAGGCACACATTTAATGATTTAATATCTCATGTATAACACTAACACTTGTGGCCCAGAATGACAGTGTTAAAAAAGCATCTTAATTATGAATGTACTAAATCTTTTCTCATTCACCTGTTAACAAAACAGCACCAAAATCGTCCTATTAAATTTTACAGGATTTAATTTGCCACATTTTCCCATCTGCATTGAAACATTTATGGGTATATTTGGAGCAAGTTTAAAATCTATTGAGACTATGCTTAAGTTCTGAGTTTATTCAAATGTTTAGTCCTGAACACTAGCAAAATGAAAACATATGTTTATTCTAAACATGTATTTTTATATATCTTCAATCTATAATATATATTCCTGGGCCAGGGAGTGGGCTTAAAGTATCCAATCTCCCATCATGCTTACTGCTGGTCATGATTCTTTTATTATAAATAAATTTGACTTTTTCAGGTTGTTATAATTAGATTTAAAGTTTGGTTTGACATATTACAACACCGGATAAAAGTTTGTTCGTTTATACAGTTCAAAGGTTAATTCCCTTTAAAGGTATAGAAGACAATCTTCAATTTCCGGGTAGATCATCTAAATAAGTAGTCCTCCTAAATGTCAATTATTCTGGTGATATGTTTATGTAAGGCCGCCCTACTTGCTAGCTCTGCTGGCTATCTTTTTCTGCGCACTTTCAGGGGCACATGTGTGGTGAGCTACGGTTTCAGACAGTCATTGAAGCTCACCTTTCTGACCGGGGTTCTTTGAAAATGCCCTAGGGTCGTAAGAGAAAAAGTGTTTACGAAGTGTATGAGAAGAAAAGAAAGGCTTCAGAAGAGGCAGATATAAATTCCAGAATGCTTTGTGTGGAAAGCTCTCCTAGAAAAGCATTATGGGATTTGCTGTCACAGCGGCCCACTGTCTCACATAGGCTGTTGCTACCCGACAGCGGCGACTAATAACAAAGATGGCGCAGGCACTGCGTGGTGGAGGAGGAGTTACGTTACCAACAGGAAGCAAAAAGCAGTGATCATCTGTCCGAATGGTCAGTTAACTGAGTTTTCTATGAAGTCCACTATATAGTCCCCACTGTATGTGGACACACTAAGCTTGTATGAGCAATGAGAACAGCACATTTTAAACAGAGCGTGCACGAGGAGAAATGGGTTCATGCATGTTCTTGCACTTTTTTTTTTTAAATCCTCCAAAAATCCGTTAAAAAAAATCCTCCACAATACCTTTAAGTTAAATTTTTGTTAGTTTAGCTTCAGACAGTAGTTGTTAAAGTGTTTGGTCTTTAAGATCAACTAGCTTTATTAAAGATGATTCCTGTCAGGAAAAAATCCCTCCCTAAATGTTGCTAAATATGAGAGGGTTATCTGGCTCTTAATAAATATCTCTAGAGATAAAGATGGAATTTGGGGGTTTTAGAAGTATGCTGCAATGCTATATAATTTTAAGTAAAACTGAAGTAATACGTGAGAGCAACCAAGTAGCACTGAGCAGTGCAAATTACTTTAAGCAATTCATTTGCAACTAACTTATTACTAAAGTAAAATTTATTATTAACCTGTTTGCCAAATTTGCCTTTCAACACTACTCTGCTTTAGCTCTGATAATGGATGATACTACCACCGCCATGTTTAAAGAGTTAAAATGACTTAACTAATCCTGTACAATTTATTTAACTTAAATAGATTGAATAACTTATAGTTTGCAATCCTAAGTTTTACTTTATGTACTTTATGTAATTCAGTGGCAAGTAACTTATTACTAAAGTAGAAATTATAAATAACCTGTTTGCCAAATTTGCTTTTCAACATGGAGCTTCATTAGCTCTGATAATGGATGATACTACTGCCACCATGTTTTAAGAGTTAAAATGAATTAAATAATTCTATACAATTTATTTCACTTAAATTAAATAACTTATGAGGTTACACTCCTTATTTTTAATCTAACATTTTTGTCAGTGTCTCTTTTGGGTTCAAGAAAAAACAAAAACAGCAGCAACAACTAAAAAAAAAAGCTCAACTTATACAAAATATGTTCCATTACTTTTTAATGGGGTATTCTAATTAAGAAAGCACTTATCTGGTGTTTCTGGGTGTGGCCCCTTATAAAAGTGGTATGATCCCTGGTGTGGATCCTCTGTTGTCCCGCGTGCTGCTGTGCCGCCTGCTGCCGCACGCGCGCGCAGATCCGCTGCGTCCTGCTGCCAGAGCGGCACTCTCGGATCGGAAACCGATGCAAGTCACACTGCGAAGCTTTCTTCTAAATTGCAATAAAAATCCTCTTACATTAAAATGTGAAAAAGAAGAAAATCAAACCGAGAGGACTTTTTCTAAAGCCACCGCAGGTGTAACAGCGGATTTGTTGTTATTTTTTGGGTCCCCGCCTTCCTCCGGGCGATGCGAGCTGGACTGTCTGCGTAAAGGAGAACATGGAGCAACAGACATGAAGAGCGCATTGTAACAGCGAGTGTCTCAACTCTAAAGGCACATTCTGTTGAAGATGGAAATAATGCACGCCAATATTTCTGCTTGAAGCGAGAGACGAGTAGAGAGGACTGCTTTGGGGAGACAAGAAGTCCAAACTATCGCTTTGGACTCAGATTGCTGCGGCTGTCAGGGGATGAAAGACTCTCCATATCATGGATTTACTGAGGGGGCAAACCAGCAGCAAGCAACACTGGAGATTTATTCAGGTATTCTTTTTATTTTTCAATCCTACTTCTAAAATGTTACTAGTTTTATCATATGTGTGTTTATTTATACTAAAACTTCCGCTACTGATGAAAATGATATTGATCCTCTGAAGAATAAAAGTTTTTATTTTATAATCATGTTTTGTCAAATTAATGTCAAATTATTAATTAAACATGTCAGACAACTGTGCCCTTATGGTTATTCCTATATGTTACAAACGCCTCAATTTTCACATCCCAGATGAGTTTTGTCTCAGTGTTTAATTAATGATTAGAATAACAACAATCGCTTCCTCTAATTGTTGCTCCCCTCTTTCAGAGGATGGGACTTTTTTCTTCCTCTGTAATAGGACCAACATTCAACTAGTATTTCCCATTTAAAACCCTCATGGCAAAGCTCATTGTCGCCTGTAATCCACTGGGAATTGGATTCATTCCATTCTCATCATCTCTTCCTTTTCTTTTATTGCAGCCAGCTTGATAGCTTCAGGTTGTCCAAAATACTTTTGACTCTCCTTGAAGAAGTTTGCTCCTGAAAACCAAATGTCCATATGTCGAAGATGGGAGTCTGACAGGGAGCTTAAAATCCACAATTAATTAAAATGAGAGTAAAGTGAATCTGTGGATTTCTATCAGATATATCTGTCCTTAGAGGAGTCTGTAAACACAGCTTTCATTTAACAGAGACATCTGCATGCTCCTGGTACAAGCTGTTGTCAAATTGCCCAAGCTCAACTGCAGTGCAGTTTCCTTTTTCATAAAGTGGTTGGAATAGTAGAGCTACAACACATCTCTTTGGGGAAGTCTCATTATGGATGGACACGTTTCCGATTATGTCATTCACTCATAGACAGGCAGAGGATGAACTTAGAGTTCATAGTACCCCGCTGAGAGCAGCCTGATAGAAAATCTGTGCATTTAATGAGTGGTTGATGCGGAATAATTGAAATGCATTCTGATAAATACATGAGACCAAAGATTTGCATTTCAAATATAAAAAAGAAAAACATGTTTTTTTATTCCACTATCATATAAAATAAGACCTATTTTTTAGGTCATTTGAAATTAGTCCCTTTGTGGTGCAACAGGGTAAGTGTGCATCTAGGAACCTAGGTTCGGTTCCCCCCAAAGCTATTATGTGTAAAAACTTAAATCTAAGTTGTATTGACTGGCTGTACTGACCTTGGAATTTGGGCATGAGTGGTTCAAGACAGGGTCTAACAGGGGCCAGGGCCCCTATAGAACTGGTCCTGGTACCTACGCCCCCACTACTAATAATACAAAAAAACAAAACAAGAAATACTAGCAATGATATGGACAGACAAAGTGATTGATAGGTCCCTTGGACCCTTTTCGTTGTATTTCCTATAAAATTCTGTTTTGAGTTATGATTTCAACTGGTAGCTTCACTGGTATTAAGATAAAATCACAAGTGTTTAACTAAAGTAAAACCAGTTTTAGTAAAAAAAAAAAAAAAAGAATCCTTAATTTTTTGGCTTTAATATTTCAAAGAGTCACTTTATCTTCTGGTACATATTTATTTAGCAATTATTTCTAAGTAAAACTGACATCATTTTCTACTGGAACAAAATAAAATTTTAATTACAGTGGTTAACATTGAAATTTTGCTTCATTCAGTGAAGAGCCACTAGTAGCTTTTGGGTTCTGCAGCTCTCTTAATATATTTGAAATCATAACTTATTGCCCTGTTTTTTGTTTTATGGGGTTTTTTGTGCCCCCGGTAAACCTTGCTGGACCCACCCTGGCCCACCTTGTAAATATGGTGTAGAACCGCCACTGAATTTGGGAGCAGCTAAAAGGACTTACTCATTCACATTTCAATCATCTACATTCCACAATAATAAGAGTATTATTCTTTTTTAAATATTTTTTCACACTCTCTGAAATTAAAAAGTTTACATAGAATAATATTGGTATGCATTTAACAACATGAGAGATGATTTTTTTAATGGCTTTGTAAAATTTTGGTTTTTAAGGAAACCATTTAAACACATTACTTCCCTGTAATCCATGATAAAGAAAAATCCCTAAGAAATTAGATCATTTTAAGGGGAAAGCTAAAAGCAAGTCAACCCATAAACCAGACTTAAATACTAGTTCTTACAGAAGGAATAAGCCAAATTCTCTATTGTGAGAAGCTTTTAGAAACTTACAAAGAATATAATTAAAAGGACTATTCTAATAATATAAGGAAATACATTTTAATTCATATTTGAAGAAAATAGAATATTAAACATACTGTTAAAAATCCTGTCTTATGTGATGTTTCTAACCTTTAAATAGATTTTCTTTCCTATTCTCTCAAGACTTTGTGGCATTAGTGGACTATTCATTAACAGCTTAACAGGAAGTAGGACAGAGAAAATGTAGAGGGATGAAAAGAACTAAAGTAAATGGCCTGAGTCAGGAATGGAACCCTAGACAGCTGCTGCGAGGATTATAGCCTATGTGTATCATATGGCTGCTTTTCCTCTATCTCATTTGAAACACTACAGAAAAGGTTTAGTTTCATTTAATTTCAGATTAACCCCCCCCCCCAAAAAAACATTTTATCTTTTTATACCATTTATTAAACAGAAAGCTTTGGCAGATTCTGATCCACTTGTTTAAGAGTTTTAATCCTGGTGTGCATCCTTTTGAAATAAAGTAATGCTAACTTATGCCTCCATTTGCACTTGTATTTAAATTGCATATTGTAAACTCATTAGTTTGTGAGCACTGGGTCAATAAGAAAAGCAATACCATTTGAAAACAATTAGAGCGCTAGCTGAATGAGAGTTTATGATTATCTCTCAGCTGAGTTTCATGACTTTCGGTTGGGTAACTCTCTTGTGTGATCCTGTTGGCAGATAAACAAACAGATAAATGGCAGTAAAAACACACCTTGGGGAAAAATGCCACCACAAAACGAAAATCAACGTTGTGTTGTGGAAGGGATGGGCACCATTTGGTAGTCTTCAGGGAAATAACAGAAGAGAAAGGTAAAGAGATATGCTGGCAGAAATATAGTGGGGGGAAAATCCCTTTGAATAAAAGAACAATATTTAAAAATAACTGATATTATTAATCTTTAAATGACATTTCTCTGCTTTGCAGAGGGCCAGTATAAGATTGAATGATAACAATAAAGTGAAAACAAATTACTGTTTCACATGGTCCCAAAATATAACAGAATATATACTAAAGTGTATACAGCAGAAAAAAACATTATTTCTTGTGAGCAAAGTACTTTCCTTTGATTTTAACTGAAGTAGTAAATTAAGAAAAACATTAACTCATTAAAAATTTTGGAAGTTAGTAAGTTACCCTACTGCAGATGTTGAAATCAGCTTTAAAAGTTAAATACAAAAGAACTGTTGTGAAGTTAAATTGTTAGAAAAAAAGCACAAGCACATATTTCTTAATTGTATCACAATTTATAATCAAAAATACCCGCAATGGACTGGAAAAATGTCCAGAAAGTATCATTCCCCGTGTGATAGAATGGAGGGCAGATCTCTTTTAATAGTAATGGTTTTCAAGCACCTCTCCTGTCAAACGAGCTCCCAGCTTTAGAAAGTGTGACACTCATCCTTTCTAATTTTAAGGCCAGGCTTTAAACTTTACTTCTTCATACAATTTAAAGTTAAGAGTTGCTGTGCTTACGCTGAGCTGTATCTATAGTTATGCTGCTTTAGGTTTAGGCTGCTGTACTGTGGCTGTATAATGAACACTTTCCATCATCCTTTAATAACCTACTACTCTCCAGTTTTGCTTTATTTAGCTTCATTTTATCTTTTAAAAATTTTCTTACAGTTTTTTCTTCTCATAGTAGCTGTATCTGATCTGGCATTCTATCTAGTTGTGACACTGTCCTGGTGGAGGGATGGGCTCCGTTACTGCTGCCAACAACTTCATGTTCTCCTTCCATAGATGACACTTTTGGCTCCCTGTCTTTCAGTGATTAATGTTGTCTTTCTCCTAGACATGGCTACTGGCTAAGCTACAAAGCAATAATCTTTATGGATGATATAGGCTTTAAACACTTTTTAGTATTGCTGAACAAATTTCAGCATATTTGAACTAATATTTTGACCATTATCGTTGGTGAGCTCAAACCTTTTGATGTTGAAGCTGTCTTAAAATCATTAAATTTAGATCAAGAATTTAGCTAAACCTCTCCAGTTGGTTAATGTTACATTTATTTGGAAGACTAAAAGAAGACTGTCTTATGCCTAAATCAGCCACAACTATGGCCTTTACAATATATGCATAAGCCATAAAATATATAAAAAAAAACAGTAACTTCAAATTTCTTCCTAGCGCATTTCAGCAGAGTGGGCCTTTATGCTCAAAGTCACTGTAATGCCAATTTTTTTATAGCAAAAAAGGACCTTTGACTGACATGTGGTCATCCTCCCCAGTAAATCTCACACCAAACGCTGGTCATGCTGAACATTTTGGAATTACGATGGAATTATGCCAATACACTGACTTTTAAGGAGCATAAGAGCCACAGAAACGTGTATTTAAACACGTTTACTTTCTTACTTACACACATAAGGCGATCACTGTGAAAACATGGACCCTGCTCTGTTAAAACCGTCGTGATAACAAACGGATCAGAAATTTTATATTCTGGAACCTAAATCATGACAATATACATCCACCAATTTGAGGCTGATCAGAGGTTGGTAGAAGAGGGGTGTTTATATATATATATATATATATATATATATATATATATATATATATATATATATATCTACATATATATATATATATATATATATATATATATATATATATATATATATATATATATATATAAAACATGTGTATATATATATATAAACACCCCTCTTCTACCAACCTCTGATCAGGCTCAAGTTGGCGGATGTATATTGTCATGATTTAGGTTCCAAAATATAAAATTTCTGATCCGTTTGTTATCACCTAGGATTTTGATGGTGTATAAGATCCGATCGTTTGCTGTCTACAAAAGTCTTTGAATGCTTTAGAGAAATAATTTTGCTTATACATACAAGCTTACTTTGAATTCACTTGCTGTTAGCTCTTGAGTATTATTTTATGTGTGTATGTACTACACAAGGACCAGTCAGGATTTTGGGAGCCAAGCTGCAATCACCAATCAACAAAGATCTGTATCTGCCCTTTGCTCATCACCAATCACAGTATCCATAAATTACTCCACTGCTGTCTAATGTACATTGTATTATTAAGTATCAAAATCATAGGAGATGAGAAAATATCATGAATTAACCACTGTTTTCATGTAGGAGGCAGAGGAGATTAGCTTTTTTTTAATTCTAAATGGAAGATAAAGAAAATAATGTTGACAAAGGATGACATGGGAATGCTCTTATGAGGATTGTAGGTTCCAAAGCTGCTTACTTTAGCCCTAGAAGGACCCTTTCATCATCCTATCTCCAGCGTAGACACTGACCAGCAATTGTTCTCTCTCTCTCTGCTTCGTTACGGTGTCATCCCACAATAAACTTATCAACAACACGGTGACCCGCGCTAAAAATTGGTGGTCTTTATAATGACTGGTCAATTTTTCCAACGATTTCTGTGCACTGCTGATTGACCGGTGCAAGTCTACTATGTACTGTTAGTGCTTTGGTTTAATTCAGTTCAATTCAATTATTTATATAGCGTCAATTCACAACACGTCATCTCAAGTCACTTTACAGAGACAATTCAATCAGATCCATCTGTTACTGATGGGATATGGTTATTAAATTAGAAATGATCAGGAAGATCAGATTTAGAAAACATGCACAGCGTTTTTTGTACGTAGGTTCTCTAATAGGTGTAATTTTGATACTCTGCTGTCCATGTTTAGGTAAAATATACTGAGATTACAATGTTTAAGACAACCATTTACCTGTTAAGTTCTGATGTATTTCTCTATATTAAGAATGAGTGTTTCTTAGGGTCTGCTGCTTCTGAAATTTGTCTGAATCTTTTAGGATGAGTTTTGAAATATTCTTTAAGCATCCAAGAGAGCTGGGAGAGCCGCTCGGTATAATTCAGTTGCTCTTGTCACAGGGGAGATTGAGATAAGCTCTTTGGTGGCGTGCCCCTGGTGTGGGATGGAGAAATGAAGAAGTTGGCATATGTTATGTCATGCCTGCGGCTTGTGTGCTTAGATCAAAACACTATTAGTCTCTTTGTCTCGTGCCACTACTTGAGCAAGACTTTTGGCTCAGGAGTATATTGGCACTGCCTCGGATCCCCAAGTGCTCCATTTGTGCGAAAGGAAAATAGATATAGTGACAAAATAAACTGTGAGCTTAAGAATGTAGTGAACTGCAGTATAATGCATATATAAAGTCTGAAAAGAATGAAACCTTGTAAAACTTACAATTGAACTGGAGCTAGAGCCAGAATTTGGACGACATTGCATTTGTAAAAAATGCCGTAACAGACACATATAATCTGAAGAATAATAGCCTCTGTTACTGTCTTTGTATGCATGTAAGTGTTAAAGATTCCCACAGTTGCAATTACATCTAGAGGATTAGGGAGATTTTGTACTCAGAGCTTTAAGCATCGCTGAAGAAAGAAATGTGTAGGAAAACGCGGTCTAGCTTGCAATCGAATGAAGTTACAGGACAGCTGATTAAAGATGCAGCATTGTGTTCTATTTTTTTCATCTCTTGTCTCGTTTCTTGCAGAGTGTAGGAGTCCAGCCTCATTCATGATTCAAAGCTGGCACGGTAGGTGTGATTGTGAGTGGGATGCTCATACATTTGTGCTCAGTGTGAAGTTTATCTTCATCTGCACTATTCAAGCAAATGGAACCTGGAGCAGTCCTGTTAATACACTTTGGAGTCCTGAAAAATGGATGGCAACTGAAAGATGGGGCATAGAGATCAGGGTCAAATCCGCTGACAACACTGTCAGCTTCTGTGTCTGACTGAATTACGGTCTGTGGTTTATCGAATCCAGCTGGTGCTGTCAGAGGAATAGAGGGCAAGATATCACTCCTACAACATGGAAGCTTTGAAGATTTTTTTTGTCTCCATGAATCGGAAGCTCTTCCTCTGAGGCTGTATTTCTTCAAAAGTTAAGAAAGCATGTGCCTTGTTGCTATTATCTATCTGTATATTCTTAATATTTTTCTCTTTTGTGAGGGTTGTTTATCATTTTACTGTAAAGCACTTTTGCTATCTTGGCTGCTTCAAATATTCATATAAAAATATATAAGTAAAAGTAATGTAATGAGAGTTAATTAGTAATTATTTAGTTTGAAAGGCTCTCGGCAAGACCTTTAGACTTCCATTTTTTATTTTTTGTTGGAGCTTACTAACAGACGGTCAATCACAGTAAAAGTATACAGAAGTTCATCAAAGGTTCTAGCACCTGGCTATAAAGGGCACAAGCTTTGTTCTAATTACTTTTTATGCTATATTATGTCCGGTTTGAGTTAGATGATTGTTTCATGGATGTAACATGTGTTAGCAGTAGCAAGTTTTAGCATTGTATTGGTCTATTTGTAGCTAACCTCGCTTGTTTGTTTCATTAATTGATCAGAATTATTAGTGTCTTTATTTATCATCTAGGTTTCTAAGTTTCATGTGAAAATTGTAAGTTGTTCATTGGGCTAAAAGGAAAGGTAATGGTATCTTTTATTTTATTTTAGCTATTACAGTGAATTCATATTGTGCCTTCAATGACTGTTCTAAAATAAAGGAATATGAACCATCCGTTGAAGAGTCAGACCATCAATAAGTTGGGATGCTACAGTAAAAGCTTTACCTTACCAGTCCCTTCACATTGTTGATCAAGGAAAGCTACAGAGGGACTTGATGTGATGGTCAAGGAGTGCGATACCTACACAACATGGAAGCATCAGCCAAAGCACATCCAGAAGACAGAGACTCTGAACAGACAACTGATAAGGCAAACGAAGAAGAGCAGCTTCCCTTGCATATTAGGAAGGGGAGGCTCAGAAAAAGGAAAAAAGGTTAGCTCACATTTATGAACAATGGAAAAACCAAGCATGTAAAGGAAAACCTGCCTGATAGTGACATTGCAGCTCTTATAGACACACTGGAGGAAGTGTTATAAACAGGTATATGGAAATCAGAGCTCACCTCACTCCATCCAGTGATACAAGGTATTGATGCTTGTGAGACATTATGAAAATTGCTCTTGAAAGGGTATCAGGCATTGATGGAGGATATGACAGTGAAACAGTAAGGCAACGTCGACATGAATTTCTTAACAGTGATAATGCTTACTCCATCTACGGCTCCACCTTCAAATCGTCACTCAAGTAAAGGTTCCAGCTACCATTCTGTCATAGCTTTGAAAAGAGCAGATGCTAGAGCAGAACTAGCAGGTAAGAAAGTGGAGTATGAAGTGTTATTGGAGGAGAAGAAACAAAAATAAAGGATTCAACTCCTAGAGGAGCAACAGAGGAAAGAACTTGAAGCTCAAAACTGAGAACTGGAAAGATTAAAGGCAGAGAAAGACATTAGAGCTAGTTTCACAACCTATGATCAGCAAGTTATGAAGGAAGCAAGTATTATTTTTTCTGATCAGAGGAGAACCAGAGAACAACAGCATGTGTATTCTGAACAACCTGTGTCCTCAGCTCTCATCCAGCGGCCTACTAATGTCACACAGACAGTGTCACCTGCACGGACAAGTTATCTGGCTCAAGCTGTCCAAGATAGTATAGCTTTGAACAGGCTTCAAATGCCAGAACCGTCTGTATTTACTGGTGATCCTACTCAGTTTGTTGAATGGAAGGCTTCCTTCAAATCTCTCATCGATAAAAAGAATATTGCTTCATCTGATAAACTGCATTATTTGAAAAAATATGTCACAGGTCCAGCTAGAAAAACACTTGATGACATATTTTATAGAAATGATGATAAAGTTTATA
The DNA here is from genome assembly GCF_016077235.1 of Cyprinodon tularosa. Classification (NCBI taxonomy): domain Eukaryota; kingdom Metazoa; phylum Chordata; class Actinopteri; order Cyprinodontiformes; family Cyprinodontidae; genus Cyprinodon; species Cyprinodon tularosa. The sequence continues at coordinate 311,326 of NW_024038678.1, forward strand.
ATGATGCATTGAACCGTCTCAGTCGAAGGTACAATCAGCCATTTGTTATACAAAAGGCATTCAGGGAAAAACTAACAAACTGACCAAAGATCCATCCAAAAGATCCAGAAGGACTCAGAACATTTGCAGAGTTTTCACACTTGTGTCTAGAAGCAATGCCTTATATTAAAGGTCTTGATATTTTAAATGATTGTGAAGAATACCAGAAACTTGCTCAGAAGCTACGTGATTGGACAACATCAAGTCACCCAAGCCATGAGATGATCAGGAATTTCCCACTTTCCAAGAGTTTGTCGTCTTTGTTGTAACAGAGATCGCATGTAATCCTATCACCTTATTCCATGCGCTCCATTTATCAGAGGCTAAGTCTTCTCATCACATGAAGTAAAAGAAATATAAATCTAGTGTTTATAACACACAAACAGGTACAGAGATTGAAACTCAAGGACAATTAAAGCCCCCATGTATGTTCTGTTAGAATAGTACACATAAACTTCACAAGATCTGGAGGAACAACAGAAGCATGTGAAAGACAGGAAACTTTGCTATGGCTGCTTGAGGATAGGCCATAATTCAAAAGATTGCCGCTATAGACCTTCATGTGAAAATTGTAAAGGAAGATATCCTGCACATCTTCATGATGATCAATATACCAAAGCTAAACCCGCATCAGTCCCAAATTAAATAACAAAGAAATAGCATCTACATTGTCTCTCAGTGTGACAATTAAGGAGTCATTTACTAACACTTCGATGATCGTGCCTGTGTAGGTTTCTTCCATCAGTAATCTAGGTACGGAAAGACTTGTCTATGCTCTGCGTGATAGTCAAAGTGACACAGTTTTTATTGATGAAGAAGTTGGCAACGGTTTGCAGGTTATGATGCATCCTGTAAGGTGCAAGCTAACAACGACAGGAAAGGACTCATTAATGCATAGTCAAAGAGTGTCAGATTTGAGAGTGAGGGGTTACAGCTCTGCCACCTACATCAATCCCCTTCCTGTTTAGACCAAGGACTCTATAGCAGTGAATCCTACCTGTGACATGGCACAGAACTGGAATCATCTAATCAAAATAGATGAAATCCCACCACAGCTGGAGTGTGAAGTTGGTCTGCTGATCGGCTACTATTGCTCAAGAGCACTGGCACCACGGCGGTCAATCCTGGGAGGAGACAATGAACCTTATGCTGTTCGTACGGATCTTGGACGGAGTATTGTAGGCTGTTCATTACCTCATCACTACTCACCAATAAGCACCAATATGTGTCACAAGGTTTCTGTCAGAGAGCTTCCTCCTGTAACCCCAGCAGAGGTCCTCTGGGTCCTTGAATCTGACTTTAAAGAGACTAACAAGGATGGAAAGACTGTTTCCTAAGATGACTTGCACTTCCTGGATGTGTTGAAGGAATTAGGAGAAACAGTCATGGACATTATGAGATGTCACTCCGCTTTAAAGAGAGACCCTATCTCCCTAGCAATAAGAAACAAGCTATGGTATGGCTCAGTCACCTCAAAAGAAAGTTGGTGAAAGATGACAGGTACAGTGAACTTTATGGATGAAATTACCCGAAAGGACGAAGCAGAGGAGGTTTGTGATCAAGGGAAAGAAGAAGAGAGATGGTATATTGCCCATCCATCCATCCATCCATCCATCCATCTTCCTCCGCTTATCCGGGGTCGGGTCGCGGGGGCAGCAGCTTAAGAAGGGAGGCCCAGACTTCCCTCTCCCCAGCCACTTCTTCCAGCTCTTCAGGAGGAACCCCAAGGCGTTCCCAGGCCAGCCGAGAAACATAGTCTCTCAGCGTGTCCTGGGTCTTCCCCGGGGCCTCCCCCTGGTGGGACGTGCCCGGAACACCTCACCAGGGAGGCGTCCAGGAGGCATCCTAAACAGATGCCCAAGCCACCTCAACTGGCTCCTCTCGACGTGGAGGAGCAGCGGCTCTACTCCGAGTCCCTCCCGGATGACCGAGCTTCTCACCCTATCTCTAAGGGAGAGCCAAGCCACCCTACGGAGGAAACCCATTTCGGCCGCTTGTATCCGCGATCTCGTTCTTTCGGTCATGTTCCAGAGTTTATCACCATAGATGAGGGTAGGAACGTAGATCGACCGGTAAATCGAGAGCTTCGCTTTTTGACTCAGCTCTCTCTTCACCACGACGGACCGGTACAGCACCCGCTTCACGGCAGACGCTGCACCAATCCGCCTGTCGACCTCCCGCTCCCTTCTTCCCTCATTCGTGAACAAGATCCCAAGATACTTAAACTCCTCCACTTGGGGCAGGACACCCCCACTGACCCGGAGAAGGCACTCTACCCTTTTCCGGCTCAAGACCATGGCCTCGGATTTGGAGGCACTGATCCCCATCCCGGCCGCTTCACACTCGGCTGCGAACCGATCCAGCGAGAGCTGCAGATCACGACCTGATGAAGCCAATAGGATCACATCATCTGCAAAAAGCAGAGACGCAATCCTAAGGCCACCAAAACGGATCCCCTCACTCTGCCCACCACTCTAAAAAAAACTGATAAACTCCATGTGGTTTTTGATTGTTCTGCCAAGCATAAGGGAACAAGCCTAAATGACCACTTTCTGTCAGGCCCAGATCTGTTAAATAATCAGGATGGTGCTTCTCAGATTCAGACAGCACCACATTGCATTGATGTGCAACATATAAAAGATGTGCCATCAGTTCTATGTTTATGAAGCTGACTATGTACGCTTCTTCAATGCAGAGACACAGGAATTCAGAATGAAAGTTCATCTCTTTGATGTGGCATCATCACCAGGATGAGCTAACTATGGACTGAAACAGCTCACTAAAGGTAATAAGACTGAGTTTCCCCTTGGATCAAAGTTCATCATGAAGGACTTTTATGTTGATGATGGTGCTACCAGTATAGTAAATATGAAACTCTGTGCTACAGGTGGACTAAGACTGCACAAGTTTGTGTGTAATAACAGAGCTGTACTAGAGATTATACCACTATCTGAGCCTGCTGCTGAAGTGAAAGCTCTGGATCTGGTCTGATCCTTGGGGATCCACTGGCACATCGAATCAGACAAGCTAAGATTTCGGGTCTGCCTAAAAGAACAGCCAGCAACATGACTTGGTATCCTGTTAACAGATGCATCCATTTCTGACCCACTGGTATTTGTTGCCCCTTTCCTGCTCACTGGAAAAAGGGTGCTTCAGGAAATATGAGACATAGGCTGGGACGATCCCCTCCCCTATGAACTGCATCCTGTGTGGGAGCGCTAGAAGAATGATCTTATGAATTTTGGAGAAAATCACCAAACCACGCTGCTATGTGTTGTGGAAAAGTTGCCACATCATTTTTCTGATACAAGCACATGTGGTTATGGACAGTGCTCATATCTGAGACAAGTGAACAAAGATGGATGTGTTCATTGTGCTCTGGTCATGGGGAAATCACGAGTGGCTCCAATCAAGGTCACAATGATACCTCGGCTAGTACTGGCAGCTGCTGCTGTGTCAGGCACAGGAAGCAACACTTTGAAGGAGGCGCTTGTTTTAATTGATGTTGTTGGATATTTCTGGACTGATTCGACAGTGGTCTTATTCACAATGAGACACGTTATTTTCACACCTTTGTCTTAAATCAGATACAGAGAATACATCTCAACTCCTCCCTTCAGCAATTGTGGGACAATCCCAATCTGTGGACTTCTGGTCCTCTTACCATCCTCATGGAGTCGATTTCTAACTGCTTTTGCAGGCACATGCACATGTGTGGCCTATTGGGGGTCATTTTGCAGGGCTCTGGCAGTGTTCCTCCTGTTCCTCCTTGCACAAAGGCAGAGGTAGCGTTCCTGCTGCTTGGTTGTTGCCCTCATAAGGCCTCCTCAACGTCTCCTGTTGTACTGGCCTGTCTCCTGGTAGCTCCTCCAACCTCTGGACACTACCCTGACAGGCACAGCAAACGTCCCGGCACAGCTCTCATCGATGTTTGTTTGAGCAGTGTTTCTTGCCTTGTAAGTCAAAGATTGTTAAAAATGATAACAAACCTACACCTATAAATGTACTTATTTAATAACAAATAAGAAGCTGTTTTCCAGTCTTACAGACTTGATTATTCATTTATTGATAACTGCAACTACAGGTTATGGTTAATTAATTAATTATTTAATCAAGGGAAAACAATCAAGGTAATGTTAGTCTGATGATTATAAGTGAGAATTTGCTGAATAACCAGGTGTAATTAATGGCTTACCTTTGATTCTAGACATTTAAAACTGGCTGCCCGGTATTGTCTACTAGCTCACAGTGGAAAAGGGGCACCTCAGGTTCAAAGTGTCTGGCCAGGACTAAACTTGGTGTTATTGTAGTTGATCGACAGGCTGAGATTTAAAAACTCTTCATTCGTTGTTCAAACGGACATTATCAGCATGGTTATGCTGGGTTTACACCTCTAAGTGTCTTCTTCAAAGAGGGATGCAGTCCTTTTTGCCAGCAAAACGTACCACAGTTCTGGAGATTGCGACACAATAATAATCATGATGTCCAGGTGGAATTATCTGATTATCTAATATTTGCATTAACCAAATGAAAATAAGACTGATAATTCTGGCAGCTTGAAAAAAAAAATTAATCTGATTTTAAACTCAGCCAGTTAGAAAATAAAAATAACACACTTTTTGTTTATAGTATGTAAATATTTTGTCTAAATTGTACACCATTTGCATTTGGATGGGGGGCATTTTTTGTGAGGTGGGGGGGCATTTACATTTACATTACACAGTTTGTGCAATCTCTGGGAAGCGGTCAAGCCTTTCCTGTCATTTTAGTCTGACATGTATCCCATTTCTCAAGTTCTGAGTATTTCAGTGACATAAAAGAGGTTGAAACATGAAAGGCAAAGTTTGAAAGCCTTCCCTATCATTAACTTTCATCTCATACAGCAAACAAATGGGAGAATCTGCTTGCGATGAAAGTGAGCCATCGGCCTTGTCACAAGCACTTAAGGCCACGGGGGTAATTAATTTGTATTGAATAGGAAGTCAAATACTGATGCGGACACTCCCAGACTCCCCCGTCATCTTATTGCCGAGCTGCTTTGGATCAAAAGGATTTCTCTTACTTCCTCCACCCGCCTCTCCAGCCCTGCAGTCTGATGCCTTGTCTCAGAGCTTGCTGAATAATAGAGATCAAGGGATTGCTGTCAGAGGCCAGCAGATATGAATGAAGTTTCACACCAGTTCATATAATCTGGAAGAGTTCACTTGTTTTTCATTAAGAGTAGATAAATGAATATTAGATGACCAGACGGTAAAAGATTTACATGGCTGACAAAACAATTACTCTAATAGATTCTGACGATGCTTTTTATATGTGTGTGTAACAAATTGCAGAGACAGCTCAATCTTCAAACCAGCGGGACGCCCACACATCTACATTATCAGAAGAAATACATTTGACTTAATTACTGCACATATGAATATAAGGCATCATTAAAAGATGCATATGCAATATAAGGCACCATTAAAAGATGCATATGCTTAAAGATGGTTAAAAAAAGCCCTTCTGAATTCCTCACTACTAGATTTTTTTTTTTACTTAAATGCATTTTTAAAGTAATTTATTCAGCACATTTCACAATGATTTCCTCAAAGGCAGAGAACTCCAAAAATATCCAGGAGCAGAAAAGGAGGATTTAAAGTCTTTCTGTTTTATTATTAAAAGCCAACAGTTACTCATGACATTTGCATCCTAATAACTGCGAGATAAGTTGGAACTAAGTTGGCACTCTAAACCTAATCTCCATAATGAGATTTATAGGCAGAAATAGTGCTGCCTTTAATGCTACACACAGGAAAAAGAGGTAGTGCAGGCAAACGTGTCAGGGGAAGGCTGTTGATATAGTCTAAGCATCAGTATGCTCTGTCATGCCTTTCAGTGCTCCAAAGATAGGAGGCGCGCAGATAACTGAGAAAGTATAAGGGTATAATCTTTCAGTTGTCTGTTTCTTTCTTTTTTCCCCCCCACCCTGCCTCTTGATAGACTATACTTTGCATTTCTAATAATTTCTTCCTCTTATTCATTTCACCCTGCTGATGGTGTGTAGTCAGAGCAAGCTGCACCATCAGTCAGTTAAATGTCCCAAGGAGAGCCAGTTTGAACAAAGCCAATACTTAATTTCCTCCCATCCAGCTTTCTGTTTCTATGACCTGCCTCTCATAAGCAAACATTTATCTACTGCGTTACCAGGGAGAGGATCTCTCCTATCAACATGTTGGTGGGATTGGAAGTATTTAGACAAATAGCCAAATCTCTGTTACCAGGTTAGAACGGACTCTCTTTATCAATTCAAATTTTTTTTCGGGGCGGTTTAATTTAAGGAAGCTGAGATGGGTTTCAGCAAATTTCTTGAGAGAAAAATCAATTGCAAGTCTTTGCAGGGAGACTAGAAAATGGCTTTGGTCTACATATAGTCAGCTCTTTATGTCAGAAATGCTTAATCCAGCTAAGAAGATTTCAAGGAGCTGGCATAATGCTTTATTACATGCTAGGGTCTTGTCTGACAAGCAAGCTAACTTTTGTTTGTCTCAGCAGGTTTGAGCAAAAGAAGACAGTTTATTTGTGCTTTTCTCGAATGCACTACATGTTCTGCAATATCAGGCTTACTTAAAAAAAAAAACTTCACAGCAAGCACTACTGAATATCACATTTATAGCTCTGTAAATGTTATGAGTTTTCAGAATCTCAATTTTTTCTGTTTCAAGCACATCCTGCTACTGTCCTTGTTGATGTGACGGGTTGTGACTCACTAATATTTCCTTCTCTTTTTCTTTTTATCTGACAGATGAACACTGAACATAACTGGAAAGGACAAAGCCAGAACTCTATGCTCCTGTGATTGGATCTAAGCTTGTTCTCATCCGAGACCATTAAAATGGAGTTGCTATGGAAACTTTTAGTGCTGGTGTCTTTGGTGGAGGGTCTGACAGGTTAGTTTCCCCAAACATAAATTTGTCGAGTTTCTTCTTTTTTTTTTTTTTTTGTAAAGACTTACAGTTCCCTGCAAAAGTTTGGAATTTCTACACTTTTCGTCTCATTACAACTGCAAACACTTTTGGAAATGCAAAAATGAACAGTGTCATACAGATGTATTCAACTTCCTTGGTTCGTTACTGCCTAACTAATACAAACCTTAAAAGGCGTTAAGAATGGTTAACAAAAGAATAAAACAAAAGCTGTAACCTGTAGCAGTTGACAGTGAAGTCAATTGCCCAAAACAATTTGAATTTGTTTTCCTAATCGAGACTACACAGGTGGCGGTATAGAAATCTTGACATTGATCTAGCATTTAATGAGAGACCTAATGTATCTCCCTTTATAAGCTGTTCAGGGGCTGATATGAGTTCTCCTCAAATCATCGGATCCAGAGATTGGAGAACAAAATGAATAAAAGCTTTACTGCATGAGCAGAGTGTCTGGAGGAAAGCGTAATCTTTTCATGTTGCCTCATTCAAAATCAGCTGCAGCTGGGTCTAAAATTGATTGCTGTGTGTGCATGAGAGAGTTGGTGACTGTCAGCATGCAGGCTTGCCTTTTATGTGTTCCATTTTCCTTAAAGCAGACAAGCAAGCTGACACCTAAATCTATGTACATAGCAATTAGCACAACTTATCGCTAAATTCAAGGACATCACTTGATGCCTGATTAGGTTTTCCACTGGGAATTGCTTCCTGATGGATAGGACCTTAACTGAATTTCCAAATAAGCTAATTTATTCTGCTTGAGCACTCTTTTAAACATTTGATCTTATTTAAACACATGCCTCATACATGCCACAATTTTTTCAGAGAAAAAAATGATTTTAATAAGGCTTTTCAGACCTGGTTGCTATGTAAGACCCCAAAATCTAATCTTGCAATCATTAGTGGCACAAATCAATGTCATGGTTATCAATTTATAACAATTTGGTGCTTGACAGTGAAACAAGGGCTAAATTGTTTCTGCATTATTCTGCACAGTCCTTGTCTCGCTCTTGAAGCTGATGCTCTGCAGGAACACATAGTAACTGAGCATTAATATTCAGTGTGGGCTTCCATTACATGTGCTCTACTTACAAGCTATGTGGCATAAAACCCTAGATGTCTAAAGCCTCTGTCTTCAGCGCAAGAAAAAATATTGAACTAATATTTAATGTTTTGATATATAAACCTTCAGTATTGTGCAGAGAAGAGCCAAAGAGTATTACTTGGTTATAGTTGATCCATAAGCTAAGGTATTGTTGTTTTTCTCAGACACTGGGCTTTGGCTGTGTGGGAGAGCACCCAAGCCAAGGGGAAGGCATTCCCGAAGCGAGTTCATGTAAAGTTAACAACCTCTTCTCTTATTCCTCTCTGAGGGTCTAAACAGCCTGAGGCAGGGGTGTGTACTATGTGTGAGAAGGAGTGAGTAGAGCAAGACTGCACTGATAAGGAGAAGGATTCTCTTTGTGGCCACAGATACTGCACCACTAACCTACATACAGCTGCTGTGTTGCAGCTATAAACTGGTCAGCTGAATTGGAAAAACAACCACTTTTTTCCAAGTCTGTATGATCTATGAATGTATTACATTTATAGATTATTGTACAGTATGGTACAGTGGAAAAAAAATCAGGGTTTAAAAGTACTTGAAAGATAATGTACAGAGCTTCCCATGCATTTTTATTTCTTAATTAGTTTGTCACAATCCACCCCTGTTTGTGTTTTCAGTTAATTTGACTCCCTCTGTTTTCAGCCCCTTTCTGTGACTTTCATTTACCTGTCTGTGCGGTCCTCTGTTCTCATCCTGCTGGCATCCTTTTCACACCTCTTTGTTTTCTTGTTTAACCAACTATGCCACTGAGGGTGAGCATCTCCTCCACCATCATGGTCCTATTGACTTCTGGTGCTTACCACTTCCTTCCTTTGCCTCCTTGTATCTCTTCCATGTTGCGGTTGATTGCACTCACCTTAAACTAGGGCTGCAACTAAGGATTATTTTGCTAATCGATTAATCTGTCCATAATTTTTTTAATTAATTGATTAATAATCCGATGGCCATAGGTTCCTTAAAGAAAATTTTTTACAAAATTAAACCAGGTGAAACTGAAATATTTCCAATTGAGGAATTCAGGATAGAGCATATTGACAGCCAAAAACTTTTTTTAGTCTTAATTGCACAATATTTAATTTTTTTTTTCTTCACAATTTTGGTATAATGAGTGCTCTAAGTGGGTTGCTGTGTTAGTTAAAGGCATGTTTTACAGTCTCTATACTCCAGTTAACGATTCATCGATTACTAAATTAGTTGGTGATTATTTCAAATAATCATTTAATCATGATTAATTGGATTAATTGTTTCAGCCCTACTTTAAACCATGTAATCCTTCATTCCAATTAGAATTTAAGCTGCTTTGCCATTCTTCTACTTTAATGGTTTATCTGGTTTCTGTAATTTCAAGTGCTATGCAAAGTCACCCTGTTGTTTATTAAATTGATCAGTTTACTACCATGCCTCTGCCCTGGTTAAGGTTTGGTAGCCTACTAATTTGAATGATTCTGGTTTCTATTGATTCCCAATTCTGATTATTTTAAGGAGAAGAATCATAAAAGCTTACATACTACTGTATAAGGCTAACAAAAGTATTATGTATAGTATATAGTAAGTATGTATAGGACAGTTTTCTTGTTTTATTCACCCTATTTAGACTGTGGTGGTAGGCTGGGTGTCTGAACAGTAGGTAAGCAGTGCAGCAGGAAGGTATCAGAGTTTATATACTGCTCAGTTCCACTTGTCCAGACGTGGAAGTAGTGATGTTTTACTTTTGTGGACAGAGAAAGGTTTAGATGTTTAGGTCAAGATGTAAAGTAATGGAAGAAAATATTAAAAAGACCCCATTTTTTTTAAAACAAAAAAAAATTTAAAATTGAACAACTTCGGAAGAATTTAAAGGTTGGAAAAGCTTCCAGTTATTTATTGATTCTCAATGTCTAACCATAGTCTTGATCCAGTTGCAATTTTAGTCCACGACCTTCTCTTAATTTGATAAGAATAGAAACTCATGTGTCATTGCAACGCAAAAACAAATGAAAATATACAGGTAGGCATAAGACCAAAAATGAATATGCAAAGGAACCAAAAAATAAATAAAAAGATTGTAGAGCAAATGAAAACAGGAGTATTTGCAGTTATATAAAAAAAAAGACAAACTCATTTTAAATGAAAAATATTTAAAATAAATGAATATCTTTCTTTTTTTCCAAAATAGCTCATCCTCAGTCACATAAATGGAAACATCACCAACATCAGTTTTCCACTTCAGCTATAAGTTTTCCATTGATTGTAGGTTCACAGGTTCTACACCATAAATGTTGACCTTTGCAGCTCTTCCACAATTACTACGGGCCATAGTTGCCCCCTCTAAATAATACTATTAATATCTTGATAGCATAAAAATTGTGTTATGCTCTTTCTATTTCAGAACATGAAACAATGATTTTATTTCTCAACTGTTTTGAAGTTTTCCTAAAATTGTATCCTATTGAAAGTATTAATTTGTTGTTGGGATATTCCTTGTTAATTTTTTTTTTATCAACCATCTGAAGCCTTCATATGACAGTTGTATTGATGCCAGAAGTTAAACAACACACATGGCCTATACATGCAGTATATTTGTTTAGGGTTGAGTCATTATGAAGATGGAATCTCAAATGTTCTAAAGATATTAGCAGTGTTGGTGTGAATGTTTTTGCATGTCTAAATAAACCTAGCTTCATGTTGGATTTCTATTAAAATCAAATTTTATTTGAAATTTTAGATGTCAGACATGTTAAATACAGCTATTCTAGCATAAGCTTAAATTCTGTCCATGAAATAAATAGAAAACACCCCTTATTCATTTTACCCAATACTTTGAAGCAAAGCATTAAAGTATTGTTTTCTAACAATTTAGCAGCAGTTGCAAAAGCATAACTGTAAGAAATCATAGAAAGGTACAATTTAGCTGCCAGAAGTGAAAACAAAAACAAACATTGCTGCTGAGGCTCTTAACAGCAATCAAGGTTTTTCTCCTTTGAATAAATAGAAAAAAATCCTCACTTTGCTTGAGTAGGTGTAACGCATTTTTACAGTGTTATGATATGCGATTTTATAAATAAAAAAAATAGTAGAACTTGGAATCTTAAGAGTGGAGCGATATTATTAGATTTACACTTTTGATAAGAAAATAAAACATTTTTTAGTATCTGTAGCCAAAGTGTTTAAGAATGTATTCTAGCTTCAGTGAACTAAATAACAGCAATACAGTTTCAATTTAACAGGAATGATGGTAGGTTATTTTTTTATTTTAGAATAAATATACAGCCCACTTTTTATTTTCCCAATGAATACTGCATGTGTCAGTATGTGGAACTGCAAAGCCAAGTGGAACCGTTTTAAACACTCCTGCATTGTAGAGATGGAAGCAGTTCGATTAAAAATCAGTATTAGCATCTATTTTTGGATACCACAGTACGTTGGGTTGAGCCCACCTACAGTGACTGAGAAAAGAGAGTTGACTGCAGTTATGTTCTGAACTTTGTGCTTCAGACCCCTCCTGCTCTCAGTCTGTAGTTTAAATTTAGCAGCTAAACCTGACAAGCATGTGAACATAGGTATGACAGGACCACTTTGACCCTTAACCCCTTACTTTATTCTGAGCAACTCACTGATGCGGAAATGAGCGATTTTAAGACTACTTTAATCAGTAGTAACACCCAAAGCAAAGATTGTTGTTGTCAGCCTAATCTGGTAGTGTTAACTTTTCCAAAAATATGACTTTCAAGTTGGATACTGTAACAATCTGAGAGGAAGGACACATTTCCTGGCTCAACAAATTACTTAATTGACACATAATGTATTCTTCAGGTCAGGAAAAGTATTGGAAAAATAAAACATTGCAATAGCAATGACTGACTCTTTGAACCTGAATTAGCTCTAAACTAAAAATCCCCAGAGTTTTAGCTAATCACAATGAAGACCTTTTGTCTCTTCTCTAAGAGACTTCTCCTGCTAATGAGTTATACATAACTTCAGTGTTATAAGCAGGGGGATCAGAAAGGTAATGATGAAAATTAGAACTGGTTATGCACATAAAATGAAGACCAAGAATTTTTTTATTTATTTATGTTGCTCCCTGTTCCGGATTATGGTAACAAAATTGGAATCTGAGTGCCGTGCTCTGCCCAACAGTTTTGCTTTGCCAAGGGAGGCTTGTCAGGAGGAAAACATCATCCAATACTGCTTTATTATTTATTTAAGATTTATTTTTATCACAGAAGTAAGATTAGTAATGCCAAACATGACAGGTGGACAGGGGAAGAGAAAGAAAAAAGAAAGACAAAAAAAACATAAAATAAACTGCTGTATTTGTAGAAGATAAAAATGTTTGCAAACCCAAGGGAAAACCTGTAGCAGCACCCGCAAACAGACACAAGGAAGAGTCACATGCAACCAAACAAAAACAAAGAAAGCCCCCCAACAGAGCTCTCCCAAGAGCATAGGGCTGTGCCCCCCCCCAGGAACCAATGCGCGACAGTACTCCATCCCCCCAGACGCCGATCCCCCAGACACAGGACAAGGGCCGAAACCCGAGCCCCACAAACCCGATCGCCACCAAACCAGCCCAATAGAGCCCCCACCCCGAGCATCCAAGAGATGACCAACAATCTCCTACTGAGCTTTGAGATTCAGTACGTTGTGTTCAGTCTATTGATATAACACTATTTGAAAATGTATTCCTGACATTTTACCTTTTTAGCTGTCATTTGCATCTTCCAAAAAAAAATTATAATAATAATTTACCATATAAGGTGTTGTTACTAATTGCTGACATGGAAACTGAACAAAAACCATTAACATATTTTTTTATCTCACTGGGAGGAAGCACCTCCTCCCAGTGAGATAGTTGAAACATCTCCTTAACTCCACTAATGCTCAAAGAAGCTGGATGTAAACGCTGATGGAAGTTTTGCTTGTAGCTGGACTTGAAAAATATCATTAAGAGTCTTTTTAGACATTTTGCTTACATTTCCAATTCCCTTTTCTACTATGTAATTTGTATTTTTCTGAAGGTATCTGTTGTATTGTATTATTGTCAGAGAGTGTGTCAAATTGGCCAGGATGCCGACATTATGAATGACATTTCAAATGTCAAGGCTTTTTCATGAGTCAATAGCTTATATATATATTATGTAAACCTGTAATGTTTAAAGGTTCTCTCAGTGGCATAAATACTTTGATGTATATCAAACAGCACTGCAATTCTTTTCTTTTCCTTCACAATTGTTTTCTTCACTACTAAATTTTATTTATTTATTTTTTTCAGGAGAAGGACCCAGTCTTTTGTTTTAAAGCATACAGAATGATGATAGTTATTTTTGGTGTTAATTTTTTTTTAGATATATTTTATTGAAACTGAGTTATAGTTAAATTAATAGTGGGCAATTAATGGTAAATAATTGTTGAGACTCTGAACTTAACGTATATTACCAGCAAGCATGAATATCTTCAGAAGCCCATATGTCACCATGATCTGGTTGAAATGAAAGGCATTGGAGCTTGGTGTAAGAGAAAATGAGCAGAGAAAAAAGCTCTCAATGCTTTGACAAGTGGCTAAAGCCAAAAACTGAACTATCAAACATAGTTTGAACTAAAACTGCAGTAGCTGTTTCCGAGTGAAGGTCGCATTTTCCAGCTTTATATGTCAACATCAGAGTAATTTCTGTTAATCATTTGACGCTGCGGTCCTGGCAATAAAACTGTAAAATTTTGTAAATATTTCAGCTCCTTTATAGTGATCAGTCATGATTCATTTTATATCAATGGATATTTTGTCATATAGCAGTATTGTGAAACAAACCTCAAAAAACACAGTTTCAATAGAAAAACACATGCTGCCATTTTAGACAAAGCTGGTCGATGATTTAAACCAAGATACACTATGACCTACTGTTAACTCAGTGCCCTTTAGAAATTGTTTTATTTTTAAGAATTTTTGTCTTCTAATAATTCCATAATTATTTCAGGTAATGCTTTGAGGGGCTGCAAAGTTTAGCAGTAGGTAGCAGTGCCACCTTGCAGCAAGAATGTTCAGGGTTTGATTCCCGGGCTGGGGTATTTTTGCATGATGTTTGCATGATCTCGCTGTGCATGCGTGGGTTCTCTCCAACAACTCCTGCTTCTTCCCACAGTCCAAATCGTGATCCTTAGGTTAATAGGCTTCTCTAAATTGCCCATAGGTGTAAGTGTGTGCGTGCATGGTTGTTTGTTCTGTTTGTCTCTTGTGTTGCCCTGTGATGGACTGGTGACCTGTCCAGGGTGTACCCCGCCTCTCAGCCATATACGGCTGGAGATGGGCACCAACATCCCTCACGACCCCAGCAGAGATAAGCATGATGAAAAATGGATGATTGGATGGATGGATGGGTTATGCTTTGACTAGAAGAAATTACCAGGAAGTGGAGCTGGTATGCTAAAAAGATAGGAAGGTTATACTGTCATCATTCTGGACACCGGATATCATTCTTCGCACTGGACCTCATAGAGTTTTCCTATTTATGGATGTTGACAAAATTTCTGCCTCTCGCCTAGTCCCCTGATTTGTAAACCCGATTCTACCCTCATGGCTCTGACTTTGTTTTTCTGTGCCAGGATTCCGGATTCTGGCTTTACCCTCGCATTGCTCTTCCTGACGCTGTTCTATCTGCTCTGACCTGCTTTCTGCCCCTTGACCAGCAGCTCTGTCTCTCCGTTTTGGAATACCAAAAGGGAGAATCCTCCTCTGAGCAAGTTCCTGCATTACTCTGTTTACCTGTCTCAATGTAGCGTTAACAAACTCCCTATCAGAGTCAAAGTGCTCTGAGTTCACCACAGTTCTGAGATCTGTAGAGGAACCTAAAACCTCTTCCTTCTATTCCTCACGTATCGTGAGAAGGTTAGTGGCTTTTTCCTTGGTTGAACTGCTAAAATCGAGAATTAGTTCAGCCACTAACCCGCTCGATCTTTCTCAGAAGTTCCCATATCCGCTTTTGAGCAGTTTCCTGCATCGTCTGCTGAATTCTTTGAATAAATCTTCAAAACGTTCCTTGTTGTGTCTGGCTGAATTTCAGGTCTTCTGACATTTTACATATGCAATAGTTAGATCATGAGTACTTACAAAAATTGACTTGTGTAAGAAGTAGTTTATTGTCTAGCAATCAAATATTTAACACTTTAGCACCACTTTAATGAATTAAGGATAGCTTAAACAGCTTTGTAAGTCTTTCTATGAAGATCTGTTTAACAACAGAAGAAAATGGCTGTCGAAGAACCCATAAGATGTTTTAACAAACATGAAGAGCCACCAATGAGCTTTAACTGTAGCATCAGATCAACCTAATTTTTCTGACACTAATTTCAAAGCCTATTTGCTTGACCACATTTCCAACAATACAGCACAGCAGCGAATTACCTTTATGCACAAATGCAAATAAAGATAAGTGCTCCTGCCCATTTGACTGTCATTGTGCAGACAGTGGGGGTGTTTGTTTAGTGCAGAGCATAAACTAAGATAATTTCTTATATCTAACAAGATATTTTATAGATATAGATATTTATAGATATTCTATATAACAAGTGCCCCACTAAGATGGTTCATGAACAAGGCAAAAAATGATATGCTAAACTCTTGGCCCCGTGTAGGTTAACATGGAGCAAATTAGGAGTAATCTAGATATGCTTTATTCTAATAAAAAAAGTTTTCTTTCTATGTACAATGTAGAGTTTTTTCATTTAAGTTAATTGGTTAAGAAATCGCACAAACAATTTACTGTATGTAGAGCTTTGCATTTCAATCCCTTCTTTGCCTGCTCAGTGACAGATGTATATGAACAGATGGCACAATAAAAATGTTTTGTATTTCCATGTTTAAAATTCTGTAATCACTGGAAAAAAAGAATCAGCATACCACTTAATCACTTAAGATGCTGACACTAGTTTACATTCAGTCATATATTTCTATATTATCTATTAATTTGTGATTTGTAGGCTGAAAAACCAATGTTTTTTTATTTGGCTTTCAGTAGAAGTGGCATGGTGATGTAGAGAAAAAAATATTACATTTTGTTCTATCAAAATGATCAAAATGATTTTTTTAATTTTGTAAGTTAAAATGCATTTGTATTATATATTAACTTAATGTTAAATTGTATGTGAAAAAAATGCAAATCTTATGGAAAGTAAGCATGATTTAGCGATGCAAACAACAACTTTTAAACAGAGCGTGCACAAAGAGAAATGGGCTCGGGCTCTCGCAAGAGTTTAATAGACGTTCCCTCTCCTGAGCGGGTACAGGGGTTTTACATGTGCATTTTCTTTTCAAAAGTAGTGAGGGTGGATCTTCCAATAAGTGTGTTCTGAATATAAAATTATGGAACAATATGTCCTTCCTGTGGTGACATTGAGTATAACAGTGGATATCTTTATCTTATTTAGTAGACAAAATGGATCTGCTATTAACCCTGTCAAAATCTTGTATCGGGACTTTGCATTATATGCACACGTAACATTACAGACTACCGCTTATTGTTCTCTATGCAAAACTTTTGATTCTGCTTGAAAAAACCTTACATTTTTATAAAAGCCTTGGGAGCACTTTTTTTTCCCTACCTTATTGTCATTATACTGTCACAATTACAGAGCAACGAAATTCACTATCAACTAGACTGCCACTCCCCCCTAAAAATAAAGTTCCACCATTCCCGGAAGTGCTGCAATACCATACATAAAGTGGATAGAGGAAGCCCTTGTTCCATCACTCTGTTCCAAAAAGCATTTTAATATATGTTCCCCGGACATATCAGATGTTAAACTGATAAGAACAGAATAGTCTTCTTAAAAAGTAGACAAATTTTAGTTTATGCAGAGATGCATCTAGAAGACAGGCAGATTTGGCATTAGATAGTAGTATCTAGCTGAGTAAAGAACAGCAGTGCTGTGGGAGAAGCAGCCGCTCGCTGGGGTCTGCACTGAAGGTAAGGAAGGACGACTACCAGTGCTTCTAGGGCTAAATTAAAACAGCCTTTTAAAAGCCACATAGAAACCTCTTAAAGGCATTCCTTATTTAATCTTTGTCAACATTATTTTCTCTGTATACCAGTTTGACAGAATAAAAGCACCGTCTCGGCTGCACTTCTATAATATAAGCAGTGCCACTATTTGACAACATCTGTTCTGTCAAGCAGCTCAGGTTGAGAGTGAAAGGGTGACCAATTTCATTATATTCTTTGCCTTTAGGCTCCAAATAGGGAATATGGAATCCCTTTTTATTTTTATATGGACGATTTTCAGATCTATGTGTCCCTCAAGCAGACGGACATGAAGGCCTGACTTGACTGTAAAGAAGACTTTAAAACTTGGCTTACCTTGAACTTTTTGAATTTTAGCTATAAGAAAACTGAGGTGATACTGTTTGGAACAAGTTGCTCCTAAGACCCTGGTACTATTGATTTGGGACCCCTGGCCGTATATTTTAAATAAACTTATTTGGGTTTTAAGTTTTACAATGATTTTAAATTTGACAGTCAGATTAGAGCAGTTGTTAAATCCTGTTTTTATCATTAAGGCAGCTAGCAAAACTAACATCTGTTCTGTCAAGACGACACTTTGAAACAGTGAATAATACTTTTTATTTTATCCTTCCTGGATTATTCTAATGGACTCTATGTTGGAGTGAATCAGTCACACCTCTCATTTGTCGCTGTTTCCAAACGCTGCTGCAGGTCTTTAAAAGGTACTTAAAAACAACATACAGCATTAACCCCGCACTACCACTCCACTGGCTCCCACTGTATTCTTGAGTTAATTTTTAAGTTATTTGTGTTAAGTGTTTAAATGACCTCTCCTTAAAACCCTCTATTGCTCTTTGAATTTGACTTCTTCTGAGTCTTAGCTTTTGACTTGGTTGGCTTTAAATCTGATTTGTTTCTTTTAAATGATTCAATGCATTATCTTGTTTTTTCTTTAAGGCTTTTGTTTTTCTTGTAGTCTGTAGCTTTCCGCAGCACTGTGTCTAAGCCATCAGCTGTTTTTAAGTGTTTAAAAAATTTATGAAAAATACGATATTGTCAGACTAAAACTGAAAAGCAGGTCAGATGAGTTTAGTAGCTTGCTAGTAAACTAAGAACCGTTTCAGACATCCTAGCTGAAAGTCACTGCAGAAATGTCTAAATAAGTTCAAACAATATTTTCTTTATTGAAATAGGTACCTGAATAAGAATCCTACATTTTAATGGCCTGGGACGGGCAGAAAGATGCTTTAAAAGGCAAAACTGCCTGTTCTATTTGTTATATAAAACCTTATGCTGTAACAAACTGATTCAGGATCTTAAAAAGGGCCTCTACCTCTGCCTCTGCTTACTCTTTGCATGCCTTTCATGCTGAGGTAAGCTAAAGAAATTCATCAGCTGCCTGCTGGTATTGAATTTGATTTGAGGGCTGTTTTTATTTTGACTTTTTAAAGTGATGACTCTTGCCTTGTATTTCCTTGGAATGCTTGTGTGTATCACAATCTGGCAGTAGGTGTCAGATAAAAGTAAAATTAGCCTTTTTTTTTTTCATTTTAAACCCCATTTCCTCAGGACTTACATTTCTGGCCTGTAGCAGTAAGTGATTAACTAACTGAAGATTCCAGATCAGTCCAATTCAGTCTCATTTCGTAGAAGTATGTATTTTTTTATTTGATGTGAACATATTTTTTAACTATAACTGAAAAAGTAAATCATATCAGGAAACAGTGCAAAAATATATGAAAGACCTAAAGGACGCAATAAAACTATAGGATAAAAAAAAAAAAGTCTGACAGATCAGAGTGTTTCCCTTGGTAAAACCATCCATTGATAGTTTTAATGGGAATAATAAAATAATAAAGGGGATGTAACCAACGTTTTTTGCAGTGAGTGAATAAAACCACTTTTATTGAAATTTAAAGAATTTATTGTAGAGTTGACATTAAACTGGCTAAAACATCTTTTGCTATCTATTAGTGCAAAATAATTATTAATAATTTAATGTTTGGACTGTAAAATGCTGTTTTGTGAACACACACCCAACTGCCTGTGTTTTAGGACAACAAATGAAACTGTAGTTTAAGCTCAAATCATGGTTAAACAGCTAACTCTTCACATACATGGAATACGTTCACTAAATCTTGTATTTAAAATATAAAAATTAACAAAAATAATTTGACTCAAGATAAAACATATTTCAGTTAATTTCTCTTAATAAAGTTGGTAAAGCTCAGTTAAACCTAAATACCTACTCTGAACACATAGTAGTGTGAATGCACCAAACCTGATTCCTGCAGCCAGAGTGTACTATTTACATGTTATTCCTACAGCAGGGGTCGGCAACCTAAACTGTTCAAAGAGCCATATTGGACCAAAAATAAAAAACATATTTGTCTGGAGCCACAAAAATGTTAAAGTCTTATATAAGCCTTGTATGGCAACACAGGCTTGTATTAGCCCTCTATAGAAAAGGACTGCGTGGGCTTAAATATATAATAAAGCATTCATGATTAAATGTTGGAGCAAATGTCACATAGTAGCATGAAATGAGGGAGGAGCAGTAAATGCTCTCATGCGTGGAATTTACAGCACATCACTTCACCACCCTTTACCGCGCGGTTCAGGTTTTGCTGCATTGATGAAATTGATTAAACTTTTCCATGCTTGCAACAAAACTTTCAGCAGTAGTAAAGTTTGGAGATGCAATCTACTTCTTAAATCTATCTTTGCTCTAATTTATCCAGAAGTTCTGCAATTGCACTTTCTCTTACTCCCAACTTTGTGATCGGCTGCATATTTAGTATGACTTCCCTGGAAATACCTTTCCAAATTACTCTTTTTGGTTTTTGACAAACTCTCATTACAACGCAGAAATGCTGGATATCCTTCCATATTGATAATGATAGCAAATGATTTGGTCCATTCTTCTTTGAATCCTCTGCTCTCATCAAGTATCTTCCTTTTTTTCCCTTTGGGGTCCATGGTCCGAGACACGCTGGTTTGTTTCCCTGGCACTGCGCCATGCTGAATTGTGTGTTAAAGGCTATGCCCACTGATCTCTGTGGCTATGACGCTAATTTTTGTAGCAAGAAATGTTTACATTTATATATTTATTATACAGGAGTTTACAGCATTGGAAAACATAATGAATGTTGGTTCCTACACCTCCTGCAGACCAAATTAAAATAAAAAACTAAAACGCTAAAGAGCTGCATGCGGCTCTGCAGCCGTGGGTTGCCGACCTCTGCCGTACAGTATGTAGGGTGGATCATGAGAACTGTGAGGTGAAGCTGTGCAAGTGTTTGCATTACATTGCATTGCTTCTGCGATCTACACTGTGCTTGTTTGATCTCCCGTTAGCCAGCTGCCGCCTCTCCCCACTTCTGCTTATCTCTCTGCCCAATGGACTAGAGATGTCCCGATCCAGGTTTTTGCACTTCCGATCCGATACCGATATTGTTTTTGGACTTCCGATCCGATACCGATACTGGCCGATACCAGCATATCCGAGCATGTATTTAAGTTTAAGTTAAAGTATTTAGCCTTAGTTGTAAGACTCATGTTGAAAAGGGTTTTAGTACTCTTGATAACATCTAGCCAGCTAAATTAGGTGAGATTGAATAAAACACAATGCTTGGTAACAACAAACTTACCTGTTTATTAAGAGATAAACACAAACTGGACAAAATTACGAATAGCAATCTGAAATTGCACAGTGAGCAGTAAAACCGTAAACAGTTAAAGGTGCAAGTATTACTGTAAGTTTTAATAAAAATGCAAAACAGGGGAACACTGGCGCAAAATAGTGGAATGGATCGTTTCAATCGGCGAAACTGGAAAATACGGACCGGATTTTTTTTTAAAAACTGGATCGGCCGTCTGGATCGGCATTTTACATGCTTTGCCGATACGCATTTTTTTGCCAATATCGGCGTCCCGATCCGATCCACGTATCGGATCGGGACAAGCCTACAATGGACTACTTCAATCCAGATGTGCGCATGGCCAGCTGCCTCGTCCTGGTTCTAGTGATCTTTTGCCGAGTTCTTGCTCTGATTTACCACTGTTCCTTCTTTCTGCTTAGTCTCACCTTACCTCATGCTCTTTTGGAAATGGCAGTGATCCAACTGGATTCCCCCAACTGGAGAATCTGCTGGACTCAGGGTTGCTAGCAGCGTTGTTTGGCTTTCCTAATAAATAGAGCACTGTGGTTTGTTATAATAAAATTGAGGTGTACTACTTTAAGATCAAACAAACCACGTCGATGATGTAGTGGTGCCTTTTGTCTGCCTTGCGAATTCGCCCACTGTGTGATTTGCTGCCGCTCACCAGGCAAATTTTTTTCCAGGTTTCAAATTCAGTGTGAATGCACTATTGGTGTCTGCAAAGCAAATCTGCAGAATTGTTTCATTAATGTTCAAAATTAATATTGTGCAACACAAAACTAGCATTAAATGAGCAACAGACTCAAACTCAAATGTACAGTAGATCAACTCCTGAACTAAAAGACTTCAAAAAGACATTTGTTAGATTTAAAAACGGATAGATGTTAAAAACTCTTTCAACTACAACAGCTTTGCTGTATCATGTTTATCTTCCTGGTATCTTATGAAAGTTTAGCTTTGCCTAACTCTGATATGTCATCACATGACATTGAAAAGAGTATACATGGCGTATCAGTAAAAAGCTGGTAGAGCTTGGTGGGTTGGACTAACAGGGTCAGCGAAATTAGGTTAGAACCACTCAGATAAGTACAGAAACGACTTCAAGTGACGCACGCTGTTTTAATAATTTTTTACTTTGTTAAACATGTCATGTAGTTGAAATGCCCCAGTGTAAGATTTTTGCAGGGTTTGCTTATAAAAAAAATCTAAGGATGTGAGATGCGCTTTCTAGGATGTTCATTGCAACATTTCTCCCAGTCAGAACAGTCAGCATCTTGCTCTCTGGTTTCTTGGTTTCTTGCTGGCTTACTTTAGTGTGGCTGGCTAGGCTATGTCCAAGGAGAAGACCTTGTAGCACTTGCATAAGCACATTAACTGAATAGAAAACAACAGCAACACCGACCAGATATTTGATTTTTGGACAAACCAATCACTGGTCAGAGCATTACAAGCTTAAAAAAGCTTAGATTTCAATCCCATTCCAATCTTCCAGTGTTAATCTCCAGTTAATTTTAAAGCAGATTCACTAAATTTGTACTTCAGTCCAACCAGTGCTGACAGTTTTATATTAAAACTAAATTGCTTGTCAGTTAGAATGACTCACTGATACATTTTATAATTGCCACAGGCTTTATCTTCCCTCTTAGTCCTGTGTTTAGTAGGTGTATTGACTGGAGAGAAACCCTCTTCTGGTGATCTTTCATTTCTTATGGCACTGTCAGGGAAACTGCTTTTTATCACAGACAAGGATAAAAAGGTGGTTGTTTTGTTCTTACATTTATAAAAGTGTATCTTTGTGTAGAGAAATAATACTGTTCATGCTTTAGATCCCTCCTAAAATGTCACCAGCCTCATTTTAGAGAGTTTTTTTTATGAGACTTGAGCTTTAAGACAGACATCCTAAACCCCAGAGAGTTCTGGGGTTTAGGGTGTCTGTCTATCAAAAAAAAACTTAGCTTTACTGCTGAATATTTCTACTTCTGGACTATTGCACAGATGCAAATCCAAATTATTTTCAGTGTGTGAGTGTGTGAATGAATGTAGTGTAAAGCGCTTTGGTCAAGTCTCCTAACTTGAATAAAGGCGCTATATAAGTACTTACCATTTACCATTTATTTCTATTTGCAAATACAGATAGTTCTGGTTATCTGCTCCATAGGTAACTCTCACATTGTCTGCACATGCATGTATTAGTATAACCACAAGCTGAATGTCAAGCTTGCTGCTAAATATAATTCTTTGTACAGTAAAAGCATGAAAAAAAAATTGTTGAAATCCTGCCCAATGCTCTCTGGTATTTGTGCATGACCTGCTGCAAAAGGATGTTCTGCTTTTGTGTTCTCCAGGCTACTTCTTAACTGAAAGCAAAAAAATCATGCAAATCTTTTTTTTTTAATATATAGAACAAAGCTTAAAAGTTATGAAGAGTCTCCTTGTGTCTTTGATATCAGGAATATTGCTTCCACATGTTTTAGAAGTTCTATCTGCCTAAATTATAACTTTGAGAGTGACAAATTTAGAGGGGGAGCTTAATGCTTTGGAAACCAAATGGAGATCTACAGTATTAAGCAAAACTTAAAGGATAGAAGAGAAAATGACTACTAATTTTGGTAAGAGGAGGTACTAGGCTGATTTAAGGCTGATTTCAGGCTGATTTATATGCTGAAACAAGGTAATCTGCGTGTGTGTTGCAGTTAATGCAGATATGTCCTAGCCCCTACCACAGACACTCTGGAGCATCTCTCCGAAATTGTAGTTGATCACAGACAGGGGACAGACAGGAGGCCTCTGAATAGTCAAATCTACATCCGCTCTACACTATGCGTATTTCCTGTTTGGCACCTTACTGGCTTGTTCTGTTTGTATGACCACCATTGCAGAAAACGACTGGTGAAGTTGGACAGCTAGAAGAGCGAGGTGTGCGAGAACGCTAGGACCCTTTTTCCACCTGAATCCCCGCTCTTTTTCATGTCCCTCCATTGTTGCACAAACTTGCAACTTGCTTTTTTCCACTTCCTCACTGCCTCGGCCGTATCTGGACCCACAGCTGGTTCGTGATTGTCCCTCTTGCATTGTCTTGTGGAATAGCATAGTGCAGACCATGCCTCAAAATTGGGCATAAATCAAAAATATTTGCGTCAAAACAGCGACAAGCTCTGCAACACACTGCTGCGGGAGGATAACCAGCCCTATAGACTCGTTGTTGGCTTGCAGGATAGTGACTTTTACATCAACAGTGGTTCTGTTTGCCCACAGAGCACTCCTATTTTGCTAAGTTGGACTTGCTTCTCTCTATGTACTGGTTTTGAGGTGTGGTTTTTTTCTCAGTTTGTATTCAGACAATGATATAAAAAATTACCAATATGCAGACCATGTCAGTGCATCGGCAGACAGCAATACGTAAATCTATCGAGGCCTTAACACAGAAAAGTCAGCAGTTGATGCCAAAGACAGATTTAATGCAATAGCTGCTTATAAGATTGACCAGGTCTAGGTGACTCAGCTTGGGCTTACTTCCTGTTTGGATGAAAACGTTTCTTTTGAGATTCAAGCTCATACTCTGTAACAAAGATTCTCTAATGAAACAGACCTAATATAGAGGAAACCCAACAGTTCAATGCAATTTTAAAATTCCATGTTCAAAAACTACATGAGGTGATACCAGAGTAAGTTAGCTCCTTAAGCTGCAAACATTTAATATTCTATAATAGCACCATCCACTTTAGTTACCAGGAAAGTTCTAAAACAACAGTACTTCAAAAACCAACAAAAAAGTATAGACGCATGCCAGAGCTAGCATGCAGTATTTCCTCTCTGTTGGCTTATGAGGGTATCAGGTTGGCTCTGCAGTGGGATACATAGTACCATAGACAACATATGTTACATTTTGGGACATCTTTTGGTTTCATGAGTTTGATTGAATGATCTTTATAAATGCTAAAAAAAAAATCTGAAGGGATTACAATGCAAAACTGACTTGAATTTTCTATTGCACACTTTGCTCACTGTAAATAAAAGTAAAAAATTGAAAGTGGACAATAATGTTGACTTGTGATTTCTAGCGCTTGCTTTCTGCCTGAAAAAAATACACATTTGATACAAAAAAAAGTTAAAACATTTCTCTATCTAAAGTCTGACCAAGGTCTGGAGGCGAGGTTTTACAGATTATTTTATTAAAAATATTTTACTTTCAACTAAAATATCTGAACTCTATTCTGCACATTCAAGGCAATGTTTTCACGCAATAACAGTATTGGATTTAAAAATATATCCAGTATTGAACCTTACAATGATTTCTTAGCTATTTTAATCATCAGCAAATGAACTAGCCTACATAATAAGATGACTTTTTTTGTGTAAGCCGGCTTTGGATATTAGCAAAGCAAATCAAAAACAGCCCGGAATTGTAACAGAAATATGTCGTATTTTTGTAAAAAAAAAAAAAAAAAAGTTACTTTTTTTTTAATCAATCTTAATCTTGACAGAAGAAGTGGGCAGTGAATTAAAAATGGAATAAAATAAAAGAAGTTAACAAAATGGAACAAGGTAATTTTAGAATTCTCATAAATTTTTAGGTACCTAGATCAATTGAATAGATTAATTGTTAATAAATATAAATGCTTTACTTTAAATCTGAAGTGGTTTTTGTCTGTTCTCCACCCAGGCACCGGAGTCCTGCAAAGGCCAGTATTCACTAAACAACCTGGCAGCGTGGTGTTTCCTGTTCATGCTGGTGAGACTCAAAGAGAAGTGGTGTTTAGCTGTGAAGCCCAAGGACACCCACCACTCTTCTACAGGTAATGCCTGCAGTCATGGCTTCATGCACACAGTGGGTTTTTTGTTACATTGAGGCTTCAGGTAATTTCTTAAGGCCATCAAGTGCAACATTTTCACTAAGAGCCTGTAGAGAATGGATGTATTGCTAGAGGAAAAATAGGGATTTGTATACCTTATGGCTTATAATGGCTCTCTGTCTGCAGGGCTTAAATTCAATGTCAGGCATGGTTAATATAAAAAGGATTAATCCAATCCAGGTAACTACTGTCTTGCATATTTACAATGGCAGTGAGAGTTTCCTTTGTTACTACCAGAAAGAAAATATTGGGTAACGTACATTTTTAAAAAGTGACATACTGACAGTAAATTACTGTATGTTTGTGTCTGCTGCTCATTTGATTCTTCAGGATCTTAACAACTAGTCATAAGTGATGGAAGCATGAATCTTGCTCCTAAACAAAAAGTTCTTAAGGAGAATATCTAACCCTTAGTTTGTTGCCATTGCTCGAGCCTGGGTTTTGGTAGAAATGGATTTTTAAAGCATGCAAACATGCAAATATGTAATATCCATATGGTGAAGAAAACAGAAAAAAAAGGTACTGTACTGTGTACAAAAGGTACTGTGGGAGAACCTTAGACAGGTTATTTATTCTAGAAAACCCCTCAATATGGCTGAACAAACACAATTCTGCAAAGAATAGCTACAGTTAATTTTTCACATAGATCCAGTTTATTATAGATATTTCTTTCTTGTCAAAACACTCATAACTTTTATCTCTTTTTAAAATGTTTTGTTATTTTTATTTGATTTAAACAAAATATACGTATCAGAAATATTCATCTGTCCACAAAGGAAACAGAAACAATTGATATATCTGGATGCGGAATAAATACTTTTCGCTGCACGGTGCAGTTTGTAGCATCATTGCCTTCAGTGGCAATTTCTCATTGATTGCTTTGGAGACTAAACCTCCCCTGTAAATGGCATAAAGTTATTGGTAAAATATGCATTGTCAACCTTCATAAATGTAGTCTTTAATCTGCATTAAATATGCGCTAAAATACACCTGGTTTCATGAGTATGTTGCGCATTAATCAGCTGTTAATTAATCAGCAAACAAACATAAGGATTATTGACTGACAGTGGTTTTCCTCATGAGTCGAGAGGGAAAAGGGATCATTCAGTCAGAACAGTCATTTCGTGCTGAACTGTTGCCGTGGTTTCTGGAGTTTATTACTTCAGGGCGCTTCGCTGCAGCTATTTTCCCCCTTTGTAGGGATTTGTTTTATGTGTGTCAACATTTATTAAAGCAATACGTGGTGTTTAGTTTTAATTAACACAATTCCCCCTCCCCTGCTTCATAGAGCATCTGCCACCACTTGTTGCCTTTTAGCAGGAAGGTTTCGGGTTCAATTCCCGGCCTGAGTTCTTTCTGCATGGAGTTTTGATGTTCTCCTCATGCATGTGTGGGTTCTCTCTGGGTACTCTGGTTTCCTCTTACAGCCCATAAACATGACTGCCCTAATTAGACAGATTGCTACTCAGATGGGATAAGAGGGGTAAGATGGATACATGTAAATAAAGACCTCAAGATCCTTCAAAGTTTGATGCAGATGAGGTGTATTATACTAGTGCTAAAAAGGACATTTGTTTGGCTATATACTTAAAGACCATCAGCCATTGTTTCCCTCAGAGATTAATGAGCTTCTTTCCCTGAATAATAGTTACAAATTTAAAATTCTATTAAAGAATAAATGAATAAGTGTATCAGTTAAATAAGCTATTAAATTATTATCCATAGCAATGGGTCACATTGTCTTTGTAATTAAAACAAAATTCAAAAGCTGGCAATCAGGTTAATGAGGACTCATGTAAAAAAAAAAACTGTTAGTGTGACATGAAATTAGTTTAGGGCTGGGTTATACAGATAAAACGTATATCCATTAAAATATACATATATTAATTGATTACAATAATTGTCAAAAGAATGCAAAAAAATATCTCCAGTGCAGCCCTGGCCCTTTTATGCTTATGCTTCAGACATGTTTTTAATAAATGACACACAAACACTGAATTCCAGATAAATCTATATCAAACCACCTCTTCTTTCCTAAAAGGGAAAAATTAACTAACGTGACCAGAAAATCTGATAGATATTTTAACAATCCTTAGAAAAAAATAAATATAACAAACACATAAATAAACAGAATAGCATGTTTAAGCAGACTAGCAGATTGTGGTAGCTTAAAGAAATGTTAGGACTAGGCTAACATGCAAACAAACACCTACTAAACAAGAACAAAATAAAATGCGCAGAATTTTTTTTAACTTTTTTTTAATGCGCTTTCTCCTGTCTCTGTCTTTCTGTCTCGCCTTAGTTCTTATTCCCTGTTTTTTTCTCACCACCTTTTCCATCTCCATGTCCGTTGCATACAATTTTATGCCCTAAAAAGTTTTTCAATAAATTTTCATAAACAAATACCGAGAGGAACCTTTTAGCAACAGCAATAATGGTCTGCTTGTTACCAATTCCCTGTAAATTTTGCAACTGTGACTGTCAGTAAGATCAAAAGAGGGATTTTTTATACTGCAAAACAACGTAAAAAGAGTCTGTGCCAAACATATTTGGACCATTAAAAATAACAACAGTAGAATATTGTTATTAAATAAAAAAATTTTTATTCATATGGGCATATTCATGGGTTCTCTCTGGGTACTCCGGCTTCTTCCCACAGTCCAAAAACATGACTGTTAGGTTAATTGGCTTCTCCAAATTGTCCTTAGTTGTGTGTGAATGTTTGTTTGTCATGTGTTGCCATGCGATGGACTGGCGACCTGTCCAGGGTGTACCCCACCAATCGCCCAATGACTGCTGGAGATAGGCAAGGCAAATTTATTGTGTATAGCACAATTCAGTACAAAGACAATGCAAAGTGCTTTACATGATTAAAATACAGGAAAATAAAACAGAATCAAAGCAAGTAGGAAAAAACAAAAAATATATATATAATAAAATAAAAAAATGCAGAAACAAAAAAGAATATTAAAAACAGTTTGACTAAAGAAAATAAAAAAGTTAAACTAATGATGTGCATGATAGGCACCAGCACCCCTTGTGACCCCACTCGGGACAAGCGTGTCAGATAATGGATGGGTGGATGGAAAAAAAAAAAAATATATATATATATAAAAATATATTTCTTCCTGCATTCAACAAAGCACAAAAAAAACTGCTATGTTTATACGTTAGCAGCTGTTAAAGACATGCAGATTTTTCAGGGGGGGATCAATTAACAGAAAAAGTTTTATTTTTTAATGTTTAAGCTAGGTTATTTCCATCTATATATATTTTTACTTTTCTTTGTAGTACTTAGTAATAGGCTAAAATATAGGACAGAGATACAGTATATTGATATTACATTAAATAGACATTTTTAAACTGTTGTCATTTTTACCTCCAACTACATGAAACTAATCTGTCATTCAAAGAAAAGTGTAGAATACACACTTTCCTAATTTTTATGAGACAGAACAACTCTGGTTTGCATGTCAGATATTTTGCACCAGGTGCTATCATCAGATGTAAACAATGTTGTGTGCCGTTGCCATCTGCCAGAAGCCTATATTATCAATTGGTCCCATTACATAATGTATGCATTTTCTGGTCCCCACAAGATCCTAAGGACTGCATTATTATCACTAGCATCCAGGAAAATGCGGTGTACTCAAGCATCCATCAACTTGGCAGATAAATCTGAAAGCTTCTGCAGCTGCAGCCTGCTTTCCTGTAAACACAAATGTCCTTATTAAATGATTTCTGAGCTCAACACCTTTCTTATCCTCTGTGCCTCAAGTAGTTTAAGTTGTTCTTCGCACTAGAACTTTGACTTTTTGTCCCTTTTTAACCTCCCTTTCAAAGCCATATTTCTATGGCTCTTAATTGTTTACTCATTGTGCACCTGTCAATATAATTCTTCCGGTCACCTAATCCTGTTATGACCAATATGTCAAATCCCTTTATTTGCTAACAATTAGAGCAAAAACAGCATGTAAAACAGAAACAGAATATTATTAGCCAACAGAGGCCATCATTTAAACTATAGACCTTTATATGCAACAGGAGTGAGCCAATGGTGTAGAAGGGTCATATTATGTGACAAGGGCACACATCATATGTGTTGCTGACAAGTTCACATTTTCAGCTTGCAGAGGACTTTAAAGCTAATGATCAATCTTAAATCTGACAAACGGTGATATGGAGGTTGGATAGTCTTTGTTTTGAGCTATAATTCAGATGCAGGTCTCCAGATCTTAAGTGGCTAAGCTGTAGGCAGGTGTGTTTCAGGGGCATCAAGGACACTTACATTTGTTTTCTTCTGCTCAGCAATCACAAGGCAACATAAAGCCTTCACTCCAACTTATCTGTTTGCCCCTTTGATTCGTCTCATCTGGAGCCCTTGGAACACTTCCAGCTGTAATCACTAAATCAGTATAATTAGCCAAGCTGCTGCACTCCATATGTCCTCTTCTGCCCACCATTCTTCAAGTCGGCCCTCTGCCAGTCTTAAATTCCTCCAGCTGAACAAGAGCAGTGATGATCTAATCAAGGGTGGTACCATCCAGTGTTATTTATCTTACGATAATATGCTTTTTTTTTTGTCAGCTTCTCTAAACAAAAGAACTAGGGCTGCAAATAACGGTTGTTTTGTATATTGATTGATCTACTGAGTTTTTTTTTTTTATTTTGTTTTTATTTTTTAAATCAGTAGCAAAAGTTTATATACAGAATTTAAATTAAGTGAATAAAAACTGTACCCTTTCAGGAGTTCTAGAAAGAGCATATTCATGTACAAAAAGGGATTTATTTAGCATAAATGTGAAATCCCACATCCTTGGTAACTGGCCTGATCCACCACGCTGCGCTCCTGCCCGCCCCACTGCACTACGTTGCATTATGACCCGCCCCACTGCGGTGCGCCCCGCCCTGCTGTGATCCACCCCCAATAGCATATTCATGCTATTGTTGGGCACCCTGCGGCTTTCCAGACCGCCTCCATAAAGCAGAGCCTTCACCCTCCATGGTTCATCTCATCTTTCTCCTCTACGTTTTATTGAAGCTCGAGCAGAACATGCGCAATATTATTTGTTAATTCCTAGGAGCACAATACGTCGTAATAAATGCTTAATTAGATAGGCCCATATCATAATTAAAACACCACTGGCATCCAGCACAATTCAATTCCTGCCCAAACCTTTTCTTTCCGTTGTTGGTCTTTGTAATAACATGCATTGGATCATCATAGCTTGGTTTGTATCTACAGTACTTCCAACTTCATCACCTCTTCATCCGTGCTGATGATAAGAAGTTGCTCTTGAAATTGTGGGATGCGCTCTTGGAAGTAGTTGTGACTGGATTTAATGAAATTTTAAGCATTTCAGCATACAATAAATATTTTGATCAAGATGACACATCTGCTTCCTTGTATTGATTAATTGATTGATAGACTTTATTGATCTCACAGTGGAGAAATTAACTAGTTACATCTCGGCTCAATAGTCCAAAAGAAGGAAGGTGCCAAAAGGCATAAATATTAATATATATATATATATATATATACACACAATATTAAACAGAATTAAATATAAAACAGAATATTGCACGGGGTATTACATAGCGATTGCTCATTAGTTATTGCACCAGTTATTACTATTATGGTTCTGTATTGTAAAGTCTGATGGCAGCAGGGATGAATGACCTGCGGTAGCGCTTCTTTTTACAAACAGGATGTATAAGTCTTTCCCTAAAGGAGCTGCTCCGCTCCTCTACAGCCTGGTAATGGGGTTGCAAGGTGTTATCCATAAAGGACGTAAGCTTGGACAGCACCCTCCTCAGCCACTATCTCCACTGAGTCCAGAGTGCAGCCTAGGACAGAAGTGGCCTTTTTCACCAGTTTGTTCAGTCTCTTTCTGTCCTGCTCTGCACTACCATGGGCCCATTAGACAACAGTGTAGAGGAGGGCTTAGGCCACCACAGAGTTGGCCAAGGTTTTAAGCTTGGGCCCTGCTCAGTCCAAAGGCCTACTGAGGAGGCGGAGAAAGCTCTGGCCCTTCTTGTACAGGGCATCAGTGTTATGAGTCCAGTCCAGTTTACTATTTTTGTGAACACCCAAGTATTTGAAACTCTCCACAGTTGTATGTTGAAGTATCAGTGGTTTGTATCCAATGATTAAATGCAACAGTCTCGTTTTCAGGAATATATAAGAATTATGTTCTAATTTGTAGATACCGATCAGTAGTTACCGTATTTTATTTTGACAAACCGGGTTTCTTGACATTCTTCATATTCATGCTATTGTTGTCTTTCAATCTTTTCAATCTTTCAATTCTCTACCAAATGATATTTTTTGATAAAAATGTAATTTGCCTAATTAAGGTAAAAAAGAACGAGGGGTGTAAGAGCAACCAGTCATTAAGGCTTAACATTAAAGAAATGAATAGTCACTTCTGTTCTTTATTTTATCTTATTTGAGATGTTACAT
The DNA here is from genome assembly GCF_016077235.1 of Cyprinodon tularosa. NCBI lineage: Eukaryota > Metazoa > Chordata > Actinopteri > Cyprinodontiformes > Cyprinodontidae > Cyprinodon > Cyprinodon tularosa. The sequence continues at coordinate 343,385 of NW_024038678.1, forward strand.
TTTGAAGTCCACTAACTGAATGATACAGTATGAAATCTGATTGTTTCTATGTCCATAAAAGTTAAATATCAGTGTGAAGTTGAGAGAAACTGGGGTGCAGTTAACAACTCTGGGGATATAAATATATATCCTGGTGCATACCTGCTGTCCTGCTTTTTCCTTCAACTCAGCCTAGAACCACAGTCAGAATCAGGTAAAAAAAAAACAACAATAAAATAATCTTATACAGGATAAGTATCTGCAACCTCAGACACTTAATATGTGTAAATGTGTTTTAATTTTGTTTTCAAAAAGAAATCTGCATGTGAAAGTGTAGCTCTGTGATGAAAATTCATAAAATTTAGACTACATTGGTTTGTCATTTATAAATTATTGAATATACAATGCATTTACACAAAGTTAGATGTTCACGGATCTTAGTTTTAATAAGAAGAGCAGATAATTTCAGGCAAACTCAACCAAGGTTAGCCAGCTGATATAAACCATGTACATTTTTATGATCCTTCCTGGTAAAAGAATCTGAACTAGGAATCAATAGGAACTGGAAAAAAAATTGAAACCCGAATCGGAATTGTTGAAATTCAAAGGATGCCCTACACTATTGCTTAGTCAAATGCCTGGTGATTGCTTCAGTTCCATTAAACCCTTATCCACTACTTAGCATCCTATCATTTACATAGGAAAAAATGACTGTAGCTGCAGCCTTCTGGCCAAAACATGTTTGGTATTTGTTTAAATTTATTCCTTTGCATATATTGGAAAAAAAATATCTATATGCACACAGCATTTCAAAACATTTCTTTGTATAGATATTACTTAGAAAGTTTTCAGTTTGGGAGATTCCTCATATTAATTTCCCTTGAAAGGTATATGTCAGAATCGAAAATTTTTAATTGGGATCAAATCTAAAAAAGCTAAAAGCAAAGCAGTGGGACCAAGTTAGGGGACCAATTACCTCAGACATTCAAACACTGAAACTGTGATTTCAGGTTAAGTGACCCTTCTTTTTTTTCTCATAATGGGATGCTAGTAAAAATAATCAAATGAACATTGTTGGAAAGACAAGACCGGACTCATTTCTGTCATTGGTGTAACAAAAAGTTTGCCTTGCACCCATTTTTTTCCCTTTAACTTAAAATATTCACAACTTTGGGTTCATCTGTTTATTTCTGAGGTTTTTCATTTGGTCTTTTGCTTTCTCTAACAGAAGGAAGCAAAGTATTGAAATGCTGAGAGAGAAAGACAGTATTAACTAGCTTATCCTAGTGAAATACAGTAACCACTGATTAGACAGTGGTCCTACGAATTGAAGGAAAAGAAAAAACACTGGTCAAAAGGTTCTTACACTCAGTGTTTATTTATTAAACTGATATATAGCAGAAAATTCTCAAGTGTTTTTCTACACTAACTTCAGTAACAGTTTCCATGGTTTGATCTTTATAAGGCTTGCATGTCTTAAACCATGTGCAAACATTTCTGTAAGGGCAGAGTAGATCTTTGGAGAAGACACATTAATCTAGCATAGATTAATAAACATATTAGACTCTCTACCCGGAGGACAGATTCGGCTTAATCACTCTTGATACATCAGCTAAAATAAACTATGAAACACACGGAAAATCTCTCTGGAGACAGAGCTAAAGGCTTTTGGTTGTCTGCTTGTATGAATAAGACAAAGAAAAACAGCAACTGATGGTAAATGGCCTATACTTATACAGTATAGCTATTTTTCAAGTCAGGAGACTGGACCAAAGGGATTTATATTACATTAGGTCATTCACTCATTCATGCACACACACTGATAATGGCAAGCTACATTGTAGACACAGCTGTCTTGGGGCTCACTGACAGAAGCAATGATGCAATGATAACTGTTGCAACTGAGCATCCAGTGTATGATATCAAACTAAATAGTCTTCTCTGCTTGTGGACCGACTAGATGTTAGACTACTCTGCACAGCTGCTAACATAGTGAAATTTCACAGTTATATTGAATTACGTTACCAGCCCAGCAAACAGCCTGCAAACCCTATTTCTGTTTAAAACACAGCTAAACTTTTATTTTGGTCTGTTTCTCTTACCTCTCACTGGACATAGAGTATGGATGGTTCTCCATTCCATCAGAACATAAAGGTAGAATGATCTATGGTTGTTTTCAACTCCTGCACCAACGACAACATGTTTTAATCATTTTACATTGCACAATACAGGTAAAACATGTAATAAGGGCAATGTTGTGCCTTTCAGCAACTCTAATCAAAATTACGACGCATTATGGCATCTCCCAATCTGGTGCACTGTCCCCTATATATGTATAAACCCCTAATTCTAAGCTATGCGAGTACTTTCATTTTTAAAGGTAAGTTACTATTGCCTAATAGATACATATACGATAGTTATTGCTCCAAAACATGCCTGATTGGTTTCAGTCTGTCTTTAAAATAGTGTAATCAGTAACACTAATCAGGTTTTTCTAAAATGCAGTAAAAAGATAAATTGTTGCCCAACACATGTGTTTCCTGTGATAATCCTTAAAACTGAGGTGTCACAATGTTGAAAATGTGGAATTATTTCCATTGGGTGACAACAATAAAAAGAGTAAGGTATTAATGTTTAGGAGTTTAACCTTTGTTGGCCATGTGCCTTCATTCCCAGGTGGAAGCGAAATGACTCCTTCATCCTGCCTGTCCAGGGTTCACGTTACTCTCTCATGGGTGGAAACTTACACATCAGCAATCTGAATAAAGAGGAAGATGTTGGCATCTATCAGTGCCTGGCATCAAACTCCTTTGGCACAATCATCAGCAGAGAGGCCAGTCTTCATGTTGCTTGTAAGTTACCTTTATACTTTTAAGCATTTCTCATGATTTTGTTCATCAGTGTCTGTGTATACATCTTTGTCAATCAACAGTTCCTTTGGGAGTTTAGATTTAAGCTTTGTCAAATTAGCTTAGACATAAAGAATTGTTCAAAAATGTCTACATCTTTCATTAAGTTTGCTTTTTTTGTTGCCACATTTTCGAGTTCATCTCTATTATTGTTAATTCTTTAAAAAGTATTTTGATCAGTTTCAGATAATGTTATAAGATTACAAGTTCAGGTAGGATTATAATGGTACTGCTTAAAAAAATGTTTTTATTTTCCTTATTAATATTTTGATTGAATGAAAATGCATAAAATGAACTAAATCACTAGAGGTTTGAAAGCTTAGCAGGAGTGTCCTAGATTTGAAGATGATGTTTTACAGCTTTAGCCTAATATTTTACAAAAAAAGCACACAAAAAAACATCACTTATAATACATTGTTACAATATAACATTACAGGAGAAATGAATGAGCAAGCTCATGTTTATCTCATCTACAGGTTTAGAATTTGTAGTTTCCAGTGTTCACTGCTCTGTTAAGTATTAACTTAAACAAAAGAGCATTTTGTAGTTCCACATTAACATGTTTTTTCGGTAACACTAATAGAGAAACATCTGCTAAGCCTAAACATTGGTGCTGGCTTCTGGATAGGGAATCTTGCATTAGTAAAAACATCTCCAGCTCCACCACACCTAAATCTATCGCTTCTTAAGTTTTTGTGTGCAGTTCAATGTGGTTCACGCTGCTAACTTTGTATCCATAAGTAAACCTGATCAGAAAATATCATAATCATCAGGGGTGGACAGGGAATACAGTGCAGGCTAGAAACTTTATGACACTCAGGCCATATGTGATTGACGCAAACCTCAAAGGCTGACTTAATTTTAGTTCACTTTGAAAAAACATTGTTTGCGCTCTTGAACTGACTAACTAAAAAGAATATATATATATTTCTATTGTGGTTGAGGGCAAACAAAATCATAAAATGGCTTCTAATACCATATTTTCATGACTATAAGGCGCATATAATCGCCTTTTTTTCGTAGGTGTCGCAGTGAACAAAAAGCCGTCCCCGCCCCCTCTGTAGACACTCTGCTGCACCTCCCCCAAATTGTAGGTGACCACAGACAGGAGGCTGGCTTGTTTTGTTTTTATGACTGAAACTGCAGAAAACAACTTGTGAAGTTGGACCAGCTAGAAGAGCGAGGTGTGCGAGAATGCTGGGACCCTTTTACCAAGTGGATCCCCGCTATTTTTCACCCTCATATCCCTCAGCTGTCGGGAAAAAACTGTCCCCCTTTCCTCACTGCCTCGGCTATAACTAGACCCACAGCATATAGCGCGGACCACGCTTCGATACTGGGCATTAATCAAAAATGTCTGCGTCAAGCTCACTGCGACACACTCCTGCTGAGTATTACCAGCCCTTAAATAATCTATTTTTGTAATTTTAGTTGTATACAGATCATGATAACTGAAGTATAACTTATTTCCTTAGCATAGCCTGAAAGAATATCTAGAAACTGGTTCCTCTGATTCAAAGTGTCTAAAAAGACCAGAGGCCAGAATATCATCAGCAATGCTGCCATCAAGCACCATCAACTGTTCTTTTCTCTGAGATCAGGAGAGAAACTGTGTCTGTGGAACATGCATGGTTCCACCACAGCTTCACCCTTATGCTATGCAACTGTTGGACTCAAATGAACAACCCCGGGCCCTGCCTCCCACATTTTGAGTCATCCTTTATCGCTCGGACTATGTTGGGTACTGATCCTGTCCCAGGGCCTGACTCCCCTGGCTATTTTTAATTTTCAACCAAATTTACTTAATGAAATACATGGCATGTTTACAACTCTTACTATTTCTGACATCTTTTGCTTTTTCACTCAAATCCTTTTCCACTTAAGGATATTTTTTGGTGCCAATATGTTAGGTTTGTTAAATTTGCTGCAAGCTGCTGTTTTTTTTTTTCTTTCATGCTTTCCCTGGGGCCTTTTCAACAGAATCTCAGCCAGATACAGTATATGATTGGTGATTCCCACCTAAATGGCAATAAGTCTAAGGGCCGGATCTATCAAAGGTTTGCGTGTATTAAAACGTGAGCTATTTCACTGCGCACGCTAAAAAATGTACAAACTGATCTATCAACAGCGTGCTAAAAGCATTTGGTCTTTAAAACGTGCTAAATAGCGCCTCTGATCCATTTAGTACTTTTTCTGCAATGAATATGCAATATGGGGCGTTTACACGCTAAAGTGCGTCTTGTGGGAGGAGAACATGTAAATATATTAATTTAGCACTCGCAAAGTGATTTGTCAAACTTGAACGCAATTTTGCTAACGGTATCTGACTCTATATTTAACACGTTTCAAAAGAAGGTGCAAATGGTCTGTATGCATAATTGCGCACACATGGCAGCGGTTATTGTCGCAAGAAGGAGACATGGAAATAAAGCAAGGAGACGCAGAGAACGCATTTTTTCACTCCGTGTGAATATTTTTGCAATGAACGAGGAAACGATCATCAAAACTTGAAGCTGTTGGGGGAACTCCGAATGGATTTGGAGCCAGCCACAAGGAGGACCCACGCAATACCAGATATCACAAAACTCCTTGCAACATTGCACTTTTTTGCATCTGGGTCATTCCAGCGTACGGTTGCAGCGTGAGCTGGGATCTCCCAATCTCGTTTTTTCAGAAGTGCTGTCCGACGGGGTCGGGGTTCTCCCCCTGCGCCTGTGGAGCAATGTGCCAAATGCTGCCGGGATCTCATCCACAGTCACAGGCCAATACAAAACACCTGTTTTTTTTTTTGTTTTTTTTTACTGCAGCACATACCACCTTAGGGAATAAAGGTTGCCAATTTATAAATATATATATATATATATATATATATATATATATATATATATATATATTTACTTATTTATTTTTTTTTGTTTGGGGTCACTGTAAGATTTTAATTTCTTAATGCACTAGTTTGTACAGACTACAAACTACTTTGCCGCAAACCACAAAACGCGCAAAACCATCATTTAAATAGGGCGTCTCCAACAGTTTTGCACCTTCCACCAGTTACGCAATCACTCTTGTTAAATCACCCGCAAACCATGGTTCAGCCCCTCGCGCAAAATTCCAGTTTGCGAGCGCAAATTACTGCACGCAAAATTGGATCTTGATAAATCCGGCCCTAAGTGTTATGCTCTCAAACTGAACCGGAAGGTTCCTGCTCTAACTCCTTATTGCTGCTGCCCACCACATCCCTGAAAGCTGGAGCTCTTGCAGCAGTAGTCCTGGTCACAGTACAAACCCTGTTTTATTTCATATTTGTAAAAAAAAAAAAGAAAAAAAAAAAGAAAGAAATAATAAGAAAACACTTAGAATTTCTCACCAACTCAAATTCACTGACACTTTAATGCATTGGCAATGTTCAAATGACAACAATTATGTTCTTCGTCTTGGATATTACCAGGCTAAAAAAAGGTTGCATAAAATACCATTTAAAAAGCTCAATTAAATGTATTCATCCAAAAGGTAAATTAAATGGTGAAGCAACTCGTTTGTGTTTTTGTAAGGAATTGTTGGTGTTGATAGCTGTAGGCAGGAAGCACCTTTAGTATCGGTCAGTCTTCCACCAGATCTGGAGAAGCCATTGACTGAAGACACTCTGCTGGTGTTCAACAGTCTTCAGAAGAGGAGGATCACTGTTGTCAAAAATATTCTTCATTTTAAGAAGAATTCTTCTTTGTGAAATGATCTCCAAAGGTTCTAGAGGGGTTCTTAGATATGCAGCATCATGCTGCAAACAATAAAGGACCTAAACTTCCTTAGGAAGTACAGTCTGCTGTGTTCTTTCTTGTAGACTGCTTCACAGTTCAGCTCCAGTTGACTTTGTTGTCCAGGTAAAAACCAACCTTTCTATATTCCTCCATCACCTCCACTTGTCCAATGATGTTTATAGCATTTAACTTCTTGTTGTTTCTTCTGAAATCTCCAATCATCTCCCTTGTTTTGTACACATTCTGGATCAGATGATTGTTGCCACAATGGGCTCCACCAGCTCCCTGTACTCAGCTTCTTGTCCACCTCTGATGCACCCAACAACTTCAGAGTCATCCGAGTATTTCTGCAGATGACAGGACACTGTCTTATAAAAGAATAAAAATTTTCCTCAATACTCATTAAATGTTTTAGTGGAGTTCATGAAGCATACCCCAAATCCTTACATGTTTGTTAAGTCATTTGTGGTCTCCTTAGGTTCATGAAAGTGGAACTAACCTTTATTTTCCTAAGTACGGCTACACTAGTGGTCTACCACCTTTATATAACATTTTTTTAGATCACTTTGTGGCTGTTTTTTCTCTCTCTCCCTCTGTTTTTGCTTCAAGCTGTTTATAACTCATGGCATTTACATTAAATTTATTGTATATTTTTTATGTATTTAGTTTTTATCTACTTAACTTTTCTTTTTAATTATTAGATTTTCTAAATAAGGTGTCCTTCTCAGAAAATGGCTTTTGTAAAGTACGTTCCAATAGCTTTCTTTTATTCTTTGCCATTTTTGTGCTCCTGTTCTACTGATTAAAAGCTTGGCAATGATGATGTACTTTTTATTTGATGACTCTTAACTTTCCATATCCGTCCGTTGATGTAGCACAGATGCGGTCATACATCATATTTTCTAAGATCACAGTCAGTGGCATCACTTTTAGCAAGGGGAACTTTAGGCTTTCTCTCTAGCTGGAGAGTATCAAATGGCAGTCCTGATATCTCTGAACAGATGGGCCAGCTTGATTGAATTTTGATGTGTTTCTCTGCCACAGCAAACGCAGCAATGATGCTTGGCAAGAAAGCACCAGAGATATTCATCTCGTTGCTGTTTGGTGCTTCTTCGTCACAAAGCAGCTGTAAATCATCAGCATATAGTGCAGATCTGTATTCTGAGCTGCCCGTGGGCTGCTGATGATATTCACATATTCTGTAAATGTTTAAGGCCTGTCCTTAGTTGTATGTCGCTGTGATTAGTCTCCCTCATTGCCTGGCCTGACTTTGTCAGCAGATGAGGACAAGCATCAGACCTGACACATCATACGTCTTATTTATTGCTCTTGGTTTGACTTAATTAAGTTTGCTGTGTGATTGAACGGATCTCGGGTCAAAGGAATAATTCATGGTGGAGCAGTCTGTTATGAGAGCCAGTATTATGTCATTTGTAACAGACTGACTCTTTGGAGCTCAGTATCCCCTTTCACACACATTGGGGTTTCATAACTCTAAGAGAGATGGACCAAGGGAAAAGCCATTAATGAAGAGAATACCAAGGATTAATGTTACTTTACCGGTAATCCTCTCACATCTGGAAGCCTAAAAATAAATGCCTTTAAACAGAGCTAATTAAACTAAATGTAGCATTACAGCTCGTACAATTTACCTTCCACAGTGCTAATCTGATAGTGTTAGATATTTAATGTAAGTCATTGATAAAAATTAAAAGTTGGAAGTCTTTGGTTTGTCACATCCAATAATGTGCACAATTTTTAAAAATTAAATTGCATAGACAAGCACAGCAATGGGAATCAAGATTACATTTTTAATCCTGTGACAGATGAGTGATATAACTGTTTTCATTACCATCTGCTGTGGGCTTAAACCTCTAAATATAAAGGTTGTTGGTTCTCTTGATAATACACACAGTTTACAATGGTTCTATAGACCAACTAAGAATACTGAACGTATCTGGTTGTCAATTAAGCCTGGAGACAGATTACATTTCTTAATCTGTTTGGAAGGCAAGACGTAACATTGCATAACTGAATGCAGGGCCTGTTAAGTACGCTTGAAGCATGGCACAACATAGTTTTTCACAGCATATGGAGCTATTAGAGTATCACAAAGTTAAATAGTAGTTTAAATTGGTTTATTTATGATATGATTCTAACATGTTCGCATTCCCGTAGATCAATTCCCATTGAAACCTATTAAAATATATTTCTGTACTTTTCCCTTCCAGCTGTAGCTGAAATTATTTAACCCCCACAAATTAGGTATTTTGGCAAAATGTCTATACTAGCACCTGTTTGAATTTGACGCCTTAACAACAAATAGAATATTTCAATATATGTAGCAGGCTGTGGCAAAAACCAGAAACAAGTCTACTCTGGAACATTGAGATGTTCACAGATCCTGAAAGTGGAGTTTAAGCTTTCCAAGGATCTTTATGAAAATTGAAAAACAATTGAAGAGGATATGATCATTTGAACCTTAAAATACAGCAAAGAACAGGAAGGAAAAAGAAGGCTTGAAAAATGTGCACTGTCATTAACTGTTATAAGTGAAATAACTATTTGCCCCTCCCTGACATGCAAATACCTACTGTAGGTTGCACTACCCTGCAACTTCCAGCAGAATCCCTGCTAACCTCCGGCCACTGGAGTGAGCCCCTCCTTCTCCTGGGTGTATATAATATTTTAACTTTCTCCACCCTTTCACTGAATTTCAGGGTCTGACAAGGAGATGACGCATCTCTTTAGATGTTAAAGTCCACAAATGAGTGGCTACTACTGTATATATATATTTTTTTTTTATATTTTTTTTTATTCACTATTTATAATTTTTATTAGTTTGCCAAATGAGCAATCTAAAGATAAAAATTAAAATGCAATTTGGATTATTTATTTTAAAATGTATTTATTTGTCGATAAATGCAGCATTATTTTCAAAATGATAAAGCATTTATTTAATTCCTTTTATTTTGAAAATTAAGACAGGCTTGCTTCCATAGATCACATAAATGCAAGTTAAACATTCTACTCTCCAGCAACTAATGATTGATGAATTTGAACTAGGTAAAATCCTATGAAAGTAAAGGTGGGGATGGTGTCTCTACAAGCCTAATTTTGCTGTGGAGAGTTAAAAAGAGGTTTATTTTATTCTTCGAATACTGTCTTTCACAACCTTAAACTTACAATTACTCAGACAGCGACAGGTTAATGGTGGGGAAATGGCACAAAGGCCAGAGAATGACAAAAGGGAAAAAAATTTTAAAAAACCTCTCTTTGCCTTTTGTTCAGTAGAAAGGGATAAAGTAACCACATCAAAAATTTTCCCTTTAAAAAACCTATTCCAATAGAAAGTTTTGCTTTCCACAATTGCTTCTCATTTATTACTAAGAGTTGCATTGAGCAAAACCCCAAAAAATGAAAAATTTCAACCCATTCATGGACCTGAAAGCACTCAAAATAGCCCGAGCCCTGCCAGGGGGATAAGACCATAGTTGGTGTACAAGCCCTTTATTTAAGGTTTTTTGATAAAGAGAAACAATGAAGGGACTGAACATTGCCTAAAATAAGTCAAAGAACAGGTGTGGAAAGAAGCTTGAAAAATGTGTCTACCATTACACTTTAGAAGGAGCAGGGTGGTAACAGAAGCTATTGATATAAAGCGTTTCATAACACATCCAAAAATGACTTTTTACGAGGCTTTCGCACTGTCATTAACTGTAAAGTGAAGAACTATCTGCCCTCCCTGACATGCAAATACCTACTGTAGGTTGCACACCAGCAACTTCCGCAGAATCCTGCTAACCACGGCTCAACTGTGAGTAGCCCTCCTTCTCCGAGGTTATATATTATGGCGTTATTTCCACCTTTCTGAATTTAGGGGGGAAATAAAGATGCAATCTCTTTAGTTTATTAAGTCACAGAATTGTCGCTACTACGTATAGTATGTGTTTTAAATATATAATATATTATATATATAATATATATAATATATATATATATCATATATTTATATATATATATATATATATATATTAATATTTTTTTTATTTATTATTTAAATTTATTCCGTTTGCCAATGAGCATTAAGATAAAATTCAAAATGCAATTTGGATTAGTTTTATTTTACAACATGGTTGTATTTGCGATAAATGTTCAGCATTATTTTGAAAATGATAAAGCTTTTATTTACATTTTAATTATTGAAAATTCAGACAGCTTGCTTCCAGTATCACATGGATGAATAAACATTCTACTCTCCAGCAACTAATGATTGATGAGTGTAAACTAGGTAAAATCCTATGAAAGTAAAGGTGGGGATGGTGTCTTCACAAGCCTAATTTTGCTGTGGAGAGTTAAAAAGAGGTTTATTTTATTCTTCGAATACTGTCTTTCACAACCTTAAACTTACAATTACTCAGACAGCGACAGGTTAATGGTGGGGAAATGGCACAAAGGCCAGAGAATGACAAAAGGCAAAGAAAAGTTTGAAAAACCTCTCTTTGCCTTTTGTTCAGTAGAAAGGTGATAAATGTAACCACATCACAAATTTCCTTCAAACTCATATTCCAATAGAAACGTTTTGCTTCTCCACAATTGCTTCTCATTTATTACTAAGAGTTGCATCTGAGCAGCAAGCCCCCAAAAATGCAAATTCACATCCAATTTCATGGACCTGAAAGCACTCAAAATAGCCCGAGCCCTGCCATGGCTAAGCACATAGAGGTGCAAAGCCCTGATAGGCTTGATAAGAGGATCCATGCGGCACTGAACAGCTTGCCTTGTCAAGCATTGTTGGCTTTCAGTGTGTCTAGCTCATTAACACTCTAACATACAGCAAAGGAATATTGATAGATAGAACTTTGCTAACTCAATCTGTTTCTTTTTAAATATACTTTCAAAATTAGAAATACGCCAAAAGTAATCAGGCTATGTATGTTGCTCAGATAATCTTATGGCGGTAATTTATGTTTGGAATTAGGGGGGAAATAAAGCTTTCAAATCCTTTTTTATTAATCTACAGGCTTGTCGCATACTGTATGCTGTTCTTTGACAAGTTCTCACATTTTGAGAAGAACTTTATGCAACTATTTATAGTCAGTATGTTTCACATTTTATTTAAATCGTTATTTTATTTCAGTAACTCCGTGCACTATATGAAACACATCATATAGATTAGTTTACACACTGGCTGATGTTTTCACGCCTTTATTGCTGTAAATTATTACATTGAATTATTAAATCACACCAGTATAAGAAAAAAACATTTTCATAAACATTTTCAAATGTAGGCTACATGAAAAGCATTTATTACCTTCTTTATTTTCAAAAAGATCCTTTCAATTTGATCCCATCTCCACAGTGATGCAGTGATTAGTACAAAAAAGGCCAAACCAAGTTTTAGCTACATTAGAATTACTTTATTTTTAAAAAGCTTTTTTTAATTGATATTCTGTAATATTTGAAATCTGAGAAATTATAAGAGCAACATAATCGTCATAATTACAATAAATAAATGCTTCAATGATTTTACTCAATAGGTAATAAACCTTTATAACATGAGCTTAAATTGAAAGCAGCTACTGTAACAAAACATCTTTAAGTTCTGTCATCTTAAACCTTCAGTGGGCCTCTCACTGAGCCATGTTCTTCTAAAAATGTATTCCTGTTAAAAAGGATTGTTTCCTCTCAACTGTCTTTGCATGCATGCTTGATGTGAGGAAGATTTAAACAAGGTCAAGTAACAAAGTAAGCAAATGTCTCTCTCTATGTCCTCATAAAGAAGGAGTAAATCCTGCAAAGTATTTACTCATGCAATCATCTGGATTTCTTTAGATAAAAACTATTAACTAATCCATCTGTATTATTTGATTTTTTTCTTAGAGTGACTTGAGATATTTGTTTTCAATTGCTGCTATGTAAATGAATAAACTGAAACCTATATTCACAATACTTTTTTTTCGATGTACCTTTTCAGCAACCACTATGAATTAGGCCTACTGAAAGAATTAAAAATGTTTCAGGAGTTTGCATCAAATTAATTGCGTACATACAGAATGTATTAAGTTGAATAAATCTAATACAACATTAAGCTTATGCAAATGTAACTTTCCATCTCATCATCTATATAATGCTATAGTTTTATCTTATTATTATGGTATTGCCAAAAAAATAATTTGTGGATTTATACTAGTGTTGCACCGATACCGATACCAGTATCAGACGGGGCCCTGATACTGCCCTAAAATGGTGGTATCGGTATCGGCGAGTACCAACAAATAGGGCACAGATACCATTTTGAGAACCATAAGTTTATTCAACTATTGTCACCCACTCCTGGTAGGTAATAAAAACTTTTTATTTTTATTATCCAGTAGAACTTTTTATTAAAAAGTTCTACTGGATTCACTTTATATTAGATTTTTTCCTGCTTCACAAAGGTAGACAGCAGCTTGACAAAGCCATGATGGCAATTATTTTACATTATTATGGTATCGGTATCGGCCGATACTGCACAGCCAGGTATCGGGTATCGGTATTGGGGCCAAAAAATGGCATCGGCGCAACACTAATTTATACCCACTAAATAAAGTCTTTACTGTATCTGTAGGCATGTTTGGCTATGATGTCACCATCTTGTATTTTAATTTTTTTTTCATATTTAAGGATCAAATGAATAAGCGGTCAGATAGTTAAAAGCTGCATGAATAGGGAACTTGCTGAAACCAGAAATTATATCATTTTCACTTTCAGTGAATCCTCCACATGCAATCCAATATCTGCATTTTGAGCCACATTATCCACTGGAACAGAACTCAGGCTGACAATATTCTCTCGGCTGCAGAGGAGAAATGAAAAGAAAACAAACATGTCAGGAAATCACTTGAATCATGTGGTTATAGAAACCGGGCATCTGTTAAGTCAGCCGAGAAAACTAGCAAGACAAACATCACTATATCTAACACAGAGGAGAAGGGAGAGGCTAAAATATTGTCATTCCTAATGTGTCTGGAGTTTCTGAGAGACTATAGAGGATTTGATCTAAACACAAGTCACTAGCGAATTTTAAACTAAACAACACTCTCAGACAAAAAGAACACCCAAACCAAAGCTGAATGGAGTCCAGTAGAGCAAGGACTATTCGGACTACTAGATTGGAGAAACCAAACAACAACCAGACAAGTGGAGAACCAGCAACTCTTGACGTGATTCAAATGTAGATTTTTTTTTTCTAATTTTCTGATCCCAGAACTATTTCAGATGCAATATGAATTTAGACCTAATTTAGCCGACATTGACAAGGATCGAAATCATAACATACTCATGCCTCTCAATTACTAAGCAAACATACATTTTCAAATACAGTCATGCAAAGGTTCAGGGACAAATACTATTTATTGCTTATTCTTGTTTTAAGCAAATTGATGATTACGTTTTATGATAACAAATCAGCTTTTTTCCTCATCTGCCTCCAAGTTTAATGTCATGATGATCCGTGTATTACAAATTCAGTTAAGTAGGTGCTTTATGAGGGGGAAGTTGTGTTTAGAAATTATGATGCATGCTCTACAATTGACGGTTTTATAAAAAAAAATATTTTGCACTCTATATAATGATATGGCGGTATAGAGAAATCCGTTCTCAACACTTTGTTCCATCTTTGAGTACAAGAATGAGTTTAAATAAAAGTTGGTCACAATTAGTTTAGTGTCTGTCTCTGAATTAAACAGAAAATAAAAGGATTTTTTTCATATTAAAACATGCACTGCAAAATCGCTAGGATGAAATCCTCTCATATTATTTGAAATTCATCTGTCTTTGAATTTTATGTTCATTTTTATGGCATTTTATGACTGACAACTAGAGCAAGAAATGAACCATACCTAACTCAAGTCAAAATAAGGTCTATATATAGTCCTGACATTGAAATTTGGTTAATTCTCTGGTGGGCTGATGTAGGAGAGAAGTGATATTTAAATGTCCACAATTATTTTTTTTGGTTTTAGATTTAAATTAAAATGAAGGGAACCCAAAACGGCTTACCATTCCGAAGGGGGGGACCCGTTCTTCTGGTTCAATTTGCTTGTTTTCCAAGCTAAAACAAGTTTTTGGGCTACTATGTAAAGCTTCAAACTCAACTTTAATTCTGAAATTTTGAACTGAAAAAGCTTTCTGGATGGGAAGTGAAACATCTTCAAAATTGGAAACCATGTCCATTGGATTGTTTTTTTTTTTTTTTACTTTTTTTGGTAAGGCTCCTATAATCTAGCATTGTGGCTATATGTAAGTAGTAATTTTAATTTGGATTTTTTCAATCTCCGAAATTGGCAATGGGATTTTTAAAAACAGACACATTGGTTCTGATTGTTTAAATGGATTTGTTATTCATAAATATTGTGAGCAGGTTTTTAAAAAATCTATGTCATTTGCATAATTAAAACTTATTGAAAAAAAATATATTTATATACCCAAATGCAGAAATTTGGACGCAGGGTCAGATGCTGCATCAAACTGTGGTCAAGTTGCTTTGACACTCTGGATGCTCTGCACTCTGGTTGTTTAGCTGCTCTGTTCTGTAGCTTGAAGTTGGAGAGCACCATGGTTTTATATACTTTATGAGTTGGAAAAATAGTTTTAACACGTTTTTAAGAAAGAAATGTAGTCCAGCTTTAAACATTATCTGAGCAGTCAGTTCATCAGTGTCATGATCCCACTAAAATATGCAGTTCTTGTTCAGTGCCAGACCTCCATCATACCCTGCAGTGCTGGAAATCCCAGCTGAAAAGCTATCTGCTGCGGTAGCCGGTGGGCGATTTACCGCTACCATTCATAGCGTGTGGAAGTGAATATTGAATATAAAAGAGATTTGAAGCTTTGTGGTAAAAACTGCAAATGCCAGAATATAAAATCATAAAGTTTTGGTTGGCAGTTTTCAACATTTTTAGTCAATTTTGGGTATTTACTGTTCCAGTGTGGGCTATTGGGTTAGATAAATCATAGTCACAGCGACTGTGATGATTTTATTTTTGTTAAACTTTTTCTTTTGCTCGGCTAATCATGAGTATGTTCATCTTATTCTGTCATAAAGGGTTAGGGTCATTCAAATCTATTATTTAAAAGATCAATAATTCTACTTTGACACTAAAGCAGGGGCGTCTCTAGGTTTAAGAGACAAGGGTGGCTCAGCCCCTAGAAGATAATGCGCGCGCATAGCGCGCGCCAAATTTTTTCAGTGCACCTGCTAAGGCGTTGTCTAAGACAAGGGTGTAACTTTGTGTTAAAAGTTGGTGGGGACGGCTCATAAGGAAAGGGAGCTACCTGCGCAACGCCTTTTTTTTTTGTTGGAAAGGATAAAGCCAAAAAAATGCAAATAACATTTATCAATTTAATGCTTACAGTTGAAAACATAACTGTTACAATATTCACTTATATATTTTGTGCAAAAAATATCACATAAATCTAAACAGACAGTACAAATCAAAGAAATCAAATAAATATATCAATTTTGTAGAACATTTATTGACAGTCAATTTTGGGTCACTTTTTAAAATTAATTTACTTTTAAACCAGGACTCGGACAAGATCTTATGAGACCTTAAGCAGAATATGATTAAGCAACTCCGTCTTTCTGTCAAGAACATCCACCAGCAGGGTATCCAGGGAGGGATTTACCATTAGGCAATACTAGGCAGTTGCCCAGGGCCCCAAGTTCTGGGGGCCCCATAAAACTCTGTTTCCATGTATGGTTAATACAACTAATCCTTATTTGTGCACATTAATTATGTTTTTGATAAAAATCCTTTGGCTAAAATGCCATCAGAACGCTGATAAATAGAGAGGAAAAAGGGACAAGAAGAGAGGGACAAAACCTAGAACAAATAATGGATGTCTATTCTATTAACATTTCTCTATCTGTAGAATGGGTCTGTTTTATGGGTTTACTTCTCAGGGGGCCCCCTGCCTGTCTTTGCCTAGGGCCCCAAATTTCCTAAATCCGCCCCTGAGGGTATCAATACTGATTTGATAGAATCTGGGAGAGCGGACTATGTTCAACCATCCATTTTCTTTAACCTTATCCCTCAGTGGGATCAGGAGGTGCTGGTGCATATCTCTAGCCACGTTCTGGGTGAGAGGTGGGATCACCCTGGACAGGTCACCAGTCTGTCGCAGTATGTTCAACCAGCTTAAAAGTAATCGGTAATCAGATTTATTGTTTGCACTTTTACTAAGCAAACTTTCTAACTCCCTTAAATCTGAAATTCCAATGCAAAAATTGTTTAAATCTTTTATCTTTGGACCCCCTGCAGAGTGACGTCACACCTGCAAGATCCTATCCTTACCTCGCTGCTAGACTGCAAAAAGCAGCTTGCTCATGAGTTGTCAACTTAACACGCTAAATCTTAAATGTACGTGTACATATAAAAGAAAAAGGGGCGCAGTGCTTGCTACTGGCAACACTATCAAAGTCAGGAAAAAGTTTTAAGTAAAGCCGGGATTAAAACAGTAGCTATAAGAAGCTTCAAATAAAAGGTGTTCTTTATGTTCAACCTAAACACCAACTCCGATAGACCATCAGTAGAGCAGGTGTTTAAATTAATCAATCACTGCTGCGAAAGCTTATAGCAGTGAAAGCTAATATACCACAGCCATCACTTAATAAACGCAAAATAAACAACCCTCTAAAAACGGAAAACTGTAATGGACTGAAAGTCCTGTTTTTTATGTGGGAAATTATTTGCGTGTGTTTTAGTATAATTCTGATATATTGGCGCTGTTGTCTGTTTCTATGGCAACGATACTGAATGTAGTGTAGCTTAGAGACCTGCATGGGTCGAGTTTTACCAACCCGCACCCGCCCGAACCCGTTAGGATGACTACCGAACCCGACCCGTCACCCGCGGATATCTTCAATTCAAATGTTATGGGGAGAGGGCGGAGGGGGGTGATGGGGAGAAAGCGAGAGGCAACAGATTCTTTTTTCTGAGTTTTTTGTCGGGGTTTGTGGACGGTGAGCAGCGGGGAGAACTTTTTTTTATTTTCCTTCTGAGGAGCGGCATGAATGGGGTTTTAATCAGATATACACAGCACCGAAAGCAAAATACGTGTACAAAATATTGGTGGGGACATGTCCACACCAGTCCTTAAGGAAGTTACGCCTATGATTGTTCAGATTAACTTGTCTTCTTTATGGCTTTTATTCGGTGCTTTACTGCATTTGTTTTGGGAAAATATGAGGAAAACATAAATACAGAAAAAATATATATATTTTTTAAAATCGCAAAATAATTATAGGGTGGCTAATGCCAAAGAAAGGGTGGCTGAAGCCACCCTTAAATAGGTCTAACGACGCTTATGCACTAAAGTGATGGCCAGACTTACTGGTTTATAAACCCCAATGTAATTAAATACTGTTTAACTTGGCTAAATATAGTTATTCCAGGCCAACAGACTTTCCCTTGTCTTTTGAAGGAAAAGAAGAGCATAGAGCTTTTTTCACACTCTCCCAGATAGGGTCAGATATATTTACTGTAAGTGCTTATTGGATTTCGATGTGGCCTCTATTAAAATGCCTTTAGAAATTATATTATAATTTCTAAAGGCATTTTAAAAGAGGCCACATGGAAATCCAATCCAATTGGACTAAATTTACATATTATGTAAATTTAGTTCAATTGTAATTTCACTTTAAAATAATGTGATGTGCTTTCATGCCCAGTGGTTATTGTGATCTTGTCTCCATTCTTTTTTATTTAAACACGGTTTGCTCCTATTGCCTGTAGTGAATTTCACCATATTTGAATATTTCTGCTTAGAATCAGTAACAGCCTCTCTGTCACAAAAGGGGATACTGATTATCGAGGATTGAAATGCTTACTTTACAAGAGTAAATCCCCCTGTTTTTTAGCAAACGGTGGAGCTTAGATCTGCCCATGTGATGAAAAGGGACACACCACTGGCTCTTTTTTAGCTGAAAATGTTAGATGCTTCGCTAAAAATGCATTTGTAAATTCTCACTCTTAGGTTCATGGCAACCACAAAACGGACCTAAATTGGAGGCAAGCAGTTTCAGGAATAATGTCTGGTTGCCTCTGATGTAGGCCTGTTTTGTGATTGTTTAAAGTAGGGCTGCAACTAACTATTATTTTGCTAATGAATTAATCCGTCAAATATTTTTTTGATAAACCGATAAATCGGAGAATAAAAAGGATTCTTAAAGGAGATTTTTTACAGAATTGAACCAGGTAAAACAAAATATTTTCCACTTCATGACTCCTGAGTAGGCCATATTAATGGAAACGTTTTTTTATCTTAAACTCAAAATATTTATGTCTTATTTTTTGCTATTTTGGTATAATTACCCTTCTAAGTAGGTACCTCTTTTAGCTAAATGTATGTTTCAGAGTCTCTTTATTCCAGTTAATGATTAATCGATTAC
Source organism: Cyprinodon tularosa (assembly GCF_016077235.1). Classification (NCBI taxonomy): domain Eukaryota; kingdom Metazoa; phylum Chordata; class Actinopteri; order Cyprinodontiformes; family Cyprinodontidae; genus Cyprinodon; species Cyprinodon tularosa. The sequence goes on from NW_024038678.1 coordinate 362,464, forward strand.
AATATTAGTTGTCGACTGATTGTAAAAACGATTTGGCCATGATTAAAAATTGCTGAAAGAAAACTGTGAAGCGCTCACATTTGTTGCAAGCATATGTGAACTTTACAACACTGAACCTTTGATAATCCTTTTAATTAAATTTTTTTTTTTTGCATTTTTATATAGTTTTGGCCACACCTTGTGATCACCAAGCATCTGAATCCATAGAGTAAATCTGTTTTGTTTGCCTTTTGATCCTAGGATAGTTCTATATATTGACACAGTCAAGGACATGAATACCACTGACTTACAATTGAAATGATTTTAAGAAGACTGTGAGTAGGTTCTTGTCCTATTAAACTTTATTTACATCTCTTTGCAAATTCAACTTTAATTTTTTGTAAGTAAACCTGGTAAGACATTTTGGTTCAAAACAGACCAGACCAATCACCACGCGATAGATGGGAGTTTGGGGCCAGAATTACCAATAATGCAACAGTTTTTTTTTTTTTTTTTTTTTTAGTTTTTTTACTGTAACCACAGCAGTCTAGATTGCTGCCACAACAGAGCAATGTTTTAATTAAGTCATGTATTATGTCCTGAATAAGCTGGAAATATCTTTCTTTTATTTTATTTTTTATTTTTATATCTTTACATTTTCAAGAACTGGCTGCTGTAAAAGGTTTTTTTTTTTTTTTTAAAGCTATATTTATATCACAACCTTAGTTATCTAATTTTAGCTTTATTCCTATCACTCTTTTAGTCCTGCCTTTTAAATGAGGCTCTACCACCTCCTTTCCAGACTGATCCATTGTTTATAGGGCATAAGTCAATCTGGCTTCCTACACTAGACTTTATTAGCCCCACCTATGTGCAATTAAGGTCTGAAGGAAATAAGGTCTGCAATTATGGTCTGAAATGGAAATCTGACCATGGAAATATGAAAACATGTTGTTCATTTGCAGATAAAATGGATTAACATGTTCCTTACATTAACTTTTTTTGTTTTATATTATCTCATCAATAAATCATGTAAAAAAGGAAACAAATAAATTAAAGAAAATGCTTGCTTCTTTGTGCATTGTATTCTTTATCGAGAAAGTACTTATTTCTCACAAGTTCTGTGAAGATGATGCACCACATGCATTATGCAGAGTCTATTTTCTTTGCCTCTACAAAGGGGATGTGAGATTTGCATTCCCTCTGCCTGTTATTTGAAGTGAGTCTTTATTATGTCATTTTATGTCAGGCACACATTTGGCTTAAGCGTCTGCAATATCTGCAAGAGCCACAGAGGGTAAGGCTTAGCAGAGTGTTCAGCAATTGCTGTCTCTATTTGATTTCTCTCAGCAGGTTGTCAACAAATGATCGTTTTCCATACAAATGATGATTCTGTCTTTGTCATTTAATTGTTGCTGTTCTTCGTGCAGTGGATCAAACACGGAGAGCGATAACAATTCGCTGTTTCAATTAATTTCACTCATGTGTGACTTAAGCTTGAAGAATTGCTTTCTGCTTTAGTCAGAAGCATTGTGAACCTTAAAACACAATGCCTACGGTTATTCATGGAACATCATGGCAAATTCTGCATTGTATACTGTAGCGTCATTTTGTTCTTGTTTAACATGATCTACTGAACAACCACTAATGTGATGTTAACTGATGTTATCTTTTAGGTTGCATGTTCTCTTTGGCATATTTCTCATAATGTTGTTTGGTTGCTCTGTTGCTTTTTCTCAAACAGACTTGGAAAATTTCAAAACTCAGAGACGAAGTCCAGTAAGGGTCCGTGAGGGTCAAGGAGTGGTGTTACTGTGTGGCCCACCTCCACACTCTGGAGGTAAGCTTTTTTTTTTTTTTTAACTCTGATGGTTTTTTTATGTGACAAACTTTTAAAGATTACAGATTTATACCAGATTTGCCTTCTGCGATTGTATTGCTACTGCGGTTTTTTTTGTTTTTTATTGTTGGAGTTTGTGGAGGGACTCTTTATTGTGCAATCCCTTTCAGCGTATTAGCCAAACTTTTTTTATGAGGGTGGGAAGAAAAATGGAAATAAGAATTTGAAAACTTTATACCTCAAATGCTATTAAAGTTAAACTTTTTTCGTAGTATGCATTAACCTAACTTTTTATTGCAGATAAAACTATGTTTAGAAATTATATTCAAATAGAAAAGAATATAATAGGATTGGATAGAATAGAAAAGAAGCTAATAGGATAGAAAAAAAAACTGTTGATTTTTTCCCAGATGGTGACAATTTCTTTTTCTGCAGGGCTTTATTGACATTACATTTAACTAACACTTCAAACACAAATACAAACTACATAAAAAAGAGTTAAGAGCAACTTTAACTCACTTTAAAATGTTCAAGGGGGATATTGTAAACTGAATGCGTGACTTATTGTCAATGTTGACTTATTTAAGTGACTTTCAAGATGGCCTTCCCCATTTCTGTGCAGTTTTGCTGTTCAGAAGGGGTGCTGTGATGGCCAATTTGTTTTGCTGGCCTGGTTTGTAACCCAGAGATCCGTTTCACAAAGCAGGTTTAAGAAACTCAGACGTAGATCAAATGTTTGGTTTCCCAACAGCTGCTGTGAGTTAGTTTAATGAACTCTGAGTTGGTCAACTCGCAGTGGAGCACGTGCATAACAAGTATGTTTAGCCATTATCAGTAGAGCGCAGATTCGACGAGTCACCATGACAACAGGAAACAGAAAGTGCCTGTTTCACACAACTGGAACTAGAGATTTTAATGAATAAATGAAAAAAAACAAATTTGTGTTAAAAAGACAGATCAACAGTGCTACAGTTGCAAGGCGAGGTAGATGGCTTAAAAGATTGCTGCCCGAGTTAATGCCAAGGTTTATTTGAAGTCCTCTATTGCAGGCCGGTCTCTTTTGTTCCATTTCTAGATCACTTGAATAGGATTCTTCCTCATCAAATTCACATTACTGGATAGAACCATAATAACATATTTCTAAATTACATTTTTGCAGCAAAAACTAAATTTCAGAAATTAAAAATCAAATTTGTACTAGTTAGAGTTAAATTTTATATACCTAGAAATGTTTACACATTTTAAGTTCAAATTCATTTATAGACATCCAGAATGTTTATTTTAGTTATAATGAATTTAATTTTGTTTAATAACAAAAATGTATTTCCTATATAAAATTTACCTATTCAGACAAGCTAATAAATATATAAACTGCCTGTCATAGCCTGTTATAATCATAATAACAAAACTAGTTTAGCGGTTGGAAGGGTAATGGATCATGTATTATATTTAGGTGAAAACTCATGAGAAGGAAGCGCACCTGGGAACAGTTGAAGATGAAGTATGAAATTGTTCTAACCTACCTCATCATTTCATAAGGGTTGCTCTTCATTCTATATCTGTCTACAGTAAATAAGTAAATGAGAATCTCGTGATTAAATAAATAGGTAAATGTGCTCTCATCAATATTAATTGCTTATAAATACCTGTATAAAAAGTCTAGTGCTGAACATTTAATTGGACTAATCATGATTAATTGATAATTGAAATAATTGTAAACTAATTCAGTAATCGATTAATCTTTAAATGGAGTATAAAGACTGTAAAGCATACCTTTAGCTGACAGAGCAACTCATTTAGTGCAGTAATTATATCAACATTGTAAAAAAAAAAAAAAAAAATATATATATATATATATATATATATATATATATATATATATATATATATATATATATATATATATATATATATATGTGTGTGTGTGTGTGTGTAAACATTTGCCATTTAAGATAAAAAAAAAAACACTTTTTGGTCTTTCAATATGTTCTATCCAGAACCCCTCAAGTGCAGGCATTATTTCCCAGCTTCACATGCTGCTTCCTGTCAGACAGGAAGTCTGTAATTTCAAGGCAAACTGTAAACTGAGGAGAATGTTACTATGGTAACAGAAACAGAGGTTGAGTAAACTCTTGGTGTGAAATTAAAAACTCAGTTTCTTTGATTTCAGATTTAGAAAACTTTGAGTAAGTTTTCAGTAAACCTGCTTTGGGAAACTGACCCCTGGACAGTTTAGTTTTGTAACTCACAATGAAAATGTTGTGTCAGTATAAAATGTTGAAAGTTATAGCAGATTTGATGAGTGATATCTGCACCACAGTTAGAATTTCCTTCTTTGTATTAAAAGTTTGCTGTTTTCAACAGTTAAAGGTATTGTTTGCCTTTTTTACATAAAGTCTGTCTGCTCTTTAAAATACAAAAAAAAGTCTGTAACTATGCCTGCATAGCTCTGACCAAGGTAGACTCTTGCTCTACATGTAAATTGGACAGGAATCTTATGAGTCTGACAGGAAAAAAGAAACTACGGCAAAGTAAAATGCATCAGCTTTGGGAAAAATACAATGCAAATACACACATTATATTTGCATATAGCATGTGGGGCTGACTTGGATATAAACAATGAATAAAACATTTCAATAAACAGTATACTTACTCATGGTAGGAGCTCAGGAGTACAAAACAAATAAAGTGAAACAGAGATCTACTTTGAGCTTATTAGATTGCAAACCACAGCTTTATGTTTAAAGCCCAGCTTGTTTATGCTGAGGGAATTTTCTTAAAGAGTGGCAGCAAGAAATGGACGTGCATCACATCTGAACCCATATTTAACTGTCATGTTTCTTAATCACATACTGTAGATTAACCTAAAAATAAGTAAAATAGATTAATTTAGTTAATTGGTTAAAGATGCCAATAACTGTATAAATGTGTATAGAGAGGCTCTTACTAAGCACAGGAGGGGCAGGTCCTGGTCTGTGCAGGACTGTGACTCATTTCTCACCTATGTACCAGTGTACCACATATTGAGACAATGTCTAAATTTTGAAAATAATATAAAATGTTAAAAAATATATATGTATATTTATAAATATATTGTATATATTTATATATTCAAAAGATGCTTGCAAATGTAAAGAAGCAGATCTGCACAGTCGGCTGTCATTAAAAAACAAAGCAGAGCCCCGCTTCATGACCAACCTGGTCATCATGCTGTTAAATTCCAACAGGCAAGGGATTTTGTTTTAAACTATGCTCAAAGAGAAGAAAATACTTCTACAACAAGGACTGTGGTAGGGGGCATAGCTGTTTTTTTTGTTGTTTTTTGGGGGTTATTTGTGATATACACATTGTATGTTTGAACGGGGCAAACTTCGCTGTTTTGTCTCTTGCTCTGAGATTCTACTTTCCCCAAACAAGAAGTGTTTTACTTCTTGCCACCATATCTTTCTTCCTGTCTAAATTACTACCACCAATAGTCAGATTTCAGAGTAATAGTCAGATTTGACTCCAAAGAATTTCCATGCATTCAGACCTTTAAATTCAGCCCTCTGGGACCAAAAGTTCTCATGATAGAAAAATTAATGGGAACAAATTTATTCTTAAACGGTTCATATAAAAAATGTTGTGTTCACTATTTCTCTCATATTTCTAACCTTCTTGCAGGTAGGAACTCATTTTAGGAGTTCTCCAGAATTTTGACGTGGCAGTCTTGTGCAAACAGCCAGCTGTTATCCAAATGACTACATTTGTTGTCACTAACATGCAATTATCCATTTTAAAGTCCAGTGTAAATTTGGCTACATCATCACATATTATAGATTACATTTTTATTTGCTGCGGACAGAGCTATCATTCACTACAGCTGCAGCTGGCATGTCCGTATCCAGGGGACACTGGTTTCATGTCAGTGAGCTCTAAGTGAGATCAAGCTACTATTGAAATAACATCTGGAATAGAAAATACACAGAAAGTTCAGAGAGGAGGTTCAGCAACATGTTGCTGCTTGAAACTCTTCTAACAGTAAGACATTCAGTCTGATAAATTGAGATGCCTTGGCTTTTACACAAAAAGTGAAATGTTTCGTTTGTCAACACGATGGATGTAGCGATGAAGGGATGACAGACATGGTCTGGAGATGTACAGTACAAGTGTACATGTGATTTAAGAAGAGATTTTAGAGCATGTTCTGGCATGTTGGTTGATGGTGAAATCACATGAAGCATTTACATATGTTGCACCTTTTGCATCCATCAGTAGTGTTAATTGTCTGTGATATGTTAGACATATTTTTCACACCATTTATTGATCAAATTATTATTTTGTTAATTATGATTTTTATTTATTTTATTATTATTATTCTATAAATGTGCAACCACAGGCTTTACAGCTCCTGTGATTTATTCCTGCTGCAAGTTGTAGCTTTATATGGAATTATTGTGGTGGTAGTTATTCAGATTTGCAATTCTCTTTTACGCACAGGTGGACTACATCAATGAGGATCATTTATGATCATTTACTGAAGTTGAGAATGTTTGTTGAATCTAATGTGGTGCACTCATAGAAGCCCACAGTAGCAGAAAAAAATAAAAGAAATCAACATCAAGAATATGAAAATGTGGCATGAAGCCCAATAGATGGCCATCTGGGGGTTAATGATCCGTCGCTATGCTGTTGGTTGTGTTTGCATGTAAGCAATCAATTTTGATTGTCATCTTAAACTAGTTGATCCACTATGCAAAGCTACTGCTTAAAAGGCAGAAAGTTGAACTCTAACTACTGATAATGAAGAGTTCTCGAGAGATGAATTATTCAACTTTTTTAATCCCTCTGCAAATAGATACATTAAAATTTTTACTCCTTTATAAAATATGTCAGTATCCATTCCCCTATAAATATATCTTGATAGAATACCATATAAATGCTGATGAGCTCTAGATTTCTTACACTTGTTTTTCTTTGAAGCTTGGAATGTATGTTTTTATTTTGACCACTGCCTGTCAGCATCAGTGAATTAGCTTGTAATTTCCCCTTGAAGTATGTGGTTAATTGGTGCATAAAAGTGCATCTTCAGGATTTGCCTGATTGTCTCATCTGCTACAGACATTGTTGTGGCTCTATACTTGACATTTTCTCTTTCTCTCAAGTCCGATTTGTGCATCTGATTGTTCATCTTTTTGTTCAGAAAATGTGGAAAATGAATGCCCCCTGTAATGTGAGTGAAAGTGCATCAGTGTTTTGCTTGTAAAATCCATCTGATTTGCTTTTGAGTTCCATTTTTTTTTTTTTTTGCAAATCTATATAAGTCTCACTTTTCAAAGCTAGACAGCTCTGAATGTAATGATAGTGTTCCATGCACTTAATCTTCTCTTGTTTTGAACATGTGGATATCTAATTTTGACATCCTGGAGGCTGTTTGATCTATGCATCCCGCCATAGGGAGCTTGTGATCTACAACTACATTAAACAGAACAAAATATGCAAATCTGTCCATATAATTTGATAACAGAATAAACTAATTTATTTATTTGGTTATGAAATAGCAAAATTGTATTGTATTAAAATATCTGGAGCAAAACATATTTCATAGTGGTACTGCGGATTAATTCAAATGTCCCAATCCATGTGTGGCTGTGTGGAACCATGCTGTTCCCTTTGCTGATGGAAAAATATGTCTTTAATCACAGGAGGCCTAATAGGAGGCCCACTTTCCCAGTGCTTTGTTCTGTTTGTGTTATAATGAAGCGTTTCACTCTGTGTCAGAATATAAAAAGCTGGAGCAATCAGCCATATACTTGGCCGTTTGAATATTCTTATATGCCCTTTGCTGCAGGTATCCTCATGCCAAAAGACAGTTCAGTCAACAAACAGCTGTAGGATCAGCAGTGTTGGGGTTCAATATGATGTCGCTGCCATAGGAATATTTAAAAGTCTCCTTTTTTTCGACAGATTGTGATTCAGCAAATTAAATCGAACAGATTGCATATCATTTTTAGGAAAACTGATTTATGCAGGATAATATCACATCTGCAAAATGTGTCTTGTGTCCTGAATTGGCTGTCTGTACTCGAGGCAATTTTTACAAATTGCAAGGGGAAATTGCTTCCTTTCTCTGAGTGCTGTGACAAAAGAGGGTGTGCTCTTTAGATAGCCTTTTAGAGGAGATTTTTTTTCCTGCAGTGAAGATAGAATTAGTCAACTTGGCTGACTTTTACTTGGATGGATTACATGTAAGGAAGGAGTCATACAGTAAACAATAATAATGTATTTGCTTGAGTATGGATTGATACTTCACAGTTAAAGTCAAATTTTGAAAAAAATTATGTAGATGTTTCCGTATGTGATAAATGCTGAAGTCAGTTTAGACAGCAAAGATTTGCGTTGTCCAACAAAACATCAATCAAATTAAATCAAGTCATTTTTCTTTTTATTTGTACCATGAGTTCAACTTATAGCTGAAAATATATGTATACATTTTAATACACTGAACCCAACAAATTAGTAATCGTTTTAAGTAAATGATAAAATGCTCGTGTTTTTTTTTTTTTTTTGACCCCTCATGTCCCGCCGTTGTTACACAAACTTGCCCCTTGCGTTTTTCCACCTCCTCACCCCCTCGGCTGTATCTAGAGCCACAGCTAGTTCGTGATTGTCCCTCTTGCGTTTTGGTGTGGAATAACATAGTGCAGACCACTGTCATATTCAGCGGGCCACCAACCTGGGACGCCAATTAATGTTGTGATTTTATATACAATGCCCATCCTGGTGGGATGGAAAGCTTGAGTTTCATCCAGCTGCAGCTGAGCAGTCAGGGCAGCAAGACATGGGTTTCCAGGCTCACAGCAGGGGTCCTCTTTGTCCCAGTGTTTCACACTCAGGATAGCCTTCTCATCCAGTCTGGCTCTATAAGTTTGTGTTGCAAAAGGTGCGTTTTGCAGCAGTTTGGTTCCGAAAGGTCCTGACTTATCCTTGAGGATTCTGGAGACCTGGGTCCCCTTGGGCCTTCTCCATCTTGCCGAAGAGGGACCCCAGCTTCATGGGCAAGGGAGAGGAGGCAAAGAGAGTAAGAATCTGGTTTTCTCTGTGGTTTTGTTCGTTCTCACAGAGATGGGGGCTGTTGTTCACACCTCTTTGGGAGTTCCTGTGACTGGCCTGTGGAAGCCTGGGCTAAAAAAGGGGGACCACAGAAGTCCCCCAGCTGTTATTCACCAAAGCTGCGTGTTCTCCTCTGGTGATCATGTCAAGATGAAGTATGGACACATGTTTCCAATGTCCAAAAACCATTATCATGGCATATGACACAACACCACGCTAAAAAATTGGGCATAAATCAAAAATATCTGCGTCATACCTGCGACAAGCTTGAGTATAACCAGCCCTTCAATATCTCAGTCTGAGTGTTGATAGCTCTACAGATTCCCTCATACATGTCAAAAAGCCTGACTATGGACAAAACACACCCCGACATCTTCCGAATTACACGATATGCGAGGTATCCACCAACTCCAAACAGTAAAAATCCTTCTAACAAAAATCCAATTATGTATGCATCTTCAACGTCCTCGACAGATATCATAGTCAGGCAAACAATATTCCACTTCTGCCAAGAATCCATTGTGTACCCGGAGAAAAACGCACCCTTTGGACACGATGGTTCCCCCTTGCTCTATCTTCCTGTAGAGAATATTTGATCAATTGTGTGAAGAGACCAGCTGACCAGATCCATGATTCAGTTTGTAGGTTTTGGGAAAATATGTCAAAACAGAATCCAGCAAAAAAAGGCTTTAATAAATTTGTTCCAATTGGGCAGGTTCTACTTTCTTTATCATGTAGGGTAGTATTACCATGTGCAATCTTGAGATGTCGAGAATTAAATGCAGGTCCATTGCTTACATTCAAGGTAGGACACCAGCAGCAGAAACAGCTAATCAGTTACGTGAGGTAAACTTTCACCACGTTAGAATATACCGTATTTTCACGACCATAAGGCGCACCGTACTAAAAGGCGCACTCTCAGTTATGTGTCCCATTTCTGTATTTAACACACACATAAGGCGCACCGGACTATAGGGCGCGTTTTCTATATACAGGTACATGTCCTCTACTACCTTTAAATACCTCTACTGCGTATTTAAAAATACAGCGGGGGCAAAACTGAGTATGACTGTGCTTTATTCATGTATTTATTACAAAGTATTAATCAAACCTGGGAGCTGGCCGGGAGACAGACACATCGCAGATGACACAGCGCTGTGATCACTCCTAAATTAACTTAAAATCCTGAAACCTGCCGACGGAATATGTTCGCTTTTATTACCGGTATCCTGGTGCCTGCAGTTTAAATTATTTAGATGAAAAACACCTGCCAGCCACCGCGTGAACCCGGAGGCTGCCCAGCCTAGAGGCTGCTGATGAAGGGATTTCTACTGTTGGTGCACCGCTGGTATGTCGGGGTCTGAGCGCCTCCGACAGAAATAGATAATCTGGATGAACTGACTGCAATTATTAAGTTTTCAGGTGGACTTTCTCACTTAAAAACATATTAAAACTACTTTATTCCCACTGATCACAGCAAATATAGCTGCAAGATTTAGATTATTTAGATGAAAAAACACCTGTCAGCCACCGCGGTGAAGAGGAGGAGACCCGGCCCAGAGGCTGCTGTTGAATTAAGTTTTCAGGTAGAAAAATAGAGCGGTAGAAAAACTGAGTATGATTGTGCTTTATTCATGTATTTATTACAAAGTATTAATCAAACCCATCAAAGTCATCATCCTCTGTTTCTGAATTAAACAGCTGCGCTAAATCAGACATGCCAATTTCCCCTTCTTCGCTGTCAGAGTCACTTTCCGTGCAGCGCGGCTCCTCGGAAATAATGCCGGCTTTTGCGAAAGCTTGAACAACAGAGCCAGCAGACACGTTAGTCCAAGCATCAACAATCCATCCGCAAACGGTGGCGTAACTTGCCCGACGCTGCCTTCCACTTATCCTGAAACTGTGGTCTCCGTCGGTCATCCATCGCTCCCACGCCGCTCGCAGCCTTACTTTGAACGGCCGCTTCACACCGATGTCGAGCGGTTGAAGTTCCTTTGTCAGACCCCCCGGGATAACGGCGAGCACAGCGTTCATTTGATTCACCTTTTTTTTTTCACATCGGCTGTGAGATGGGCACGCAGCGATGGTGATGCGTGGAAAAAACCACCTGGTCTCCTCACATACACCTGCCTCAGCCACGCTTTCATCATCTCCTCATCCATCCAGCCTTTTTCATTTGCGTTCATGTGTCATCAGAGCGCTGTGTCTGTCTCGCTGTCAGCTCCCAGATCAGCTTCTCTGATTGGTTGATGCGGCGCGTCCAGCAGCAAAACTTAAATTTTTCCATCTCGAGCAGCAGCAGCGCGTTGGCGGTACATCAGACGCTGCGGGACCTTTTGCTGCACCTATACGCGCGTCAACCATTGACTTTGCATGTAAACTCGCTGCTTCTGCTGCACCTGCTGGGTCCGGTTCACACCGATGTCGAGCGGTTGAACAGCGAGCAAAGCGTTAATTTGTTTCCCCATGTTTTTCACATCAGCTGTGAGATGGGCACGCATGGAGTTACATATTAACGGCGATGGTGATGAGTGGAAAAAAAACACCTGGTCTCCTTACATTCAGCCACTCTTTCATCATCTCCTCCATGAGGTGGTCTCAAAAGTCGCGGTTACAACACACCTAGGGCGCACCGCATATTTTGAGGGAAAAAAAAGACGTTTAAGTGCGCCTTATAGTCGTGAAAATACAGTATTCAACCAATGTGTTTCAAAAAGCCCAGACACCACTTCAAGTGAGCGTAAAAGCTTTTCTGCTGAATTTTGTAAGTTGATGTGAATTTTGCTGCACCCATCAACCTTTTCTACTGCACTACCTCAAAATGTGCATAACACCCATTGCTTTTAAAACCAAGGGCAAGCTACAGTGTATAAAACCAAAACAAAAGAACTCTGCTTTCATCAAACTGACCAGTTATAAAAAAAAGTCTGTTTTATCTTTTTCGATGATAGAATAGCTAATCTCAGACCAACCCAGTTTTGTTCAATATGTTTTTTTTACTGAATCACCTGTCAATAAAAATCTGTCTTTTTGAGAAAAATATTGAGAATTTAAAAATAAGAGTGGGCTGAGTACAATTTTTATTATAACTGTATAATGGCAGGCCTGACAGCCTCTTTCAGATATAGATGTATAAACAAACCCAAAAAACTAAAATGTTTTTTCTCATTTAGCTCCAGTTTTTAAATCTGCGATGAATCCAGACAGTTTTATCATAGATATTAACAAATGATTTTTACAGGTTTATAGCCTGATAAACCAGACTAAATGTGAGATTAAATGTGTAATTTAGTCTGGCCCCGATGAATGGGACATCGGAAGATTGTTGATGAGAACAACCCATTGTTTTTTAAACCATGTCTGTGCCTATCGGCTATCGTTCTGACCAATGAGCGCAACTGACTGTGACGTTATATTTTGCATCTGAAATGCAAAATATGTATATATTTTAACAATCTTCGTACAAATTACTGCTCTAATTGGATCGCGCTGTCACCTAAAGGCATGTTTTACTAAATCAATTACTAAATTAGTTGACGATTATTTCAGTAGTTGGTTACTCACGTTTAATCTGATTAATTGTTTCAGCACTAGTTTGCACTAAATACAAATCAAAAATACAAAATACAAAAAAAAGCAAACTTCAACTCATCTACTTACTTTTATACATAATAAAGTAAATATTCAACTAAATTCTGTTATTTTCTTTTCAATTAAAGTTAAAATAAATTTCAAAATACTTATTTGATTGAAACTTTCAAACAAAAAAGAATATTTACATCATGCAATCATGCTGCAGAGATGCAGTGATATTACTAATGGAACAACAAAGCAAGAATGGAGGAAGAAAAACAAAGAACATAAGCTGAATGTGCAGACCAGCATCTACTCTCTCCTCATTGCAGCACTCTAACTGGGAGATGTTTGTAAAAACCTTAAGGATCTCCCTGCTACAAAAACCTTTGATAGAATACAAAGCTACTTCGTCACTAATGCTTTTATGTAAGTTGTTTACCCAAAGCTTTTTCAGCATACAGTATGCGATTCTTTCTTAAGAATGAGCTGCTGATCACTACACAGTCCTTCGTTGTTCAATCAAGCTCTAATCCAAAGGCAGGGAAAGGCTTTCATGAAATTATGATTTGTAAAATATACTTAGTATACATCAGTCCTTTTATTTTTATTTTACTGCAGTAGGCACGCTTGAATAAACCCCTCCTGTGCAGAACCACCAAAGAGCACCATCTTTTAAATATAGATAGTCTTTGATCTTTATTACTATAGAAGGAAGACCTATTCAATATGTTCTTTTCTTTGCTACATGCAGAAGAAAGTGACTTGAAAGGTCCTTCTCTAGAAGGAGCCAGAGTCTGAGCTATAATCAGATAATTGCTGTCTGTTGAAGGGTCTGGTTGGTCTGCTTTAATTTTTTACCAGCTTGTCATATTTGCATATGCAGTGCCCTTAACTTAAATAACATATGTCAAAAGTAATTAAAAATCACTATGGAGTATCCTCTGGTGTAGATAAACACTGATATAGTTTCAAAACGTAATAATATGTAAACATAAAGATGCTTCTTACAGGACATCTAAAAAAGTCTAACTGACAGCTTTAACTTTTGAGTGTCCACATTTTAACTCTTTTTAAACAATGGTTCTTATTGACCTGGCTTTGCAGGGTCTTATAAATCAGTTGCAAACATTTAATTACAAACATACTGATTATCATTACTATTGTTTTGTTATCTCTGCCTGTCTAAGCATCAGTAATACAGTGATCCTACTGGGGATAATCTATGTCAATGATATTCAGTGCTTATTATCAGTATGATTAATATGTTAATATAATTGTATTACTATGATAACTATCCCTAATTCTTTTAATAAGAAGAATAATTGTATATGAATAAAAATAGCAATAGGAATGTTGCGAAGAGTTATGCTTCCTTTTCTTTTCAATGCCATCTCATATTTCTGGGGTGTATTTTATTAGCATTTAATCAAAATTGCATCAATGTGATTCAGTAATCCTGGTACAAATTCTTGAGTTTGTTGCGTCCTTCATACCTGCAGAAAAGTGTGATTGGCTTTTAAATATATAAAAGATGAAATTACATTCAAAATTTGCTCAATACAATCCTCAACGAGATCTGTCTCACTTTTAAGGGCTTCCACCAACCCATTCATGATTTATGAAGGCTTTGTTTCACTCTATTAACACCTTACAGCCCCTTTGTAGAGAGCAGATTGGTTAAGTTGGGATATTTCGAACATGCAAGGCATTCCAAAGCTGTACTTTTTCACTTTAAAAATATTGCTGTGTGTACAAAAGAAGCTCTGACAGAATCCTTTTACCGGGCTGCCCTGTGTTTGCTATATAATGTGTCACTCTGCTTTGAGAGGCTCTGAATGTCTGTGGCTAGACCAGGACCTAATGCATCTGACCTCTTTCTGTTAATGGAGATAGGCTTTTTAGATTTACTCAAGGTTGAAATCACTTGTTTTCTGTTTCCATTGCATGTAACCCCTGAAACATAAGCTGTTTGCCGGCTGGTAGGAACACATATAGCTTGCAGGGATTTTTCCCCGTTGCGTGACTTAAGCCATACCATGTAGCAAACTTGTTTGTTATGAATACAGATTGGAAGCTGTGGCTAATACAGTATCTGTCACTAACTAAGGAGCAGACCTGCAGGATAGACTTTGGCACAACCTGACCGTCTACATTTGTGCATTAAACCCACTCTTAAACCCAGCTTGTCCTTGGCCTGTCAGGTTGCATTTTTCTTTGCTTCTCACAGATCATTAATGGGAAATTGATGCTCTTGGTTCATTATACAAAGAATAAATTGAACCACAATGAAAATCTGACATTCACAATTGCATTATATCATTACCACCCATCCAAGAAAGGCTTTGAGTCAATCAAGTACCACCGACAGTGCTATTTGTTAACTTAGATCCTATTTCCTTTAGCTCTTTATGAATTTTTAACAGAATACTTGGTATTCAGCCATTGGTCTGATTGGATTATTTCCCCCCTCTGTTTTCTTGTTTTCCATTTATTGTTGCTTGATACTCTGGGTAGTAGTTAACACTATATTTAAAACAACATAAACAATTATTGGCACCCCTGTTATACAACCTTTAGTATAAGAAATATTTATGTAGTGGGGAAAAGGAAGCAGTTAGCATCATGTTCATTATCATATTGTAATGGTGGATAGACAAAATGATCTCATATTCAACTTGCTAAAAATATGTTTCAAAAAGCAAAACATTTTAAATATGTCTTAACCCTATAATGCCAAATGTATCATATTTCATACATACAGTTTCTGAAATGTTTTGCATCTGACACCTTTTGCATAATTTAATGGTAAAAACTTTGCTCAAAATCCTATTGTACATAATCAGATATACCTGATAACAGCCAGTAGAAGACTACACAAAAAATCTTGAATTATCGCATAGTAATAAATTATTAATATCAAAAATGTATTTCTGTT
Source organism: Cyprinodon tularosa (assembly GCF_016077235.1). NCBI lineage: Eukaryota > Metazoa > Chordata > Actinopteri > Cyprinodontiformes > Cyprinodontidae > Cyprinodon > Cyprinodon tularosa. Next base: position 377,886 of record NW_024038678.1, read on the forward strand.
TTTTCTTTTTACATATTTTGTTAAAGGGCAAATAAGGAATTCAAACAAAAAAAAAAGTAATTTTCTGTTTTGTTTTATTCTTGGATCAGGCTTTAAAGGGTTAATTCAAAATATTCACTTTATTTACACTTCTGTTGGGAATGCTTTAGTGCATCTATTCACATCATTATATACAGTGCCTTTTACCACATTTCACGGTTCAAACATATAAAATTGTATTTTTTCTGAAGAATAAACAACTGGTGGGACAAAATCATTAAGTGGAATGAAATTATTCAATATCTCAAACTTTAACAAAAAAACCTTGTCTTGTTGGAAGATAAATCTCCGTCCCAGTCTTACAGTAGGTCTTTTGCAGACTCCAACAAGTTTTCTCACAGAATGGTCCTTATTTGGCTCCATCCATCCTCTCCTAAATTTTAACCATTTTCCCCTGTCGCTGATACAGAAAAGCAGGCCCAAACCATGATGCTGCCACCACCATGTTTGACAGTGGACATGGTGTGTTCAGGGTGATGAGCACTCATCTGACCGGAGCACCTTCTTCCACATGTTTACTGTGTCTCCAAGTTGGCTTGTAGCAAACCTTAAAATTAGAAGTCCGGAGGCTGTCATTTTGACGATTCTAAGATTTAAAAGGGAAATAACTTTATTTACATTAATCACATGTTGCTCATGTTAACTGACTTTTCCTGTTTCTATATTTCCTGCATTTTCATATAGTTTTTTTAATAAAATAAAAACCTAAAAATTAAATATGGTTAATTTTACCTTGGTTTCCCACAGCCGTCATTTTGATGGCTCTATTAGTTGCATTGTAAATTCGTCCCGCAGTACTGTTGCCTTTCAACCATCGTTCTACCTTGAACTCTTTGGCTAATACAGAAAAATGGCAAAATGGCTTTCAGAAGAATTCTAACCGCGAAACAGGCTTTAGAAATGCTTAAAAATATTGATGATAGCAATTCCAGCGGAGAGGGAGAGACCAATGAGGATGATTGGGTAGGAAGCAGCTCAAATTCTGACAGCGAGTCCAGGGATGATCACCCACCCACGGGAAAATGCAGACATATCAGTGACCCATCAGACAACAGTGAAACATTTGTTCAAGGTTTGATAGCACTACCCACGCCTCAGCCAGAACACTCAGTGTCCCAAAAGCCAAACCAAAGCCTGTTGTCTACTATAATTGCACACAGGTCGACGAGGACGTGTTCGATCAGATGATTAGAAAATATTGTAAGTCGGTTAAGCTGTAATAGGCATAAAATAATGCTTTTTGTTTTGATTTCTCTTAGCCAGTGTTTAGTTAGTAAATGCAACGTATTTATCTTGATAACTTGATATCATTGCGAGAGGTTTTAGGTTGTTGTTCAAGTTGTAACAGGCACTCAAGGCTCACTGTATGGACACTGCTAAGAAACGGAGCCACTTCCTGAGAAGTGAGCCCGGTTGGTAAGCAGCTGCTTTCTGTAACCCTAAACAACTTCTCTGATCTGAGTAAGATTACAATTTCTATCAAAATCTGTTGTCATGTCTGATGGTTATTTAAGTATATATATGTTCTGAAGTATTATTTGAAGAGTTTGTCCCGAGTGATCTCTTTTTAGGAAAATAAACTGGACAGAGAAAGCTTCAAGGTGTAGACAAAAGGGGTTTCATTTAACAGTAGGAAAAAGTAGCAGTTACTAAAATAGACATAAGATGAGTAATTAACTAATGAAATTTTTTTCAGGCTTAATTGAAAAGCTCATAGGAACGGCCCAGATGTGAAATGTTTGTGTTAGTAAATCCTCATGCAACATTTAAACGGAGGACCTCAAAATGCTAATACGGTTGAAGAGCATGTAAGGATCTAGGATCTGCTCTTGCTGCAGTCCGATACACTTCATTGCATCAAGCCTTCTGCCTTTCGAGGTAAGAGGAGAGACGCTGACATAAAGTATTAAGAGTTGTCCTCAAAAGGATACAGTTCTGAATAAACTCAAGTCTCTGTGAAGTTTTTACCATCTCTGCTACACCATTGCTGCCTGTTTACAAACCAGATCTCCTTAAAACAGTACAATAAAGAATTGCAATCACTTTTTATTTGTGTTTCCCACACATTACACATTAAATGGCTTACTTTGTGCATTTAAACCTTTACACCTATTTCTCTGTTTTTACTCCTGTGCTGTTGGTTACAATGCTCTTTATATTCTCATGTGCATGCTGGTCAGCTTGGAGCCACAAGCAGTTGAATCTGAAACCATATAAATGAAACATTTTAAAGGGACTGGGAATAACCACAAAAAAAAAAATCAGTTTTGAATATTAGGACCAGCATAGTCTAGGCCTTCTTCAATGGCTAGTTAGAGGGCTGAAGAGAAGAGGGAGGATCCCCTTATTAAGCTTCCAGGACTAGAGACATCTTTAACAATTTCTTCTCCTTGTATATGCTGACCATTTGAAATTCTTTAGAAAAAAATTGAGTGCTACCTCACTGGTTAAATGTGGTTGTAGAAATCATTAATAGCAGACGTGAGTCACTGATCGGGGTACTAAGGTTAATTGAAAAATGATAGGGGTCCATATAAAATAGCCCTCTTCAGACCACCAGTTACATAAAGAAGTGCAATTTTTATTGCTAAACTTTATACCAGAAAAGCATTTAATCATATTATTTTAATTTTTAATGTTCTACTGAAAAAAAAAACAGTGAAGGAAAAATGATACTAATTCAGACATTCTTGGGAATTTTTAAACATCATTAAGTTGTTTTTTCATTTATCTTAGTTTATCTCTTTGAACAGTGATACAATTTATACCATTAACAATAAAGGATGTGATAAATGTTGAGCTCTATTCTGAGGTAGACAGCATGTTTTGGAACTAAAGAAACACCGTCCTTCTTCGGTAGCACTATTAATGCCTAGTCCATTCATTATTCTACCTTTGCCTTCCTTTTAAAGAGACACAGAAATGAAACAGACCCCTCTGGTTGAGTTTAAGTCAGAACCAGGTCATTCTAATTGCTCAGACACATCAAGCATCAGTTTATAGCCAGACCACAGACTGTCATGAAAGGGTCTGAAAACTATATCTGGGCAAACAGCGCTTATTTATCATCACATTGATATGCTAGGGTCTGCAATGTTTATTCACAGCAGGGAAAACAGTACTTAATTCCAAACTTTTATTTGACAACTCATAGAAGGTATTGCATCAGAGTATAAGGTTATATTCAAACAAAACCTGCAATGCATAGTTTTTATTTGGGTCATTGATTAACATCCTGCCTCCTGAGAAGAAAACACACAAAGACTGAAAGTATGCTTAAAGATGGATTCATTATGGAAATGTAAAGAATTATCTATTTCTCACACCTTAGAGCGCATCACCTCGGAAATGGGGCTATGTGATATCTACTGTAGCAAGAATCTTAACATACAACATACACAGATTAAAAACCACTTAGTTAAAGCAACAGTGTCTGATGTTCAGCTACATCTAATGTTCAGACTGCAGCGACATGAACTGCTCCCGCCACCGCTTCTCCCCCACCAACAAACCAGAGGCCATCATGGTACAAAATGGTTCTTGTCAAGTGTAGACAAGGTTTATTTGCAATACAAATTCCTAAGGCAACACAAACATAAAGATTGAGACTTTCAGTTCATGTAAAATAATAAATAACAAACTTATGTATATTATGTTATATTTCTGTCAGTAAATCCGTGGAGTTATTACACACTGGAACTTTAACCACTGCTTTATAAACCTGTGCAAATATAAAAAAAAACAATGTTTCTTAAAATCGCTTTATCTTTAAAATACAACAATAATCTAGTCAATGAAGGTCTATTTAAGTCATCCCTTGTACTGATTCAACATATCTAAGGTTGATTAAATTGGTATAGTTGTTCTTCTTTTTGTTTTCTCAATGGGAACTTCAATCTTCTAAAAAATGGCTGCAGCTAAGAGAGGGATTGAAGGACATATTGTAAATCTGAGTTATTGTGTTTTTCTCGGCATGTTAATGTAGATCAGGAGGATAAATTTAACTGATAACTAATTATCTTACCGGCTTGTTTCAGCTAATTTCTGCCTCTAGCGATAAGGGTCTAAAAACCCTTATATAAATAAAGAAGAACACTTTCAACGAGGGCCCAATAGACTAGCTGAATGCTGTGTTTTCTTCTTGAAGCACCTTATTTTCCTTAAGAGAAAAAGAGGCTGTGTAGACTCCTCATACACATAGTCAACATTTGGCTGGAAGGTCATCCTGTCATCTAAGATTGCCCCTGGATATAAAAATCTTTTGTCTGTTCCTCTACCTGCTCTCCCATGAGGACGGGTCTTAAAGAAGGCTCAGTAGCTATTGTGCCTGAATTATATTTTAAAGATATTTCTTAGTTTAAAAAAAAAATAAGGTTCAGGTAGCTGTCACTGAACCATGAGGAAAGTGTAAGGTTAAAAGACTATCAGCATCCAATATGAACGCAACCAGAGCAATGTCATTAGGATAATTTGAAAGATAAAAACGTGCTGTCAAATTACAGCTAATTAGTATACAAAATAGAACAGAAACAGGACACAGCCCTGTGGAACACCGGTGGTTGGAACCCTGAGTCAGATAAAACACTGTCAATATAGGCTTGCTGTGGTCTCCCTATTATAGTAGTAGCCATTCAAAATTTCCCCATTTTCCTTGATGGGCCCTTGGCTGGTCCTCTACAGTGGCTTTTTAAACATAGATTTTTGTACTAAAATGTTCTTTCTGTCACAACTTGTGGACAACAAGATCTAAAGAGAAGCATCATATCCTGGTCAGACCCTGAAATTCAGTGAAAGGATGGAGTCAGAGTAAAAAAAATATGCAAGAAGGGGTCACTCCAATGGCTGTAAGTTTGAGGGTATTTTGCTGGGAGTTGCAGGGAAGTCGGCTGCCATTCTGCTGGTATTTGACTGGGAAGGGCCATTTTGAATGGCTGCTACTGTAGAAATGCTTTGATTTATGACACAATGACAAGACAGCTACTGCCACTCAGATCACACAAGCACATAAAAATGTTCAGCTAAACTACATATATTTTAAGCTAATTTAAATAACTCTGTACTTTATCCAGAATGGTAAGATTGGCATCCTGTTCTCCTCCGATAGCCCTGTAAGCAAACTGCACAATATGACTGAAGAAAGTGTAAAGGCACTGACTTAAAGACCACATGGAAGTGTAGCAGGGCACAACTGTTTAAAAGGTTGAAAGTTAATAGGCAAAGAAGTTGAAATGTTGAAGTTATTTATCAGACAGGTGAGAGAAATCAAATAAAAAGGAGCTGAGATGACTATAGAGAAATGACAGAAACAGGCAGTTCTCAATGTTCTGTTACAATTGCAAGGCTGCAAGAGCCAGGCGTCCCTCTCCATGCAGGGGTAAATAAATGTACACCTTGCATCTTACTTATTCTCAGCGCTATACTGCAAAGTCATCACTTAGACAAGTTTTACAAACAGCTTAGATTGCTTTTGGGACAGGGATGCAGTGTGGTCCAGAGCAATTTATCCTTATGTCAATATGTCAAAACACCAATATTCAGCCTTGTAATGTCGCTGTTAGTGCAAAAGCTTTTATGACTGCACTCTGTTTGGCTGGGAGTATAGGAGCTCTTTCCCTGAAACTTGTTACATTAGATAATGAGTATTAGAAGAGGGGGTATAAAACAGAATAAAACAATCTGTAATATAATGGTTTCATAGGGTATTACATTTTTAGAATGTGGTCACAAGTTTCAAAGCAAGATTCCTGTTCGAAGTTCAAAATATTATGCATTATTTTGCAAAAGTGGTCATAAAACTGGAACGTTTTGTCATTTGGATGTGTTTCACCTTCAAACTACAGTGTAATTCGCTGGAGTTTTAAATAAAAAGATATGCCTAGAAAAATGTTGTGTAGAATTAGTAAATGCAAGATAAGAGATTAGAAAAAGTTAATAAATATTTTACAATATCTAAAAATTCTGACATTTATATTCAGGTAGCAAATCAGTACTCTGTTGAAACTACGTTTTTACCCTGCCTTTCTGACATGATTTAACATTGGTCTAAACAAAGATGTTTTTGATGCATATAGTATTCCCAGTATTCAGTCACCCAACCATCTACATTTATCTGAAGCCAGTGAATTTAGATGGTCCAACAACAGAGCTACACGTGTATAAAATCAAATACCTCTATGAAAGAACTGGTCCATCATAATAGTTCAGTATATCCATATCCATCATCAAATTTTATTTATATTATAACAAAGTACAGTAGAACCACTTTAGAATTAGAGCAGCCTAGGCATGAAGTGGTAGTAGTTAGTTGATTCTGTGGCACTGAGTGTGCAAATGATACCAGATTTTTGAATGGCTATTAACTGCAGGCCTCCAAATGTTATGTAGTGTTAAAAGTAGGTTAAGAATAGTTTATAGAGAGCTTCATTGATGACTTTTAATGGCCATTCAAGTCTTATATGACCATGTTAAATGTAAAACATCAAGTGCAGTGATGTAAAACACTATTTCTCGGTTTCAGAACAATGGAAATGTGTTTTCTGGGAAAGATAAAAACGTTATCTCTTTAAATCTAATAGAACAGTGTGATCTACACAGTAAAAATTTTGTGTTAATAATTCAGAGCCAATCGATTTTACTCTAAATAGAGTATTAACAACTATTATGAGTGTGAATCTGTTAAAGTGTTGAAGCTAATAATCAGTTAAAAATTTGACAGCCATGCAATGTAACTTTTACTCTATATGTTTTCGATTACCTGCCAGACTCTTAGAGGTCTTCCTGACACTAAAATTAGTAAAATTATCTCAAAAGTTGACACTGGCTATAGAGTAAATTTTACACTGATTTGGACAAAATGTTGAAAGAGTTATATTTGACTGTAGCTGTTTGATTAACAGTTCGTGTTTTACTATGTAACAGTTCCTGGAAGAACAAAAACTCTTAAACAAATGTGTATTCTATGTGAAATTTACTGTTTTGTGTCAAGTATAAACTCTGGTGTTGAAGATATTTTGGTGTGGGTTTATTTTTCAAAAGTTAGGCTTGGCTTAAACAACTTGACTGACCTGCACAACATGAAGTCAAACCAACAGAATATCCTGAGGACTGATTAGACATACCGTATTTTCATGACCATAAGGCGCACCGTACTAAAAGGCGCACTCTCAGTTATGTGTCCCATTTCTGTATTTAACACACACATAAGGCGCACCAGACTATAGGGCGCGTTTTTTATATACAGGTAAATGTCCTCTACTACCTTTAAATACCTCTACTGCGTATTTAAAAATACAGTGGGGGCAAAACTGAGTATGATTGTGCTTTATTCATGTATTTATTACAAACTATTAATCAAACCTGGGTACTGGCCGTGAGACAGACACATTGCAGATGACAGTGCGCTGTGATCACTCCTAAATTAACTTAAAATCCTGAAACCTGCCGAAGGAATTTGTTCGCTTTTATTACCGGTGTCGTGGTGCCTGCAGTTAAAATGATTTAGATGAAAAACACCTGCCAGCAGCCGCGGTGAACCTGGAGGCTACCCGGCCTAGAGGCTGCTGATGAAGGGATATCTACTGTCGGTGCACCGCTGGTATGTGGGGGTCTGAGCGCCTCTGACAAAAATAGATAATCTGGATGAACTGACTGCAATTATGAAGTTTTCAGGTGGACTTTCTCACTTAAAAACATATTAAAACTACTTTATTCCCACTGATCACAGCAAATATAGCAGCAAGATTTAGATTATTTAGATGAAAAAACACCTGCCAGCCGCCGCGGTGAAGAGGAGGAGACCCAGCCCAGAGGCTGCTGTTGAATTAAGTTTTCAGGTAGAAAAATACAGCGGGAGCAAAACTGAGTATGATTGTGCTTTATTAATGTATTTATTACAAAGTATTAATCAAACCCATCAAAGTCATCATCCTCTGTTTCTGAATTAAACAGCTGCGCTAAATCAGACATGCCAATTTCCCCTTCTTCGCTGTCAGAGTCACTTTCCGTGCAGCGCAGCTCCTCAGAAATAATGCCTGCTTTTGCGAAAGCTTGAACAACAGAGCCAGCAGACACGTTAGTCCAAGCATCTACAATCCATCCGCAAACGGTGGCGTAACTTGCCCGGCGCTGCCTTCCACTTATCGTGAAACTGTGGTCTCCGTCGGCCATCCATCGCTCCCACGCCGCTCGCAGCCTTACTTTGAACGGCCGGTTCACACCGATGTCGAGCGGTTGAAGTTCCTTGGTCAGACCTCCCGGGATAACGGCGAGCACAGTGTCCATTTGATTCACCATGTTTTTCTCATCAGCTGTGAGATGGGCACGCATGGAGTCACAGATTAACTGCGATGGTGATGCGTGGAAAAAAACACCTGTTCTCCTCACATACACCTGCCTCAGCCACGCTTTCATCATCTCCTCATCCATCCAGCCCTTTTCATTTGCGTTAATATCATATGTCATCAGAGCGCTGTGTCTGTCTCGCTGTCAGCTCCCAGATCAGCTTCTCTGATTGGTTGATGCGGTGCGTCCAGCAGCAAAACTTCAAATTTTCCATCTCGAGCAGCAGCGCGTTGGCGGTGCGTCAGATGCCTAAACGCTGCTGCTCCTGCTGCGCCTGCTGCTCAAAACACGCTGCGGGACCTTTTGCTGCGCCTATACGCGCGTCAACCATTGATTTTGCATGTAAACTCGCTGCTTCTGCTGCACCTGCTGCACCTGCTGGGTCCGGTTCACACAGATGTCGAGCGGTTGAACAGCGAGCAAAGCGTTAATTTGTTTCCCCATGTTTTTCACATCAGCTGTGAGATGGGCACGCATGGAGTCACATATTAACAGCGAAGGTGATGAGTGGAAAAAAAACACCTGGTCTCCTTACATTCAGCCACTCTTTCATCATCTCCTCAATGAGGTGGTCTCAAAAGTCGCAGTTACAACACACATAAGGCGCACCGCACCATAGGGCGCACCACACATTTTGAGGGAAAAAAAAGATGTTTAAGTGCGCCTTATAGTCGTGAAAATACGGTAGTCCTTTTTATTCAACTTTAGCCTAACAAATTGTACAATAATTTTCAGTAATTGTTACATAAACATTGGGTAAAGCATACATTATATTCAATCTTATGGTTTAATAATGGGATACATCTAAAATTCACTGTGTATATCTTTTGTATTCATATTTATTTTTCTGTGTAGTGTAAAAATATTACAAAATAAATATGAAATATGTACACAGATACACACATATATATGTAAAATATATAGACTAAGATTATTAAATAAAACAAACAAAAAGGTAGTAAGTTAAATGTATCTGTATAGCACTTTTCACAGATAAAAATCACAAAGTGCTTCACAGTGAAAATATAATACGATAAAAAATGTAGAATACAACGTATATCAACATTTTAAAAACAAATGGAAACATACAAACAAAGCCACAAAAACCACACGTCTAATTAAAGCCTGCTTAAATAGCGAAGTCTTCAGTTGCTTTTTAAAAGAATCAGCAGAATTCATACAGCGTAAAGAAGGAGGCAAAGCCTTCCACAGCCTCAGAGCCACTGTCAGAAATGAACCATCCCCTCTGGTGTGTGAAAACCACTAACATCACATAAGAATGTGAAAATAATATCCTGGAATATATTAGTTATCTTTGCTTCAAATCTTTACATTAAAAAATATCAGCAAAAAAAAAAATAATTTCAGGTCTGCTTCTATAAACCCCTTATTTTATTGTCTCCCTCATTATTTTTACCTGGTTCTTGTATTTACAAATTGAGAAGGAATGGATCCATTTACAAATAGTTTTATCCTGCAGTGTGAGATGCCACTTTATTCCACAGTTGTGGGAATTTGTGGGGATGAAGGGTCTAGTTAATTTTGTTCCACGTTTCCAGATGCTGTCAAAATACCAGAGGAATACTAAAGCAAAGTTCTGATTCCATATAAATAAACTAATCTAAAATAATCTTGTATAAGATAAAAAAAAATAATAACTTATGATAATAAAGAAAAACCTTTATCCAGCCTCTCAGCCTCATTACTTTAGCATATATGTTGGAATGCTTTTTATTTACAATATTAAAATAAGTTGTAGAAGTAAATGGTCTTTAAATATAAATAATGTTTTTAATTATGAAAATCTGGCTCCCATTTCTATGCACTAATTGCTTTATCCCTTAGGGCATCTTCTTACAAGGTTGTGATAAGACTGCAGATGAAACCCACTGAATGTGCACATATGTACAGATGATCTATAAAATCAGAGCATGTTCTGCTGGTTGCATATATTTACGCAAAACTTTCTTTGGCTCTTTCTGCAGAACTCACTTTCAGTTGGATCTTCAACGCGTACCCGTCTTTTGTCATCCAGGACACACGGCGGTTTATCTCCCAGAAGACAGGCAATCTCTATATTGCCAAAGTGGAACCCTCTGATGTGGGCAACTACACGTGTGTGGTCACAAACACTGTCACCAAAAGCAGTGTTCAAGGACCACCAACACCTTTAGTCCTGCGGCTTGATGGTAACAGAGAACCCTTCCTAAGATTTATCTAACTGCATGAAGGAGATGCAGATCCAAATTTTATTTCTGCTCAGTCGATTCTTTTTAAATCACAGGTGTTGAAACTTTAGTGACTGCTGCCAAAAGGTCTGTGTTTGCAATCTGTTGGCAGTAAATTCAACCAGCTGCATTTTACTTCATATCTAACTTGGCTTTCAAAATCACTAATTTGGCGGTTGTCTATTTATGTTCACTATAATTTGTTGGAAAGAAAAAATGAAACTTTCTATTCCAAATGTTAAATGACTACTTTAAAATAACAAGCATTTTTAAGCTGTGGTTATGCAGTGTCCCATCTACAACATTTTGCCATTTTTAAGATTATATTGATAGGAATATTCATGTGAAAGTAATATTATAATCAAGCAAGAATGCATTTTATTTGCACTTAATATCAACATCATAGATAATATGTGATTAATATGTGAAAATGATGTGTGATTATCAACAGATACTGAAATGGACTACATCTTTTCACATTTGTCTTTACAAGCTTTGCAAATGCACAAACTATGGTTTTGCTTATTGTTCTTGGCAAAAAAAATTAATCTAATAAAGTTGATCTTAATGAAGGGAAACAACACTTTCATAGAAATCACATTGCATGCGTTTAGGGTTGATATTCAGGGTTAATTATAGCCACAGGTAGAATTTTGGAGGTAGGCCAAATAATTTGACTTTTCCCTTGCTACAGGATTTCTGTATCTCCCACATGTTTTATTCTGCTGCTTTTGACTTTCCTATAAATTATCTCATAACACGATCTACCAGTTATGGCTGACAGCTAATACCCTTCTTTTTAGATATGTATCTATATGTTGGTGTACGTCTATCACATAAAGTCTCAACAAATACATTGAACTTACTCTTATGATATAATCACATTTACACAATAATAATGTTTTCAAGGTACTGTAATTCAAAGATCTACAATAAAGAGGGGTGACTGGTAACCTGCATGTAACTGGGTGATATAGACCTTACCATTTGAAGCTCCTTTTTTCCCTTTGGAATATTTGTAACCTTTTCCTGGCCTTGAGTTGAATTCATTTTTGTGAGACATGCGGGGGATGTGACACCTTGTTTTTCTTTGTTTCTGCAGGTGTGATGGGTGAATACGAGCCTAAAATTGAAGTGCAGCTCCCTGAAGTCGTCCCTGTCGCTAAGAGCTCAACTGTCAAACTGGAATGTTTTGCACTTGGAAAGTGTGTTTTTCTCATCTCAAGACATCAAACCCTTCATTATTTGTTTATACAACCTGCAGATTAAGTATGGAACAGTGTTGAGGCAATTGAATGGATTTTGAGGGCACAGTGATTGCAAACAATCAGTGTTTTATGTGAAGGTTACAAGCTTCATCCTGTTAAGTGCTTTACTGTCATTGCTTGTATTTCTTTCAAAATACCTCAGAGGTTGTTATCTTTGATTTTCTCTTCGTCACATCCAGCCCAGTGCCAACCATAAGCTGGAAAAGGGTGGATCGGGCCCCTTTTGGCAGGAAGGTGGATGTGAATAAAGCCAGCGGAGTTTTAGAGATCCCTTATTTCCAACAAGAGGATTCGGGGATGTATGAATGCATAGCAGAAAACAGCAGAGGAAGAAACTCAGTTAAAGGAAAGCTGTCTTTCTATGGTGAGTTCCAGAGCATGATGGTTTTTCAAACTTTGATTTAAAGCTTACCTAACTTTGTGCTGACTGTCTTGGGTATTAAAAAATCTTCTGCTCTCAAGCTGTCATTCTTATTCCTAACATGTTGGGTAAAATTTTTTTTCTTATTTAGAAAAAAAAATACCTACCCCCAGGTTCACAACCTAATTGAAGCAACTATCAAACTTCACTTGGTCAACAAGCCTTGAAAGGAGGAATGTAACTTTGATGTGAAGCTGGTGGAAAGTTTTATTAGTTGTCATGTATTCTGTAGGTTTTATTATTGTCAATTTACAACAGAATCAAAGAGATGAATGTGGTTGTAAATTAACCTATTTCCACCAGTTCATTTCTGACAATCCCTTTTATTGTGCCAGCAACTAACAGGGGACCGTGGCCCTGTTAGATTTACACACCCTCTAAGGGAGAAGTGATTTTTCTCTCACCAACACTGAAATTATGGCCTAGATTCCAAGAAAAGCGTTTCATGTCCCTAGATGAAGGATTTTTATAGTTTTGTTCTTCATTATGTTGCAGTTAATGCATTGATGATGTCTGACCAAATAGCCTTATAGGATGTTTTTACTCTAGCAAGTTCTAAGAGTTTGTTTTTTTTTTCTGCTAAGTGTGCCTTTGATACAATTATGCATTATTACAGTATATTAACATTCAGATACAATCCTTAGAGTAAGGTTGGATGTGTGCAAGATTTTGTCCTTTTAAACTGTCAGCGAAAGTATAGTGATAGTTCTGAAGAGCAGTACTGCAATGTCTGCCTTAATTACTAGAAATACAGTGTCCTGTTTTCCTCTCCATCTGATAATTGAATAAGATCAGTATCAGTTCTAAGATAAGAGCTTTTATTGTGTATAGATAGGACTGCAATGTCCTATCTATACGAGCCATGATTATAAGTTTTTCAAGTCCAGAAGTAGGAGAGAACATATAAATCCTCTGTTAAAATGTGTTTCATGTCTTCAATTAAGTTGAGATTATTTATATAGTGCCAATTCACAACACGTCTTCTCAAGGCACTTCTCAGAGACAATTCAAACACTCATACAATTAAACTGATTCAAAGTTTTCTATTTAAAGAAGACCAGTTGATTGGATTGACTAATTGACTTGTAGGCAATCGCTCACACCAAGCATGGTTGTAGCAACACTTTAGACAACTTTAGACGGCAACTGTCAACCAGCTCCACAGACGGCCCCGTCCAGGAAACACACAGCCAGGCTGGCGAGCTCCTAGCTAGCTCCTACATCAGAGGAGAAAAGAGAGCCCATTCAGTTAGTCAGAGGCAGAAAAACAAGACTACACTGAAAAACAGGCCAAGTTCCAACATCCACAAACAAAGGTGTTATATTACTCTCCAAGATTGTGTCACAGCCAAACAGCAACAGACCAGATTAATTTACTATGATGAGAAAAAGCAGACAGAGCATAGCGTTAGAGATTGAACTAAGACATTCTGCAGAATGGGAGAATAGAGATAGAATGAAGCAGAATTATGAAAAAGGGTCCTTATGTCCTCCAGCAGTCTAAACCTATAGCAGCATAACTATAGATATATCTCTGGATAACCTGAGCCACTCTGACTATAGGCTTTATCCAAAAGGAAAGTTTTAAGCCTAACCTTCAAAGTAGACAGGGTGTCTGCCTCGCAGAATAAAACTGGTAGTCGGTTCCACAGGAGAGGAGCCTGAAAGCTAAAAGATCTTGTAATGAACTCAGGATGTTGGACCCAGAATTCGAGGCGAGACAGGCAGTGGGAAAGTTCAAAGCGTTTATTAAAACAAACAAAGCGCGGGGTAGATCTCCACAGAGATAGGAGAATACAGGTCAGTGACTGGATTTGTTGGGCTGATAATGACTTGGAGCAAAGTCACTGACCTTATTCAAATCTCAGTCCATTCACAGAGAACACGGCTGAATCCAGATGGGAAGTTAGACCACAGCTTGCGGCGGGCGTCGCCTCCAGAATTCCTGGAGAGCGAGTGGAGCAGGTGCCAGCCGATGCTGAACAGCAACCGAGTCCAAAGGGGAAATCCAAAGCCGGGGTCAGAAGGCAGGTCCAGGTTCAGAAGCCGAGAGAATCTAGGAATCAGTCAAAAACAGATCAGGAAAACAAAACAGACTAAAGAATGCTAGAGTTAGTCTCATCAAAACACTCAAATAACCTGGCGCTGATGGAAGGCAAACACACAATATAAATAACAGAGGAGCCAGGTGGATATGATTGGCGTTAATCAGCCGTTGGACCAATTAGACAGGGGAGCAATGAGCAAAGGAAAAAACCAAACCATCAGCGCCAAGATCATGACAGATCTGCCTCCATTCTACTCTTAGAAATTCTAGGAACCGCTTGTAAACCTGCAGATTAAGGGCAAAGTGCTCTGTTAGAAATATAAGGAACAATAATATCTCTGATATAAGATGGAGCTTAGCCGTTTAAGGCTTTATACATGAGAAGGAAGATTTTAAATTCTATTCTGGATTTAACAGGAAGCCAATGAAGAGATGCCAGGATGGGAGATAAATGATTTCTCTTTTTATTTTTCATCAGAACTCTGGCTGTAGCATCTTGGATCAGCTGAAGGCTTTTTAACTACAGTTGGTAGACTTCCTGTTAGTAAAGAATTACAGAAGTCCAGCCTTGAAGTAACAAATGCATGGACTAGTTTATCAGCATCACCCCTGGACAGGACCTTTCCAATTTTTTCAATATTTCGCAGATAAAAAAAGGGAATTCTAGAGGAAGGTTGGTCAGGAAGGTTGGTCTCTCCAATTGGACTGGACTAAATTCAGCACATAGATCCATGAGCATTGCTCTTTGGAGTCATCAATTAATAAACAGTCATCATCCTGGGTCAGGAAACAAAATGCATACCCTCCTAAATATCTCATTTCCAAAGTTTACATCATAGTTAATTCCTCTGTTTGTCCAGTAATACATTTTTACAGCATTTTCTGTGAATTCCTCATACCTTGTTACATAAATACCTTGATCTTGGGAATGTCTCACCCTCTTGATCTTTGGAGAAATGAATGCAAAGTTGTGGAAACATTTAAATGTGTGTGGAGTTAGAATTGTGAATTTAATGCTTATGAATCTTGTTTCATTTGTGACGGGTCGGCTCAGCAGTGATGGCATTTATCACACTGCGGTTTGGGGATCCATTAAAGTCGATCTACAATTAAAGTTTCATATAAAGTGACAATAAAAGTCTGAGAGAAATGCAATCTGGCTTCAGTTCCCCTCAAACACCATCTGTGCCACTACATTTCTCCAAAATGCCTGTAGCACACATTTTTCCACCAAGTTTGTTTTAAAAAGCACAACTTTTGCATATTGCATGTGAACTTCAGCCTTGTAAATAAGACCCCTGATCTTGTTGGACAATTCATATTTAGCAAGCTCTACGCTGAAAAAAATAATGCAACACCCTTTGGCATTTACTTAATCATATTTAGTTACTTTAACACAATTGTTTAGATTTTTTCAGTGTGTTTCAGCGTTTTTCAGTGTGCTCATAACTTATACATAAAGTACCTATAACTTACCCAATGTATGCCAGCTTTTTTGTTTGATTTTTCGTATGTCAGGCATACGCTGGTCTAAATCGTCATGGTGTGACAGGGGCTCAAGATGTTGATCGTGATAAGCTGGTAAAAAATATCCATTGTTTTAATTCCTCCTCGCAGTATTGGAGGTTCCGAGGTATGAGAACATTTTGATAAGCTTTCAAAGATGTTATATCATGATGCTGTTTATATACAAGGCAATAAAACAAGGATGCCTTCAGTTCAGGCCACTGTTCTCCCATAGAGGCAAAGACAGCAGGTAAAAAGCACCAGTGCAGCGCATCAAGCTACTTTCATGCAAGTCATCAACGCTTTATCGCCTCAGTCTATTTTCAGTAACTATAGAATTATATATGTGAACAAAAATGTGGACAAACTAGTGGTTCACATGAAATTGCTTTATCTGAAACAAACAAGAAACAATTGCTGATGCACCAAAATTACATAGACTAATATGGTTTAAATGTATTTTGAATAACTTTTTGTTATTTTAATTTTTGGCTCAAACACACATAAAGAAGGAGGATAAAAAATGTATAAACCATTTCTATTTAGAAGCAGAGTGCTTTTTTATTAAGAAAAAATTTTTTTATTTTCTTTTAGGGTTTTAGAGAAAAAATATTAAATTCTACATAAAATAAAAGTACAATGTCCCTTTCTAAAAAAAATTAAAATTTAGAAAAATTTTTCAGCCAGTACTGTGTTGAAGCCCTGCATGTCCTTGTGAGATATTACTCTTGTCCTATTTCACAACCTCAGAGCCTGACTCGTAGGCAGGTGATAGAAATCTGTAATCTTGTTTTAACGTCATGCTGACGGGACCTTGTGGGATATCGATCAATTCTAAGACAGAATTGGAAGATAAATACATGGATGTTGGTCTGTAGCAACCAAACATTCGACAGCCTCTTTATTTTTGTCCCAAGCCAACCACCCTAAAGTTTAATGTTTCCTAAGAACCCTGTTACATTGGTTAAATTGCAGTACCTTCTAATCAACTAAACTATTAACCTTCAGTAATACTTTTAAATTTTCCCCATTTGGAACCACTTACTTGCTGTTCCCTCTTTTACTCATCTGTTTTCTAACTGGAAATGTTTTCTGGATGTGAATTAGTGTATTTAATTTCCATGAGCATGTTTAAATAATATATGATATATTTTGTTAATTTTATTTTTTATAATGTGTGACTTGTGAAGTTTTTTCTTTAAAGTATAAATTCTTTAATTATTTCCTGGAAAGCATTGTATACTTTTAATGCTATTAAGACATTTTAGGAATTTGGAGGAGAATAAATCACCAACAAACAAGTGTTCTTATAAAACACACTTACGTATACTGATTTATGCAACAACACCATTATTAAAAAGAGAAACTCTTGTCAACAAGATACATTTTACATCATTATAGTTGTATATAACCTGTTTTTAACAATGTAATTGCCTTGAAGAATAATTCCATAAAATTTGGTATGATCCAGATCATGTGCCAGTTTTAGCTATTGGTGTAAGTCAAAATATGGTGCATCACTTGCTTCACTCTCCAAGTGCTTTTCTAGTTTATTAATGTATTTATTTTTTACTGTGCAAAGATATATTGATCAAGATCATGAACCAAACCCAAAGCTTCCCTTTGGCCTAACCATTCGTCATGACGTTCTTCAAAAATAATTTTATTTAGCTTTACTTAATATTTATTTATGTGTTTTCCAAGTTCATTAGAAGTGGATTCCGGATTTGTGCCCTTAGTTGTTCCCTTTATGGATTAATTCCCCTCTGGGTTGCTTAACTGATTTGTTTTAAATCTGCATCATTGCTGACAGTGACATATTTGTGCCCTAACAGCTCCACCTCAGTTGACTGAGAAGCCTCAGGATGTTCAGAAGACCATCGATGACACTCTTGAGTGGGAATGCAAAGCCAACGCTAAGCCCAAACCTTCGTACCGCTGGCTGAAAAACGGAGATCCCCTCGATCACATGGAGGTAGTGTTTCTTTTTTGCTATAAAGGCTTCAAAATAACTTCCAGGTCAATCAGTCAATACAAAACATTAATGAATACATAAGATCATTTACTCTATATCCAGGATTTAAAGTAAGATGCAAAAGGGTTCCCATTACCAATAAAGGACACCTGAGGGTAAAATATGAAAGTTGAGATAATATTACAATTTAAACTAAAATTAGTTACATTACCTGCATAAACTGTCCTGTGACATCAGAAAGAGTCAATATATATATCTATATATATAAAGGTTTCAAAATTAGGTGTCTGATTTTAGAAAAACTGAAATACTCTTCAATCTCTTTGTTTCTCTGATCCAGATTATTTCAGTTTTATTATTTGAAGTATGGAGAAAAAAAAGTTTTATCAAATGTAATTATTTTCCTCATATTTCATATCATGTATTTTGAAACATTTTTGTTAATTACACATTTACCAGAATATACAGACCATTGTTTCACAAACTCAAGCCATAAACCATTTTAAATTAAATTCCTTGACTTAATTAACAGATGGCGAAGTAAGAGTGATGGCGTTAGCCACCATCTATGGTGTATTTGCTGGAGCAGCAGCTTATGTGCCTTGCCAAGCACCACATCAGCAACTGGTAAAGGGGAAGGCTTGAAAAAACCATCAGCATTACTAGGACTGATTATTCCAATGAGCCACAAGTCACCATTTCTATGCCAAGTAAAAGCTCCTGTTATATAATAATTTTCTCACAACCAATTAAGATATATTTAGGAAATGCTCAGTAACCAGCCATTTTATCAACCTGTTGATGAGAACAATTAAGAATAAGAGGGTTTGATATGCTTTTACTGAGTAATTGAATGATGCCTGCATGCTAGTTGAAGTGGTACAGAAGCCTTCTTCTTTTAAGATTAGGGCTGCTCTTATCAGAGCCTCAAACGGTTCAGTAATTGATATAAAGATTTGTCAACAAACAAGATGAAAAATTATAAGATTTATCTGAATATAGGACTATTTTCCTCAAAGGATCCAAAATTTGCAGGATTTAAGTTATGCTTCCATCTCATAGGCCTTCACTTGGCAAAACCATGCCACTTTGAAACGCTTGTATTTGCTACCGACTAAATTTGGCATCAAAAGTGCATGTGTGCATAAGCAGTGGAGGGTGTTTGAATGTGTTTTGCAAAAATGCCAAAGTGGTGCCATTTTCTGTCTGTAATCAAGCAGGGATTTTGTTTGAAAATGTAGTCCTCGGTTGCTTATCTGCTAATCTCAATTTTATCATTAAGTCTTCTCTCTGGGGGAGGCTGTAAAATACCTCATCATCCAAAGAGCATTTTGGATTTAGGCAATTTGCCTTGTTTTGTGTTGCCATTGTGTTGCTGTTCTAGGCTTTAAAAACAATGTCTCAGTTGTGTTCACTGATTCGTCCTTTGAAACAGTTTATGAGGCTGAAAATTGAAGTGTTGTTCAGTTGGTATGTTTAAAGGGTACATATTATGTCTTACCATCAGTACTCTATTTTAAATTTTAAATGGAAGATAGCCATGAGTGACTACAATTACTTTGTCATTTTAAAAATGCATTTCCTTTGTGGGGTTAATCTTGAAACACTTATCGCCCCACTTGCTCATATCTAATATTGATTTGTAAATAACTTTGCAAGAAAGATTTCTTTGGCAGGTGGCCGAGGTAAGATATTCTCTGCATGCGGCTATATTAATGAGGTGGGGTGTTACCATTTTCAAAATGCCACTCTCAACTGCAGCAACGGTAAATCAATTTCCAAACCCAAAGGTCAGCATTGTAGAGAGAGGAGGACGAATAGGGGGAGGCCAAGGGGGCCATTTGTTATTCCTCATTAGAATGGATCAGTTCTCTTTCTTTCCCCTCCCCACTGTTATCTAACCATCTCTGTTGCTCCCTTTTTCTTTCTTTGGTCCTTTTTAAGTTCTTATTCTCTCACTCTCTCCACCTTCTTTTCTCCTTCCTCCATGGGAATTAAATGGCACAGAAGAGGGCTGTCACTTCAAAATGTCACCCCGGAAAACAAGGACCCACTCAAGCTTGTATTTATCCGATATGCCATCAGCTACCCCCTCTTTAGTTATGTACACGAGAGTGTGCGATTTTCCTTTGTCCGACCTCCAAGCTTCTCTGGTTGCCCTCTGCTATGTAGCTGTTGTCATTATGTTGAATTGTTTCAGCTGCAACAAAAACATCATTACATATTCATCATGGAAAGCAGTGTCAATGATTTCACACATCATAGCTTGACATTGTGCTGGTATCTCAGTGTGATTGTTCATAATTAAAGGTAGTGATAAAGAAGACAAATGACTCTAATCGGCTTTACTGTTAATTTTGCCAGCACTGACTCTCAGGCATTTTTTGTTCTGGGTATAAAGTTGAAAATGTTGGAAATGTGGCACCAAAACACAAATATCCACAAATACTGTTTATGTCTTTGTTGGCCTGATGTCTTAAACAGCACAATCCATCATCTATTTAGACCCAGTAAAGGTGCATTTTAATAATTAGAATATGATCAAGATGTCCATTTCTATTGTAAATCAATTTATAAAGGGGGCTGTACAGTTGCGCTGTTTGTAATGCTGCTGCATTGCAGCAAGAAGGATCTGGGTTTGATTCCCGAACCCGGGGTCTTTCTGCATGGACTTTGCATATTCTCCCTGTGCATGTGTGGGTTCTCTGTGGGTACTCCATCTTTCTCCCACAGTCAAAAACATGACTGTTAGTTTAATTGGTTTCTCTAAATTGTCTCTAGTTGTAACTGTGTGTGTGCATCGTTATATGTGTTTGCCTGTGACAGACTGGCGACTTGTCGAGGCTTTACCCCCGCCTCCCACTAATAGACTGCCAGAGATAGGCACATGCAGCACCGCAATCCTGATGGAATAAGCAGGAGATGATGAGTGGGATTTTAAAAAAGAAGATTTTGATATTTAAAGATAGATAGGCACTTTGCCTATATGTTGTCTGAAATGTTTTTTCAGACATCCAAATCACTCAATATATGTTCTCCCATTACCTTCTGGCCACAGACTTCATACATCATTTTGTATGCACAGACATTTACATTTACATTTATTAAAGTGCAGCAGTGATCAAATGTAAACAATGGAAAAAAAAAAACATGGTGCAAAAAAAAACAAAAAAAACAATGCATTGATATGGTCAGTTTGATGCAGAGAATGTGACATGAGGTTTCTCAGATTAGCTGATAGATTGTTTTGTTGTATTAACAGTAATAAATGCAGCATGGAATCTTTCCAGTAACTCCAGTTATGATTTATCTTTACTACTAGATATTCCATTTTAAACTATAAGTGGCACTATAACAAAATGTAAGCAGCTTAGAATGGCAGCAACTCAACCACAAAGTGGTTGGCAATTTCAAATTAAAAAGGGGGGGTCAGCCTATGCTGAACTGTATAGTGTGAAGGAGTTGCCAGCTGTCTGCAGAGTCAGCAGAGCTCCAAACATCATGTAGCCTTTAGATGAGCTCCCGAATAGTAAGTACAGAGTTTAATGGAATAGGTTTCCAAGGCTGAGCAGCTGTATTCCAGCCTTACATCATCAAGCAAATCCTAAGGGGCAGGGGAGCAAAACACACTGCCGCTGGACTCTAAAACACTGGAGACCTGTTCTTGGCTCTTAAGTAACAAACCATGCTTCATTTTCTGGGTATTAATTGCTTTATTCGAGGTTCAGCACTTTCTAGGCTAGGCTACTGCCAAGTGTCTGGAGCTTATATTTTTTGGAATTACTTGCTGAGTTGTCTGTAGAAATAATGTTATATCCTTCAGTATACTGAGTCATTTTGGAAAATGTCATGCTTCTTACTTTTTGAATGTGAATCGAGGGCTGAAACAATTAATTAGATTAATCATGATTAATTGATTATTGAATTAATCGTCAACTAATTTAGTAATCGATTATTCCTTAACTGGAGTATAGGACTCCAAAACATGCTGTAGCTGACAGGGCAGTCAACTCAGAGTAGTATTTTTTCTACCAAAAGTGTTAAAAAATATCTGAACATTTATTCATTTAAGATTAAAAATTATATTCCTTATCCGTCAATATGCTCTATTCAAAATCCAAGTGGAAATGTTTTTGTTTCACCTGGTTTAATTTTGTAAAAGTCTTCTTTAAGGAAGCTTTGGCTATATCTGATTAGCCAAATATCCAATAATTGGCTGAGCTGATTAATAATCGGATTATAATTTTTTCGATTAATAATAATTCATCAAAAAAATAACAGATTTATCGATTTGGAAAATAATCATTAGTTGCAGCCCCAGTTGAATCTTCAACTGCAACTGAAATAACTCATTAATTAGAACCAGGTCTCTTTGTGCAACATCAGTGCTTAAGATCACAAATGTGCAAAAGTTGAAAGAGGTAAACAAATTATACTTCGACTAAACCTTATGGAAAGCCTTCCTAGAACAGTCGAAGCTGTGAAGGGTAATTGAAATAGTTTTAAACCTTTAATGTCAGTCTAGTTCATCTGATTCATTGCAGGGAATACTACTTTTGGCTGTATAGCAGCATGATAGATCGTCTTTTAAATAAAATTTGTCAAATAAGTTCACATTTTAAAATATTCTGATTGATAGAGAGCATCTGTATGACTTCCTTTTCCTCTATCATACTTTTCCCTTCAGTAAACAAAGCCAGTTATCTCTAAAGAAAAGAGGAGGTCTTGTTCTGTTCCACTTGAGAAATGCTGCATCCTTTCCCACCCATAATCCCCTCTGGCATAGCCTACAATGCTAGCTCAACCATGTGTAGCCAAAGTGTCCATCTGATGTATGCTTGAGCTAGTCTCCGCAGGAAATGTATTTGAAGATCCTCAGCAGTGTCGCTGACTGATGTCCGGGGATAGTCCTTGCCTTTTTAAGTAGCAGTGCTGTAATGATTCAAGAAGACAGACAGACTGGCGGCAGGACCCTCTGGACCACTTTGTCAGTGACATTAAAAAGCCAGGTACATTCAATGGAAAGATCAAGGGCAGGAACAATGAGTGCTGCCACGGTTAAATTGACATAACTATAAAAAGGAAGCAGAAAGCTGTGCAAAAGCTTCTGAAGGTCAGAGGAGCACAGGGAAGAGGATGACTTTGTTCAGCTTGTGCTATAAGTAAGCATTCTCTAAAAGTGCATTTAAAGAATTATTAATTTATTTTTAAATTAACAATATTTTGTGAGTCTGCATTTTTGCATGCATACAGCCTCCAGGACCCCAGTTTATTTTCTGACTGATTCCTCTGAGATTTGATGCCATCCTTTGTTTGATAATGTGTCTCTGCTGTCAGGCAAAAGGTGGTTATGTTCAGTACAGCCACCGTGGGCCCATTAGGACTGCAGAAAATTAGAAAGCAATGTCTCAATTAACAAGATCCCAAAGGAAAAGGAAATGGTGGTAAAAGCCTAGAATTTAATCAGTGCATTTATCCAAATGAAGGTACCTCAGTCGAAGAACATAAAATACCCATTAAAAGTCTTAATTACCAAATTCATAGCAGTTTGTGTTACTATTGTGTTGTTGTTTTTTTGACTTTATAAAATTACTTCTTATAACATAAGTGTTTTCACATGTCATATGCTGCATTTATTTATTTATCTATCACACATTCCGCAAGTGATAGATAAATAAAAAGCTACAAAAGGAAAGAAAGGACTTTGAGTTTAGCATAAACTCAATGTCCAGATAATATAAATCAGTTTTATACTTGCCTAGTAAAACTATCTCACAGCACAAAACCTGACAAAAATACCTCTTGGAAAAAACATCTACAGGGTTTAAAAAGAGAAAACATAGGACTTAAATTTCATTAAGTTGCTTTGAAGCTTGACGTTTATTCCTTAATTGTTTTTTTCTTTTTTAATTTTAATTTTTTTTTTTAAGAAATCTGGCCTTGTGAGGATAATTGGTTGTAGTGGATTTTATTCAGATGTGTCAAAAACCTCTAAAACCTTGTTTTGTTCATTTTTTGTGTGTGTTTTTTCCACTTTAGAGTTATCTAAAACTTTTGTATTAGTCCATGCCAAAAAAAAACAACTACTAATTGAAGTAATGTAGCTACATTGAAGATTTTGAAAAGTCGAAGTGATCTCAATAATTTAAAACCTTTATCCCAGCAATATAGCCGTTGAAATAGAGACGTATTTAAAAAGGCATTGCAGAGTTTTCTAATGATACTCCGATAATCTGAACTTGCACCACTACTCAGCACGATCTCATCTCACGATCATCTCACTATCTCCCACACTCATACTTGTTTTTAACGTTACTGTATGCCATTATGGAGTTGCCATTGGAGTCTGAGTTGAGCTGGATGCCAGTCACTTCATAGTATCGACAAAATCAATTTTGAATATAATGCGTCAATACGTTTCCGATTTAGATATTACGGACATCAAAAGACTACATAAAATAAATAAGGAATACATAAAAAAAAAATTTTTTTGAATGCTCACTAGATTATACCCCCAGTATAGCAAACTTCAATATGACATTAGGTAAATATCCAGCAAAAACCCCTCAGTTGTTTTAACCCACTTTTTTGTGTATTACAGCTTATTAAATTGTGATAAATAAAGCTTTTTCAATACATCTTATTGTGAATTTTTTGTGTTTACTTTCAACAGGAAAAAATTCAGGTGAATAATGGCGTGCTGACGATCAGCAGGTTGAATTTGGCCGACGTTGGAATGTACCAGTGTGTGGCTGAGAACAAACATGGCCGCATATTCACCAACGCTGAGCTCAGAGTCATTGGTAAGACCGCGCCCAAAAGGGTAGCACACATAATGTGTCTCTGGACACCCACATATGATTTGTAAGAGCATTTATTACAAGTTTTCCATATGTGTATATATAAATATATATATATTAGGGGTTGAACGGTTCACAAAATCCACGGTTCGGTTCGGTTCATGGTTTTGTGGTAACGGTTTTCGGTTCGGTTCGGCTCGGTATATGCTTTTTTGTTACACCGAAAAATAAAACAATTAATAAACCTTTATATAATTTGTCTGAGGCATCGTACAAGTGGTTTGTCCTTCTGAACCTCCTGGATTAAGCTTTGTCGTAGTTGTTGTTTAGTTGTTCCTCAGTTTTTAAAAATGGCGTGCCGTGGCACCAAATCGAGAAAGACGACCACACAGACAGCAGGAGAGGCATACCAAGGACCAATCACAAGGAGACAGATTTGACTGTTGCAGAGGCTATGCATCAGAAGCATGAATTGGCCTATTTGTGACAGATGCTACATCAAAACGTGTCAATCCCTAAAACCATATCAACCACACAGAAAGTCAAGCTTTGCGATCTGGTAAGTTTTCAAAATAAGAGACAGTAGCTTGTAGACAATGTTGGCTGCTGCTCTCTGAAACAATGGAAGTTCAATGGTGTTAACTATATCCAAACGACACGTACAGTATTGCATCAACAAATGTTGAAAAACAAACAAAAAAAAACCTTCAGTGGCCAAACATATGTTGTGTTTTAGAGCATACCTCCAAGAGACTGCATGTGTAGGCTACCAAAATTCAAAGCCCATTTCATTTGGTGGCGCTGTAGAGCCATTTGGCCACGCCTATTTTCAGTTCCATTAAAAAACAGACATATCTGTTCGGGGGAAATTAACTGTAAAGTTTGGAGAGTTTTTGAGTGTGTTGATGCTTCCAAATAGGCAATTCATTTTTCAGGAGAAAAAAAATCATGAACACTACAGATACAATAGGCCTTTACAGCGTTTTTCACTGCTCTGGCCTAATTAATGTAGAAACGTTTGACAAACTTCAGGTCTGTAGAGTATTTAAGAAATGGGCTAAAAAACAGGTGCTTGTACAAAGATAGTATGTCGACCTCAGTAAGGAAAGTGAAACATATCAGTCTTTATTGTTGTGCAGATATTCCCCAGGCAAGTGGCATTTGAAATATTTCATCAGAGGAGGATTTTTTCCAACTGCTGCATAAAAATCCCCTTCTATCTTTGTTGATGCAGTCTAAGCACTTAGCTGTGACAGTTTGACATCAAGGCTTTCGTAAAGTATTAGACGCCTGTAAGAGCCACTTCAGACATTAATAATACGGCTTTAAGTGAATTAAAAAACATTTTTCTGATAGGCAAGTCAACCTTCTTGTTTCAAATAATCTATCTTTAAACATTAAGCAACAGTATTTTTTTTATTTGTTTTGAAAAAATTACATCTTTATAAGGTTATTCAAAAACTATTTTTAAAACCTTGAATATTTCACTCCCACAGTTCTGTGCTTTATTACTTTATGTTTTTCTTTAGATGAATCATTATTATTTTTTTAATCCCTACATGACTTACAAAAGTACTACAAGTTTGATGAAAAAAAAAAAATATTCCCTAGTTTTCCGTGTTTATTGTCAATTGGATGCAGCATGTGCACCCTGTCCTTGATGCCATGCTGTGTGTTCACTTTGAAGAGCTTTTTGCTGAGTCGATGCACGTCTAAAACTGCTTCAGACGATGGTGCATTAGTAATTAAGGGTCTGATGAAACAGCAACAAAACCTCATCCTTGTCTTTGCATTCTTTCATTTTGCCGTTACAGCCCTCAGGCTTAAATCTTAATGCATGATGTCCATCTAAAGAATCAGCAGTCCAGTAAGATACAAATAAATGCACCCTTTGAAAATGATGCACTATGCTCCATTTATGTCTCTAAAAGTGTACCAACAAGAACATATATGCTCACATAGAGCAGTAGTGAGTGCTGACCTGCCTAATTGATGCAGCAACCTTCATGTCTCTTTATCTCTGTTCTTTAATCACTCTGCTTCCATTTCCTCTCTTTCTATTTTACTTTGATCAATGAATTTAACCTTCCTCTCAATGACTTCCCTCCTTGTAGCCATTGCTCCTGACTTCTCCCAAAACCCGTTGAAGGCCCAAACCTTAGCCCGACAGGGTGGCGACGTTCTCATCGAATGCAAGCCCAGGATGTCTCCTCGTGGTGTGATCTCGTGGAGGAAGGGGAAGGAAGCCCTGCGCGAGAGCCACAGGTACCAGGTTACTTTCTATGCAGCTGCTGGCTCAGTTTTTCTGTTGTACTTGCAGTGCAGAATTTCAAAGCCTTTGTTTTTTGCGCTACTTTAAATTCATGCTGACAAACTGTGAAGAGCAGATTCACAGTGTGACACAATATAATTTGCATTGCATAACAGGTTCTGCTCTTCAGGTTCCCTGCTATCTACATTTCTTCCATGAGCTCAATTGTACTTTGCTTCTCTGGCTGGTCCCTGCAATGTTTGTTTAAGGTAATTGGGCATTTCTGGACTGCAGCATTCAGATCGATGTGCCGATCCATCTGCTCATTAGCAGAATGTAAGTCTCAGACGGTCATTAAAGTTACTGGTGATGCAGACCACCAGAAAGACGTGAAAGAAGGGGATCAAATGGCCAAAAGGAGTGATCAATTGGTTGCTGCTGTGCTAACTATCCTTTATGATAGCGGTGGGGACACCGGGGGAATGAGCCGGACACCTTGTTTCATTAGAAATCAGGTAAAGGAAAGATCAATACAGAGCCTTCGTGAGCTGAGAGGATATAGAAAAGCAAATGTTAATCAGGCAGGGAAGAACAACTCTGTACAAAACCATAAAACTGTCTAAAGTAAAGATATGCTATCAGTAACTGATCTAATTTTAAAATATTTATGCTCTTATTGCAATTAAGAAGGTTTCATTTTTAAAAAGAGTGCTTGATAAAATGAAAGACTTTGTATGATGTGCAGCTTAGGGAATTAAGGGGGACATTTGGTCAAAATTGGGATGTGATCAAACGAAAACACCTATATCAAGATCAATGTATACAGATGTATGCATCCGTCATTTATAAACATTAAGAGCATTTTGATAAAGTGTGTTGCAACTATTCTTGATTTATGCAAAATAATTGATTATAAGAATGGATCAGTTGGCAATAATTAGCGTTGTGTATCTGTTTCCTTTACATGTCTCCTTTATTATCAGTCTTTAGGCCCAAATTTCTATATCGTTAAATGAATGCCATGTGGGATAACACATATAGATTAACTTATTGGTTATAAAAATATGTTTTATACAAAAACTGTGCACCAATTAGTAGTTTTTTTTTTTAAATAAATGTGCTTTTATATATATATATATATATATATATATATATATATATATATATATATATATATATATATATATATATATATATATCTATATATATCTATATATATATATATATATATATATATATATATATATATATATATATATATATATATATATATATATATATTACAAGACGACAACTGGATGCTTTCCAGTCAACCTTTTAATTATTAAAAGAATGAAAATGTTTTGCCGGAGGTCTATGCTTAGTTGTTATAGCTTTTTCTATTTATAAGTAAAAGCATGATTTCAACACTAGTTAATCAATATTTTCATTGTTTAAGAGAAATTGTGTTAAAAAATAAGTAGGCACAGAAGGAATCTGGTGTAGAGCAAAATCTTTCCACAGCACTTGATTAAGTAAAGAAAAAAAAACTTTAAATATGATTTTCATTGCTTTCTTTTTTATATTCCCTCTGCTTGCATCAGCAGCAAATAAAATATTAGAAGGATGTGAAAAAAGATAGATATTTTTTAAACTGCTTTCTTGGATACTGTTTCCTAATAAAGCTTCAACACTAATAAGCAACAATATTATGATGATGATCAAAACTGGGAAACATTTTATTTCTGCATTTTTAATAAACAGTGATTTATTTTCAAATGCCAGACAGAACCTTGTATGATTTACAGTTGTCTGACCTGAACTTAATTGTCTTGTTCAAATATATAAGCATTAAACAAGAAGAAAGTAGGACTTTGTATTTTTTTAATGGAAATCTTTCACAATATGAAACATTTTCTCATGCTTCTAACAAGATTTTAAACTTCAACCAGATTAAACTTGTAAAAACAGAATCATCCTGAAGTGCGGCAGCACATTAATTGTTGCTCTAGTTTCTTTTGTCTATGCAAATGACTCATATTATGTTTGACAACATCCTTATTTTTAGCAGAAATAAACCAGGGAGAGGCAAAGCACACCAGCTGGCACATGCAGGGAACTGGCGGGGGTGCATATTTCTCATTTGATACAGGATTAATTGTTCAACAGGCTCAGCAGCTTTGCAACGTCTAACCTCTGGTATATCCATCTTCCAGAACAGCGGGGTGCTACAGGTTTAGTCATCTCTCACCTCCACCTGGCAAACAAGATGTTTGGGAAGCTTTTTTTATTAATACCAAAGAGGACAAAATATGTTTTATGTGCAGGTTATCAGTAGAATCAGCTGCAGGATTATATGTTCCAAATGTCTGCTAAATATGTAGCCCAGCTTGCAGATTTATCCGCCTCTGAAGTATTGGAAGGAAAATGCATCTAAGCTGCAGCGTGCGATATTAGTCATGCCCATAAAAGCAAGATTTCCCATATGAGATTTAATATCCCACCCTTGCCCTGAAGTGGGTTAGCTGCATGCAGGATGTAAGGTTTTCATATTATTGCAACTTCTTTCCCCTGCCTGTTCCTGGCTTGTTAGCATTTACTTTCTCCACATGGAAACGAGGCAGTTTCCTGCACCATTACAGAGGTGGCACGGTGCGGATCCATTCTACTGGCTCAGCTAAAGTACCCCTAATTCTTTCTAATCTTCTAGGGATAATGTGTTCAAGCATCCGAGATAAAAGAAAACAAATCATCTAAGAACAATGCAGTATCCGATTAGTTAATAAAATCATGCTGGGGCTATACTTAAGTCAGCTCATATCCAATG
The DNA here is from genome assembly GCF_016077235.1 of Cyprinodon tularosa. NCBI lineage: Eukaryota > Metazoa > Chordata > Actinopteri > Cyprinodontiformes > Cyprinodontidae > Cyprinodon > Cyprinodon tularosa. The sequence goes on from NW_024038678.1 coordinate 407,567, forward strand.
AACATATAACCAGATTGTCCTATAATAGGAATGCTGGGCACTTACATTATACAGGAAGTGATGAGGTTAGTGGTAAAGTGCTTACCCTAATTAAATTTCAATGCTGACCACTGCCAGCAATCGGGAAACAGATATAAGGAATAGCCCTCTGGAATATTACCCGGATGAAACCACTGCGTTTAAGACTGTAGTCCCAAGCAATAAGTCATTTTTTTTATTAAATTTGCTTTGTTTTTGTTTGTTTTTTTCCATACTATGAATCAATTTATAATCCTACTGTGAGGTGAACATTTTCCAGTTGTGCTGCTAGAAAGAGAATCAGCAGTTTAAGTGAAGCATTTAAGTAGCACTTTAGAAAATTGTAATCTACCGACTAAATTACACAAACCCTCTAAAGTGGTTAAAATAATGTTTTCATTTACAGGCTCTTGGTATTTGTAACACCGCAGAGAGATTTTAGATTCCAGGCAGTAGCTCAATTTTAATGCCGGACCAGAAAAGGGCTAAGGTAAAGTGCTTGTTTATTATGTCATGCCACTCTGGCTATTACGTATGCACCCCTCACATTTCACAAAGGCCTTAATTAGTTTAAAGCAGCTTTTGAGAAAAACGAATTAGTGAAGATATTCCTGACAGATAGTTCTCTTTACATCTCCCTCTCTCTATGTGTCTTCATATCTTTGGTGAGGACAAAGCCTGCCATTGCCGTTTGCACAGTTCAGTGGCAAGTCTTATCTCGCTGACATCTCATATCCATAACTCTTTGTTATAGCCCATTACAAAAAAAGCCCTCAGTTCTTTTAGGAGAATATATGTCCGGCTCCACAGGGACAAGGCAGTGTTGGAAAGACTAATGTTCTCAAACTCTTTATCCTTTAAAGTAATACAGGTAATTCCTGATCATTTGAAAAACGTCTTATGATAGCTTAAAGGGATTTCTGAGAAAAGATTGAGCTGAAGCTCTTTTAACCAGTTATTTTTGAAAAGGGGTTCAACCCCATTATAATGTAATGTTTAAACATTGAGAGCAGAGTTCCTACTAAAGATTTTGTTTTTAAGTTGGAAGAAAATTAAAACTGGGCGATTGCTTTCATTTTAAAGACTATATAAGTTTTTTTTAGCTTATTACTGGTATCAAGATAAAACAAGCTGTAAATAATAATAACGATTTAAAAAAAGATTTTCATGCTTTTCCTTTGGTTTCTCAGTCTACAACCCTGCTCCTCACGACCCACTTTCCAATATATTCTAGGTTTTTCCTCCACTTCTTTAGCACTTGATGCTTGCTTAGGAGGTAATGCATTGATTTCAAACATGTTGGAGTAGAGACATATCTGAAATATGTAGGACGATAGGCGGAAGCCTACTGGCCTAGTGTTTGCATGACTTTAACTCGTGTCTTACAAAACTTTCTTGATCTCAATTATGAGCTGTTAGCAAATTAACCCTGATTATGTTTCACTCCATAGCAGAACAACAGGAGAAAACACAAACATATATATATATATATATATATATATATATATATATATATATATATATATATGTATATATATGATATATATATATATATATATATATATATATATATATATATATATATATATATATATATATATATATATATATATATATATATATATATATATATTTATGAAGGGTTATGAAAACAAAAACAAACTTCCTGATGTGAAACAGCTGTTCTAATAAGGTTCGTATAAGGTTCTAATTTATATATATATATATATATATATATATATATATATATATATATATATATATATATATATATAAATTAGAACCTTAGTAGAACAGCTGTTTCACATCAGGAAGTATGTACCTTTATTGGATTTCACACATTTGTATTAATTATTAGATTACTGTGGGACTCTCTATTAACACTGTGATTCTTTACATTGCCATTGCGAGTAACTTTTATAACTGGATTAATAGATGCAACTTTGACTTGCTTTGGTGAAGCTGCAGGGCATAATCCTTGCTTTATTAAGCAACTTCACACTCCTGCCTTGAATCTACCTCAATGTTTTTACGCCTTTCATTGGCTAGGCAGTTGCATCTTTTCCATCTGTTGTCAGGCCATTGTTGTAGTTGTTTTCAATTACCATGCAAACATTAATCCAAGAGTTCTCTGTTTCACAGTATTGAAAATATTGCACCTAGTTTTTGTTATATTTCCTGGCTTCTCTTGTCATCAAATATAAAATTAGATTTTTTTGACTCTCAAAAGTCTCATGATGGGACTTCTCTATTAGAATGTTAGACACAACTTTTTATTAAATTAAACTACTAATGGAACATTTTGTAATAAAATCTCTAGTAACATATTTTAAGAATTTCAAGCAAAATTGTTGAAATAAAAAACTGCAATTGTAGGTGACAGTGGTAAACAAAAATATGGTAGAATTCAGAAGAGCTTTTCTAGCATCACCAAAGGAGTAATACACTCAAGAAACTGTTGTAGCTCTTAGTCATTACGATCTGCTAAAAGATGTTTATAGTTTTATATTGAAAGAGTCAAAATTAATGCATATCAAACATGTAGGCCGCTTCTCAATATGTGTGCTTGTGCGTTGTCATTTGCTTGTGTACTCAAAAAACATCATCAGCCTCAGCCCTAGTACTATTCCAGTTCACAAGAACTCAAGACCGAGAACGAACAAAGTCCCCGGTTGTTGTGCTCGCCTCTCCCTCTTTACTGAGTATTTATCAAAGCAGACTTGTCCGTTTATAAGAATGACAGCATCTAGGGGAGCGCTCACAAAGCTATTACGTTAAAAGTTCCCTTTTCTGATGCCGTTTTTCTATAGAATTATGTTAAAAGATCATTTTAGGCAAGAACATTATACTTTGAAGCATCATTATATGGTCCATTTAAAAAGAGTTCCGAATGTGAGAGGACCCCAGCAACCAGCGGAGCTCTCTTGGCATAGCAGTGTTTGAAATACTGCTGATGTATGCTCTAGGGCTGGGCGATAATTCAATAACGATATATATCGATCGATAGACGTGTGGCGCAATAGAAAAAAAGAGGGTCGATAAAAGTTCGATAAAAAAGAAACGCAGTTTTCCTTCCTTCTCATTGTAGCCTAGCATGTAGGTTTATGCTAGTCACTGCTTCCTCCCAACCAATCACAATCGCAGACCCAGGCATGCCGTCACCAAGCGCCGCCCTCTCAAACCACAACACAGAGGACATGAAGATGCATCAAGGAGAGGCGGAGGAAATTGTTTCAAAGAACGGTTTTTGTAGTTCGGCAGTCTGGCAGTATTTCGGTCATGGCAAGTCGGACCAAAAACAAACCACAGTCATCTGGAAAATGTGTCGGGAACCAGTGAAAACCAAGTCTGATAACACAACCAACTTTTCTTTTTTTTTTATCATCTCAGCCGCTCACACCCGCAGGAGTACGAGCTGTGTAGGCCCCGACGCGGCTCTCCTCCCGAGGAATCTTCGGGAAAATATATATATATTTTGAGTTCTGGGCAGTTTCCCACGTAGTTCTAACAATTGAGATAAAAATGCTAAGGGGCCAGCAACTTCAAAGTAATAACTCAGGTTAAAGCAGGAAACGGGGGCGGCGGTGGGGGGCATTTATTTATTTGTTATATTTATTTTGGTCACTTTTCTGGTCACTTTAGTTTATTCTTTGTCAGTATTTAATATCATAACTCAGGTCTCTTAAGATATTTCTCTTTAAAACAATTCTGTTATGGTTAAAAAAGTTGGTTAAATAAAGATTTAATTCGAAGTCTGTGTTTGTGTTTTTTATTAAAATTAAATCATTTTGCAATATTATAAAAAGTCCAGGCAGAGCTGCACATAAAATATGGTTTCAAATCTTTTCAATAATTATCGATATCGATCAATATGTATTTTTTTTTATCGATAAGCTTTTTTTCTATATCGCCCAGCCCTAGTATGCTCTTTGTTTTATTTGGCAAAATGTTAATATGATTGTGTTTATTTGAATGTTTTAATTATGATTCCCCCACTAAATGAAAAAGTAAGAATTTATTATTATATAGAGACTGTTAATAACAGGAGGTGAAATACAGCTCCAGACGAGCCGAGCATGTGGTGACGTCACGAGTACGCTTCTGTTCCAATGACCCATTCTCTCCAAATCTATACTTTCCTGTGTTTTTCTCAAGAACATACTTGGCAAGGACATGAGTCCGTATTTGCGCCCTTGTGAACAGAGAAACGGCACAAAGTTAGTTTAGTAATACCATCGGACATTGGAAAGTGCATTTATTAGTCAATTTTCCTGACTGAAATCCAATTTTTATTTTTACTGGATGTGCAAGCTGTGTTAAAAGGTAAAACAATTATTGTTTTATAAACTAGCTATCCATGTTTAAGTAAGAGCTTAAACATGGATAGCTGAATAACACAGGATAGCTGAATAACACAGCATTGTCATTTGCTCATATTAGTACAGGAGCTACCGATAAGGAATGCTTTGGCCCGTACCATAAAGATAATTTATAAATTAGCATCATCCAATAAGAAGTCCTAGTTATCAAGCTTAACACAGTGAATAAAATGCTATATCTAAGCGTAAAAATGTTATTGGATTATAGTTCAGTAAAATATCACGCTGCATTACTGATATTGTAAATATAACACCACCTGTTTCAGATAGAGCAGTCTCCTTTTCTGGCAACTGTAGATTTTAGTAATGTTCTAATGTTCAGTGTAGATATGACTTGTTGATAATACAGCTCATTATATATTTAAATGTGCTTTTAGTTAATTGCTTGCATATAAAGATGCAGAAAAGCTTCCCTTTCCTCTTGATAAAATAAATTCTTTGTTTTGAAAAAAATTAGACTTTTTTTTTACAGTACTAACATTTTTTTGCACTAAGCACTTCACATATTACAGACGGCTTCTGCAGTGACAGTCTCTGTTTTACTGTGAACATTTTAGCAATAAATAAATAAAGTTTTCCTAACAGAACATGACATATTGTGTAATTCAACAGTCTGCACAAACTGAAATATGGTTTGCCAAGCCTATTCAAGGACTCCTGATACCTTTTATTCATAAATACCTCTATTAGGACATCCTGAGCAGGATCTGTCTTTGCTAAGCCATGTTTGTTCAGTTTGCCAATTAAATCAAGGCAGCTGCGACATGTATAATTGGTATTATTACACTGCAAAAATGCAACTGAACTTTCAACATTTGTGCCGTTTTCCAACTGGTTTTAAACTACTAACAGAAAATATTACAGGAAAAAGAAAACAAGTTTACTTCATCATATCATATTATACCTTAGAATAATAAACTATTTTTCATAGAGCTGCCTTATCTCTACTACTGTGAATCTTAACTATGCAATAGCCCAGTAATCCATTAAACATGGAAAAGTTAATACTAGCTGTGAAGAACGTTCTTGAATTTAGAGCATTCATTATCTGGGTGTGTCAAAGAGTATTATAATAGTCAATAGTACTTGATAGTACAAATATTGTTATTTTTCATTGGTCTGAATTAAATAAAGATAAATGTTCTATATCAGGGATTCAATAAATTATTAAAGTATATAAAGTATTAAGGATATCAATATTAGGAATTACTTTGATGAGTCAAATTGATTTATACTGGCTATGGAAATTAATGAAATACTCTAACTATTAAGACTCAACTAGTTATCATTTAACCCTTTATATTTCAAAAGTATCCTTCCCTAGAAAGAAAGGGAAGAACCAACTAGGGCGGTTATACTGTCTTTTTAAAGGATTTAATACATTAAGGATTTGATGGATTGCCTCTGGTAATTATGAAGTTCAAAAGAAAAAGATCAAGGAAACTATGTTCCAGCTGGAATGTGCCGATAACTGAGAGCACAAAAGCTTCAAAGGTGAACTGAAGGTAATAAAATGCAATAATTTTTAACCACACTAAATTAGAGAAATGATTCACTTTCTTTTAAAAGCAGGTTATGATTGAATGCATTTTGAGCTACTGTCTACACTAATGTAAGCTGTAACATTTTGTTATTCTTTTTTTTTTACAAGGATCAACAGAAGGTTTTTTTCTAAATCGACCATTATAAATGATAATTCAATGAGCTGCACCTCTGTGAAATATTTCAATTCTAAAAAACATTTAGCTTTCTTTATTGTGGAAGGATCCTAACCTCCTTAAGTGTTTCCTTTCTGTTAATTTATCCTTGACAGAAACAACTAAACAAATGAAAGCGCAGTAAGATGAATGCTATAACTGCATTCCTCCACTGAACCTATGCTTACTGAAATTGTCAATATTTGTTTGTTGCTGAAAGTCATTTTAAAGCATTCACAAAAACACACAAAAACTGAGTTAACATCAGTTTTTAGGGTTGTATCATTTCAACTTACCCTCTATCACCTAAAGGGACTATAAAAAAGAAGTAAGACAAAAAACTTAATATTTTGTGATTCAGAAGACTAAATTGAAAACTAGATGTGACTTGTTTTATATTTTGGTGTCTTGAAGCAACATTTCATTACTTATGAAATACACAGTTGGTTCCCATCAGCTTTGACATTAAATCAAAATGTGACTTTTGCCCATTAAAATATATTCTCTTTCAGTTCTCTAATCCACTCGGTAGTGACAGATCAAACTATAACACTTCACACAGAGCTTCTGCTTACATCAAACTAACACATAACCTAATAAAAACTAAGTGCAGCACTTTGTCAGTTTTTAGACTTTGAACTTCCTATTTCACATTAAACTTTAAGTATAAAGATAATATTGTGTCTTTTGATCTCCCTACAGAATGATGGTGCTGGATAACGGAAGCCTGCGGCTTTCTAATGTGACCAAAATGGATGCTGGGATCTATACATGTGTAGCCAGAAACCAGTTTGGAGTAGCAAGCAGCTCTGGAAATCTTTTTGTTAAAGGTGAGGTTTTGAACTGCTTTCACCATTTCTCCTTATTTATTGGCTACAGCTGATAGTAACTGCATATTTCCATGTGGGTGATGGTGGCTCAGGAGGTTCGTCCTTAAAATAGGAGGTTGCCAGAGATTGCCCTCCCCTATCCATCCTTAGACAATTATGTCTAATATTAATAACTATAGAGTCCAATGATATTTGAGAAAACAAAATTTAAAAAGTCAATAGAATCTAATCCTCAGAAGCAGCTAGTAGGTGTGTCTGTGCTACCCACCACATCTAAAATTCACCCGCGTTTGCAGGTGTTAATGTCAGCCCTGTTTATGGGGTAAGAAAAAAAACACACATTTTGACCACCACCTAGTCTAGCATGCAATAGGCCATCCATTCGGTAAGACCCCCGAAATGCCTGGCCTGCACAGCACTACTGAATAAACCTCAGACTGAAGTTGCTAATTGCTATTGAGAAATGCTATAATGAAGCTTTTGTTGGGTCCTGTTGTCTTTGTTAATCCTCACTATAATTAAGTAGGAATCTGACACCTGCTGAAATTCCAGACTGTTACAGATAGCCTCCATTTACTGGTTAATAACCTTATAGTTTGTTTTATCGATATGGGCTGTTTGAATTTAGTGATACACTACTTTGAATTTTGGCTGGAACTTCTCAATAAACCCATTAGATGCATTCGCTATCTCACAATCAGACATTTTAGGTTTGCACAGTTTGACCATTCTTCACCTCATTCATTGCGTCTACATTCAACACAATGTTCCAGTGCAAAGCATTTGCATGTAGACTGGCATATGTTTAATTATGTATGCAAAGTGATTATTCTGATATTAAATTCCTTTCATTATAACATCAAAAGTTTGTTACAGTACAAATGATTTAAAGGGAAGGTGGGTATGTCCAATCTTGTTGGGGAGAAAAAATACTTGGTTTTTGTTTGTATTTGGTTGTATTGAAATTGCTTCATTATTAAGATAAAAGTGGCCCTCTGTATGAAGATAATGATTTGTTGAGGAGCAAATACTACATGGCCAACTTCATTCGAGACAGACAGCTGAGACTCCCAGAAATTATGATGTTCTTTGTAATGGAGGCCGGACAGCAGAGCTCTCAGCTGGACTGGCTTACAGTAGAACTTACGTTCAGGAATCAGCTACATGCTGGCTGTCCTTATGTTTGTTCAGTTAAAACAAGTTGTCACGGTTGAGTGGAGGTTTTGAGGACCCAAATGCAGAGATCAGGAGGCAGAGGTGAGTTTTGCAGATTTAATCAGGTTACATAGGCCAAATCCAAAAAAATCCCAAAAAGAAAGAACCAAGACATCAGCAGACACCAGGGAAAAACTCACATGGGGAGCAAGACACAAATAAGCAACAAAACAACAAACCAGCACTGAGTAACTGCAGAGGTTGTGTATATTTGGGGAGACTGTACCAAAACAGGCTAATCAACAGATTGGGAGCAGGTGTGGGCAAGACCATCTAGAAGGAAGCCAAGGGGAAAGAAAACAAGCCCAAGGGGGCAATAGATAGTAACTAAAGAACTCAGCACTGGCAGAAAACAACTACAAAGACACAGAACACAAAGAAACTAAAAATAAACTCAAGCAGAGGGTAGAACCCTTACACAAGTATGCTGGTGAAGATTCTCAATCATAATTTTTTGGCCTGACACAGTAGGATTATATTCTGCTGCATGAACAAAAGCATGTAAGACACTGTAGTCTTTTTGTTTGTACTATCTTCATAGTAATGTCTCAGAATCCAAGTAGATATAGTTACAGTGCTCACAGTCTATAAAGTTACACCTGCGTCACAACACCTGATGATTACTATACTATTGGTCTGGGTGTGTTCAAATGATTCTTACAGAAGCATAACATATTTATTCTATTGTTAGATTACGACATTACCGGTGCTCTTGTGGCTATCTTGAGACAGTAAGCAAGGCAACATATGGTATCTACAGCAAAAATACAAAATATGTTTTAAATCTAGGTAAGTGTAGTATATTACACTTCATCTGACAAAGGAACTAGCAGAATAGAGAAAAAGAAATGGAAACAAGGAAAGAAAATTGCAGACCTAGGGCTGCATCTGAGGAACCTACCAATCTACAGGATCTGGAGACACTGCAATTGTGTTGAAAAAGAAAAAATACCAGCTTCACCACAGAGGAAGCCTCAGACTATGCTTTCTGTGTTATATTTTATTAGATCGCATTCATTTTTTGCACTTTTCAACTCAATGTACAACAAAGCAAGGCAAGTGGATTTTCTTTTTGTTTAAACGAAGGAGCCACAGGCTGTTGGAGTACATAGACTGGGCTTAGCTGTCAATGAGGAAAGGATTTCAAGAAGATGCTGGTGTATAACAAAGGCCTTAGAGGGTTTGCTATTTTAAGTTCCATCTTACAGCTGCAGATGACAGTCTCAAAATGCCCTTTTCTGTCAATCTTACATGACTCTTACATTATAATATGGAAAAAAAAAAGATTGTTCAAACATCCAGCATTAGAAATACAGTTGTGCTTGAAAGTTAACATTTTAGGAAATTATTAATTCACCCTATTAATGAAAATGCCACAAAACTGAAAAAAGTAATGATAAATAAAATGTAGTAAGCAATAATTTTATCAAACAAAATATTCATCTTAAAAAACAAACTGACCCATAAAAAAATCAAAGTACCTTATATATATATATATATAAGGTATATATATATATATATATATATATATATATATATATATATATATATATATATATATATAAGGTACTTTGATTTTTATTTATCATTACTTTTTTCAGTTCATCTTTTCATATATTTATTGTTTGTAACCTAAACCAATGATATAACTGTTATTAGTTATTATTATATCATTATTATATATTATTATTACTGTTCTCTGATTTTCATAGGTTTGCTGTGATTCAAGTTTATTTTTTAGTTATGCAGTTCAAGATGTTCCTTATTCCTCAAACAATAACAGTTTTTACTCTGAATATTCCCAAGAGTCTTTGAAAAGAGCATTTTTCAAACTACTTGACCAATCCATTTGTCATCTGCCTCTCTGTTTAAAGTGTAACAAAAGCAGGTCCTTGCAACATACTCTACAGTCACATTTGGCATCATTCCATTGGTACCTTTGAATGAAAGAGCTCTTAGAACTTGATACTCTAAATGGGGACTAGGAAGATTTTCAGAGATTGCTGGGCTTTTTTGGTTATTTTGTCTGGCTATTGTTGAACAGCTGAATGGGACACTCAAGTAAAGTTAAATGCTGGTCAAGCAGATTGGTCAGAACTATTCTTTCCTTTTTGCATAATCTGTTAGTTCAAAGCACTCTTACCGTTAAGAGTTTTGTGGAAAAATATTCACTATCATGGACCTTTTGTCATCCTTTGTAAGATTACAGTTGCTGAATACAGTGTATTTATTGGGATTGGATTTGATAAACCACCGTAAAATATTATGCATTTAAAAAAATAATAATAAATGTATTGCTTATTTTTGTGCCATTGCTAATCAGATGTGTTTCCAATTAGTCAGTCAGAGAAAGACCACTATTGCTATCAAAATCCAACTGAGGAGTTCTGTTTTTTCTTTTATTGTTTTATAGACAAAATACATCATGTTTTAAAAGCTTAGACAAAAAGGCACATATGAAGAGAGAAAATGTTATGGAAAAAGTAACTTCTATGTCTACTGGAAATTAAAGAAGGGAAAGTAAAACAGGCTAAGCTTGCTGATTGGCAGTGGCCACAGGATGTAAAACACAAGGCTTTTAACTCTCTTGTGCCTGCAATGTTTAAATCATAATATTTTTTCAAAGTAGCTAATAGCTCTGCTGAGTTTGTTTAGGATTTGAATACATTCATTCACATAAATCAGGTATTTTATAGGTACTTCTAAAGAGCAGAATAAAAAAAAAAACAGTTCTCTGTTATAACTTCTTATGTGATTGTTTTGACAGGTTTTTTTAATTACAATTGTTTTAAAACGAAGCCCGCTTTTACCCTCTTTTCTCTGGCACAGCCTCATTATCTGTCAAAGCAGTTTGCTGAAACAAAAAGATAAAAATAATACCAATGCATGTTGATTGTAGCGTGGATATGTCAGAGTCAGAAGAAAGCCATAAATGTATTCAATACAGTAAGCTTATTGCTTAAGCTCATTATAAGCTCATTTTTAAATGTTTAAATAGGTTTATTGACTCTAGTTTTTACTTAACACTCCCCTATGAATTTGTTTGTATGGGTCTTTGTTTAGCAGAAACAAAACTATTACAAGATTGATAGCTTTGTTCTTTCAGTTGAATACCGCACTATGTCATGATCACCACTTTTCTAATTTGATTTCCTGATCCAATTGCACTTGAATGTACAATTGTGCATTTAATAAAATAAATCCAATTTAAAAATGCAAAGCTTTTGGGAGCAAAAAGTTTAAACCATTGTTTCCTTTATCATACAGTAATTTGTAGTTCTTGCATAACTGTCCATTTTAAAATGGCTCAAAATGTCACTAATTACTTTGTGTAATATTTTATTGTGTTAATTTAAAAATATAATTACCGTATGTAGAAGTACTGGGACTATGCACAAATTGTGTGAAAGCAAAAAGTAGTAAACAATGAGCTACTTCACATCAGCATACGAGAAAAGCATCTCCACTGTTAAGCAAGACAAATATTTCTATAACCCCTCTTGGTTAGTCTTTTTATCTATTTAAGTCACTTATTAATTTGTTAAGTGTAAAACAATATTTAAAAAATAAGGACCTCTATGATAATTTTAGAAGTTCATCATGATCTTGTCCTTATCAGTCCTAAAGTAGCTTAAATCTAAAATCCAGAGGGCAAAATCTTGGCCACACGTTCTTACAAAAAGGTGAAGCTAAATTACTTAAATACCTTTTAAGCAAACCCCAAAACCCCTGATTATCCACTTTTACCATGAATCATTCTGAAGATTTTGCACTAACTTAATGTTTTTTTTTTTATTCAAACTGTTTTTTGTCTGGACTTCACTTACGAAACTATTGAAATGTGGGCTGTTTTACAGTTGTAGCCTTTTGATCCTCACTCTATTGTACTTCCGTCCAAGGGCAGCTTGAATGTACTTGTGATTTAAAATAAAAAAACTCCTTAAAAATGGAAATTTGACGAAAAGAAAATTGTTTCTTTATCTCGACTTGTGCTGGATAACGTCCATTTTGAAAGGCTCAAATGTCACAAACTTGTGTATTAAAACAAATATTCGTATTACTGGTGGCACAAATTGTTGATAGCAAAAGGAAACAATGAGCTATTACAACATGCATAAAGAAAACATTACAAGGAAACAATTTTTTCTTAACTCTGAACTTTTTTAACTCATTAGTCACGTTATTAATTTGAAAGTAAGACAATATTTAAAAAAAAGAACGTTGTAATTTGATTTAATGATCATTGTCGTACAGTCCTAAAGTAAGCCTTTCTAAAATCCAGGGGCAATTCTTGGCCAAGCACAAAAAGTCAATACAAACCTTTACTTTAACTTCTGTTGTAACACTTGAGCTTCGTTTTTTTATTATCTATACAACAGTATACCCATTGTATTTCATATCCAAATGGTTTTAAAGAAATTTACAGCATTTTCATGCATAGTTAATTTCAAACAAGGATGTCCATGTAGACTGTCCAGATTTTTGACCTTATGTTGAAAAAGGATGTTTATTTTTTTGTTGTTTATTCAATGAAGCCAGCTGAACTCTCCATGGCTTCATTAAACAGCACTTATTTCAGACTGGACCAATCCTTAACCTTTGTGAGCTAATTTTAGCTTAATTATGCTATAAAGAGTTGAAAGATTGTCCCTTGGTTAAAATAGAAAGACCATGGTGACCGCAGAAGGATCTCCTTTACAGTGTGTGTCTGCATACAATCAGTCTTTAGGAAATCAAGGACACGCATCACTCTAACTACCTGTTCTTGATACAGTATTCCTCACCTCTTGCTTTAAATGGTCAACATAAAATAGTGTTCTCCTGTCTTAACTACAAAATCTAGTAAATTATGCTAATTTGATTCTATAACATATTTTTTTTGTTTCCACAACAAAGCTACAGAAGGGGAGTAAGTTCAACTGTGAGGTTTATCATTCAATGCAGGCAGGAGAACTACACACAGGGATAAGCTGAAATAGATGAATAGATTATGTTTTTAGAATAGTTCAAAGCCAATTTTGTCACATAACATGTTTATTCAGAGTATATAAGTTATCAGAATTTTGTTAAATACAAAGTAGAACCTTATAGTGCTTTACTGGATGCTGTATTTAATACCATATTGATAAAACCGTGATTATCTTGGGTTGTTGAGATAGTCCGCTGGAATACAATGCCATTGGCAGTCTCTTTTTCCTCCAGAACTGCCAGATAAACAAGCCAGTTTGCTTTGCCAGAGCTCAATATAGACCTTTATTTTTCCTGACTTGTTGCATTTCAGCCCTGTCCATTACATTCTTGCAAAATATATGCAGAATTCACAAAGGACGGGTGTGTGGGCCCCTCAGGATGGGGAAAAAAAATGTCTGAAAAGCACTGCTGCTAAATGAGACATCCAGCTGAGAAAACCAAAGATTATGTTGATAGGCTCCACAGAGAGAATTAAATTTAGCATTTTTTTTTCACACAAGCAAAGCAAAATTACAGACTGGAAATTAATCTGTTACAAAGGATTTTTTTTTTATTATTATTATTCTTAGCGTTTTACAGATTTTTACCAACAGGCTTCTGTGTGACTCAATGAAAGAAATGCAAAATGAGGTCACTGTCAGACTGAAACAGGATTTGTTTTCATTTGTTAACATCTTCCAAAGGAGTAGATCAAAGGAATAATTTTTCTTATAATTATCAAAGTTCAGGGAAAAGACAGACACCGCACAGTTTTGCTCAAACAAGCAACATTATAAAATCAGATGGTGTGAAGGAGGATTTATTCAGTCTGATAGAGAAGAAAGCAACTATATTTTTAATGAGGTAGGCTCTGTTTTTGTGTTTACAATTTACAGAGGCAACCACAATCACGAGTCCAGCGGGACACCTAGATGTAACCCTTGGCGAGAGCATTGTGCTGCCTTGCCAGGTTTCATACGATCCGACTCTTGACCTGAAGTTCACCTGGTTCTTCAACGAGCAGGTCATCCACTTTGGAAGCCAAGGGGCCTTTTTTGAAAAAGTTGGTGGGGTGAGTCCATCTATGCATCATTTCAAATCCCCTTGCATGCTTGTCTTCTGTTTAACACATGTAAAAACATGTTGTTGTATAGACAATTGAAATCTAAAATTTCTGCTGTAGAATCTGGTAATCCAAGGTGTTGACAACAGATCCTTCAAGGCCTTCGCGGATCAGAATTGTTTTCTATAGCATATCCCACATGTGCTCTATTTGATTGAGATCTAGGGAAATTAGAGAAGCCGTGGGCAATACTGCAAACTCAATGTGCTCTTCACAGTATTCCTTAACTGTTTCATATTTTTTGGTAGTGTGCAGTATCCTGCTAAAAGTGTCCACAGCCATATAGCTGCAGATCTACAAACACTTATTGTTCTCAAGCTACAGTATGAAGTCCAAGAGAGAAAAAAATAAACAACAAAAAAACTTTGATACAGCGTACAGCAGATTTACTTTTTTCAACAGATTGAGTGAACAGAGAGAGAGAGATCAGCCTTTGGTCCCAGTTGACATGAGTGAGCCCTTTTTACAATTGGCTCTCCCCTGTTCTTCCTTGGACTACATTTTTACTACAAATAAAGAGAAGCACCAAACTAGGGCTGTAGCTCCAGGGTTACTCTGACCCAATTGTCTCATTATCGCAGTCTGTCGTTAGACTTGTTTATATCTTTGTACTTGCTTCCGCCCCTTATTTAACATTAACCTTTTGGCTACTTACAGTATATCCAACTCACTAGCAGGTGCCATGGTAACATGAAAATCAGTGTTATTAACGTAACCTCTCAGTGGTCATAACGTTGGGGCTTATTTGTGGAGCTCAGAAAGTACATAGAAAACTACTTATTTTCATTTATTGCAGAAAGGATGCATTTAAAGAGCTGCACTCTATTGAATTAAAAATAACACATGAGATTAAAATATATAAAAATAACTCTTTGCTTTTAGACTTGTCACATGAAACCTGTCATCAGTAATAATTACAAGGGAGTACATCCAGTCCGCTACAATCACACAGTGATCACTGTATTCAAATGTCACTTAATGAGTATTTTGATTAAAAGCTGTCAAAAAAATCTGACTTTAAACAGACAAGTAGCCCCACATTCAGAAAACATCATCAACCTTTGCTTCTACTAAACAGCAGTTACAACAGCTCTGTTTCCTATCAGTAAAGATATTTTCAAACAATATTACAAAGAAACCCATTAATATAGATTATACTAATAACTGTTTCAACCTAAAAAGTTACCATAAAAAATAGTTATAGACAGTGTTTGGAATGTTACTTAGAAAAGTAAGTAGTTATTAACTCTGTTGTTGCTTAATCAAAATAAGGTTATTTTTAGTCAGCAAAGTAACAGTGCAGTTAGTTTTTCTAACCTATAAGTTTGATGGATTTGGTTATATTACCTTTTATGGGAACATTGAATACAACTGGTAATTAAATAATCAAATTTAAAATGTTTAATATCAATGATTAAATAAAACGGTAAATGAATTACAAAATTAAAAGCACTAAATATCAGGTTTTATACTGATCCACACCAATTTAAAGTGTGTCATGGTAGAAGTAAATCAAGATTTATTTATTTATTTATGGGAAAGTGATTGGTTGTTTTTTTTTCTTTTTTAAAAAGGCTTTAGCTATCTATTAAAAAAAGTACAATGCTAAAGCAATTTAACAAAAATAAAACAATAAAATTAAACAGTGAACACAACATTCAGTCAAAGAAAAACAAAGACTGTACTTCAAGTGCTTCCGTTTGAACAATAAGAGAATTGATTCAGGATATGTTGTACAATCAGCCAGTTGTTAGTTGTGTTGTCAGGTGACACAAGATGTGGGGCTTCATTAGATTAGAGTTGATTGTAACTGATGTGAATAAAGTCTTAGTTCTGGACATAACAAGCAAATCACTTGAACATTTAGCCTTCGGCTCCAGCGAGCACTTCCAGTTCAGGAATGCTATCATTGAATCTGCAGGCCTCAGTGCCTCTCTCTTCTTAGTCTGTGAGAGCAATCAATGTATGCTGAACATTCGCCCACATTATGGCCCCTCAGCCAACCAACGTCATGTTTGCCTCTATCTCAGCACCCATGCTCCCTCTCTGCTGTAAAAATCTGTAAACAGTCCTTCTTGACACCAGATGCTGTGCACCTATGAAAGGTAACTTTAAAGATATAGTGGAGGATGTTCTTTTTCCGATTGGATCATCAAAATAAGTGGTCCTCCTAATTGCCAATCATCCTGGTGATATGTTTACGTAAGGCCGTCCTACGTGCTCATCCCCAGGTTGCTATCTTTTTCTGCCAATGCGCACTTTAAGGCGTATATATGTGGTGAGCTACGGTTTCAGCCAGTCATTGAAGCTCACCTTACTCACAATGGCGGAGGGTCATAAGAGAGAAAATGTCTACGAAGTGTATGAGAAGAAAAGAAAGAGAGCACAGGTTGGGCTTCTACTGATGCCTACGTTTCTACTCGACAGGTAAAGTTTAGCATGCTATTTGGAGAAATCCATTTCACATCACTGCTGGTAAAAGTTAACTACCTCTATATTGTAACTTTCCATAAGGTAGGAAGATAAGTTTATTAATTTTGTAATTTGCATCGTTAGTAGTTATATGGTGGCCACAGATCCTTATTTACCCCTCAAACACGTCCAAATTTCCACTGCAGCACACACACATACAAGTAGATGATACATTTATTTATTATTTTTTTTTTTAAATCTTTTTATTAGGTTTTAACGTCAAAATACAAAATGTGCAAAAATATAAGAACAAGATATGTAGACTTTTTTTCTATAACAGAACCGAACATAAGTCGTACAGTACACATGGATAAGCCTTCCCAAATAGTGAGACAAAAAATAAAAAATTAAAAAAAAAAAAGGGGGGGGGGAAGGATTTAAGAAAAAAAAGTGCATCAATGGGTATTAATGACAGAATAAATAATTTGATAAATAATATGATAATGCAAATAGAAAGGTCAGGCAAAAGGAAAACTTAGTTGGGCACCATACGGGACGGCAATGTCTGAATAAAATCAAAAAACGGTTGCCAGATCTTTAAAAATTTAGTTGTGGAACCTCGTAGGGTAAATTTAATCTTATCAAGTTTACTAAAGTGTAAAGCATCTTTAATCCAGATTTCAAATGAGGGAGGTGAAGCTGATTTCCAGCACAGCAATATTCTACGCCTCGCCAACAGAGTGAGAAATGACACCAGATCAGCCTTAAGTCTTGACAAAGAAACCGTCTCAGAAAGTACACCAAACAATGCAGTTAAGGGATCAGGCTGGATGGACATATGAACTACTTCAGACAAGGCTGCAAAAATGTTTGTCCAATATTGCTTGAGTGATGGGCATGACCAAAACATATGGATCAGTGAGGCAGGTGTTTGATGGCAACGATCGCACTCCGGGCTAACGTTTGGGTGATGATACATTTATAAGGTACTAGCAGTCTTATTTCCGGGGAAATTTTACTAAATAAATATGGGTGAGATGGGATCCATCTGAGTGACCATATTTTTGCGTTCTGTACATCCAAGAGGAGATATGGGCTCGTGCATGCTCTCGACACGCGTTTAATAGGCGTTCCCTCACAGGAGTGAGTACAGGGTTTTGCATATGCATTTTTTGTGGAGAGGGCAGGTCTTTTCAAAAACTGCGAAAATCCTCCACTATACCTTTAATTGATAAAGCTGTAGTAAAATGCCAAAGGTAAAGGAATAGCATTACTGACAGGAGGAAAAGTGATTAAGTAAGTTGGATTACTGCATCACGGAAAAACTTATGCAGTTTCTAAGAGCATTACTAATTCACTTCGTCAGGCCATAAACCAAATCAACTTTCACTTATTATGACTAGAGGCTAGAAAATTCTCACAACAGTGGGTGCTAGAGTGGCCAAATGTATTACTCAGATAAAATATTGCCCAAGTTCTAATATCGTTTTGGACTCTTTAAAGGGACTTCTTGCAATTAGGCTATAAACACCTCACTTAGAATCTGATTCAAATCCTCTTCTTAGAAACCATAAGTCAAATGATCACCAGAAGTCATTTGTCTTGATTATGAGGCTACAAACTGGATACTAAATTCAGATAAAAAGAAAAAAAACTGAATCAAATTACTAACATGTTCAGCTTGACTATGACTGGAAACAAATGTGATCCGGTTATCATTTATCCCTAAAAATTCTGGATTAATTAATGCAATCTTTAGAGAAAGGAAATTTGATTAGCAGGATGAGGAGCTAAGAGTGACAGCATGTGTAGAGTTGATATGGATCCCCAGTAGTCTAGTTGTAAAAAAAAAAAGAAGGGGGATGTTGGATTTTTTTTTTTTTTATGGAAGTATAAATAGCCTAATTAATATATTTTATAAACCTAAAGCAATATGCATGGTATGGTTGGTACATGTCAGGTACATTGGTCATTGAACTTGACCAAGGCACCTTACAGTAGAACTGCAGTCAGTCCCTGGACTGGCATGGCTATCACTGCCCCTACATAGTTAGGGACAAATACAAAGGACAAATGTCCCGCTGGGATCAGCTTTATTCTCATGGTAGGCCACTTCTTTGATTTTCTTTATTTTGCTCAGGCTACTCGTGAGCTGAATGTGGAAAGGGCAATATTATTGCCATTACTGTTAATATATAGTAGAAATTTTACACATTCAATATTAAAATGTCACAGGGGATGGTATTTAAGAAAGATGATGATTTTTAAGATTTTTTTTTTAAGAAGGGATTGCCATCCCCCCTCAACTGAAGTACTATGGACACATTTAAAGGTGGCCATGAATCTCTTTTTAGTTGTTTTTTCATAAATACACCTGCTTTAAAAAAGTTCTACTAAAGACAGTTTTGATTAGATTTTAACATTGATGTCTATAAATACACGTAAATTTTGTAAACATTTTCTTTCTTACAAGATCTTATTTTAAGTTATCTTTCTTTAGTTAAAGGGCACCCGGTTTTTTACAACTCACTTCTTCATAAAATGTTAGATTAAGTGGTAGATTTGCAATCCATTCCATCCTGAAATATTTTTGATGGCAGGTTGAATCAAAGAGGGAAATATTGGGAGCAGCTGAATTTTATCTCCATAAAATGTCCCTGATTATACATCAAAGTAGCTCCCAGAGTCACGACTCCTTTTACAGTTTCTCTCATCTCCGAGATAAGGCATAAACTTTACATTAGCTCTAACTTTAAAGTTGAGAGTTTACTGTGTGTTTGGCATTGAGTCATTTTCTGTAGACTAAATGAAAGCAGGGAGAATAAATAAAAAGATGATGCTGAAAGAAAGCTTTTAATTCCTCACAAAGAGCTGCCCTCATAAATGAAGATGAAAAGCAGCATTCGTTTATTTGATGTGTCCCTGGATGAGTGCTTTCTCCCTCTCTTCTCTTAATGAAATAAATAGAATGGCACCAGAAATTGCTTTAACATTTCACATGCTTTACCTGTTCTCTTGATTCATTTCTGCAACTTCGTGATTCTAACAGGTTTTTTTTTTCAGTTTCTTCGTTTTCCTTTTGTTTCTTTTTATACTTTTCTTATATTTGATTTCTCTCACCTACATCAACAGCGTTCTGCAGGTGACATTATGATAAGGAACATCCAACTAAGCCATGCTGGGAAATACACCTGTGCAGTTCAGACCAAGGTGGACAGTGTGTCAATTGCTACAGATGTGGTTGTTAGAGGTAAGGACTCTCCTTATTTATCAAAAGAAGATTTAAAATTACCAATGCATGCAAAATACATAAAGTTGCAGAGATGAATGGATCAAGAAGAATACATCACATTAGATGTATGAATCCCAGAGTGCCAGTCACGGTCTATGGGACCTCAAGCACAGATAGGTTGAATCTGTTACA
Source organism: Cyprinodon tularosa (assembly GCF_016077235.1). NCBI lineage: Eukaryota > Metazoa > Chordata > Actinopteri > Cyprinodontiformes > Cyprinodontidae > Cyprinodon > Cyprinodon tularosa. The sequence goes on from NW_024038678.1 coordinate 427,615, forward strand.
TTTTATCCTCTATTAGGATATTATCTCACGCAAAAAAACATCTAAATGTTTAATTTTAGTGCATTGAGTGAACTGTCAAAAGGTCACAGGAATCCCTGACTACAAAGTTGTTGCCATTTAACTCGGTAGAGGAGCTGCTAGAAAAAGTCTCATTCTAAAATTTCTGACATCATGGATTCTGTTGCTCTGATTAAGGTAAAGGTCGTGACTGGGAACAAAGGGTCTCATGGTAGGCCGCTTCTTTGATCTTCTTTATTTTACTCAGGCTACTCGTAAGCTGAATGTGGAAAGGGCAATATTATTGCCATTACTGTTAATATATAGTAGAAATTTTACACATTCAGTATTAAAATGTCACAGGGGATGGTATGGGGGGATGGTGATATAAGAGAAAGATTTTCTTTTAAGAAGGGTAATTCTCTGTGGGGAATTACTCCAGAAAACGGAAGTTAAAAAAGTGTAAAAAAGTTAAAGACAGGTGCACAAATACTGGACTCTTGGCTGCTTCTCATTAACCTTTCGCTACAAGCTGGATTATCGCAAGATCTGAGTTTTGTGTCTGACAACAAATCGATCTTAAAAGACTACCGCTAATACGTCCATCTCTTAACAACCAGTGAGTCAGACCATACACTTGCCATCAGTGTTTTCTTGGGGTGGGCCATGTAGGAATTACAACATTAAGAAGGGCCTTGCTGTGGCATTACAAACATGGCTACCCTGGAGGACTCACCTGTTGTTACCGCAATTAACTCGGTTTTTACTAAAATACAGACAATTTCACGTTTGAAAATGGAGCAAAGAGAAGCACTTTGTGCATTTGTTGATTAGAAAGATGTCTTTGCTTTTTTTCTTACAGGATTTGGAAAAAGTTTGATTTTCCAGCTTACTGCTCTAGTTGTGAAACGTCACGATTCGCTGTTACGATTAGCTGAAACCGTAGTATGGAAGACGGCATTAGCTGGCACGTCACCCAATCAGCTCGAAGTATTGTACTAAACATCCCTCCTTTTCAAGGACAGACTTAATGACAGGCGTCCTAGATTGATAACGTAGAACTCAACTCAGTTCCACACATATCAGTCTGGCTACTGCCAGGTTAGCTTCTTATTGAAAAAAATAAGAGAAGTTCTTCCTGATTTTCTTTTACTCTTAAGTTGTTGTTTTTTTGCAGGAAAAGTTATCAGCACATTCAACTTTTTACAGCACAAAGTATTCAATGAGAATATTTCATTCATTCAGATTTAAGATATGTTTTTAGAATTTTTTTGAGAATTGTGTTGTAAGAATTTAATATAGGAAAAAATCATAACATTGTCTAATTCTTCTTAAGGTATGGTTCATTATGTTTTTGTCAATCTATATTTGTTTTACATTTTGGTCAGGTTTGCTTTTCATTATTAAATAAAATAGCTGCTACACCAAATCTCACTTTCTTCTAATCCATTTGGTATATAAACCCTGATCATGATCCAACTTATCCATGTCTAATGTCCTCTTCCTCTTCTCCTCATTAATCTTTCAAGTGTTTATCTTTCTGTGTAAGTGGACTGTAACTTATCATTCTTCCAGGTCCTCCAGACCCACCATTAGATTGTCAGGTGAATGAGATGACTGAGACCACTGCCTCTCTGTCTTGGAGGCCTGGATTGGACAACCACAGCCCCATCCTCAGCTACACTATCCAGGCCAGAACACCCTTCTCCCTCGGATGGCAAACTGTTACCAATGGTAAGCTTATGCTTTTAGAGAGACTATCTATGTAGGTCAGAAGAAATATAAATATGCTGATTTTGAAAATGTTTATTTGTTTCAAACACTATTTGTGAGCTGATATGTATAACATTGCATAAGTTGATCAATATTTTTTCCTGTGCAGATGAAACATTAATTATCATATGTCTTTTAGTCCGGGAAATTTTAAAGGGGAAAGAGCTCTCAGCCACTGTGACTGATTTAAGTCCCTGGGTTGACTATGAGTTCAGAGTTTTGGCAACCAACAGTGTTGGAACAGGAGAGCCCAGCAAACCCTCAAAGAAGACCCGCACCAAAGAAATGCGTATGTATTGTTGGGACTTTTTTGTTTGTTTGTTTTGTAAGTCTATTTCTTGCTCCTTTCTTAAACCAGTGTTTCCAAGCCTTTTTTGACTTGTGTACCCCATTGGGCATTTTTGCTTACCATGAGTACCCCTAGCAGTCAAAATTATTGATGATTGTCCAAAAGTGGAATGTACAATAGCTGAAATAAAGACAATTTTACTTAATCTTTTAATTTGAGCATTTTATAATTTCATGCTTTCCATTAAAGAAAAAAACAACATAAATATGTTGCCTGGAAGTTAGTAAGGAATCAAAATAAATACAAAATAAAATCATATTATAAACCAGTATTTAAATAAAACTGGAGCTCCTATGAGTAACTCCCTTATAATTACATAAAAAATTAATGTATTGGGAACAAAATACAGAATTAAAGTTACAGTCAGACTGACTTAATTAGTTTTATTTGTTTTCATCAAGACACGTGAGCTTGCTTTGATTAGCTCCGATAGCTCAGTGTGAAAAACAGCTGCTACCAGGCTGTTTTCTACATCTGGTCTGTTTCTCTGCATTACAAAACTTACTTTTTGATTGATAAAAGCATGTTCAATTATTCAATTGGCTCCTCACAAAGCAAAACAGATCCCAGCCCTATTTTATATTACTACTGGATAAATAAAATATTTTCGTGTACCCCTTGCATTGCACTCACGTACCCCTAGGGGCACGCGTACCCCCGGTTGGGAAACACTGTTGATAAAGAAACATGATGAAAATACTAAAAATATAGATTGATTGATACTATCAAATTCTATGTTTTATGATAGTTACCATATAATATTGGGCCTTCTTACAAAAGTTGATTTCAAAAATGTTTTCAGTTTTCAGTTTCAGGCATACTGTATGTAGGCTCGCTTTGCTCATGATTATTCACAGAAAAAGTATATCAAGTTGTATCTTTAATAAAGTAGCTCCTCATGGGTGTTTAATTCATCAAAATTCGTTTTATCCACACTCAAAAAAATCAGATATGAAAATGATAAAGCTTTTATGACAAAAACATACAATTCCATTGGAGATTCTGGTTCTGCTTGCAACCATAACAGACCCTGAGTCCTCCTGTAGGTTGCTTTGAGTAAAACAAGCTTCTCTAACAATCCATTTTGCACATGCACCTTTCTCTTATCATTAGCTTTACATTTTGACACAGCCTTGTTTCCAAACATGATTCACGTGTTGGCAGTCATATATGTGAGAGAGCCACTATTAAACTGAATATCTTAGCAGTTTTTAATTCTGGTTCTGTCTAAGTTTCTTTACCTATTTTTCTTTTTTTATCCCAATACAATCAAACCAAATTTAATCAAATTCTGAATCATATTTGAACATAATAAAGTGCACTACCACATTATACTAGACTTTGCAAAGTATACACTGCCTTTAAGTACAAAATGTGTCTGTCTAAGAAAACCAGCAAGTGGGATTGAATCCTTGTTTAGTGCCAATCTCTGATGCTGAGCAAGAAGTTTATCATTGTAAAAGGAAGGGACTTAATTATTACAATAAATCTCAAGCAGAACCAAGTTTAGGGAGGTCAGCTATTTGTGTCTACTGGCTCAGGGCTGAAAGGACAGGACAGTTACACAACAACACAAGTTATCAAGGAAAGCACAAAAAAGGTAATCATTATAAGTAATAGATGAATGAAGACATCATGTCTACAGCAGTATAGCTGTTGAGGAAGCCTTTGAAAACCAGGACTATGAAAATATCAATTTTTTTTAAGAAGGGCAAGTTTTAAGCTTTCTATAGAAAAAAAACTGCACGCTAGTTCCTGACTTTTAGAAACTAGCAGTATACCTGCAGCAATGAATACTTACTGTTCTTTGGGAACATATGGAAAATAAGGTCTAAAGTATAAGATGGTACTTGATTATTAAGGACATTATAAGTAGAAGGAAAATTTTAAAATTCAATTTTACTTTTACCAGGGAGCCAAAGACAAGAGGCAAACCTTAAGAAGTATCCCACTGTCTTCCAATTCATCAAAACTCTCACTTCAGCATTTTAGAATAACTTAAGAATTTCAATAAAAGATACTACATTGCAACGCCTCTGCTTCCTATTTTCAAAAACTAAAATGAGTCAACTAAAGGCAACATTAAATGCTTAAAAAGAAAAAAAGGTGCCACATCTATCATCCCTGCTTGATTTTTCTAAGAATTTGTTGTTTGATTCAGAGAACAAGAGGCTAAGTAAGAAAGCTGTATACAAGATGCCAGGTGTTTAAAAGGCAAATTTAACTGAACTGTGTCAGAGGAAACCTTTTTTGTATGTAGCTTCAATAGCTTTATTGTGTATTATAGCCAAACCCTAAAAGGGATTATCTTCTAACAATCAATACACATCACATATATAATTTCTTTGCTGCTTCACTGGTTATTAAAAAGTCACTTGAATAAACTGCAGTTGAACAAAATTTTGCACAAGATCAATGTTTTGGTTCTTTTAGGGTGAGTTTTAATGCATTTTGAATATCCATTACATGTTCAGCATAACTGCCAATCTATATTATCTTTCTTGATTGATAAATACGGTTAGTTTAACAAAGCAATGTTTTTGGCGTGTTAGTGCCTAGAGTGACTCCAGCGAGGGTAAGCGGTGGTGGTGGAGGACGATCGGAGCTTGTCATCACGTGGGAAGTAAGTGTGCAGATAATTACATGTGATTCTTTAAGCTTTACCTGGTTGTACGTGTTATATTGGTGTTTGGTTTTTAATATACGGTTCTATTTTATACTACTAGAGGCGACAAAAGTAAGGCTAAACAATAATCACTCTCAAATTTACTAGATTTGTCATGAATCGAGGACAGATGGACCCAGTATTCAGGAGAGACAGTCAGTAGGAAAGTTCAAAAGGTTTATTAAAATAAAACAAAACAAAAGTGGAGCTGTGGCTCGCGGACACTGCAGGCGGGGGGCGGGGCACCGCCCAATCTCAGACACTCTGGTTTAACAGTCCAGACCACGAGTGTCCCCAGTGCTGCAGTCCCAGAGGTGATGCTGGAAGCTGATCCTGGTGAGGGATCCAGAACAGACAGGAACAGGCAGGATCCAGATCAGACAGGAACAGAGACAGGTGGCAGGATCCAGACTTCCAGGCATCCACAGGCTTCCAGGAGGGTTCAGAGTCTTACTGGGACCAGAAGCATGACCAGGTGGTCACGCACAGGTGCAGACAGGCAGGCACAGTGGAAGAGGGTAGCCGAGACAGGACGTAGGAACCGGAACTTGAAGCAGACTTTAAACTGGTCTCCACCCTGGAGCCAGGCTTACTTTGATAAAAACTGAACCTCCCCCCATAATGAGCCAAAAACCCAGAGGACTCCGCAGGGGAGGAACAGTGGACGATCAGGAGACGAGACAAACACTAAAACCCTCTTTCCACTGGCAGCTAGGATCCAGGACATTAACCAAATAAAAACTGAACAGACAGACTGACAGAAAGACAAGCAATGATCTGGCACTGAATGCTCAGGCTGAACTGAATATAAACCAAAGGAAACAGGTGAGAGGAATAAATTATAATTGAGGCTGGGAAGGAAGAGGGCAGGTGAGAGGAATTACTAATTAGGGGAGAGCAAACAGGCCAGATCATGACAAGATTTGCTTGTTTTTTTGACTCAGCACTTTACTGTAGTTCTTCTATATTTCTTTGAATCGGGTAACATCAGGAGGAACACAAAAGCCTACTTCTAATGAGTACCTTGTCTGTTTTTTTTGCTGCCTTCTTAGCCTGTTCCAGAGGAAATGCAGAGCGGGCCAGGCTTTGGTTACGTGGTGGCTTTCCGCCCTCTCGGAGCACAAGGCTGGATGCAGGCAGCCGTCACATCCCCTGATGCTTCAAGATACGTTTTTAAGAATGAAAGCATCCCTCCCTTCTCCCCTTATCAAGTCAAAGTTGGGGTTTACAACAATAAGGGCGAAGGGCCTTTTAGTCCTGTTACTACCATCTACTCAGCAGAAGAAGGTGCATACCATAAGTATTCTACTCCGGTCAGATATTAAAAATGTTTTAAACAGCGACTACACATGTTTGTGTGAAATATTAGTGTAGAAATTACAATTTCTACAGCACCAAAATAGTAATAAAATGATTTAAATTCACCAAAGAGGTTATCTTTCTCTTGAAATTATAAAAAAAAATACTAGATAAAGCCGCTCTATTTTTTAGTCATAGTGTGAATGTGGGTGTAGAGAATGCATGAAACTCTAAGTATCATGTGTATGTTTTAGAACCCAGCAGAGCTCCAGTCAAGCTAAGGGCGAGGAGTGTTTCAGCATCTGAAGTCGAGGTCACCTGGAAGCCGCTGGCGTGGAGCAACAGCCGAAGACGTATCCTTGGCTATGAGGTCAGACCACCAGAAGCTGTCTTACTTCGACATGCAAAAATGCAGTAAACATTGCAAACAGAATTGGATTCCTTTTAATGCAATGTGCTTCTTTTTTTGAAGCATTTCTGCCATTTTGTTTATTAATTTTTTTATTTTTTCAATCAGATTGCACATAATGCCCCATGCTAAAGAGGGAAGAAATAAAAGTGTACAGTGGAAATAATCAAGTGTGACCTGAACATCTTTTGTGTCTAGCTGCTGTACTGGAGAGAGAAGGAAAAGCCGGATGCAGCCAGTGTGGTCAGAACAGAGGGGAATAAAACATCAGTACTCATCAGGGATCTGGAGGGCAGCAGTACCTATTACATGTCCCTGCGGGCCTATAACAGCGCTGGAGTGGGTCAACAGAGCTACATAGTCAATGTCACGACCAAGAAACCACGTAAGGGGTCCACTTAAAAGATGCTGTTGGCGAATGGAAATGTCCTTTTGTGTATTGTATTTTCCCTGCTGCTGTCTTGTTTGTTTTTTCTTCCTTTTACCTTACCTTACAGGCCAGAGTCTGTTGAGTCACTATTAGATGAGGAAAGTGGGAAATCCTCACAATGGAAAGATTAGCTCCTTTCATTTTTTCCTCTGCATCAGCTATTTTAATAAGTTTGTGTGTTACTTACATGTACATTTAAATTAATTATGTGCCTTTCTAAGCAGGGTGGGTCAAACATCTTAATTAAATTTATCATTTTTAAAAACAAATAATTTGAATTTATTGTAATTGTTTTCTAATACAGTCATTATATGTACAGCTGCAATAAACTTTTAGATATTTACTAATTACTGAATATCTTTTAGCAAGTTGCACTTCTAAAAAACTCTTTAACAAGCTTCTAAATTTGTTTCATCAGTAATTATAATGACTGGTTATATGACCACTTTATTTTTCATTTGTAACAATAGTCTAAATTGGTTTTTGAAATTGGTTTGTTTCCTGGCATGACAACAAAGAATACTGTAGTCCACAGTGAGGTTTAAGTGAGGGGGGTGTGATGGTAATTCCAAAATTTTTAATATTTCCTTGTTTATCTTTTCCAAGATCAGTTAGGATGTGCCTTTTGGATCTTTGCAGTGTTCAAAATGTTCCAATTATGTCAAAGCTTTAACCATTTGACCCAAACCACCAGGCTTGGATAAAAGTAACAGGTTCGAATGATTAAGAATGATCAGAAACTACTCAATTTTAAAGCCTCAAATGAACCGCAAAGTGTTGAATTTTACACCCTGCCATTTGCTGAAAGAATCCCTAATTCTGCAGTAAGAAATTTCCCCACTGGGTAAAATAAATTTTATATTTCTTTTATTTCTACAACATTCATACCTTGCTGATATGTAAACCAGCCCACAGATAAAAACCTTATTCAGGAGAAATGGGTGTAGGTCCGAGGATTTAGTTGTTATTTCAGGCAAACAACAAGAGTTTTTTTGAGTCGCTATAGTAAGCCTTTTAAATCTAAAAACACAGCCAAGAATAGGCCTGGACAATCAGTTTTATTTGTAATATAATCTCAATAAAAAAAATTAAAAAAAATTTCCAAATACAAGAGAATCATGTATTATTATTAGTTCATTTGTTTTTCAATTTAAAACCAAGAATGAAAATATGAGAAACAATTGTTTTTGTTTTTTTATTTTAGTTTCATAAAATAAAAGAAATATTTTCACACTATAATAAATATGTGGCAAATGGATAATGAGAGTATGATTTTACCTTTTCCAAGCTTTCTTTGGTTTCTGATGTAATGCTTTTTGTGACTTTTATGAGGTACAAGTAGCAAGTAAAAGAAGAAAGGAGAATCACAAGGTGCCTTGGTAAAAAAAAAAAAATAATAATAATAATCCAACAGCTGCTTAGAAGGTTTTTCGGCTGTATATCTTCTATTTATTTGAAAATCATAGCAGCAACCTACATAGTGACCGCTAATGAATAAGTAGCCTACAACAGGTCATTTCATACTTGCTGTCTTCCAATGTTTATAAACATGAAAAAATGATAATTATTATTTTGTTTTATATAAGCAGAGATGGCAAAAGTACTCACTTTCCGTACTTGAGTAAAAGTACAGATACTTGTGTTAAAAAATACTCTGATAAAAGTGGAAGTACTGATTAAACTTCTTTACTCAAGTAAAAGTAACAAAGTACAGGCTTGTAAATTTACTTAAAGTATAAAAGTAAAAGTAGAAACCACTTTTTTCATGCCGTTGCCTACATTTTAAATGGATGTCTGCCAATAGGACTAGATCTCCGTTGTGTTCATTTTCAATCATCTCGTCGTCCATACTACTAGCTTAACGCCACCGCCACCAAGCTGCAATGATTTGCCGCAAATGAATACCGCCGAATCTGTCGATTCATCTTGTAGTGGTGCGTCAAATGCAACGTAGATTCCCATGCAATTAGATTGAATTTGGTATTGATGACGTGAAAAATAATAACGGTAACTCCATTGAAATGATTCAAAATTAAGTAACGAGCCAATTTTTTTAAATGTAAGGAGTAGAAAGTACAGATATTTGTGTAAAAATGTAAGGAGTAGAAGTAAAAAGTCGCCATAAAAATAAGTAGTAAAGTAAAGTAAAAATATCAGAAAAATCTACTTGAGTACAGTAACGAAGTATTTGTACTTCGTTACTTCCCATCTCTGTATATAAGTAATGGATATGTAAAATTATTTATTAATGTATGCAAATCATTAAGAAGACTGAACTACAAAAACTTAGAGCAGAGAGGCTACTCAGATTTGCCCTGCAAAACGAAAAAAGAATCAAGGTTTGGATTTCTGAATCAGGGATATTCATTCATGTCTGCACCAATCAGAGCCAATATTAAATTAAGGAGAAAAAGTCACATAGAGCATTGCCCTGTTTTGTAAACAGGTGCATCTTTCAACATATAGTATGGCACAAATTGGTGAGAAATTTCATTGTTCTGGGAGCACAAACCAATAGATGTTTTTGGGCTTCCACACATTTTTATATACAACTGACTTGATAGTATTTGTTTTTTTTTGTTTGTTTTTTTACCTGAGAGTGTTTGGGATTGAGGTAAATAACTTAAAAAGCTCATAAAGACGAGATGCTATAAGAGCCCAAAACAACCTAAAAATTTTATGAAAGTATTCCCTATTCATGAATGACTGTATTCCAGGCAACAATAAAGTCCCAAAGCAATGGACTCTGGACAATAGCGCATTCAGGACTATTAAAACAATAAAACCTTGAAGCCTGATGCATATGCTAAGAGTTTGTTAAGAGGGAAATCTGAATAAATATAGCAATTTTGGTAAAAAAAAAAATAAAAAAAATTGCAGTTTTTGACTTGACATTTGGAAAAGAATCACGTAGTCTTGGTGCAAAGCATAAAGCTTGGAGGTTGGATAATCATGTGAGAATGCTAACAATAGCACTGGTGTGTTATTCAGAGTAGATGCAATGATAAAACTTGGGATGCCGCATGTAAGTTAGCTCAGGCAATCAACTTCAGCTTCGCTGCTGTAATCATTTTACATATTTCTTTAAAAATCTCTCTTTCAGCCATTGATATTCTCTAAAACAGAAAAGTGGAAGAAAAGAGGGGCTCAAAAAAACAATTAAAGACATAAATTGATATTGACATGTATGCCCTTGATAAGTGAACTGTAGCTGAAAACCATAATAAAGGATTTCTCAACCAGGAAAATTTCCAGTCACTATTACAAAGATTTTGCTGTATGGACAGATTTATATGTGCATATCTGATTTACGATCAAACAGTGTACTTTATCATGGAGATGAATATTGACAAAAATTGATTTTTTTCCCCACACCTTTCTTGTACCTTAAATGCATCATACTCAAGCTTTATGGCCTCTGTAGCATGTATTATTATATCATAAGCCTATATGTTGGATAAGAGTGAAACAAGCCTTCAGAGATGTTCTTCGAAACTGAGGGAAAGACACTTTCAGACAGGCATGTGGCATTTAAACATCTCAAACATTATCTGATATTAGATGATATAGCATTTTCCATACCCCACTGAACTAACAGTTAAGAATAGTCCACTAGCAGAGTTCCCTACTAACAGAGGCCTGACAGGCTAATAATGAGATTTCCTACAAATTAATATGGTTGTGGGTTATTTATTGATTCAACCATCTGCATCTTTTCCTCTCCCACTCATCTTTCACCCTGTTGTCTTTTTCTAGCTCCCAGTAAAGCCCCAGGTAGAATAATGTGGGGTACTTCCAACTCTAAAGTCATTCTGAGTTGGGACCAGGTCCATGCCCTGGAGAATGAGTCTGAAGTCACAGGATACAAGGTGAGTATGTCACACTTTGGGTTAAAGAGGTTGAGATGACTACATAGTCTTAAATAGCCAACTTGTCCATCTACATTTACACCGTACTCAAAACTATTACAGCACATTTACAGGTGCAAATGTGCTTGTATGTGCAGAACAAATCTTCTAAAAAGATTGAAAGTGATTTTTATTTGGATGTCAGCAGTCAGGGTGTGCAAACCTTTTTGTGTGTGTCTGTTCATTAATATGCAGATCATATTCTGATGATCAAACCATGCAAATTCCTTGGTGGAGATGCTGCAAATGTAAACTGCCACTCCATGAAAAGAGATTTTCTAAGTCTGACGCTCAGCTGTGGCCACAGCTTTTGAGTCTTATTTAGTAGTTCTCAAAGTCAGGTCCAAACTGACACGAAAAAATATCTTTGGTCATTGTGGCCACAGAGGAAGCGTTGGTATAATGACAGATGATGAAGGGAGATTTAGTTCCTAACAAAAGAAATTAAAATAGTAGAATGAAATAAAGGAAAAAAAGTCTCTGCAGATAGCCATTAATTAATGCAAGGTGATGGCTGATTACAGTCTAAATAGTTAATCCACAGCATCAGAGATTTTTTTCTCTCCGTACATGGTAACAAAGCTGGAAGGACGATTAGGTTTTATACATATGCACCTGTTGTAAGAAAGAAAAACCTTTAATTTTAGATTAATTATTATAAGTTTAATTATTTACTTTTGGTATTTTCATTATTTTACATTTGTTTGTAGCACTAGGAGATAGACTACCTATTTAAAGTGTTCTATAAACATGAATTAGGATTCATGCCAAATAACCTAACAATCATGTTTTTGGACTGTGGGAGGAAGCCGGAGTACCCGGAGAGAACCCACGCATGCTCAGGGAGAACATACTTTGGAAACCTTTAAGCTAATAAATGGCTTTAAATACCAATAAATCACTTTTTATTGTATCTTAACCTAAAGCCGGGCATACACTGTGCGATTCTTTGCCCTTTTCGGGCCGACTTTCCAGTCGTGCAAGAATTTTTCGATCAGGCCGACTTTAAAGGCACACTATGCAACATTTTTCAGTTAATTAATGTGTTCCATAACGTTATGGATGATTAAATGATTCATTTCAGGTTGAACAAAGGTATTCTCGGCCGCCCTGGTGGTCTGTGGGGGAAATACCGCACTTGCAATTGCAGGAGCACCGACCCGCACCCACAGGCTCAGAAGTCTCGCGAGAGTCAGTCTTGCTTTACGGCGAGAACTGCTACACGCCCCCAGTTAAAAGCATTCTCAATGCTAGCACAGTGGCGATCTTTGTGCAGTTATGCTACGTTCACAATCGGACGCAGCAAAATCGCGTCTGCTGCTTCATTTTTGCTGCTTGTACCAGTTAGTTCTGACACGCGGCTGAAGCACATTTGCTGCTCTGGCTGCGCGGTGCAAAAGTGTGTCTGACGCGCTTTGGGCGGAGCTTCACTATCCTTTCTCTGCCTTGCAGCTATATTTGCTGTGATCAGTGGGAATAAAGTAGTTTCAATATGTGTTTAAGTGAGAAAATACACCTGAAAACGTAATCAGTGCCGTCAGTTCATTCAGATTATTATCCTGCCTTCAATATTTTTTCTGTCGGAGCCGCTCAGACCCCCACATACCAGCAGTGCGCCGACAGTTGGGATCCCTTCATCAGCAGCCTCTGGCCGAGTTGCCTCCTCGCGGTTCACCGCGGCAGCTGGTAGGTGTTTTTCATCTAAATAATCCAAACTGCATATTCTGCCGGCAGATTTCTGCATTTTAAGTTAATTTAGGCGTCAATAAACTGTTTAAGAGGAGTGACGCGCTGCTTCAGCTGCTCAGACGTGCTGCGCCTGCTGCTCAGAACGCGCCGCGGGACCTTTTGCTGCGCCTTGATGTTACGTTGCATGTAAACTCGCTGCTTCTGTCGCGCCAGCTGCGGTGTGAATGCAGCATTAGTCATTTGTTGCGTTCGCCTGTCTGCTAAGCTCAAAACAACCGCGCCTGGCTTGACGGAGAAACCAGGAGAACAGCTGTGCATATTTACGACAGTGCACTTTTACTTTCGCCTTCTGGGGGGAGCCTCGCTGGGAAATCAACACCGGTTGCATAGTGTACCTTTAAGCCTGATCGTGCACCGTGTTGTGTATAGAAGGTAACGAGGGGCGATCAGCCTCTCGCAACCACCTCCCAATAAGGAATCGTGAGGTTGGCGAAAATCAAACATGTTTAATTTTCAGTTGGCCGTCGTGGGAAAATTGCTCAGGGTTTTAGACGTACAGTGTGAGCAGGTAGATCACATCGTGTCGCACAGTGTAAGAACATGCATGTCCGGCTTTACTGGACAAGACAATGCAAGGATTCCGAGTTGCATTTTAAGAGGAAAGGTGAAAAATATAGGAAAACAGTCACACAACATATTAACCATGCACAAGCAGAAAGAAAGAAATTAGAGATGTTAATCCTTAGTTAAACAATGAAAGGAAATCTTTCTACCATTACTGGATCTATAAGGACTGGCAACAACCACAGATAGTAGCAGAAGTGGGAGGCAGGGTTTGGCACAAGATCAGAAGATCAAGACTGAGAGAAAGAAGCAATAGCCTGATGGACAAGAAAGATAAAATGAAAAAAAATATTTATACTCAATTCCAAAGTGTAAAATCATCTTTGTCCAATAAAACGATGATCTCCTCTAAAGCTACATTTTTTACTTTTCAGATTAAAATATTATTCCTTAATTTATTTGGTAGACATACAGTATGAAATGAAAATAACTTCTTTCTCAAGGTTACCAAACGTGGATCATTTGTAATGGATAATAAAAAAAGTTGGTATTTAAATATTATACTTTGTTTGATTAATTTTTATAGATGGAGTATTGTTGCAAAAGTCACATCTTTATTGGTCCAAATATGCACTTTAACGCATAGCTAAACCGCAATTCAAGGCAAAGTTTAATTAGATAAAAAAAAAAACTGTTGCAAAATAGGGAATCAGAGAGAAGAGCAAAATTTCCACAGTGAACTGGGTTATAATTATAAAAGGTTGATGACAGCTGAGAAAAGTAAAGCTGGTTTACAGGGATAATCAACAGCCTAAATCTGACAAAATGAGAGGAAACACGACCATTTATAATTAAAAGGCTCAAGGCTTTAGCTTTGATAGGAGGTAGGCTATTCAGAAGTAAGTCAATGAAGGCCAACAACTCAACATAATCTGAAAAAAAATCTTAATAAATAAAACATGTATGAAGTATTTGTATCATACAGCTGCAATTGAACACCTGAAAAAAAAATCTATGTTGATATTTGATACAGTAGCCTCTCTTTGCAATTACAGAGGTCAAACGTTTACTTTAGTTTTTTCCCCAGGTTTTCAAACACTGCAGGAGGGATTTTCGCCCAGTTTTCCACACAGATCTTCCTTAGATCAGCCAGGTTTCTGGGCTGTCGCTGAGAAACACTGAGTTTGAGCTCCCTCCAAAAATTCTCTATTTGGTTTAGGTCTAGAGACTGGCTAGGCAATGCCAGACCCTTGATATGCTTCCTCCAAAACCACTCCTTGGTTATCCTGGCTGTGTGCTTCGTGTCATTGTCATGTTGGAATACCCGGCCTCCAGCCATCTTCAATGCTCTAACTGAGGGAAGGAGGTTGTTCCCAAAAATCTTGCAACACATGGCCCCAGTCATCCTCTTCTTAATGTAGTGCAGTCGCACTGTCCCATGTGCAGAAAAATACCCCCAAAGTACGATGCTACCACCCCAATGCTTCACAGTAGAGATGGTGTTCTTGGGATAGTATTCATCATTCTTTTTCCTCCAAACATGGTTAGTGGAATTATGACCACAATGTTCTATTTTGGTCTCATCTGACCACATGACTTTCTCCCATGACTTCTCTGGATCATCAAATGATCATTGGCAAACCTAAGACGGGCCTTGACATGTGCTGGTTCCAGCAGGGGAACCTTCCATGCCATGCATGGTTTCAAACCATGACGTCTTAGTTTATTACCATCAGTAACCTTGGAAACAGTGGTCCCAGCTCTATTCAGGTCATTGACCAGCTCCTCCCGTGTAGTTATGAGCTTATTTCTCACCTTTCTTAGGATAATTGAGATGCCAAGAGGTGAGATTGACAGTCATGTTTAACTTCCATTTTCTAATGATTGCTCCAACAGTGGACCTTTTTCTCAAAGCTGCTTGGCAATTTCCACATAGCCCTTTCCAGCTTTATGGAGGTGTACAATTTTTTTCTCTAGTGTTTTTGAACAGCTCTTTGATCTTGGCCATGTTAGTAGTTGGATTCTTACTGATTGTATAGTGTAAACAGGTGTTCTTATGCAGCTAACGACCTCAAACTGGTGCATCTAATTTAGGACAATAAATGGAGTGGAGTTGGAGATTTTGAAGGCAGACTAATGGGTATTTGAGAGCCAAAATTCTAGCTGATAGACAGGTGTTCAAATACGTATTTGCTGCTGTATCAAACAAATAAATAGTTTAAAAAAAATCATATATTTAAATTACTGGATTATTTTTTTTAGATTATGTCTCTCACAGTGGACTTTTTTTTTCTTTAACCCTTATTTAACCAGGTAAAAATCTAATTGAGATTAAAAACCTCTTTTTCAAGGGAGTCCTGGCCAGGAGGCAGCAAAGTTACATAATAAACAGAGATTAAAATAAATGGTATATAACAGGTACATAAAAAATATATCAAGTAAAACAATTACAGATAGTTGAGGTTCAGTTTCAACTTAACAGCATTTAAAGATAAAAACTCTGTCAACCTCCAGTTTCTTTGTAAAAAATTCCATGCACAAGGAGCAGCGTAGCTAAAGGCTTTCTTCCCTAGTTCTGCGTGAGCAACAGCTGATCATTGGGGCTCAGGGCAAAAGAAGTCGTTTTTTTCTGTGTAAGTAAGGTACAAATGTAAGAGGGCAGTAATCCAAGAAGGGATTTTTTTTTTCTTATAAAAAAGGTAACCATAATCTAAGACCGATAAAAATGTGGCAGAGACGAGGTGCTTTTTTACCCCTAAAGAAAAATGTGTCTTATTAACTTTTAATTTCTTCACAAGTTTATCAATAAAAGGTTTGAAGGTGAGGAAGTCAACAATTAAAATTCCAAGGTATTGTTATACATGTACCACCTCAATGAAATTCCTCTTCTGAGTGGACAATACTGGAAGGGTTTGAGGCACTTTCTTATGATTTCAAAATAACATTAACTTTGTTTTGTCAGCGTTAAGAAATAATTTAAGATGAATAAATGAATACCGTGCACTAAAAAATCCTTTCTGTAGGGAATTAATAGCCTGTTCAAGAGATGACCCAAAGCAATACATAATGGCATCATGAGCATAAAAATGCATATTAGGATCAGAGAAATTTTGTTCAACATTGTTGATGTACAAGATAAATAAGAGGGGCCCCAAAACAGATCCTTGTGGCACATGCACCTATGATGACCCCTCCATGAGTTCTAAATGGGAGAACTTGCAAAATAGCAGGGTGCTCAAATAGTTATTTTCACCACTGTATGTCCATGTGGTAGAAATCATTTGTACATTCCAAAATAGTTGTTTGGCATTTATGATTTATGCAAACCTAATGCAAAATATTTCTGGGACTAAGTATTGGTTTAAAATCTTTAGGTATTTCAACATTAGGATAGAAAATTAAATAAAGATAATGAAGCATTGCTATTTATTAATCAATTACTAATTGTAAATATTTGCATTACAATCAACCTTAAAAACATATTTATTTCCCAATCCTGAGACTAACGTGTGATGAGGTAGTCGACAGGATTATGACCAAATAATGAAGCGTGCTCATCATCAAGCAATCATACAGTAAACTTTGTACTGTAGCACCTTGATGACAAGTGCCTGGGGTGAAGTGATCCAACAACAAATGCCTTCAATTCTGTTTCCTGCAGGTGATGTACAGCAAGGACAAACACAGCCACCCTAGCGTGGTGGAGACCAACAACACCTCCTTGGAGTTATCACTGCCAACGAACCAAGAGTATGTGATCCAGATTAAACCTTTCAGCGAGGGAGGGGAGGGCATAAGCAGCGACCAGATTACCGTCCGCAAACATAAAGGTGGGTTAGCTCTGAGAAATAAAATCCAGGTTTATACCTTAACATTCTAGAGATTTTCTTTTTGATTTTGTTCCATCTTCACTTTTGTGGCTTTTCCTGTGACTCAGATTTTGAAAAAGTAAAACTGTGATGTTAGATAATAATAAACCCTCTAAATACAAGTTATCACACAGTTGCATTTAATTAAGTAATTACTTCTTGTCTCTCTATGAGTAATTTTGCACATGTGACTAAATGGTTAAGAAGTCATCCCTTTCATATAGTACCTGTTAGAATAGTTGTTTTTTTTACAAACCTGAGAAGATATTTATAATTGAGCAGCATACTGGCTTCATCATGCACTTTAAATTGGAAGGAGCTTGTAGTCTTATGGTGGATGTTTGCATTTTAATCAAACATATGTCTGTTGATGCACTGATTCATCCTATAAGCCCAATGAAGGTTTTCAAAACAGTGCCTGTTGTGCTACTGCCATCTACTGATTGCTAGATGTACTCACACCTAAAGTACTTCAGTAGTTTGTGTGACTAATGGATACATTTAAAACTGTACACTGTATGTTTTCAGTTTTGATCTGATGTATGTATTTCAGATTCAATAACCATGGGAGCAGCCCCGGCGTCTTTGGGATTTTCAGTGGTCAGCCTTGCAGCTGCTATTCTCACAGGTAGAATTCTGCTATGACAAACATCTAGAAAATACAGCTTCTTATTCAAAGGGAAGGGACAGCAGGTCAGAGACTACACAAGGCCTACGGCCTCATTTCCTCTTCCCTTCTCTACCCTACCACATCTCTCCTCTACAGACCACAAAGGTCTTTTTTTGTGAGGAAGATTATTTTTCTTCACATTTCTAAGTGGTCGCTGAAAGGAATTTCCACTTTAAGAATTTGCTTTTATGAAACTGAAAAGGACGCCTTGACTCAGCTGACTCCAGCCTTTTGGAAGATGTGTTTTTCTCATCTACTTTCTAACTGCTGGGTATTCTCATACATTTGTCACCTTGGAGGATAAACTAGGACATGTAAATTATTTCCAAAGGACCTTTGCAGGTTGTTTAAAAAAGTTACTTTCTGCGTGTACTACTGAGTTCTTTCTTCATGAATCGAATTGAAACATAACTGTGATTGAAGGGGACCTAGCCTAACCTTGACCATGGAAGATCAGAAGCTTTTTTTCTTTGCCCACAAAATGATTATAATTCCATTAAATGGAACACAAATGGGTTGGACTCTTTGCTTTAAGACATAACAACATTTGGGACCTTTCTGTTTTTCTCTGCTTCCATTCCTCACATTACAAGTTGCCATAAAACTGAATGGAACCAAAGGTATGTGACTGACATAGTGCAGCTCCACTGCTATATCCCAAGAAAAGGCAGCCTCTACACCCACCCCCTTGTTTAATTTCTATGTCAAGCAGCTGGCTTATGTTAAAATAAATTCCTCACTTTGCTCTATAATCCCTCATCAGTGTATAACCAAGGCAAACATGTATGGAAACCTCAGGTCCCAAATGAGCCTTAAAGTCTCATAATTACCATTCAGCTAATCATTCAGGAATTATTATTTATTATTTTTATCTTTTAGATCATATACAGGAATCTTAGCTCCAGATCATGTCTTTGAATGTTTAAAACTCAGAAAACTAAATGCTTTTTGTTGTCTTTATGTCCTGATGAGCATTGTTAGGTGATGCAGATTTCTGGCTTTTCTAGCTTAGTTTGTATCAAAACCAGAACAATATCTCACTGTCAGTCGGTCAATTTGTGTTAAGGATGGTTGGAAAGAATAACCTTTTAATAAAGATCATGCCATTTTCCTCTTTTCTGTCATCAGTGTTAACGTGTTGCCAAATCTTTAAATGAAAGTGTTGCCTTTCATACGGCTCATGCAGTTTTGGGTAAAGCTTTTAAGACGTGTTTATATCACTTCTACATTTCTACTTTTTGTCGTGGAAATATTACATTTGCATTAAAATTTCTTCCGTCTATATAAAGTTGCTGTTGTTTTGTTTTGTTTTAAAATAATCAAACCAATAAGCTACCACAATGCTTTTCCCATTTTTTGTCATGTTCCAACTAGAGATGCACAGATCTGAAACCGGGATATTGGCTCCGATATTGACTAATTAACTAATTAATGGATCGGATATCGGTGATGTGATATTGGATATCAGAGATCCAATTAGTGCACTTTACATGCAACTTTTCTTTCTTTGTTTTTGTTGCTTATTTGTTAATAATATAAAATATAAAGTACATTTATATTTCTGTGATGATTTGTAACCCTTTAACAATATTATTTCAAGTTTAAAGCCTCCATTCACATGGGAAAATATGTGATTGATTCATTAAACAGTTGAATCAGATTGTATTGGATGTCAGCCAATACAGTAGTAGCCATTCAAAATTCCCAAACCTTTCCTTGATGGGCCCTTGGCTAGTTCTTGGCTGGTGCCCTACAATTCCTACAAATCCAAAAATATTATTTATGTCATGATCTGTGGACATTAAGATCGAATGAGAAGCATTATCTACTGACCCTGTAATTCAGTGATAGGGTGGAATCAGAGGGAAAAAAAATGCATGCCCAGGAGAAGGCCAGTGGCTGGAAGTTGGAGGGGAATTTGCTGGGACTTTCAGGGAAGTTGGCTTCCATTCGACTGGCATTTGACTGAGAAGGGCCATTTTGAATGGCTGCTACTGTATGCTCCGCCCAGGTATTGGTTTTGGATTAGATTGGAAAAAAATGGATTGTTGCAACTCTAGTTCCATCTAGTTGGATTTCATTGGGGTGTTATGTTGGACAATACAAAGTAGTGCATATTCACAAAGTGGTAGGAAAACATTGTATGGCTTTCTACAATGTATTTAAAGCCAAAACCCATTATTCTGATGCTGAAATCAAATCCAGTGCAAGTAGTTACCTTCAGTGACTTCTGAGGAAATCTACAGATAAATGGATCTTAGTATAAGTACAGGTACTCTCTATATGTTAGAAAGCATTATTGAGAAATAGCATCATGAAGGAAAGGAAAAAAGCAGACAAAGTTGTGCATTAGTTGCAGGGAAGTGTAATGAAACATCACTAGTTTTTGACATCCTGTATCTTGTGTGTAGCACTTTCCTTTTGTTGTTTTTTTAGATTGTATTCAAGTTTAACATTGAATTCAATATTTATCATGTTGGCTGTTATTGTTATAAGTTGGTGAGTGTCAGTAGTAACCATGGAGATGATGCAGAGGGATGGATCTTAGTAAGGAGAAGCTAGAGGTGGGAGAACAAATGAGAACACTGCAAAAACTTATTTTATGAAAAAACTATTTAGATTTACCTTTGAAGAGGCAGGACAGTTGAACAGGAACCTTTAAAAAGTGCTGGATAGAAGTTCAGTGCACAGGACAGAATAGGCAAATGGTCTTTCCTTAGATTTGTAATAACTTCAGATCTGAGGATTGTAATCCAACTCTTAGCTTTTTGAAATCTGAAAACAGGCTGAAAAGTTATTTTAGAAATATCTTTTATTTCAAGATAAAGCTTTGGGTTTTGTTTCTTATTAATTTGCTTAGGTTTTTATAAGCAGCTTGATATGCTAAACTGAATAAATAGTTATTTTCACATAAAGTTGAAATCAAAAGCTTCTTTATACATCAAATAAAATGTTCATATGAAAATTACAGTTCCACTGTATCCATAATGTGATTGAAGGGCTCTGTGAACCAATGTTCCAGGCTGAATTATAACCGAAGCCTTCCCCTGAATATTCCAATAACTTAGGAAGCTACAGAAATAACTCAGGTAGAAAAATCTGTGTACAGGACAGCTAATAGTTATGCAATCTACAAGTCTGTGGCATGTTGGTTTGTTGTTTGTTTTTTGTTTTTCACCCACATGCAGAAACAGAGCTAACCAGTGGGTTTTAATGTTTTATTTACAAAAGCAACAAGAACCTGGAAGCAGAACTTTCTGGTTGGTCTGAAGGGAGAAAGCAGACTGATCAGGAAAGAGTTTTATGACAACTGATGACTGATTGATTTGCTTATTTATGGGATGAAGGGGAGGTAGCATAGATCTGTCGGGGTTTTATTCAGCTGGCTTTGCTGTACCGAGGAGGTGATAAAAATGGGAGTGAAACCAGAGAGCATTGGTACTGCAGAGACGTCCTGTTATAGAGCGGGCATGCAGGTGATGAAGACAGAACTGCTGCACACAGGTAAGACCTTTCCCATGAAGATCAGAGACAAACTGAGTTTCACTACTGCAGCTGTCTGTAACAATAACAGAGTCCACATTGCTGGTGAAGGTTCTCTTTCGTCCTGGCCATAGTCATTGCAAAAAAGTAAAAAAAAAAAAACAGTGGGTTTTTTTCAGTCCAGTGGGTGTTTAAACTTTTTTGGAATGAGTCCACATTAAAAGAGATTCACAAGCAGACTGCTTGTTCTGTTCAACTGGGCTTGCAAATATTCTCAGGTTTGCAGCAACATGGATCGGCGCAGCCACCAGCAAAGGTCCTCTCTGTGACAGGAAGCTCACTCACACCAAAAAAAAAGCAAAAACCCCAGAGACCCTAACAGTCTGGGACATATGATTGCATGACAAGAAGAAAAGCACTATTGATTGAACAGTAAAATTTCTGTCTAAGGTGCACTACTGTAGAAGCCATGTAGAAGGAAACAGCAGACAGATGGAAGAAGATGCTCTGGCAAAATGTGTGTTGGTCTGTTACATAGAATCCCAATGAAATACAGGTGCTGGTCATAAAATTAGAATATCATGAAAAAGTAGATTGATTTCAGTAATTCCATTTAAAAAGTGAAACTTGTATATTATATTCATACATTACATACAAACTCATATATTTCAGATGTTTATTTTGTTTAATTTTGATGATTACAAATGACAACAAATGAAAATCTCAAATTCATCATATCAGAAAATTAGAATATTACTGAAGACCAATAAAAACAAAGGATTTATAGAAATGTTGGCCAACTGAAAAGTATGAACATGAAAAGTATGAGCATGTACAGCACTCAGTATTTAGTTGGGCCTCCTTTGGCCTGTATTACTGCAGCAATGCGGCGTGGCATGGAGTCGATCAGTCTGTGGCACTGCTCAGGTGTTATGATAGCCCAGGTTGCTCTAATAGTGGCTTTTAGCTCTTCTGAATTGTTGGGTCTGGTGTATTGCATCTTCTTCTTCACAATACCCCATAGATTTTCTATGGGGTTAAGGTCAGGAGAGTTTGCTGGCCAATTAAGAACAGGGATACCATGGTCCTTCAACCAGGTACTGGTAGCTTTGGCACTGTGTGCAGGTGCCAAGTCCTGTTGGAAAATGAAATCTGCATCTCCAAAAAGTTGGTCAGCTGCAGGAAGCATGAAGTGCTCTAAAACTTCCTGGTATGTGGCTGCGTTGACCCTGGACCTCAGAAAACACAATGGACCAACACCAGCAGATGACATGGCACCCCAAACCATCACTGACTGTGGAAACTTTACACTGGACTTCAAGCAACGTGGATGAAGTGCCTCTCTTCTTTTCCTCCAGACTCTGGGACCTTGATTTCCAAAGGAAATGCAAAATTTACTTTCATCAGAGAACATGACTTTGGACCACTCACCAGCAGTCCAGTCCTGTTTCTCTTTAGCCCAGGCAAGACGCTTCTGACGCTGTCTGTGGTTCAAGAGTGGCTTGACACAAGGAATGCGACAGCAGAAACCCATGTCTTTCATACGTCTGTGTGTGGTGGTTCTTGAAGCACTCACTCCAGCTGCAGTCCACTCTTTGTGAATCTCCCCCACATTTTTGAATGGGTTTTGTTTCACAATCCTCTCCAGGGTGCGGTTATCTCTCTTGCTTGTACACTTTTTTCGACCACATCTTTTCCTTCCCTTCGCCTCTCTATTAATGTGCTTGGACACTGAGCTCTGTGAACAGCCAGCCTCTTTAGCGATGACCTTTTGTGTCTTGCCCTCCTTGTGCAAGGTGTCGATGGTCGTCTTTTGGACAACTGTCAAGTCAGCAGTCTTCCCCATGATTGTGTAGCCTATAGAACTAGACTGAAAGACCATTTAAAGGCTTTTGCAGGTGGTTTGAGTTAATTAGCTGATTAGAGTGTGGCACCAGGGGCCATCAATTTTGAACCTTCTCACAATATTCTAATTTTCTGATATGATGAATTTGAGATTTTCATTTGTTGTCATTTGTAATCATCAAAATTAAACAAAATAAACATCTGAAATATATGAGTTTGTATGTAATGTATGAATATAATATACAAGTTTCACTTTTTAAATGGAATTACTGAAATCAATCTACTTTTTCATGATATTCTAATTTTATGACCAGCACCTGTATACTAAAGCTTTTAGTTGTAAACTCAAATTTGCTTAAAGGCCTACAAATAATTCTGATAGGTGCTGTATGACTTGGTAAAAATGTTTATATCATATTAAGTCTTTTATAAATTAAGGTATTTAGGTTGCTCTGAAAAAAAATTTAAAACTTGAAAATTTAAACCTCGCTAGGTATTAATTTATTAGTAATTGTTAATTGTCCTTCAGGCTTATCAGTGTCTTTATAAAAAAAAAAAAGGATCCAAATGTATGTCAATGTGCTCACGTTACTCCTTGATGTTGTCATCTTCGTAATTAAAAATCAACATCCTGTACATTTCTACTGCTGGTTTGAATTTACACTTTATCTGCTTTGTGCCTTTTTTTAATCTACCACAGCACTGAATTATTTACTTTTTACCTCTGGGTTAAAAGGGAATCCTAATCAGCATGTTAAAAATAAAGTTGAGAAAAACCATTGACCTACTTGGTTATCTATACCTGAAAATGACAAGCCAATTGCTTTATTAAGAATTTCATATAAAAATATAATTTTCTGTATTGTCATCAGAACTAATTTCCAAAGAAAAATAAATAAGTGACACATCTTCAGCCTTCTTTCAGTCTTTATTTTTTTGGGATGAAGCACAATGTACAGCAAAGACACACCACCAAGCAATGCAAAGCAGCAGAGAAGAGAAGATGGAGGGGAGACAGAGAGGACTCTGGATCAACCAGAGGGCATCAGACACAGCTATCCCAAGGCGTCTTAGCAAATTTACCTTTTTTTGAGACATCCTCTGGTAAGTCTGTCCCAACAGGATTTGCATTAGTTTGAAAATTGATAGAGGATGGTGAGGAGTTCAGGTGGGTTTGTTTGCAGTTGATACAGAGCTCACTTGTTTAACGTAACGGATTCCTCCTAGTGCACATCCTACCCATGACCATTAACTACTGTACTTCACATCTTTACAATCCACCAAACAGCACCAAAAGAGCAGCATGAGGAATGAAAGGCTGCATTTTTTTCCTTAAAGCCTCCAGCTAAACACTGCTATATCCTTTTTCTTTTCACCATAACTTAAAAAAATGATGCATTAAAATCGGAAAAACAGAAGTTACACCATATGTGAAAAATGTATTGTTTTGTGTTTAAAAGTAAAATATATTCAGTGGTGCCCTCATAAACCTGACATGACAATGTGTTGCTTTGCCTTATTTTTAATCTACTGACAATATTTTTATGTGATGCATTTATTTGATTAATATATAACATTTGACTTTGGCAAACTGGCAGGAAATGTATTTATCATATCAATTATTGTCCACGTTAAAGGGAAACCTTGTCGTGTCAAGTTTATGTATTTGACTGGCACTCCTGGAATTAAAAGGAGCTTTTTTTTTATAAAAAGTTTTTGTTTTCATTACAAAACCAGCATTTGTACAATATCACTGCTATCTGAGTTGGCACGTTACATCTGCGGCATTCATCTAACATTCACATACTAAGTCTCACATAGCTAAAAGTTCCGATGATTCTCCTACAGTATATTTTATTTAGGATGTTCTCGACATGACATGTCAGAAAAGCTAAAGTTTTGACACAACATGTAAATAAAATAGTTTGGAAGAAGATTGAAGTTGTTGCAAATCAATATGAAAAAAATGAAGATTATTTAGTGCAACAAAATGAGAGCCAGCCAAAGCTCTTTAACTTTCCTTAAGATTAGAATAAAAAGTGAACTGATATGTTCAGATATTATGTACAGCACCATCAAAATAAGATGAAAGTGGGTTAAAAATTAAAAGATTCAACCACAACAATGCACTTCTGTCGAATTTTCCAGTACAGGATGGAGCTAATGTTTAGTTCCTGCTCAAGAAATTTTTCCTTGTTTAAACAGCAAAATTGTGAAGATTTTAGGCTTAATTTGTTATTATCAGTCAGTTTTCTTTCATCATAATCCTCTTTCTTACAATGCAGTAATGCAAGAAATTATATCATGCAGACATTTTCTCAAGTACTACTTTTACCAATGCAGCTGGTTTGTGAGTCTACTCTATGCGTTTCCACATAAAACAGCCAATGTGGTGTTACATCCAGCTGGACTGTGAAAGCTTATCTAAAGGCAGAGGGGGGAGAGACACTTGGGCTCATTCTAACGTTTCAATACTTCACATGGCTCTGAATGAATCCAACAGGTTCAATAACAGATCCTACAGCAAGCGTGCATCCTTGCATATTTTCCACCCACACATCCAGTAAAAAAAAAAAGCACATAGAAAATAACTTACTGACTTAAAATGATCAGACAGAGATGACAGCAAACTTCTCCAATCAGTGCATTATTTTCCTCCATCGTCCAGTGATGTTCAACCAATGATGCAGAAATTATGGTTTCATAAGATATCTTGCTTCATCTAAAACCTTTTTTGAAATCTTCATTGTTGGTTAGTTAATTCTCTATTGTCCCAATCAACAAATCGTGAACAACATTTCCAGCTTTTGCTTTTCATGTTTTCAGACACATTTATATTCCTAGATAAACTCTTTATAATATATTTCAAATAATATTTCCCTATTGATATTTATGACGGTTGCCATCACACAATTTGATGTGACATTAATCTGTAGTGATTCATGGAACAGGAACCCTTTCTCAGTATTTTCCTTTAAGGAATACTCCAACACGTGTTAAAAGTTAAGGCCCTGAGAAATTTTAAAGGAAATTTGGTTGGGATATTAATTTAATTGTTTATCATCTTTTGGAATCTTTTTGTGTTTTTTTCACCTGAAGAGCATGGATTATACTATCACAACTTGATTGTGAGTGACTCCCTTTATCATTTTCGATCAATATGAGGAAAATTATGGAAATCTAAACTTTAAAGGTCCATTTCGCCATTGTACCAGCAGGTTTGTCTGAGTCCTGCTGACAGTCAGCTTTTTAGTAGGGATTGTGGGTGGTGGCTTCTTGTCAGGTACTGACATGTCTTGTCCACATGGGGGCACTCTTGCTTCAGTAAAATGAGACTAGGGAGGCAAAGAAACACAATCACTTAACCTTTCAAGACAAAGAGATATTACCCAAAGAAAAGACAGCAGCTGTACCTATGATGCGCCATGTTGATCCTCACTGGATGGTTCTATTTCCCTAATGACCACTGCCTTGGTCACCTGCATGTCTGGGTGCTGCTGTTTGGCTTCCTGTATTGCAATAGCCAGAGCCTAAAAAAACAGAGTGAGTCTTGTGCTTTATGTAATAAATCTTAAGAGAAAACGTTTGACACTTCAGTAGATAAAAAAGATTTCCAGTTTTGAATTACTTTAGAGTAAATAAGAAACAAAGTAACAATTTCGTAGTCATCTATTTCTATGTTTAACAAAGGCATATTAACTCTTAATTAGTCAGTAATAAGTACGTATTACTCATAGCTACTTTTTAAGCAAAGCAAAACCAACCTATGTACTTACTGCAAGACCATCGTTAACTGACTAAATCATAATAAATAAATCATAACACCCAGTTACTTCTAGAATTGGGTCAGTTTAATTGGAAATGAATATGGGTTTCATAAAAGGCATAAAACATATATGCACATTAATCATTCCCCACAATAAAGTGTTGCAATAATTTCCATTTAACATTTCATTTGACTTAAAAAAAAAAAAATACAGCTAAATGATAAATAACTAACACTTTTAAGCTGTCTAACCTGCTCTTGGTCTACGTCATCATCCCCGGTGATAATAATCCTCTTCTCAATCCTCGTCTCAGAGTATCCACCTTTCACCGTCTGCAACACAGTGTGAGGGAGCTCAGTAGATCTCACATTTGAGAGATGAGCAGCTGATAAGACAGTTACAGCAACTGCAAGATGATTGCATGTGCTTTGATAGTCTTTTTTTCTACCTTTGAGACATGAGTGGTGGCTGAGGTAACATTTTCAGCAACAAGGATAGGCGAGCCAGACGACTCTCTTCCAAAACCACCTCTGTGCACCTGATAAAAGAGAAGAGTTATTGATATTAGAAAAATATAGCCACGCGTAAATTACTACAGCCTGAGCACAAAACTATTATGCCTATTCTTATTATTCATGTATGTGCTTGTTAAACCCTAATAATACCTGCCTGTTACTTGTTAAGACTGTTTCCCAAGCAGTTTATGTAATTAGGACAGTTCTTCGGTTAGAATAAAAAGTAATCATCTTCATTAGGTACATAACAGCGATTTAGGGAATGAACTGGATGCATTGTCCTTGATCTAAGAACACTGAGTATTATCTTGCCATGGCTGGAGCCACTGATGTCTCCTCGTGTACAAACAGTACATGTAATAATCTGAGAAGTGGCAGGATTTGATAAAATGCTTCTTTAACTGTTATACTTGGGTGACTTTCTGAAGAAACAAGCCTGATGGTAAGCGCTGACATTTGTAACCAGACACAATTTTCTAGTCTGAGAAAGATTACAATTTCTGCCAAAATCTGTTGTCATGTCTCATAGTAATTTATAAAATGTTATTTAAAGGGTTTAATCTGAGTGATTTCTTTTTAGTAAAGAATCAGGGAGAGAAAGCTTAAATATGTGAAAACAGAGCTTTCCTTTTACAAAATGGTGGGTCCACCCTGATCTGAAAGAGGTATCACTCATAAGGAGCCACTGCAGGACCAACCCCACAGCTTTTTAACAAATTTCTCCAGTGCTTTTAGAGGGGCGGTTCTCTGGATTTGGTGCACTTTGGGTTCTCAGGTTGCAAAAAAGTGTGCCACAAAAATTGTGTCTCTCAGCATGGCATCTACTGCACTGAGGGACAATTTGAACTTCTAAGAAAATACATAATCCAAGCTTAAGCATGAAAACCCAAACATTAGCTTCTTTGTTGCTTAGATTGTATCTTCTGTCTCTTTCAAACTCTTCCTTATCTTTTTTTCTCTCTGTTTTGTTCTTTAATCTTTCTAAATTGCTGCTCCACTAGAGAGAATAGATCTGCCTGGTATGACAAACACAGTAAGAATTGACAGGAGTATTTAAGGTATTAAATAGTTCCACAAAACCAAGTGACAAAAGGATACTTAATAAAATAAAGGTCAAATTAGTATTTCGTAAGAACAAAAATATCCCAGATGAATGAGATAATGTATAAAGTGTGTTTTTACTGTTTCCAGGTAAAAATAGGGTAGCCCAATACCATACTACTTCTATGTCAAACCTATAGGCTGAGAAATTACCAAAAGTTTAAAACATTAAACTAAAAAGTATTTTAAACTAAATGGTAGCATCTTCATTTTAAAAATGGTAATTGATCAAAATCCTTTACAGGTTTGAATATAACTGGGAGATGTGATTAAAGAACATCTGTTTTATAAATAATTCATGTATTTTAACCAAATTAACCATAATTCATTTATTTTTTTGGTAAATTTTTTAGATTAGCAGAAGTAACTTGAGGTTAGTGGGTTTTATTATTATTAATTTATTTTATATTAAGAGACGAAATAAACATTTTTCAGTGTAGTCATGTTTATTTTGCTAACCTCAATGCATAAGTAACTCATAGAAATAAAAAAATATTTTAAAAAAATCAAATATACTTTTGTTTTATAAAAATATGGATATTTTCATTTCTCGTCATCAAATACTTTTTGGGGTTTACATTAAGGGCAAATCTTTGAGATGAGACTGTTGTGCACAGGGTGCGCTGGATTCGGGGTGTGACCCTAAAGCACTCTGGTTCTGAAATGAGGTGAGAGTTTGTACCATTAAAACACACAGAAATTGCTCAGAGAGTAATTATGGAAACATGTAGATTAATAAAAAAAAAGGGAGATGAGTGCAGTGATTGTACGCAGTGGCTTTGAGTCCGGGGAGGCCTGATCAAACCTCTAGATGCAGAACTGCGTATTATGGAGAGAAGTTGGCTTCAAGCCCAACAGGTTCAGCAGGCAGAAAGGGAAGTTGTTTTTATTCCCTTTATCCCTGCAGAAACAAAAGATGCCTTCCTGAAAAAGAGAGACGTACAATATGGCTAATATTTTGGCTTGTGCTTTTACAGTTTTTGCCTTAAGGAAAAACAAGAAAAGGGAAATATTGAGTTATAAGGGACTCCAGGGAAAGCTTAAAAATCCTTGAAAAATACACCTATTTCCAGGTTGATTCTGGCAAATTGTTGGCTTGTGCTGCGAAAAGGTGAGCCGAAGGGGAGTATCGAGTCCAAGGGATTTCGTAAAAAAAAAACTGAAAAAAAAAAGTTGCACAATGTTGGTGAATCTTCACCCAACATTGAAAAGAGTCTAAATGTTTTCCTTGACGACACTATCTTTCAAATCATATATTACCATCAATACCTGCCTATTCCCACTTATGAAATATCAGTCTCCTCCAACCCTCCCTCACCCCCCACACTGCTGCCACCCTTGTCCACAGTCTTACTTCCTGTCTGGATTATCATACACTTTCTCCTTTCTGGTCTCCTCATAAATGTCTCCATGATCTTCAACTGATCAAGAACTCGGCCTGCATCATAACTTTCACCACTCCTGTCCTTCAGCAGCTTCACTAATACCTGCTGCTGTCTCATATCCAGTGTGAATCCTGCTGTTAAAATTTAAGAAAATTAATATAATTGATGCATTGATCCTCCATATCCATCAGACCTCCTTCATGTTCCCACTCCATCCTGGCCCCTAGATTCCTTTTCTCTGTACACCTGCATTGTTTTTTGTTGCTATTGTTATTATTAAATTAGTAACAAAGAAAATAATATAAATGTTGTAAATTGTTAACTAACCTAACCGTGCTTTAAACTTTCTTTCTGAACTGTTTACTGTCTCTCTTGGTCGAAAATATTTCTTAACTGAGCTAAGGTATTTCCACTGAGATCAGTTTACAGTACACACAGAGTAATTGGATTTACTTTTGCTCAGAGGCATTAAGGAACAAGGGCAGACTATTAATTGCTTAAGAAAAAACTATTGGACACATATCAAAATTGTACATAAATATGTGTGTTAGTCTATCCCATAATTTACCATAATGCACGAACGCATGCACAGATTATTTTAACATGCCAAATTGAGACAAAGTCTGAAGGGTCAGAATACCTTTGGAAAGTTCATTATTTCTCTTCATTTTAGCAAATTCTACCAAAAAATCACAAGATATCTTTGACTATTAGGCTGTTTCCAGTATGGGCAGCTATGTCTGATAATCATATCCCTATGGACACAAGTGTGAGTCCTGTCTGTTTTGACTAGTGGCTCCACAATGATGGATCAAGCTACAAAATGGTTTCAGGGTATTTTCTGTCCTACTTTCTCCTCTATAGAAACTATAACGTACACATCTTTTATCTGGGCTTCTTGCTTGTCTAATTTTTGATGAAAAGGGAAAATCCTCTATATGTTGATGATTTCAGGTTAAGTTAAAATAGGTGAGGTTCTTGGATTATACTCACTGGAGATACACTTTGTCTCGTAGAATAGGAAACCTCACTTAGCCCTGTGATACCATGATCCTGAAACAGAGATCAAATCCATGTCACTTGTTTTACTTTGAGTGAAATAAAGTTATATCCAGCCTTTCATTGTGTAAAACTGAACACCCACCTGATCTGTGAACTCCACAATGGTGGTGGTGAGCTCTGATCCGTTAGGCTGTGTCTCTGTCCTAGTGTCTGTTTTCTTCACTGATGGAGCGGCCATGATGTCACTTGCATCTCTGCTGAGAGGAGTTACTGTAGGGACTCGACTGGCTTCTTTGTGGGACTGATCTCTGTCCATTGATGATGACACTGGTACCGACCTCTTTGGTTTTTTAGGAACAACCGGCTTGCAAAAAATAACAGGTTTGCTTTTAGCATATACTGGAAGCTACAGTGACCATTTTGATACACAAAAATGTAAAATTGTTCAATTTTTAAGGCATATTAGATTTTCTCTGTTAAATCAAAACATTCAGAAGGATGATTAGGATTATTAAACATAAAAAACTTCAGTTTACCTGGCCCTCTGGCCTTTTAACATCTGGTCGGCCCTCGGGTCTGACCTCAGATCGGAATTCTGGTCGGACTTCTGGTCGAACTTCTTCAGGTTGAATAAGTTTGGCCGGGGGGCTGCCACTGGCCCCTCTGGTGAGAGGAGCAGGTACTAATGGAGGGGGTGGTTCAGGGGGGGCTTGTTGCTGAAGCAAATCGATCCCAAAGCGCAGCCCCCCATCAGGTGAGAGATCTCTCTCTCCTAACTCAGACATACCCCTGGAGAACTCTTCCATTCCAGTTTGAAGGTCTGTAAGAACTGTGAAATCTACCTCAGCTTCAAGGCTGGATGTAGAGCTAACGGTGATGCTGGAACACTTGCGCTCAATGCCCAGGTGGGTTTCCTTCAGGTAGAGGATCTCATGGTCCTGGTCGTCTTCAGATACAGAGCCCAGACGCCTCTCCCATGGTTCCTTCTACAGAGATGAAACTGTACATTATCTTTAAGTATGAATAAATATATTCTTTGTCTATCAACAGCAAACATATTTTTCTAAATCCTAGCTCTCCGATTTCAGCAAATAAATTTAGTATTTCATAAACTGCCCTGCTGTTTATATTATTTACAGTGATGATTATTGTGTTGGAAAGCCTCCCTTTTGTTGGTGCAGCTTTCAGTCGGTATAGATCCCATGACCTACTCTATGCTGAAGGAAAATAACAAAGCCCAGCTGTGCAGAGAGAATAATTACTCTACACAACACAATTTTGAGTGAACGAAATGAAAAAAAAAACAAATCTTTGTGTATGATTTATTTGCATATTATCAACTAGGAATGCACTAAAAAAAAGTTTGAGAAAAAATAATTATCACAGGAAAACAAGCTGGCATTTGCCTTTCACTTCAACAAAGTGGATGAAAAAAATTGTCAATATGACCAAGTTTTTCCTGAAGCTTTAGTTGTCCAGTTAGTTGTTTTTAAAGAGATTTAATTATATTAGAGGTTGAATTGTTGAATCATTAACTGCATTTTATTGTACAAAATGTATTAATTGTAACAAGGTATGAGACTTTTCTTCATAAAACTCAGAAACGTAATCCCAAACTGCTCTTTTAATGCATGAATATTCTCTACAATCGTGAAACCAAATCAATGAAAGAACAGAACTCACTGAGGTCTCGCTAAAATGCTCCTCATGGATCGCAGGTGTAGGGGGAGTCTCCTGTAGGTGGAAACACAAACAAATGGCAAACATTAAGATACAATTGATAATGGATGCGCAGACCAGAGCGGGAAACTAAAGCAAGGTGGAAGTTGACGCTTTTGTCACTTTCCACCTTATTTCTTATTCATGTTGGAACATGTACAATTTCTTTTGGGGAAAAAAACTGTATTCAGTCCTGTTAAATTTACTTCTATAGCACTGGATGCAGGTTACGGGTGACTTCTTAAACATACATTTGAGAATTTCCAGAAACTCTACCAGAGTAGAGTTGCTGTCAGAGGCATGCACTTGAAGTATCATTCAGTGTTTTACATCAACAGAAATGATTGCAAGTCCAGTGGTAATGCCATGCACTGAAAGGTCTGATTTAAATAAAAATCCCTTTTAGAGCAGATGTATTCACATTTAGAAATGCAGCATATGAATACCCCAGCCCTGAGGAAACTTGGCAGCTCCGCAGCATACGATTACTTCTAATAACCTTTTTTTTCTTGTTGCTACAGAGGTGCCAATGTAGAAGATTTAGTCCCAACGCTTTTTTTCTTTTTTTTTTGCCAAAACAGGGATTTGAAATATGTCAAAAAAGGCTTGGTGGGAAAATGGTGGTAAGGTCTTGCACTCCTTGCAACAACAGCGTCCTTCACTCTGTGAGGATGTTGGAAGGAGAGACCATGTTAAGGTGATAAAGTTAAGGACACCTGAAGCTTAAGCAATATGAGCTTTGCTTAAAGACCCATAGCATTCTCAAAAGGCCAAGCAGTTGTCAAGTTCTGCAGAAGAAATGCTCCCAATTCTCATGGACGTGAACTGAGACGGTCAATGGTACGATGCGCAGGGAAGTGAACATTTGCTTGCTTGTAAGCAGCCACATGACTGTTGAAGGATATGTGTAATATTATTTGTATTCAGATGATACAAAACAAGATCTGAACCACTCTGGCTGAAGCTCATGCAATGCTTTACTTTCCGATGATTGATAAACAGGCTGGAAGGTACTGACTGTTTACCGGTTGCTTCCTCTTAGCTGTTTCTTGGCTGGGGGTCCGGTAGTGGATGTGGATGCTGTCAGTATTGTCTGGCTTATCTCGGGACCACTGTGTTTTTAGAGGTAGGGTACAAGGAGGAGCTGTGGGAAATTTGGAGCCCAACTCCAAGAGAGAATTGTCTTCCTGCAACAAATTCCCCTTTGTCCACTGGCCTTGTCCTGTTGAATCTTTGCCGTCTTTCGGGTCTTTCTGTGTATACAACACATTTTTAGTTTGATGGGGAACTTGGGTTTGCCGATACAGCTCTAAGGACTGCAGGACAGTATTGCCATCAAGTCTCCGTCCTAAATCGCAAGACGGTTTAGTCGCCTGTTGATTCCCAGATGCACTAAGGGTGCTCCTGTCAGACTGGCTTTGAGTTTCAGGGTTTAAAACTTTGTTCTCTTTATTCAAAGATTTCTTTGATCTCTGTGGCTTGAGCGGAACTATTTTGGTGACTTCAGAATGTGAGTTTAAGGTTTTGTTGCAATCCTTTTCCCCATTGTGTCTCAGGTCTCTCATTTTCCCAGCCTCTGTGTTTGTTGTACCCCATTCACATTTAGGTCTGTTACCCTTTGGGAAAAGATCCAAAGTTTCAATAGATTCAAAGTTCTTTTTTTTCTCTTGATGCTGGTACAGACAAATGTTTACATCTTTGTTCATCTTATTTATAATTTTTTCAGGTGGTAAGTCATATCCATTTTCATTAAACATATTTCTCTCAGATGCAGAGTCACAATGTCCATTAGTTGCCTCATCCATCTTGTTAATTTCTCTCCTTCCTGATGCCTCGGTTATAGATGTTCCAAACTTAGTGGTTAAGTATTCCCTGGATGTTTGGTAATTGTCCATAATTGCTTCAGACCCTAATGAGGTCTTATTCTTTTCTGCATTGATGTGAGAATCCAGTGTTGTCTCATAACCATCCTGCTTCTCAATCAATTTGGCATCACTGGTTGCCTAAATTGACAAAATAACAGTTTGTGTTAGTCTAAAAACAAATCTATCTAATCTATCTTATCCCCATCTAATTTTTGTAAAATTAATAAGGAAGAGTTTTGAGTTCACAGCAACTTTCAAGTCACCCACATATGATAAGTAAACATTAAAGAAACGTTTGCTACAAATGTGGAAATTTAACTGATTTTGTGTCATTACATGCTTGTTCTTGGACTTGTATTACTTATGTTATTATAAGAAACAACATTGGCTGATACCATGTCACTAGTAAAATGTTACAAAAATCACCTTTGAAGGATAAAGACATTCTTGCACACCTGTAGGATCTTAACAAATACTCTTCGTACCATCGACTTATGTGACTGCAACCTCATATAAATGCCACATGCCAAACACATATGTCAGTTACAAAGTGTATTAAGCAGTGGCCAAACAACATAGGATCTCAATCTGTGAGTACAATATGCAAGTGTTCTTTCTAAAGATTTACTCACCTTGGCCCACTAACCCATTAAAGAGCAATTAACCTGCAACTTGACTTTTTTTTATAAACTGTATACATGGATGTCTTTTAGTGCTTTCTACATGTACTATTATTTTGACAATCTCCTGCACATTTGATGATAGTATACTTGCAAAGAGAGAACAATTTTTAGGGTTGCTGCAAAATGGATGGTGGATGCAACAGCCTGGAACCAATTGCAATTTCTTAAAATACATGCAGCTCTGAAAGATTATTTCTTAAAACTATAAATGTTTTTTTTATATTGTTATTAATTATATTAACCCAATAAAGGTATAAAGTATTTTTTTTCTCTAATTCATCAGAGTCAACCATGAAATTATGAGTTTATGGTAGAGTTAGAGCACTGAAGACAGACTGACTTGTAAGTACTAATAAAAAAAGATGTAGATGTAACACATGTCCATGAAATTTATGTTATCTACAAGTAAAAAAAAACAACAACTCTAAGGTTAACATTTAATCACCTATAGGTGACATTTTACAGTTTGAACATAAAAAGAGAAAAATCCCTAGAGATATCTCCTACTGTAATTAATTCATATTTTAATCACATTAACATATAGAAACAACATAAGAAAGATATTTGTTCCCCTGTTGATCCTAAGTGTCCATGTGCTGATGTGCAAAAAAAAAAAAAAAAATCTCACCCAGCAAAATACCTTGAATTAAAAAAAGCAACAATGATCGATTAAAATGTTGTTAAACACTCCATAAAGCCTTGTTAAATCAATACTGTACTAAAGAGTTACAGTTGTGAAGGAAATTTACATTTGAACTTTATAAAACTAGAAGAAAAAAAAAGACTCACAGTTTTTCGTTCAGGGGTTCCGGCAGGAGGAGTGGCTGACGGGATCCGCTTGTCTCTTGATGCCTTCTTGCTGTTTGGCTGCTTTAAAGCCCTCTTCAGCTCATTGATGCTAGCCTGGTGTTTCTGTAAAACGTCCTCTGGCTTATCCAAAAACTGCTGCTTAGACAGGAAAACATAAACAGAAAGTGATTTAAGGTCTTAAAAATATATTCTTTTAATTGCATTTTAATAAATGTAATTTTTCTGTTTAACAAATGAAATGCAAATTCTTTAACTTGACTTAAACCTCCTTTACTCACCACCTTTAAAATGACAGAAGATGATGGATTAAGAGCGTCAAGAAATAAACTGTAAGCATTTATTCCCATAAGACTTGTATCAAAATAATAATTCAAAAAATAATTCATTTATATATAATGTAATAATATAATAATATAAAATTAAAATAATAATATAAAAAAATAAAATTCAAGCAGAGGACTTGTTACTGAGTCTCAAAATACCAGCCAAAGTTAATAAAAAATCTTTAGTATTTTAGAAAACTAAACCAGAACTGATTAAGTTTTGTAAGAATTTGATTCATATTAATAATTTCAGAGAAGAACTATTTAACAAAACAATTTTGAAACCAACATTCACAACCACTTTCTGACACGAAGTAATGCATTAGAAAATTACGTGCACCACAGTGGTAAAGCTTCAAATAGGACTTCCTTTCATCTTGGTGCATTCTGACACGTGGAAGATGCAGATGTAAAATCATCAACCAAAAACACCCGGTAATGTTCATACACAGCACATGTCCACAATAAGGACGAGCAGTACCTCCTGCTTGGGCCGATGGGGCAGCAGATCCTTCTCCGACAGACCGGGAGGGTGATGGGGGGGGGAGCAAGTGAAGTGGAATGAAAAGTTTTTGGAGCAAAGCAGCAGGTTGAGATTTTGAGGGAAGGGGGGAGGAACAGATGTGTGCAGAGACAAAGAGGTAAAATGCAGCAGGTGAGTGAAAACAGGCAGGCAGGCAGGCAGCCAGAGGGACAAACAGAAACAGCTGACACCGTCTAGGAGTGGAGGCAGGATCTCTGACTCAGACTATTAAGCTGAATAATGTTCTGCCAAGAAGACAGGGACAATCCATTTTAGTGTCAGCCAAATTATAATTAATGCAGTCGTCTATTGATTTGGGTGTTTGGGAGAGGATTATTCCCATGCTTCTTAACCCAAAGATTTGATGAGAGCACATTTAGAAAACCACAAATAAGAAGTCCAATAATTTGCTCATCTAATTTTCATTTGTCCAGCCTAAAAAAAAATGATTGCCCTTTATCTTGAACATTTAAAGCCATAAATATTAATGTACTATTTTGGTATTTTATTTAGATACATGCTAGCCTAATGCAAATTGCATATTCTGTGCAAATGGATGAAAAGATGTGTTTATATATATATATATATATATATATATATATATATATATATATATATATATATTTTTTAAATGCGTTTTAAAAATGTACTCAATCTGAGTCTGTATTTTGAAGAACTTCCTTTTACAACTACAGCTACAGTCTTTCTGGGTTAAAATCTGTTTTCTAAATGATAAGACTCATACTGTCCATTCTAATATTAAAAATAGTACAAGCAAAGTCAGTTTGGATGGAGGAGATATGTATATAAAAAAAGAATGTCCTTAAAAGTCACTCTTTTAGATTTGGGCCTGCCCTTTGACTAGACCGTTTCAACACGTTAATGCTTTCCTGTAAACCATTTCATCACAGCTGCAGTTGTTTACCTTTCTATTCAGGGCCATTCCAAGGAATTTTGGGGCCCAAAGCAGAATCGACTTGAAGCTCCATAATACACCACAGACTGACTAGAAAATTGTGGATAGAGGGGACTCCCTTGAGGCATATTTTGATAATGGTGTCACTGTACTTTTTTACAATCACTGAATTTAAATTCCCGATTCTTGTCAGCTTGGTCTGTAGTACTTCTCATTTTAAATAAACAGCTACTTTAAGTGTTGGTGCGCTATTCATTGCCCAGTGTTGGTAGACATATTAAACAATGCCCTGAGAGTTGTTGAAAGCTTAGATTATATTTGGATGACTTTTTGTTTGTTCACTTTCACTGCAAATACAATTGTTCTGTAAAGTTAGTTGTAATTGTAATCAGAATAGATTAGGCACAAGAGTGACTGTATCTATAAACTAAGCAATATAGAGCCAATAGCTTGTACTGGAATTTTTTTAGACTTTATCAAAAAAAAAAAGAGTGCTAAATTAAAATGTATATTTTAGTCTGACTATTTTTTTTATTCAATGAACAATGTCCTTCCATTTCACAATTGCTGTGCTACTTTTAAAATAAATTCTATTGAAATACATTTAGGTTATACTGCAGTTATTGCAAAGCATGTTTTTTCTAATCAAATAGCCTTATTAATATACCTGCAGGTAAGAAATTGTGGTCTAGAAATTACATTTTTTTTATTCCAATAAAACTTCCACAAGGGAGGGGGAAAAAATTAAGAATAAATCCATAATTTGTTTGTTCTTCTGGAGATCAGTTCATGCAGCTTCCATGGATTCTAGTTAGTTTAACCCTGGAAATAAGGACCTTAATATTAACATTTCCACAAGCATTTAACTGCTTAAACACAGAGTAACGGAGCATAACCTTAAACAGCCACAAGCAGACAAAGGTCCATGACCAAAATACCTCTGGTTTCGAGTCTATAGGAATGCCTGGCTCCTCATCCTGGTTGAAAGAACAAGGAAGAGAACAGAAATGTAAGAGAAAGAGAGCTGAGATTAGCGAAAGATGTTAGGAGCGCTGTAGCAAGAGAAGAAGATAGATGAGGCAGGGTGCTGGTTAGACATTTATAATTTGCAGGAAATAAGTCAGGTTAGATTTTAAAGAATAGAGAGCAAAGATGACTTAGAGGGCTTATTAGAATATGGGATATTATGCCAAGAGTAGAAGAGCAAGGATGATGATTAGTTTCTTTAATAAAAAGAGGAAAAGAGAAAATGTTCATGCAAGACTGCACAATTGGTGTGCAAAATAGAAGCTTTTCAAATTAGGACTGCAATACCAAAGTACTGTTCTCCAACCTTCTAAAAGGTTTGTATAGTCATTATGTTTACTTAGCAGCAGGCAGAGGCTATTAGGACCTTTTTTGTTCATATAATTGATTCATAGTGTATTCACATGTTTGACCTTTTTTAACAATTATGACTGAAAACAGTTCCCAGTGCAATTTCTGGAACTAACTCATTCCTTTACCTTGAGCTCCAAGGCCTTTGTTGGCGTTGAACTGACAGCTCCAAGTGGCTGTTTCCGACCATCATGCTGCTCCATCTCCTGGTCTGTGAATCGGTTCTGGTCTTGGTCTTGATAGAGGTAATGATCATGGTCAAGATCTAAGCTGCCCTCTTGATCCAGATCTTCCCGGGACATAAACTGTGTGTGTTCACTTGAGCTTCTCTGAGACAACTGATCCATACTATCCCCTAAAGCTGAAGCTAAGAAGAAGGGGTTATAGGAGAGCAGAGAGAAAAAGTGTCTTTATTACAATACTTCGAAAAACAAACATTCAACAAGGCAATAAAAAAGTTTGGGTTCACACCTCCATCTATGCTTCGGGGCTGCAGGTATCGCTTGCTGACAGAACGATCAAACTGTGGGGCAGGCCTGTCAATCAAAGCACTTGCCTGCCTTGTCTGGGCTTGTGTCCTCCCACTGTATCGAAACTTGGAGCCAATTACGAGAAAGCCCTTAGGAGGTGGTTCAGGGGAAACCAACCTGTAAAAGAAACCTCAATTTATGAAAAAAACTTTAAGATTAACTTTATTAGTATATGTTTTAAGGTTAAGGCTAAATAACACCTCAAAAAATGTCACCTGGTGAATGTGTTTAATGGAAGGCTTGAATTGCTGATGCCAGTCAATATTAATACTATTTAGAGCTGAAACAGAAATATATTCTGAATTTTTAAATTACAGCTTTTGGTTTATAAGTTTTATAAGGGAATTATAGACAATTGAGCTGGCAAAAAAGGAGCTTTTAAATCTCTTAGTAAAGTGCTGGTTTATTAAGTATCTGTTAGAAATGGAAGGAGGAAGTGGGTTCACACATGCGCTGCCTTTTAATATTTGATTTTTGGACAAATATGTTCCCAAAAAATCAACTAGATTTTTAAACAAATTATGGAACTAATCCTTCTTTATTCTGAACTTGCCAAACGAAAAGTTTCTTTTCAAAAACGCCCAACAAAAGCAATTTAGCAAACTCACTCTCTTAGCAAGAAGATGTGTTCTACTACAACAGATAAAACATAGACCCCCAACCATGAAAGAGTTGTATGGAGAGATCGTAGGGTTCCTCCCAATAGAACGTTTGCGTTCCAAATTAAAGAAAATCAAAGCAATTTTTGACAGGTGCTGGGAGCCTTTGCTGAGCCATCTCCCAAAAAAAACTGCTGAAATTGCGTGAAAGCGGTATGACAATATCAGCTCGGGCCCATCTCCTGAAATCCTGCTTCATGATTCCTTTCAAAGAATACAGAGCCAATACCTGTGCTGCATATCTTACAGTATGTAATGTTGAAAATTGGAAACTATACAAGAGATACCTAAAGAGGATGTTGTGTTAATAAATGTGTTAAACTATCACTTATTTTACTGGAAATAAATTCTCCAACTCCGCAGAATTTGTTAGGTCAATATCTAACACTATGCTTTCTCTGATTTTTCTCATAGTAGCTTCATCTGGTCTGTTCCTGTGTGGCTGGGACAGCATCCTGGACAGAAATATCAGCTGTGCTGCTGGCATCAACACCATTGTTTCTAGATGTTCGAGCTTGACCTGTTTTTCAGTGTAGTCCTGTTTCTCTGACTGTGACTGGCTGGATGTGCTCTCTTCGTCCACTGATGTGGGAACTGGCGCTGTGTTTCCTGGACTGGGCCACCTGTGGAACTAGATGAAAGCTGCCTTTTGTATCTGTGCTTCTTTCTGTATGTCTGCTTCTGTCTCCTTGAACCCCAGTCGGCCTCGGCAGATGGCCGCTCACTGAGCCTGGTTCTGCTGGAGGTGTCTTCCTGTTAAACAGGCATGCTTGTCGCTACAAGCATGCTTTGTTGCATCAACTCATTGCCTTAGAGCCAATGAGTTGATACACTCTACTGGTTTTCCTTAGATAGAAAACTGATTCTATTTGACTCTATGATCTAGTTGAATTGTAAAGTGCCTTGAGATGACATGTGTTGTGAATCGGCACTATATAAATAAACTGAATTGCGTTGAATTGTAATTATAGCTTCTGGGCATTTAATGTTTGTTCTTTTTTAATTATAGTCAACAGAGACCTTTATAGTCCAGGTCCTCCCAGTAGGTGACTTTGCTATTTTCATCTTGTGTGAATATTGTGTTGAGCACTGATACCCACATTTTCCCATTCATATTTGTTTACTAACAGACAGGCTTGTGCCTGCAGATTGCCACTATGGCTCCAGAGGGTTCACCTACTGAAGTGTCCAGCTTTCAGTAAGATCTTAAAATCAAGTTGGGTTTATGCCATGTCTGCAAAGCACTGCATGCTCCTTTCAGCATAGAGGCATAGAAAATGTTGGCCAGAACAGTTTTTTCTACTTTTACATATACTGTGGCTTTTTAAGTTTGCAGTCTTTTGCGTATTACTGCCTCCCAGAGTTTACCAGAACAGTGGAGAGTATAAAATACTGCAAATGTTTTGTTACTAATGACCTTCGCTGCTCATTTCCGTGCAGAAGATAGATGCTACAAACTTATTTGGTAGCAATTTAACACATTCTCAACCAGATAAAGACAGAATGCTCTCTGAAGAGGAGGAGTATTTAATTAAGTTTATTTGTTTCTTCAGAATGAAGGTAGAATGAAGAAGGACAGATAGAGGGATTTCTTTATTGTTTTCAAGAATGTTGTCCCTGCTCTACACCTCGGATCTGGAGTAGAGCCGCTGTATGTCTACATCAAAAGGAAACCTTGAGGATTTTTTGAGTCTTTGCTCATGATCCCTACTGGGTTTCTCTGGAGTTTTCCAAGGACTTGTTTGATTTCTCTTACAGGCTTTGTTAGACACTATTTTTTATCCTTAACTTGTAACTTGTTCTGTGCTGCAGTTATTTTTACCTGATAGCTCTTTGAGGATAACCTTTTGGTGCAAATATGATGTCCTTCACGTTAAGATCCTGCATTATTTTGTAAAAGAAAGGTCCAAAATGTTTAAAAATAATCTGTTTTTATTATTTAGCTATTCATGTGTGAATAGCTTAAGACCTGCATACACTGTATGTCTTTAGTGCTTTTAGAGATGATTTTCCAGTTTCCAGTTTTTGGATAGTACTTTTGGCCAAATAGTGTGTTGTGCGCTCTGTTGTATAAAAGGGGGTGACCACAGGCGATTCGCTACTCACGCTGAGCTCCTGATCAGAAATTGTGGGTAACAAGAAAGTCAAAACTGTTTGATATTTTGGGTGTGGCTTATGTTGAAGTAGTGACACACAAGATTGAGAAATCTTACCTCTGAGATTTTCACACTACCCATATGCATGTAATGTGCTTCTTCTTCTATGACTACTGACCTTTACAGATTTGCTTTAAAGTTTACATGACCTGCCATTAAAGAAAATTATAAATTTAGACTGGTAATTCAAATATTTTTAACTGGCATCTGTTTTTTTTTTCTATTTTTAAAGGAAGGGTATGTAAACTTTAACGAATAACAAAATTTATTGTGTGAGTGAGTTTTACAGTGGGAGTAGTCTGATCAAATCTGAGCGTCAGTTTGTATAGTGTGAGGACCTACAACTGTGAACTCTTGCACAATTTGAGATATGGCTGCGATTGAAAATATCACACAGTGTATCCCAGGATTTATATAGATTGCTTAAACATATCTGAAAGTTGTCAAATGCAAAGAAATCCACAAAGTTTTAAATGAAGAAGAGAGCAAACCTGCCTAAAGAGAGAGATTTTTATGGAAGCCCTTAGACCTGATGGAGATCAGGATTACTTTTTTTTATTAACAAGTCAGTTTATTAACAGTCAGTTCTTTTCTTTTTTTAGATAATAAAAACTGTGAGATGTCTTTCAACAGCATTCATATCCGACATGCCAAGAGTTAACATGCATGCAGTGTGCAAAGATGCATCCGTCCATCCATGTGTATGAAGTCCTACCTGAAGAAGGTGTGGTGTTCTATGCAGACCTTCCACAAGCGCTTGGAGGCCCGATGGTTGGGCAGCTTAAAGCCTATGGTGCTCTCAAACTGTTCATACTGAGTGTTGAGGGCGAAGGTGGTGAAGACGGTGGGGGGAGGGGGAGTGAAGAAGAAAAGGAGCGTGAGGGAACCAGGTGTGTGGACAGACAGAAGGATGGCAGTAAGATGAACTGTGTTTATTCCTGAGTAATGGAGAGAATAAACCTTCTTTTTCTTTTTTATTTACTCATGGAACTGTATTCTATTTTCTCAGGACACAATGCCATCTAAAACTACCTTATAAATTAGTCATTTAAGAACCCAGCAGAGCAGTTCAGTGGTGCGCAGAGGAGATACTGCTAAATCAATAGTTATTAGTGATAAGGGATCTTCAAAGGCTGAAAGATGTCCATTGACATGAGAAGGTGAGCTTTTGTTCCACACAAAAAAATCTGCAGGGACAGTACAGAATAAGAACACTTTAATATGCCAAAGAAATATATCCTCAAGGGACACCTGAATTGAAGGCTGACTTAAAAGATGAATATGACAAAGAAAGCGGCTGAACAAAATGGCCTTCGTGTTCACCACAAAGATATCAGTGAAAGTTTAACAGTGAAAGCAAAGAAGTCTGCAGTAACCTGGAAGCCAAAGGGGGAAGGAAAATCATAATAATTCAAATAATGGAAACAAAAGTTAATTCCCTGCTTAATATGGAATCAAAAACCTCATCACAATTAGAGAGAAACAAAAGCAAGACATATCAACTCAATCTTTACTGAGGTGTCTCTAAGGGCTATGAATAATGACTATAGCGGATAAGGTGGATTGTACCAGATAAATCACAGAGGCAACACCTATCAAACCATGAAATGACTATTTGTGCTGCTTGGCACCAACCAAGAAGGGCAAAGATGTAATTTTAACAACTGTGAACCCATGAAATAAAAATGTCCTGTTGGCTCTGTGCCTAATAATTTCCTTCTTTCATGTTTCCTGTCTTCTTCAGTGGCCATGTGGTTGTTCTTGTGAGAATGGGCATGCAATAATTCTGCAGTGAATTCTAGTTAAACCACATAAATCTGGAAAGATTACACATGTATAGTTTGGTTTACCTCTCCTGGACGGATTTTGATATAGAAGTTGCTTCTTTTATATGAGATTTTAAGGATTTT
Source organism: Cyprinodon tularosa (assembly GCF_016077235.1). Taxonomy (NCBI): domain Eukaryota; kingdom Metazoa; phylum Chordata; class Actinopteri; order Cyprinodontiformes; family Cyprinodontidae; genus Cyprinodon; species Cyprinodon tularosa. The sequence goes on from NW_024038678.1 coordinate 471,806, forward strand.
AGGCCAGGCAAAGCGATTGATTCTGAGGCGGTCTCTGTAGATGAGAAGCCCATTTGCACTGACGCCAAGCATTATGTCTATTCCCTCAGAGTCCTAGGAAAGGTAAAAAGATTTTCAAAGAGTAATCAAAAAAAGACATTAGGGGATACAGAATTCCAGCAGGAACAATGACAGTAATCTATTCCTGCCTTTGCATGATGAAGATCCACTCCATACATTGAGAGCTTCTTTGCATTTTCTAGGAAGTTCATCTCTGCTTCTGCTGGAGTCATCCCCCTAAAGAATAAATCCCAAAAGAGGATTATTAATTTACTACTATCACTTTAAGCTCATTCATGCATTGCTGTGGTAATCATAGTCATTTCTATGACCTATAGTTATGGTGCAACTCCATCACTCTCTCCTCCAGTTCTCGCGTTTGGTTTGGAGCAAAGTGGAAGTCACTGACGTAGTCTGGGCCATGTTCTTCAGGGTCGTAGTCTCCCAGTTCAGCCTGGACTGTGTAGGAGCCCAGCAGAGCATGTGTGACAAATGAGCATGGGAGGCGGCCAGAGAGGATGTCATCCCTTAGCTGTAGACACAGGTAGTACCTTATAAACAAATCAGAAAAATAAATGAGAGATGCAGAAAAAAAACTTATTTCAAAAACAAATCAAAGTCTTAAAAATCTGCTACTTGATCCTAGTCTTTGGTTTTCAGTGAAAATCCTTGCTATGTATGGCTCTTAGGAGGTTAGTGCTGGTCAGCAAACAGAAATGGTGCAACTAATATTTCAAAGTTTTAAATATGCTCAAGAAAACAAAGTGATGCAACTCTCTGCCCAATATCATAATCTATATATAAAAAGCAGCAATCGCAATGTGGCTCAGTAGTCAAAATAAAATTATCATATTTGCTTCCATCCGCTTCTTTAGAAGATCTTAGGGAATTATTTTTTCCAATAATCTGTAAACTGTGAGGCAACTTTGCTTATGGTATGCATCGAAATAGAAATAAGTTAATGATCTTTTTGTCCAAAAAAACGAATATAGGTCTCGTATTCACAAACTTTGAAATGAAACACATGGCCTGCTACAGTATATCAAAACGGAATTGTTAGATTTAATTATTGTCATGAGAGTTAAATGGACAATCCAACTGCCATTTAACAAAAGGTATGTCTCTGTTAAAAGGAAGAGCTCCTAAAAAAGTTTAGATAAATTACTATTATCTTCCATTCATAAGTAAAATTGTTGGAGAAAAAAAAACAGCATTTCAACAGTTAAATAGCTTCTTAACAAAAACAAACGGCTTTAATATTTTTCGAACTTCTGTGCTCACCCCAGCACTGAGGCTTCCTTCATCAAAGTGTTCAACGATATCCACACAAACACAGTCTGGGGAAAAAAACCATAGTGCTGGTTCTGTAGGACCTCAGGGCAGCATTTGACACTATTCTCCGTTAAATATTATTAAAGTGAATGAAGAACTGGGTCTGAATTGGTTCAAATCCTAACTGTGGAAGAAGGCAATTTTTGACATGTGGAGTACCAGAAGGTGCAATCCTGGGGCCCATACTATTTGATATTTAGGTACAAGATCCAACAATCCCAGATAATTATTTTTCTTTAATGAAGATTAGTTATCACAACTGTTCTGATAATACACAGCTCTATATCATGTTATGACCACCTTACTCCAAACCTATCCAAGTACTGGAACAAATTATTATGTGGGCCTTCTCTAAAAAAAATCTCCAGCAGGTACAAAGTAAGGTTTCTACCACCTGATCAACAACTCCAAAGAGTTTAAGAACTAATGTCAGAATAAGATCTAGAAACAGTCATCAAGGCTTTTGTCTTCAGTCGCTTTGATAACTCTATGGTAATGGTACCTTCATAGTTCTGCAAAATGAATATATTATAATCTATTTATAATAATCTATTATAAATCTCTCTTACAGCTAATCCAGAATGTTACTGCTTGCGTTTTCACAAAGACTACAAAAATAGAGCACATCCCACCAGGTTTAACAGTTCTTACACTGGATACCTTTAGCTAAGAGAATACAGTTAGAAGTACTTCTATTAGTTTATAAATCACTGTACAGTTTAGCACCACAATACAAGACTTACAATCACGTGTTCTGGTCCCAGTCTACCGTATTTCCCCAGAACCAAACATTAAGACTACAAAACAGCTGAAAAATTAAATCCTTTAGATTAAGGCTGAAGACCCACCTGTAAAATGCTACCTGTCAGTCACAGTCTACAAATCAGTCCAGATGAAAAGCTCCTCTAAACAAAATAATGTAACTTATTAAACAATGACTATGTCCCTTTTATTATACTGTGTATCTGGTTGATAGATAGTATAATTGCGTGAGGTCATTTAGATGTTTTGATAATTTGCAGTCTACTTGATTGTTGTTTTTAATTATACAACTATACATTTAATCTCATGTTTTTTTTTTTTTTTATGTAAAGAGCTTTGTATTGCCTTGCTGCTGATATGTGCTATACATTGTACTTAATCTACTGTACATACTAACTTTGGTGCATAGCTGAGGGAAAAAAGATTATAAAAAGTCTTGTTTTTCATCCCCATTTTTTTATTTGAATATTTTAAAAGAAATTAAAAGATTAAGTTCTGGTATTCCAGAAATAAATGGCATTTATTTTTATAAAAAAAATTTAGAGAAAGCCCAAAAAGTGATGCTTGCCTCCAGCAAATACCAGGTTTTTGACAGTCACAGTACAAGGTCGATAGAAGGGGCAGATTAGAACACAATCATTTAAATACCAAATATAAATATTTTTGTTTATTTTGTTAATTATGCCTAAATTACAATATTTTAAAAGTGAAAAAATACAAATAAGGCACTCTCTCTGTTCAGCTATTGCTGTAGTCCTGAGTTGGCTAAATTTGCTCATTACATAATGGACCCTAGACTTTTGATCCCAGCTGGCTTTAATACCTTCATGATTTAAATTGGACCAAGGTATTCGATTCATGAATGCAAGATATATGGCAAAGAAATTAAAATTCCATTATTAGTGTGTAAAAAAGTATACAGCAAAGGTGTGTTTGGAGAGCAATTGTTGGCTAATTATATTCCAACAGTTACAAACTTGCATTTTAGATTTTAACTTCTAAAGGTCAGAGTGCTGGAAGCACAGATGAATATAGGCACATCTCACAACGCATAACGTCTTTGAAATATTTACCATATAATATTTAAGGAGGCCCAACCAAGTGTCTAGAAAAACTTACTTATTAGAAGTTGAAATTTCTTTACTTGCATGTGTATTTGTGCTTTAACAGTTCTCCGATCCCCCAAAAATTATGTTGTACACCTTAAAAGGTCAAATATATTCAGAGAAGAAAAAAGGCTTTGAAGGAATTGAAATATGTCTTTGTCTAAACCCACTCTACCTTGTGATGTCTTCAATTAGCACAGATGGATCTGGTGGGTAAAACTTGACCGCAAACCCAAAACTCCAGGAACCAACTGTCAAAAGAAATTTTTTTTGGAAGATCTCAACTTTGAAATATGATGTGTGCACATCTTCCTATATATGTCAGATGTTGGCAGTATTTTAACAACACTTACCCCGAATCTGCTTCTTAATCTCTTTGGAAGGATCCAGCCAGTTCTGATAAGCACAGAAAACCCCTTTTAAAAATTCAACTCAGGCAGAATCTTCCTAATTCATATTTATAGATCGCTCTAACTGTTCCTCCCTCGATGAAAGCCTAATATATTCATGCTAGAGACTTGATTAAAAAAAGCTTCTATCATCATGAAAAGTGGCAATACTTGGACTAAAAATGTAAGCCAATTTTAATTTAGTCAGTTCAATGTCACTGAAGCTTTTGCAGCGTGCTGAACACCCTGTGCAGTTTTGCTAAAAGGCCAAGCTCCATGATCACATCTGAAAACATTAAATGTAAAATATTAAATGTCATGTATGTCATTCTAAATCTATAAGTGGTTCAGTGTTATTAAAAGGGCGACAGGAGTCTGAGTGCTCCCATACTGAAAAATAAGACAGGTGGGATAATCCTCTTAAATACTGGTAATGAGATTATTATTAAAACAAAGTAGCTTTTATGGAAAGAGAAATAATCTCTCAACTGCATCTATACAAGTGGTGCTTTTTCAGGTCTTTAATTGTAGAAAGTTATGAGTTTTTACAGCATTTAAAAGAAATTGCTCACAATAAAGGTAAAACCTTTAAAGTATTACAGTTGGTCAAAGCTATGTTTCTTCTGATAACCACATGTGGGCTTACAGTACAGCTTAAGTACAATAATCAAAGTTCATGTAGCCAGTGTTAGGTATTTGTTTACATTTCTGGGTCCAACCTTAGAGTTATCGGAATCCATAAAAGACAGGCCAAAGTAGTCTCTCTCCAGCAGGTTCAGGTGGCCGCACACCATGTCTAGCAGGGTCTGGCCCTTGGCGAATTTCTTGTTAAAAACACAAATACATACATAATAGACAGGAAGACAAAAGAAGAGCAATCAACATGTGGCAAAGTATAACATTTAGCAAATATCACAAATCCAGCAAAGAATTTGTTATGTTGTTATTATACTTTCATATCGTTTCTAATATAGTTTTTGTCTGTATGTACCCAGAATCAGAATCAAGTTTATTGCCAAGAAGGTTTCCACTTACAAGGCATTTTACTTGGTGATGATGGTGCAGACAAATTGTGTATACATTATATATACAGAATACATATCAGTATCAGTTTCTCTTTTTTATAATCTATTAAAAAAGAAAAATAATAGTGGATTACAGATCTTAACAAAATAGCCAGTTGATAGTAATAAAGTGAAACCAACATCAACTTTATCTTTGATGTCATTTAAGACAACCAAACTTGATCATCTATAAAAATGATGATAAAGAACATATAGGAGCATCAACAACGGCCTTTAAACCAACTGAAATATTTACTGAAATATCTATAAAATGTTACTTAAATAGTGGTCTTTCTGAACTAAATGTAAGTATTTAATTATTTAATACTTTCCACTATGACGCCAAGTACAAGAAATGTCTGCCTCTACAGGAAATAATAAATATATTGATAATAGGCAATATACAGTCCACATCTATGGATAAACATTAAATTGAGCTGTACAAGTTGTATGTCGTTGCAGAAAGTATTTATTTTTTATCTGCATTACAAAGTTTGAACTCAAGTAAAAATTAAAATTTCCTTCAAATTAATAAGTTAGAAATGTTGTCTCTGATTATTTATACTTTGTCCTTATTAGTTTCTACCTTCAAGTCAGATATGTCACCTATCCACTCTAACCTACTTCAAATGTGCTTGAGTTGCCCCCCCTGTTTAGCTTCAGCAGCCACTGAAAAAGGGTTGAAAAGAGCATTTTATATCATGTGGCATTGGAACAAACCACACCCAGCTTCTATCAGGCTCTTCGGGGCTGAAATGAAGGCCTGCGTGGGTTGAGCAGGCAGAGCTGGCACAGTCAAACACACACATCATTACAGAGCACACACACACACACACACCAGATAGATCTCCAAGGGAGACCTGGCTCTTATGGTGACAAGGCAACCAAGCAGCTGTTACCATAGAAACAGGAGTAATAGGTCCCTTTAGTCTGTGTGTACGCCCTCTCATTTCCTCCGTCTCCTTTTACTACAAGGCTCATGCAAACCTTTGTTTTGAAAAAAGCTGGAATTGCCGAAAAGATAACTTTAAAAATGAAGGAAAGATGATTGATTAATTTTTCCAGACTAATTTATTGTGTTTATTTCTCCAGAGAATGCTGGTTAGATGCCAGAGCGTTCCATCTAGTGAGTGTAGTATTTTCTCCCTCAAATTGAAATTGCGTCAAACATCATGTGAATTCCCAAAAGCATGGAAACCAATTCAGATACTACAGATTAGATTTCCACGTCACATCAATTCTCTGAAGTCACATTTCTGACCGTATTTCTCAGTGATAATTGTGTTTTCTGCCATTTAGTAAAAATCTTTGAAATCCACTCTTTGCCAATTGATGTTGAGGACTGACAATTAGTACCTGTTTAAAAGGTCATAGATAACAATTTTTTTATTAAAACAAAAACTTCTAAAATAATAATAATACTTCCACAGAAAGAGTGGTACATAATAAAAATTATTTTACTTACAAAAAATGTGAATTGTTGAATTGTTTAACAAATTCTGACTTGTCCAACATCAACATCATGGAATTCTGCACCAATTGAGTTGAAGTCACGCTCAGGCGTTTCCAGATTGTAGTCACACTGTGATAACTAAAAAATGCGCTTTTTCTCAGCATTACATTTTTTAAGATTCAAGTAGACCAAAAAAAAATGAAAACAAGGGTGAATGCTGGTCAAGCTTTTGGGTGTTGGTGCTAATTTAAGGAAGAAGGGCTCAGAAGCAGCACAGTTTACCCCTTTCCTTCTGGACCAGCTAGTTAAATAATTGAGCATTTGTGGATCTGGAAGCCAGCTGGCAAACAGTACAATTAAAGGTTGGAATGAGAGCAGACCAGAATGAGTGTATTACCTACTGGCTGGGAGGAGTAACCCTGTAGCTATCTAAGTCACATCAAACAACCACTACAGTTTGTCACAGTATAAAAGCTTAATTTAGATTACGAAACCAATTCTTGGATAAAATATGTTTCATTGCCCTGCAAGGTAATGTACTCATTATTCTTATTAGGATTTAGCTTTTTTACTTCAAACAAAAAAATACCATACAATGTATAAGAAAAATATTACTTTTTATGCCTCAACATAATAATATACAGTTAAAAATTTAAGGTTGGTCACATATGTTTAAAGACATATGGTGCTAAAAATATCCTTTTGAATGAACCATGACATGCAGCAGCTGAGGAGAAGATCTAATTCTAAATGCAAAAGCAGCAGCGTATATTTAACAAAACATTGCTTGTTAACTGTAAAAAAAGTGTTGCACTTTCTATTTGACTGCTTTACAGATTCCTACCTGATCAAGGGCAAACATTTTTGTTTTCTTTTGAGAGCTAACTTCTTCTGCCAACTCTGATTCAATGGCTATAGCAAGGATATTAGATACTATTGAGCAGGATGATGAATAACAAACTAAATTACTTATTAAATAAAAAAAAAATAGATAGTAAAAGATTAGACTAAAAAAAAATTTTTTTGTAGTTAAAATAGTGAAACCAGGGGATTGGACAATGAAAAAACAAATAAGCTGTCTCATAAAATATTCTGTAGTGAAATACACTAGTTTTATATATATATTTTTAGATGAGTGCCAGATTCTTTACTAGATAAATAATTTAAAAAAAAACTCAGGCAAGAAAACTGGACACATATAGCACTTTTCCCAGTCAATACCTATACTGTTGTGTGCTAAATATCAATAGTAGGTTTGTCCTTCTTCCCTGTTTCCTTTTAATAATCCTTTCCAGCTTGCTCTGCAAACATTACGACTCTAATTAAAGTAATGATTTCAGCGCATTTACCATTCAGTTCCAGTTTTCTTATACCCCCACATCAAACCACTCATCCATACTACAGCACACAAACAGGCACTCCCTGTTGTTTTCCCTCTGCTCCATCTTCCTCTCTACCTCCAAGTCCACCCTTCATCTTTTCCTCTTCTCTCCCTCTCCTGTTCTATTTTCTACCTCCGGTCAAACCTAAGAGCCCTCATGGATCAACTGTATGGATTTCCTGTCACAGCCCACTACCTCAAGTGTCACTTCCCAGATGACCTGTGTGTATGTGTGCATGTAGCTAAGACTGAAGAAAATATAGAGGCTGAGTTGAAGGAAAAGTGTATTTGTGTGTGTTATAAGAGGTCAGTTGTCTGGCAGTGAGCGATAAATGGAGTACAGTAGGTAATGGTAACGCTGCGACCAACAAGCTCAATCAAAGCCACCTCACACTTCATCAGTAGCCAAGGCAATGGGGCTCCAGTTAAGCTTTTGTGCATGAATCCATGAAGCTCTTTGAGCTCTTCACAGGATCCTCCAGTCTTCCATGCGACAACCCTCCCCATTCATGTCTGTTCAGAGGATGCATATCGTTTGGCAGGTGACTATGAAGATGTGGATGGCTGTAAAATTCAAATAAGCAGAGCAGAGGGGGTTCTGGGAAATCTGTCTGTTTACAAACACACTGACTCTACTGTAGCATAGAGTCGCAATTTATTTAAGCTTGGGATTGTTTATATGTCCTTCCCATCCCCCATAACCCTATTAATGGGAGCAGATACAGCATCACATTTTCTTCTGCTGGACTGTGTTGATGTAAAATTATGGACGGATAAGGCAACCTATGCTTTTGAACACATGCACTTGTTTTGGACAAACTACGGAGAAGCTAATAAATCAAAACAGACCCAATGGGAGTTTTCAAATCAGTCTATCTAACTATGTATATGAATGTGGAGGAATCTGGAGGATCATTCTGAGGACCGATGGCCTTATTGCACAAAGTGGATAGAATAGTGGAAACTGTGGATATTGTCTTCATTTCTTTTTCTTTTTTCTTCTGTACAATCCAGACACATTAAAGCTGGTTTTGAAATAGATTAAACAGGCAAAGAAGAAAAAAGGAGAGCTTTCGAGAGATCATTAAAAGCTTAGTCTGCTCTTGAAAACCCATATATTTTGTCAGGGTACTGATAGAAAAAGTCTTTAAAAAAGGCAGATATGTTGATCTATATAGGTCAATGATGATACACAATAGCATTCATACTAACCTAAACATACCCACATATACCACACAATTTTAAAAAAATTTTTTACCTGGGGTAAGACAGACTGGATGAGAGTCCGAATTCATTTCGATTTTTCGGTCTTAAGGATAGTTAATAGGCCCGGTAAAAAGAAAAGACAAGACAAGCTCCTTGATTTCTGTCAATGAGGTACAACAAAAAAGACATGTTGGTAATCATGATCTATTCAAAACAAAAATAAAAAGCCAATTATACGTTATTTGCAAAAATGGCTTTTTTCCTGACTCAAGTATAAAAGAGGGAGTTTGCTAAGTTCTACAAAGACTTTAAAAGGGCCTAGGATCTTTGTTTTTGGCCAAACCACACGAAGGGTAAACTTTAAGGAAACAAGCACTCCAGGGCCCCATCTCAGAGGGTCGAACAAGCAAAAAAAAAGATCTGGAGTAGACATCTGCATATTCTCAGTTATCGTTTAAGAAAAAAGACTGACATCTTGTTTTTAAATATTTATTGTCATCACTGTCACAAATTACATGATCTTACTTTTATGGCCACACTTAAATTGCCAGTAGCATGCTATGACAAAATTGAACCCACTTGGTTGGTGGCTCTAAGTTTTTAATATGATATAACAGCATGAGTATTGATATATCTGTTTTTAGATAGATTCCAGATCTAAATAAGCGGAATCTATGATAAACTAGTGCATGTGCATTATAGTATCAGCTGTGTTTTTTAAATTATGATTTTGGAAACATTTCAAGTAGGTAGCCATACCTCAACCGCAGTATCATAGTCAGAGCCATCAAGAAGAGTGACTTTCACGGGTACAGTCTTAAGCCGTTTAGTGGTTTTCTGGGGTGATCTGGAGGCTTTGCTGGGAGTCTTCTCTGAGCTATCATCCAGGTCTCCTGGGTCTTCAGGAACCTGTAAAAGAGTAACTCATCTTAGCAAGCAATAAAGATTTCCAACACTAGGTGTATTCAAATACATTTAGTTCAAAAATAATTGATACACTTTGAGCTATCTAACAGTTGGTTGTATTATAACACTAAAATATATATATGGTTTTTGTAGCATTTTATATCATACTGACCAATACAGTGAGGTTGAAGACGAATGATGCATAGTTAAATTTTTAATTTTGCAACAAAAGAGAAGAACATACTGAACACCCCCCACCCCTCACCCATATAAAAGTATCATTAGTTTCAGTCAAATTTAATGGCAAGCAGAGAAAATAGCTAAAAAGTAAGATAACACATAGCTATACATAAATGTATATATATATATAGATATATATATATACCAATTAATATATTATTATAAATATTTTAAGCATTTAATTAGTATATATATAATATATATATATGTATGTGTGTGTGTGTATATAGATATACACATTTGTATAAGTCTATACACACACAAATGTCTATACACTCACAAATAAGTATATATACATACATATGAATGTACACACACACACATATATATATATATATATATATATATATATATATATATATATATATATATATATATATATATATATATATATATATATATATATATATATATATATATATATAAAACGAGAATATCTTTCCGTCATTTTTACACTCAGGTACTATATTGGTCTTTCACCTCAAATCCCAATTAATATATATTATTATTAATATATTATTATGAATATTTTAAGTATTTAATCAAATAATTGACTTTCAATAAGTTCTCATATCATCCATCTATTTAGTTCTAATCTCAAAGATAAACAACCAATGCATGCAAGGTCAGCTACTGCTTTAAGATGTTAGGTATTGGCACTGACAGGAAGGACAAGCTGTCTTGCATTTCAACTAGAAAGCTGGAAGGGACCTAAGTAATTGAGCGGACTACAGCTGCTGTGAGTTTCACAATGCTCACACCTGATTGGTCCTCCTGGCGTCACCCTCCATTGCCGTCTTCATTTCCCCTGCCAAAATCGTCTCTGTTGTCATTGAAATGGATTACAGCCCTGCAAATGCATGAAAAACATAAACAGTCAACATCAACTCTGTTTCCATCATTTCCAAACTCAGTATGAAGCTTTTAGCGACGTGGAAATTCAGTTTGTTTGGTGAGCTCAATTAGACTCAGGACCTGTGAGCCAAATGCTTTCACATCAACAGGCAGCTCACTGAATCTTAACTTTAACTGACATTTGGTGGTGAAATAAACGCTGCAGGTTTTTCCAGTAGCGACATCTCATTTAATTTTCTTTACAGCAGATATCCGCTACCAAGGAGGCTTTAATTATTCTCAGCTTCCATTTAGTATTGGTGCATCTCCTAATATATGAATGGTCATTGCATCGCGAGCATGGCAAAAGGGTAAAACTCAGCGGGGCCTGGCTTACAGCCTCCCACAGGAACACTCAGCTTGAAGAGAGTTGGCTTCAAACCCTTTTTTCTCACGCTAGCAAAGGAGATAGCATAAATTACATCAGGCTGAGAGCCCTGCAGCAGCGCACTGAGATAGAGAATGAAAGAAAGACACAGAGGAAGGGGAGGACACAGACAGCGTGTCTGAGATGGGAGGAGAGAGGAAGGAGTCAAAGGTGAGGAAGAAGAGTGAGGGAGATGAGAGGAGTGTTAGAAGTATAAAAATGTTGCAACATGCCAGTAAGATTGAAACAGGGGCAGCTTATATTTAAAGGTGACCATTGCTGCACTGAAAATGGACTCCTGCACAGCAGCAATTGTCCAGGATACACACAGGAAAATTGCTGATATTCAGATTAACTTTTATATGCCAGAGAAATAAATTATGCAAGATAAGGAAATTTAGCATTACTAAAAAAAGTGAGAGCAGGGTCACGGGCCCCTGGAAGTCATTAAATAGTGCTGTGTAAGGTATGACGCACCTTGCAGATGTGATACGTTAATGTTTCAGATCATCATCTTATTTGAACCACCAGGCCAAGATAACCCAAGTTAAAAATAGATACTTTTTAGGTCTTAAAACGGCTTAGGAAAATATATCCATTCAAAACCCTGGGACTTTTGAGAGGCAATAGAAAAGGAGCTATTGCCAGGTACAGCAAAACACAGAATGGAATGTATCCACAAAAGGCGGAAGAAATTGTTTTTAGATATTAGGGAGCAATTACTTGTTTACATAAGAGCAGAATGGTTTTAATGTTTTTTGTCTTTATAAATAAAATGATATAAAAAAAAAATATGTAAAAACAGACCACATGTGTAAGAAGGTGAATACTTTTGTCACAGCAATTTATGCCAGCTGAATATTTTCAGATGAATTTGGAAATAAAAAAATAACTAATTTAGATGATTTACTGTTTAAAGTTTCAAAACGTACAATCCAACTAAAAATATATAGTAATGATCAAATTGTGGTGTTTTATACTTTTTTAAGCACCATTTCCTTCATCAACTAAGCTACCAATGGATTAATAAAAGGCCTAAACAGGGAGCATGAATGATTACACTTATAAGCCTTAATCCACTGAAATTACCCTACTTGCTAAAACATTTTGTAAACCAACACAAATTTTCTGCATCATCGCGCATCATTAATTTACAGTCCATGATGGTGTAGAGTGGCCACCCATTATTCTTCATTTCCACAATGTAATGACTTTTCTTTTAGCAGCCAGCAGGAGAGATATCAATTAGCTATGCCTCTTCTGGCTGCAGTTCCCAGCATGAGGACAGAGGGCAGAATTTTCAAAGAAAACTTGATGAACATTTATAATAAACATTATGACTTCGTACTTATCAAGCTAAATAAATGTGCCAGTAATTCATAATCCATCAGTCCTTTTAGGCTTCTGGCCCTAATTGAACTGTTGTTGATTATTCCTGCTGTAAACAGGTACATCTGGAAAAAAGGCAAAAGATACCAGGTAAAGTAAAGATGAAGTTTTTGTGAATTGTTTTAAAAAAGACAAAAAAGTTTTCAACTACAAAAAAACAGGAAATATATTGATTCTTATAATGACCAATAAACGTCTAAAAACACAAAAAGTATGCTTATGTGTGTTATCTCTTAGAGAGAATGCCCTAAATAAATAAAACTTTTTTCATCCGCCAGTTATTTCTGTTTGTGAAGCTGTAGCACAGCATGTCTTTTCTTTAATGACCCTTTAGTTTGGTTCCTCAAAGCTGAATGCAGTCTGGCTCCTCAAAGGCAGCAGATGTCATATGCTCTTTCAGATCCGCTTTATCAAGTTCAGAGAGGCTGTTAGATTCATTTATTTTTGATCAGCCATAAAGCAGGGTTTAATTTGTTCAGATGTAGTCCATGTAGGCCAGTGGTGGGAAGTAACTAGTTACAATTACTCATAACCTACTTCTATGAGTACCTTTACTGTACCATGCTTTTTACTTTTACTCAGGTGATAACCTTGTGAAGTTTCACTAATGCTAAATTCTGGATACTTTACTGACTGCAGGTAACTGGAGCCATTTGGAGATCATATGAATATACAGTAAACAGTGGATATGGTCATTGGTAGTTAGTTACTCTCTTCTACTGTAACACTTACACATTCATGTAAGCTAAAAATGTGTAAAATTGGTGTAAAGACTGGTTTTATAATGTTGGTGTTTTGGTTATTACTACTCCTTCTTGAATTATTTTTTGGGGGTAGTTTGCCCACTTCTGCCATTGCTCATTGTCATCGGCGGGCAGTGCATCTCGTACCTACTGTAGGCCTTCAGTGGGCAACTTTACACACTGATTATAATTTTAAATTATTTTCTGTTGTCAAAACGAATTACTGTTATATGCATTTTTTTGTCTCTGTGTTTGTTTATTAGTATTTAGCCAGTAAAGCAGTCCCTCAACATGAGTTTCTAGTCTTTTAAATGATTTGACTCGATTTAGGTCTGATATTTGTTCCATTCTAATGCAACATGACTGTGCCTTCATCTCATCTATTTTATCTCAGGTTAAATGTTTAAGGTTGTGGTTCTGAGGACAGGTTAATCTCCACCCCAGTTCCTGGTCTTTCAGAGTCTCAAACAATACAGCTTACCTTGCATTTAGGTTAATCTTTCTTTCCATTAACACTGACCAGGGTTTCTCTGTCTGCTGAATTAAAGCATTCCCGATGCAAGATACTACCATCCTGATGTTTCACTATAGCAATGGTCTTCAATGTGATGTGTAAGGCATCCAGCGCAGATAGCATTTTCTATTTGGTCTCGTTTGAAAGAAGATCTTGCTTCCACAGCCTTTCTGTGTCAACTATCAGGCATAAATTGATATATTTGCAAATAATGCCTTAATTTGCAAATTTTACTTGTATAGTCTATCCTAAATCAGTCCCTGAACCAATAGCCAAAATTGTATTCCTGGCCTGTCCACTGTTTTCCTTACTGTTTGTTACACTCTTTACTAATGTTTTTTTTTTAGATTCCTGAGACCTTCAGAGAAGTGCGGACATGGTGAGGAGATTAAAAGACAAATTACAGTTGAAGGGCAGACAAACGTGTGAAATAAGAATTCCTACCCAGGGAGGTTTTGATCCAAATTCATTTATTTTACCAAAATAGTTCAACTGACTGGAATCATCAAGATGGAAAAAAAGGTAATGAAAGGGGTTTTATTAATGTGATGCCCACAAAGATGTTTCTATTGATAACTAAGAAAGGAATCTACCTTTAAAACATGCCATCTGGAGGAATATTCACAACTAAAACTGCTTTTCGATTTTTTTTTTTTATTATTATCTTTTGAAAGATACTTCCTTTTCTAACATCAAACATACCTCTTTTTGTGCTGAAAACATATTTTAATCTTAATCAAAATTATTATTTTAATAAAATGTTTCATTAGCTGTACCTTTTTTTGTCTTCACTCACATTGCAAAATTAGCTGCTGCCTTGTGCTGTCCTACCACAAAGATAGAAAAAAATTACAATAACAAATGAAAGGTAATATGCCTATAGCAAAAAGACCAAAATTCCATTGATTATAATAAAATAAGGGTATATACTCCAAGTGTCCACCCTGAGAGTGTTTTGATTGCCCTTTCTGAGCCTAAATAGAACCACAGCAGCGGTCGTGAAATACAGACATGGCGCCATCTACAGGAAGTACAGCTGAACTATTAAAAAGCCAGATGGTGGCCATTGACGCAGCTACTAAATAAATCCAGATCATATTATAATTCCTTTTGAAAAACCCAAAGGCTGAAGGGCATGGCTTAAAAGCATTGTTAACACATGTAGCTCCATTAGCAAGGACATGTGTTCAAGTGCTATCAGCAGAGACATCAGAGCTTTATCCCCAGCTTTAGTGTACTTCAACAGTCATACTGTTTTACCTGCAGAACTCCTGGTCACATGATGTTGCATGGTAATTATACAGAGTACGGCTATATCTACTAACAAACTGAGCACAAACAAAGCTTAAAAGACACAAATAACAAATACTATTCGAGCAGCAAGCTGTAATTTTGTGACAAAATGATGTACAAAATGCCACCAGAATGAGATAGTATTGAATATAAAAAAAAAAGGTAATATGACTGCACATTTCAAGTTTGGTGTGGTACTTTGACAAATATGGAAAAGCCCTAAATATTTGCAATAATGTAATGAGAGGTATTGTCAGAAATTTGTTCAAATCTCAGGTCGGTTCTTTATTTCATATCCAACATATCTAATTCCCAAAGCTCCATAAAAGCTAATTTCATTGTAACACAAGTTTTCATTGTCGGTCTTAATGAAGCAACTGCCAGAATGATGTACCAGTGAATAACAACGAGACTTGAATAAAACCTTTTTTTCTCCAACTTCAGAGCTCTCATTTCACAAATGTCATGACTGCAAAGTTAATTAATTATATTATTGTGGGCTTTTTTATGAGTCAGTCACTTCAGGTCTGCATCCGTTTTGGTCTCTGCACATTTAATCATCTCTGTGAGAGTATTAATGGGGTCTGAGATGTGTGGGGTGCTAAACTTAAAATTCCAGCAACAATTACAGTAGGCTCCCATTTAAGGTCCTCTACTTCTGAATCTGGGTTAACTGTTTCTTGCAAGTCTAATGATTTTAAAGCCTTAACAAAATAGAGATATCTTTTAAATATTCAAATTATTTAAAATACATGCATCTAATTCTGGGCGGATATGGAGGATGTGGGATCTGGGGGTCATCAGACGTGGAGCACTTTCTGGTGACTGGCTTATACAAAGGAGCTTTATGATTGGCGGCAAACCATTCCCTCCTTAAAAAAATGCATTCGTGTATCGAGGCATGTCTGCGCAGTCTCAAAAATCCACACACAAATGCAGTGAATTTTAAAGATCACTGGTACTTTTTAACTTAATTTATGTTTATGGACCAGGAATACTTTTGTGAATCTTGTTCTGTGAATGTGTGGATCTTTTGTGCTTGCATGAATCGTGCTGTGTGTGTGTGTACATCTCGTAACGTGTATGTGTGGATTGTTTGTGCTTGTGTGAATCGTTCTATCCATGTGTGGATCTTGTCCTGTGCATGTATGAATCACATATGTGTATTTGTGAAAATTGAGACCGATCTATCTCCATACGAAACCATAAGCAAAACATAGCAATAAAGGGGCATTTACATTAATATTTCAAAATTTTAAGCTCCTATGCTTTTAATTCTTAAAGGGTTAAAAAAAAATCTAATTGAATGTTTATTAGAAAAAGCATACATGAAATAAGCACTTTGACAAAAGTTGCTGTTTTGGGGTTTTTTCTGTAAAGCTGTAAACCATCTTTGAATAATTCAACAAACCTGCCAATGATCTAGACTATTTTATTAAGCAACATGCAAATCAGCAAATCATTTGGCAGAAACTCAACAAAATTGACTTTTAGACGCACTGAAGATGTGGTGCATCATCAGAATGGGGAAAAAAATATTTAAGCTCTCAGATTAATTGCTTGACATTATTCCATTCAAGTAAGAAGATAATGAAAAAAAAAAAAATTAGGGTCTCATATAATAATATGCTGAGACATTAAACTACCTCCTCCACATACAATTAGTAACAGTATCTATGGTGAAAACGTATGATTACCAGTTCAAATAGTCAGACACTTCATTACCCATAGTTGTACAACTTAGCGACTGAGCACATTTTTGCAGCTGAATTTTTTTGCTCGCAAATGCAAAGTGTTGATGAAACAATATTGACGTTTTCTAGTATTGTTTGTAGACCAAAACGTTAATAATGTTTGTAATAATTTCAACAGATAAAATAGTTTTTATCTAAAAACCTCTCCCATTCAGAGGACTCTAACCCTGCTCAGGGACTGAGTGAGAAAACATGAGTGACATTTTTGCTTCAACCCCCATAAAGAAGGCCGAAAGCTTATTTAAGTTTCATAAGAATCTGGAGCTGCTGTCAAATTGAGTGGAGAAGGTACCCATTAGGGGAGAGAGAGAACATTAGCGGGTCTATGAGCTAGACATAAGCCCCATTTACACTGCCCTCTGAAAATCGATCCATGGCGAGCTTTGATCAGATAACCGTGCCGAGCTTGGTTCCTTCTGACCATTTATATACCACACTAGCACGGTTCCTCGCCTCCTAGTGACGATGTACAGTTCTACTGCTCTCTAGAGGTAAAAAAAAGCAAATCAATATGGCAGCACCCATTCAGGAAGTTTGCATACAATCAGGCAAAGAAGGCCACCTTTGGTGAATTTACTTGAAAGAGTTGGCTTTTGGGAAGCGGATACGAGAAACAATAGCCTAATCAGGGTTTACAGATGCAGGAAACAACAACTGGAGTTGAAGTTCATTACACTGCTTAGCGGAATTATTACTGGAAATCATGTGGCAAGGTAGGGAAGCTTGTATTTTTATGAATGTCTGAAATTTCATGATTACGGAAGCTGACTGTAAGGAGATGAGGCGGTCTGCTAATGCCCTCTTTTTTATCTAAGAACCAAGCCATTTACACTCAACTGTTATCTCGGTTGCTCAGACCAATCTCGGCGCGGTTTCAAAAGCGTACTGTAAATGGAGCTAAAGGAAACTTTCTCTTCCAGCTCCACACCCAAGCCAAGATGATGTTGAGGAAAGGGAAATTTAAAAAATATTCAGAAAAGAACTAAAGGCTGATATTGAGATTAGATTGTAGTTTGCTTCTGTTCTAGATCGTTATCCAAAGCTATTGTTATTAGCTTCTGTAGTACTGACTTTAGATTGAAAGCAAGCTGTTTTGAGGTTGAAATGGTGGATGATTCAAGCACACAAACCCATTCCAGACCAGATGTTCTGGGACAATCATCAGTGTTTCCATTCATCTCCATTATAGCATGCTGAGTTAGCTCCTCTTGTGTTCTCCCTCTGATGTCACCACAGAGAGATGGGTTTCCACTAGTTAAAAATCAGAGTGCTGCTGTGGAGCTACTAAAGGTAAGATATTTATCTTAATATAAGCCTGTTTGAAACACCTGTTATGTCCTGTTACATGAATTCAATGCCAAATTACATGAAATCAATATCCCCTCATCAAAAGTTTAAGTAGAAGTTAATAAGATACATCTTTGCAAAGCATACAAATTTGATGTCATTATTTCAGTGTCTAAAAAAATTGTTAGATTCTAATAAGGCTATTTCCATCGGCCTCACCAAAAAGGTATGTTCTTTTGTATTTTCCATCTTGAAGAGGTGCAGGGAAAGAAATGACCTGTTTCATACTTATTCACGAATGCAATCAGGATGCAATCAGGAAGTATGGTGGATTTTCAATATATATTGTTAAAACTTCAACTAAAAAACTCTTGGTATACTTTTTTTGCCTCCCTTAAATGTTTTAGGTCAAAGATTTCTTCACTGCCACTAATTGTAAAAATGGTGTGAAAAAAATATAGTAATGGACAAAAAGATGTCAGACTACCATAGTTTTTAATAAATTGTTCTTAAGATATACTTTCCAAAAAGGTCAAAAAACAATCCACTGGACTTTGTTTCCAAGTTACTTATCCAGTGGATAGTTTTTTAAAGCTTTTTTGGAATGACTATGACCTGGATGACTGACAACCTTCAAAATATATATTAAGATATCGTATATATATATATATATATATATATATATATATATATATATATATATATATATATATATATATATATATATATATATATATATATATATATATATATATATATATATATATCGTGTATATATATCGTGTATAAATATCGTGTATATATATCGTGTGTATATATATATATATATTTGTTTTTTTTTAGATTCTGACACATCTTTACTAAGTGCATGAATGCACTCTCTTACATATAACCTTAAAAAATAATATCCATACAATCTTAAGCTGTTAGACACATTATATGTAAATCTAGCAAATATGCTTTTATGCAAAGATATGCATCCCTATTGTATAGCTCTCTCTTAATTGGAGGAAGAATGAGTCACTTCCACCTCCTGCCTTGATTCTGCATCTATGTAAAGAGGTGTACAGATGGTCCCACACGGTTGTATACATTAACAGCCTTTTCGTCACTGGTACAGTATCTGGGACGGCCAAGGGGAAGACTCTATATTCAAATGAATCAGTAAATCCACCATTTTAGTCTGAAATGCTGCCTCTGAAAAAAAGTTATATTTTTCTGATTAGTAACATTTATTAAATATTACTATACTTTGAAAGAGTCAAGAAAATCTTAAAAATAAATAAAGAGACAAACTCTTCTAAGTACTGTACTGTAGACTTTACCATAGATTATGTATCTCAGGAAACCTTAGAACATAGGGCTATAAAAAAGTGTACAAAGTACACTTTTTTACACAACAGCTTCATTGAGAGGGAAAGTATTAAAACTAACCCGACATCAACTTTTAATTGTGCTCCTTTTAAAATCATAAATGAACTGAGTAGAGACAATATTTTAGCTACATTTCCCTTGCTTCAACTTTACCTGCTTTCCACCAGAAAAACATAAATCTTTAACATGCTACAATCCAACACATTAACAATGGGTGTACAATTTGTAAATACAGTAGTTCATTAATGTCTATTCTGGTCAAATATACCATCCCAACTATGACGATGGTGGTGGGAATACTTTGAAGATCTCCTCAATCTGTCTAGCATGCTGTCCGTGGTTGAAGAGGACACGGGGTGTTAGGTGACTTCATTACCCAGGCTGAAGTCACCAAGGTGGTCAAATAAATCCACAGGGGCGAGGCTTCAGGGGTGGATGAGATCTGCATACCTTAAATTTCTGGATATTGTTGGCCTGTCATGGCTGACACGCCTCTTCAACATCATGTGGAGGTCGGGGCCAGTGCCACTCTGATAGACTGGGGTGGTGGCTCCCCTGCAGAAGAACAGGGGTTGACGCTTCTCAGCCTCACCAGGAAGGCCTATGCCAGGGTGCTGGAGAGGAGAGTCTGGCTGATTGTCAAACTTAAGCTTCAGGAGGAGCAGTGTAGTTTTTGTCATGGCTGTGGAAATATGGACCAACTCTTTACCCTCTGCAGGGTGATCAAGGATGCCTGGGAGATTGCCTAACCTGTCCACATGCTTTTTGTTGACCTGGAGAAGCATTCGATCTTGTCCCTTGTGGTGCCATGTAGGGGGTGCTACAGGAGTATTAAGTTGCTGGTCCCTTATTAGGGGCCATACGGTCTCTGTACAAGCAGAGCAGTAGTTTGGGCTGCATTGCAGGTATTAAGTCAGACGTCTTCCTGGTGCATGTCCCTCTGTCACCAGTCCTTTTCATAACCTTTCTGGAAAGGATTTCTGGGCACAGCCAAGGGCTATTTTATTTTAGGGACATTCTGCTTTTTGCAGATGATGTGGTTCTTCTTAGCTTTCTCCTGCCAAGACCTACAACACACACTGGGGCAGTTTGCAGCCGAGTGTAAAGTGGCCTAGACGAAAATCATGATCTCCAAGTTCAAAGCGATGATCCTTGACCTGAAAAAGGTGGCTTGGCCCCTCCAGGTTGGAGGAGAGTTCCTGTATATAGTGGAGGAGTTTAGGTATCTCGGGGTCACAAGTCAGGGGAGAATTTAGCAGTTGCTGCTAGAATGCACAGGGTGCATTGGTAATGAAGAGAGCTGAGCAAAAAGGCAAGGCTCTCAATTTACCCTCACCTGTAGTCATGAAATCTGTATTATTACTGAAATAATTAGCTTCTGTAGATACAACCATCTGAAAAGAGCTGGACACTCCCTTAGATAGTGCGTGAAGCTCAGTTGTCATAGATAGGCTAGGATTTGCTTCACTTCCACCTCGAGAGGAGTCAGCTAATTTGGCTTGGACATCTTTGTTGGATGCCCCCAACTTACCTGAATATTTACTTTGCCTAGTAGCTAATTAGTTTGATATTTCAGTAAATGTGTTACTAACTCAGCTATTTTTTTTAAAGGCAACTTGCACAGAACGCACGCCCCCTTCTCTAACCACTACGCCACCACTCCCCACTTTTACCACCTAATGTACAGTGGGGCAAAAAAGTATTTAGTCAGCCACCAATAGTGCAAGTTCTCCCACTTAAAAAGATGAGAGAGGCCGGTAAATTTCATCATAGATATACCTCAACTATGAGAGACAAAATGAGAAAAAAAATCCAGAAAATCACATTGTCTGATTTTTTAAGAATTTATTTGCAAAATATGGTGGAAAATAAGTATTTGGTCAATAACAAAAGTTCATCTCAATACTTTGTTATATACCTTTTGTTGGCAATGACAGAGATCAAACGTTTTCTGTAAGTCTTCACAAGGTTTTCACACACTGTTGCTGGTATTTTGGCCCATTTCTCCATGCAGATCTCCTCTAGAGCAGTGATGTTCTGGGGCTGTCGCTGGGCAACACAGACTTTCAACTCCCTCCAAAGATTTTCTATGGGGTTGAGATCTGAAGACTGGCTAGGCCACTCAAGGACCTTGAAATGCTTCTTACGAAGCCACTCCTTCGTTACCCGGGCGGTGTGTTTGGGATCATTGCCATGCTGAAAGACCCAGCCACGTTTCATCTTCAATGCCCTTGCTGATGGAAGGAGGTTTTCACTCCTTCCATCAGCAAGGCCATTCATTCTTTCCTTCACAAGGATCAGTCGTCCTGGTCCCTTAGCAGGAAAGCAGCCCCAAAGCATGATGTTTCCACCCCCATGCTTCACTGTAGGTATGGTGTTCTTTGGATGCAACTCAGCATTCTCTCTCCTCCAAACACGACGAGTAGAGTTTTTACCAAAAAGTTCTATTTTGGTTTCATCTGACCATATGATATTCTCCCAGTCATTGTCTGGATCATCCAAATGCTCTCTAGCAAACTTGAGACGGGCCTTGACATGTACTGGCTTAAGCAGGGGGACACGTCTGGCACTGCAGGATTTGAGTCCCTGGCGGCGTAGTGTGTTACTGATGGTAGCCTTTGTTACTTTGGTCCCAGCTCTCTGCAGGTCATTCACTAGGTCCCCCCGTGTGGTTCTGGGATTTTTACTCACCGTTCTTGTGATCATTTTGACCCCACGGGGTGAGATCTTGCGTGGAGCCCCAGATCGAGGAAGATTATCAGTCGTCTTGTATGTTTTCCATTTTCTAATAATTGATCCCACAGTTGATTTCTTCACACCAAGCTGTTTACCTATTGCAGATTCAGACTTCCCAGCCTGGTGCAGGTCTATAATTTTGTTCCTGATGTCCTTTGACAGCTCTCTAGTTTTGGCTATGGTGGAGTTTAGAGTGTGACTGTTTGAGGTTGTGGACAGGTGTCTTTTATACTGATAACGGGTTCAAACAGGTGCCATTAATGAAGGTAACGAGTGGAGGACAGAGAAGCCTCTTACAGAAGAAGTTACAGGTCTGTGAGAGCCAGAAATCTTGCTTGTTTGTAACTGACCAAATACTTATTTTCCACCATATTTTGCAAATAAATTCTTTAAAAATCAGACAATGTGATTTTCTGGATTTTTTTTCTCATTTTGTCTCTCATAGTTGAGGTATATCTATGATGAAAATTACTGGCCTCTCTCATCTTTTTGAGTGGGAGAACTTGCTCTATTGGTGGCTGACTAAATACTTTTTTGCCCCATTGTATGTCCTAATTAAAAAAAAAAAATTCTATACACTTCAATTATAATTTAAAAAGAAAAATTGCCTGCTGAAGTGAAACATTAAAGAATGACCAAAAAGCTTATACAGGTATCATCTCATCTCTATGGCTAACTTGTATTTGTTGTATCCTAATCTTTGCTTCTAACAACTGTTGTTTCTAATCTACAATACTGAAAACCAACCATTAAAAGAAATTCTTCAAATTGCAGTAGTGTCAACAGACCTACAGAAACAGACTGTACACAATATGTTGCAAAAACAGCTTAGGTTAGATTTCCTGACAGATAATAAAACACATGGTGGCTGATCATATGGGGCAAAAAAATGTCAATGATGAATCATTTCCAAGACGGTTGCCTGGACACATTTGTCTTTATGTCATTTCTTAGACAAAGAGTCTGTCAGTTTAGAGGTCCCACAAAAATTGATGCGCCTACAGGACGCCATCAGTTGTTCACAGCCCCATCCTTCATTAATGAAATAATGGGAGAAATTGTCAGATGTAGCATCTCAAAAATATGTCGCAGCAGAGCATAGATACTAAGAATATTTACCAGCTTGTCCATATTTCTCACCTCTCTAACACAGTGCGCTGCCAGGAAGCAGTGCATGTGTTGCTATAGTCAAGTGTTTTTCTACTTTATGATGAATTGGTGAAGAAAAAATAAGATTGTGACACGTGTGAGAGGCAAACTGTGAGAAGCAGCAGTCTGTGGTAGGAGTTCAACAACCTATTCCCCCATTATCACAAAACAATTGTTGGAAAGAAAAAAGCTGGTTATCGTCAAAACAATTCTAGCAAATCGTTGTACTCTTAAACAATACATTATTTTTTGCTAGAAAACATAATTTATTAAAAAAAAAAATTACCCACAGAGATCCTAAAATAACTCATATCCATTTTATTAAATTTAGATCCATCATCAGCATATCCAACCAAATAGGTGCAGTCTGATTTTTCTTAGCACTATTAGATCAAAACAAAACATTAAAGTACAGCCTTAAAAAGGTAAGTTGAGTGTTTGCTATAAATAACACACCCTTATGATGTCTGTGCATGAAAGTGTTCCCCTCTTAAAGTGCCAACAGTTTAAACTTGTCCAACTATTTAATTAACCAACTGTATTTACTGGTGTGTACGTTATTGAGATTGATAACATCAGATAAAAGTTAACCTCTTTTAATTCAGAGTTATTTACTCAACAAAAGGTCTGATGAAGACCTCTTCAAAATGAAATCCATGCTATATTTGAGCCCTTTGGAGTATACATACTTTTTTGGCTCTTGAAAATAACCTTTTTTTTATTCTACATTCAGATAAACTATAAGTGGAATTACTAAAAATTTGTGCACTCAAGTCACGAAAATACCTCAAACCACCTCAACCACCTCAAAACTTTTAAGTAAGGTGTATGCTTTCTTCTATAATGGGTTTAGGTTCAAAGTAAGACCAATACCTATTAAGGAACATTTATTTTTATGTGTTACAGTATATAGTAAAAAGAAAAATCAGAATTACTATTTAGACCAAACTAGACCAAAGGGAAATGGTTGATAAATTTGACTCTAAATGAATTGGGATGTTGCGACTCAAGCTCTCGATTTTAGTTTCTTGAACATTTCAAGGAAAAAAGGGAACATTCTCAAATGTTCAGATTTCTTTTTTTTTTTCCCTTTTTTAAATTCAAAGTTTTTAAATATGTCATGTTTTGGTTTTTTGAGGGAAATATGGAGAAACCACATGGCTGTGTGGGAGGGTTAAAATAGAAACTGAACAGAAGAAAAGATAACAGAAACCAGGGCGATAGCATTGGTAAAAATCAAGGAGACAAAGGCCCAATCCCAAACTGACCCCTAAACACTAACCCTCTGTTTGCAACAGAGACTTTGCCATCTTGAGGGCTGTCCCAAATCACGTAGTGGGTAGGGTGAGTGGACCGTTTAGCCCTCATATTATAAGTGCTTGTGAGCAAATTCTATTGTTAAAGCAGAGCTACGAGCATTTACGAGATGATTTACCAGAAACTCATGGACCACGCATGTGCAAACAAGGGAGTTCTTCTTCTTCCTCTTTTTCCAGATTGATTGTCTGACCAGTGCCAACTCTTAGCGCTGAGTCCGATGTGTGGTTTTTGGATGCACAATTTGAGGAGGTAGATCACATCAAAGTACAGTGTAAGAACATACAACAATGAGCTGTCGACTGTTAAACCCTGCGGTTTTGTTGTAGTTTGATCTGAAGCTGAGTACAATAATTGAAAATATTGTACAGTGTGACACTGATAGAAAATAATAAATTAGGAAAAAGAAGAAGGACGTCATTAATTCAATAAGGTAAGGTCCTCTATGTAAGAGTTTTATTTGACTGTATGAATGTATTTTTAAGAGAGTGTTTGATTTCATATCAGCTCAGTTAAAAACTTTTCACGCGTTTGTAAGTATAACTTATGTAACTTGT
The DNA here is from genome assembly GCF_016077235.1 of Cyprinodon tularosa. NCBI lineage: Eukaryota > Metazoa > Chordata > Actinopteri > Cyprinodontiformes > Cyprinodontidae > Cyprinodon > Cyprinodon tularosa. Next base: position 497,058 of record NW_024038678.1, read on the forward strand.
ATAAGTTAATTATTCATAATTACCACTATGTGATCATTTTCTGAGGTCCTTACCAGTTGCTTAGGGCCTAAGCAGACATTAACCCTGTGGAGCAGGGAAAACTTAGGGAACCTATGTTAATCATGGTGAGGGTTGAGGTATTAATGGCTGAACAGATGTCCTTATTCAAGATAAAACATATTCAAATACTCATCAAATCTGTAGCTCTCAGCAGTTCTTGCAGTCCTTGCAGTGCAACTATTAAATTTGCTTCTAATCACCACAAATAAGATAAATTATATGACATGCGACCAATGAGGCTTTAAGTTCATTCTTCCAGATGAAGTTCCAGGTAGGTTGATTAGTCCTGTCTGCACACAAAAGAACTTTCTATAAAAAGTCTCTGAATTCAGCTGTAGTTGTTATATTTCAGCATTTGAAATACTTTGTTGTCCTTATTGGGTATAAATGAGGGGACAGTTTGAGTGATGACCAGACTTAGCATTATCTGCTTCATTACCACCTTGAGTAAAAGAAGTTGGGAAACTGTGCACATTAAAATTGTTACAGTTGGAGGTTTGGGGTGGGTCAATGTAAAGATAGGCTTATCTGATTAAAACAAATCTGCCAGTGAAATCACATTAAAATGAGCTGTCAAAATGCAAGATTTGATTTATGAGACTAATATCCTAAATGTTAATGAGTTCATAAGTAAAAGAGCCAACATCTTCAGCACTGTCTCACAAGGCACTTATTATGTCCATTTAGTAAAATAAATTGTGTCAGGAGATCTAACAAGTTAAAGGAAATATGGCCTCCCACAGAGAGAAAGTTTTAATGAGACAGCTAACAAAATGTGACAAACAAGTATCCAAAATCTTTGGTTCCTATTCCTTTACTCCCTATCCCTGGATGCTTCCTCTTACCTGCTCTATCACACAACCACACAAGTGGGTCATTGGGGAGTAGAACATCACTAGGATGGGTCTCTATATGCTGGTGGTGGTTTATGCCGGCATGTTTGGGGGCACCAGAGGCAGGTTAGCTTAGTGTTGCAATACATTTAAACATTTAAGGCTTTGGGTGGAAGTTGTGGGTAGCATCCTTACCAGTCTCAGTTTTAAAATAAACAGAAGTCCAACAGGCAGGTGAGGTTGGTCTTTAGGCATTGTGGGTGGGTGGCTTGGCAGATCTATTGGCTCTCCAGGGACTATCTAGCCTTAGGGTCTAATCTCTCAGCTTCAGAATCTTGTTTCCTGGGAGGAGGGTTCTGGCATAGGGGGGTTGGCCAGGAGGGCTGCAGTGACATTGGAGTATATGGCTTTGCTCTTTTGTGGGGGGCTAACTTGTGGTGTTAGTCTGCCTGACTATGCCTGGGTGTCTGACAGGGTCTAGCCTCCATGGCCAGGAGGCGGGTACTTTCGTTTGTAGCAGCTACAAAGAAAAGCGGTTGGAAGAGAATGTGCTTTTTTTTTTTCGGGTGGTAAAAACAGCAAGAACCAGAATATAGAATCAAATATTTTTCTTTGGGTAGTTTTGAAATTTTAAGGTAATACAGGTATTAATCATAAACCGTTTCTTCATAATGTTGGGAACTAGTCTTCTTGCATCCATTACTTTTCATTGCACCTTGTTTTCTGAAGGTGTTCCTGTATACTTGCAGACCATTCTCCCTTATCAGCTGAGGGACAGTCCTCATTTTAAAGCGTTTACAAATAATAACTCAGAAAACAAAAAAATTCACTGGTAAAATGTTGCCCGATATAGACATGTTAGACATCGCTGGAAAGCTTTGTTTCTTTACAATTAAACCACCTAGTTCATTTTATGGACATAGCGAGCACCAAAGCACAATTATAGCAGCATGTCGAAATGTAGCATGACAAAGCAGCCACAACAAGCAAGCATGTCTTTATTCCTATTCAAAAAAGACTTATTATTTTCATGAATAAAATAAAAAAACTTTGAGTCATGTTTGAACTGATGCAGCTTGGGCTTGATGCAGCTTGGGTGTTTTACTTACCCAATTTTCATGTATATATTCAGAAACTAGAAGGTGTTAGCTTTCAAATAACGTATCACACATGTAATTGGGGCTTACAGTTTCTCAGTTATTTGCTTTTCCATTTGGGGATGCAAAATAGGCAAACTTCCCAGAAATTAGGTGAATATTAATAGGTTACTCTTATGTTTTATTTTTAATATAAATCTGTTTCCGTGTCCTGACAGTGTTTGCATGTAGATCGGATATTTGCAAAGACACCCTACTGACATAATACACAATTAAGATAATATTTTAGTGGAGTGATCAGAGAACTCTCCCTTTTAAATGTACAATGTATGAAAAAATACATATCCTGTCTCTTCATGTAAACTTCAGTTTATAGCTCTGCAGGAGAAGTGACAACAGGTTGTATGCAGTGTCTGTCTCTAAGACAGCTACTGGATCAGCTTCTCTAGATTGGTTAACATTCTGCATTCAGCTACAAAAGCTCTGATCTGAATTGAACATGCTTGATTCACAGGTCACACACATAACAGGATATTAGGCCAAGACAGACAAAAGTTTGGAGTTTTCCAGTTTTGAAATCAAAGCATTCCCAAGATTCTACCCTACTCACTCATAACACGCAACAGGCTCATTTCCACAAGGAGAACAAAAAAGGGGAAAAACATGGCACAGTTATCTATATGTGTGAACCCTACTAGGGTACATTTCCTTTGTAAAACGTAGACTCCTCTCAGAAAGCTCCAATCTAAGGATATAACTTTCTGCTAAGGTATGAAAGTGATTTACATACAGTAGTTGCTGAGAGCAAGGAGGAACATCAATTTTTATCAGTTGGGAGGTGTGGTTGACCTCATTGCTAAATGGGATGCTGTCCTCTTACAGCTATGATTAGTTAATGCAAAATACTCAATAGTCATACAAATGTGCTCCTACCAATCAACTGACAGCCCATAGTAACCAATAAAGGAACTTAAGTGGCTACAGATTTCAGACATGGCTTAAGAAATGTGTCTCATAATGATGAGATTTAGCAAAGAACTTGTTACACAAAATCAAATCTTTGAACGTACTCATGGCTGGACAATTAATCAATATCAATATATATCGCTATAGACACCTGATCAATATCAATGACCCTGCCACGGGTGAATTGATAGGAGCGAGGAACAGCTAGAAGGTAATATATTCCAAATAAGCCCAAGATTCTTAACCTCTCATGGCCAAACTAAGCAAACTTTGCAGTAGGGCTGACCTATTTCTCAAGTTTGTTTTTAAATAGAGTTGGTGTTGTTGTGTAAATTCAGGTCTTTTAACAAGCTGGGGTCCGTTTGACAAAGCAGGTTTTATTGAAAACTCTAAGTTTTCTAACCTGCCATAATTCTCCATCTGTCAGACTTATGGCAATGCCACCAAATTGCTACGTACCTGTAGTTCATACCAAAAACTCCAGGGCCTCCATTTTGTTTGGAGACACTCAAGCACAGTTGCAGGGAACCATAGGTGGTCTGATAAACCCCTATGCATTTTCATTTTCAACAATCATAATATCCGTTTTATTATCGCACTGGATGCTAAATTTACCAGTGTTTAAGCCGTTAATGGCATAACCACTTAACTCTATCCTATCTTTCTTATGATTTACACTCCCTTAGCATGCATATACTGTAGCAGGTTATATTCATACAACTTGTTTAAAGAGACAAGCGCTGGTTTAGTTTATATTTCAAAACATATAGTCCTATAGTCCATACAAAATTTAGTAAAAAATCTGTTAAAAATGTCTTCTATAGAAAGGCTATAATGTAAAATTACCATGTTTAGAAAGCTGTTATCAAATCTAATCATTAGGTATACAGTATAAAAAGATTATCTTACAAAGCAGTTGTACGGAGTTGATAAAATGCTAAGGTTTGTGTGCAAATTTAATTGCTTGCTATTATTATTACCAATAAATAGCTTAACTAACTAGGTATTTCATGATTATATCAATCAATACAAATTTGCAATACTTCTTGCTATGACAGGGAAGTATTACATTTAGGACAAAGTACTGATGAAAAAGAAAAATCCTCCTCACACCTCAATGTTTCAGCAACCTTCACTTTAAAATTTTAATGGAAAGAAAGCATCACTTTAAAAGCAGTGACAGGCACCATGCTGCGCTGGAGCCCAGCCCACCCCCCCACCTGCCCCATTTCTGACCAAATCAGGAGTGATGCCACCAACAACACTTAACACAAAGACATCAGACCAGCCTGTTTAATATGCAGTCACCATGGAAACTCCAGCCTAACATCATCTGTCAAGCATATCAAAATAAGATAAAGAAAATAAGAGGGAAAGAGAACAGCCTGTGGGGATTTTTTGGGCTGGTTGTCACATACACATGTGTGAAGGAGGGAGTAAGAGGTGAACCGTCACATGGCACCGTATTGAAGGATGTGACAGTTCGTGCGGAGATGGGCACACAGATGTGACAAGATGGAAACAGTGGTGCTGTCGGTAGCTTTAAAAGAAGGACCACAAGATACCTTTGCAAAGATAGAAAAGTCATGAAAATATCAGGTATTTTAAAATACATGTAGAAATTTCTAGATCTAGAAAGAAATTGATATTACTGAAGTATATAATCAATGCACACATATGTGAGTACGAGGGGTGGGTGATATATATGTCACCGACCACTCGTGCCCCTGGGCGGGTTGGGAGATTCCTTCATCTCAAGCACAGATCCTCTATCAAGGACCTGGGAGCGTGAGGGTACTTCACAGTATCTTAGCTGTCCCTAGAACTGCATTTCTTGACTACTGTTCCTTTAGGTGTCTGTTGGAGCATGGGGGTTACTGCCCTGAGTGCTCTAATGACACAGGGACTACCGTTGCCTTGAACTTCCAGGCTTTCCATATTTTTTCCCTGAGGCCTAAGTATTTTTCCAATTTATCCTGTCATTTTTACCTGATGTTTCCATAAATAGGGTTGGCAAAATCGAGCACTGTGGCTGTCCACTGCTGCTTATCAATGATCACAATGTCTGTTTGTATCCAGAACTTTAACAGTATTCTCCACCACCTTAATAGGTGAATCCCACTATGACCTGGGGGTCTCCATTTTGTTTCCTGCTCAGATGTTTCTGTAGACTATACCAGCCACTTGGTATATTCTGGATTTTTACAGTCATTCACTATGATAACCGGTGACAATTTTCCAATTTCAGTAAAAAAAAAACTGAAATTCGGCTCAAAATAAATCAATTCTGGTATTTCCTTCCCCTTTAAGATAGTGCAGCGTGTCTATAATCACATGACTCCACCAATACAGTCAGAAGCGTAAACAAGCAGAATGGTGGACTAGCCCAGTAAAGAAGTATTAAACAGCTGTAAACAAATTTACATCTGTTAATCCTGTGAAGTGAGAGAAGAGATGAAACTGAGCGTGCAGAGAAGAAGTCGAGAGCATGTTGTCAGAGTTTAGCGTGCCTCAGGCCGGTTTTAAATGAGGGTGTTGCAGTTTAAACAACGCACATTGCTCTCACTGCACACTCAGTTCAGTGGCACCAAAATTACGCCACAGATGTTGAGAAAATGAACACGAAATGCAAAGTCTGTCTGCAAACAGTTGGGCATTTAACTAGCATTTATCATTATCGAGGTAAAATTTATTTTAAATATTCATGTTGACAACAAAGTTGAGAGCTTAAATGCGTCCTCTAATGTGACATGCAACTTAAGCTGTTTAGGGTTATCATCGGGATCAAAACATCTTCACAGAAGGACAGTTTAGAATGATAAGCTACAAAAACTAAACAAAAAGGTTTCACTGTCAAGTTAAGCAGTTGTTCCCCTAACAATTTAATTTTGCTTTCATGTTAGCTTCTGCTTTTGGTGTAAGCCTTACCTGATATATTAAAAAATAGATCTAAGGACACCATTGTCTAAAATTACATGAGTTTAACACAATATGATAAAACAATAACAACTTGGGTTAGCCTTACTGTGTTTGCTCTTTAAGTTCCAGTCCACCACGTCCTTACCATGTCATCAAGCATGCATTGCGAGGTGAAAAAATGGTAACCTCTGTGGATTAAAAAAATACAACAAAGGAGAAAAGCTGAAATTTTACTTTTTGATGTAGGTTGAAGGAGTGCGGCCAAGACTGCATTTTTAAGTCAGAATGAAATATAGCAAAGATAAAAACAAAGCATGAAATAAGAGGTTTTTAAGTGACTTTTTGAAAAGCTTTTTTAATATAGCCCTATGAGGATTGTTTGTTGTCTTCTCTTACCTCCAGCACAGACACAGGCCAGCCACTGCCTCTCCTCGGCAGAAATGTGACTAGTCAGCCTGCCTATTTTATGTTAAAACGGCGCCCAATTTATTTTTTTGAATGTCAGTCAAAATATGTTTTTTTTAATCTAAAACTGTATTTTGGATAGAAATCTGTAATGTTGCATTAATTTTTGATATCTGAATAAAATTTACACTACAGAAACGTCTGATTATGTGTTGGGACTGAGAAAATTCCACATCTTCTCCAGGCAAGGTTCCGCCTGGATCCCTCTGAGGAGCCACCTGCAACAGGTGCATCTCAGCAAATCATCAGCAGGATCCACAACTTAAGCTGTCTTCAGACCATGCCTCAACGCCGCAGATGATGTTCCAGTTGGTCAGCGCTAAGTGCCTTGATCTCAGTGATTTTCTCCATGACTCTAATCCCTAGTTGGATTCTAACCTTTGTTTCTGTGCCTCTAGGAAACTCGTGCTTCCTCCGTGAAAGCTCAGGAAGAGCTAACCTGCCGAGCCGACCCTCTGAGCCAAACCCTGAAAATCCTCTGACAACCTCCAAGCAGCTCTGGGCTAGAGCTGGGAAACCAATGCCAAGGTCTGCTCAAACTAGACGTGAGACGCTGGAGCAGCTAACGGACTCTGCAACTAAATCCTTCTCCAGAACCAACAGTGACTCTCCCAAAGTGAACCTCAAGAACCCTCAAGGTACTATCTGTGCTTCTTTGGAAACCAAACCCCGTCAACAGTCCTTAACTGTGCTGTCTCTCACGCAGACTCCGGTGAAACCAGAATCCAGGCCCGAACCAGCCTTCAGCATATACAGTGTGATTGTGCAAATAAACTTGTTAAACTTTTCATCCTGTGTCCGTCAGTGGTGTTCTGCATCTTTGGGTCTCCATTAGAGAACCGATCATGACATTATGGAGATCAGAAATTAGAATTCATCCTAGTCAGAATTCATTTTTAGATATGAAGAAGGTATATTTTAGATAGGAAGAATGTTATTTTACATTTCTGAAATGTTCATTTTGACTAGGGAGAAATGCACATCTTAAATATATATTTAGTCAAGCTAATTGTTGGGATCCAAGGTTTGCCCTCCAGAGGGCGGTGTGGATCCCATTCTGTTTGGCTTCTGTTTCTGTTTGGATCCAGGGGTTTGCCCTCCAGAGGGCGATATGGATCTTTCCCTGGGAGCTGGTTCTCTGCGCACAGCTGTTTCCCATCAGCTCTGCTCATTAACCTCTCCCCATATAAGCTGTGTCTCAGCTCCACTCGGAGCCGGATCGTAGCCATCTGTTCCCAAGCCATGTAGCCTGTGTTACCCACAGCCATGTGTTAGCCATTGTTTCCAAGCCTTGTATTCCCAAGCCATGTGTGCCCTGTACGGTCATAGCCTCCTCATGCTATGCCCGTTTCTGACACAGGGACTCTGTTGAACTCTGCCTGTCTGAACCAGCGAACCAGTGAGTTTTTGAGTTAGTTTCTGATCCCTGAGTTAACCTGTTTTCTGTGCTCTCTGCCTCCCAGGTGGGAGACCAGAGCCAAATAATAAACATTGGACTTTATCCTGCCTCTGAGTCTGTGAATTCTGCATCCTTGGGCTAGCAAACCAACCACGTATCATGACACTAATGTCAAAAGGGCCACTTCAAGGTTGTAAATATTTCTAGGTATTTGAAAGTTTATTCTTACTAGTCCAATTATGTTTTTGGCAGGCTGAAATGTAATTTGTGCTGGCAAAAATATAATTTAGGATATCTTTATGTACATTTCTGGGTAGTAGGAATATAGTTTTGATTCGGAAAAATCTTGTTGTTTCATTTCAACACATGGAACAATAGAGAGGACAATGCTTCTAATAAATGTCAAAACGGCCTTCCGTATACTTCTCCACCTTTGGTTCAGATTCTAGAAATACAAAATAGATTTGAGCCAGAAGACCTGGGAACTCTGCGGGTCTGATAAAATGAAAACAAATCTATAATCTGTAGGCAGCAGCATTCTGGATTGGAATGACAGAAGAGGACTAGATGGAAAAAGCCTGAGAATCTTCATCAGTTAAGGTCAACCTTATCTGTTAAACAGGGGAGCAGTAATATACTGTATATCAGGGATGCTGCCAGTGGAACTAGATCATTGGTACTTATTGACAATGTGACTGTAGAGGACAATAGCTTGATGCATTCTTAACTATATAGGTAATATATATGAAGAAATAGGAGGTGGATATGAGGGAGTGTGAAATAATGCAAACAGATAAGCATATATCTATAAAACTCAAAATGATCGACACTGCAGAGAGGATTATCAGGGCTTATTGTACACTCCTTCTATGAAAGGGCTGTTAAAAACAATAAAAATAAACCATAACCTCATATAAATATATTCATAACCTGAGTAGAAAGCCACAGTGATGTGAGACAAAATAAGCAGATTTGTACCATAACAAACCTTTTTTGTCTTTTCTTACATACAGAAAAAAGCATATACATTTTGTTATCTATACGTCTATACTTAATGTCTGCATGCTGTAAGTGCGGTAACAAATGTCAAACACCTTTACTGTGTTCACAATCATGGTCAAATAGAGCAGATTCTAATTCTTTATATGATCTCTGAATTTCAGAAAACCAACAATGTATAATGCATTTAATCTAAGAATTCAGCTTTTCTTTTCTCTATCGTTTTCAAGAAATCTCATTCAGTGACTCTTTCTGATTTTAGAATCACAGCATCTATCACAGAAAATTCCCTTTTCCTCTTAAGCTCAATGAAACTCATTACTTTTACTTCAGTTCACCATACGTATCAGCAATCAGGCTGATATTCTCTCTAAAAATCCATTACCACAGGTGTTAAAACCAGAACGTTTCCTCTAGTGATAATATGCGGCTTCCATATAAATATACCTCTGTCATACCACCAGTCATAACTTCAGCTTAGTGATTTGTGCATCTTTTGTGGTGATAATGCAAAACTGACAGTTTATTACATGCTGTTATCTTGATATGCCTTTGAAAGCTCCTCTGACTTGAAAGTAATTTGAGTTTATCCAGTGGAGAGCTCCAGATAGGCTCTCTGCTTCAACGAGGTATTACAAATCAATCACAGGATAACCCCACAAAGGCCTTGAGGGGGAACTGTATTAAAGTTACTTTACTCTAAACAAGCAGGCATGGTGAATTATTATGCAAAACAAAACTGCCTTCTGAGAAGATATTGAATGGAACTTAGGTTCAACCTTATTCATTGTCTGGAAGCAATGCAGAGCATTTCTGCATGCATCGTCCACATACTTTAACCCTCTGACCAAGTTTAACTGAAGACTGGTTATACTAATACAAAAATAGCTAATAGCTAATACATTCCACTAAAGAGCACTTTATCCTTTTATCTAAAGCAGCAAAGGGCTGCTACAAAGAAGACCCAGTCTGTCTGTGTTTGCACTGTCAAAATGAATACAAGGGACTCTTAAAAAGTGGAGCAGGTGAAAGGAAAAACGAGATGAGAGGATGCACAGAGGGACACAGCAATGGATGGACAGATGGATGGATTTCAGATCTAATTCTTTTTACTGACTGCTTGACAAACCCCGGGAGTCTGGGATTTTCTGTGGCCTGTGGCGTGGCTGCAAAGGAGCCAGATACTCGAGGGCTCACAGTCTGTTTGACTCAGAGGAATATGAACAAAAGAGGGCAATTGTAATGAGAGCTGACAAGCCCGCTCGTTTAGGCAATAGATGCAGACTTATAACTCACTGGATCCCCAAACTACTGCGTGATATTTGATAATGCATGCTTTTTTTTCAGCACAGTTGTTAATCACCTATTAAACTGTTATTATTGATTAAAATTGAGCATGCTTACCAAACAAAAGATATGCATATATCCTAAAAACTAAACTAGAGGAAATATGTAACAGCCAGTTAAATAATTTCAAAATTTCTCAAACAGGAAGTGGTATTACTTGGAAGAACTGTTTCTTAGTGACATTGCCTGTACCCAAACAGACTCCTTATATGCCCCATAAGGCATTGTTAATGTTTAGATGCTTTTTTCTCATTTGTTGGAGACAAATTTACTAGAGATGCACTGATAAAGTTATTCCCGATCCAATTTGATACGTATACCTAAGCTGAGCGTATATGCCGATATCAGATACGATCCTATTCAAATGTTGAATGAATGAACCATATATCTTTCCATGTGAGTGAACACCTAATCCTCAACATAAACACTGTAAAAAAAAAAATACAGATATAAATGTACTTTATATTATTTATTAACAAAGAAGCAGCAAAAAGAAAGATATAACATTTCCATGTAAAGTGCACTGGATTTAATATCTGATTCACCTAATTAGTCAATATCAGAGCCGATATCTGATCCAGTTATTGGGTTTGGTGCATCTCTGGAATTCACTACAGAAGATTGTTTAAAATGTGTATTTAAAACCTATGAAGGAACATTTCACTGGTATGTAGTTAGAAGCACCCCTGTGTATACAACAACTTTAAGGCAAAAACATAATTTAACTGATTTAAACTTGAACCCTATCTTTTAACCCTTGTTGGATGAGAAAGGGGTGCAATAGGAGTCCCAGACGTCGAGTCTTAGAGAAGTCTTTGGAGCACAGGGCTAAGGTAAGTTAGATTTCCTTTGATTATGGCGCTTTGGTAGAACAAGGGTCCAGAGCTGTGGTTGGCATATAGTACTGAAGTTTTTCCAACATGCTTACTAAATCCACTTTGATTTGAATAAACTGGAGCACCTACTTGCTCAGGCTTATTAGATAACTAATTTGCAATCTCCATTGTCTTCTGGCTTTCCCTGAAAAGCGATCTGATAAATTAGATTATGCATGGTCAGCTTCTGTTATTTCCTGCTTCCACACAGGCAGCAGCAGTTCCCTTCAAACTAACTCTGTTAGTTAAAGAGGTCTTCTAAATTACTACCCTGTCAGATAGCAGGTCACACACTCAGGAGACCGAGGCACCCATGCCTGCCCCCTCTGCCACACCCGCGTCAATACATCCCCTCTTTAATTAGCTCATTATCCTAAGCATCAGCTGGTATAGCTCCACATAGGAAGAAAAAACATCAATGAGCATAAAAAATATGCTGAGACAATATCTGGAGAATAATAACCTTGGTATGCTTGATGCTTTTAGAGAAAAGGAACAAAGGTGCACCTGCTTCCTACATGGGCCCGATCAGCATGATGTAAAGGATGCGCTCATTCTGCGCTGCTTATTAAACGACCATATTGACCATGTTAACGCTGTGTGGCAACACCCTCCACCTCCGCCCAATGATCTCTGCTCACAAAAGCGACATCTTTGCATTTAAAAGCCCTGTTCCAGCAGCAAAGCGCATCACTGCCATGAGATGAGGTCCTCCTCTTCCTCTCTCTGCTTCTGCACAATTGGCACTTCGCAATAACCGGTGAACGCAGCAGGCATGCACCTGCGGGCGCTGTCAAATCAGGACAATACGATTAAAAACTGCTTACCTGCCTTCTTAGGTCCGGATGTCAAGATTTTGGACATTGAGTTTGCAGGACCCTGCCGCCACCGCCCCGGAGACTATCTTTCTCTCTCCTTTCTCAGTCTCTCTCTCTCTCTCTCTACAGTGGGGAGATGCAGCGCTGCAGACTGGGACAGCAGACAGGCACAAGCCGGTAGCGGTGGCTAACAGTCAGGGAGCCTTGGTGGACAGAAGAGGGGCGTTTGCATGAGGGAAGAAAGGGAAACTCCTCACGTCGTGCGTAATATTCTGCGCGCATGACTCGCGGCGTTGTTAAAATGTAACTGATTTTTGGGTCACTGCTTCTGAGCTCTCTCATTACAAAAGGATACTGCAAATTCAGACTGATATTTTCCAGCAGAGGCGTAGCCAGAACATTTTTATAAGGGTGGCCTGGCAATAACCTACGGAAGAGGATTAGGGCCACTGAAAAAAAAGAAAAAAGTTAACTGATTTTTACATTTTATTTCAGTATGATAGGAGAAAAAAGTCAGAATTCTGAGGTTAAAGTCATAATTCTCAGAAAAAGTCAGAATTCTGAATTTAATCTCAGAATTCTGAATTTAATCTCAGAATTCTGAATTTTTCCTCACAATTCTGACTCTAATCTCAGAACTCTGACTGAATTCTGACAGCTAAAAAACATGTTAGCATCTGCTCTTTCATTAAAGGAGAAGTTCGGTTTTTTACACTTTAAGCCCATTTTCTGTAGTGTCCAGGATGAAATCGAATGATCGACACCAAAAGTTTGACAATTGCTCCTGTCTCTGCTTTTTGGCTCATTTAGAATCACCCCCTGGCTGCTTTAGAATGGCTAGCATAGAGCATGTCCGATAATGTCCTTAAAACAACCTTAAACGTTCTTTTTTTTAATTATGCTACTCACCGTGTCGTCAGCGCTGTTCAATGACGTTCCAAAAAAAGTTTCGTGAAGAAAAAACGTTCCTGTAGTGTTTTATTTAGCATTGTGTAAATCCCATTGAGTTCTGTAGGAATAGTCAATATTCCGCTGCCACCGGAAACGGAAATGGGGCCTGTTTACACAGTTGTAGTCTTTTCGCTTCACTCTGTGTACTCCGACGTTGAGGCGCTAACGTCTCTGTTAAACACTTTAAAAAACTCTGAAAATGGAATACGAAAGGTGGATTCTTGATTCTCGACGTCGGAGTACACAGAGTGAAGCGAAAAGACTACAACTGTGTAAACAGGCCCCATTTCCGTTTCCGGTGGCAGCGGAATATTGACTATTCCTACAGAACTCAATGGGATTTACAAAATGCTAAATAAAACACTACAGGAACGTTTTTTCTTCACGAAACTTTTTTTGGAACGTCATTGAACAGCGCTGACGACACGGTGAGTAGCATATTTAAAAAAAAAGAACGTTTAAGGTTGTTTTAAGGACATTATCGGACATGCTCTATGCTAGCCATTCTAAAGCAGCCAGGGGTTGATTCTAAATGAGCCAAAAAGCAGAGACAGGAGCAATTGTCAAACGTTTGGTGTCGATCATTCGATTTCATCCTGGACACTACAGAAAATGGGCTTAAAGTGTAAAAAACCGAACTTCTCCTTTAATGAAATAGTATTAGCGTGGACCCATCAGGCATGTAAAAAGTCTGTAATTTTGAGTGCTCTCACATCTCTTCATTCATGGTGCCCATCTACATTAAGTAAAATTCTGAGATTAAGGTCAGAATTCTGAGAAAAAGTCAGAATTATGTGATTAAAGTCAGAATGCTTAGATTAAAGTCAGAATTCTGACTTTTTTCTCATATTCTACTGAAATAAAATGTAAAAATCAGTTAATATAAAAAAAAAGAAATTCCAGTGGCCCTAATCCTCTTCCGTAATAACCAATGTACACTGAGGGGTGGCCAAAAGCGGATAGGCACCAGAACCTCAGCGTCAATCTACACTATTACAACAGCAAAATGAATGAGCAAAGCATCCATATTTTCTAAATAAAGGTAAGGCAAGGCAAATTTATTTGTATAGCACAATTCAGTAAAAAGACAAAGCAAAGTGCTTTACATGATTAAAATATATTTTAAAAAAAGCAGAATCATAGCAAGTAGGAAAAAATAAGAAAATAAATAAATAGAATAAAAAAAATGCAGACTCCATAATGACCTCTTTACCAACTTCTGTATACCCTGGTTGACTTTATAGGTCCCGGACCTATTTAAACATTTTAAACATCCGTAATTTCTAGATTAAAGGTAAAGTGGATAAAACTGTTTCAGTTTTGAGTTCTGGGGCATAAATCTTTTCCATTATTACCCACTTGTGTCAATAAACATTCTGCATAACATTGATATTAACAAGCACTAATATCTACATAAATTGATTATTTGATAAGTTTTTATTAAAATTGTTATTTATGAGTTCACTGAAGAATCCTAGATGACTTGCAAGACATATTTTTCTCTTTACCCCATATAACACAAAATGTAGTTCTGAAAAGTGCACGAATTATGTACTTATTATATTTGATGTTAGTATATTGATGTGTATGAATAACCACAAAAAATTAAAATGTTTTGAATATTCCACTTGAGAGTATTACTGCTGCCAGCATCTGTATTAGAGGGGGAAAAAATGGTACAGTAAGGGTGGCCACAGGGGTGACCGTGCACCCCCCACCCCCCCCCACCCCCCATATAGCTCTGCCCCTGCTTTTCAGATACCCAAATACTCAGTTTAGGTAACCGTATGAATTAATTTATAATTCTTATTATTTATTCTACATTTTAAAAGTAACTGTGAAGTGAAAATAAAGGAAAATATGATTTTGTAAATGCATTTAATTCTGTCTAAATCCAAAATCTTTGCAATATCGTGTGAAAAGAACCCACCCTAGGATACAATGTGCTATCAACAAAAATATACCCTATATGTAATTGTCTTATGGAACATAAATGAGGCAAGAACAGCAAGGAACACTTCAAACAGATTGAGGACAAAGCTGTGGAGAAGACTGTCCAACATAACACAGAGAGAGTATGAAACAACCTGAAACCCACTAAAGCCTCTGCTTTTCATCTAAGGTCACAGCGAATAATCAGATTAAGAAAAGCAGCTAAAAAAGAGAATCTGCTGACAGGAAAACTATTAGTCATATGCACACCTTTCATTAAACATTAAAAAAAGTATACTCTTCTTAAAGATTTTAAAAAAATTTAAATCAACAGTGTAGAAGTAAAGCATGGTGTTAGCAGCATAAATGCCATGGAATGGCATCTGGTCAGACTGGGAATGGAAGCAGATCTATCCATAACCAAACAATCCAACTTATAAACCTGGACCAAGACTTTGGGATCAGATCCAGCCAGCTCTATATCCAGATGTGTGTAAAACATGGGTGGTTCTAAACAGTGGCCACTAGTGGAAGTGCCCCTCTAGAGCTTTTCGTGGCCTCTGATATGATGAAAAAAAAATAACACAATACATAAGTTGACATATAAGTAAATCAGTTTTTTATTAAATAACTTTATTTACCCATTTTTAGAGCAGTAAAACCATTTGCTGATGGAATGAGACGATTTATGTTTAAAATCAGAAAAATTTTATTTCAAATGCATACTTTTCTAATTATACTATTTCAAGGACAAATGTACCCATTCCTTTGGCATATTATTCTCATTGCTCCCCTCCACTAGTTAGAACTGAAGAAGCCTCTTGTAAAATTGTATGTCCAGTTGCCTTGATTGAACTTTTTCAAGCTTTTTCAAGCCATTCCTTTGGCCTATTATCTTATTCACTTGCCCAAATAAGGTCAGTATATGCCTATTTTAAGGAATGTTTAATTAATTTTAGTTCAGTTTTCAGTGTTTTATAATAAATCAATTTCATATGATGGTACGCGCTGACAGAGGAGAACTGATTTGTCTTTATATTTTATTTATTATTTACTTTCAAAATTACTTAGAAATTACAGTCAGCTTTAAGCTTCAGCCATATTAGTAAAGGATCACAGTTTCCATCTGTTAAATAGCAACCTTGGCTAAATTGTGTGGCCTGACCAACTTTTTTTCTTGTAATTTTTATTCTGTTTCCTGTGCACTCATGAAAAAAACATTGGAAGATATAGAAATTAAAACATGCATAAATCATGTACTGTATTACCGTCATATCACCCTTCCATATAGGACTATTTTGAATTGGTTTATCATTTACAAAATTTTCATAAAAATATATCCAAGTTTGTGGTTGAAATGTTACGAAATAGAAAACTTAAGGGGTATGAATATTTTGTTCCAGGACTCTAGTGTGTGGTTTGTTTGTTTATATCTGTCATTTAGTGACGCCGCCTTACAGAATCATACTGATGTTCTGAATATTTTTATATTCATATGCATATGTCAGCCCATCTTTAACTCACAAGATCCAAAAAGATTTGTCATATTGCTGCTTGCATATTGCAAGCTGTGGGCTGAATGGATGAAGGCTGAGTGCGTGATGTATTGCTTCAGTGACTCACAGGAACCTTCTGTACTGAATGCCCTTTCTGGCATTCATACACAAGTGTGCTGTTGAAATGCAAATGTACATAGAGGAAAATCAATTCCTTTCACGCTTCACTGGTTTTCCTTCAGTTAGATCTGCAGAAAAAAAAAACAACTCTTATCTTATGTGGGGTATAAATCTACTCTATAATCCGAAGATTGTATAATTATAAAAACAAATCAATATTCAATCATTTATACATATGAATTTTTGATTGCAATCTTTTTAGAACACAAACTAATATCCCAAATACTTTATGACATCAATAGATTACTATGGTCATAGCTTGAAGTTGCAAGTGGCGATACTTACTTTTGTCCACATGGTGTCGTTCATACACCACAGTCACACTTCCAAACAAAGCAGAGGGTGATAAGAAAAGAGGATAAACACAGCACTCTTTTAACAACAGTCACATGTTAGATGTGCTAAATTATTTTTCTTTTTTTGCTTTGCACCTGCGTAATGTGATTATTCATGCCATCACTGTTAAAATCCTAGACTGCTTTGCACATGTGAAAAATGTGACAGCCAGTCCACTCTTTTATGTGAAGTATTATCATTTTGACTTTTATTGGAGCCAGAGCAGTACCTCATCTCTGCTGAATTTGAACTGTTGTATTATGAGACATAAAAGAAGAAAGGCAAAGATAAAAAATTATATGCACTGTTCTATTTACAAAAAAAAGCATCTAATGGGTTTTTACAGAAAATCTTCAGTAACTGTGTTTTCGTGAAGGGTGGAGCCATAATCGCTTTAAAAGCACATTTATGTAAGCTGAAGTTACATATATGTAACTTAGGTAGGTAATATGCAATATTGAAGTTCAATAAATGATTCATTTGTCTTTGGATGAAGAAATGAACAAGTAGATTTAGGTCTGGTCTTTGATTGTGTCAACACTTCAGTCTGAGCACTCAGTTCCGTTTGTACTAAAAGGTCAACCTCCCCCACCTTCTCAATTTTCAGCCTTTAGCAGTGTTTTTCCAGTATTATTCAGCGTCTAGTTCTGTTTGTCTTCTAGTTAACACTGACTGTGTTTCCTCCCCCTGGTAAAGTAATGTTGCTGCTGCTACTATGTATCATAGTAGCGAGGCCATTGTTGTTGTTGTTTTTTTGTTTGTTTCGCTGCAAAAATTATTATAATAATTGGCTCATCAGCATACAGTACACCCACTACCCCAACCCACCCTGGAGCTGTGACTCTATGCAGTTACCATGGACATCTTGACGGTTTTCCCTATTAATGCTCGTCCTGCTCACCTTATCACCTGAGGTTGAAGGCCATGTCATGCTAATTTAGCTGTTCTATCAGCCCCTGTTTACTGAGGGGGAATTAATCACTTCTCTTTCCATTCAGTTTTAAAACTTAGGACTATTCTTAGGATATTTGTATTACCTAAATCTGCTTTGAGCTACATTAATGCATGTCACTATAAAACCCCAAAAGTCAAACAAATTGTAGCCTCTATTTTTACAAAAACTTTTTTTGATAAAAAAACATCTAGGTATTAAATGATCACCATATCAAGATTAAAGTCATTTTCTTCACAATCCAATCAAACCACTTGTGGCTTTGTGGTTAAAAAGTGAGATGTGTTTTTTTATAATTCAGTTTAGTCCACTTTTGAGAAAATATTTTTATACACACTCCTATCAAAGACTGCCTGTTGTATTGAAAAACCTAAATTCAGTGTTGAATGTAGCAAATAAAGAACATGATTGTGTTTTATTCTTTCATGCTTATATAGTAAAGATGTGGTCACAGCCACATGTTAAACTTTGTGATGACAGTTTGTGGACTCTGAAACTAAGCCAGGCACAGTCCAGCAATTGAACACAAATGTCTTTCTTTCTCCAATAAAGTGGATTTTACAATGAGGCAATAACAGACATTTGAGATTAGATCAAATATATTAAGTTTGGTCTAATAAGAAATACTTACATTTTTTTTATGTTAGAAGGTGCAAAAGAAAAGTCAGTTGTCAAATAAACATGACACACACACACACACTGTACACACATTTGTTTCTATGCCTACCAGGGTCCAGTTGGACAGGGACTGTGGGAGACATGTGCCCTCATTTCGAGAGCAGCAGCCTGCCAAGTCTCTGGCTGCTGCCATCTCCTTTCCATTGCAGTGTCACTCAGTTTAAGCTAAGCCGGAAACACACAAACTCTAGTGGGTTTTTTAGAGGCAGCTCATGCAAAGTAAATCCACATCTGGATCACCATGACAATGCATATCAATAAGGTAATAACAAAGGAAAAGCTGGAGTGGTGAACATATGATCAGTAATAGTGAATGATTATTTAACAGGATTGCTGTAGTCATATTGAAATGACTGAAAGTGAATTTAATTAAAAATTTTCAATTCAGTTAATTTAATTCAGAACATTATTAATTCCAATTATTAATTGATGTAATAACTCATAGGGGCTGTTTTTCAATTAATTGTTGTCTATGTTGATAAAGGATCCTCTCTAGTGGCCTGTCTTGCACCGCCTCCGGAGAGGTCTCTGACAGAAGACGCTGTGTTATTTTATTGTCTTTTGTAGAGGATGTTCACAGTACTCTATAATGTTCTTCATTTTATGAAGAATTACTCTTTGAGAAATCACATCCAGAGGTTATAGAGGAGTTCCTAGAAGAGAGCTGGCATTTAGCCTGTTGAGCCTCTTTAAGTGTTATATTACCCTTGAAGAATATGGAATAGAACACACTCTCCAGACATACTTATAGAAGGTATAGAGCATCCTGCTGTAAACACTGAAGGACCCAATCTTCCTTAAGAAGGTCAGTCTGTTCTTTCTCTTTTTCCGTATGGCTCCAGAGTTGTTTCTCAAGTTGAGTCTGTTTTCCAGGTGAGCACAGAGGCATTCATTGTCCTCCATCACCTTCTCCCATGATGTTAGTAGCGTTGGACTTGTTCCCATTCTTCTGAAATCTTCAGTTATTTCGCTTGTTCTGTTCACATTCAGGATCATATGGTCGTTTTCACAACCATGCTAAGAGGTTTACAATCCCGCTGTACTCAACTTCTTTTCCATCTCTGATGCATCCAACAGCTGTAGTCACTCCAGTATTTCTGCAGATGACAGGACTTGTACTAAAGGTTTGAATTTTACATAGTTGGAAGGGTTGGTGAGAGAAGTGTCCCCTGTGGCCGTCATGATTGCAAAAAAGCAACTTACCGTATAGAATTTGCACCAAAAAATTGAAGATAACAGTTTGCTCTCAGTTTGGTTGAGTTAAAGTACCTAAACTTTTTTATTGGTGTATCTAATTTCAGTAGCTATGAAACACCAAGAGAAATAAGTTGAAGTCTACTCATTACAAAATAGTTCGACACCAGAAATATTTTCAACACAGAAATGCCTCAGACTGGGATCATGCTACAGCATGCTACAGCATTGATTTTCAGTTCATTTCAGTTTATTTAAATAAATCAAATTCAAATCACACTTCATCTCAAGGCACTTTACAGAGACAATGCATTCAGATTGGTTAAACATTTCTATCAAGGAAAACCAGCTGATTATATTACAAACTGTAGCACCATTCAGGTTGTTTTCCATCCTTTTCAACAATTAGTGGGCCTATGTACTCAGTAGGATTGCACAATTAATCTGACTCTATGATGCCAATTAGTTTTTTTTTATGTATTATAATGGTTTATATACAGATAGGATTTAATTAATAGTATTTACTATTTACCAAAATCTTTATTCATTATAATCTAGCAAATGTCTTACTTAATATGTACATAGGTCATTTTTTTTATGATTTGCATGATTTGTATTCATCATCCACCAAAATCCTTTTCCTAGAGTATATCCGATTAAACAGTTGACTCTTCAAGCTCACAAACTGTGGTGTGTTTGTCAGGTAGACTTTGATCCAGGCCTCCAATAGAGTCTTCTGGTGTTTCTGACATAGCTAATCAGGCTGAATCATGTTTATTGCAGTTTAGAAATCAACATATGTGATCCTTAAAGTGCTGTCTGCTTTGTCTAAATGACAGTGGACCGAAGCAGGTGTATGACAGATCTTTCATCTCAAACTCCATGAAAACATGTGGAAAAAATTCAGTGGCTTTGTTTTTTATTTTTTTACTTTTTTTGGAAAGGTAACAGGTTTACAACTGAGGACTGTTGGCTGAGTTTACTTTGGTACCAGAACAAGGCAGGAGGTCTTCCACATCACTGGAACTGTCGCCTAAATCAGGCTAAGGTTGGAAAGATGCTGTAGAATCCCACAGAGCTGCTCTGCACAGGCCTTTAAGGACCCTGAGGCTGACGTCATCTGGACATGTTGCCTAATTGCGATTCCTTCTCTTCAGTTACCTTTTGATTGAGCTCTAGCAACAAACAGCTAAAAGGGGGATGGAGGAGCACTATCTTCTGATTTGGATGAGAAGATGTGCATTGAAGCAGAAAGGTGCATGGCAAAGGTAGAAGAAGAAACATTTAAGGTTTCAGAGGAAGGCTTTAGGTCAAAAGAGGGTGGGATGTCTGTTGGACTGTGGGCTGAAAAAAAGAAGGAAGAGCCTGTTCCTGTCCTAAACCTATTAAATGATGTGTTCCCTTCATTGGCTCTCTCCAGACACCTATCTGTCTGATCCTCCCTCTGCTTGAAACCTGCGATCCTCTTCATCCCTGACCGCACATCTCTAAAATTGTTTTGTTGTAGCTTGCTTTCCAGCTATTTCTGGTATGTTTCCTTGCTTTCTCTGATCTTGACCCAAAGGTGCCTCTGAATGCCCCTTAGTGATTCATTTTCTCTCTTCTTGTTCACCGGTTCCTCCAGATCATGGGAGATCCAGAGTTTATTACTGTTTTGTTAGACATGGTGTTACCTGCATCGACATTTATGTAGTTGCACACACTCTGTCATTGCATTGATGTCCTCTGTTGCTAATTTGCTAACAAGCACTTGGATTTATTTGAATATGAAAATATTTGAAAATATTATTCCTAAATGGAAATTAAAGACTGTAGTAACTCAAAAGGTTCTTTCAGCAAGTTGTTAGAGATTTTGATAACTGTAGGCAGAAAGGATTTTCTGTAGTCATCTGTCTTGCACTATATATGGAGAAGACTTTGGGTGAAGACACTTTGTTATTGTTAAACAGTCTGATGGAGAGAATGCTCACAGTTGTCCAGAATGTTCTTCATTTTTTTGAAGAATTATACTGTAAGCTCATCTTAAGAGGTTCAAATACAGAACCAGTCTATTTATCAGCATCCCAGCCTCAAGAAAAGCTTGTGTTTTCTTTAATAAAAGGTTGCATCTTATTAAGGGGCTTATGCTCTAACCAGAGAAAAACAATGAAAATATATTTTCAGCTGTGTACATCTAAAAATTAAGTGTTACACATAGGTACAATCATTTAAGTCAGTTAAAAAAAAAAAAGAGTTATAATCTTTAAGATTATTTATTGAGTTGCCAGTACTTATACGTTAAGTTGTCTTAAAATGTTATTCTTCCAACTTTTCTTCTCTTACAGTAATTTCCAACTACATGTACTGGAGACATTACTAGTCGGCGTTATCTACTGCATCATAATATGGTCCCAGTTGTATGGAAAACTGCTAGACACTGGCTGAAAAGCTGAAGGCAGCCGCCTGGCAGTTGTTCTGCAGCTGCGATTTTTTTTCTCAACTTTAAGTGGTTCCCTCTGTACAGTATGTATCCTTCATCCCATGTCGGCTAAGATACAAATGGTAATCATATGGTGGAGATAATACAAGCTCGTCTTCTTCCAACACCCAGCAATACTTTCGGTCCAGGTCCCATTTTACTCTGAAACCTCTAAATCAATCCAGTAAAACCAAAGACCAAAAACCTTTTTATGGAGAACATAATTTAACAAAAAGCATCAGTCATTTTCAAATGAAATATATTTCGACCAAAAGTATGGATTCATTTTTAAGGATTAAAAATAATTACAGATGTAAAATAAAATAAAATAAAATAAAATAAAATGCAGGTTTATTTGTTTACACCATTGGAAACATTGCCCCATATTTCCTTCAACTTTAAAAATGATCTGCTACCTTTTGTAATCTATTCCATAAATTCACAAAGGGATGAAATCCAGTTTAAGTTTTAAAATGACAAAAATAGAAAACTTTCAATGGGCATTTTGCAAAGGATTGTATAGGATCTAATCAACCCCTGCTTATCTATTAATCATTAATAATTAATAAAATAATAATAACAAACAAATTAATCTCAACAAAAAATACACACACATGTATGATTATGTAATTAGAGTGAAAAACTTTAGGTAAAAAAAAAATTCTTTCCTATAAATGAAAAATTAAGATTGAAAATTATCAATATTACAGCAAAATGGATTATTTCTTAATGGTAAACAGAGATCTTTCATTATTTTGTCCCTTAAAATCAGCATAATTGACAGTTAAAACAGACTTTATTAATATATAATCAATATAAATGCTCTAAATTGGTGAAAAACGAGATTGTGAAGTTCATTTTCCGTCCAAAACAAAAAGTCAATTGTGGGTGGGTTCATTGGTGTTCTACACTGGTGTTCTACAGCTGGTGGCCTTTCACGCTGCAGGACACTAATGAAAGCATGCATACTTAAAGACGCAAACCCTAAATCAACCTAAGATTTCGAAGCATAAATAACTCCTGTAGAGCTGTCTTCATTTTTCATCCTACTCTTCGGAGTGTAACCGCATGGTGCATCTGCATGTAACCACATAATCAGCGAGTTCCCATCACGTTCACACGTGTAGGACCTCATTGCCTGCAACCAGAGTCACCACTCTTGGCCCTTGTTCATCTGGAGAGGAGATGGAAAAAACAAGCTTTTTCTCCTCCACAATAACTGTTCACATTCCTCCATAAAATTGTGAGGTTCTATGAGAAACTAAACCACAGTGGAATGAAAATGGAGTTTATCTACTGTGTTTTCTGTTTAGGCGAAGTGCAGATGAGAGGGAACATTAATCAAGTAAAAATATTATTACCGGTAACCTTTTCTGAGAGTTATTAGAGCCATTATTAATAATGACATTTTCTTTCATCAGGTGTGAGGTTTCGACATGTACAGATTGGCTCTAACACCTCTGAGTTCCCTGTGGGTATGTATGTATAAAAAAGTCTGACAGACAAGCTCAATTTCAAAAGAGCAAACACTTAACCTTTTTTATTAGACCTAGGAAACATCTTTTTATCACTGATGTGAGATGAAAAAAAACTTTATGGACATGTTCTTCGTATTTACAGTACATTTTAAGACGTGTTTGTCTTTTGTTTTCCACAGGTGATAGGTATAGCCCTTTCAAACTCAACAAATGAAATGCTAAATCTACCAAGATTAAGAATAATACCCATGGCCTATAATTGAGGCCAACGTTATTTTGCGGCTTACAAATGTGATTAACAGCCTTTTAACCTTTTGTGATGAAAAAATATTTCCTATTAGAAATTTTGACATGTAAATCTTCTACCTTAAGCTGCCTGCACATTCGCTCTAGAAACCACATTGGAAGTTGTATTTATTTTAACATTATCATGCCGATTACAGCAAGAACAAAATGATGGATTCAAGCATGTGGTAACAGTTTAAATGCGTAGAGCAAATGGAAGCACTTCACATTCCATGCTTGAACAAAACCAGTTTTTGCATGACTTTTTTTTTTTGTCTCTCAGGTGAGATTATGTTCACCTCTCTTGCCTTGTGAGTAGTTTACTGGGTACAATTCTAGATGAAGGTTTCTTCAGGGTCATCTGCAGGGAATCAGCAGAATGTTCCTAATCTTTTAAATAACACTTGCCCATCACAGAAGGTGAAAGGAACTGTAAAACTAAAAATTATAAATTACATTGGCACAAATTAAAAGCCTGGTGTTTTTTTTTTATGGTGCCATGTGTTGTGTCTTTGGATTAAGCATTTTGTCTTTGTTATTAGACTCAGAACCAGCTGTAGATTTCGTGATAAATGCATAAAGATAGATTTGTAAGCTTATTATGCCATTACAGAAAAATCTAATTTATTATCAAATGTACTACAAACTCAAACCATTGTGAAACTGTAAAAAAGCCTACTTTGAAAAGTCCTAAACCATAGTTTTAAAAGAGGCATTGTGGAGTTTTCTATTGATACTGTCACCTGTAGCCAAAACACAAAACTGCAGCACTCTTCTGCTCATTCTCGTAGCTCGCTATCGTTCTTAACAAGGTTTTATTTTTTCCATCTTATCTGTAGTTGCCATTTGTGTCTGAATTGGTGTCTTCTTTGTATTCACCAAATCCATTTAGAATATAATCCTTTGATTTTTTGCTAGGTTGGACCCATTTAACATGGAAACGCTTAACGTCACATCCACCAAACAGTGCGGGAACTTTTGACCTGAAGTAAAAATAGGATTTTGGCTTATAGTTGCATCGATGTTGAAGTACTGAGGTGTCGGTCTGCTCATCAAGCAATGTTTTAGTTGCAAAGGGCAAATTAAAAGACTACTTTAAAGATTCTTTTCTGTAAAAACTTAGATAATGTATCTTGAAATCTATGAGGGCACTAAAGGTGAGCCAGATTCATACAGATGTGTTCAATAATCCAGCTCATAAACATAACATCAATTAATGGTTTTCTGGTTTTTGGACTTGTCTCTTCAGAGAAATAAAAATGCGCCTGATGTACCATCTGGCTAACAAAACACGAAAACATTTTCCATGGGTTAGGTGTGCCTGTCTCCATATGCCACATGTGATCATTATTTTCAGATCAACTCCTGTAGTAAATGAAGCTCAGCTTTCTTCAACAAATATTTGTTTAGTCTCCAACACAGGTTTTTGGATTTTGATGGATCTCTTTATGAGTTGTGATAATTTTCAATATTATATCGAAGTTGGTTGACCTTTTTTTTTATTCCCCATACTTCAGCACATCAAACCAACCATGTTAAATCAAAATCCTGCCAAATAAAATTATCTTTCTGTTAAAATGATGCTTATTCTTATGTTTTAATTGTTAAGGTATGCTTAAAAAGCTAAAATGCATGATAGTAGAATAATTAAGCATATGCAAAAGTAATTTAGTATTTTTTGCATTTTCTTTAATCAAACTCAAGCAGAAGAAAAACATAAATCTTCATTTTCAAATCAGCTAAAAGAAAGCCCTACATTTCTTTTTATTATACAAGTATTTCTGTAGTTAAAAGAAAGGGTTTTCAGAATTGAATTAGCTGGTATCTATGGCCGATTATCAGGAAATATTACCTCACTGCCAGCTGAAACAACGTGTTATAAAATGCCTTCAAGAACATAAATCAGCAGGCAGACAGGCATATGTTACATCAGCAGGCAAAGGCATACGTTCATTATTCCAGTCAACTGTTTTGAATTTACAGAAATTACAAATTAAACTGACAAAGTTTTGAAAGCGAAAAAACTACAGGTGTAACAAAGATGACATCTAAACAATATCTTTTAAGTCTAAAGGAGGAAAGGCAGGGTCTGACAACTTGAAAAGTCCAACAGAATCGAATATATATGCAAAAAAAAGGAAAAACAAACAAATAAATAAAAAAATTTCTCCAGCAAAGTGAAGAAAAGCACACAATAGATTTGGATGAACAAGGTATTTTCTGATGTAACCTAAGCAGACTGAATAGTTTGTTTGTTTACCCTTCTTTGTTTTTATTAGATTTATTGCCAAGCAACCTCAAGAGTTTACTAGATTAATTTATTATCTTCTACTAAAATTGTGTTTCTACTCTCTGTAGAGCATTACATCTTTGGCTGTCACTCAAAATCAAAAAATTTCTATAGAAAGAAATTGTTTCACGGGGCTTTCAATCATATAAATGAGTCAATGCTCACTTGGACAGATACAAATACATCTGATAGTTTATTGCAACTGAATTAGACTCGTTGAGGCTGCTTTTATGTTTTATGAAGAAATAATTAAGACTCATCTGTGCAACGATTCTTAAACTAGGACTCCCCTCTTAAAAGAGCTGTTCTTCTCCATCAAGTTGCAACCATCCACCTCATCTCCACCATCATCTTTGTTTTCATCTGGCTCCCTTCCTACTCGGCCTCCTTTTCTGCCACCATTGTTGGGCCCCTTGAGGAGAAAACGCAGCTATCCTAACAGGCGCGCTGGAAGCTGTTTCAAGCGAGGGGGGCTGATGGCTGGGTTGGAAAACACGTGACGTCATTATGTTGAGGGCTGTGGCTGACGTTTTTAACATAATATTGTAGGCCTACATTTGTCGCCAAAAACTGCCATTTAAAATGCATCGGAACAGAGCATGAACATTTTAAACTTTATTTCTTCTCTTTTAATCATTCAAAACAAACAACAGCTCCCAATAAACAGGATCAGGATTACTTGAATAAAACATGGCCTAAATATAGCCTAAACTGAGCATTGAACGTCTTGAAAGTCCATTCGACTATGGATATGGGGAATGATTTCATATCTGAAACAAAAAACACACACACAAAAAAAATAACTAATTTCATATTTTATCACTAAATAGCTTAATAAAGACATAATATTTAGTGATGTGCAGCCTTATTCTAGCGTAGACTTCTTCAGCCACAGGACTAAGATGAATAGGCACATAAATAACGCTAAATGCGGCAGTATAGGGGAATTAAAACCACTTCTTACCTCGAAATAGTCAGAAATATGTTTCTGCTGCCTATTGCTAGCCATGCCTAAACGAATGTGAGGTGGCGGAAGCTTCCGGGGGAGTAGCCTAGTTTTTTATGAAATATTAAAATAATGAATCATTAGTTTATATCTTATACACAGCCCATCATTTTAATCCCATATCAAACACAGTATCTTAAAAAATAAATATATAAATAATTTCATGTTTTTAAGTACAATATAATGTTACTCCACAGCCCCCCATGGTGGGGGGCTGATGCTAGGACGAGGGAGGCTGCAGCCCCCGCAGCACCCCCCTTCCCGTGCCACTGTATCCTAACTCATCTGTTAATCATAACATCATAATTCTATGTATTCCACTGGGACCTGAGCGCTAAAGGCTATAATTCCTATGTCAATAAAACTCTAATTATTACTTGTATTCTGTGTGACTCTTTCCAAGCTGAAATGTTCTATGTTTGCAAAACCAACTTAGAACTTTAATGGGGAATTACAGCATGTATAACAAAATGCAACAATATTCTATGAAAATGACGTGAGTGTGCTTCAGCTGAAAAACATTTTTTTTCCCTAAAAAGGAACAGAAGCAGAGGGCCTTTAGGGCAAGTGGGTAGCACTGTTACCCTGCAGCAAGAAGGTTCCGGGTTTGATTCCTGATCATTGAATTTATGTTAGTAGCAACAAAGAAAACTATAAATAATTATCTATATTATTTGCATTATATATAAAAAGTATAAATCTACAATTTTAAGTGAATACGTTGTGCCAAGAGGTTCTTATGTGTGTTTAAACACAATTGCAGAACATTAAAACTTTATCTGAAAGCAATTAGACCTCTATTGTCACGGTTTGGTTGTGGTTTGTGGACCCAAATGCAGAGAGGCTGAGGAGACTTCTTGCAGCTTAATTGATAAAAAAAAAATAGTAAACAAAGGCAGGAATCAAAAAATTCAACTTAAAATGTAAAGAAAACCAGAACCATGGAGACATCAGGGGAAACCGAACACGAGGAGCCAGGGAGAGACGAGGTAGGAAGAGAACAGCATTGAGAAACCAGCAATGACAAGGAACCAACAAGGAGTGACAGCAGAGGGAGAGTATATATAGCTGACTGAGACAAACGCAGGGCTAACAAGCAGATAAGGAGCAGGTGTGTGAGGAGGCAACGAGGGAGCCAAGGGCAAAGGAACACACACACACAAGAGGGCAACAGAAGACAACAAAGAAAAACCTGAGAACTAAAGTATATCCAGAAAATACAACACAATAGGAATTAAACCAACAAAACTAGAAAGCATGGAGCAAAGTAAAGCATAACAGAACCAAGACCATGACATCTATAGAATTAGACTACCTTCATTTCTAGCTTTTTTTACCTAAAGAATAACATGTTCAGTTATTATGCCATTAAGCATGTCATTTACCTGAAGGCCAGATTCCTAAAAAACAAACACTCCCAGGGAATCTCAGAAAAGGACTCCATTTTTATATTTATATTGTTGCTTGCAAATTAGCTGCAACTTGTTTTTTTCTTTTTTGGGGATAAAATGCTTTTTTTCAAATAGGTTTACTGTACAGCTGCAGGAAAATGTTTTAGAACAAAAATTATGCCAGAACTGCATCTGTTTGGTAATTATAAAACACTAAAAAACAGTTAGTGAAGAATCTGGGCAGCCCCAGTGTTTTATGTTTTTTATAATAGTTGTTAATTTTGACCAAAAAGCATATACCCTGGTCTTTACTTTCCATTTTGATGATTTTCAAGTGATGTTTCCTGGAGAGCAACTCCAATATCCTTTTCATCAGCTGAAAATTATTGCTGGGGAGCTTGTAACCAGACCAACCCTAACCTGCCCACAACTCTATTCAGAGTTCTGACTAACGAACCACAGAGTTCGCTAGTGGAAACCTGTGGTTCTGGTCAATTAGTAGAGTCAATGAAAATATTTCCCCTAACATTTCTTTTTGTGCATACCATAAGCACACCACAAATCCATCTCACTTAAACACACATAATGTTCCCCTGCTGGGTTAGGAACTGAAATTGTATTGAGCATATTTTAGGTTATTGCTTTATTACCTGTTAGTTAGAAAAGTGTTTGAATTTGGATATTTTAATTATTTAATCTGATCAAATTCTATTGCTTTTCATTGTTCAAGCTGCTTAATTCCCACACTTTGCGAGGCCTCTGTGTCTCCTGGCACTGCTCACTGTGGAGGTATTTTTCTAAATTTGTCTCAGGGCAGGGTAATGCTTTTACATTGAGTTTAGCTTTATTTTCAAGTGAGAAAAGCAGAACAGAACGTTTAGCTCCTTTATTGGAAGCGGATATGCACCTAAATCATTCAAATTAAAAGGAAACATGCTCTGCCATTTAGATTATTGCAATTTTTGCCTTTTTTCTCATATTTGTCTCATTTTATTCCATTAAAACCGTAATAGCATGATTTTCTGAGAGTATCACAGATGTAAACCCTGCATTACTCAAATGTTTCTGTTCCAAGTTTGTAAGAAATTCATTCCAAATGCCCTCAGATTCTCCAAAGTTTAGGTATGCAAGTAGATCACTTTGATTTGTGTACCTTTTTTGATGTTATTATTGCAAATACATAAAAGTAGAATTGCTGTTTTTTCTTTAGTTGGCTTTTCATTTTAATAAAATTCTGCTTTGGAAATCCATATTTATTACTCAAAAAGGTTTGTATTGACAGTGGGCATTTCTTAGTAAAAAAAAAAAAAAAAAAAAAGTCCAGTTATAATTTAAATTTGGCAAGCAAATGATGTCAAGAGTATATAACATTTCCTGTAATTGTCAATGAGGTTCTACAACTGTCATCTGCTATTTTTGTCCACTCTTCATTAGAAAACTGCTTCAGTTGTCTCAGGTTTGAAGGGTGCCTTTTCCAGACATTCATGCTGATATCCTCACTGCAACCCAGGGAAACTGTGGAGGTTATGTTTTTTTCCTTTATGTCTTTGTCCTAAGACAGAATCTGAATAAACGAGTTTATGATTGTAAACAAAGAATGTTTTAATTCAGTGCATAAGTTTAAAGACATTTAATGTGCAAATGTAAACCACATAATCTAGATTATGAGGTCATTACTTTATCTATTTTGTGAGATTCCAATCGGTAATTTAAGTGATTTTCTTTTCTTATTTCATGTGATGGATATGTAGAGAATAGTTAGGATTACAGAAGAAAAATACATGAGGAAAATAAATATAAACTATTCAAATAAAACAAAAACTGCAAATAGGCAGATATCTTCCACCTTTTCTATAAATCCCCAAAAAGTTCTGGTGCAACCAATTACCTTCCAAAGTCATATAACTATATGCAATCTATGTGTTACATGATCTATCAGTATGACCACACCTTCTCTGAAACATTCCAAAGGCTTACACAGCCCGTAGCAAGACCCACCAAACCATGAAGACCTTAGAACCCTCCAAACAAGTCAGGGTCAAAGTTCTTGAGAAGTACAAGTAAGGATGGGGTTATTATGTTCCTAAATAGAGAGATATTCTTGAGGGAAACACACCTACGTCTGTTTGACTGAAGACCAGGAAGTGGGACACTGACTTAAGGTTTAGGGCCAAAACAAAACTCCCATGGTTTCATAAGGGGAGAAAACATCCACTGTGAATCACATGGAGTAGCTCTGCCTAAGGGAATGGGCAAAAAAACTCAATGGCAAGATGTGGCAAGCTCATGGAGACTTACCCAAAGTAACTTGCAACTGTAACTGCTGGAAAAAGGTAGCTCTGAAGAGTACTGACTTTAGGGCATAATTAGTTATGTTCACTTCAAGTTTCTGCTGTTTTCTGTTATCTCCGTCCTTTTTCTTGTCAACATCAGAATAAAAACACGTTCAAAGATGTAGGCATGTTCCTTAAATGTATTTGTGCAAACTCAATTAACAATTGACAAAAAACAAACATAGCCAATCAGCACTGAGTTGCCAATGAGTAGTAAATATAAGCTGTACAACAGAAGGGATGTTTTCATTTCCCACTGCTCAAAACAAATTCTAAGCCAGGGTGGGGGGCCTGAATCTTGCACTGCATGGTCAGGATGTCTGCTCAAAGGTATTTCCCATGATGTGTTGTGGGAATAAGGCCTGTCTGACTGCAAAGGATTTACTCTGAGACTTAAGGGCAGGCTTATTTAGGCTGGACATATCCCTTGATGTTGAACTTATAAGGGTTTAAAGAACTAAGAGGAGATTATGCTATCTAAAAAGAAGTGGGGAAAAATATATGAAAAAAACATTCAGAATGAGCAAGAGCAAATAGGTGTCAATGTTTGCAAATCCTAAGAATATATTTGCAAAAGTACAGGATAAAAAAAAAATTATTGAAATTTTCATTTTGCTATTTTAGAAAAATAAAGAACAATTTCTGTAATTTTTCAAAAAAGGAAAATCAAACAAACTCAGAGACATAACTATATCTGTATTTGCCAGGGTAAAAATTAAGTTAAAAAAATTACTTTGAAATGAAGATCATTTTTAACTTAAATATTACAAGATAAAAGAGGGCAGGCATCACAGGAGGGCTTATTAGAGCTTTACTATAAATTATTGCCTGCATTAGTGCTTTAGTTGGGCCTTGAGCAAATACACAGTTAATACTTTTACTTAAATAATAAAATATATTTCATAAAATAATTATGCTCAATTAAATTAGCTAACTTAGTTTAAGAGCTAAAGATCTTTGAAGAGCTTTTAATGAAACGCTCTTTGATGCTCACAATGAGATAACATTAGCAGAACCCTTATGAGTATTTATTATGCATTATTTATGACTTTATTATGCCTTTTACGCTGTGGTTCAAGCTACTGACTAAAGGCTGAAAATGGCAGGAAAATATATTTATTGGAAAATAAATGAATATATATTTACATATTTTACCAAATAATATTTTTATGGTACTGTACATTTACCTGCACTGCACCCAAATAAATACTGCTAAGAAAATGAAAAATCTGCTAAATATCATTAGCTACAGTTTCTGATCCACTCCTTATTCACTTGAGAAAGAGAAGTAGCATACAAATGCTAACAAAATTGTTGATATTGTTGATATTTAGCAAAATAAAAACCCACAATGGTCAAATATATAACTTGAATCTGACAAAAGTAATGATAAAAATATATGAAAATTACAAAATGAAAGTCAGACATTGCTTTTCAACCATAATTCAACAGAAAGATTTTTTTTTAAATGAACTCAAAAACGGGCCTGGTCCAAAAGTATGGTACCCATACTCATCGTCTCCCACTTCTTCCTGGACTGGGTCTCAGGGGCAGCAGTCTCAGAGGAGACTCCCAGAATTCCCTTACTGCAGACAACTCTTCCAGCTCTACTGGGAGAAGCCCGAGTCGCTCCCAGGACAGCAGTGGGACACAGTCCCTCCAGCATGTCCTGGATTTTCCCTACGCCTCCTCCCTGTGTGACATACCTGGAATGCTTACTGAGGGAGGCATCCAAAAAAGATGTCTGAGCCACTACAGATGACTCCTTTTAACGTGAAGGAGAAGTGGCTATACTACCAGACCCTCCCGAATGACATGGCTTCTCACCTTATCTCTAAGGGAGTGCCCAGCCACCCTGCAAAGACAGCTCATTTTAGCCGTTTGTATCCGGGATATTTTACTTTCCGTCATAATATTGATTTTATACCCATGGGTGAGGGTAGGAACGCAGACCGGCCGGTAAATTGAGAGGTTTGCCATTTTGCTCAATTCTCTCTTCACCTTGACAGACTGGTGAAGTGTCTGCATTATAGCAGAAGCTACACCAATCTTGTTCTTAATCTCCCTCTCCATTCTCCCTGCACTAGTGAAAAGGACCCCAAGATACTTAAACTCCTCCTTCACTTGAGGCAGGAAGTCTCCTCCGACCTGAAGGGGAGAAGCCACCTTTTTCCAGTTGAGAACCATGGATTTTGACTTGGAGGAGCTGATTCTCAATCTCGCTGCTTTACACTCGGCTGTGAACTGCCCCAGTGCGTACTGTTGGTCTTCGCAGGAGGGTGCTAAGAGAACTACATCATCTGCAAAAAGCAAGAATGAGATGTGCTGGTCCCCTTAACCAGACCCTGTGTGATTCTTAGTTGCTTCTAGAAATCCTGTTCATAAAGGTTATGAACAGGACTAGTGACAGAGGGCTGCCCTGCTGGGTTTTTTCTCATGGGACCCAGCCGGGCCCAGTCCAAAGGAGTGATGCAAGGTCATCTCCCAGTTCGCTCAATACCTGCAGGGGGAACCATCAGGGACCAGTGTGAAGAGGATTTGGCATCAGTCAGAGATGCAGGCCTTAGCAACCCAATCCGTCGGCGCTTAGACTGGCACCGGGGATGACTTCAATCAAACATTTCCTGTAATTGTCAATGAGGTTCTACAGCTCTCA
Source organism: Cyprinodon tularosa (assembly GCF_016077235.1). NCBI lineage: Eukaryota > Metazoa > Chordata > Actinopteri > Cyprinodontiformes > Cyprinodontidae > Cyprinodon > Cyprinodon tularosa. The sequence goes on from NW_024038678.1 coordinate 530,452, forward strand.
TCTGCTATTTTTGTCCACTCTTCATTAGAAAACTGCTTCAGATGTCTCAGGTTTGAAGGGTGCCTTTTCCAGACAGCATGTTTCAGTGCTGTCTTCGTAAAAATGCTCAATAGGATTTGGGTCAGGGCTCATAGAAGGCCATGTCAGAATAGACCAATGTTTCGCTTTTAGCAAGTCTGTTTTGTTTTTAGCAGTGTGTTTTGGCTCATTATCCCGCTGAAGACCCATGACCTACGCCTGAGACCGATCATTCTGACACTGGGCAGCACATTTCTCTCTAGAATCCCTTGATAGGCCATAGATTTCATTGCATCCTGCAGAATTGTACCGGTTGAAGCAAAAAACCCCAGAACACAGCAGAGGCTCCATGTTTCACATTTGTGAACATAGAGCTATGAACCTTGGCAAAATGTTATATTTATGGCTCATCTGTCCATAGGACGTTCTCCCAAAAGCATTTTGACTTGTCAACATGTAATCTGGCAAATTCCAGTCTGGCTTTTTTACGAGTTGTTTTTCAGCAATGGTGTCCTCCTTGGTCATCTCACATTAAGTCAACTTTGGCTCAAACAATGATGGATGTTACGATCTGACACAGATGTTCCTTGAGCTTGAAGTTCACCTTTAATCTCTATTTTATAGCATTTAATATGATTGTCTATAAATGTCCTTTATAACGTCCTGTGACAACTCTTCCTTCGCTTCCAGATGAATGTTGAGTGTGGTCCACACCATGTTAGCAAACAGCACAGTGACCAGTGTTGTGCCTGAACGCGTTCATTGAACGAAAGTTCATGAACTCGTTCATATTTTGGGCGAACGTGAACTGAACGTACCGTATTACTGCCTGATGAACGTTATTGTGAACTCATTCATTCTGGTGTCTGTGAACGGCACGCTCTCTCAGTTCAACTTCGTTCAATAGGGTGCCAGATTTCTATAGAACCTTCCAGGCGAAACCCCGGCTAAATCACACCGTAAACAGGCCTATGTAGCGGGAAAAACACCCAATCTGGCAACACCAGCTACCAGCGTCGTAGCCTACAGCCGCGTGCGTCATCAAAACAAAATGCAGCGTGGAAGCCACAGCAGCATGGAGGCGACTGTGGAGGCGACAAAGCAGCAGTATGATCACTTAAAACAGTTTTATGACCAGATGGTCGGTGAGGATGATGGCAACAATCTTATATTTCTCTGCAAACTTTGCCCGCCGGCTTTCAGTAAAAAAATCCGCACTTCAGTAACCTTAAATTCCTACCTCAGCCTGGTCCCTCAGTTTGTGTTAGTGAAATGTTCTTAAGGGTTTTACTATTCATGTAACTTGTTTGTTAAACCTGCCTGGTATAATTTTCCAGGATTCCAGGATTCCTTTTTAGTATGTACTGAAATGGAATTTCAAATTGAAAAAAATATTAAAATAAAAAAAAAACATTTGCACCTTAAAGACTACTTTCCTGTTTTTCTTTTAATAATTCCTCATAAAAAAGACCATTCAAGCAGCACATTTTTCCTGATGTTTTTGAGAATATACTGTAGGGGTGAAAGCTGCAGCTGCTACTAGTGTGAAGTGAATGGACAGCAACAAAGCCTTAAAGCAACAATGGGGAAATGCTGTCCCCTCAATGCTAATGCAAACCCTGGTTGGATAAGGATTCAAAACTGGATATGAAGATGAAATCTGACGCACAGTTTCAGTGTTACAACTGATAAAATAATTGCTGTCTGTGGTTCTACAGTAGGCTATGGTGTAATTGTACGGAGCCCCTCTGATGACATGGTCAAAAAAATTTTTTATTGTGGCCACGAAGTAGTATAACGTGCGCACGAAATACTACTTCGTGGCCACGCAATAAGTTTATCGTGCGCACGAAATACTACTTTGTGGCCACGCAATTAGTTTATCGTGCGCACAAAATACTTATTAATATTAATATCATTCCTGGACAACTGGGTAAGCAAATCGAGCGCGCCTTCTCTAAGGTCTAAGGCGCGCTCGATTTGCTTACCCAGTCGGTCTCCGCCAGTCACGTGTCATTTGTTGCTAAGACGCCATTTTAGGTGGAAAAGGCGTAAACAACCGCAGCATAGCTAAATAAAGGACTAAAGGCCCATTTACATAGCAGCCTGTCCAAGATAAGTCATTAAAGTTAACATAAGCCTGAAAACAGGGGTGGATTTATTATTAATAAGTATTTCGTGCGCACATTAAACTTATTGCGTGGCCACGAAGTAGTATTTCGTGCGCACGTTAAACTTATTGTGTGGCCATGAAGTAGTATTTCGTGCGCACGTTATACTTATTGCGTGGCCGCGAAATACTACTTCGTGCGCACGAAATACTACTTCGTGACCACAATTAAACATTTTTTTTGACCATGTCATCAGAGGGGCTCCGTATGATTGAGCAATATATGAAAAAAAAAAAAAAAGAACTATGAACTAGTTAATTTTTTGGAACTGTGAACTTAGTTCAAAATTTTGAATTATGAACTATGAACTGAACTAGTTCATTTTAAAATGTGTGAACTGAACTTTGAACTAGTTCACGTAGAAAGAGAACTTTCCCAACACTGACAGTGACTATAGATTGGCACACTGACCGATTACAAGATTGCAAACCCCTGTGAAGCTGATTAGCAAAAACACATTGAATTAAACATGTTCCTCTGGTCAAATATATTATTAGTTCTTTCCAGGGTAACCATCATTTTCTTCCAGGCCTGTTTATTTTATAAAAACCTTCTGTTGAAGCATTGTTGAAAAGCAGTGCCTGACTTTCATTGGTTCATTTTCATAGTATTGTTATCTTTATTACATTTCTCTCATTTAAGTTAGCATGTGACCATTGTGACTGTTTTTAATTTACATGGGGTGCCAACAATTCTGTCCACTAAATAATAGTTTCCTGTTGGTCCATATCAATTAGAACAATGTTTCCTATACAGTCTCACAAAAAGTGAAAGAAAGTCTTTATTCAAAGATTAGATGCAGGAAAAAAAACATTTTAAACATGAGTATTATCAACAAAGAATTTATTTTCAAAATGTAAAAAATATTTCGCAAAATGTGTTCAAACAAACTGTTGAACTACCAAGCAGAATCTTTAAATCATTATCAACCATTGGCATTTGATGTTTTTTATTATATGTATAAATATAGCAATTATTCATGTATATACAATTTATACATAGATATTATAAATACTATACAGAGTATGTTTCTCTGTAAATCCTGGATTTTTAAGGGGGAACCTAAAAGAAAAACAAGGGAAAATCACTTAAACAAAAAGTGTCTTGTATTTTTCCAAATGAATTTTTTTTTTTTAAATACAACGTTCACCAGCCCAATGTCCATTTTTTTTTATCCTCAAGCCGTTTCAACCCGTCTTTTGTTGTCAGTTGAAATTAATTATGTGTTTTAAATCACTTCCTAGCATTTAGTTTTAACTTGTATCGATCAGGGCTAATGTGTGTAAAACATTTGTGATACATTTTTATTCCATGTCCAAAATTTTAATCAACTAAACATCCATAAGGCCTAACATTAAGACCGCCAGTCTGATAGTGTCTTGGGTTACACCCCTGACTCATTGATGTATAATCTCCAGCTGAAGGTGTATTGGGGTATTGTATATGTTTAGTGGGATGTTTATAACTGACATATTTTTAGTTCATCCTTTGAGTCTTGCCAGTTGCAAGGACCCATGTTATTTGGACTTTTTTGTCCACCACATTCCCATTATACTTGATTTGACCGAGATATAGGGGATTTTTTCAGCTATGCATACATGATAAATTATATTGTGCAGCGTTTTCTGACACCTTTCTATCATAACTTAATTTATCTTAGCTACAGCAGATTCCAGTTTAGTCTGGATATCTGGACCATCTTTACTCCCTATCTAAATAAGCAAACCTTAGTTTCAGCCCCTTTTTTCAACACCTAACTACGACAGACTGGGAACGACCCACTAGAGCTGCATTGTTGGAGATGCTTTTAAAGTTCAAAACATGTCAAAGTCGTTCAAATCCTTACACCTAACAATGTTTTTTTCTTTTTTCAAGCACATTTTGTAAATAAAAAAAAAAGAAGTTACTTGTTGACTAATAGAATCCAATAAAGGACTTTGCTCAGATTAAGGTGCAATCAGTTTTTCTCTTCATCTGTCAGTGTTCGTAATGTCATGTCTGATTGGTGGACATAGGGTTTTCTTTAGAGAGCTTTTTATTCATTACTTGACTGCACCTATGGTAATTTTCACCTCAAATTATGGCTAGTATTCAGCTCTGAGTTCTAGTTGGTCCAATTGCTGCACCAGTTCCTAACTGCTTTGAGGTCTTATTTTATGAAATGATCAGTGTTTTCACACGTCAACATCTATCATGCACACAAACTAGCAATGCATTGACTACAACACGTGTTAACTGATCCAACTTTAATTAACTCAAAGGTAATCTTTTATTACTGGAGGATTTGGAAGCAATACACAGTTGGGTGTGGGGCAGGTGTGTCAGTCTTGAGGTGTTTATAAAGAATAATAAAGATTAGGTGATTTTTGAGTTAATAATTTTAATTTCCCTTTAGGATCAACAAAGCATTTCTGGAATGAATTTAATTATTCTGAGAAAAAAAAGGATTCGGGACAGTCAGTCTGGAAGAAAACTTGACCATCAGCACACTCAAAAAGAGAAAAACAATACAGCAGAGTAGTCAATAATAGTCAACAGAGGACAACATTATGGTACTTTTGTATTTGCCAAACCAAAGTTCATACTTGAATACCTTCCAGGATTTATTGGGAAAACCAAGGAAGGTGTCAAACCTCAAAGATACAAAGCTGGAAAATTACTTTTGGCAAGTTCCTTTGACAAACTATCTTGATGGCAAAGCAACTCTACCAAGTGAAGACTTTAACAATAATTAATGAAAAAATGTGATAGTGCTGCACTAAAAAAATCCCAGTTAAAGGTTATTTTACGCATACAAACCTATAGGGAAACATCTACAACATGCATGGTAGTGTTCCTTATGAATGAGGGTTGAAAAACAGCTTTAATGTACCATTATTGGAAAAACTGAGCTATGAGAATAAACATCCAGATAAAAAACAATCAAGATTTCCTCTTAATACTTGTAATTTGATCATGGTTAGTGATAAAAGCCTAGAATATAATGGAATTAAAAGTGTAAACAAAGGAAGTCAGAATTAAACACTAAAATGTTAGGTTTGCTGTTACATAGCTTACAAAACAAAGGACAAAAATGTGCATGTAATAAAATATATAATCAATTCATACTGAATGTTTATCTTTTCCTCTTAACAAATTATTTATACAGTGATGAATAAGGTTTAAATATTTTGTTGGTGCTGCTAAAACTGTAAGAATTAAGGTACTGGTCCCTACTTATAACAAACCTTTTTTTAGACAATCATAGATAGCAGTTCACCACATTTGTATGGTGAGAATGACAGCATTGGCTCACAAACTGTACTTTACCTGTTGATGCCTGCCTTTAATATCTAAATATTTTTCTAAAATGAATACAGCTCCTTGGCAAATAGGAGGAAACCATGCAGAGCAATGACAACATAATTGTTCTTTTTAAGAATTTTCCAGTTAAGGTATTAACAGAACACTTTAAGCCTTATAAACAATTAAAACAGAAAGAGTTCGACAAGAGCCATATTTTGGGACAAGTTTGTAAAGTGATTCAGGATTTAGAAAACACCGGTTAACTTGTGTTATCACAGACATAAGACACAACACAGACAGCTCATTACATTTTAACATACCGTAATATAATTATTCAAGGTGTGAACATTTTGTTTGCTTAAAGACCAGCCATCTACCCTAATCAGGCACATTTATAGGAATATAATAGCTTTTCCACCAAAAAGATCAGGGTTTCTTAACCCTGGTCCTTGGGGCGTATTGTCCTGCATGTTTTAGGTTTCCCTGCGTCCACACACCGGACCTGAATGAAAAGTTAATTCACAGGCGCTTGCAGTGTTTGAGGGCTGCAAGGAGGAAATGTCATCATTTGAAGCAGGTTTGCTTGAGTAGTGATACATATAGAACAGGGACAGTGGGCCCTTGGGATCAGGATGTAGATGACTTCCCAAAGTTTCAACCAAACAGAATGGGAAAGACAGACCTAAAGTGACTTTGAACTAGACTTAATAGTTGGGGTCAGACGGTTGGTCTAATTTACTATTTCAGAAACTGCTGATCCATCTCTCAGGCTAACAGAATGGTCAGAAAAAAAAGAAAATACCAAGACAGCCATTAAATCTTGCAGCAGGCGAACTATAGCAGCAGCAGACCAAATCAAAAGCCAATCCGATCCGCTAAGCACAGGAAAATGAATGTAGCACTTACACCAGCTTATCTACACTGACAAAATGACTGGGAAACCATTCTCTGATGTTGTGAGTAGGTGTAACATTCAGATGGTAGGGACAGAGTTAATGTAAGCAGCATTACCTTTTATCAACAACAATGGTGCTGGTGTGATGGTATGAAGGATTTTCAAGATAATTTATTTACCTTTGTAGTGTGTGTTGTTTAATCACAACAACTGATCTCAGCCCATCTTTTGATAAAGGAGATTGACTGCTGTGAACTGCGGTCAAGAAATTTACAACAGAGATTTAAAAATGCCAAAATCTTTATACAAAGCTTCCAAGAACAATGAATCTCAGCAAAAAAAAAAGAATTAAAGCAATTAAAGCAATTAAAGGGCAAAAAGGTACTCACTCATTGCTATTTAGATGTAGCTATAAAGTGGACAGACATTGCATTTCCAATAGGCTATAAATAATTTTGGAAAAAAAAAAAAAAGAGTTTACATGAACTTAATGCTCTAGTAATTTTTTTTTTGTCATTTATAGTCTTCCCTATGGAATGTTAAAAGTGTGCAGCCCATGTACAGAGGCCTTAGTCGTCACTGCGGCTCTTCTCTATGGAATATAGTTTCTTATATACTGTTATAAGCTTATATGGTGGTCTTAGTCTATGGAGTCAGAAAGGGGTCAAAATGTTTGTAATCTTATAAATCCTAGTTGAACTGAAAGAATAAACAGAAAAAATATAAGCTGACATTGAATTTCCTATTTTTACCTTATAATCTGAGAAGCTAAAAAAAGCAAACATAAAATAATAAGAACTGAATCAAAATTCTTACCCTCAGCTTGAAAAAAAAACCTCATATTTCAGTTTAGCATTTTAATTACACTTTAAATTTTTTTTATTCTTCTTTTCAATTGCAGTTTTATATTTTCAGATTCAAATCCCTTTCTTTCAATTTATATTTCTTTTTTTAGCTTCAAATTCCTTTTTCAGTTTCAGGATTTTTTATTTTTTTTACACTTTCGAATCAGTTTTTTTCATGTTCAGATTTTGAAAGTGAAAATATTTCAGATTGGGGTCTAAAAAACTGCTTTGAAAGAGTAAAACAAAAATCCTGATGAATTTGAAACTAAATACAGAAACTAACTGTCAGAGAGTGATTTGAATCTGAATATATATTTATTGCAGTTTTATATATCTAAAACTGCAATAAAAAACAAACATTGTAATTAGAATACTAAACTGAATCTAGATTCAATTCTTATTAACTTATGTTTGCTTTTTTAGTTTCTCACATTATATGGTTCAAATTTGACATTAAATATCAACTTCTATTTTTTCTTTACAAACATTTTGACCCCTTTCTGACTCCATATTAGACTATTCAAATTCGGAAATTTGCAGGTGACAACAAACAAACCAAAACCCAAGCACTGAACTGATGAAGCTTGACATAAACAGTCATTAGTTTTGTATTTCTATCATTATAAGAGTGATCCTTTGGTTCTTTCAAAATGAATCAAAAAGGGGGAATAGCCTCTGGGGGTCTGCATCAAATTTTACTGAGGACTTCTTGAAACCTGTTGGCCTGATGGAACTTGTTCCAAGAGTTTTGATGCTGCGGAATGTTGGCAGAGCGCAACTCCGAAGTTCTTCATTTTCACAGTTTGTACCTGGGAGGCAAGGAGCCAAACACAGGGTAAAGGCAAGGGGATAAAAAAATCCATTGAAAAAGGAAGAGGAGCAGATTTATAGATGCTGTTGTGTCATCCGAAGACAGGGTCTTTGTGGAGGATTCTGGCTGGTTGAGTCTGATGCAGGCTTTAAAGAAAAGAATAATGAAAATCTATGTATTATTAAAATAAATCTCATTTAATTATGAAAACAGATATAACAACAGGGTTACAGGTCATGTAGGACACTGGCATACATTTATTTTTAACCAGAGACCTTAAAGCAGCTATCATTCCGCTGTTTAGGTCACACACTCCAAAGCAAAGATAAAAGGGCTGGTTCCGTTTACCAAACAGCAAAAAAGACTGGCTTTTTTTTTTTTTTTTTTTTTTTTTTTTTTTTAATATAGTTGTTTAAAGTCAGTGCCAAGAGTTTAAATTTACTGTGGATTCAGGCCAACAATATGTTTAGGATAAGAAACCAAGCCCAATTACAGTAATGCTTTATCCTAGAAAAAATATCAGTGTTATTAAAAGCATACCTAAGATACTTATTGAACAGTAATCAAAGGCTCGGGGTTCTTATATTGTCATATAGCTAGAGCTGAAATGAAATATGACAAAGATAGTTCAGGAGTATGAAATATGTTTTCATCATTGACTAATGTTAAAAGGAAGTTTCAAAAATATATCATGTTACATAGGCAATTTTTTATTTATTTATTTATTTTTTTTACGTATAAAAGACTGCTTAGTGTAATTAGGTCATGAATGAATTTAGTCAGATTTAAGGTTTTTTTTTTTTTTTTCCATTATAAGTTTAGGATAATGATGGACATCTGGTGTAAACACCATAATTTACTCCTATTTCATATTACATAGATCCATGTCAGTCCATTTGAAAACATGCTTACCTTGAGTGGCAAAAGTTTCTGCACCCAGGGTCTGCATCAGTCACAGCACATATGCAGCGTCGCATCTGAGGCTGATCACCTTTAGCCACTATTGCAGTAGCATCACGTCTCCTTCTCTTTGGCCCTCTGTAGTTAGACATACCATAAGGCACAGTGCGCCTAAGATAAAGTGCAAACAGAAATCTGGATTTAGTGGCACTGAAGGAGCAATGTTCTAATGATATAAGTTTTTAAATAGAGATGCAGTATGTGTTCTAAACAAAATCATGATTAACTCTGTGATACAATGAGGTTTTCCCTATAAAATAACTGATGATCAATGTATTGTCTTTGATCATTTTAAGCACCTTTTATAACACCTTTGGTCAACTACCACAAATAACATGTCAAGTAAAAACTTGCAGCCATACCAGAGAAACGGGTGAAAAACAAACTGGCATATAATGTGTATCCATCAATTTTAAAACAGTAATTCAGAAAGTCCTTGACTATATCATCTGTTCACGCCAATCCCCCCATCTGGATTGCAATGCTGATGCTGTCAGCTGCTCATTTTTCTGTCTTTTGTCTCATCTGTTTTCAACCATCTGTGAATTATATTTTTTTTTTTCAAAGAAAAGTAAAATTGTCCAAGTGTTTTGACGTGTGGGATCTTTAAGGTCAAAGAAGGAAATACAATGTGCTCTGAGTATCGCAGCAGGGGCTTTACAGGGAGACTTGTGAGGAAGGAGGCTACATTTGTCATTTGAAATAAAATATTAATTGACAGATGAATAGCTTTCCCTCCTTGACTTGTCAGAATATGTCAGACTGCCTGGGTCTTACTGAATACCTGCAGTGTAAAATACATGCTGCCTGTGGCTTCCACTTCACATTGCTTGCCATTTCAGTCTGCCTGTTTGCAACTGTGTATCTGATTGTCCTCAGGGTAAAATACTCTTTAACCCTCTATCTAATTGGTTTAGATTGGCAGCTGTGCACCAGAGATTCAGTATAGGAACAAATTAAATTGAAGATGCTACTGTAAGAGAGAAGGAAAAGGTAAGGGGTGCTACACTTCTACAACACTATAGTTAAAATAATTTCCAAGTACTAAAGTTCTGTACAGTAAGTATGACAAAAAAGTAACTACACTGTGTTTTCTACTGTCATCCAAATGTTATCACACCCTTTCAACTTTATATACAATGTTGGATTTTGCATTTTATTAGGATTCATCAGAAATAAGCGCATCCTTATTAGACATTAAGTGATGCATGTTTTTTTAAGTTGTTGGACAAATCAAAACCAGGAAATAGTGGTGCAGATTTGTATTTAGTACCCATAAACTCCAAAAGTCCTAAAAAAACAAACACTAAAACTATTTGATTTCAAGAGATTACATATTATTAATGAATTATGTCCTATTGTGCGTGATTTGATTTCATTTGTCAAAAAGCTGAGTTAGGAGGAGCTGCAGAGATCAATACTTTATGTAGGAGAATCTTTAAACCAGGCAGTTGCTGTCACGGTTTGGTGTTGGATTGAGGACCCAAATGCAGAGGCAAGTAGGCAGAGATGAATTTAGGTGGGTTTAATGAGGTCCACAGGTACAGAGGCAGGAATCAAAAAATCCAACAAAAATGACAAACCAGAACCAAGGAGACATCAAGGGAAACCAAACTCTAGGAGCCAGGGAGAGACGAGGTAAGCAGACAGACGTTAGACGAGGATCCAGCAAACAGGAACTGAAGAGGGAGGGCTTTTAAAGGGGACAGAGACAAAGAGAGGGCTAACGAGAGGATTGGAAACAGGTGAGGATAGAGCAGAAAACAGAGCTAGGGATAGAGGACACAAGAGGGCAGCAGAGGACAACAAATGGAAAACCTGGAAGACAGGAACTAACAAGAAAACAACAAAATAATAATTAAACACTAAAACAAGAAGCAAAGTAAAACTGAATACTCTAAATAAACATAACAAAACCAAGACTGTGACAGTTGCAGAGTAAATGTTAATGAAAGTACTAAAACAAGAGTAAATTTAGAAAGGAAGCCACGAAAACATGGCATTTTGCTACAGATCATGCAGTGGGCACAGCAAACATGTGGAGGAAGTTCCTGACTTTTTTGTAAAGCCCCTGTCACACCTTGACATTTAGACCAGCGTATGCCTGATATACCAAAAAATCTGGCAAATCTATCCCAGCGTATGCTCATACCTGGGCCATAAGTTACTGGTAAGTTATCCGATCGTTGGCATATGCTTTTGGATAAGCTCTTTATCTAGCTTATCCAAGCTGGGGGGGGGGGGGGGGGGGGGGGGTATCATCACCTGAGGCGGAGCAGCTTTAAATGATGCTGAGTAATGCGTGATGCTTTTGCATGATTTCATGGGCATTACACTGCTGTGCGTAAGCATAAGTTGTCGGACATAAGTTCTGTATACTCCCAACATTGAATAAAATACATAGAAGGTTCAGCGTATGCAAGCATTTTAGGAGATTCTGAGATGGCAGGCATACACTAGCTAAATCTTCAAGGTGTGACAGGGCCCTAAAATACTGTGTAGTCGAAAACAAACACCATACTGTATGTTCGTAAATCTTCCTGTATATTAGGATACCATCGCCATATTTTGCTGAGGATATTTTTCTTGAAAATGAACAACAGAAATAACAGAACAATGTTTAATTCTGTACACTGCCCTACAAAGGCCAGGTGGTGTCTTGCTTCCATCAGTGCTGTCCTAAGGCAGCTGTGACTACACTGTAGCTTACCACCATCAGTGTGTGAATATGTGAGTAAATGACTGATTTTAATGTAAAGTGTACTCAAGTACTCTACCCCGAAAAGATGCTTTATGAAATGCATTTAACATTGGTTGGAGGCTGCAAAAGATTGAGACAAAGTTCAACTAAAACTGCTCAACTCCAGACAAATTGGGTAATACCAAGGGACACTGAGGGGCAGGACAAACTGTGGGAATGAGTGGAGGGGTAAAGCTGAAATGTGGGCAGAACAAGGGTAACTATGAATTTGATATGACAAAATAATCCAAGTACCTAAAATTATGCTGATTACAGGTATGTGATAACACCCCCCCCCAGAAAAATAATAATCAATTCATGTGTGCCCAACACCACACAGAGCATTGTTCAGGTTACAATAGTTGCCATATTTGAACAACAGAGATATGACCTCCGACATGAGGTAAACAGGAATACTATCGCCTCCCATGTTGCTGCACTGCCACTTTCCAGTTCGGAGTTCCTAAGATGAACAAACCATTACATCTGAGCACAGGGTTGTGGCGTACACATGTACCAAGCCAATAGTTTTAACCTACAGAAAAATTTAAATGCAGTTGCCATGTTTTAACCCACAGGAGTCAGCACCCAGTTGTTTTTAGGCCATATATTAATAAACGTTAGCCGGAAAATGTCAAGATAAGCATTGCAACATTGAGATACAGTAGCTCCATTAGGGCCCAATGTATATAGTTGATCTAGAAAAGCAAAATATTATTTTGTATTAAACTATTTACCTTTCAGCAAGGCAGCAATGCTTATCATGCAGAGCTAAAACAATACAAACTATACAAACGTGTTAAAATGATGCAGCCAAAGATTATTATTTTGATCTTTTTTGCAAAAAAAATACCGTATTTTCACGACCATAAGGCGCACCGTACTAAAAGGCGCACTCTCAGTTATGTGTCCCATTTCTGTATTTAACACACACATAAGGCGCACCGGACTATAGGGCACGTTTTTTATATACCGGTACATGTCCTCTACTACCTTTAAATACCTCTACTGCGTATTCAAAAATACAGCGGGGGCAAAACTGAGTATGACTGTGCTTTATTCATGTATTTATTACAAAGTATTAATCAAACCTGGCAGCTGGCCGTGAGACAGACACATCGCAGATGACACAGCGCTGTGATCACTCCTAAATTAACTTAAAATCCTGAAACCTGCCGGCGGAATTTGTTCGCTTTTATTACCGGTATCCTGGTGCCTGCAGTTAAAATTATTTAGATGAAAAACACCTGCCAGCAGCCGCGGTGAACCCGGAGGCTGCCCAGCCTAGAGGCTGCTGATGAAGGGATTTCTGCTGTTGGTGCACCGCTGGTATGTGGGGGTCTGAGAGCCTCCGACAGAAATAGATAATCTGGATGAACTGACTGCAATTATGAAGTTTTCAGGTGGACTTTCTCACTTAAAAACATATTAAAACTACTTTATTCCCACTGATCACAGCAAATATAGCTGCAAGATTTAGATTATTTAGATTAAAAAACACCTGCCAGCCGCTGCGGTGAAGAGGAGGAGACCCGCCCAGAGGCTGCTGTTGAATTAAGTTTTCAGGTAGAAAAATAGAGCGGGGGCAAAACTGAGTATGATTGTGCTTTATTTGTATTTATTACAAAGTATTAATCAAACCCATCGAAGTCATCATCCTCTGTTTCTGAATAAAACAGCTGCGCTAAATCAGACATGCCAGTTTCCCCTTCTTCGCTGTCAGAGTCACTTTCCGTGCAGCGCGGCTCCTCAGAAATAATGCCTGCTTTTGCGAAAGCTTGAACAACAGAGCCAGCAGACACCTTAGTCCAAGCATCAACAATCCATCCGCAAACGGTGGCGTTACTTGCCCGGCGCTGCCTTCCACTTATCCTGAAACTGTGGTCTCCGTCTGTCATCCATCGCTCCCACGCAGCTCGCAGCCTTACTTTGAACGGCTGGTTCACACCGATGTCGAGCGGTGGAAGTTCCTTTGTCAGACCCCCGAGATAACGGCGAGCACAGCGTTTATTTTTTTTCACCATGTTTTTCACATCAGCTGTGACATGGGCACGCATGGAGTCACAGATTAACAGCGATGGTGATGCGTGGAAAAAAACCACCTGGTCTCCTCACATAGCCTACACCTCCCTCAGCCACGCTTTCATCATCTCCTCATCCATCCAGCCCTTTCATTTGCTTTAATATAATATGTCATCAGAGCGCTGTGTCTGTCTCGCTGTCAGCTCCCAGATCAGCTTCTCTGATTCGTTGATGCGGCGCTGCAGCAGCAGCGCGTTGGCGGTGCGCTCCCGACTCGCTCAAACGCGCTGCGGGACCTTTTGCTGCGTCTATACGCTCGTCAACCGTTGACTTTGCATGTAAACTCGCTGCTTCTGCTGCACCTGCTGCGTCCGGTTCACAGCGAGCACAGCATTAATTTGTTTCACCATGTTTTTCACATCAGCTGTGAGATGGGCACGCATGAGTCAGATTAACAGCCATGGTGTGGTGATGAGTGGAAAAAAAACACCTGGTCTCCTTACATTCAGCCACTCTTTTATCATCTCCTCAATGAGGTGGTCTCAAAAGTCGCAGTTGCAAAACACATAGGGCGCACCGCACCAAAGGGCGCACCGCACATTTTGAGGGGAAAAAAAGACGTTTATGTGCACCTTATAGTCGTGAAAATACGGTATGCACTTCTGTGGGTTCAAAGTTGGATAAAGTAAGTAAAAGACTGGAAGATGAACAGTGTTTGGGTACAAAGGAGCTAAACACAACGGTCCACTACACTTTCCAGGTTTTTATTTAGAAAATAATCTAAAAAATGTTTTACGCTTTGCCTTCTACACAATTATGCACAATTCTGATAGTCATGGTCACATTTCCATCATAATCCAAAGGAAAGGAACCTATGTTTTTGGTTGTTACAGGACCAAATTTTATTGAACCCATTGAAACTTTACAAGACAGTGGAAGGGAGGTAACATACTGGGTTCTTCCTTTTCCTGGAGTACAAAGGTTTTATTACTTATCTGCATGGAGCCAAAAATATGTTATCTATTGACTACAACAAAAAAAAATACTTATTGATTCTTGTAATAGGTTTTAAAGGTCTACTATATTGTGTCCCACAATATATAAAATGTTTTTTTTCTCCTCTTCTGTTGAATTTGTTTTGTTCCATTTCATTACTTCATTTGGTATTTAAAATATGTCAGTTTGTCCTGACATGCTTTGAAGTAATAAATTGAGTTGTTTATCTGAGATAGCCTGCAGCAATCTTGGCACTACAAGACAGGAAGGAGAAAAAAAAATGATGCTTTCATGACTTTTCGCTTGGAATGTGGTACTAAGGTGTCAAAACTGACAAAAGGGTGTTTTAGAGTTTAAATTGTAATGTATTGCTTCTAATCTGTGATATGCATGCCTTTAAGTTGAAAACACTTAATCCTCGTTTCGACATATGTCATCTTTCTGTTTAAGTCCATTTTAAATACATCTGTTACTTTAAGGGATTCAAATGCATGTTTTAACAGAGCAAAAATCACACCCCAAAAAACTATGATATGACATAAATAACTGCAGTTAAATTTGAATATAAAAAATCAAGTATAAAACATGAGAGTTGTTTGTCCGCCGACTGACAACCCCCATGTCTTTGAGAGTGAAGCCTGGGTCAGATTTACAACAGACCATGTTCTAAACAGCCACATTTACCTACACCCTCGACTTTAAATTGTGGCTTGCCCCAATAATTGCAAAAGAAATTAAGCCCATACTAATTTAATTAAACATAATCGTGCATTGCGCACAACCCGTCAATGAATATAGGAGACAAAAAGTCCCTCTTGCCACCAATAAACGAGAGCTCACAAAGCAAGATAATCAGGTCTGTTAAACAGAGATAATCCCACTTTGTGTGGTGTCAAGAGTGATCGGGTAAGGCATTCACCAACAAATTAAATTGAGTCTCCTCACACCTGGACAACTCAAAAATCCCCCCCTGTCAGGAATGTGCGTGCCTGCATGGCGGTGTGTGTGTGTGTTGCATGCAAAAGTGGACTCATCGGCCGACACATGAACTCAACTTCGGCTTTTACTGTCAAATAAACAACCTGGAAAAATTAAAACCCACTCATGGCCTATGATCCGGGCTACTTGATAAAACGTTGCAACCCCTCCAAACCTAAATCTGGAAAATTTCACATTCTGCATCGTCTTATCCCAATATTCTCCTGTATGTAGTGTCCCTGAAATCAAGCAATTGCAAATCACATGCTAGAGTTACAAAATCTGACTTTTTGCATCTTGACAAAATGAACTGATCTGGGAACTGGCTAGGTGACAGTTGATGCATCCACCCAATTATCACTCCTACAGAATAATTGAAACCAACATAAAAGAGATATTATGTATGTTTTTACCCAAAAATATATTTAAATTAGCCTTTTTATTTGACCCTTTACGATTAAAATGATGAGCAGACTGACACCTCAGACGTTCAGCACTGATGCTTCTATAAGCCTGTAGCCTATTTTTCCGAATTTATATTGGGTCAGAAGGCCACAGGTGGTGGTACCATTGGAAAACTCCAACACCTCTTTAATTTAAAATATGAAAACATGCTGGAAAAATTGATTAGATTTAATTTTCTGCTGCTTGCAGGTTGTACCACCAAAAAATGCTTTAACCACTGTCTCCCTGTTTAAACTGCAGCAGACACAATGTATACAAGCCGTATTAGCCAAGTAAAGTGCTGATAGGGGTTGATTTCAAAGGCAGGACTGGCAGGGTTAGCCTCATCAGGTTAGAACTAATCACACAGATAGAGATATGACACAAAAACTCCAAGCGACGAGCTCTGTTTTTGTAATTTTTTTGTCTGTGAATATGTGTCAAGCCATCGAAAAAAACTCTCCAGTGAATGATCTGTCGGTTTCGCCTAAAACATCTGAGACTAGCTAAGCTTTGCTCTCTTACGTTCTTCATTTTCATTGCAAATGCTCCACGGCAGATGCCAGCTTATTGTTATGGAAGCAGAAAAGTGCTGATGTATTATGGGTAATTCTGGCGCCAAGATTGATGCATCGTAAAGTCCCACCTCCTGCACTATGATTGGTCAGCGGTCGTTTACCAGACTGAATTACACTGAATTAAACTGTCTGTAATTCAGTCTCACTGTCCAAGCTAAAGTAATCATGGAGTGATTGGCCAGCTTAAGAGAGATATGCTGGGGATTCCCAGTGAGACGTTCCCTGTTTACAGGGCTAAAGCTGCTGTTTAGAACAACTACAGCAGAATGTTTAACAGTAGGATCATATACCTGATTAACTGATTATAAGGAGGGCATTTTGAGGTGCACTTTCTCACTAAAAACATCTTAAAATATACATTTTTTCTCCCCAACTTATCAGGGCAAATAATGCAAAGGTACTCTGTGACTTTCATCTGCTATTGTACATAGAGACCAGCGATATGTTTTAGAAGTATCTGTACACTTTGCTTGATGTGATCGAAGATTGTAAAAACCGTCTTGTGGCTGCTGTGCTTGTAGTGCTTAAGTTTGCTTTATTTTAAGACATGCAAACCTTCTAAAGATAAGGGCCTAAGATTATATGTCATTTACATAGCAAGGCTTCTTCCAATACCTTAATAAACAGAGTAATATAATTTCCAAGTGCAAGCAAAATTATGGCAAGTAAAATTAGAAACTGATTTAAATTTTTGCGTTCAGTTACTTGACCTCTGGGCTTGCGTCAGCAGAGACAGGTGTTAACACATACTGTAAATATGCTTTGACTTAAAGCATTCTATTCTACCTCTTGCTGTGTTTTTAGAATATCTGTCCCTCTAGAAGGTGATTCTCCTCCTAATGCTAATGCCTCTCTTACCTTCTAACCATCTTCCGGGGTACATGGACCAACTTCCCTCCCTATGCTAAAGAAAATATCACAGCATTATACTGCTACCACCACAGACAGTGAGGAAAATGCTTTAATATCAATGTGTAGTAAGTTTCCCACCACACAATGTGTATAAACTAAGAGTGCATCTGACAATACATTCTTGTCCTTCTACTTTACTTCTATGTCAATCAAAAAACTGTTATCATAAAACTATCGTCTAAAGCTTTTAAACCAACCACACCCTTTTTAGCTACATATTTCTGTGCCTTTTGCCCTTGCTTACCCTTGTTTCACTCATTACAGTATATGTCAATTATATTTCCTTGAGGGATGCACCTCCATCCAATATTCATAAATCCATCCAATATTAGCAAAGAAAAGAATATTGGATTATCAGCATCTGAAATTTCTAATATACTGTATGCAAACTGATAGAAACACTCTGCTTCTGTTAAAAGTTTATGTAACCAACTGATTGGTATTAATATTAATACCAACTGATTAATTACTATTGTATTGTTGTTTCTCCATTTAAGCAATGTCACTTGATCAAGCCTTTTTCTAAATTCCACAGTGCAAATGGGTAATGCAAGCATGGATAATTTATGCTGATATCAGGTCAATTTATCAATGTATTTATCAATAATAATAGCTGCAATATTAGTATTGTATCAGAAATGAAAAAGTTGTATCAGCACACCCTCTAATTCAATCCTGTTCTTAATGACTGAAAATCACTTTTAAAAAGAATTACTGACTGATAAATCCCCCTGAAAAAGAAAAGGAATAAAAAAAAAAAACTTTAAGCAGCAACTTAAAACAGTGGAAAAGGTTACCTAAGTTAGTTTAGCTGAATTCATATTTTATAGCTTAGCTAATACATATTTTTTAGATAATTTATTTACGTAGTCACAATTCTGAGAGACATTTAGTTCCCTCAAACTGAACATTAGTCATATCTTCTTCATTTTGGCTCCTGCAAAGTGGAAATACAATAAAAAAGGCAAGGAGTATAATCAAACTATTGAATAAACCCTAACACATAATAATCAAGCAGAAATGTCTTTGTGGTGCAGGCTCCAACAAACAATACCAGAAAGACATAGCATCTGCATTTAAACTAGGAGGAGACGAGTAGTCTCTACTGGGCTTGTTATCACTTGAACCAAAACTGCGTAGCCTTGGGGAATATAGCAGGGCGTGACTCGACAACAGCGTGTTCCCTTAAAATAAATGACACTCTGAGTTGCATAAACACAATACAAGCCAATCAGCAGATCAATTCCTTCCCTCCTTTTGTTGATGTGTAGCAGAATCTTGTCTAGAGATGCTTTTATAATCTATACTGCACATATCATGCTTTAACAGAATTTCTATTCCCTTCACAAAAGTATTCATACTGATGGATATTAATAATTTTTTTTATGATACAACAGGCTTCAATATATCTTATATGACGTTATGTAACGACATATTCGTTTCCATTTTCATTTACCTTTCACATATATCAGACAATTAAGATGTATGTATGTCTTAAACTTGTTTTTTATCTTATACTCCCACATAAGATCTATGGCAAACAACTGGTTTCAAAAGTCACCTAATGGATAAATTCAGTCTGATCGCTTAACTTAAAAAAATTATAATAATAAAAAACAGCCTCATAAAGTCATCACATCGATTTTAGGGAGAAACATTTAGAGACATATAAAGGGTGAAAAAAACAACAAGCCAATCAGTTTTATCAGTGACATTAAATGCAGGACCTTTTATTGCATCATCTGGAAAAAAGCCATTTACCCTAATGAGCAAGCTGAGGGAATACTGAGACCATTACTACCAATTTGTAGAATCTGTTAACAGGACAAATTCTCAATCCTCACCTTTGAACTTTATGGAATAATGGCAGATGGAAAGCCATGTTAAAAGAACTGTGTAAAACTGTCTTATTGCAGTTTGGCATAAGCTCGGTGGGGTGTTGATTTTCAAAGTTGAGGTTGTGACCCCACCTGGTGTCCTTGATCAACCAGTATGGGGTCTTGAAATCCACTCCAGAGATTTAACAGTGGTTAAAAAGGTATAAAATTATCACTTAAAAACAGCTATAACTAACTGTTTTGGTTGTTGATGCCTTTAGTAATATCATTACACACATGGTTGATTTATACATTTCTAATTTGGGTCCTAAACATTTTGTGGGTCATTAGCTAAAAGATTTAGGAAACCTTTCAGGGGACACAGCAACCATTAAGAAGAATGTGGTCTGGTCCCATGAAACGAAACTTTTTTTATGTTTAACAGAAAACTAACACTGCACCCTGAAATAACTATCTAAATGTGAAAAATGGTGGTGACATCATTTTGTGCAGATGTCTTTTCTTAACAGAAAAAGAAAAGGTGGTAAGAGTGTATAGGAAGACAAACAGAGCAAAACACAAGACAAAGAATAAAATAGGTCAGAGGCTGCAAAAGATATGAGACACTAGCAGAGGTGCTGAGCAGTAGTTTAGTTTAAGGCAAAGTTCTTTACATGCTAAAGAAAACGTGGGGGAAACATGTACGGCAGAAGCACAAATTGATTAAAGAAAGCACTTAAAAACAAGTTCCAAAGACTAAAAATAAATGTATGTGCCAAAAAACAAGGAATTAAAAGATGTTTTTAAAACAGCCTTATAAAATGAAGTGTCCCATCTGTTTAGGGGGAAATTAATGGGTTATTTACAAAGTATATTAAAGTCTATTCTCTGAGAAACAGCAAGTCAATGTAAGGAATTCAAAACTGGGGAAATGTGCTCTACTTTCTAGGTTTTGTTAAGAACATGGGCAGCAGTGCTGCAGATTAACTGCAGCTGTCTGGGCACATTATTTTGATAGAAGGGCCTAGTCAAAGTTCTGTCATTTATATCTTAGAAATATGTGTTAGGGCTTAAAAAAAAAAAATTATAGACACCATCATTCCAATTGGGAGTGGCGTTGGTAATTTTGCAAAGTAAAATGAAAAAATAAAAAAAAACATCCAGTTTCTGAATATGCAAAGCAGAAAACCTTACAAACTTGTGGCATCATAAAAAGGGGCTTTTACACTCAAGCATTTGAACGCAAACACATGCGTCGTGAACAGATGAAAAAGTTGCCTGTCTTACTCAGGAGTATTTATCCAGATGATATCCAGGTGGCAGTAATAGACGCACTCTTTGTCCGTGTAGGAATAACAGGTGCAGCGCTTTTGTCTGGACCTCGAGGTCTCAGATGGCTGGGAAGCTTCGGATGCTTTAATGGGAACAATCCTGGGGCTGCTCTCGGATTTAACAGAGGCCACCAAAGCGCCTTTAATAAGAAGATGTGGGGGAAAATAAGTCAACATCCAAAAGCAAGAACAGTCTACACAAACGCAAGTTTCAAAACTTACCTTGCAGAAGAATCAGAGTCAAAGTCAGTATTCTGAAAAGCATACTTGTGTGAAAACACAGAATTGTAGCAGCGTCAAACTCTCCAAAAAGGACTCATAGTAAGATCAACTTTGCATCCATTAACTTTGTAAATCCTTGAAGAGCTCACATGGTCCGAGCAGATCTCAGCTTGCTGTGTTTGCTTTCCCTTCTTAAAAAAATATAATTAATCCAAACCTAAAAAAGGTAAGTATTCTCCCCCTCTTAATATTAGGTATAAACTTGCTTAAATCAGTGAAATTATACTAGCAAAGAGTGGAGCAAAGATCCTCTGTGTCACTTCTAATAGGCAAAATCAAAGGTGTGGGGCTGTGAGGGAAAGGTACACGCCCACACCTCTCTGAACCCCACAACCCCCTCCACCACAGAGCACTGAGGAGCACATGTAACACACACATGTCTCAGAGGCTGCGTAACAGAGATGAAGTTTATTTCCTTTTTTTGTAATCCATTGGAATGTAGAATCCATCCAATCAAATAATTCACAGGATTAATCATATGTTAAATTATAACCTATAATTAGGCATGATTTGAGCTTCTGGGTGAGGGGGGGAGTCAAAAGTAAAAACAAAATGTCAACAAACTTCTGTCAATATGATTTAGGATATATTGTATAAGATCCTTTTTTCTGCAGCAACAACAACAGAACATTACCAAGGTGCTTAAAAGCTTGCCAATTATACCATATAAAAATAATTAAAATATATTAAAATGTCAGAAATAAGGACAATTTGAAGATAAAACTGCTAAGCCTGCAAAAATAACAAAAACTCTTTAGTTTACCAAAAAAAAAAAAAAAAACTGATGGTAAAAATGATTTTTGTCCAAATTCACACTAAATCTTATCTTATATTACTATCACAGTTTTAAGTTTGCTGAAATCTTTGAATAAGTTCTTCATAACAACAAACATTTGCAAATCAGATATGTTTTCTTGCACACCTGAAACAACCAGTCAAAGGATTTATTGTTTGCATTAGCTGTGTTTGACACACAACTCCTCAAACACCTGGATTGTTAGAACATACTGCCAACAATGGAGCCTGTAAGTGGCTCAGTAACTCTCTCAGTTTGCTTACATTCTCTGGCACTAAAAGCCTTAGGCATGTGGAGCAAAAGTTGGATTCAATTATCAGGAAATCCAGAAGGATTGGTGTACCACATGTAAGGAGGCTGAAATACATTTGCCACACGGCATGACAGCAAGGGGCTCAACAAGTACAAGAAATTCAAATTGAAGTGGCTTTTTGTGTGGAATTGTGTGGAGAAAGCACTTGTATTATTGCTGTCCAGGATTGTTTAAGCTGTTCTTAAGTGATTTTAATTTAAAAAGTTGCTAGAGGGCATATTTTAATAAACCTTATTTAGAATAGGGGTTTAATAAGTGTATTTCGAAGTGTCAGAGATTTTTTGATAAACGGTAGATATAACTACGCTAGATGAAACCTTCTGAATAATTTCTTGAAATTAAATTTTTGACAACAATAAACCTGCAGTATTGTGGAAGGATGGAGCACAACAGGTCTTTACTGTATGTCTATTGCTACATCTCTCAAATAGTCCATTTAAGAAAGTTGTTTCTTTAAGCAGTTTTAGAATGTGTCGTGATGCACATGGTTTACCATCAGGAATTGGTATTCAACCAACACCCAAGATCATTTCTTGTAGCCTTTCAAATACAAAAACTTTCTGAAGGAATTTCACCTAAAATCTCAATTGATTTACATTTCCTTTGAAAACTTATGAAATGCAACATACTATATGCATTATATAACTAATAGAATGCTGTTATACCACCCAATGGTAAATATGTTTACCAATCTGGAAACTATAATTGCATATTTTACTCCCATTTTTAATATTCTTATAATATTGTTATTTAAGAATCTCTGTATTAAATGTTACAATAGAAAACTGATAATCATATCCAATGATAAATTTAAAAAAAGAACAAAACCAAAACAAATATAAAAAAGCATGAAAGCAGTACTTCATAAAGATAAATGACTGAGGAAAATAATCCACACCCTCCTGCCAATCAATTACGCCACCAGCCTATTTCACAGACGGCTCTGGCACAAGTTGCTCCTTATCTATAGAGTATGCAACATTTACTATTAGATATTTTATGCAAAAAATATTGTACATCTAATAATTGATCTACCAGTTTCTCTTTACTGTCAGGGTTTGATTGTGGTTTGAGGACCCAAATGCAGAGGCAGATAGGCAGTGGTGAGTTTCTTGTTGATTTAGTGAAATGTTAACAGACAACTGAGGCAGGAATCCAAAAATCCCAAAATCAAGCATGAAAAAAGTCAAACAAACCAGAAACCGTGGAGACATCAGGGGGAAAAACAATCACGACGAGGAAGACTCAGTGACACGGAGTAGAGACTGAACAAAGAGAGGACTAACGAGCAGATTGGGAGCAGGTGTGAACATAGCAGACTGGAAAGGAGCAAGGAAAAAAGGAGAGCACTAGAGGGCAACGGAGGGCAACTATGGAGGATAAAAAGTACCGAAATGAAATAAATAAATACGGGGGGTTAACGACGAATCGAGTCTCTGTAATCGATTAGCTTCGCCTTAATGTGCAGGGTGACAAATCAGATGTTAGATAACTGCCCCCTAACTTTGATGGGTGAGTTTGACAGATTCTTTTAATGGTTTCGATGCACTGCAACACAGGACCATGAAATAATTAAATGCACACTGAAATAATTATATATATTTTTTAAAGAAAATGAAGACATATTTTATTAAATTAATGACACATTTATATATTTAATTCCTTATTTATTTAATGAATTACACATTTAATTAATTGTTTATTGCTGTATTTATTTATTTAATTGTGGCACTTTATATTAGTGATGTGGTTTTAATTAATTAATGACACATTTATTTATTTAATTCCACATTTAATTAATTATTGACACATTTAATTATTTATTTAATGCTGTATTTATTTATTTAATTTTGGCACTTTTTATCCTCCAACAAGTAAAAACCTGAAAACCTAAAATATAACCAGAAAAACAGCAAAATGAGAATTAAACCAATAAAACTAGAAAACATTGAGCAAAGTAAAACTGAATACTCAAAAGAAAGCATAACAGAAACAAGACTGTGACATTTATGATATTTTTCCCCTTCTGATAGTGTATTTTTTTCATCGGTGTCCACTATATAATCTCTATATAATCTCATATCTTTCTGTGTTGTATGTGGCTATTCTGAGCTGGGTGTCTTATCAAAATGTTACTTAGTTACACAGTTTAAAAAAAAACTTTATTCACCTTTATGTGCACTGTCACATTAAAAAAAAAACAGGGTGCATTTTTATTTACATTTAATAATAAAGCATGTTTTAAATATCCCAATAACATTGTTAAGAAGGTCTTAATAAAGTAAAGTGGCGTGCACAAACAACACATACTAATTAAAACATTACCACTGTTTGTCTTATGCTTTGACACTCTGATCAAGGGCTAATATTGCATGGGGGCTGATCCTGAAAACACATCCCAGGCAGCCAGAGTTATGTTGATTGAAAGAGGAATGCAAAGGGTGGATGAGGCCATACACACAACCCTAGATGGATTCAACCTTGCAGGGAAAAAGAACAACAACATTGTGAGCCAAATATGTTGTAACAATTAAACAGGAATATCTTTTTAACGAATGGCAGTGATGTAGGTGCTAGCAGTAGCAATGTGACTGACGTCTGGAGCACAGAACAAATTAGTTTTAGTTGCGGGTGGCATCTTATCACGATCAAATCGGTGTTATCGAAGCAAACTTCACTTGTTGAGCCTGCAACTCAAATTTCCCTTAAGTTGCATGGCCTCTTTTGGGTGTTTATTACTCTTAGATGTCAGGTTGCCAGATGGCCTAAAACAGAATAACAAGGAGGAAATCTACTGAGCTATTTGGATTTGCTAAAATAACAATGTCTGAAGGCACTATCTAACTTGTGGAAATAATTACGTAAAGATGAAAGAAGTAGACCAAAAGCTATGCGCAAGCATAGAAATGCATATGCAGAACATTGACATGAAGCAAACACATTACCTCCTGAAAAGAATTATGACTTCATTTTTTTTAGTTTATTTTAGATAATGTACATCTCAAGCAATTCACATCCTTACTCTCTGGATTGGATAAATTAACTGTCCTACTAAAGTATCCACTAAAGCCATATTTTTTTTTGACTCATGACTGCCCTCTGCTCCCCTCCCAAATTTCCTAAGGCTAGGGTTTTGTGCCATACCCAAGTCCTCTGGCACAATCCCCAAGCTGGGAAACAGAAGGAATTCCAGATAAATTAAGACCATATTCTGTTTTCTTTCTCCTCACCAGAGTTGTGGAGACAGAGCGCTATCAGAAAAGTTGGCTGTGTGTGGTTTAGCGGTTTCAGGATGTGTGCATGCTGTGAAAGACCTTGTGCATTCTGATCTATTAAATCTGCTTGTGCAATTTGAGTTTATTGTTAGTTATTTACTATAAGTGGACAGTCACAACTAAGTAAAAAGGTAATAAAATATCCTTGATAAACTGGTTTTGGCATCGCTAATTGTAGGCAATAAAATGAAACTGAAAGTAGTAAACATAATAGTATCTCTAACAAATCTCTCCCTTATCCTTGAGTTGTGCAACACATTTACGGTTTTAAAGTGTTTGTCTTTTGTAATTTAACTCATAATTAGCTTAAATATTTGATCTTACATGTTAGATACTGAGGTAAGCTTGACACAATCCTTTACTCTTGCCTTTTTTCACAGCATTTGTTCACAGGTCAGATACTTTATAAAAGAGTACATTAGGTTCAATTAAACACCAGCTGCCCCCTCGAATTAGGCCGTTTACGTATGGCCTTGTAGCAAAAATAAAATCATCATAACAAACTTCAACAAGAACAAGGAAACATTAAGGAATGCATTACATTCCAGAGGAATTTCAGATCCCACTTTGACCTGTTATTGTGCTGTGCTTTCTTATGTTTTATTAGAAAACATATTTGTTTGAAGTGCCAAGAGATTTTAACGCTCATTATAGTGTGGTATTTTTACTAAGTTAGGGAGCAGAGAAGCAATAAACAGGTGGTACTCATGTATTTTATTCCAAAGTCATGTAAACCCTCTTGGTCTGATTATGATGAAACTATGTCCCCTTCAGGGATAAAGGGATCAACAGAGAATTTTCCCTTGTAAGGCTTACATGGTTCTGCCCAGTTCCTTTGTCTGTAGCTTATTTTAGAAGAAATATTCAAGTTGTTTGGTTATGGAAAGCTAAACAGAATTCTAAAATGATGTCCCATACTGTATGTGCCAGTCCAGTAAATGACAGTTGTAGGTTTATTAAATCAGGATTTTAGGTGATAGTTCTACACAAGGAGTCATATAATTTGGAAAATGAAAAGGCAGATGGTTTGTCAAATGCTAATAATTTGTTCATTGCTCATTTTTTATAAAGTCGCCCAAGATAAACATATTGGATGGTATATTTGAATAGAGATTTTAAGTTTTTTCCCGGAATTCTCAGGTGGATCTATGTCTAGACTTTGAGCCATCCTATACGACAGTGCTTTCCCAGCAGACCTTTTCAATGCTTTTATACCAGACTCAGATTTCTACTGCAGGTTACAACAATGGAAACCTATCACCAAGCCCTGAAACACACAGGAGAGCCATACCTTACACACTTTGCTGGTCCCAGCATACTGAAAGCAGAGAGAGATGGTTTTATATAAGAATAACACATTTAAGCAGCAGCAGAAGAAGAAAATAAATAAGAGTGCAAATCTAATAAAATTGTTTGAAAATACCTTGTGGGGCTCCATGTATCCAGCTAGTGGCTGGTTAGCTCAAGTGGTAAGTCAACTGTCCTGCAAACAGGAAGTCTGGGTTCCTCTCCTAGCTGGGAGGAATGAGTTGCCAGTGTGGGTCCTTAGGCAAGACCCTTCACACTAATGCCTCCTCAAGGAGATGGGTTAAATGCAGAGAGTTTATTTCATTGCTCTTTACTTGTGACAGTGTAATGACAATAAAAAAAAGCTGGGGAAAAAAGAAAAGAAAAAAAGGACGTACAGGTGCACAAAATTTTTAACATTTGACACCAAAGTTAGAAAAGAAACCCCATGAGACTAACTTTTCTTTTTCCTTGTTCTTCATTCAAAATCTTGTTGCAAACTTATTGAGCAGTTATCGCAGTTACCTTGTATGAAAGCAAAATCTGATGGAATACATTTTCCCACTTCCATGTAACAATTCCTGGACTGGACTAACACTGTGAATGTGCTCTGAACATCCCTTGCTCTAAAGCACTGTCTGAATCGTTGGCTGTTGTTGCCCTAGTTGAGGGTGATCTTGTTAGGACTCCAGTCTGTGTGGTCTGTGTTTTTGTGTGTTTGTCTTCCTTCCTCCACCAGGCGACGCCTGGTTTTGATTCTCCACCTTACTCACCTACAGTACAAGGGGTTACCTTGTTAACGGAGTGTTTTTAAGATGCTGACTGCCACTACCTCGACTCCAGAGTGTTTGCCAATTTTGGGTACTCTAGCCAAGCTGAGTTTTGCTGAGTCAAACTGAGTTTTTGTCAACCGGAGTCTTAACATTGTTTTTTGTCTTTGCCTCTCGGAAGGAAGTCATCCTGCAAACTGGATTTTTTCAGACCTTCTCTCCCTGGAAGGATAAACTGAGCTTCAAACTGAAATGAGAATAAACACCGGAGGTTTGGATCCACTTTTCCCCGAGGAAACGTTTGAGCTTCACACTGAGCAAGGGATTAATCTGCACAACAGTCCGTTCACGTACCGCAGGAAATCTGAGTGGCAGTCAGTCTTTCTCAGTTCATCTACAAGCAACCGCATTCTGGGTAACCCTGTTCGCCCTCCTCCGTATGAGACAAACACCGGAACGCATCCCTCACTTGCTGGAGTCTAAGAGTAAACCTAATCTCTGGAAAAAGGAGTCTGCCAACCTTTTCTCCTCTTCAAGTTCGAGAATCAATTCTCCCACTGAACCTGAACTAACCACAGTGTCTTCCCCTCACCTTTCAGTTCCGGTTGAGCAGTGTTTAGAGCAACAGTGGAACCTCCACAAAACTTCTCAATAAACCTGTTAAACTTTTTCCCTCGTCTCTATGGATTGGTTTATCTGCATGTGGGTCCAAGCTCTTGATAAAATCATGACAGATCTTCTATCCCATTGTGATGCCTTCTACCCCACTGAGCAAAAATTAGCTGAGAAGAAATTGAAAAGACAGCATGATTTACTTCCAAATGACGCCTGTCTTTGGTTTTAAAGTGAAAGGTGAAAAGCTGTAATTTTCAGGACATTGAAAAGACGTTAAAAAACAGGATTTCAACATCTGCTATTGGACTAAAGTTGGACAAAATCAGACCGATCAAACACAGCCCAATTTTCAACAACAATTTCTGGGCTAAATGAAGACTATAATGGACTGAGCAGATTTAACCTAAAAGCCAACATCTAAATTACATCTGTTGTTCGAGGGGCAGCCTTGTCTTGTATTCTACTGTCTTCTCTCTCTTAATAGCTTTCCTTTTCCTGTAAAAAAAAATAGTGGAAAGTAACAATGTACAAATACTTAATTACTGTACTTAAGTCCTTTTTTGTGTATCTTTTGGGGGCTCACGGATATCTTTCACTGCACTACATTTCAAAGTAAAATATTGTACTTTCTACTCCAGTATATTTAGGGGAAACTGCTAGTTATTTGTTTCTTTTGGCTCAGCTTAGCTTTATAATCTGCTGTTGCTGTTTTTTTCTTTATTGAAAAGCTTTTTGAACAGATACTGTAGCAGACCTTAGGACTGAATGTGGACACCACTGTTTTAGAGATTTGCATGACGTCCCACAAATGTGAGAAACTCAGGGCAGATATTGTTGGTACTGTAGTTTGTACATCTTATTAAGGCGTTAGTTGCTGTCGTGTCGAATTGTTCAGGAGGATGAGTTCTAAATAAGAGTTGTGGTTTCTTTGCGGTAATATAGTCAACTCTAAACCTCTATTCCATAATGAAAGTGTGAAGAGAATCAAGAGACTCTTTTTTTTCTTTTGGTTTGTTTTTTTTTATAAAACAATCAACTTAGCTGTCCTTATTTTTTGTGGCCTTTTTATGCTGAAATTCTTTACAGGCGGTGTAGAATCAGTTGCAGATGGCTTTATGCAGGAAAACATCAGTTGGTTTCTGAAAGTTACGAGGTTCTGTTATAATATTAGAAAAGTTAATTAGCCTTTTTTGAATATTTACATACTTTTAATTGCATGTACTCCTGAAAACATAAGTATTTTCAAATGCTAGAACTTCAGTACTTTAACTTCAGTAGATGTTTGACTGAGTAACTTGTATTCGAGTAAGATTTGACATTAAGTGTAAATACTTTTACTCAAGCAATACTGTTGAGTACTTTGTCCACCACTGGTCAGAGGCATGTTCAGTGTCAGCATTCCTGCATAAATCCAATTTTGTATATTGCCGTAACTATTTAATTCTGGTCTTATTTCACCAGCGCACCTTCTTCCTCTTCGACCACATGGCCGATGCCAAACTGCAAATTAGCATTTCTTTAAGTCTCTGATCATTCTGCTTTATTCCTTGTTTTCCTGATTCAGCAAGTTTATTTTTCTCTAGAAAATCTTGCAAGATGTTTACAGACATCTAGCATTTATGACTAAAATTAGCCAATTAGATTACCTCTGACAGCAGTTGGCTACAATTACTTCTGTTTAGAGCTATTAGAATAAAGAAAGGCAGAACATACATTTGTCAGATTCTATGGGCAAAAACATGTTTAATTTTGCTTCAACTATACAGTCCTGTACTTCTTTTCCTTTATTATGGTCAGTTTCATAAAACATATTTAAAATATGCTTTCAAGGGGATTAAGGTGATCAGAAATTCTCAAAATGGGCACTGAATATTCTCTGTTCTCTAACCTTAAACAAATTCCTGCATAGTGTGAAGTTCTCCTTTTTACATTTCTAAGACTAACCTTAAGGATTTAAACCTACTTCTTATGCAAAAACTGTGCGGTGCTTATAAAGCCTACCAAATGGAACATCTTTTCAAGGAGAAGCACTATGCATCGCAGATTATAAAGTCAGCAACATACCTCTGAGATGGATTGCAGCTTAGGCTCTAAATCCCACAAGTTCCTTGCTTGTGGTTTAGCTGCTGAGGACCATACAGTTCATCACAAAAGATGATTTTCACCTTCTGGAAAATATATGACCTGAGAAATACCGCACAGTAATTGGTAAAGATTTGTGCCAAACTCCTGCAGTGATAAAGACAGCATTTTCAGACTGAGACCAACAGGGAAGTCACATAAAATGAAATTTCATATTGGATATGACAATTTAAATTGGACAATAAAGCTGGAATTTAATAGATTTCCTTAGAGAAAACAGGCTGCATGCTTAAAAGAGACAAACCCATTGTGGGTTTGTCCTCAAAAACAATATTCAGTCCAAGATACCGGTAAAGATAAAGTGAAAAAATTTTTAATGCTGCATAAGAGCAAGTGGTCAGCCGCAATTATACGTTTACCATGTACAGCTGCTAGAAGAGACAGACAGTGGTTTCTAGGAGGAAGGTATGCCAAACCTAATGAAAAAATCTTTCACAGAAGCAAGTAAAGATAAGCTGTCTCCGAAAAGGAAAAAAAAACAAAAACATTGTGATATCTCGCTTAAAAAAGCACCTACGGTTCAAATGACTGTTGTCAAAGTTTCCTACTGGAAAGTCAAGAATAACATTGTGTAACAAAGAGCTAAGCATGAAGCTGGGAAACGCTGTGTTGCTGTGGTATTTAAACGGAAACTTGTGGTTCAGGTTTAACTTTGATCTGTGATGGCACTGAAATATGGGATGAAGTAAAAAGATCCACAAACTGTAATGCATTTGTTGTGATTTAATGTAAAATGCTAATTTAAGTTGTGCGTAACTTTAACAAAAAAGAATACATCAGAAAAATTTGGTATTTGTTATCAGTGCCCCAGAAAACCATGGAAGACAGCATGCATGCATTAAGAGGAGAAGCTTGACTTAGGCTCATTCCGAAGTTAACTTGGCTCGTACTTATCTCCCACTTTATCCAGGAATGCAGCAGTCCTGGATAAAGTGGCAGACTACCAGACTTCCATCATTGCAGACACCTCCAGCTCTGCTGGGGTAAGCCTGAATGCTGGGATAAGACTGGATAGTCTCTCAGCGGACCTGGGTTCTCCCCTGGACCTCCTCCCGTTGTGACGTGCCTGTAACGCCTGCCAAGGAAGGCATCCAGGGGGCATCGGAAAAGAATTCCGAGCCCCCTCAGCTGACTCCTTTCAATGTGGAGGAGAAGCAGCTCTACTCTGAGTCTCCCCTGAAAAACTGAGGTCCTCACCCTATCTCTAAGGGAGTGCCCAGCCACCCTGCAGAGAAAGTTCATTTGATCTGCTTGTATCTGGCAACTCGGTCTTTTGGTCATGATCCAGGTTTCATGACCACAGGTGAGGGAAGGAATGTAGAGCGATTGCTACATCAAGAGGTTTGCCCTTTTGCTAAGCACTCTCTTCACTATGACAGACTGGTGCAGAGTCTGCATGATAACAGCAGTCGCACCGTTCAGTCTATCGATCTCCCGCTCTATTCCCCCGTCACTTGTGAACAGGACCCAAGATGCTTTCACTCCTCTACTTTAGGCAGGGACTCTACTCCAAACTGAACAGGACAGGCCATCATTTTTCTGGTCAAGAACCATGGCCGTGGACTTGGAGGAGCTGATTCTCATTTCGGTAGCTTCACACTTGGTAGGAGGGAGCCATCAGAACCACATCATGTGCAAAAAACAGGGACGAGATTCTCTGGTTCCCAAACCAGACCCCCTCCGTTGTTTGGCTACATCTAGAACTTCTGTCCACAAAGGTTATGAACAGCGGTGGTGGAGTCCAACAAACACCTGGAACACATCTGAACCTAATGCTGGCAATGCGTACCAACTTCTGTACCCTTTCTTATGCAGGAGAACCACCATGCCAGTCTTCCAATGCAGGGGTACTGTCCCGGACCTCCACGCAGTTTTGAAGAGGGGTGTCAGCCAAGTGATCCTCACAAAATCCAGAGCTCTAAGATATTCAGGGGAGTTTGCATCCACCCCCAAAGTCTTGCCACCATGGAGTTTTTTGAGCAACAAGGTGCCTTCACCCTGAGCGATGAACGAATCTGGGTCTGAGCACTCCATCTCTTCATCCACCATGGAAGGCGTTTCAGCAAGATTAAGGAGATCCTGAAAGTATTCCTTCCACCGTCCTCTTTCAGGGTCAGCAACTGCCGCCTCCCACTGAAAACAGGGTAGGAAAGCACTGCTTTTCCCTCCGGAGGCAGTTGGGTATCCTTATTTTAACATGGTATTCATTAAGGGACAATCTGTGACTTGCTCAGAAGTTTATTAATAAAACACCTCTTGGGTTCAGAACTGGGGTCTGTATTTCTCGATCACTCCCTTCCAGGTGTCAGTTTCATTTCCCACATGGGTGTTGAAGTCCTCCAGCAGAATGATGGAATCACGGGGAGGGGCTCAGCTGAACCAGGTGATGTAATGTGTCTCAATTTTTTTGTTCATCATGGGGGCTTTGTCAACTGCTCTTTGTCTGACACGTCACCCAGACCCTGTAAACCTTGGGAGAGCCTACTCGGAACATTTGAGCCCATACCAATATAGCCTTTAGGATCATCCAGACACTAAAACCCCTCCACCACATTAAGCTGGCTGTTCAAGGAGGGGAAGTTGTTTAAATAGAGAAAAACAAGAGAGAAGGTTGGATTGTTTTCTGCTCAAGCGCCTATCATTTACATGTCCTTAAAATTTGAAATTGTAATTAGCATGAGATAGTGTTTGGTTATAAAAATAAATACACAAATTTTGAATGGTTTGGATGTACAAAACCAATCTAAAAATGTAAAAATAAGATGAAACAACAAATTTACCAAGACATGGTGTTGAAAAACTGAAAAGTTGGGGAAAATAGCATTAGTCAGGCCAGGTGGAGAATCTTTTGATAATTAAAAGTTGGATATAGAGTTGGCAGCATCATGCTGCATGTATGTTTTTCATTTTATATAGTGACAAAAACTCATGGGAGTTGGCAAAGTACAGTAGGCTACTTGAGACAAGGGTGGAAATTCACCTTCATTAAGGACAATCCTTATCATCCTTCCAGGCCTATAATTAAATGGTTTAGACTCACTTATATTATATATATCATATATAATGGCCTAGTCAAAGTTCTGGCTCTACACCAGATAAGATCTGTGAGATTACTTGAAAAAGTCAGCATGAGGATTAATCATGTTTTAATTCCCTAGATGTACAAATTTATATGGATATACCCCCCCCCAAAAAAAAAAGCTGCAGATGCAATGCAACAAAAGGTGGTTTTATAAAGTATAGAATCAATATTTCGTAGAAACGCACAAAACACTTTACAGATCTTTCTTTTGTAGAACAATGTGAAAGCCATGCATGATTCTTTGCATTTAAAAATTGTCTACTGCTCTGTCTTTGTACATCACATAAAATCTGTGCGATGGGAATCACAGCAAATGCTTCTCTGTGTAGAGGTTCCATGTACTCCTGCACCTGTGGGTTCTCACTGGAAGCTCGGGCATGTCTCTGAAACACATGGATTTTAGGGTAACAAAAGTAAGTGTTGTATGTCTCTGGACAGAAAGAAGCCAGTTTGAAAAATAATTGGTTCTTTATTAGAGGCTCTCCAGGGTGAGATTTATTGAAGAAGAAAAAAGAAACAAGGCTTTGTTCCCATCATCTGTTTGTGATTTAAGCTCTCCTACTTTACTCTAACAAATCTTCTTTTGCTTAATCTTCCATGTGGTTACGAATAAAATTTATTTTGAATATAAAAGCAAAATATGTAATAATATACAGGAAAACACCTACAATATGGATCTTGAGTGATCATTTATCTGCTCAGTGAGAAAGTTGTGAAACAAAAATTTGGCACAAAAGTCTGAATGGATTTGTTTTCCAGTGTGGGAGCTGCAAGTCGTTTTCATTATGGGCTATTCTGATGTTTTTATTAGTCTTTAATAAAGGAGATCAGTTATTTATATTATGTAGCTGAGGTTGAAATTCTACCTGACTATTTGCATTACAAAAGGAATCTGTTCCAGATAAAGCTATTTTATATTATTGACCAGTTTTCAGGTCTGCATACTTCCACCTTCGCAACATTAACCGTCTCCGTTCCTCCCTCACCACTCATACTGCCTCTGTCCTTATCCACAGCCTCATCACCTCCCGTATTGATTATTGCAATTCTCTTCTTTTTGGCCTCCCTCATAAATCTCTCCATAAACTTCAACTTCTTCAGAACTCTGCTGCTCGTGTCATCACCAGAACCCCCTCCTTCCATCATATTTCCCCTGTTCTTCACCAACTCCATTGGCTCCCAGTTCAATTCAGAATTCAATTTAAAATCCTTCTCTATACTTTCAAAGCCATCCATAACCTTGCTCCTCCATATCTGTCAGACCTCCTTCACATTGCCACCTCCTCCCGCTCCCTTAGATCCTCCTCCTCCATCCACCTCACTGTACCCCCAGCTCGACTTGTCACCATGGGGAGCAGAGCCTTCAGCCGCTCTGCTCCCCAGCTCTGGAACTCACTTCCTCCTGACCTCCGCAGTATTGACTCTCTCCCCTTATTCAAAGCCAGACTCAAAACCCATCTGTTCCAGCTCGCTTATTTGTGATATACTGCTCTTTTCCCTATCCATGATTGTTTTTTTGTTTTTTATGTTCCTGTATCTGTATTTTGTATTTTCATCTCTTTTTATTTATTTTTTTGTATTATTTGTAAAGTGACCTTGAGTGTCAAGAAAGGCGCTGTTAAATAAAATGTATTATTATTATTATTATTATTATTATTAGCTTGGAGCTGATTGAGGGTTATAGCATTGTTGGCCAAAACCATGTTTACTATCTCCCTCTCTTGCTGTTCTGTGAACATAGGAGGCCTTCCCCCTCGTCGTTCCTGACCCTCAATCCTATGTAGAAACAAAAACAGTAAACAATAGAACAGTAATTTCACAGGAAAAGGTAACAGAAGTGCTGATAGTGCATAGAATACAGTACTGTAAGCAGTTGCTGAAACCGTGCAGATGTTTTTGATATGATGATATTTTTACAATACCTATTTTCCAGTCGAAATGTTCTTACCACACTTGCCACTGTGTATCAGCTTAGATTTGGCTGTACTCTCAGTCAAGCCTCCCTCATCATCAGGCCGTGGTTGACAACGTGGTCAACCAGTGTTGCGCGGACCTCATTTGTCAGATTCGTTCCTCTTTGAGCACGTTCTTGTCTTCCTCTTCCTCTACCTCCAGCATGGCTTCCATCTCTTCCTCCTCTGTTGATTCCTCCTCTGTTGATTCCTCTTCCTCCCCTTCCTCCTCTTCCTCCTTGTCCTTCTCTTCCTCCTTGTCGTCCTCATCCTTGTCCTCGTCCTCCACCTCGTCTTACTATTTCTCTGACTCTTTCCATTGTGCTTGAAGACCGATGAACTCACCTGCTGCTTTTTATATTGCTAATACACCTGATTGGTGTGTCTACAATTAAGCAAACAAGTGTTTGCACACCTGATGACTGTGTTGAATCAATTGGTTGGAAGGTGTGGTAATTTGACAGTCAGTGCTTTGGTATTGCAAGGAAGTGACTTTATAATAGATTTTTGTGTGTAATGTATGTTAAGTGTGTTTAGTGTTTTGCCAATCACTGTGTGTAGAGTTTTGCAACAAGTGTGAGGTTGACAATGTGCTTATAGTTGTGCAAATATGGGCTGATGTTTTGCTTCTTGAGTGTAAGGTTTTGCTAATAGTGTGCTATTTTTTACTTTAGTGTGTAAGCAATCCAAAAAAACTGTAATGTAGATGGGCACAATGAAGGTGGAGATGTGGGAGCACTCAGCTTCACTGACAAAGATGTGAGTTGTTTAAGAGGGCCAGTAACAATGGTGGAAAATGACGGAATGAGGCAAATTTTTACGTGCCCGAGGGGTCCCTTCATTACAGTTTTTTCTGAATGCTTAAGCGCTAATCGTGATTCTTGTAGCACAATTTCTAAAACAATTAATACGTATAGCAAAACCACTCACTGAGTTTGCAAAACTAAAAGCACAAACACTGCATTGCACTCAGTTTGCAATTTTGTACCACACATTTTGCAAAACTGTAGGCACAATTCACTGCACAACACTCTATTACCAAATTTCCAACACACTCCTAGTAAAATCATACACATGTATGGCTATCATTAACACTATTTTGCCAACTGTCTGGCACACTTTCACATGTGAAAACTGTTTTAGATAATTAGTTCTCTTTGCAATCAGCCTAAGCACTATAAATAATAATAATTGATAATGACACCATCTTTCAAAATAGGCAATAAGCATTTCTTCATGAAGTCGTGTACTTGCACGCCACAGAATAAGAATGAAACAAATTTACAGAGTTCCTTTCGAGAGAAACACAGAACATGTAAAGCAACTGTGATATGACTATGTGCAGGTAAGCTATAGTGTCAATGGTTCTGAATTTGGAAGTGCATACTGTAGTGCTGTGCATGGGCCTGATGTGATGCATTTGTTTTGTCTTGTCCAGAGAGTGATGGAACTAGAAGCAGATGCCATGGGACATGAGCTACTTTTTGTAGATGAAGCTGGTTTTAACCTCAGTAAAACCAGGAGACGTGACAGGAACATTATTGGACATAACCAATACATAACATAACCAGCTATAAGCCAAAATGGTGTTGTTCCCCATCATGCAACCATAGGCCCATACAGCTCTGCACACATTATTGCATTCCTGGACACCTTACATGACATGCTCACTGTTCAGAGACCAGAGCATACCCAATATGTCATCATATGGGACAATGTTAATTTCCATAGGGCTGCTTTGGTCCGCAACTGGTTTACAGACCACCCATTCTTCATGGCACTCAACCTGCCTCCATACTCTCCATTCTTAAATCCCATTGAGGAGTTCTTCTCTGCCTGGCGCTGGAAAGTGTACGACCGTCATCCTCATCAACAGGTAGCCCTTTTACAGGCAATGGAGGAGGCATGTGGAGATATTGACCAGGCATCATGTCAGGCCTGCATACGGCATTCAAGGAGATAATTTCCCCGGTGCCTTGGACTGGAGGATATTGCATGCAATGTGGACGAAATTTTGTGGCCGGACCCAGGAAGACGACATGATGTAGGCTGATTGTTTTTTTTTGTTTTTTGTGAAATTACTATTTTGTGTTCTGACTTTGTCTTGGTTTTGATGAGTGTGAATAAACAGCAATACTTGAAATTTGGAACCTTATATGTTTACATGACACTATGACAAAAGTATGACCTCAAATTGACATCTGTACACAGAGAAAGAGAAAGCCAGATGTGTTTTGTATTCATACCATCAGTGTGTAGTTGGCACATTGTGTGCTTAGTAGATGATGGCTTGTGTTTACTGTTTGATACGAAAACACCATTTTTACAAAGGTGTGAGGAGTTAATCTAGCTGTGTTCGCTTTTGCAAGAGAACTGCAATGTTTTGATAATTGGGTGAAAGGTTTTCTTATTTGTGTGTAGAGTTTTGCAAAAATAGCCAATAGTTACAAAAAATGTGCTTAAGCAATCAGAAAAAACTGTAATAGAGGAGCAAGAGGTCATTAAAACAGGAGAGCTAGTCTCTAAAACAGACATGGCTATGGCTTGATGCTAACATGTTTGTTATCTGTCAGAATTCTGAGAAAAAAAGTCAGAATTCTGAGATTAAAGTCAGAATTCTAAGAAAAAAGTCAGAATTCTGAGATTAAAGTCAGAATTCTGAGAAAAAAGTTTGAATTCTCAGATTAAAGTCATAATTCTGAGAAAAAAGTCAGAATTCTGAGAAAAGGTCAGAATTCTGAGAAAAAAGAATTCTGACTTTTCCCCATACTAAACTGAAATAAAATCGAAAAATCAGTTAAACCACCCCCACCCCACAGTGGCCCTAATCCTCTAGTTTTGTTACCCATTCATATCAACAGATTTGTTTTGACAACTTTCCATTAATTTGGCACCAAAATTACTTTTTTTTCTTTCTTTTTTTTAAAGTAATTGTGGTCAAACATTTTAGACTGTAGCAACAGTGCTCTCTGGTGGATGAGCAATCACATATAGCCTCAATCTCACAACATAGTTAAAGTGATTGGGTAACAGAGTGTGATGCTTCCCTAGCCTGGCCAGGGAAATTTTTCCCATCGCTTCTAATGAGCTATGTGGAATAATTGAATTCCTGGGATACAAATGAGGGTTTTATATGCTATAAATACTCTCAGAATAATTATTTTGTTAAATGGGCTGATAATTAAGATGTATTTTACAACTGTGGTTGAACAGTAAGTCCTGTAAACTCCTTGGAAAAAAAATAGAAAACTTGGCCGTTTGAAGATGGCCAGCCTGTTTCTCAAAATAAGAGAAGAAAGTACTGGATATGAAAATGGAAACTGATTTTACGTATCTGCCCTGCATTCTGACCTACACCAAAAATACCTCATAAAACTTTAATTACTTGTTGAAATCAAATGCAGAACTCATTTTAAAAATCCGGTTGAGGGATAAATTGGCAATAAATAGGTAAACCGATACATATGCTGCATGTCCTCCAGCGTGATCAACACCACGGGAAGAAATAATATTCTTATTTAAGCTACTATGTTCCTTTATAGTAGCTGATACTGTATTTACATTTTCCCCCAATTTCTACCTTAAATTGTAATTCAGGAAAGACTTGAATATTACCCTCTGAATAGAAATAAAGCAGGTCTTATTAAAGCATCATAAATAAATTAGAAACAGTTCAAGGTTTTATTTATCTTAAGTTATTTTTACAAAAAAAGTGAGCTTGCATTAAGTCTTGTTTATCTTTGCAGACATCTAGAGGGAAAGCTTTAAGTAACAGTGGAAAAAGTGAGGAAAGGTTAGTGATTAATAATAAGCTGCTGAGAGCTGTGATGCTGTTGCTGCTTCTGCTCAGGGTTGCAAGAAGTTGTGTTCGTTATGTGACCCACACAGCACCATACAAGATGTCCTGCAAAATAGACCTAATTTTATTGTGGTAAAAGAGTGAGTTCAGGGATATAGGTTAAAAAAAAAAGGCTTTGAAGAAAAGTTGGATTCTTTTTCATGTCCTGTTCTAATTTCAGTGATGGAATGGACTTCAACTGGTGTGACGTGGGTTGGACTTCTGACCACACAAACATGGAGGAACATGTTAGAATCAATCACTTTCCCAACCATTGCGAGGTAAGAAATCATTATTTGTCAAATTTTGTTGTTTTAACGACGAAAAAATTTAGATTTTCCTTTCTTTTTTCTTTTTTGGATCATGAAGCCAATAAGCTAAAATGGACCACGAAAAGAAAAATTATACTTTACTCTCTAATTAGAAGATCCAAGAAACATTGTTGTGATTTTAGGTAGGAAAATCTCATGGCAAAGGGATTTTCCTGTTCAGAAAACTGAAAGACATTATAGACTGGGAGAAGGTAATTAATTTTCACTTAAATGTCTTCTTTGGGGAATTAGTTAGCTAAAATCTGGATTTAAATTCCATATCTGTGTGATCAGACTTTTGTACCTGTTTTTTCGACAGGAAAGCTCCCGCAGAGAGGAGCAGAAAGATGCAGCACACTTGGAAATGTACATGGTACAGAGATACATAGAGAACCCTTACCTGATTAATGGTAATGAGCTGGAATAATAAAAATAGTATGCTGTACTGTATATAAGATATCACATAATCCTATGTCCATGTGTTGTAAAACCTGATGTTTTTCATTAGGACAGGCAGGAAATTTGATCTGAGAGTTTATGTCCTGTCCATGCTTAAGCCTTTAAGCATTTGGTATTATTTACCATGTCTACATTTCTGCATCATTATATCTGCATATTGTCCTTTTATTTCAGTACGTTCCTTTAAGAGCATGGTTATACAGAGATGGTTTTGCTCGCATCTCAAGCACTTTTTCCCTCAGCAGCATTGACGATAAGTGCATCCCTTCATGCGTGTTTGAAACTCCCCTGCAAAGATTGGGATGAAATGGTTCAGTGTAATCCAATTCGTCAGATTCCTCTTCCTTCAGATTTCTGTTCTCCTTAGTGTTGCTTTTCAGACATGCACCTCACTAACGTGTCTGTTCAAAAGACTGCGTCTGACTACGATCCAGAAAAGGTATGTATAGTAAAAATAAATTGTACAATACATTGCAAAAGTATTTTTTACTGCTAAATATCATGTGGAAGTGAACTAACAGTGAAACATGGTGTTGGCAGCATCATGCTGTGTGGAGGCTTTCCTCCCTTAGTGACAGGGACACCAGTGTGAGTTAATGGAAAGATAAATCCAGCTGAATAGAGTAAAATCCAGTAATAAAAAACTTTCAGAGGCTAAGTTCTATAGGGAAGTTAGTCAAAAGTTAAAATCAATTGTTGATAAACTGTGGTACATGTGCTCTAGTGGTACTTAAACTACCCGTATTTATATTCCGAAGAAAAATTGACATTAGTTGTTTATCATGCAATATCGTGCTTGGTAACCTCTCTAAAGTAAATAGTATACTAATACTAGAGAGAAATAAATACTGTAAATGAGGGATCCAGCTATGGTTTGTAATCTAATCTCTAACTGTAAACTGCTTAAAAATAGTATTTTGGCTAAATATTTGAAAACTTTGCTCATACAAATCTAGTTGGTGATGAAAAACAACAAGTGCCATATGTTTTTCATGCAGTAACAGTTGAATGTGAATGTGAGTTCAGTGGTCGGGTCAGAATCCTCATCTGAAGCTCATTTAGGATCCACAGCAACACTTAAAAACTCATGTCCCCGATGCTCTCCATCCAAAACTATGACCTATTTTCAAAGAGAAAATTACCACAATTAAAGCTAGTATAAAGATTGTATACACCAATGGTATAAATGAAAGGGGGCTTGACCATCAGCACAGGAAAAAAGTAAAAAATTTTAATTTTTTAAATGAAAAACTTGCTGGTTTTTTTTCATCCATTTTACCATTCTCCACAACATTGTGTTGATCTGACATATACTAGTTCCAAGTTTGTAATCCAACAAAATTACTGGGAAGTTTAAATGGTATCAACATTTTTAAAAACAATTAACAATACATTATGTTGCTATATGGCATTAAAGGTAAGCCAGTGTCTCATTGTTCTGGTTTTATACTCATTTAGGGTTGCAAATAGCATATTCAACATCAAAAGGTCATTATAAATGACAAACACTGTTTTGAGCTCTATGGTTATGACATTCTACTGGACCAGAACCTCAAACAGTGTTTATTTAAACTACCAGAGTGAGCTTTTGCCTGTTTTACAATACTCCTGCTCTGTTCACAATAAAAAAACAACAGATAAACCAACATGGAATATGATATACTTGTCTAAAATAAAATAAAATAGCTATGCTATGATATTATTTTTACGGTGAGTTAATTATCCACAGAGGGACTGTATAAATATGAACAGCTGTCATGTAGGGTTTTCTATCCCTCTGGCTCCAAAGGGAAGTACAGGTGCTGGTCATAAAATTAGAATATCATGAAAAAGTAGATTGATTTCAGTAATTCCATTTAAAAAGTGAAACTTGTATATTATATTCATACATTACATACAAACTCATATATTTCAGATGTTTATTTTGTTTAATTTTGATGATTACAAATGACAACAAATGAAAATCTCAAATTCATCATATCAGAAAATTAGAATATTACTGAAGACCAATAAAAACAAAGGATTTATAGAAATGTTGGCCAACTGAAAAGTATGAACATGAAAAGTATGAGCATGTACAGCACTCAGTATTTAGTTGGGCCTCCTTTGGCCTGTATTACTGCAGCAATGCGGCGTGGCATGGAGTCGATCAGTCTGTGGCACTGCTCAGGTGTTATGATAGCCCAGGTTGCTCTAATAGTGGCTTTTAGCTCTTCTGAATTGTTGGGTCTGGTGTATTGCATCTTCTTCTTCACAATACCCCATAGATTTTCTATGGGGTTAAGGTCAGGAGAGTTTGCTGGCCAATTAAGAACAGGGATACCATGGTCCTTCAACCAGGTACTGGTAGCTTTGGCACTGTGTGCAGGTGCCAAGTCCTGTTGGAAAATGAAATCTGCATCTCCAAAAAGTTGGTCAGCTGCAGGAAGCATGAAGTGCTCTAAAACTTCCTGGTATGTGGCTGCGTTGACCCTGGACCTCAGAAAACACAATGGACCAACACCAGCAGATGACATGGCACCCCAAACCATCACTGACTGTGGAAACTTTACACTGGACTTCAAGCAACGTGGATGAAGTGCCTCTCTTCTTTTCCTCCAGACTCTGGGACCTTGATTTCCAAAGGAAATGCAAAATTTACTTTCATCAGAGAACATGACTTTGGACCACTCACCAGCAGTCCAGTCCTGTTTCTCTTTAGCCCAGGCAAGACGCTTCTGACGCTGTCTGTGGTTCAAGAGTGGCTTGACACAAGGAATGCGACAGCAGAAACCCATGTCTTTCATACGTCTGTGTGTGGTGGTTCTTGAAGCACTCACTCCAGCTGCAGTCCACTCTTTGTGAATCTCCCCCACATTTTTGAATGGGTTTTGTTTCACAATCCTCTCCAGGGTGCGGTTATCTCTCTTGCTTGTACACTTTTTTCGACCACATCTTTTCCTTCCCTTCGCCTCTCTATTAATGTGCTTGGACACTGAGCTCTGTGAACAGCCAGCCTCTTTAGCGATGACCTTTTGTGTCTTGCCCTCCTTGTGCAAGGTGTCGATGGTCGTCTTTTGGACAACTGTCAAGTCAGCAGTCTTCCCCATGATTGTGTAGCCTATAGAACTAGACTGAAAGACCATTTAAAGGCTTTTGCAGGTGGTTTGAGTTAATTAGCTGATTAGAGTGTGGCACCAGGGGCCATCAATTTTGAACCTTTTCACAATATTCTAATTTTCTGATATGATGAATTTGAGATTTTCATTTGTTGTCATTTGTAATCATCAAAATTAAACAAAATAAACATCTGAAATATATGAGTTTGTGTGTAATGTATGAATATAATATACAAGTTTCACTTTTTAAATGGAATTACTGAAATCAATCTACTTTTTCATGATATTCTAATTTTATGACCAGCACCTGTAAATGTTTGCTGAATGCCATCCTCCATCTCTTCACAGGTGGTTAATTGAGGTGAATGCATCGCCATCATACCTGCCCAGCAATCAGGAGGATTATGAGATGAAGTACAGACTGCTGGAGGACACTCTGAACATTATTGATACGGAGGGAAGGTAAAATGATTCATTTTCACTTTGATAAATTGTTAGAGCTCTCTGTATTTTCATTCAATGCAGACTTTGAAAATATTAGTTTTCATTCAGTATAAAAGAATTGCAAGCTATGATTATAAAGCTAAGGATGGACTAGTATATAATCGGACTTCAAGATAAAGTCTGTATAGATGATGACAAGCACTAAGAGATTGTATCTTATCATAAGGCTGACAGGCAAGGAGAAAAGAGTGGGAGGCTACTATCTCATGCGGAACAATGGGCCTGTCTATAGAGAGGATGTTGGCCTAGAAACATTTGACAGTTCATGCTTCTATACCAACACATACTTGGGTAACTTAACATTGAATTGAATGCTATGTTATGGATGTATATGTATAAGCGTTCTGTTAACAGGGGTTTGTTTAATAGTCCAAATCACTAAAATAATAATAACCGTCTGTATTTTTTTCTGCTCTTCATTCCAGGATGTGCGAATGACAGGGAAAAGCAGCTTGGCCGTCTTTTTAAACCATTACCATTTCAGAAGAAGGTGTAATAATGGCTGGGATTTTTAACATGCTTTTGCAACTTTTTTCGTTGCCCTTTTTTTTTTTACAGTTCTAACGGGTAACAGATGTTCAGCTTCCTTAAATGTGTAGAAGCATGATTTCAATTTTAGATCAGTTCTGAACGTACAATAAGAAGGGTGGGTGACAGACAAAAATGTCGTCCTGTATTTTATGTTAAAAAATAGGTGTAAAAAGGTGTAACATAGTGCAATTTTATATTAAATCCTCCTTCATTTCTAGCCCCCTTAATTAAATCTAGAGCAAATACTTCCCTTTAGAATCAACTGGTGTCCATTTTAATCTCAGCATGCAGGTCAGAAATTAAGAAGTGAAGTTTAGATGAGAGTTAGAAGATGAAACAGCGTGTCAAGGTTCGCATATATCAGCTCACTTTGCAGTCCATCATCTGGAAATAATATAACAAAACTGCAAACAAGGAAGACACGGCAGGGGTAGCATCAACTGTAACTTTGGAGGAGCTGCAGAGATCCACTTTTCTTGACAAGACCTTCGCTCCCCCAATCTGACAATTGCTGAAAGAATTACTGAAAGAGAGCTATCAAATTTAACACAGGGTCTTCAAACTTTTTCACTTCTTGACCCCCCCACCCCGTCCTTGGGTAATGGAGAGGTTGTGCAAGGACGCTGTTCCATGTTGGTTTGTAACAACATGTGGGTGAGGAACTAAACCTCCCACCCCTATGCAGCACTTCCACAATCCCCAACACCTGAACCTGCCAGAAAATAAAACAAATTGAGTTTAATCAAAGTTGCATGATGCTTTTGATAATGTACAGTGGATTTGTATCAACAACAACTATATGGATTTAATTTACACAATAAAATTAAAACTGCTGCTACAAAGTTTTTGCTGTCCAGCTTTTACTCATAGTTTGCAGTATAGGGGGAGA
The DNA here is from genome assembly GCF_016077235.1 of Cyprinodon tularosa. NCBI lineage: Eukaryota > Metazoa > Chordata > Actinopteri > Cyprinodontiformes > Cyprinodontidae > Cyprinodon > Cyprinodon tularosa. Next base: position 575,399 of record NW_024038678.1, read on the forward strand.
CATCAGATAGTTGGTTAGAGGTGACCATATTTATAATATGTGTGTTACGTGTAATGTATAGTTAAAACATGGCATTTCACCCTTAACGAACTATACTTAAGGAGAAAACAGGTAGTGGAACCTTAATGCTGTGTGGATGCTTTTCCTCAGCTTTCAGCTGGTAACACTCTGGAGAGTGTTGGCCTAGTGGTTAAAGCAGTAGCTTGGGCTCTGAGAAGGTTCCATGTACCCGGTTCGATCCCCACGGCCTGCACTCTGGGTTCCTGAGCAAGACCTTTAACCCTACACTGCCCTCCGGGTGCCACACAATGGCAGCCCACTGCTCCCCAAGAGGATTGGTCAAATGCAGAGTGAAATTCCAAATTGTGGGACAACAAAGGGATTTACATTACAATTCATAAAAGATTGACCTTCCCCCAGACCAAACGCCATAAAACATAGACAGACCTATGGGGGATTGGTTTAAACTGAAGCATATTCTTGTGTTAGAATGGCAGAGTCATGCTCAGGTTGTTGCACTTTGTTTGCCTGCTTACTTTTCGCTATTAAAATAATAAAAGCAAATACTAAAAAATAAATAAATAAATAAAAATCCATAGGATCAGTATTGTTGTGTCCAAAACGTTTATTTCTATGCCTTACAAATACTTGCATCCAACACTGAGAAAAAATAAAATACCACAATCTTTCAGCGTGCGTCATAGTGTACACCTTAACACCATTTGCATGTCCTGATCCTTTGACTATGGCTTTGACATTTAACATAAATATATACTTAATGAGTGCAGTCAGAGTACATCACATTTACATTAATTTAGTGCTTTGAACGTTTAAATCAAACTACAAATATGGATAAAGCACTATAATATTAACAATGCTTAACAAACGTTATGTATGCAGCATAACGTGGAGGTGATTTGCACATCATTATTACAGCCGACCCGCCATGATATGACAAAACTCCATTCAAATTCTTGGGATGACTGCAGAGGCCAGAGAAGATACATTCAGCTCTTCCACAAAAAGATTTTCTCTAGATTGTGACCATGTAAACATGTAGATGACAATAATAAATAAGAGTCAAGCACTATGTCCCATAAATATAACTATGGTATAGAAATTCTGGAAAAATACACATTTACATTCGTAGCAAACAATCCATGGCCCTCAACGACAAGACGAGCTCGGCTCCATTTGAAATGCATCAAAAGATTACAATTCTAGCTGTTCAATGATGCAAAGCACTTAGAAACAAAAATAAAAAAAACACACACTGGATGAAGCACAATGCCTTAAACAAGTCACACCTTAATCCAGTGCCTCTATTTATGTTAAAAGACAGAGTCATGAAAGAATAAAAAAAAACTATTAAAGATTAAATTCAAACATCAGAAGTTGCTGGATTTTTAAAAAATGAAATGCAGTGACTTGTTCTAAACATCATTAGGCATCACTGATGCTCATACCTGCTGTCATTCATGTAATCTCTTATCTTACAGTAGCAGAGAACTGAGGGATGAGAGTGCAGTGCATTAAAATTCAGAGTATAATCCCAGCTGTCTCCATGTTACATCTAAGCCTTACAGGTGCTGGTCATAAAATTAGAATATCATGAAAAAGTAGATTGATTTCAGTAATTCCATTTAAAAAGTGAAACTTGTATATTATATTCATACATTACATACAAACTCATATATTTCAGATGTTTATTTTGTTTAATTTTGATGATTACAAATGACAACAAATGAAAATCTCAAATTCATCATATCAGAAAATTAGAATATTGTGAAAAGGTTCAAAATTGATGGCCCCTGGTGCCACACTCTAATCAGCTAATTAACTCAAACCACCTGCAAAAGCCTTTAAATGGTCTTTCAGTCTAGTTCTATAGGCTACACAATCATGGGGAAGACTGCTGACTTGACAGTTGTCCAAAAGACGACCATCGACACCTTGCACAAGGAGGGCAAGACACAAAAGGTCATCGCTAAAGAGGCTGGCTGTTCACAGAGCTCAGTGTCCAAGCACATTAATAGAGAGGCGAAGGGAAGGAAAAGATGTGGTCGAAAAAAGTGTACAAGCAAGAGAGATAACCGCACCCTGGAGAGGATTGTGAAACAAAACCCCTTCAAAAATGTGGGGGAGATTCACAAAGAGTGGACTGCAGCTGGAGTGAGTGCTTCAAGAACCACCACACACAGACGTATGAAAGACATGGGTTTCTGCTGTCGCATTCCTTGTGTCAAGCCACTCTTGAACCACAGACAGCGTCAGAAGCGTCTTGCCTGGGCTAAAGAGAAACAGGACTGGACTGCTGGTGAGTGGTCCAAAGTCATGTTCTCCGATGAAAGTAAAATTTGCATTTCCTTTGGAAACCAAGGTCCCAGAGTCTGGAGGAAAAGAAGAGAGGCACTTCATCCACGTTGCTTGAAGTCCAGTGTAAAGTTTCCACAGTCAGTGATGGTTTGGGGTGCCATGTCATCTGCTGGTGTTGGTCCATTGTGTTTTCTGAGGTCCAGGGTCAACGCAGCCACATACCAGGAAGTTTTAGAGCACTTCATGCTTCCTGCAGCTGACCAACTTTTTGGAGATGCAGATTTCATTTTCCAACAGGACTTGGCACCTGCACACAGTGCCAAAGCCACCAGTACCTGGTTGAAGGACCATGGTATCCCTGTTCTTAATTGGCCAGCAAACTCTCCTGACCTTAACCCCATAGAAAATCTATGGGGTATTGTGAAGAAGAAGATGCAATACACCAGACCCAACAATTCAGAAGAGCTAAAAGCCACTATTAGAGCAACCTGGGCTATCATAACACCTGAGCAGTGCCACAGACTGATCGACTCCATGCCACGCCGCATTGCTGCAGTAATACAGGCCAAAGGAGGCCCAACTAAATACTGAGTGCTGTACATGCTCATACTTTTCATGTTCATACTTTTCAGTTGGCCAACATTTCTATAAATCCTTTGTTTTTAATGGTCTTCAGTAATATTCTAATTTTCTGATATGATGAATTTGAGATTTTCATTTGTTGTCATTTGTAATCATCAAAATTAAACAAAATAAACATCTGAAATATATGAGTTTGTATGTAATGTATGAATATAATATACAAGTTTCACTTTTTAAATGGAATTACTGAAATCAATCTATTTTTTCATGATATTCTAATTTTATGACCAGCACCTGTAAGCAGAATTCAACATTAAGCATATTATTCTACATTTGAAATAAATGCCACCAAAAGGATTTGGTCTGAATAAATTAGAATATCATTGAAAAGCTTTTTTTTTTATTTAAGTAAATTGATCAAATAAGTGAAAATCATATCGATTTAAGACAATGTAAAATATTTCAAGCTTTTCTTTTTTGATGATTCTACCCTACAGTTAACAACAGCTCAAATGTAGTTTCCTATAATACCTGAATATTGCAGGTATATGTGTATTTTTTTAAAGAAATGTGAGCATAGATTTGGACTACACAACTATGGGAAAGTTCACTTACTGGACAGATGTCCAGCCGAGAGTCATGGAGCACCTTCACAGGGCAGGGAAGCCACAAGAGGTAACTGCTAACAAAGCTGGCTGTTTAGAGAGTGCTGTCTTTGGAAAACTAATCAGGAGGAAAAAATGTAAAAGTTGCCCAAAGCACATCAATTAAAGCAGATGAGCTGAAGGCTGCTAGTAAAGAGACTGGGCTTCCTTAAAACCCCATCAGACACAGGAATATATGTGTTTATATATTTGTGGTATTGATCTACAGAATATACTTTTGTGGGTTTTTGAAAATTTTAAGATCAGGATGCACCTATATTATCCTATTCATCTACTAGTTTCTGAATGATGGACCATGTCTACCGTTTATTATAGGCTGTTTATCTTGCTGTATAGGAGCTAGAGCATGATAGTTTTACACAGATTTTACACAGAGCAAGCATAGGTTTTGAAATCACCAAGTAACCACTAACTAAAGCACTATATTTCAGGCTTAAATGGGTTACTTAGCAACAAAGTGCACATTTTTTGTTTTTCCATTTTTAGGAATGCTGTGGCTGCTAGGTGGAGTTTTAGAGAGACTTGATGGATCTTTAGCAGCTCTTTTCGTGGCAGTTTTAGAGGCCTGATTTCCCGCCTCTCCCCTCTGGCAGTCCCTCTCATCTCTCTTGGAGGAGATGAGCTCCCTCTTGCTTCCAGCATGTCCCCGTTTCTCAGCAGCTCCACCTTTAACCCCGCCTGGCTCCTTTTTCACATCCGTCTCAGAGTTGGCCCTGACGCGGCTTTTTCTCACCTGCCCTTTGCCCCTTTGGTCAGTGCTGGCTTCCTGTTGTTGCTTCCGGGCATTGCCTGCAGCCTGCATGTGCCTGAGATGACTCCTCCCAGCTGGGGGGCTGACTGGCGTTCGGGCTCCTCCACCTTGCGCCCCAGGGCTCCTACCTTCATTGGAGGCGGCCCGAGTCTCGCTGCTGCTTCTCTTAGCTGCACCTCCTGGTTGTCCCCTGCGCTCAAGCAATGGACTGAGCCGTGAGTGGCGCTGATAGGCGTAGGCAGAGCAACTCCCATTGCAGAGTGGGTAGCGGATGTGACAGTGTGGACAAACTGGGAATCGGGAGAGCTGATGTTGAGCTGAGGCAGGTGACGGCAGGTTGCTGACAGGTGTGTATGGGAAGGCTCGAGAACTTTGCCGTAGCCCTTTGGGGGAGTTGAGTCGGGAAGAAGGGGCTGTGTGAGGCCTGGCAGAGGGCGCGGCCGCGAAAGAGGGGAAACTCTGCGGCCTTGTGCGACCCCCTGGGGGGCGGCTGCTCTCTGCTTGCACCGTTTGGATTTGAAGCCACTCTAGCTGCAGCAGCCTTTCCAAGTACTTTTCTAACGGCCCCACAGGTTTGGGCCGGGGGGCGCCACGACCATCTGTGTGAAGGAACACCGCCAGCTGCCTCAGGCTCCAGCAGTTAAACGGAGGAGGCAAGAAATCTGAGTAATTGTAGGTGGGTTTCTCACTCTCAACTTCATCCCCAACCGTCCCATGTGGCCCGGGCAAGTCTGGGAGGAAGTCCTCTGTGTTAATGATCTCTGCCCGAAGATTGAGGTGGGGAGGGGTGCATGGTGTACATGGCGAGGGCAGTACAGGCAGTCGCTCCGAATCTGACAGATCACTGGCACTGTCAGAGTCTTCTTCTTTTTGGTTGTATTGCTGCTGTAGTGCTTCTGGGGTTGGAGCAGGGGAGTGTGATAGGGGGTTGGACGGAGAGTGGCGTAGTCCGGATATAGGAGAAATGGGCAGAGAGAGGGCTCGACGACTTTTTCCCATCCCTTGACGATTTGGTAGGAGCTCAGTACCGCAAGGCGACAGTCGTCGATTTTCTCGCTTTTCCTCTTTCATGTGTGCAGATGACTGTTTGCGAAGTTGAGGTCTTGAATATCCATCTTCATCAGGACTGAGAACAGACAGACGGGTTAAGAGGGGAGAGTCTTGGTAAGATTTAGGGATTTACTATACCGGAAAGAAAGCTCTAAGAAAAAATTGACAACATCCTCAGGTTCTTACCTTGAGACCTTGCTGGCGTTCTGTGAAGCACTAGACTTCATCCTGCCACTTTTAGACGGAGCACCCTGCATAATCATCATTAGGGTCAAAATTATTCTGAACAACTATTTCAATTTTATCACATTATAATTGTACAGTTCAACATTCTTCATTTTGATTATATGTGACAGATAAACAGTTCATCAAATAGTAGCACAAGAATGTTACGTTTTCATTTTTTTATAGTAATCTGAAAAGTGTGGCATACATATTTATGAAACCTACTTAATTTGGACGCTTTGAGATAAAACCCATGTGTAACAGTATAAAATGTTCTTCATTGCACTGATCACTCCATCATCCCTCAATCTGGTATTGCTAAACTGCTCGCCTACAAAAGGAAGGATGCAGACCTTAACTGAGGCAATGGATAATAATACAGATGAATAGCAAGTATGTCAGGATATAAATGGGCAAAGATGTGTAGAGATATAACCCCAACAAAATGCAGCAAAAGATAGTACTAGAAAGTACAGACTGAATACAAATGCAGGCCACTCTTTAGAATTTTATTTTGAAATGTGACAAACACATATCCTCTTTATTGTGCTTCACGGACACTTTATACATTTATTTTTGTGGTTGTAAAATTAGAAACCACATAAAGGTTACATTCTTACAACCACAATATGTACTATCCAACCACTATTTATTTGTGGGCTACAAAAGTAGGTTGATTATGCATCATCTGTGTGACTTAGTATGATGCTTCACAGCAAAACCAGCTTGACACCCTTTATAGCTCTTAGGAGGGCCTCAAATAGGATTTAAGATTATCAGTTTGCAACACTTTAAACCATATGGATCTTTCTTTTTACCCAGTGTTGTGCTGAATTTAAACCATAAAGGCCATCAGTAGGGCGACAGTGGCGTTGGATGTAGGAGTTTGCCCTGTAATCGGAGGGTTGACGGTTCAAGCCCCGACTCCGACTTTCATTGTCGTTGTGTCCTTGGGCAAGACACTTCACCTGCATTGTCCCCAGGGCAGCTGTGGCTACAATGTAGCTTGCCACCATCAGTGTGTGTGTGAATGGGTGAATGAATGTAGTGTAAAGCGCTTTGGTCAAGTCTCCTAACTTGAATAAGGGCGCTATATAAGTACATGCCATTTACCATTTACCATCAATATTGTGCCGTTATCCAGAAAACCTTTGAACAGTCTAATCTGGGGCAGATAGTACAGCATCATATGGACTCTAAGGCTGAAACAATTAATTGGATTAATAATTATTGAAATACTCTAATTATTAGTAATCGATTAATCGTTACCTGGAGTATAGAGACTGTAAAACATGACAGCCCACTTAGAGCAGTAATTATAACAAAATTGTAAAAAAAAAAATATATATATATATATATATATATAAAAATTTCGCACTTGAGATAAAAAAAAAAAAATAATAATTGTCTGTCAATATGCTCTATCCAGGACTCCTTAATTGTCAAAGTTTAAGTTTCACCTGGTTTACTTTTGTAAAAAAAAAATCTCCTTTTACCTTTTACTATCCGATTATTAATCAATACATCAAAAAGCTGGATAAGCTGATCAGGACGGAGAGCTTTGGGATTGGATGCCCACTGCACTCAGTGCAGGAGGAGGGAAACAAAAGGATCCAAACTAAATTCACCACTCTGTAGAATAATGTTTCCCACCCCATGCATGAAGCTGTTGTAAAACTGGAGAGCTCCTTCAGTGACAGTCTGCTGCACCCTAAATGCACCAGGGAGCGCTATCACAGATCCTTCCTCGCAGCAGCTGTAAGACTGTATAACCACCTCTACTTAGTTACTAAGTTGCTATATTAAATAACATCACTTACATTTTGCACACCTCTGATGTGGCTGCTATTTTCAAATAGCCATTATTGTGAAAAAGTCCTTAGCTGTATATCAGTTATTTATCCTCCAGGTGCATATTGTTAAAACACTTTATAGTACTGTATCTTATTTTTTATTTTTTTACCTCTTCACTATTATATTATTCTTATACACTTTTCTAAGGTCCACATTTGTGTCAACCTTTTCTTCTATAATCTTTTTGCTGCTGTAAACACCAGAATTTCCCCATTGTGGGACAATAAAAGGATTTTCTATTCTATTCTATTCTATTCTATTCTATTCTATTCTATTCTATTCTAAGATTAATTGATTTGCAAAATAATCCTTAGTTGCAACCCTAATGGATTTCATTGTAAATGCTGGTATAGTAAATATAGTACCTGCAATAACCTAAATAGTGCAAATAAGCAATGAGTCAGAAACATACCCTTTGTGAGAGTGTTTTGTCCTTATCCTGATCTGGTCCTGGGAGACCATTTTTCATTTGGCTCACAGCCTTCGTGGTCTTGTTACATTTCTTTGAGCTGTAATCAGAGACAATAATGTCATCCAGCATTCATGAATCGCAGGAGTATAAAGAACAGGGCCTACCTGCTAAATGAGCCGTTGTTCTCCGTATTCTTTACTCGTATCTTCTCCTTGGAAACGACGCGCTTCAGTGTAGTGGAAGCCGTGCGCTCCTGCATGATGGGGCCCATGTTGCACCACATGGGACGCTGCGTTTGGAGTCCAGCACGGATCTAATCTTACACCGTGGCTAAAGAAGCCAGCCGACATCTCTAATCAGACAGCCTGGTCTGAGAATAAGGCTAAAATCACCCATTTTCGCCGAGGTGCTGCAATGCATCATGCGAAGACACCAGCCTCTCCTCGTCTGCCGCAGGTTTAAGACACGAACTACAGCTTTGGTGTTCCACTTAAAGTCGCAGATCAATCCTGCTTTTTTACATTTGATGAACCACTGTCAAGAAAAAATCATATCAATTTCTGTGGTCAACATTTTCATTGTTAAAAACGCAACAAGGCATAGGAGCGCAGACGCTTTCTCTCTCTGTCAGATTGGTTTGTTTACCTGCTGCTGACTGGCTCGCTGCCTTTAGCGAAGAGAGCCGCCGCAAAGCATCATGGGACTTGAAGTATTAGCTTTAGTTATCGCGATTTAAATCAATCAAAAACGCCGTTTAAGGTATTTTTAATTATCATATTGGATCAGTTGATGTGTGACGGTGCTTTCATAGTCAAAAACACGGATATAGGATGAGAAAAATAAGCAAAATACGTAATATACATCCTTAAAGTACTCAATCACCCAGTCAACATCACTAGGTCTGTTTCTTTATAGTCACCCGGCGGATAATCCGGCTGAAATTAAACACGAGGCGGCCTGATTAGTGTTTCCTCTAATTATTTTTATTATTTCATGACCGATTATCCACTTACAACTTAAATTTGCAGCAATAAATCATATATATTAACATTTTGACACCCAAGTAAGGATTAGTACAGATCTTAGTAGAGATCCTTGCATCCATAACGAACAAATAAGCTTTAACAGATTACTTCCTACCTGCTGTCACAAACTCAATAACTGTTTATAACCATGCTGATTTTGCATAGTTTATATTAGTGTAACTAGTTTGTTGGTGTTTTTTATTTTTATTTAACATGATTTGCATACAGTTTAAGAATAAAAAACCAAAAGCTTTCATAATAATATAACAATACTTTGTTTAGACAGCCAGCTCGGAAACTGAAACATAAAAGAAACAGAGAGAATATTAAAACATTTATAGAAAAAGAAAAATAATCATCCTAAGAGAAATCCTCTCAAATAGGATAATACCCTTTCCATCCCCCCTGAGAATGAAACAACAACCATAAAGATATTTAAAATTTGTAGGAGAGATAAAGATCATCTGAAGAAAATACGTACATGGAAATATAGCAAATAGTACGCATTTACACACAGTGCAGGTTGTGCTACAACAGTCAATGAAATGGCTGGTGGTCTATTTGATTATGAGCAGGGCTGCTTATGTGTTTAAATGATATTTTTGTATTGGTCTGTGGAGTTTGCACCTCTTTAAAGAGTTTTTGAAGATTTTTTTATCATTTAAAATACAATTGTTATGTTATCAATTTGCCCTTACTTCACATTCTTTTTTGTTGTTGTTTTGTTTTTGTTCACATTGCTTTTTCTTGCGTGTACTTGCAACATCCAATTTGCATTTGGCTCTGCAGCTAGTAAACTACACATGAATTACATTGCTTTTGGAAAATATAGGATATTTTCATTCTATTCTTTTCTCCCTCCATCCATTGTTCTCCCGCTTGTTCCGGTGGTTCCGGGGTCACAGTGGGGCTGGTTCCTCTCTCTGGCAGTCTGGATGAGGGGCCGGGTACACCCTGGACAGGTTGCCAGTCTGTTACAACACAGTGACACACAAGGACATAACACCATGCACGCACTCACTCAAACCTAAGGACAATTCAGAGATGCCAATTAACCTAGAGTAACTGCCATGTTAATGAACTTAATGCACTTAAATTAAGTGCATTTTTTCTTGAATTGAGGAGGTAAGTGGGACACTTTGCCAATGGAACAAGGGAATTTACAATTAAAATAAGAAAAAAACAATTGCTTTGTCTTATTTCAAGTGCATATTACCTAATTATCTTATTTTAGTGGTAAAAAAAATACTTATTCCATTGGCAAATCATCTTATTCACCCGCTCAAATTAAGGGTAAATACAATTGATTTAAGAATTCTTTAACCTATTCCTAGATGGTTTTTTGCAGTGCAATCTCAGTTATTGGGAAGGTAATGAATATAACAGATTGGAGATAACTTATAAATAGGTCAATATATCTGTCTATCCTAAACATAATTGTATATGCATATATGCAAATAATTGTATAATTGCAAAGCTAGTTTTTTCAGGTCCCATTTAATCAAATTAGACAATGTATTTACCCAAAAATAGCAGCTATAATAAACCCAACATTGTAAGAACAGGGGTTCCTCTGCCTTGTTTAATGTCTTAAAACACAGAAAACCGTGTAAATATTAATATAAAAAAACAAAAGGCTATTTCCAACTACCAACAAAGCTCATCGAGTTACTGTCGGCTCTCTCAGATGCATTTTGATGCGCCGTTTTAAAACTTTGCTCGAGTGACGCCCACCTGCACCATTTTCCGCGCCGGGTGATAAATGGTGCGCACCCTGTGAATGTGCGCACTGTACGCTTCCTGTTCACTGTGCGTACGTTAGCTGATTTTTAACGAGTTTACGTCGGTTTCATTAAAGCTACTGGTGTTTATAGTGAGTTACTGGGTTTATGACTGAAAGCATTCTTGTAAATATTATGATTGAGAGCAACCTGCAGCACTTTTAGACAATATGGAGGACCAAACGTCAGCTACTGTCTTTCTACAGCCTGCATGCAACTGAGGCTTCATATGTTTGCAGGGAGAGGTAAGGAGCAGGTTTGTTTATTCGTGCATTGGATTGTGCACTTGTGCACGTAGTGGTAATAGACACGCCCACTCCTATTAAATGGCTGTAGAACAGCTTGCCAAAGTTTCATGGTTGTAAAGTAATGCTTCCTCTTGGGTATTTAGCCGCTTTTTAAAGAAAATAATGAAACTTGATAACTAATTTTGCTTTAAAACTTATTTTTATGTATATCTAGGCCTGCTCCTTGGTGAGAACAGCTCTCTGAGAAAATGGACAGAGGGTGGTTCGTTGGAAACGAGAGGATACTTTCCTCCGAATCTCAACAGCGATTGTCCAGCAGTGTCTCTACGCCCTGCTTGACTATAAACGTGAGCAAATTGCTCGAAGCTGACAAGCCCAGCTCCATGAGGAAGCCTGTCCCGATCCGCCCTCCAGGCCCCAGAGTTACTCGCCCAAATGAACAGAAAAGCCACCCCTTCCTCACCTGCGAGCCCACCCCAAAGCCCATCATCCGACAACGATCACGATCTCTGCCTTCTGCCTCCGAGAGCAAAAAGAAGCGAACCAGAGGGATTGGGGTGAGGTTCGTCGACTCTCTGGGACTCGACCTGGAAGATGTTAGGGTTTTCAAGTCTGGTGAGGACCCGTTTGTGCCTGAGCATGTTACCTTTAGACTCCTAATGGGTGCTGAGATGACAGATGGAAGGCATCTGGAGATCAACTTGCCGTACCTAAAGCCAGTTTTTTCCCAACAACCTGGTGACCAGCCAGGGTTTCTGCAGCGTCTTCAGGAGCAGAAAGTGTGCCTAGAGAGGGTGTTGTGTTTTGAGCTGGGTATTATTGGAATCACGCAAGTCCTAAATTTAGAGTTTGGAAAAGAAGTTACAGTTCGGTATTCATTTACAGAGTGGAGAAACTCTGCAGAAACTAAGGCTTCCTGGGTATCCACTGTCACCAAGACCTGGGATGAAGGAGAAAGAGGAAAAGAAATGAGTTGTGATACATTTCGTTTCCACCTGCCTGTTCCTCCATCCCTTCGACCAGGAGCGCAATTGGAGTTCACTATTCAATACAGAGTCTGCGGTGCTGAATATTGGGATAACAACAATGGAAAGAATTATAAATTAGTCTGCCAAAACTACAAATTAACTGTGCCTAAAGAATGTGAAGACAGCATGGTGCATTTCATTTAGAATAAGACTACATGGAAAATGTATTTTGAGCACTTGGTGCCTACTGGTTTTAAGACATAGTTCTGCTAGAAAGTTTACAAACCCTCCCATTAAAGAACATTATAAATTCACAATTCCTTTGTAATCCAAATAACTCAAAACTAAAAAAGGTAATAATTGAAAAAAATTAACTAAATATGAATTTAGTATTGGAAAATATTAACAAAAACGAATGATTCTAAAAAAAACTATCTCAGGCAAAAAAACGAAAACAAAAAAAAAACAGGGATGCGACATACCTGTCAACAGGTGCAGAAATCTGACTGAACATTTCCTAAACATTTTACATAAAAACTCATTTTAGTGATTGCCTCAAATTGTTGCTCAACAAAATGTATGTGTGTATCTATCTATCTATATATAGAGATAGATATAGATATAGATATGTGTGTGTTTAATGTACAGTATTTTACTGCCAGATCTTTTTTTTCTGTCTTTATTGGAAGAGTATGTAAACTTTCAAGCAAAACTGTATATGAGGAATAACAACAGATTAGATTTTCTTGATTTAAGCACTAATATAATTATGATTATGTCTTGAATATCAAGCACTTTGATAGTGATTCAAGCACTAAAGCACAAATTGCATATATATATATCACTGATTAAATAAAATGATTTCATGTTGTACAGAGATCAACCAATCACTTTTTTTTATTGTATACTTATTTCCCTTTAGTATGAGGTCTCACTATGATTTAGGTTTTTTTTTAATCTTATTATTATTTCTTGTTTCCTTGAGGATTTTAATTTGTGAGAAAATATCTTTTAGATATCTGTAGCAGTTATAAATTCAAATGAAAAAAAAAACAACTAAATTATCCCTGGCTTTGTTTTAAAGATTTTGTTCATAACTTTTATCTGATTAATATACATTGGTTGTTGGCCTATATCTGTGGACCTTTACTGTATATGTGAAAAAGAAAAACCCTGATATTTTTTTAGAATTTGAATTGATCAATGGACAATAATGTCAGATTCTGGACTTTGGATTATTGATTGTTGTATTTCAGAAAAATCCAATAGTATTACTGATATTCAATAATGAAATTTGCCAATTCTTGTTTTATGTAATTTCTTTTCTTATGAACGTTTGAGGAAATATGATCACTGTTACTTGTGGTGTAAAAAATGTTGAAATATTTCTGTTCTTAGCCTCACAGGCTCCAAAAGAAGGTTATGAGAGATAGGAATGAGTTACAGCTCATGGCATGAAGGGGAGGACTGTTGTTTTGAGGAGATCCATCCGGCCAGCGGAAGATATATTAACCTAACAGTGAACGGCCTTGATGGACTAAAGTTGTTTTTCCTCCAAATATTCAAATGTGAGAAAGTTCTTTATGCAGGGGGTGGGTTCATTCCCCTGGGGGGAGTGTGTGTGATTTTGTAAGGTATAAATGTATGTACTGAAATGCCTCAGTCAGAGCCTATCTCTCCGTCTGAGGACGTTAAATAAATTTGAACCTTATTTCTTGCAAGAAATGCCTCTGCCTCAGCTTCCTAATTTAAAATACTGTATAAGCTGATTCCAGTGTTCTGTTTTTTTATCCTTTCTGCTTTTAACACTCAATTCCTTATTGCCTGGTAAAATAAAAATAAAAAATGAAGATGCAAATGCAAAAGTTGTTGGGTGGCATTTTATTGGAACATGAAAGCTGTTTTGTTTTGTTAAAACCAACTCAAACTTTTCTTAACACAGTTGATCACTGGAACAAAAAGATTGATTATTCCATGTGCCAGCTCTACCACATTTAAAAATAAATACAGAAATAAATAAATGCTAAATAAAAAAACAAGCGTACAATTAATTGCCCCCCAAAATACAAAAAAACAAATTAATGTAGGTAGAAATTAAATTATACAGTGAGACATAAATGTATATATCTCTTAATTATCTTCTTCATTTATTCACCTTTGTAATAATTACCTTATTTATTTGCATGTTATTTTTTTGTCTGTTTTATTCTTCCTTTGTATTTTTGTTTACCTATTTATATCCTATTTTATTATGCATTTCTGCCTCATTATGCAAATGACGAAGGGCTGTGTCTTAGAGGGTCAACTTCTGCCCATTGGCGGGTTAGAATTTTACTGCATCGGCCGAATGTACATGCCACCGGCCAGTCACAACAAAGATGGCTACCCTACGTTTAAGTTATCTGTGAGCTGAGGCATTGAGTAACTTTTTTTTTAAAATCAATGCTAACGTTATAAGTTTTGACTTTATTATTTTTCGTTTGGACGCTCCAAAAGAACGAGTGTTTCAGCTAGAGGCACACATGGACACAGATGTCGACAATATAGTTTTTCAGGATCACGAGGAAGCGGCCCCTCTTCTTAACGTAACTTGGCGAAGACGCTAGTCCGTACTCGCGTTGTTATGAATTGAGAAACGGCCAGTGACCTCAGAATCTCGTCTCTTGTAGATGCAACCGATGCAGTTAAATGCTAACCAACCAATGGGCAGAAGTTAAGACGGAGGTCTTCAAGAGGGGGTCTGCAACCCTTAGAGGGTCCACGGAAGTACTGCATGGGGGTCCAAAAGTTTAGGTTGATTAGACTTTTTTTTAATATTCCACCCTTCAGTTTTTTCCACTAATTGTAATGTCGTTAAATACCCATTACCATGAATTCAATAGAGCTTTGGAGTGTGACGTCACTTCCCTAGTAGGAGGAGCACCGGCACCATCTTAGGGGTCCACAAACGTAACTGGCAAAAGCAATATCTCGACATTCTCGCAGATTTTTAGAATCTAAGTTAGCAATGGTTCGAACTTGCTGTGTTATTGGGTGTAATGTTAGGTCACGTGACCGCAGCTGTACAAAGATAGAAAATGGACTTTCATTTTACACTTTTCCTGCCTGGAAACAACGCGAGGGGGCTAAGGTATCTGAGCTAACAAAAAGGCGACGAATGGCCTGGGTATCAGCGGTAAGACGTTCTGATATTACCTTCTCCAACATCTCAAGAAACCTACGAGTTTGCTCCAGACATTTCCATTCTGGTGAGTGTCTAAATTCGCTTTGTTTTTATGTCATTATTTTTTTGCTATGATTTTTTCCCGGGTGTACTTGTGTTCAGTTTATGTCGAGTTAAGTAGATCAGGCTAATATAAGTAGCGAGTTTTGTTAGTGGACATCGGGGTTATTCCACTATTGTCAAGTAAACTATTTAAGTTTTCTAGTGTTATAATTCACAGTATTAAGACTGATGTGTGTTCCGATTTGTTCTCTTAAAGGCAAGCCGTCATACGAAATGGATGAGCTCAATCCAGACTGGGTTCCAACGCTAAATATGGGTCACTGCGAGATAAACGCCACAACATCGGACCGACATGTGCGTTGTTTAAAGAGGCGATACAGCAGCGCAGTTGAAGGCCAGGCAGCAAAGACCATGGTAGAAAAACAAGAACCGGAGCAAGTTACAGAGATTGCATCAGAAACACCAGAAGAGGTCAAACAAAACACAGTAGTTGAGGCAATGGAAGAGGAGCGAGTTCGAGAGGCTGTGGAGGAAACCCCAGGAGAGGAGCTCAGCAAGGCTGCAGACTCTGACGAGGAACATGATTTAGCATCAAAAAGGCAACAAATCGAATGTCACTTGTGTGAAGAGAGAAGAGAAGAAATAAATCGTTTGTTACAGGAGAACAGGAAGCTCAGGTCAGAGCTGAATAAAAAACAGCTGGACACAGATTTTTTTAAGGATGACACAAAAAAAGTAAAATATTATACAGGACTTCCTTGCTTTGTCATTTTATTATCATTGTTTAACACTATTAGGCCTTTTCTGTCAGAATCAAAAAAGATTTCACAGTTTCAAATGGTTGTACTTACACTAATGCGTCTAAGACTTGATTTACCTGTTCTGCATCTTTGCCATCTTTTCAGTGTGTCACACAAAACTCTGTCGACTGTCTTTGCTGACACCCTTGATGTGTTGTATGCACGCCTTAAGCCCATGGTAAGCTGGCCTGAGAGGCATTGTTTACAAGCCACAATGCCTCCTCAGTTTTTGGAAACATTTGGAAAACGTGTAGCAATTATTGTTGATTGTTTTGAATTAGGCACAGAAAGACCCTCAAATTTAAAAGCACGTGCACAATCCTTCTCCCGGTACAAAGGAAGACACACTATGAAATACCTTATTGGTATAACACCACATGGGTCGATTTCTTTTATTTCTAAGGGATGGGGTGGACGTACTTCAGACAAGCACATTACAGGTGCTGGTCATAAAATTAGAATATCATGAAAAAGTAGATTGATTTCAGTAATTCCATTTAAAAAGTGAAACTTGTATATTATATTCATACATTACATACAAACTCATATATTTCAGATGTTTATTTTGTTTAATTTTGATGATTACAAATGACAACAAATGAAAATCTCAAATTCATCATATCAGAAAATTAGAATATTGTGAAAAGGTTCAAAATTGATGGCCCCTGGTACCACACTCTAATCAGCTAATTAACTCAAACCACCTGCAAAAGCCTTTAAATGGTCTTTCAGTCTAGTTCTATAGGCTACACAATCATGGGGAAGACTGCTGACTTGACAGTTGTCCAAAAGACGACCATCGACACCTTGCACAAGGAGGGCAAGACACAAAAGGTCATCGCTAAAGAGGCTGGCTGTTCACAGAGCTCAGTGTCCAAGCACATTAATAGAGAGGCGAAGGGAAGGAAAAGATGTGGTCGAAAAAAGTGTACAAGCAAGAGAGATAACCGCACCCTGGAGAGGATTGTGAAACAAAACGCCTTCAAAAATGTGGGGGAGATTCACAAAGAGTGGACTGCAGCTGGAGTGAGTGCTTCAAGAACCACCACACACAGACGTATGAAAGACATGGGTTTCTGCTGTCGCATTCCTTGTGTCAAGCCACTCTTGAACCACAGACAGCGTCAGAAGCGTCTAAAGAGAAACAGGACTGGACTGCTGGTGAGTGGTCCAAAGTCATGTTCTCTGATGAAAGTAAATTTTGCATTTCCTTTGGAAATCAAGGTCCCAGAGTCTGGAGGAAAAGAAGAGAGGCACTTCATCCACGTTGCTTGAAGTCCAGTGTAAAGTTTCCACAGTCAGTGATGGTTTGGGGTGCCATGTCATCTGCTGGTGTTGGTCCATTGTGTTTTCTGAGGTCCAGGGTCAACGCAGCCACATACCAGGAAGTTTTAGAGCACTTCATGCTTCCTGCAGCTGACCAACTTTTTGGAGATGCAGATTTCATTTTCCAACAGGACTTGGCACCTGCACACAGTGCCAAAGCTACCAGTACCTGGTTGAAGGACCATGGTATCCCTGTTCTTAATTGGCCAGCAAACTCTCCTGACCTTAACCCCATAGAAAATCTATGGGGTATTGTGAAGAAGAAGATGCAATACACCAGACCCAACAATTCAGAAGAGCTAAAAGCCACTATTAGAGCAACCTGGGCTATCATAACACCTGAGCAGTGCCACAGACTGATCGACTCCATGCCACGCCGCATTGCTGCAGTAATACAGGCCAAAGGAGGCCCAACTAAATACTGAGTGCTGTACATGCTCATACTTTTCATGTTCATACTTTTCAGTTGGCCAACATTTCTATAAATCCTTTGTTTTTATTGGTCTTCAGTAATATTCTAATTTTCTGATATGATGAATTTGAGATTTTCATTTGTTGTCATTTGTAATCATCAAAATTAAACAAAATAAACATCTGAAATATATGAGTTTGTATGTAATGTATGAATATAATATACAAGTTTCACTTTTTAAATGGAATTACTGAAATCAATCTACTTTTTCATGATATTCTAATTTTATGACCAGCACCTGTACAGAAAACTGTGGCCTTCTCTCCAATTTATTACCTGGAGACATTGTGTTAGCAGACAGAGGCTTTGATATTAAGGACAGTGTAGGAATGATGTGTGCTGAGGTCAAGATGCCATCATTCACTAAAGGGAGATGTCAACTGGATGCTAAAGATGTCGAAGACTCGCGAGCTATAGCTCACCTCAGAATTCATGTGGAAAGAGTGATTGGCTGCATGAGGAACAAATACAAACTGTTACACAGAACTATACCAATTAGGTTGCTGCTTACATGTGAGGGTGAAGAGGTGACACTTCTTGACAAGATTGTGTTTGTGTGCTGCTGCTTAGTGAACATGTGTTCTAGTGTGGTTGTGAAACCTAATGAAAAGGAAACCTGTACATGTGAATATGAAACTCCAATGCTTGACTGATATTAATTAAAATGCAGATTGAAAAAAGATTTTCTGCATTTATTCTTTTGGCATATTTGTATGGTTAGTAGTTTTTATGTAAAATGTAGATAGAAAAAAACTAAATTGTATTTGTACAGATAGCACTGTTGTGTAAAATAATATAGTGAAAAAGAAATTTGTATTTGTTCCATTCATGATTTTCTATGGAAATGTGTTGATTTGAATAATAACATGGAAGGGATTGTTTTCTCTCATTTAATAAATTGATCTGGTAAACATTAATAAGACTTTTTATTCAAGCACTTGAAGTTCCATGTAAACAGTTGATGAATTTCATAACAGTCTTCATAACAGTCATAACAGTAAAATTTGAAAACATTTAATATACATGAAGTAGATTAGATTTTTAGATAAACATTTTTTGATTAAATACTTATATAATCAAACATTTAGCAGTAAACAATATGACCAAATGAAAGAGCCCATATTTAAACATTCAACGTGTATTCAGAGTGAAAAAAATATGAAATAGTCACATAAATATTAGTCTTATTGGACATTTTTCAGTGGAAATGTGTAGATTTGAATAACAACATGAAAGAAATTGTTTTCTCTCATTTAATAAATTGATCTGGTAAACATTGATAAGACTATTGATTCAAGCAATTGAAGTTGCATGTAAGCAGTTGATGAACTTAACAGTCTAAGTAAAATTTGAAAAAAATTAATATAATATACATGAAGTAGATTAGATTTTTAGATAAACATTTTTTGATTAAATACTTATATAATCTGACATTTAGCGGTAAACAATGTAAACAATATGACCAAATGAAAGAGCCCATATTTAAACATTCAACATGTATTCAGAGTGAAAAATAATATGAAATAGTCACATTATAAATATTAGTCTTATTGGACATTTTTCAGTGGAAATGTAACAAGTAAGTGAACATTACAGGTAACAAATCTGCCAACCATCAGAGAAAAATTGCTAGAGAAAAAAAGTGCAAATATTAGTCTAGCAGAATGATTTACATGCTTCTTGACAAGATTGTTGGACTATGTCTCCCTTGAAGCTGGAGTACAGGTGTGCTCTGAGAAATATCTACCAACAAGTTCTGGAAGGCAAATGTTTTTAAAGAAACTTTGTGCTTTTTGTAGACGTGGTTCCCAGAATTCCTGATCTGGAAAGACACGGACAACAGCCATGTCTTTCTGGGTCCACACAACAAGGTCACAGTGGTTTGATTTTGTCACAAAAATCTCAGTTTGTACCTGTGTATAGTATGGATGATTTTTCTTCGGGAGAAGTTCACTGCCAGACAGCTGAAGGCAAAAGTTTTTGTCGTTTGCATCCACTGCCTCCTGGATGCAGGATGTCCTGTATTTATAAGGACACTTTATCTCCAGGCAGCCATTACCACAGCAGTCACATGTTGTGAGTCCATCAGGAGAAGCTCCAAGTTCAGGGAAGTCAGTGTTTATGATGAAACCACACTTTTTAACTTTTAGATTTTTGTGACAAGCTCTTAATTTAATGTAGGCCCTTTGTGCATCAACCTCATGATTCACACCCCATTTTGTTTGTACAGTAGACATGGTGTTGCCTGGGTTGCACACCTGTTTTACAACTGTAAGCGCTGGGCTTTCCAAACTGGTGGCAAATACAGCGTGCATAGAGGATGCTGTAATTCGTCCAGCTCGACATTCATACCAGGCAGAACACTTGTGCTGCAGTCTTGTGTGCTTTTCAATAGCTTCTGCCTGCTCATCAGTCACTATTGCAGCATTTTTGTATTTTTCACAGCACAGCAAAAGAGTTGACAAATCATCGGAGTGGCTGTTTTTGTTGTACAGAGAGGATAGTGACAGAGGTAACTTAACTGACTGCTCTTCTGTGTGTGTGAATAATGTGTAATACTTCTCCATTCCTGACAAACAAACAGCTTTGGCATGCTCTAATAGCGTGTCAAGCAGAGGATCCAAATCTTCCAGATTTGCATGTGGGATTTTTCTTTTTTGCGGACGGCTTCTTCTGGCTGGTGTTGAGACTTCAGCAAGGATATTTTGGTCAAGTATCTTTTTTTGAGAAGCTGAAGTACTATAGTCAATTTTATGGCCAACTTCTGCGTGAATCTTCTTCAGATTGCCAGGTAATATCCAGTAGGCTGGCTCATCTGTAACAGTTTTTGTGCCTCGTATCCTCACTGTTGCTTCCACCTTAAAAAGTAGGGCACCTATATGGGTGCAGGTCTCTGCAACCCCTGCCATGCAAGTGCAATGTGCACACTCAACAGTGCCAGTGTTGCTCAGCATGACCCACGGTGTTAACGGTGGCTCACAGAGTCTCTGAGAGTGCATAACCTGCAAACACACAATTGAAATGAATGAACATTATTTATTATACATTATTATTTATTTATTATGAATGAACATTAGTTATTTGCACTTTTTATAACTATTTTCTTTCATTGTAAATGTGTAAATGACAGGTTAATTATCTGAGTCTTTGTTGTGTGAAAATTTATATTCTCTCATTATATATTAATATTCATATTTACTCACTATAAAAGTTTTCACTCAGTCTGTTTCTCTCTCAAGGCCACACCATTCCCTGCAGAATGTTGTTTGTAGACCAGACATAGCTTCTTCCCATAACAATCCAGATTCTTTCTCAAGGTTTATTCATAACATGTTACTGTTAAGCAAAGAGTGTGTAATTTGTTATGACTCTGACTGCTTTCCATTGTTGTCACTAGGGGGGGACAAAGCCCTGCCCAGATCAGAACAGAGCAGAATGCTGTGCCATGACGACTATTCTCTCTTTGCAAAGATGATAAATAAATGTGCCGACTGAGTGAAATCCATCGATCTCCGTTTATTTACTAGGATGAATAGTTGAATACTTTTTCCCACGACAGTCTTTCTATCTTGTTATTAGACGGGCTCAAAGGAATTAAAAATGCAGTGGAATTGCTGTAATTTAATTCAAACTTGGCACTTCGCAAATCAATTAGTACTTTAATAATAACGTGTTCACACTTTATAGTACTCATACCAAGAAACATTCTGTTTGACTGTAAAATAATGTACTTTAAGAATGTACATAAAATGAAGGAGCTCAGAACTTACCTTTGTTCGAACCACAACGTATTCACAATCAGGTGGGGTAAAAATGTCCAAATCATGTACCCAGCCATTTGTAAACTGGACATGTGCCTCCATTGACTTATAATTCTTGAACTGATTCGCGGTGTAAGCACTGACACCACAGACCAGGTATGTAAATATGTCTGGGAATGTCAAATGAGGTAAATGATCGGGGTTTCTGCTCCAATTTTTTTATCTCAAACGGGTCGTTATGTCCAATTTTCGCTATTTTTTCCATGTAGCGTTTCTTGGCTTCTGGGAGAAGCTTTTCGCGATATAGCCCCCTTTGTTTAAAACTGCTTTTCAGCATTTTGGAAGAGGAGAATACAGCGCTAACACGACGAAAACGCCGAAAATGTTTTTTCTAGTCTGTGGACCCCTAATATGGCGCCGAGCGGCGAAAACGTCATATCCTGTGACGTCAACTCCAAAGCTCTATACACTGTAGTAAACTGATAAATGGAGGCAAAGGATGTCTTCCAGTCATCAATGCACACATTCAGCGACACACACAGGAGCTCTTTCAAGCTGGGCACCATTTCATTCAAAACACCTGTCCCATCAACCAGTAGTCAGAATCAGAAATTCTTTAATAATCCCAGGGCCAAATTACTCTCCTTACATGACTCCATGTGTAATAGAGTGACTATAGGACCAGCTTGATATAAAACAATTTCATACAATATATATAATTAGGAGGTCCCCGCTCCATCTCGCCAACAGTTTGGAGGTCCTTGGCCTGGAAAACTTTGAAGACCCCTGCTCCAAGACGCAGCCCCTCCTCATTTGCATATGAGGCAGAAATGCATACAGAAATGTAAAAATGACTGGCAATAAATAGCAATGAAGTAATAAATGAAGTAATAAATAGGGTAAAAAAAAAAAAAAAGAAGAAAACAGACAAAAATTTTATTAAATTCACATAAATAAGTATTTAATAAATCAAGTTGAATATTATCATGGACATTAATACATTTTGGGGGGGCAATTAATTGTATCCTTATTTATTTATTGAGCATTTATTTATTTCTGTATTTATTTTTAAATATGGTAGAGCTGGTCCTCCGTGTTCATTAACTAGAACAAAAAACCTAATTCATATTATATTTTTATGACATTATTTGGTCATTTAAAAATACCACCTGAAAAAGCTTACGATAAAAAAAAAAAAAAATAGCCAACATGATCTTTAAAAACGATCAGTCAGTCGAGTTAGTAAAGGCAATGATTAGTATGTGCTCTTATTTGGAATGTGCCCCTTCCAATAGCTATGGCGAACGCGTTAACTGAACAAATTTCTGCCTGATTAAAAAGTATAATTAGCCCAAAAATAGATAAATAAACAAATAAATAAATAAAGCTTAATTTTCTTGGGGTCTGTATAGGGTACCCTGACAAATATTCAAACATTAATTTCATATTTCTATGACAATAACGATATCGTCGGGTAAACAGTTTGCAGCTCTTCCTGTAGAGTTCTTTTTTCCGATGGGTTACTAAAATAGGTTTAGCATCTATAAACCTGTCACGCGCTCGCTACTTATTGATTTCGCGGTTCGACGTTGAGCCGTTAGATCCAGAAGTAACCGGCAGAAATCCTTTTTTTTCTGATTTTATAAGGATTTCCTAGATACGGTAAGTAGCTAATAACGACGTAATGTGTATTTTTTCAACATATTTTGGTCGCTCAAAACGTAACTTAAATAAATTAGAAACAAATTATAATTGCTAGCCAAAACGGAAGGTGGATTAACTGTTGTTTTCGGCTAATAATGAGCTTCCAACGCAGGCATTGACAGATGAGTTAATGAGATAGCATTTTTTTTGGACTGATTATGTGTAATAAACACATTATAATAAATATAAGTTAACCGATTAGTGTTCGGTAATACCATTAGCGGGCTGTGAACGGTCCAGTCATTTACAGATGGACTACAACTACAAAATAAACTTTTTACTTTCTAAATTGAGTGGAAAAATATCGTGTAAAATTGCAATACATTTGCAAGTAATTCTAGAATGTGAAAGTTACTTAACAGAGTCAAATATGTTAAGATTTAATTTTTTATTTTTGTGTCTTTGGTTTATATGTTAAACCCCCCCCCCCCCCCCTCAAAATCAAGAATCAAATTACATTAGACCAACATTTAAAAAGTAAGTGTCAGACTTCTAAAACTTATGACCTTTCCATGCACACCACACTTGGTTGGGCTGCATCAATGCACTGTGGCATAGAGATAAGCAGCCTGTGGCATTAAGTAGGTCTATTTGAACTGAAAGCCTAGATTGCTTTGGAGTCTCACTTGTTTGGTCTGACCTCCCTCATCTCCATCTTGGAAACACCCTGTAGATTTTCTATGGGCTTCAGGACATTTTCTGGTCAATGGAGAACAGGAAGCTCATTGAAGCAGCTCCTAGTACCCTTGGGAGTGTGGGTGGCTGCCAAGCCCTGCTGGAACATAAAAATCAATGTGTTGGTCTAGTGGTTAGAGCAGTAGCTTGTGCTCTGAGAAGGTTGCAAGTACCCGGTTCGATCCATACTCCAGTTGATTTAGTTTTTGATTTCTGTTTACAGTAAAATTAGAGCTATCAATCAGATGATACAATCTCGTTTTTATCCTATTTTTATTGCATTCACTTTTGTTTATTAACCTTTAAAATAGTGACAACCATGATAACAAAATCATATGATTTATTATAAGTCTAAGTGAACTGCAGCTGTGAACGGAGCTGCTGATATCGGTTTTCCTAAATTGAATTAAAGGCACAAAATTAGATGCAGTAACTCCTTTTTAACTGTAGGAGGAAGTGTTAGATGCAGGATTTTTACAAATGGGCATTAATTTGTCAATATAATACCTGTGACATGTAAACACAACACTATAAAACATCTAGTCCTTTAGGAAACTTTAAAACAATACAGATACAGTAACATGGAGGAAGCTTGATAAAGCTAAAAAATAGACAAACACTTGTAGGTAGCAACTAGGGCTGCACTTAGCACCTTTTTTAGTAATTGATCAATCTATTGATTACTTGATTAACTGAAAAAAATAATCTAAAAGGAGATACTTTTCTAAATGAACCAACATTTGGAATAAAGAAAATAATCCATTATTGCTTATTTTCAATGAAAGGCAAATGGTAAAACATGCACAAAAAAAATACATTCATAAACATAATTATATGTGTATGATATATAATATATCATTCACATATATTCATATATAAATATGTGAATAAATAAACTTAATCTTTAATAGAAATATGCATTCTATGTTTATATATTTTTTTTATTTTATCTGTAGGGTTTTGTTTTAATTACTGTTTTAATTTGGTTATTCTTTCAGCAAATGGCACGTTTTAGAGTCTGTGTGCCGTCAATTTCAATGTAGTCTATTTATATAGTGCCAAATCACTACACATTTAATCTCAAGGCATTCTACAGAGATGGTTTACTGAGATTGGTTAAAAGTTTCTGTCAACGGAAACCAGTTTGTCTTTCTGTTTAATCATTTGATTAACAAATTAGTTAATAATTATTCAATTGTTTACGCTCTGGTATCAACCATGCAAGTGAAAATGCATATAAAAATAGTAATATAAACTTTGACTCTATATTTACAGTTCTAACATTTTTATTTATATAAAATTTACACAACATTCAGCAGTCTAATGGCAGTGGGGAAGAAACTGAAACGCTCTCTATGGTGCTTCTGTAGAAGGTGGGGAGGATGGGTGGGGGCAGGTGGGCTCTCCTCATCCTCAGGGAGAAGTACATGCTGTGGGATGATGGTGTTGAAAGTATTTTTTAAAAATCGATGAACCGGCCGTTTATTTTTTCGATTAATTGAATCGGACAATAAATATTTTTAATATTAACCTATTTATTCCAAAACTAAGCATTTTAGACAGAACAGGCACACAAGTACAGGTTGCTCATTAACTGTACTGCTGCAATATAAAAAACAAATGTTTGTGTTAAAACTACACAAAATTGCATGAGAAATGTAGCTATACATCCAAAAAATATAGGGTACTTTATTTCATAAAGTGCAAAAAAGACAGGCATTTTTGTTTTTTAAAGCCCCTAAAGCAGGGGTGTCAAACTCATTTTCACTGAGGGCCACATCAGCATAATGGCTGTCCTTAAAGGGCCAGATGTAACTTATAAATGTAACTACATGTAATTGAATGTAATGTAAAATAAATGTAACTTCTCCTTAATGTTAAATAACTCATTATTTATTATAATTTATTCAAGTTTCTATGCAATTACAGTTTCATAGAAAACATATGCTTGCTTGTTGCTCTAACATAAATCCTTTTAAATTTTGTCAGCTTATGAAAACCCACATAACTCCACTAATGAAAGATCAAACTGATATAACATAAAACTGAGCTGCAAAAAACATGTATGACACATGTAGCATTTTACAAAAAAAAGCTTTGGACAGCTTTGCATCCAACTGATGGTTTGATGCATACACACATAAGACCTGCAAACATTAAATAATTACAACAACAGAAACATTTAATTTTATTTACAAAAATGTAATGATTCCCCCCCAAACATTTCCCACAGACCATCTTTTCCCATTTATGACAAACGTAATATGTGAGTTTTTTTGTGCAGCGCTGAAGCTCCTGCCACTGTTTTCTGTGCCTTGCCAAGGCTGCTCTACTGCAGGGGCTGGAAACCTGCGGTTTGTCTGCAACTTTTTTACCAGTTCAAGGATAAAATCTCTGCGTAAAAAAATATATATAATCAAACAGCTCCTGAACAGTACCAAAGCGTTTATAGGTGATATTTCCAGGAGATTATAAATTACAGCCACAGGTAGGGGTGGGTATTGCCAAAGAAGTCACGATTCGATTCAAATCACGATTCACAGGCCACGATGCGATTCTATCACGATGTATCACGATACTTGAATTATTGCGATGCAGTGCAATATTTTGTCCTCCATGTTTTGTTTTTTAATGACTCGGCGCAGTATCCCGCGGCCGGAAATGCTTGTGACACAAGGCAGCATGCGTCAACACATCCGCAGCGACATCTACTGGACTGGAAGTTGTCCAGTCGCCAACCATTCATGCAATTTTATGTATTAATTTTTTTTTTATTAATAATTGATACTTGGCAACAAGAATCGATGCAGTAGATCACGAAAATTAGAATCACGATGCATCATCATGACGATTATTTTGCACACCCCTAGCCACAGGTCAACTTCGTGTCGGAGCTTTTACAGAATCCTTTCTAATCATCTGATCCAAAACATCCACCCGACCTGTTTGTGGTTATAGTAGACTACGGGCTCTGGTTTAGCTTTGGGTCGCTGAGTGGACCGGCTTAGGTGTGGGCAGTGCTTGGACAAAGTTTTACTTTTGTCTGATACATCTGCATTTTCTCAGGGGTGGGTGATCATCCTCGGACTAGCTGTCAGAATCTGAGCCGCTCACCCCCAGTCCTCCTCATTGTTCTCTCCCCCTCCGCCCGAATCACTATAATCGATATTTTGAAGCATTTCTAAAGCCTGTTTCGCTGTTAGGTTCATTCTGAACGCCTTTTTTTCCATATTAGCTAAAAAGTTCTAGGTAGAATGCCGGTTGCTACTCAACGGTACCGAACGTCAATCAACCGCGGGAAGAATTTACAATGCAACTAATAGAGCCGTCAAAAGGACGGTTGTGGGGGGTCGAGGTAGAATTAACCATATTTAGTTTTTATGTTTTAATTTTATTTAAAAAACTAAGTGAAGATGAAGGAAATATAGAAACAGGAAAAGTCAGTTAACATGAGCAACATAAATTTAATTTTAAATATAGTTCTTTCCCTTTAAAATCTCAAAACCGTTAAAATGACGCCTGTGGGAGTTCTAGCGGGCCACATAAAATAAATGGCGGGCCACATCTGGCCCGTGGGCCTAGAGTTTGACACATGTGCCCTATGGGGTTCAAACAAGAGGATAAATATATCCAAACATTGCAATGCAAAAAGGTTAGCATGTCAACGTGCTCCTGACTAAGACTGGCACTTTTTTTGGAGGCTATGTTTCCTGCTGCAGAGAAAAGACGCTCAGAGGGTGTTGAAGTTCCGGGAGCATTCTTCTGTAATGAGAAGGACAGTACACTGTTGAATTACACCCCTGCAGCATGTCAGCAGAAAGCATAAAACCAGAATTTGCATTTATAACGTTATTTGTTTAAATAATTAGAAATGTTTTGATTTATACTTTTTTTTTCTCAAAGCATGAGTTCTGCAGTAGCAGGGCTTGATGTTAACCATCGCCCGATCTCCCGGGGCAAGTAGTTTTTATTGTTGGGAGAGTACAAATTTCATTGCATTTGCCCGCCGGGCAAGTGCAATGATCGCAAAAAAAAAAATATTTATCACTCAACATTACTTTAAAATCACAGACATTCGATGAAAACGACCAGAAGCGTTACCGGCACCATTTTTGTTATTTTGTACACATTCTCGCGTGATTTGAAAAAGCTGCGTGATTTTCTGCCAGATGGCGTGATTTTTGTTCGGGAATTGGCGGGAATCAGACAAATCTTTTTCGACTTGGCAGGCTAAAAAACAACAACAAGGCAAAGAAATGTAAGTACAGTAACACACCCACCACCTATTTTTCCCTCCACCCATTTCACCCACCACCTAGATAACCCTAGATTAAAAATTATCGGTCAAGGATTAGGAAAACTGGCATAATTGTATGCCATGCGCACAGTGTAAATATGGCTATCATATGGCAGTCTTCTGTACAGTGATGCAGGTCATACATTAAAAAATGTTCATTCAATTTTTTTCTCTCAGACATTGGAGAGGTGCATTTAAATGTTATAGAGCTAAACATGTTCAATTGGTGACCTGTTATGTAATTATTATTGTCTTGTTGCTGCATTTATTTTGTCAGAGAAAACTAATCCTGAGTCAGTTAAAAGTCAGGGAATTCTGAAATTATGTAAGACTGTGGAAACCCTGTATAAAATAACTATGTATAATGATTCTCTAGAAAAGTCACATTATATTAATAGTATTATCTTGTATAAAGATACCATGACTCTAAAATAAAAGTTATTCATTTGTGACATTGACTTCTGTCTTGTGATTTATCAAAAAAAAGTTTTTAACCTGTCAATTTTTTTTTTTTTAGATTTTTAACATTACAATTTATATTTTTCCAAGCACACAACAGTTTAAAGCAAAGTTTAGTTTGAAAAGAATGTGCAGGAAGGATTTAAAAGCATGTTATCACGGTAATGTAGGCTTGAGTTCATTATCTGACGCATGCATATACACACCAGGAACCTGTAAACTTAAAAAATACTGAATTACAAAAAAACGTTTAAAAAACAAACATGTTTCATTGATATATATACAAAAATGAAGATTAGGAACTATATTTATCAAACATTATACTGGGCAAGTAAAAATTATTTCTGGGCAAATGAAATGTGAAAGTCACTTGCCCAAAGGGCAAGTGGTAAAAATCCTTAACGTCAACCCCTGGATTGTAATTACATTTAACGCTACAATCGTTTAGAATATATTTGACCTTATTACCATATAGTCCTTGGCAGATTGAACCATATAAGGTATGATAGATTATAACCTCTGATCAAACTAAAATATCTATAAGCAATGTCTTTATAGCCCTGACTTATTTTTTGGTTAAGGTGACTTCCATCTGTATAAAACAGGTAATGTTAAATCAGATGATCATTTGCAGGTGTATGTGTTCTCACTGCATTCTGAGGACTGCAGGGGTCAAGGCCAAGAAGCTTTTCCTCAGAAGCCAGAATGGCTACAACCTCAAGCTCTCAGGTTGGTTTGCATCACTGTCGGTTTATTTCAAGCTTATCCCAGTATCATTTGTACATTTAATAATGCTCCAAACCTGTAATATTTTTTGCTCAGTTGGAGAATATACTCAGCGCAGTGTTAAAGAGTGGAGATGTCCGGCCCCTCCACGAGTTCTTGGAGATGAACGCATATAAAGGCGTCTCTATCAACTGTTCCAAACAGTTCCTGAATAAATTGGATAAACTTGTCAGCAGTGTAAGATTAGAGGCTAAACACACTTTTCAGCACTTCATTCTGTTTGTTTTTTAAAATACAGAGAAAAAAAACAATAAATTTTTTTAACTCTTTAGAGCTTGGATAAAAAAGAAACCAGATCAGCCTGTTTGGGTTTTGAAAGCCTCCACAAATGTGGGAAAGATCTGAAGTTACCTGGTGGGCAAGGAGTCTCAGGTTTAATTTCTCAGGGGCTAATTCAGAAGATAAGTATAACAATACACATGCAACATATGCAATGATCCCTGTAAATATTTTTAAGTTTTGCCTTTATTTTTGGTGCACATGGTGCAGTGGTTTGAAAAATGCAGGAAACTATGGATCCAACAAGGTCCACATTGGGATAAAACCA
The DNA here is from genome assembly GCF_016077235.1 of Cyprinodon tularosa. Taxonomy (NCBI): domain Eukaryota; kingdom Metazoa; phylum Chordata; class Actinopteri; order Cyprinodontiformes; family Cyprinodontidae; genus Cyprinodon; species Cyprinodon tularosa. The sequence continues at coordinate 605,329 of NW_024038678.1, forward strand.
TGTATGTCCTCTGTGAGAACTTCCTAAATGTCTTAATGGTGAGTCATATTTGTTAGTTAGTGCGTATATTAGCTTTAGATGTTTTGTCCCTAAAGTTTCTCCTCATGGTTCTTCTTTTGCAGATGGTTCATGAGTCATGCAAAGAGGGTATGTCTCTTTAATTTATAGTTTTTGTTCCCTTCTTGAAATGTTATTTAGCTTCAGCTATAATATTACTGACAAGGATAACAGTGATTTCTTCAATTTAAATGTATAGAAAAGTTTTCAAATTGTTCAGTAGATAATTGCCTTCCATTTCCATGCCTGTTTTTCTTCTATCTAGTCAGTTAACAGAATTGCTTGGATACATTGAACTTCTTTACAAACTGGATTTCCTAACTTTATTCCTCAGGAACATCTGAAGTCACTGACTCCTTCCTGTATCCGGTCGGCCAGTTAGCAGTAGACCCCAGAATATACATTCTGATCCAGAAAGAGGTTGGAAATAATTGGTGTTACTAATTCTTTGGGGAAGGAAAATGAGTCTGATATACTGAGGTCTTAGCTCATAGATACTATAATGTTGCTGTAACAGGCAATTCGTAAATACAACATCATTCTGGATAAAATGCCACTGGATTTTAAGAAGAACAGGAGACTCCTTACATCCCAAGAGGCGTCTGATATCATGTATGTAACTGTAGTGTTTTTATTGTAATTAGTTACCAATTCTAAAGTTATGCTATGCTTGGTTCAACCTTGTATTTATTTTTCTGCAGGACCAAACTGGCAGGACGGATTCTGGACAGTGGTGGTAAGTTTATATTTATACCATTAACTCAACTGCCATTTTTCTCCTTAATAAATTCAAATACTCATTTTCTCACAGATTATGACATGCAGTCATCCCTGATGGAGGCATTATTCAGAATGGTGACCCCTGATCAGAGGAAGAAGCTTGCAGACCGATGGTTCAGCATGGGGCATGTGGCCACTGCTTTTGCCCAGATCAGTGATTCAGAGTTTGAAACGGTAAAAGGCTTAGTAGTAATAATTATTTGCTTGAGTAACATGTCTAAGTTGCACTTTTAGATGAAACAAAAACCAAAACAGAAATGTGTTGTTTTAGGCTTGCAGAAGGTTTCTGAACATGGTGAATGGGATGCAAGGAGACAAAAGAAGGTACAAGTATGCAGAAAGTACACACTGCTGCACAGGCACTGATGAAATTGGAGGTTCCTTTGGGCTGTTTGCATGCTTAATACAAATACATTCAGTTTTCTGTTACCGTTCATCTTTACCTTGCAGTGTTAACATGCAGCAGCTTACATACTTGTTTGTATATTTGGTCAATTTCTAAACATTTAGGCTTTTTGTCATAATGTTTAACTCTTTTTTTATTGAATACCTGTCCATTTTCTGCTTCAGAGTGTGCTCTTACCCTTGTTTGAAAGTTTATTTGGGCAAATATGAGGTCAGTATCACCAAGATTTATCTTACAATGTAACTTAAATATTTATTATTACTTTGGAACTTAAGTTAAACTGACTGTTATCAAAGGAAATGTTCTTGTGTGAATGATTATCTTGTTTGGAAACACTATAAATAGTAATACATTTGTCCAAAAGTATATGTCATTAAAAAATGCTTGTCGTGTTAGCTGCTGATGCCATCTGATGAAAAACTTGAGGAATTCTGGATTGACTTCAACCTCGGCAGCAGGAGCATCTCCTTTTATTTTTCTTTACCTGATGAAGAGGTACAGGCAGACCAGTGTTACACTGTGTTCATCAAAGACATCATTTCTTACTTCTAATGAAAGGTTAAGATCAATTAGAGCCACATTTTTCTTCTTTCTAGGATGCTCACTGGGAAACAGTGTGCATTGATGAGCATGAAGTCCAAAGCTACACAGTCACAGGTTGCCAGTGCACCAAATTAACTTGTTTTCTCTGTCTTTAAGTGTTTTTACTACAACCCAGTAAAATGAGAATATAAATCACAAATTGTTCTTTATCTGCAGAGGTGGGCAAGAGGCAAATCTTGCAGATAAAGCTGTCAGAGGTGATTGTTATTGACTCAATGGAAGGATCCATTCTCTGCATCCAATTTAGCTCCTCATTGGACATACTGCAAGCTGCTCAAAATGTTTTTGGGAATGACAAAAACAAAGTAAGTGAGCGATTTTTGTACAGTTTTGAGTACAATGTAATCAATAAAATAAAAGCCTTTCTTTTGATGTGGATTTTTACTTAAATGGAGTTTAGTGAAAAGAGATTGTTTTGGTCACAATGCATTGTTAATTAATTAGTGTCTTATTCTGGCAGAGCATCCATGAAGTGAAAGCTGCAGTTAAAGCCACAGAGGCAGATAACATTGCCCAGGTATGCACAAGCTTGACCTCATGCATTATTTACATTCACGATATGTTCAAAGAGGCTTAAACATGCGGGTTGATCCTTTTTAGATAAGTTTATGTGACTATGATCAAATTTCCCAGAATGTCTTCTACCATGTTAGAGCTGGAAATGCATATGTTGACGTTAGAGGGTGTCTGCTGCATAGCAATCTTCACAGGTGGTTCCAGAGAGCCAGGTGTCTCTTGGTGAAACTGAGAAAACCCCTGCACCCTACGACCTGCCCACCGCAACTGCACAGGCAACACTTTAGTATTTTATCTAAAAATCAAAAAAGCTGTGGTCAGTTGTTTTACTTTTTAGTATAATTTTAACTAATCAGATAGTCCTTTGCCTTCCAGATGGTGACCCCTGCTAAAAAGAGGATGTCAGAGTCCACAACCTATATAAGCAGCAATGAGAGAGGAAGTGTAAAGACTAGCAGTTTTCTTCCAGATAAATCATCAAGTGAGTAACACCTAATCATAAAACTGATTAGTAACACCTAATCAGTGTAAATATATTGTTTCATAATTTTAAGTGTAATTTTGGGTTGTGTAGCAAATTAGTAAATGCAAGCTTTAACGTTTAAATGTTGTTTTTTTAATTCATTTTGTTACCGTATTTTCACGACCAAAAAGGCGCACCGTACTAAAAGGTGCAGTCTCAGTTATGTGTGCCATTACTGTATTTAACACAGACATAAGGAGCACCGGATTATAGGGCGCGGGTTTTATATACAGGTACATGTCCTCTACTTCGTTTAAATACCTCTACTGCGTATTTAAAAATAGAGCGGGGGCAAAACTGAGTATGTTTGTGCTTTATTCATGTATTTATTACAAAGTATTAATCAAACCTGGGAGCTGGCCATGAGACAGACACATCGCTGATGACACAGAGCGCTGTGATCACTCCTTTGAAACAGTTTATTGACGCATAAATTAACTTAAAATGCAGAAATCTGCTGGCAGAAAATGTTTTATTATCCTGGTGCCTGCAGTTTAGATTATTTAGATGAAAAACACCTACCATTTGCTGCGGTGAACCACGAGGAGGCGACCCGGCCAGAGGCTGCTGTTGCATGGGATCCTACTGACAGCGCACTGCTGTATGTGGGGGTCTTAGCGGCTCCAACAGAAATAATATTGGAAGGCAGGATCGTAATCTGGATGAACTGACTGCAGTAATTAAGTTTTCAGGTGGACTTTCACACTTAAAAACATATTAAAAGTACTTTATTCCCACTGATCACAGTAAATATAGCTGCAAGGCAAAGAAAGGATAGAGTAGCTCCGCCCAACGCGCGTCAGACACACTTTTGCACCAGCTTTGCAGCTGGAGCTGCAAAGCTGCTTCAGCCGCGCGTCAGAGCTAACTGGTACAATCAGCAAAAATGAAGCAGCAGACGCGATTTTGCTGCTCTTGCTGTGTCCAGTGTTCACACCGATGTCGAGCGGTTGAAGTTCCTTTGTCAGACCTCCCGGAATAACAGCAAGCACAGCGGTCATTTCTTTCACCATGTTTTTCACATCGGCTGTGAGATGGGTCACAGATTAACAGTGATGGTGATGACTGGAAAAAACCACCTGGTCTCCTTACATACACCTCTCTCAGCCACTCTTTCATCATCTCTTCAATGAGGAAATGATGAAAGAGTGTTCTTTTATACACAATCCACGCCCACACTTCCCCCTTTACCGTTCTCATGGTGGTCTCAAACGTCCGCAGTAACAACACACATAGGTCGCACCACACTATAGGGCGCGCCGCACATTTTGAGGGGAAAAAAAATACATTTATATGCGCCTTATTGTCGCGAAAATACGGTACTTAAATTCCTATAGTTGCCATATTGCTTTTGCGGCACACTTCATTTTCCCATGCTGATCTCTTTTTCCAGCAGCATTGCCTATCTATCAAGATCTCTTGTCATGACAGAACTGTAGGTCAAGTAGGGATGGAACGGTTTATGAAAACCATCCGAACCGTTCAGTTCGACTGTCTCGGTTCGATTTGCATGTGTTGGGTTCGGTTCATGCGCTGCTCCTTTTTCTCACAGAAGAAGCGATTACACTCCAGAGCAGAAGGTGGCGGTACTGCGACCAAAGCCAACCAGTTGGGTGTAGCAGAAAAAAATCAGTTGTTGTGGAGAATTGTGTGGGTATGGCGAGTGGGAAACAACAGGAGTTAGAAGACGCGCCAGCAGCACTTTATAGGTCTGCTGTATGGGACCACTTTGCATTTAGAGTGACCTACGATGATGGTGGAAAGAAAGTTGTGGATAAAAGTGCAACAGTGTGCAAGCATTGTGCAACACGTTTTGTTTATGCTAACAGCAACATGACCAACATGTCAGGCTAACCCCGCAATCCCACATACTCCGTCAGCACTCCGCCCCGCTGCGTTTCAGACCGCCTGCACAAAGCAAAGCCTACAGCCTGTGGGACGGGAGCGGAGCCTACAGCCTATGGGAGCGGAGCTCCGCTCTGAGTTCCTTGGAGATTGTAGAGGGCATGCGCAAGATGATTAAATTCAAAGCAGCAAAACATGTGGACATGATCCAGGGTTTCCGCAGATCATTAAAAATTAAAAATAATTACAATTCATTAATTTTTGGGGATTTTTTCATTAATTTCATTAATTTTTATGGGATTTCAGTGTAACAATCAACATATACCGAACCGACCCGAACCGAAAACCGTGACCACGAAACCATGAACCGAACCAAATGGATTTTGTGAACCGTTCCACCCCTAAGCTCAAGGCATGGTTATTATTTTCTCTTCTTTTTTTGTTCATCACAGCGAAAAACAACAGCAAGATCCCAATGGTGAAGCTCTCTGTGTGTGGCACAACTATCATGAACTGCAGCACTAACACAACTCCACACAGTACAAATATGGTTGACAGGAGCGGGCAGGTTTGTCACAAAACAAAACTTCATTTATGCACCATTTGATATTAGTCTCTCATAAAATACTAATAAGATAAGAAGATGACACTACATATTTAAAAGTTCAAAGCATATTTTTATTTTTGAAAAGCACTGTATGTTGAGCTCAGGAGTTAATAATAATAGCTCCACTATAACAGAAACATTTTATTAGAACAGCAATTACCTGGTAGCGGAAAGTTAGTTATAACAGTATTTTTTGGTTTTCTGATTAATTCTTGTTAGACTAAATTGGATAAACCTCAAAACAGGTTTTGTAAAAAAAAAAATGTGTTCAGTGTCCTACCTCTTTTAGTCTCTAAGGCTGAGATTCATCTCATTACTTGTGCCTCAGTGTAGGGCATAAGCTCAAGGAGCTTCTGAAGGGTAGAGCAAAACAGCTTCATCTTATATCTAGGGGAAACACAACAAATCTCTAGCCTTTAAAGATTTATTTCTTTCAAGGGCTCCTTTGTAAATCAGTTGTTACAATCTGTGCCTTTAAATACACTCACAGATTTAAATATTCTGCCATTGAACACATCTACACAAACTCTACGATTTTATTTTCAAATGATCTAATCCATTTTCATTTGTTTGTCAATGACCAATGAGAACGATAAAGCAAAAAGGACATTATGCTGTATGAAATCATTTGCCTTCAGAGTAAACCTTTAAAACTAAAAAGACAATACAGAACTAAATTTTTAGTTAAATACAATTTTCTGATCCCTCTGTTTACAAATACTCAAAGATAAATTTTGACTAAAATAAAAGCATAATAAATTTAATGTTCATTATGAAAAAAGTGACAATTTTCACACTTTATCAGCACTGGTCTACCCCCATTTTGGCGATGAAACACCGTGCTTAATTTTTGCTATACTTTCTCAAGGGACTCTGCGCCCAACTGTATTGTCTTCTTATGGCGCAGAGGATCCGAAATGAACTGTTTGACTCACTGGCCAAGTGGACCAGTGGACAAAATTATTTACCAGCCAAGTGTCATGATGTTACAAAGTTCAGACCTAAATGTAGAAAACCGAACAGAGAGACCAGGGAAAAGGTTTAACGGGTTTTATTGAAGAAGTTTAGCAGAGGGAGAAGTGTTGCTCTGAACACTGCTCAACCAGAACTGTAAAGTGAGGGGAAGACACAGCGGTTAGTTCAGGCTCAGTGGGGAATTTGACTCGAGAACGTGGGGAAGAGGATTTGGTTGCAGACTCACGTTTCCAGAGAAGTTGTTGAATCCTTGACTCCTGTCTTTGTGCTCCGGTTCCAGTGTTTGTCTGATTCAGTGGAGGGCAGAACAGGGTTTACCCATAATGCGGTTGAAAGTTGGTGAACGAAGAAACTGACTGCCACTCAGATTTCCTGCGGTACTTGAATGGGTCGTAGTGGAGATTATCTCTTTCTCAGTGAGAAGCTCAAACAATCTTTTGGGGAAAGTGGATCCAAACCTCCTGTTTGAATCCCAGCTCAGTTTGAAGCTCAGTTGATCCTTCCAGGGAGTGAAGGTCTGAGAAATCCAGTGTGCAGGATGACTTCCTGCCGAGCGGCAAAGAAAAAAAACAATGTTAAACTCAGGTTGACAAAAAGCTCAGCTTGACTCAGCAAAAAACTCAGCTTGGCTAGAGTACCCTAAACTGGCAAACACTCTGGCGTCGAAGTAGTGGCGGTCAGCAGCTTAAGAACACTCCGTTTAACGAGGAAACCATCAGCAGGTGTGTGAGGAGGCGGACCAGACCCCGGCACCTCCTGGTGGATGAAGGGAGACAAACACAGAAACACAAACACAAAAACAGGAGTCCTGATACCAAGGATTATTTTTACAGGCCAGAAAAAAAATACATGTTCTCTCATATAATTTTAAGGAACAAATTATCTCTTTAAGGCATTATGTTTAATGCAAACAAAGTAGCAGTTAACAGTAATGTAGTTTCATTAAACAAAGTTTAAATTAAGAATTTCATTCAATCTCATTCAAAAAAGTGCAAAATACTTTTATCTGATAGAATGACCATAACGTAACCCGTCCAAAAAACGGCAGACTATTTTCATTTGTTATGTAGTCCATATATAAAGGCGTAGCCTTTTTTCAAATGGCATGGGCAGAGTAAAGCAATGTTTTCATCTTTGCGGTGTGCTCACTGTACGTACATCTGTCTATTGGCGTGTGAGCGACACAGGGACAGAGAGAGACTTACCAAAATAAAAGAAGAAAGGACGTGACCAAAGCTCAACTTTGGTTCAAACATTCACTTACCTTGTGGCGGATGCTGCTCGTGCATGAACTCTCCAAATGAAACATTTTGTCACATTTAATGAGTGAGGAGTTAATTTCTGATCCTGTGTGTGTACAGCAACACAGATGAGTTGAACCTGTATTGCAATAGTCATTAAGCAAGCAAGTTGTCCCTTTGTTGAAACTCAGTAATCATGTCTTGACATGTTGTGCCTTAGTCAGAATAGGGTGTCCAAGTCTGGCTTTTCTGATTTCCTCTTATTTGAACTGTCTCAAAGTGGTACTGACACTAATGGTGAAGAACAGTCAAGGATTTAAGTCTTGGTTTGAACACAGTTTACTTCCACATATAGATATTGACAGCCACAGAGCTGGGGATGTAAGGACAACTAACACAATTTAAAGCTAGTATTTATAACCTGTAAAACCCTGCATTAAATCTCACTTGTGTAAGATGTTAGCTTATAGATTTGAGTCTGGTAAATTATTTTCTTTTATTTATTTATATTAAAAAAAGGCATTTGGAAGTTGTATGTTAACATTTATGGGTCATTCAGTATGTATTGCATGTCCATTTCTTACAGAAAATGCCAGTCGCTGGAGCAGAAGACGTCACTGTATTTGGACAAGGAGTGGAGAAGTCTCAGGGTATTTCTAAAGCACCTTTTAATGGAACTCCAGAGGTGGGAGGTATGGAGCCAACTTGTATGGTGTCATCTCCATGTCATTTATTTGTTCTGCCCATCCCCTGGACCAGGTGAGTCCAATCTGCACAGTGAAGTGAATTGGACTCATCTGGCTCAGTGGCAGAACAAATACTTGACATGGAGATGACTTATTGACTCCACATCTCCCTCCTCTTGAACTTGTTACCAAAATATTTCTGTAATTGTTTAGCCTCCTAAAGCTCTATCTGACTACTTTACTTTCAGAGACCTATTTTGTACCTGACACACAGCCCAGCTCAGCATGTAACACGTAGGTCAAAGAGTACGCCTCTTTGCAATTTAAAAACAGTGTTCATATAAATAGAACATATCAATAGAGGTCTGTTGTTTCATGTTGCAGGAAATCAAACTGGAGCAAATTATCCATGTCTGAAATGCTAACAATGCCAACTCAGAAAATGGGATCAGTACCGGGTAAAGACATTTAATAGTTGATATCAACATGGCTCATTTCTGTTACTCTAGGCATTGTGGACTTAAATTAATGAACAAATCTTAAATATGCAGATGATCTAATTATAAGTGTTATTATTTTTCTTTTATTTAGAGCCTAATTGGGGTACTTTTGAACCCCAGAAGCACTGCACTTCCTCAGGACGGATGTCAGTTCCTGCCTCAAGTCTTAAGCTCCAACAGCAATTCCATAATGAACTCAATGAGCGCCTTCAGAAGGTCCTTAATGATGTGAGCAAAGATCCTCCCCGACAGGAATCAACTGATCAACAGAGAAAAACTTCTGATTCCAAAAGGGGCTCTGACAAAACAAAGTTATACAACACACGTGGTTCCAAGAGTGTTCCAAAAATACAAAATACTCAGAGAACCAGTGTCTCAAAAAACGCAAAAAGAGAGGAGATGTCACTTCAGGTGGACATTGGTCCAACAAAAGCTTCAGATAAGAAGACCTGCACAAATAAAACTGTTGAGGACCACAAAGAATTTGAGGCCAAAGGTTGCAAAAAAACTGCAATTTCAACCAAAGAAAAAGTAGGAATTCCATGTTTTAATTCATCTCAATAAGCTTTCTTAATATTCATAATTATTTAATTAATCGGATTATTCTCGTTCATTCTCTTAATTTAGAGCAACTCAAATGTCACAGCCACCATGATGAAGCGTATCTCCAGCCATTATGAGATTGAAACCAAAACCCTAAGAAAAAACAGCTCAGATAAAAGTTCTCCAAGTTGGATTCCCCCGCTAACAGACAGGTATGCTCATTAAGGAACACACTGGATTATTTTCTCTCTTTAGATCAACTCATCTCACTTAGTATAGAACAGCACCACATGTACCATACTGTGTGATTGTTCTTATTTCTTTATCTGATAGACCAATCTTTAACAAGGAGGTGATACCTGCATGTAGAGTAAGTCTTCAACTAATGTCTTGACTTTACCTAAGAGTTGACTTTTTGCACTTCTTTGCTCTGCTCGTTTAACTGAAGATATTGTTTATATGCATCAGAAAGACAAACTTGGAACCATTAGCCTTGGAAAACTCTTAAATTCTACCAGAGGATCTGACAGGTAATGCAACAGTTTGACAAAAACCTGGAAAAATTGTAGGGAAATGATCAATCCTGGGGTTGAAAATTAAGAGCGTTGTATTTAATTCTTCTGTTTTGTAGGAATGATAGCTTTGCATTCAAAGTTGATTCACCGATCTCCGTTAGGGTAACAGCTTGTTTTTATTTTTATTTCTTTCCTATGCATTTCTTTTCTTGGATCCCACATATTATTTCATAACCCTTGTTCCTTTACTTTTTCCCTCTTTCCTTCCATATGTTGTCTCATCTCTCTTTTTCCTCTTTACACCCTTCCTTCCTTCCTTCCTTCCTTACTTACTTACTTACTTACTTACTTACTTACTTACTCTATATTCCCAAATACACTGCTAAAAACAAAATAAATCAAAGGACACTTAAAATTATATCAATATTAAAAATCCTGGATATTCATACTTGTATATAATGGGTTTTGTTTTTAGCAACAAAATGGAGTCCCATTATTTGATGAAAATAGATTTCTTCATGATAAAATCTTATGATCAAGAAAAAAATGATTTGGCATCCCAGTCCAATTTCCTAAAATGTGATCAATGGAACTCGACATGGCGCTCAGTGGTTTGTTTTACCCTATGTTCCTGTATCAGACCATGCTCATTATGAACTGATGGACCCTGTCCCGAGTTATCCATACCAGAGCACAGCTCAGCTCCTGGACACTCTGAGGTGCATTCTATCATTATATGGATGTCTAATTGACTTAAACATGATGTGCCACAGATATTGGATTTAGGTCAGGGTACCATGGAGGTCAGTCATTGGCTTTAATCCCTTTTTCCTCCAGTAATTGCCTGCATCCTCTTGTCAAACAAAGCTGGGTATAATTGTGCTGCAGTGGGAACCTAGAACCGCCTGCATGGTCAGGTCCTGATTCCTAATAAAATTCAGGATGCTGTTGTTTATCCTCTACAAGTCTCTGAGTCTTTCACATGTATCACACAAGCTCAGAGCGAACATTTTGTCATATGTTTAGAGAACAGAGTGCCATAGCTCAATTTGCCAATTCTACTGTTCCCTAGCAAATGCCAGCCATGCTCACCAGATATGGGCAGTGAGCACAGGGCCTGCTAGAGAATGTCAAGCCCTCAGATCACCCTCATTAAGATAGTTTTTTTTTTATCTTTGATTTTATTGACCACATGATTTTTATGGTTGATTTTTATCTTTGATTTTATTTGCACTGTGTAGCACTTTGAGATTTTTCTTAATGAAAAGTGCGGTACAAAATTGGATTTATTATTATTATTATTATAGTTTCTAATGAGAATGAGAAATTCAAGCTTTTGACTCTCTAGAGATCAATTTATAGGGCCCTGGCAGAGCTCATTCTGTTCCTCATTTTCTAGAGGTAGAGACCAGTCCTGCTGATGGTTTAAGGACCTTAAACAAATGATTAACAATTCCCTCTGCTGATAAACTGAACAGATGAATGTTCCAGATGTTTAAGTTACTTAATATTATACTCTCTGAAAAGTGTTCCCTTGATGTTTTAAGTAGTGTATTTGGCATAAATTCATTTTGAGCTGTAGTGTTTTCTACATGAACAATGCAGTCGGTAATTATGAATGTTTTAAATGTTCTCTTTGACTTTAGGGAGAGAATCAAACCAAATCAAGCAGGTAAACCTAATTATTTTATACAGAATTTGATAATTAAGGTAAAATGAAATCCTCAGAGGTTTGACTTCTGAGATTAAAAAAAAAAAAGTTGTAGGACGTGTTTAATTAATGTTTGTTGTTTTTAAAGTGGCTACAACAACTCTACAATTCACACCTCAGCTAAGAAAGGACAACCTGTGGCAAAGGTAAGCTGAGATTTTAGGTTGTGTTTAATAAAGAGTAGTCAAAATAATTTAGTTTGAACAAGATTGGCTGCTTCTTGACCTTTTACATCTGCAGTTGTCACCTTGTTTCTTGCAGAAGAAGCTACATGTGAAAAAGCATCTGTTCAGTGACACTGACACAGACAATGCCCCGACAGATATCAGCTGGCTAAGAGAATCCTCCAGAAAGTCCAAAGCTCAAGTCATTACGTACACCAGACACGCTAAGCTCAAACCCAAAACAGCCCCACCTCATTCTCCAGGTCCATAGACTTGGATTTATTAAAGGAAAAGTTATCATTGGAAAAAAAAGACATAGATGATTCTTAACATAAAGTGTGCTAGGATCTATCTTCTGTTTATTTACAGACACACCCCGAGATTTGCAATCAATATCTTCAAAAGGTGTAAAGGGCGAAAGCAAACGTATTCAGGTAGGCCATTAGTACGTCCCTGAAGTTAGTGCAGCACTATCCCTTTTTGCCACTGTGTGTCACTGTAGTATAATCTGTTTATAGAAGATTATCAATCCTCCAAAGAAAGTGAACCAAGTAGCAGATCTCAGACCACAAGTGGCTACAAAGAGGCCTAGAAGAGCAGCAGCCACCACTACAAAAAGTTACCAGGAACCCAAAACAGATGAGAGTGATTCTGAAACAGAAGAGCCTCCATCACCCAAGGCAAAACTGCTTTTTTATTTCTAATTTTTTTTATTAAAACAAAGAAAATTTCAATCAATACAAGTTTATCTCATAAAGCACTTGCACATTGTGTAAATTTCTCTGATCAAAACATTTTTCACCGTTTTGATTGATCTGTTTTGCAGGCAAATAGTTTGTAAATTTTTGTTTTAATTTCACACAGTTCTATAGCTTTAAAATACATAATACATATCTATTTATTGCTCTTACACAGTGAAAAAAACTGTTTTTTATACAAACTTTTTTAGCAAATATATCTGTTCTAGTATATAAATATTATTAAAACTTTTATATGCTCAATTAACACAATTATTTTTAAAATATCAGATTTGACATATGATATAACACAATCAGAGTTAGATTTCACAAATTAGCTTTTCTTTCTGCCCGTCAAATAGCATTCATCCACTTGTAACATGAAGAATCCAGAAAAGGTGAATGGGGTTGCTACAGCAAAGAAGAAAAAGACAGCACACAAACAACCAACTGATATGAAACTATCAGAGAAACAGTCTGTGTTGGATGCTTGTCCCTTCTCCAAAGTAGAGGTAAATATTACATTTTCATATTAATATTCCTAGTTGAACATCACAGATCTGAATAACATTCCTTTTGGTTTGTTTGTTTATAGATTTGTTCTGCTGGGCAGCAGAGAAAGCGAGTGGAGAACTGTGCTGAAGATCCACCTGTAAAGAAGAGTAAACACAACCTCTATGACCACCCTGCAGAAAAACACAGCCGGGAAGATGGGAGCAGCTTGACAGATTCCAAAAAAGCGCATTTTAAGGTGAGAGGTCTCTGTGTTATTGGATCTTTTGTGTCCTGTTAGATGGGTCGTTGCTGTGCTCTTGGGGTAATTTTGGTCAGCCACTTCAAGCTCACAGCTTTTCAATGTTTTCCCAATATGTAGATACCTGCTTGCATCATGGTTCACTGGACTCTTTAGATGGATCTGATAGATCTTAATCGCACTTGGCCCTTTCGCATTTGGCCCTAATTTTTAGGATCTTAGCATGATGTCTGTCTTTTCAAGATCTTTTGGTGCACTTCATTTTGTCAGGCAGGTCATATTGAAGTGATTTCTTAACCAAGAACAGGTGTGTTAGGGTTTAAAATTAATCATAGACATAACTAAGACAGCTGTGTTAAGTAGTGAGAAGGATGAAAATATTAATTTAAAAATGGGGAAGTTTAATGGGATCAAATTTGGGGCAAATAATACTGTTTTAAAAGTGTATATATTTCTCCACTGATGTCATTATGATTTGCAGTATGGAAAAAAACAATGATTCATTAATTATAAGTAATTAGCAATCAAGTGATGAAATTATGCTGTGGGGTATATACAAAATCTAAATGTGGTAGTAAAGGTGTAAATGAGAGATCTTCCTTTACTTTTTAGTTATAATAAGTTGCTGGATAATTCTGCAAGGACAAACTTCAGAGATACATCCAGCAGTTAAAAGTTTACAGCCGTGCTGGGGAGCTGGAAAGGCAAAGGTAGACAAATTGGCGTTGGCTGCAAATAAATGTGGACTGGAAATGAGATTAAAAGAGAAGAGAAATAATGTTGCAGTGCTCTATTCAGCTACACCTTCGTGATTTTTCTTAGCATTAATGTTAACCTTGATATCATCAAGAAATTAAGGTGTAATAGAATTTCAATAGATGTAGTAAATCACAGAACATCAACAGATCATACCTTTTAATATACAGATAATTATATGGATTCCTTCTCAGGTGAAAAAGGATTCTCCTATTTTCATTCCGAACTACAGTAAATGTATCATTGAAAGAAAGAACATCTGATCATTTAGTTGTCCTTACAGTTGAAATACTTACAATTTTGATGGCGCACAGCAGGTATAATAAAACAGGTTAGAGGGAGTTCTTATCTGCTTAGATTCACAGTCATCTTTGATATTGGTTGTGGGTATCTCATCCAAAAGCTGCACAGATGTATTATAAAAAAATGTATTCACTTTCATTTGCTCTTATCTCATTTATTCGTTGAATTCATGCAAGTTCCTGCTCTAAAAAAAGAAGGAAATTGAGTTACAAATTTTCTTGCTGAACTGAAATCTGAAAATTGAAATCATGATGGAATTATGGATACTGTTTTTAGGATATCTAAAGGGAAATCTGTGATTATAGTACAGCTCAGGGCCTTATATCTGCACACGTGTATTTCTCTAAAGGAAGGTGCAACCAGGGGAAAGTGTTACGTAGAGAGGGGTTGAGTGCATGGGCACACAGGCAGTCCTGCTGTATATTGTTTTGTGATGGAAATGTGTGAAAGATGCAGGATTTCTTTCCACCATCTTCACCAGAGGCAGAGAAAAGAGTGGGAAAGAGAGGAAGGTTCTGTGGAGGAGGCCAGCATTAATGAGCCATGATGGTTTTAGCCACTGGTTCAGTTGCTACTTCCTCACTTAAAGTGGTTCTAATGGAGACTGTCAATAATATATAATATCTGAACCATACACCCCCGATAAACAAAAACTAATAACTTATTTGTTGTGACCCATTGATTCAAAAGGGATGCCAAATAATTATTTTAGATCAGAAAGATGAATCTGTTCGTTTGTGGTTTTTTTTTTTTTATAATTTCTATCTTTAAACTTAATCTTTTTTTGAGTAGCTTTTAGATCATGTAAATGACTAAATTAATGTCAGATTATAGTACTAGACTGGGCACATGATACAGACTTGTTTTTATCTAATTTCAATACATTTAATATTTATTAACTTTTACAATGAAAACAACAAATAATTTTCCAATATAACCAAATCATTGAATATGAATCTTCTGTCCCTAATTGAACCACAGCTGCGGGTAGAGCTGCTGACTTCAGTTCTCCTAAATTAAATCCCATCCTTGGCTAAGCCAATATTAAAAATCAGATGCAGTAACCTCATTTTTACCTTTGGAGGGTGTTTTAACATTAGAAGTTGCGGCCTAGTGGTTAAAGCATTGCGCCCTAACCACTAGGTTTTGAGTTTAAGCCCCACTTCTACAGCCTGCTACTCTGGGTCCCTAGCAAAGACCCTTAACCCCAAACTACTCCGTGGGCGCTGCACAATGGCAGCCCACTGCTCCCCAAGGGGATGGGTTAAATGCAGAGAGTTCATTTGGACTTGTGACAGTGTACTGACAATAAAAGCTGTCAAAAACAAAACAACATATGTGCAGTAACATGTCAAAAATATACCTTTGACATATAGGTAACACTACAAGACATTTATTTATACAGTTTATTAGCAAAAAGGTTGATTAAAAGGCAAATAGTCTTTTGAGAACAAAGTGAATCAGCAGTGGTCTGAGGAGGTGGGAACCAAAGGTCGACATCTATTTAAGATACAAAAAAATGGCGGGAGAAACAAAGGAAATTGGAGAAAAAGCAGTCCTACGTTTATGATTAGACACCGTAATATAAAACTTTAAATATCTTGGTTAAACATCCAACAGGCAGATGGGATTGTAGAATGGATTTAGAAACAGTAGAGCATAAAGCAAGAAATAAGGAAGTACGATGTGAAAATCATTTATAGGTGTATTTGTTAAACATGAAGTAGAAGATTTGTACGATTTTTTAAGGGAAACAGGATTATTTGCAAGAATATAAGTTATATTTGTTTGAGAATCTGGACCATGCTACAGCAAAGTAGATGGCAATAACGCATCTAAACATTTGATGCCATCCGCCAGTCATCCCACTTAGAAGAAGAATTCATACAGCAGTAATCAGGCCTTTTTTCCTCCCTCAATAATGAAAATACTTATTCACAAACTGTATGTTTTGTTTAACTTATGTTGTCTTTAGATAATTTTTGACATTCGTTTGATGTTCCAAAGCACTCAAGTGTGGCAACCATTCAAAAGGCAAACAATTTTTCACACAACTGTGCTTTAAAGTTGTGTGTCTGAAGTTGACAAAGGCTTTTCAAACGTCATTACATCACCATGCTGTCAAAAAGGTTCAATGATTCAGTAATCTTAGTGAATGTTTATTATATTTTTAAACAAAATGTAAAAAAATGTTTAAATAACTGCATTATTAGCCTGGCATTTAACAATAGAGAAAATGTGAGAGAAGGATTCTTTTTTTTAATTCATTTTTATGTATGCTAATATCTGGCCTTAACAGCAGCCTCAACAGGTTACGCCTGGGAGCGTTGCTCAGGAAACTCTGATGTTGAATTAGACAAATGTCTTACAGGGTCGAGAACAAATGAGCACTTTGAAGAATTCGTTGGCTGGCTGCCTGACCTCTTTCTCTACATCCCCTCCTTCCATTGAACATATGAGAAGTAAGTTTGAGTGGAAAGCTTTTAACCAACATCAGAGTGAGACCACAATAGTTTAATGTCTTTGATGTCAGCTGGCGTCTTTTAATTCAGTGGTTTCATTCAATCACACATTTGTATCCTTAATTTGATTTTGACTTTTCTTTTAGTGGAAATTGTTTTAGATCATTCACAATTACTAATCTGATTTCGAAATTGAATTAAACTTTGTTAAAATTGAAGTAATAAGGGTGACTTATTTTAGAAGGACTGAATTATATGAAAAAAACTGGTCTGAGAAGAATTTTTGCACATTTGTTCTTTTACTTTCTGGTATTGAACTGTTTCTGTTTTAAACAGACTTTGTTCTGTTAAATGTTGAACCTGTAAACATACATGTTCAGTTGACTCATTCACAGTGTGGATGCTGTGTCTTATGCAGAAATCACTTATGCTCAGCAAAGCCTTTACTATGTATGTTGACCCTCTGTGCTCTGACCAATATCTGAAGCTGGCTGTTGGAACATCTGTGTTTTCTTTGGACACTCACAGCTGCTGAGAGGTCAGATCCAACCTTGGGATTGACCTGCTCCACTGTCCTCAGCCCGCGGGGGTCCCCACTCCCTATCTTCCTAAATCCTCCCTGCCAGGACACCTCCTCTCAAATCCTGCTGCTACCCAACGTTCGCCCACCAGTCGGCCATAAAGGGAAATGTAAACCGTCTTCTTTCTGCAATGCAGAGAAAAAGCAGAGTTCTCAGAAGACTCAGTGTGTCCCCTCTCCCTGTTCACTGGCAGGTCAGAGCCCTGCACCCATTCCCCCCACTGGACTAAGTGCTACAGAGGTATGTAAACCACTTCACACTGAAAATTCATGTGACACCTACAAGGTTTCAAACGTTAGAATCATCTTTAGGCCTTTTGACCATATTCTCTCTTTCTAACTTGATCAAACTTCTAGTAGTTCGGCAAGCCATTTTTTAATTATAGATTTGCTTTTGCTCCTTTTAATCATGTTTATAAAAAATAAATGAGTTTCTTAACCTCTGTTATTGACTTACCAGTCATAAATTCTTAAAACTCTCATAAAATCCTGAATTAAAATAGTATAGAGACTCAAATTGCTTAAAGGTAGGAATTAACCGCCATTGTTTTTTGATTAAAAGGTTCTACATAGATTAGCTGTAACAGCCAAACTCACTATTCTATAATAGAGTAACCTCTGACCACTTCTAGAAACCAAACTATTCTTGGGAATTTGTGATGTCAGAAATTAAAAATATCATGTAATAATGTTAAAAATTTGATTCCTAAAGATTTTATGAACAGTAAAATAGTATGATTTAAATTATCTTTATGACTAAAGTTTGATAATATTACTGTTGTGCACCCTCGCTTCCTGATATTCTTTAGAACAGAGGTCTTCAACAGGGGGTCCGCGACCCCTAGGGGGTCCACAGAGGTACTGCATGGGGGTCGTGAAACTTTTGGTTGATTAGTCTTTTTTTTTATATTCTCCCCTGCAATTTTGTCCACTAATTGAAATTTCTTTAAATCCACATTAACATGAATTCGACACACTGTAGTAAACAGATAAATGGAGGCAGATGATTTCTTTCAGTCATCAATGAACACATTAGCGACACACAGGATCTCTTTCAAGCTGGGCACCGTTTCATTCACAACACCTGTCCCATCAACCAGGAATCAGAATCAGAAATACTTTAATAATCCCAGGGTGAAATTACTCCATCTTAAATAGAGTGACTATAGGACCACTTTGATATAACACAATTTCATACAATATACGTAATTAGGGGGTCCCTGCTCCATCTCGCCATCAGTTTGGGGGTCCTTGGCCTGGAAAACGTTGAAGACCCCTGCTTTAGAAAATGTCATTATTGCTGCTCGTCAACAATCTTAGAAAGACTTTGTAATTAGAGAATGTCTTGGTATATCTCCTCACAGCTGTATTTTATCACACTTTTCTCTCTTTATTTATTTTCAGATTGTTGCAGAGCAGAAGCATCTGTCCTCAGTGCCTCAGTCCCTTTTGTCTCCATCCACACAACCACTCTTAACATCAACCCTTATAGAGTCAGATAAGGCCCCAGTGCTATCTCCATCTCAGTTACAGTTCCCCAGGGACACTTTAGCCAGCGGTTGTCACCTTGAGCTCAGTAAAGTGTCCTCAGTTTCCCTGAGTCCAATAAGCCACTTGTCTCCAACGTCATCGGTGCTCAGCGGGAAAAAGAACATCTCCACTATGACCACGTCTTATAAAGAGGTTTTTATCTATCAACCTGAATATTTTAGCTTTTATATTTGCCCAAGTCTGGAAATTTGGATAGAATTTGAAGTGTTTTCAAGTTTTCTGGAGAAACCACAATTATAGTTGAAAAGCTAACATGTAGGAACCATTGATTAGGATATTGGTACATTGTTGATCTGTGTAGAGCATTTAAAAAAAATGGAAAATTTCTGACTATAAAACTGGTGTCTAACACTTCACTATTCACTCTGATAGAAAACACCGCTCATGCACAAGAACCTTAAACACACGAAGCATCTTGTCTCAGGTAAAGTGTTTTTTTGTTTACCTTTGTGCTTTTTGTCTGAAGTTCTTAGAGGCCATTAAATAAAGAAGCACATCTGAAGGTCATTATGTCACCAGTATGATAGTGTTGGCACAACGAATCATTTATTACTGCAAATCAGAGGTGTGCGCTTCAGTTACAGTAGATATGACTCGCATTTTAAACAACTAGACTAAACTTGTTGATTTATGTAATACTTTCACACCATGACTTATGACTGCACTTGGACTTGAGTTGTTTAACTTGAAGTTATTTGGTAGAGTATTCCTGTCATCGTGAGCCATCAGGAAAGCATGTGCAAGGTCTGACAAGAAAAGACAAAGGCATCACTCAAATAAGGCTTAGGCCACTATGTACCATTAATCTGCTCTACTGTGTTTGGGGGCTTTCAGTTGGAATATAAGTTCAGACAGGTCAAGTGTTACATATCATCATCATCATCATCATCATCTTTGCTTGTCTGGAGAAAGAAATATAAGAACTGCCTGCAGTATTATACAGCAACAGGCCAGATGTGTGGCTATTGAACTGGGTGATGGTTAGCAACCATATGCGCTTCCTGTGTTCCCTGATGTCACAAGTATGTGTGTGTAGGTTCTTTATTATTTAGGATTAACTGAACACAGATTAGGTTATGTGATTTTTTTTTGTCCATATGCAAATTAGTATTTTAGAACCATTTTTTTTTTTTTTTTTTATCCGATGAGCCTCTTCATTAAGTAACATTTCTTAAACATTCTAGCATAGTAAAGACGCCCCACCTGCCAGCGGCCAAAATCATCTAACCTCCATCAATGCCTCAGGCCCTAGAACTGGCTGGCCAATCACAAAGCAGAGATGTGTTTTGAATTTCTGGATGCCAAGTGGGCGGGGTTTTGAGGGTGTGACGACAAAGCTGCGTGACGCTGGAGAAAGCACAACAAAGAAGATGGCAAAAACTATTGAACAGTTCTTGTTCTTACTTTTACTCTTTTTCTTACTTTTACTGTTTTTTCAGGAAAACAAAAGCACATTTCAAATGTATTAAAAAATCTCAGAAACAGTATTTTTCTAGTAGTAGTATTTTGTCAAGTGACATGTTTAAAACTCAATATTAAAAGTTCAAGATTTCAGTTGGACTTCAGACCACCTTGACTTTGGATTTGACTTCAGCTTTGATGTTTTTACTTGCACCCTGATTTGAGACTTGATGCTTATTTTGATTTGCAAAAAAATGACTTGGTCTCACCTCTGCTACAAAGTAGCTGTTTTACATCCTGACATGTCTTTTAGGACCCGCTCTTAAGCGCTGCGTCTCACTATCCAGTAAGTCAGAGGAAGACGAGAATGAAGAGGAGCGGAAGAAGAGCAAGATTAGAGGCCAGCGTTCTCCTCGAATGAAGCCAAGAAAACTGTTCAAGTCTTGTAAGAAATATTACTGCTGTTATTAATATCAAATGCTACACATTTTATCAGGTGTTTGTTCACTTAAAAGCTTTAATTCTAACTGATGACTTCATTATGTTTTTATCAAACATTTTCTTTAGTTTCAGCAATGTTTTGAAGATAAATCGGATCTTGTTGCAAAATGATTGTTCCTATTAACATCGAAATATATATTTCTGGATATTTTCTACTTGAAGTTGAAGAGGTTTCTGTTGAAGATGAGCTGAGCCACATGAGTTCCAGTCACTGGGAGACTGAAGAAGTGTATGGAGACTTGGAGATGGATGGGGATTCAGAGCTTCCAGAAGAGACTCTAAAGCCAAAAAAACTTTGTCAGCAGTTCACCTCTGAGCTGAAAAACAAGTTGCAGGTTAACATCCATACATTTATACACACAAAAAGAAAATAAAAGTGTTTTTGTATTTAAGTTAATCTCCTTGCCCTCTTTGAAACCATGTACTACACCAACAGAAATAATCCTGTTAGGCTTTATTGAGCTGTTTGTTTTAGAAAGCATTGTTTACCTACAGGAATAGACTCTTCTGTGACTAATCCTCATCTCATTTGTGATCAATCTTTTCAGAACCGTAGCCATTTAATGGAGATCTACAACAAACGGTCTTCCAAGGCTGTCCAGCACCACATTTCATCCATTGGAGTCCAGTTTAACGAAAACAGGTATCTTTCGGTCAATTTTACTGCCTTGAACAAACTGCTTTTAATGTTTTTTTTAACCAAATGAGCAAGTCAACTTGCTAAATGTGCAAATGCTCTCCTCTGTACCATTTTGTTAGGTATAATAACTGGTTGCTTCTCTTTGTTCTCAGAATGCTCTTAAACTCCAAACACTGAGTATTTGCTTGCTGTATAGAATCCACATCCTCAGTTCTCTGATTTTGTGTGAGATAAAAAAAAATCAGCTTAATTTCTTCTTGGATTTATTTCTGTGGTTATTTGTGTTTTTGCTCTGGACAGAATTCAAAGGCTGAGTGAAGTTCAAAATACCCTTGTAGAGGAAATCCAGAAGATGGAGCAGGATGTTAACTTGCTAAAAAACATGGAGAAAGATCTGGCTGTGGGTCCCTTGTTTTTTATATTTATTCCTTGGTTTGAAAAGCTATAGGAAAAAGAAAAACATTTGAACAATAATCGCAATCTACATAAATTTGACAGTAATTGTTTTGGTATTTTTTTCTCTTTGCAGATAAACTGGGAAAAGCAGATTACAACTTTCCATTCTTACCAGGACTGTGAAACAAAGAGGTGAATAAAAAAAGAGTTATGTCATTATTTAGCCAATACGATCTTATCATTGATTTTTCCTCAAGCTTGGACTAAAATACTCAGTAAAATGCTGAACAACACACTTGTTTATTCAATAGAACAAGAATTAAAGGGCTTGACTAGAAAACAATTCCCCCCTCATCAGAAACTAAATATGTTTTTTCACAGCAGAATCTCTTGTATAAGAGATGTTGCTTCTGTTTCTTTATATAACTGATAGGGCTGCACAGAGTTTGTGCCTGCATGCAGTCCTGGACTATTTAGCCAGCACCCAGATTTTTCAGTGTGGATTATAAATCCCATGCTTCCTATGCTCTAATTGAGACATACTTTGAAATCCAAGCTGTGTCTTTTTTTATGTCTGATTCTAAAATGAACATTTAGTTGTGTTTTGGTGGATAGCTGTACTTACTACAACAGTCCCGTTAATAAATATTGCTCCAAATCTGTCCTTTTGCTGAAACCCAATTAAAGGGAGGTAATAGGACATAGGTGTAGAACAAACATGGATCATACCCTGAATAATAAACATAAACTGTATGTTCTTTGCTTCAAATGTGCTTTGTTGAACGTTTGCACGAGGGCTACGTGTTCCTATACACATCTGTATGTATCACAGTGTTACCACTGTACAAGTGAATTTATGGCTTTAAACACCTCATATGATGAGAGAGATTACCCTGTACTCAGCCGTCATATCCCATTGGGTACATTGAGAAACAAACTGTTGTAATAAACAGTAATGCATTTTACCTCAACTCTGACAGAAAGATGTTAATATGATTTGGAAATAATGATTCAATTGAGATGCACGGATGAAGTGTTTCCGGTTTTCTTGAAACCTAATTATTCTAAATCATATTTTCTTTTTTAAGGAGTTTAGGACATGTAACACATCAAAGTTCTGCAAGTTCTTTGGTAGGAGTTGTAATTTTAAATCCCATAGAAAGCGAAGGAAGTATAAGAATGTCCCTTTTATTATTAGTTTGATTGATGTTCCGAGTACATTTAAATACACGTAGCTGTTTACTGACAAATTTTCCTATGATACTATAATACAATACTAAAGAAAAATAGTACTTTAAAAATTGTCTCCCTGTTTTTATTAATAATTATTTTTTTAAATTGAATTCCCTTATTCATTGTATCAGTCCTTGGGAAGCATATTGCATTCACCTGCAAAACAAAACAAAAACTTGGTCTGTTTTTCTGAATACGAACAGTTTTATCAGAATAGATAAAAGCGTTCTTTTTTTCTGAATTAACAATATCTTTTCATAAAAAAATAAACTAAAAATGTTCTGTTATTCTGAATGAACAAGATAATTAATATAAATATAAACGTTCTGTTTTTCTGAATTAGGATAATTTGAAAAAATAAATTAAAAGTACAGTTTTATCTGAATGAACAGGAAGTTTTATAAAACATAAATACTTGTTTTTTTCTGAATAAACAAGATTACTTTTTTTAAAGAAATAAATAAAAACTATAAGTTTTTTTTAATTGATGGGATAATTTTTATGAGACACCAATAAAAAAGGCCTTCTGTCTGAATTAATGAGATAAACTGAAAAAGAAATTAAGGGGTAAATAACCGTGCTACGAGTAGCACCCAACATACAGGTGTCTTTGTAAAGTGGACAAACTAATAGAGATCACATCTACATAACTGAGAAACAAGAGAGTTTCCTAATGTCTCAATCACAAAAGAAAATAAAGATGAATGGGACATTTTGAAGCTTCTCTCTTGCTTAGAAATCTGCATAGAACATCCACGATGAAATAATAGCAGCATAATCCCATTAATTCAAAGAAGCAGAACACTTTTATTTATTTTGTAACAAGGAGCTTGTTAGTACTTTTTTTTTTTATTGTCAATTATACAGAGAAGCAGAATGCTTTTTTTTCATAGAGCTTCTCGTTAATTCAGAAAAACAGACCAATTTTTGTTTTGTTTTCTAGGTGAATGCAACACGCTTCCGTACAGTCCACCAATAATAAGCTGCCCCTTTTTCTCCTGGAAATGTCTTAGGGCCGGATTTATCAAGATCCAATTTTGCGTGCAGTAATTTGCGCTCGCAAACTGGAATTTTGCGCGAGGGGCTGAACCATGGTTTGCGGGTGATTTAACAAGAGCTATTGCGTAACTGGTGGCAGGTGCAAAACTGTTGGAGACGCCCTATTTAAATGATGGTTTTGCGCGTTTTGTGGTTTTCGGCATGGCGAGTTTGGACAGCAGAAAGCGCAAAAGGAAATTCGACCCCATGGAAATGGAGGTATTGGTGGATGAAGCCAACAAACATTTAAGTGAGCTACAGCAAAGAAGTGTGCCTGTCACACAGAGGAACGCTATATGTGAACAAATCTGTAATAAAGTAAACGCTGTTGGTGAAACCTTGCGAATAGTGGATGAAGTAAAAAGAAGATACCAGGATATTAGAAGGCGAACCAAAGAAAAACTGGCATATAACAAAACATCTGCGAACAAAACAGGAGGGGGCACAGTAGATAAGATGCCTCTGACCAGCATTGAGGAACAAGTACAGCTGACGCTCTGTGACGAGCAAATCACTGGAATTGCAGCTTCAAGATGGCAATGCTGGATAAACGAAATGTTTTGATGATCGTTTCCTCGTTCATTCCAAAAATATTCACACGGAGTGAAAAAATGCGTTCTCTGCGTCTCCTTGCTTCATTTCCATGTCTCCTTCTTGCGGCAATAACCGCTGCCATGTGTGCGCAATTACGCATACAGACCATTTGCACCTTCTTTTGAAACGTGTTAAATATAGAGTCAGATACCGTTAGCAAAATTGCTTTCAGGTTTGATAAATCAATTTGCGAGTGCTAAATTAATATATTTACATGTTCTCCTCCCACAAGACGCACTTTTGCGTGTAAACGCCCCATATTGCATATTCATTGCAGAAAAAGTACTACCGTATTTTCACGACTATAAGGCTCACTTAAACGTCTTTTTTTTCCCTCAAAATGTGCGGTGCGCCCTATGGTGCGGTGCGCCCTATGTGTGTTGTAACTGCGACTTTTGAGACCACCTCATTGAGGAGATGATGAAAGAGTGGCTGAATGTAAGGAGACCAGGTGTTTTTTTTTTCCACCCCTCACCATCGCTGTTAATATGTAACTCCATGCGTGCCCATCTCACAGCTGATGTGAAAAACATGGGGAAACAAATGAATGCTGTGCTTGCTGTTCAACCGCTCGACATCGGTGTGAACCGGACCCAGCAGGTGCAGCAGAAGCAGCGAGTTTACATGCAAAGTCAATGGTTGACGCGCGTATAGGTGCAGCAAAAGGTCCTGCAGCGCTGCTGCTGCTCAAGATGGAAAAATTGAAGTTTTGCTGCTGGACGCGCCGCATCAACCAATCAGAGAAGCAGATCTGGGAGCTGACAGCGAGACAGACACAGCGCTCTGATGACATATGATATTAGATGAAAAAGGCTGGGTGGATGCGTGGCTGAGGCAGGTGTATCTGAGAAGACTAGGTGGTTTTTTCCACGCATCACCATCGCTGCGTGCCCATCTCACAGCCGATGTGAAAAAAAGGTGAATCAAATGAACGCTGTGCTCGCCGTTATCCCGGGGGTCTGACAAAGGAACTTCCACCGCTCGACATCGGTTTGAAGCGGCCGTTCAAAGTAAGGCTGCAAGCGGCGTGGGAGCGATGGATGACAGACGGAGACCACAGTTTCAGGATAATGGGAAGGCAGCGCCGGGCAAGTTACGCCACCGTTTGCGGATGGATTGTAGATGCTTGGACTACTACGTGTCTGCTGGCTCTGTTGTTCAAGCTTTTGCAAAAGCCGGCATTATTTCTGAGGAGCTGCGCTGCACGGAAAGTGACTCTGACAGCGCAGAAGGGGAAACTGGCATGTCTGATTTAGCGCAGCTGTTTAATTCAGAAACAGAGGATGATGACTTTGATGGGTTTGATTAATACTTTGTAATAAATACATGAATAAAGCACAATCATACTCAGGTTTGCTCCCGCTCTATTTTTCTACCTGAAAACTTAATTCAACAGCTGCCTCTGGGCGCGTCTCCTCCTCTTCAGCGCGGTGGCTGGCAGGTGTTTTTTCATCTAAATAATCTAAATCTTGCAGCTATATTTGCTGTGATCAGTGGGAATAAAGTAGTTTTAATATGTTTTTAAGTGAGAAAGTCCACCTGAAAACTTAATAATTGCAGTCAGTTCATCCAGATTATCTATTTCTGTCGTAGGCGCTCAGACCCCCACATACCAGCGTTGCACCGACAGCAGCCTCACCGCGGCTGCTGGCAGGTGTTTTTCATCTAAATAATTTTAACTGCAGGCACCAGGATACCGGCAATAAAAGCGAACATATTCCGTTGGCAGGTTTCAGGATTTTAAGTTAATTTAGGAGTGATCACAGCGCTGTGTCATCTGCGATGTGTCTGTCTCACGGCCAGCTGCCAGGTTTGATTAATACTTTGTAATAAATACATGAATAAAGCACAGTCATACTCAGTTTTGCCCCCGCTGTATTTTTAAATACGCAGTAGAGGTATTTAAAGGTAGTAGAGGACATGTACCTGTATATAAAAAACGCGCCCTATAGTCCGGTGCGCCTTATGTGTGTGTTAAATACAGAAATGGGACACATAACTGAGAGTGCGCCTTTTAGTCCGGTGCGCCTTATGGTCGTGAAAATACGGTAAATGGATAAGAGGCGCTATTTAGCACGTTTTAAAGACCAAATCCTTTTAGCACGCTGTTGATAGATCAGTTTGTACATTTTTTAGCGTGCGCAGTGAAATAGCTCACGTTTTAATACACGCAAACCTTTGATAGATCCGGCCCTTAATGTTATAGGCCTATAGATCAGATTTTTTTTCCTCTTCTCTGGTGTTCCTTAGTCCTTTTTTTGGTCTGTGCTTTTATAGGAATGATACACTGAAGAGAACCTTCCAAAGCATCTATGATCACGGCTTGGACTATGAAGAAGGAGTGTTCAAATCAGAGGTCTAACTCTTAACTACATATCAGACTTAATATTTAATTCTTGTTGCTTTGGCTGGAATAACTGTACTGATTACACCAACATAACTTTACCGACTGACTGAATTCTGGCCATTTTTCCTGAAGTCTTTCTCTACTACTTGCTGTTCTCAGATGGACCTGATCAAAAAGGACCTGAAGTCGATTCAGGACAGACTCCTCGATGAAATGGTGAGTTGATCACAACAGTCTAAAACACGGCTTCCATGTTCTTTCCTTTACTCTGCCATTCCAGCAGGGTAGCTCTGAACACTTCTACATTATGTGAATATAGAACATCTGGTCACCCATGAATTGAATAAGTTTTTATCATTTTGAAAACAAAGAGACCAAGATATATCATTGGTAACATTTATCCTGTCCAATTTAAATGAAAACTAGGACTAACGTCTTGTTAAAGCATCTTGGAACTCATCATTTAACCTTAAAGCTGCCGTCAGTCATTGCAAATTGTAATATTTGCAAGACAGAGTTGGTTCAAAGTTAGTGAGGCATGATGTGGACTGCTTCCAAAGCTGTACAAGAGACTGGATGTTAATATTAATTAGATAAAAAGTTGGTTTAACAAAGTATCTGTCCAAGTTTTCGCACACTAATGAACCCAAGTTGTTGAAGCATTTGTTTTTCCACATTTTTGTCTCTAATAAATCTGTAGATGTTTGAATTGTAACTGTATGGGATTTTATGAAATTATATGCAGAAAGCATTTGTTTTCATTTCTAACATCAGCAAAAAAAAAGAAAAAAAAAAACAATACTGCATTGGAACACTGGTGTGTGAACTTTTAATATTTCGCTATAACACCTGGTATGTAGAACTACAGAAGAGGATTAGGGCCACTGAAAAAAAAAAGTTAACTGATTTTTAAATATTATTTCAGTTTAATACAGGAAAGAAAGTCGGAATTCTGACTTTTTTCATTAGAATTCTGAATTTTTTCTAAGAATTTTAGATCTTAATGTAGATGGGCACCATGAAGGAAGAGATGTGGGAGCACTTAGCTTCACTGACAAAGATGTGAGTTGTTTGGGAGGGCCAGTAACACAATGGTGGAAAATGAGAGAATTAACTGACTTTTTACGTGCCTGAGGGGTCCCCGGTGATGCGATTTCATTCATGGAAGAGCAGAAGTTGATTAAAAGAAAAGAGCTAGTTTAGTCTCTAAAACAGACATGGCTACGGCTTGATGCTTACATTTTTGTTAGCTGTCAGAATTCAGTCAGAATTCTGAAATTAAAGTCAGAATTGTGAGAAAAAAGACAGAATTCTGACATAAAATTTGAAAATCTTTATTTAATTAATTTTTTTAGTGGCCCTAATCCTTTTCCGTAGTAGAACAGCCTGAAAGAATTTTGTATGAAATTTTAAATGATGTTTTGTAATGCTTTTGCACCATTCACAGCATGAGCAAGAGATCCAGAGTATGAAGAGAGGAATACATGCTTTGTTTTTCTCCGGATGAAGCCAGTTTGGAGGTGACCAAAGGTTACTCTACATAGTGAGCCGAGGTGTCTGTCCACATGGGATGCACCCTTCTGAGAAATGTGTTTGTGCTTCTCTATATAGCTGTTTGCATAAAGGGATTTTAATCCAGTTTGTTTCATATAAATCAATCCAGTTGGTTAAGAGCTGCGTTTGTTTCACATGTGCCTTGTTGTGTTAGATGGTTAAAAATCTTTAAAGAATGTTCTTGACTATTTAATTACATTTAAGTTGATCTGATGTTTGTATCTGTATTGCTTTGTCACTTTTAAAATACTCTATTAGTGGTTAAGTATTATACATTTTTTGACTTTTGAAATGGTCCAACTAAAAAAAAATCCTGTTTAGTTTTTAAACACTTGTTAACCTCAGTCTTAATTTGAAATAAAACTGTTTAAAAAATAAATACACCGCTTGTTCTTATAAAATGTGTTGTATTTTGAAGACAATTTTAAAGTAGTGCTTACAAAGGTATTTGTTTTTTCAGTGAAGACACTGTCAGTCCCGTTCTGATTGACATACTGTATATACAGTTCATATCAAAATTCTCCCCGACACATTCTCACCCGACTTCACAGTCTGTACACAGTCCAAGTGACACATTATTCATCAGTTAAGAAAAGGTGGTCACATGCACTACATCTTCTTCCCACTACACGGATTCACACCGATTTGTCAAAGTTTTCCTGGAATTAGTACAAAAAAAATTAATGACAGGATTGTTTTTTTTCCCATTCTGCTCTTGTCCTGAGAGGCAGAATTTTTTTTTCTCAATTACAGTCTCTTTCACCTGTCTGCTTCCATGTTGCAAACAGCAGTCTCCAGGACACACTGCTGCAAAGATCCCTCTCTTGTTTCTCCTACACCCATTTCTTCACTCTGATGATACGGGGGTGCAGGAAGAAATTTAAAGATGCGCTGAAGACAAAAAAAGAGCTTCGGGCTCTTTGATGTGTCACCACTGAGTGGCGTCAGGCAGCTTCAGGGAATTTCTCAGCTCAGCATTTCTTCACAGAAGAAACTCTTCACTTTCACGGCCGGTGGAACCTGAAAAGGCAAATAAGCTATATGTAAATGCAGAGGATTGGAGAGTATACCTTTGTCATCACATCTGGGTATGTTAGCCATTAATCAGGAGCTATTTTTAAACTCTCTGGGTCACTGGCACAACAAACAGTCCCATTCTTTCTGCACAGCCAAGGACATTGAACCATTTCATCATTACTCTCTCCGATACCCTTAGATCTCCAGGGGACCACCTACCCCTCCCCATTTTATATGCACTCCAATCTATTTATAGCCTTCTCCTATGTGAAGAGCATGGAGAGCTAAATTTAGACTGCTGCAGCCCAGAATAGAACATGCGTGCATTTATTACTACGCTGACATGCAGCTACAGTGGTTACATGACCAGAGTACTAACCTAGTTAGGTGTTTACTGGAGGCGTGCACTTCCATCTCTGTACTCTTGAACTCGTTCAGCTCTTTTCGGATGGCAGCCTGTAGGAAATAGGCAAAAAAATCAGGGAATCCCCAAAAAACATTGTGAGAAAACATGCATTAGAAAATATTGATGGCATCAATGTGTTAGGTCTTCAGTGATCATCATAGAATGGAGGATTTTGTCATCTCTGATATTAATAGTAAACTGTTTTTTTGTTTTTTTTCTGTATTGCTGGATCCTTAAGTTTTGAATGTGGCACACACCTTGTCTGCAGCTGAAAGGCGAGTCCAGGGTTTGTCTGCTCTCCTGTCATAGTCCTGAGCTTTGGCCACCTCCACATAGTCACTGAAACGGATCAGAATCTTCCTTTCTCGCAGCTCATCCACTGTTGGCCGCTGATTGAGCTGAAAAAGCCCCCAAGAAAAGCCTAATTTAATTTAAACCATTACAGTTTGCAGATAGAACCTCAATAATGAAGCAGTCTTACCTTTCTGTTGAGTCTCTGTTTGATCTCCCTTCTCTCTTCTTGCTCTGTCTGATCGTTTCTCTCTGGGAAAACCAGAAAAAAAGTGAATCAGTTAATTTTTTTTAGGTGGAAATGAAAAAGAAAAGCACCCAATTAACACACTTATACTGGGAGTAAAGTGTAATTTATCTAGTTAAGAATTAAACGACTTACGTTTTAAAATGTTTCGACTCTCCAACTCCTCCACATTCGGTCTCTGGCTCAGCCTCCTGCGGAAAAACACCAAAACTACGTTTTGAACCATTTTCAGCAAATCTCCGCTCCTATTCCTCTCGGTGTTTAATCTAAACCGGTTGTAATTTCTTCACGATGCGCGTTCTCGAGAGGAATCCCCTATGTTTCCATCTCGCATCCAGACCGCGGCTGTGTTGTTTGGGCAGAGGGGCTCCCCACATTTGGAAGAGTGAAATAAGCGCCTGTTTTTCCCCGTTTAGAGAATGACTCCAGCGAGCTTTTATATGTCGGGGACACCGGGCAGCATCTCTGCAGTGGGAAACTCCTCTCAGCCTCAGCAGCTCAGGCTCTGCTCTCTACTATCAGCCACAGGCGCTTTAGAGGCGCGTCGTGATGGGCTGCTATGGGGCGAGTCTCCCTGGTTACTGCATGCAGAGTGTTTTGAAGGCGGGGCTTGCTTAAGCTCCACCCTCATAGGCTTCCCCACTATTATGCAAAGGTAGGGGTTACACTACTATATTATTGTAGCACTGGGTTTAAGAATTATTCCATTTTTTTTTTAACAATTCTTTATTTTTATTTTTTTAAACTGCTTGCTAGGCAGAGGTTCTACTTTAAGTGAAGCCGCCAGTTGTCCCAGTCTTGGTTCTGCTCTGTTTTCTTTTGAGTATTAAGTTTTAATTTGCTCCATGTTTTCTAGTTTTATTGGTTTAATTCCAATTGTGTTGTGTTTTCTGGTTATATTTAAGTTCTTAGGTTTTTATTTGTTGCCCTCTCATGTAAGGCTACGTTCACACTGCAGCCTGAAGTGACCCAAATCCAATTTTTTTTTGCCCATATACGACCTGGATCTGATCTTTTCATGGCAGTCTGAACAACACAGATCCAATTTTGTTTTCAATCCGACCCAGGCAACTTGGCTATGTGGTCCTGAATCCGATACGAATCTGATCTTTTCAAATGCGACCTGTGCCTGAACGGCCAGGTCGGATTCATCCAAACTAAACGTCATTAATATCTGACAAAGGTCACTATTCTGCATCTTGCAACGCAGAAAAACAGCAACCATGGTAGTTGATGATGCAGAGAGCAGTATTTATGTTTAACCATGTTGAAAAGATTGAGTTTTTATGGTTGGAAAAGACTGCTAGATGCGCACCGGCACTACCATCCATGTTTACTTCTGTAAACAGAGCATACTGGCCTGTGACATCATTGCGTCCTCTACTGCGCATGCGGAACACTTGCGTTGTATGATTGTAGTTCACACAGGAGATCAAATACAAGTCGCATATATTTGGACATATGAACGGCAACGCAAAAAAAAAAATCTGATTTCACAAAAAAATCAGAATTGAGCGTCAAGGTCTGCAGTGTGAAAGTAGCCTTTGTCTCCTTTTCCCTAGCTCCTTTCTGGACTTCTCTCTTCACACCTGCTCCCAATCAGCTCGTTAGTCCTCTCTTTGTTCAGTCTCCTATAAATACTCTCCTTATGCAGTTCCTCATCTTACTTTGTCCTACCTTGTCTTACCCTGGTTCCTCGTGATTGTTTTCTCCTCAAGTCTCTATCATTTTGGTTTGTTTTACATTTTTCATGTTGGATTTTTGGATTCCTGCCTCAGTTGTTTGTGAAAA
This sequence comes from Cyprinodon tularosa, assembly GCF_016077235.1. Classification (NCBI taxonomy): domain Eukaryota; kingdom Metazoa; phylum Chordata; class Actinopteri; order Cyprinodontiformes; family Cyprinodontidae; genus Cyprinodon; species Cyprinodon tularosa. The sequence continues at coordinate 637,600 of NW_024038678.1, forward strand.
TTACATTGAATCTACAAAAACTCTCCTCCGCCTCCCTGCCTCTGCATTTGGATCCTCAACCCAACCCTGACACCAGCTGTCCCTTCCCCATCAAAGCAACCGAAAAGGTCTACAACGTGTCTGTATGTGTTTGCTTTGTATGAATTATAAATGTGTGCATCTTTAAGAGGTCAACATAAGACAGCTGGTGGGATATAACACAGTAAACCCCGAGAGGTGAAAAGTTAAAAGAGCTTGAATGCCTCCACACAGCAGGACTCTCTTTATCCCATGACGCCTAGCCAACACTGGAGACTTTATAGTTTGGTTTTCCAACACATCAAAGTTAGATCACAGGAACTATGACCTGGATGCCAACAACACAAAGAAAAAGCAATACCTGCTCTGTGACTCTTAATGGTGTAGATTGGTGCTTCCCCCATCCCCCCTTGATTGATTGATTGATTGGTTGACTATATTGATCTCACAGTGGAGAAATGTAGTCGTTAAATCAGCTCAAATAGTCAACGAAGAAGAGGTTGCCCGAGGAAGAAAAAGGTACATGGGATATATATTGAGTATATACAGTGCATCCACTTTATTTTTTATAATAGGATCACTATACAGGGTTATTTCACTGGGTGTTTACATGGGTTTTTATATAGATGGGCACCCCTGGTTTCCAAACTGGTGAAGAAAAAATGACAAAAAAATAAATCGAATAAATAATTATATTTAGAACGTTACCTTTAATCCTGAATCATCCACTATCAAAACAGTCTGTATATGGAATACTAGATGACTGCTGTTTATAAAACCTAGAGAATGAAAAGCTAAAGGGAACAAAGTGACTGGCGTGACACTGCAACCTGGACTTCTACAGCTGAAAATCCTTCCCTAACTTAAATAGGCGTTGTTAAAACCTGGTCATCAATAGTTCAGGCATTGCAAAAAGAGTACTGTATCTATGTTTGTGTGGGTGGGTGTGTGTTACTGTCATGGCATATGAGTGAGGTCCATTTTTTGACATCCAAGTTGGTGGTTGTGGGTAAACACGTTTCTTATCCATTTCCGTAAGATAATCATTATTCAAGTCAGGTGGAAAATGATATTTGACCACATTTGTGTGTAGGGTTGCCTACTCTGTGAAAATTATAAAGGGGACACTTCTTGACCAGGCATTGTCCTTCATTCTGCTGACATTGTGAATTTATTTTCGCAATTTACTGTGAGGAAATTAATTTTGTAAGCTATAAATTCAACTATTGAACTAAGTTAAACAGCTAACAGTGTTTATTAATATGAAATCGATCCTTATCAAGGGACAGTTGTCAACCATTGTGTAAAAAAATGGCCTCCATCTCAACTAAAAACATAAATTCTCAGCTACTTTGTAATTTTTTACCTAAATTAAATATGTGTAGCAGACATGTTGTCTATGAATTCTAGCAAAAAGCAATACTGTTGCAAAATATGAGTCTACTGACTTGTTTGTAGTAATTAACAAGGTTACACATCTGTACATAGTAGAATTTATCATTGAACAGCTGTTATCCTCAGTTGAAATGCCTTCTTAAAGAAATGATTGGAAGTATTTGTTGAACAAATCCCAAGCAGGACATCCATCAGTAACAAAAACCTGATAAAAAGAGGGACACTTATCACAGCCTCCGTTGTGGAAAGCTTCTCCTTTGATCAAATCAGGTGTTTTTTTTTTGTTTGTTTTTTTATAGTTATCTTAAGCTCTCATCAGGTTGGGAACAACCAGACCTCACGATTCCTTTTGTTCACCTCACAGAGGAACAGAAAAACAAAGCAGAGTGCTTCGATTGCTGTTACATTTTAAACAGACAACGGAAAATCACTAGCAAAGCTCTAGTGAGTATGAGCATCCACTGTAATATTGACCCAGTCGCTGTGTTGCTTAGCAACAGTATCTTGAAGACAAGGAGTAATCCTGCAGAAGTCCTCTTTTCTCCCTAGCAACATGTGGGGTGGGAGTCACCAGCACACCCCAGCTGTATGTGCTGTAAATGACAATGCAGCTATTTTTGGAAACTCGCTGCTGTTTTCTTTTTCTGTCTTTACTGCAAATATAAATATCTGAGTAGAGCTGCTAAATTTGATCAGGTTAGACCTAGTTCAACTTAAATAAACATACAGTGAATTATTTTTATAACCTTACCTATTTTGGTTAAGTGAAACATTTAGATGAGAAGATTTGCCATATTTTCTACACTGACAAATTGTTGGATTTAATTTTTACAAAATGTAAGGAAAACAACAAAAACAAATGTTTCAGCACTTCCATTGCTGAATGTTTTTTTTTTATTATTATTACAATTGAAAGGCAATCTATAGGTATGCAGGCTGAGGGAGGTATTGGGTATATATTACTAACTAAGTGGAAAAAAACATCTTGTGGGTGTTTTTTTAGTTCTTTATTTCAGCTACCAACTCCACCAAGAACATATAATTAGCCTTTTTTCAGCTCTTCCCATCGTAGAACAGCACCCGGCCTCCTCCTACACAGGAATTATTCCTGCTAATATAACTCCAGGACATTTGTGAGGAGGCAGCAGTGCACGAAGGGGGGATACATTATTGAACAGCAGCAGGAGCTAAGATTAGAAACAGCATGGCAGCATGGCTGCAATGCTAAGCCAGCTCTGGAACTAAAGATAGAAAGGTCATCTATCATTGACACCAATGAAGAGACAGTATGTTATCATCCATCATCAGTTCTGCAGCAATGCACAAAAGCTCAAAGACAAAGAGACAGAAGGAAAGGTTGGAGCCATGCACAAATCTATTGCTGGTTAGGGGGCTGTTTTGTCTTTCACTGGCTACCTAAGGGATCCTGTTCTTTTTGCAGTTAGACCTTCTGGGCTATAATTAGAAAGGATTATCCTCCACAGTTTTGCTTTGCAGTGGTACGGAAAAACAAAGTAGCATCCAAATTGTTGACTCGCCCAGTTTTGTCTAAAAAATACTGTAACCATAAATAAGAATTGTCTGACTAAAAATGAATCAATTAATCTTTCTTTCTAAAACAAAAGTTTGTTCGTTTATCAAAACACTTACTGGAGCAGTAATAATCTTTACATTACACTGCAAAAAATGTAAATCTAAATGATAATTTTTTTCTTAAAATAAGTAACTTTTTTTTTTAATTGAGGAGGTAAGACACTTTGCCAGTGGAACAATACAACTTACATTTAAAATAAGAACAAAAAAACAAAACAATTACAATGTCTTATTTCAAGTGCATAATATCTAATTATCTTATTTTAAGAGTAAAAATACTAATTCCATTGGCAAATCCTCCTATTTACCTGGTCAAATTAACGATAAATACACTTAATTAAAGACATTTTTACTTATTTATACATGGCTTTTGCAGTGTACAGCCAGCCATTTACTCTCATTTGCTCCAGACTCGTCCGTCTGCCTTGAAACACTAACTCCAGTGTCTCGCACATCAGCTCTAGCCATAGTGCATCCTCACTCCAGCAAACCTTTGAATGTTTTCTTTTGAAAGCATCAGAAATCCTTTTCTTCCAGTAATTCTAAGAATAGAGGAAGAAAGCTGTATTATTAGTCGCCTACCAGACAGCCGATAGATACTGTTCTATGAAGTGTGGGTGGAACTTTGTGCTTGGCTGTGAATTATTTCACAGCAGGTTATGTAACTTTCTGGTGTGTCTCAGTTTGATATGCTGGTGTTAAAGAGCCTGAGTTAAGTGAAATCTAAACAGGGGATCACTCCTTTCAGTTTGTGGACATTATGTGACTCAGCTGTCTATTAATGTCTGTACACCGAGGTACAAAAACACACACCCATCATGCTTTGTAGAGAAAACATTTCCAGGAACAGGTTGCTTCGGCTCATCCACTACAAACAGGCAGCATGTAGACTGATGATAATGTTGGCAGCTTTCAAGAAATAACTGAGCATGTGTGAATTTCTAGCACCAAAATGTTGCATGATTTTTATCTATTTGGACAATTGCCTGTAACAGATGCCCATGTCCTGTACAAAATTTTAGTTAATAAAGATACTGAAGCTATACTAATATCAGATAATAGTAGTAAGAAATAAAGAAGTTACATCTGAGCAGATTGTGCAAGATCCTGCAACTCTATTAAACTATGAAAAGATTAAGCTAATTCCAAATTGTGTATCTTATTTACATTTCAAGTGTTAGGGGATTTATGCAATTATGCATAAGCAGGAGGGGGGGTTATTTGATACTAAAATACTTCCACTTCTTACTTGGCAAGTTTCATCTCTATCTGCTGACGAATTTCCTGTCGTTCCTGATCACTTCGTGCTGGGAAGATATTTCTGTCCTCCAGCTCCTGCTTGCTGGGCCTGTTTCGTAGCTTGACAGCCAGCAGCTCCTTCCTTAGCCTGCGAGGAAGTGTACCTGCAACACCACAAATATGCTTTAGACCACTATAAAAAGACAGGCTTAACTACAGATCATGTTATAGAGCAGCATGGCATATTTGAAGGATTGATTTTGTGATCAGGTGGTGTATGAAATTGTGCCTGAATGAAAGCGTTCCAGAACAAGTTAGTAACAAAGTAGTCAGCTTAATAATCAAGAAATGTGCTACTTTGGGGGAATAGATATTTGATAAACAACTGAAGCCTTCCTAATTATCAAGAATGAAGAGGTTTTTTAAATTTTATTATAGGTACAATTCCGATGTGAGACAGAGAATCTAAAACAAATAACAAATCAACCAGCATTTTTCTTTATTAAATACATGTTTGATCACGTTTTAACCAGCAAGAACTCTGGCTCTGACACTCTTATTTATTCTTTGAGAAGACCTCCTATGTTTTATTCAGAGATGGGAAGTAACGAAGTACAAATACTTCGTTACTGTACTCAAGTAGATTTTTCTGATATTTCTACTTTACTTTACTACTTATTTTTATGGCGACTTTTTACTTCTACTCCTTACATTTTTACACAAATATCTGTACTTTCTACTCCTTACATTTTTAAAAATTGGCTCGTTACTTTAGTTTTGAATCATTTCAATGGAGTTACCGTTATTATTTTTCACGTCATCAATACCAAATTCAATCTAATTGGATGGGAATCTACGTTGCATTTGACGCACCACTACAAGATGAATCGACAGATTCGGCGGTATTCATTGGCGGCAAATCATTGCAGCTTGGTGGCGGCGGCGTTAGCATAGTAGCATGGACGACGAGATGATTGAAAATGAACACAACGGAGATCTAGTCCTATTGGCAGACATCCATTTAAAATGTAGGCAACGGCATGAAAAAAAAGTGGTTTCTACTTTTACTTTTATACTTTAAGTAAATTTACAAGCCTGTACTTTGTTACTTTTACTTGAGTAAAGAAGTTTAATCAGTACTTCCACTTTTACCAGAGTATTTTTTAACACAAGTATCTGTACTTTTACTCAAGTACAAAAAGTGAGTACTTTTGCCATCTCTGGTTTTATTTAGTGTCTTTATTAATTGCACCTCTATGAATGTGTTATCTGAATAAAAATACCTGATCACACAGTCAGCTCTGTGGGACACCAGAGAAAAAAACTGCACAAAACTAGGGTGGGCACCAAGACAATATAGGCAAGCAGCTCATTGAGAAAGCAGCTGTGGTCTCAAATACTAATAGGAGAATGTCATGTGGTTGGTGGAGACAAAAATGAAACTCGCTGGCATAAAATTCATCCTGTTTATAGGAAGAAGAAGGATAAGTGGAAACATCCTGCTTCAGAGGTCCTTTTGTGTAAATGGTCTGGGATGGCTTCATTGTGTTCAGGGGAGATGGATGGGGCTAGGTTTTGTGCAAAACTTTTCTTCCCTCCAAAACCTTAAAGCTTCCGTGTGCAACCTGTTCAAAAAGGTACAGGAAATGTCTGACATACGGTTTTTAAAGTTCTACCTTTTCTACTGGATAACACAATTCATGCAGATCAATTCTTAAATAACCACCTGATCATCGGGATGAGCTTTTTAGGCTCTGTCTCTTACAGTAAAAAGGATACCTATGATTTTCTCCCTTCTTTCTATGAGGCACAACTTGCAAAATCACTGTAGATAAAAATCTTCTGAACAGCTCCTGAGTCTTCAGTGCATATGTCGAATGATTAAAGCTTACACCTTCAGCAAACCGCTAAAGTTGTGAGACCCACCAGAGATGACAGACTCATTCCAACCGTCCAGGTCAAAGGGAAGGCCTGAGGTCTTGGAAAAGCACTGGTCCAGCAGTACGTTCTCCTTGTTCTCTTCTGCTTCCTTCTTTGGCCAGTCAGACCCTCCAACTCCTACGCAGCCGCCAGCCAAAGATGAGGTGTGTTGGTTATCGGAGCTGCAGGAGCGAGACAGCCGTCCATCAGAGCACCATAGCCGTGGGGGTGAACCCTGCTCACATCCTTCGTGGACACTGAGGGGACATTAAAGAACAGCTTGCGTCTTAATCTGGAGCATGAAAGAAAATATTTGATTAACATTTTTTGAGCTCTTTTAATAGACAAGCAGCAAATAGGAGAAGTCTGTAGGAAAAGAAGGAGAACCAAGAAATAAAGTTAAAACCAGGCGTTCATATGCAACATTCTTTGTTATATTACATGATTTATAGACATACGGCGTTGAAGTGAAGCCACTGGCCACCATATTGGTACTCATTCGTAATGATTATGAAGTCAATGAAGTCTATAGATCATGTAATATAACATATTATACAAATCCATCCAAATAAAATTAATGTAGCACAATAATACAGATACGCCAAAAGTGCAGTTGCTTTTTTTTCCTTCAATATAATATATTTCAACACATGACTTTTTCAAATGAGAATTACAACAAACACTACAAAAACGACAACTTAATAATGAATTACTACATTGACATTTTACAGTGAATTACTTTCTATTTACTCTACTTTCTATTTTCTTACATTAGAGACAATGTCAATGGCTAGTTTAGTCAATAAATTCGAGTCAGTCCAAGATACCCTGACTAATGTTACGCCACATACTATAATATAGGATACATTGGCGTATATGGGGATTTTCTTGGTTATTACATCCACTGACTGTGAAATAACCTGCGGAACGTCTTCCCTCAGCCAGCAAACTTCCTGTTTTGTAGCCAAATGCTACACATGTAGGCATTTTTACAGAATGAATAAATAGAGATCATTGGTTTAGCTACAAGGCTTGGCTAACTGCATGCAGCGAGGCTAACATTTTATACTGCTGCCTTGACTGCCTGCCTCCTTTTTCAAATGTCAGGATCTGACCCAGCATGGATCTAGACAGCTAGGACTGATTTAAAGCTCTGTTTAGAAAAGCCAAAGAAGAATGAACAATCTGGGTTCACATGGAAAATAATATAATATAGTGTACTTTTTCCAGATGTTTGTTAATTTGCATAGTTAATCTTAAATAAACACATTCTCAGTAGTAGTAGTAGTATCTCAATAGTTTTTATATATTAAAACAATGTTAAGCTGACTTATAGCTTCTCCATTAATAAACTGTTACATTAATTTTTTATGTTTGTTGACACCTTATTGGACCAAGCAAAACACAGCTTTGCTCTCACAAAACCTCAGAAGGGCAAAATGTATGTACAAAAAGTAAACCTGTTAACAAGTCCACATCATGGATAAATTCACATGGTAGGGCACTATTTATACATATTTACCTTTTATAAATGGCTTAGATGCAGTTTATAAATTAATATAAAACATTAATGAACTGTAATATGTAACAATTAATCTGTTAATCATTAATAAATGGTTCTTTACCATTTATAAATTATAGTTATAATGTTATTGTAAAGTGTTACCACTAAAAGTAAGCCTGTCAGTTTTCAATGTTTCTGGGTATAAATGCAGACAGATACTGGGAAGCAGCATGGTGAGTTAAAGATTTTGATGAGATACGTGTAACAGGGGAGGTATGGACACACGGGGCAAAACAGAGGATCCAGCTAACTAACAACAGGCTGATGATTTAAATAGAGCAGGGCACAACTGAAGAGAATGGAGAAAATAGATGAATGGTATTAGGCAAGCCAAGGCAAATTTATTTGTATAGCACAATTCAGTGCAAAGTGCTTTACATGATTAAAATATAGGAAAATAAAACAGAATCAAAGCAAGTAGGAAAAAAATCATCTCAGGGGTTTCTTGATGCAGGGAGACTGGTGTAGATATCATAATAGATATCATAGTTTGAAAAGAAAATTATGTCAACACATAAATATTTAATCTAAGTCATCAGCCACAGAGTTCAAATTTGGCCACATATTCGTCATTTAAGTGGATTACAATCTTGCGCAAAGCAACAGTTTCTCATAGAACAACAAAATTAATTGTTTAGGACAAGAGATCAAAAGGTTCTGATTTCACTCCTATGAAAAAATGACATGCGTAGCAGAAAGGTGCCTGACACATACAAACCATGCTCATTTACAGCAGTTACATAATCTCTATGTCATGAAGAAGGGGCCAAAATTCCAGCAACCAAGTGTGAGAAATAAAGCAGACCGTTCATAGCAGAGGTTATCATTTGGACCCACTAAGTAAATTTGGAAGGAACACTTTGCTCCTTTGAATCTGAGCAGAGACCTGATGTATTCTAAAAGCTTCAACTTTAATAATTAATACCATGAAATTAATTATTTTGGCTCCAGTTTCTAAAGTAGGCAGTGTCATAGCAACAATGTGTCTCATAAATTAGGTATCAGCAGCTTGTTGGATAATAGGCTTCATTTTCTGAGGAAAAGTCTAATTATTGGCGTATTCCATTGTTTTTAGTTTTGCAGAGAGAATACTGATTTAGATTACTTTTTGACCAGTTTATTGTTATTTGTATGTTTTCTTCTAACGATAATCGGAAAAAGGGGACAACTGCAAATATAAAAGAATAATATCCAGATGTTTAATCTAGTAACATTTTATAAAAATAGTACATAACTAACCTCTCCTGACGATTCTTGGAAGCAAAGGCTCTCTGCAGCTCCTCCATAATGCAGCTGGGAGGCATAGGAGGGTGAATCATATTGCCCAGATGTGGGGACCCTGAGGAGTTTGCCAGGGGCCCTCGTAGTGGCAGGGTCATTGAAGCTAGGCTTTCACTGGCCCTGGGTGGAGGCTCTTTGGGGAGGTAGGAGTTAGGCAGGTGAGCAGGAAGCGACACGGGTCCTGAATCTAAAAAGGCACAAAAATAATCATTAATTATCTAACTCTCTCATAATTTATTATACCTACTCTTTACGAGTTTGCATGTTTTTTTTTTGTTTTTTTTGTTTTTTTACAAATGTAATCTTTCTTTCTGTTGTGATATCTTCATCATCTTGATGATAAAGTTGATATTTGATGAACTTACACACGGACAAAATTAATGGTGCCCCTCGTTTTTTCAGCCTTTTTTATTGTCATTACACTGTAACAAGTATAGTACAGAGCCATGTCAACAGTCAAAGAAAAAACTGAAATCTGAAAAAAAAGTATTTTTGAATAAAGATTCTAGGAAAATGGGCAGATGAAAGTAAGACATTGCTTTTCAATCATGCTTCAATAGAATCCTAAAAAATAATAAACTCCCCACAATATTGGACAAGTATCGTAAATGACATTTACCTTATGGAAAGGATCACCTTCTCCCTCCGACTTCAAAAAAAACATATTCACTAAGAGGTGGGCCAAGTGGGTTAAATCCATTCCATACAAACAGAAGTATGGAATGGATGACCATGCAATGCCTGTTATTTAATTTATGCTCTGTAGTGTCTAAGGAATAATATATTAATGTATCTCTCATACTCTATTTCCAAAGCGCCTGGTATATAATTTACTCCTGCTTTTTCAGGTAGACCTGTCTTTCCCTGTTTGTTGGAAGTTGTTAGATATAATTTCAGATGTAACTTGTATACTTTGTTTATATTTTGTTTATAATTTTATACATACAATAATTTATTGTGAGTGGCGGTAGTAACATTGTGCGTTCTCTAAAAGTAACTACTTATGTATTGTAATGCTCTCACAAGAAAAAATTAAAAATAAAAAAAAAAAACATAATAATAATAATAAACTTGTGAAACAGGCTATAAAAAAGGACAAAATAATAGTACCTGTAGAAAAGACTGAGAATGATGTGACCGAAGTAGCATTCTAACTCTAGGTGTGTCCATTAATTAGCATCAAAGGTTTCTACAATCTCATAACCAGGCAGTGGGTCTATATATATATATATATATATAGTGCTACAGGTAGTCACAGTACAGTAGATCCACAGGATTAGAGCCAGCCTCCCTGAAGGAAATGTATGACAAATCAAAGAGATTGATAATTCGAATGGTAACAAAGACACACTTCTGAAGAGATTAGAGGTGAACTTTAAACTCAAGGAACATCAGTGTCAGATCGCAACATCTCTTGGTGTTCGAGCCAAAGTGGACTTAATGGGAGATGAAGAAAGAAGGCCCCATTGCTGAAAACAAATAATAGAAAACCCAGGCTGGAATTTGCTGGAATTTGCCAAACTACATGCTGACAAACCAGAAAATTTTCTGGGAGAATGTCAAATGTATAGATGAGACATTATTTGAACGTTTATCCAAGGAACGACTGCTCTATGTTCGCATATGCTAAAAGGAAGCATATAAAGAAGAGAACACTGTCCCTATTCTCAGCTTTCCATGTTTTTCATAAAGATTTTATTTCCATCTCAATTCAACATATCTGTTATTATAATAAGGAAAGAAAAGAAAACAACATATGGAGTTATTTTTGTATTTTTATAATAAATTCAAGAAAAAAGCTAAGCAAAATAAACATATTAGAGAAAATATTTTTTCCACTGATAGCAAAAACTGATGTTATTTGAGATTGAAGGAAGGGTTTTGAGAGAAAATATTTTGAATATTTAAAAGCTAAATTGATGTTTGGAAATTGATTTTCAAGGGGAAAAAGCTCTCTCAAAAATATATTTTTACTCTCAAATATTACTTGTTTCAATCAGTGAAAAATGTTTTAAAAAAAATAATAAAATTCTCTCTCAAAACTTTTTTTCTTCTCTCTCTCTTAAATCCTAAGTCTTTGCTCTCGATTCAGTATTGTCCTAGAGATGTGAAAAATGTCAAGGATGGGCCTACGTTCCTGTTGCTCAGTTTGAACAGAGTTGACAGCTGGGTGGTGATATTAGGGCCCAATCTCAAACCGGCCCCTAAACACCAACCCTCCGTTTGCAAATTCCAACATAAGGTCCATTACATGAAATACCATCCCAAACCGCAGCTCGCTGGAATTTGGCAGCGTGTGTAACGGCAAACTATTGGCGAAGGAAATGCGTTTCTCCAAACCAAACTTCAGTGGTTTACGGTTATTTTCTGTTATTTTCATCACAGAAAATAACAAGTTAAGTATATGAAAAAAACATAAATAACTCTAAAGGGGAAGTTCTTCTTTAAAATAGTTTTATTTGACTGTGCACATTTGTTTTAAGAAACGGACACAAGTTTGATGTAATGGCTGAATCCCAAACCGCACCCTAAGCACTAACCCTTAACTATCAAGTGTCCCTCCCAATGAAGTCTCACTCACAGCTACGGAAGGCTGCTTGATTGAAGTTGTGGGTATAAATGAGAATGGGATGTCTTCTTAGCAGTCATTGCTATCGCAACCATGTGTGTTGCTTTGGCTTTGTGGCACGGGTTACATAAAATCAAATATTTGCCCCTTTCTTAAAACAAATTTATACTGTCAAATAAGACAATTTCAAAGAGGACCTTCCATTTTGGAATTATAAATATTTTTTTTTTCCTGTATACTAACTTTTTTTTATTTGCTGTCAGTGTGACGAAGACATGGTAAACCAGCGGAATTTACATGTGGCAGAATGTGTTTCCTCGCCTCCAGGCCGCTGTTACACCTGCTGCCAGATTCGAGTGAGCCTACAACTGATGCAGACTCGCTATTTAAGGGCTGAATGTTCCACTGGCCCTACCCACTACATGGTTTGGGACGGCACTTAATGTGATGGACCCTTCCTTTAAACTCGCAGAGGGTTAGTGCTCAGGGTTAAGTTTTAGGGGCTGGTGTTCTGTCAGAACAGTATACCCCATCAGACCAGCATACCTACAGTCAATACGCATGTGCAAGACGTCAGATCTTCATTTATCTCTTTTGTTTTCTACAAAAATTAGACTTTAAACTACGTACCTCGACGGGTGTGTATCCCTTTCCTAATGTACAAAAAAATAATTTAAGGTCAGATTACATTACGCTTCAAAAAACACCAAAAAGTAAGTAATGAAATTGTATTTTTTTTTTTAAATGACTGAAGGGATAGATGCCCATTGAGGTATTTTAAAGTTTATTTTTTGTACAAAACTAAAGGGGTAAATGGGGATAAACTGAAGGGATAAACGGGTATTGACTATGGGTATGCTGTCTGATCGGGTATGCTCATCTGACAGCACACCGGTTTGGGATTGGGCCACTGTGTCTCCATAGCAATGACTGCTTTCCTTTTCTGTTGCAGGGAAGCCGTCCCATTCTCATTTATACCCCCACCTTCAATCAAGGCACCTTCCACAGCTGCAAGTGGCACTTCATTGTGAGTGACACTTGATAGTTAAGGGTTAATGGTTTGGGACCAGTTTGGGATTGGGCCTTATTCTCCTTTATATCCGCACCATCGATCAAGGTGCCTTCCACAGCTGCGAGTGGCACTTCATTGGGAGGGACACTTGATAGTTAAGGGTTAGTGCTCAGGGGCTGGTTTGGGAATCAGCCTGAATGCAAAAGTGGTTACGCCTCAGTTGTTAATTTCATGGAGTGGAGTGAGGCAGTCGGGGCAAACCAGCAGGTTTGCCCCGACTGCCTCACTCCACCAGCAATTCCCCTGGAATGTGGACGAGAGCTTACGGCTTGTTGTGTTTTAAGTGTATTAATGTATGTTTTCCTTCAATAAGTTGCATAACACAAACACAATACCAGCCATCATGTTCAGTTGCAGACAGTTCTTTCCAGCTTCACAACAGACTTTTAACCCCGACCACTAACACAGCCGTAAGTTCCCGTCCACGTTCCTGGTGCACCCAATATCACCAATCAGCTGTAACAACTGTTGAAACTGGCCAATACGAATACAGGGTATATTTCTCACATCGAGAGAAAAATTGTGAATTGAGAGCAAAGACTTAGGTATTAAGAGACATAGAGAAGAAAACAGTTTTGAGATAGAAATCTATTTTTGAGAGAAAATCTTTCATTCTAATTACAAAAATGAAATATTTCAGAGTAACAATATATTTTTGAGAGAGCTTTTTCCCTTGGATATCATTTTCCAAAAGTAAATTTATCTTTTTTTTTATTCAAAGACAAAATATTTTCTCAAACTTTTTGTTCAGTCCCAAATAGCATCAGTTTTAGTGTGAATTGTTTTTTTCTCCAATATATTTATTTTACTTTAAAATGACTTTCCCATTTTCAATGCTTTTTTTTCTTGAATTAAATTAACACAAAAATAACTTAATAACACCTAATTTTCCCCCTTCTAAGTAACACTTATAGGTCTTCATAACATCCCTTATTTAGCCCTGAGTGTTTTGTGTTTGAGAAACAGTTTCAACAGACAGGAAGGTGACAGAGGGATTGAGGGATACAGAGGAATGAAAAAAAGCAATAACTGTTTGTACTCAATGGTAAAACGTAAAAAAAAAAGAACCTGCGTATTCACAAACTCCAATGTGGTACAGTTTCATACTGTATTACATATATAGCCAGTCCTCATGGAATAGAAATGATCCAAACCTTTCTAGCTTCAACTTTCCAGGTTTCCTGTAATTACCTTATAATAAATGTGAAACATTAAGGCTTACTCAAAGTTTGTTGAGGAAGGAAGGAAGGAAGGAAGGAAGGAAGGAAGGAAGGAAGGAAGGAAGGAAGGAAGGAAGGAAGGAAGGAAGGAAGGAAGGAACTTATCGAACAGATTATGGAATGAACGAATGAACGAACAAAAGGAACAAACGAAGAAATGAACAAACGTACAAAAGAAACGAAGGAAGGAATGAAGGAAGAATCGAATAGATGGACGGACGGACAAACGTGTGCTTGCTTCCTCTTTAGATATAATTTCAGAACTTGGCTCACCGTCTCCAGAACTCAGCTGGGACAACAGTTTAGGAGGTACTTGTGGTGGTGATGTTCCTGGAGCAATTTCCTCTTCCGATCTTTCTTCCATCTGCTCTCCTGTATCCTGCAGCCCCTCAGGTAGATCCCCTGTTAGGTGCACTGACTCCTCTGCATTCTCCTCGGATAGTGCTACATTCTCCTGCAGCCGGTTGCAGTCTTGGAGCGGGGTCAACACTAAAAGAACATTTACATTTTATATATATATATGGAAAAATATATCTATAAAAGTAAGCTAAAATACGAGTTGATTAAATATGCAAGTAAATAGTATAAGTTCATAGCTGCTGCATGGATAGCAAAATCCTTAAAGTGTCTGACATTATGGTTTAAGTAGTCACTGTCCAGTGTAGTACAATACAGTAATAGTTAGGCCTTATTATTCTAGGTTTGAGATGAACAAAATGAAATAGCCCCTGAATCTGGCATGGCATTTAAATAAAAACAAAATTTGCAGCTTAAGCTTTGAAAACTGTGTTTGAATAAAAGAAAATAACTCTCTGAGCAATAGAGAAATGACTTTGCTACGCTTGTAAAATCTCCTACTCCATGTTGCCCAGAGTGGTAAGCCCTATTAGCCCTAGTAAAAACCACTACTGCTTTTGATGCGGTATATTGGATATTGGTTTCTCTCTGTTGCATAAAATGTACAAATATACATAGCTCAATGTCCTAGAGTTGATGGGTAAGAAGAATATAATTTAGTTGTCTTTGCTGCCCTCTACTGGTGAAAACATAGTGGCTCATGCTGTTTAAAATTAGTGTACAGGTTGAATCACTTCAATCCACTAAACCTTTACCAGTTTTAGTAAAACTAAAACACAAACAAACAAACAACAACAAAAAACTAGACCTTTTCTCATTAAGCATTACTTAACTGTTTCAACCTTTTTTATTTACATACCAGAAGAGGGACGTTCCTCCTCAGGGCCAAGGTATTCCACGCTGCTGACCGTGAGGTTTGGATTCAAAGGTCCCCCAAATCCTCCAATTAAAACTGTCCCATCTGAGCAACAGCCTTGTGTGGGAGAGTTGGGGTCGTGGCACATGAGGCTGCTGGATAATGCTACATCTGTTCAAGAGGAGAAGAAACAGAGTCAGTCATTAAATAAGGCGAACAAATGGATTTACTAGCAGTTATTCAGTCTTTCAATAATTAAAAAAATCACTCTAGGTTTTTCTAAGTAAATACAACCAACTTAAAAACAACTCTAACAGAAAGCTGTCCTATGCACTAGGAATGCAGGATGAGGCGACTGCCAGCTTCTGTTATACTCTTACAGTTAGCAAGAACAATTTACCCTTTTGTTTATTCACTTCAACAAAATTAGGCTGAACTGCTACGGTGTAACACAACTCCATTTTTTGCTTATTAAATGAATAAGTTTGTGATTACGTTACATGAGAATTCAGTATGGGGATTAATTCTTGTTCATCATACTGTACATAGCCTTGATTTTAAGGGATTATTGGTGGGCTCTCAGCAAACGGCCATTCCAACTGGCTGACATCAGTAAGAGGGACAAAATAAATCTGATCAGGTTATCCTGAATGAAGATAAACGCATTGATCCCTTTCCTATAGCACCATAATCCATGAAGGTTCACTGGGGACTGCTGTGTTCTAATGTGTTAATATATCATGCATACAATATTTTATTTTATAAAATAAGGTATGCATATTAGAAAATGAAATATGTAAAACTGATTACTGGTCCTTTAATAAACCCCAGTTTAGAAGTGGGGCTTTATCAGCCTTGATCCACAGTGATATTTACAGGCAGGATTTGAGTTTAACATGGACTAAAGCAAATTTACATTTATTTAATTTATTGTCACATCTCTTCACTCAAACTTCCTCATTAGGTGTTTCTTTGCTAACCTTTTAAAAGTGGTCACAGCTAATCCTCAATTGGGTTACTTGATCATTAGTGTGGATGAAGTGGCTTCCTCTGGCCCTAACACCCTATAGGCTACTGTACCTGTAGAGCTTTGCTTGAGTTTTTCATTTTTCTTTTTCCTCCATTTCCAAGGCTTGAAGATTCGCCCCAGGGTGGCCAGCTTGCTGTTACGTCGGATGGGTGGAGTATGTACCCCCGTTACCAGGCAGCCTGTTCTGAGCACCCTCTGCTGATCCACAAGTTCTACTGCAAGGAGAGAGGAGAAAGAGAGGAGGCCCATAGAAGGGAAGAGAGGTTTTTTGGGAGGTGGATGACATGATAGCAGTCATTGGAGATATATAGAGGAGCAGGATCCAAATTGAAGAAAGGAAACAGAGGGAAGTGTGGAGGTTTAGAGTTGATAGGATGAGATTAGAATAAGTGACAGCAGGAGGAAGGGGACAGAAAAGAGGGGGGGAGAGAAAACAGGAGACCAATTAGTATGCTCACCTCACTGAATAAACCATGATGGAGTCCAAGTGCTGTGAAAAGATTAAATTAGAAAGCCTAATTCAATCACAGCACACTCTCCTACGGCTGTTATTTTCCCTCCCATTAAGCGATATGTCCTCTATCAAAATAAATATCTTTGCCTTTCCAATTTTTTGGGGGGAATATACCTCTGGTGCGACAGAGGCTGCCTTATAAAATAAAAATTCTCCTGGTGACCAACAGGTGTTTCAGCCATTCAAGTGCATTGAAAACAATCATTTATTTTTCCTGATTCTGATTTTTCTTTTCTTCTGCTAAATGAAAAAATTATACAATGCTTTAGAAAAGTATTCATGTCCTTTAGACTTTTTCACATTATGTCACAGTAAAACCACAAATGCTAGTGCATTTTTGTGGTTTATGAATCTAGATTTATTATTGCAGATGTCAATACTCAATAGTTTTAAAAGGAAAAAATAAACCTGTTGTATATATTTGTAATCAGCCCCCTTTAAATGCCTCAATATAAAATCCAGTGCATCCAGTACTTAGTATAAATGAAGATGTGAATGAAGGTTTGTTACAGATCATTAGTGAACAAATAGCATCATGGAGACATACAGACACAGCAGACAGATCAAGGAGAAAGTTGTGTGGAAGATTGAAGTTGGGTTCGGTTATAAACTATCCAAAAGTCTGGATTGTCTTGTAACTACAAAGACTTTTCTATCCACTTACACTGGCTGACCAATGAAGAGCAACAGCACCATATTAAGGCTGGAAAATCTGTCGATATCCACTAGTAAACAGTAGTTCCCTGCAGAAAACTTTTAACTCCTTTTAGGTATTGCTTTCTCATATACTTGACAATTATTCAGTTGTCCGTGTACTAGTGATTTCTGGTTATCAGGCAAGATGACTCAACATATAAACTGATTTTTTGTCATTATTTTTTTGACAGAGACCCTAGAGGCCATATAAAGACAATAAAAGGTGGGAACTTTTACAGGTGGGAAACTAGAATGCTAAACCAATATTGTGTTCATCTATCTTCCCAGTTTTGAAGGTTATTTAAAGTTTCATTAGTCCAACAAAACAAAGTTTACCTTCCCAGACTTTATGCAAAACCCATAGATTAGTAAAAAAAAAAAAAAAAAGAATTCTGCTGAATCACCCTGAACGCATCTTCCTGACAGTTAAACTTGGCAGTGGTTCTACATGCCAGAGTTGTTTAATTTTTTTCTTTTTCCCAGAGAATAATGAGCAAATATATCAATCTACATGTGTGCAAAACTGGAAGAGAGATGAACCAAAACACTGGCAATAATAATAGTGCAAAATGTGGTTCTACTAATTGTTTTGCGTATTGGGGTTGAAGAAAATTAATAGAAGAGTTAAAATCCGCTAAAATGTTCCCCTCAGATTTACAAAAATTCAATACTGCTCATAGTTCTACTCACATAAATGGTGAAACCCAATAAAAAAAACTTTCAAGCAGTAAAAATACCTATGAAAGGCATTGTGGTTATTAATTCTGGCTCAGATAACAAGTAGTATTACTTACTGTGTCAGTTTCTTTTTTCAAACATCCCTTTTCTCATTTCCATTCTATCTTTTTTTTTCTTTTTTTGAAATGTAATAAATATTTGCTCCAAATATCTTTCAGAGGCTGGTTAAGCTGCAGTACTCCTTTTTGTGCTCTGTTTTCACTAGATTACTTTTCAGTCTGTTTCTGAAATCCTATTAACTTCTATCAGAAAGCTTTGATATCTTTCTGCACAGAGAAAAATTACAGAAGAGAAACTAAAATACAAACCCCAATAAAAACAAGGCAGCAAAAAGAAAAAACTCATAATCTAAATATTAAAAGGCCAATTTTAGGATTTTTATTTTGCCCAGACTATAAGAACTGCAAGTAAAAGGAAACAAACGCAAACTTTAGCATGAGAGACCAGCTGTTATGAACCCCATAAACCATGCCAATATCTTCCTCTCTATTCTCTCTACAGGAAATATGCATTTGAATGAATGACAGCTATGACTCATAATGGACAAAGTGTGGGCCCATAAATCTGTGTGCACACATCACCACTAGGCAGCCAGTTTCAAAGATATCCTTACAGAGCTATATATGACTATGTGACACAACAGGGAAAGTAATGAAGCAATATCTGCTTTAATGAAGCTTATATCTTTGTTCAAATAATCAGCTGGGGGGGTTGGGGGTGCTTGCAGAGGGAGGCAGGATACAGTTGACTTTTGTTTTACCTTCGCCTCTTTCTTTGAAGCACATGGTAGGTAGGGTGAAGTGGATGCAGGCACTGACTGGGGGAGGATGAGTAGAGGAGAAACAAGAAAAAGACAAAAAAATATGAGATTGGTTTAAAAGAATCTGAGAGAAATGCAAAAACATTTGAAAGGGGCCGTTTAAAATTCTATTTTATTTTTTAGGGGGGGGGCTTAAACCCTTCTTTTTACTAGAAGCAGATCAGTGCCTGCGTCATTATCACTGGCAGAAGTGTCTGAAGCTGAATACAGGTCAAGCTTGAAGGAAACACAGCAAGTCGACTGTGGGGGGTGGGCTTAAAGAAGGAGGGGGGGAGATGCATGTCTGCGTATGAAGAGTGTGTGCAGTGAGATGAGAGACACAAGGAGGAGGTGGGGTCTGGCCTGCTCCTGTTGCCATGGTGACTACATCCAGATGCTGCCGCAGCAGTGAGAGGGAGGAAGGAGTAGAGGGAAAGGGGAGGAGGGGGGTGACTGAGTTGGGGCTGGAGCTTACAGCAGACAGGAAAGGTGAAGAAGAGAAAAGGACACCCCCCGCCATTAAAAAAAAACAGACAGCCACCTCATCTAAAGCAAGTTGTAGCACCCAGTGCATTGTGGGTAGGTGGACCACACAGAGGTTTGTCTGTATCTTTTGATGGGGGATGGAGGAGGAGGGAGCAAATGGAGATTCCAGAGAAAAGATGGGAGAAGAAGAAGAGAGAGGGAGGGAGCTGTTGCTATACGGAAGAGCTTGCCAGGGAACACTGTTCTGGCCAATCGCAAAGCAGCTATTCATAATGCATCTCAAACAACTTCAATTTTCATAAAAGGGTGTTTATTCAGAGAAACCGATAGCAGTGACAAAATGAGGAGTAGGGGTTAAACATACAGAATGAGTAGACATGAGAAAAAGCATTACAATTCGTGTTGGATATGCATGAATGGACTGCATGTGCTGCGTGGTTACATTAATTAACATGCTAAAATAAACTGGATTTATTAAATGCACGTGTTATGCACATGCATGACTCAACAGTATTTGCTGATGCCCTCTTTTAAATATAAGTCTGAACAGGACGTTACTATGAACAAAGGATTGCTTCACATCTCTGCACCCTGAGAAAGAAAAAACCCAGCATAATTTCATTTTTTAAAAACTTATCATAGAAATACTGAATTTAGAACCTGGTTAAGGAGAAAAAAAGGGATTATGGAGTAAATATGTTAACATCACCTGGAAAAAAATATTAAAACTGCACCAGTTAGTATTCTTCCAGTAACCGCACCCCACTTTCCCACCCTGTCAGCACATTCAGGGCAATCAGATATCCCCTACATATAGACACTGAGCACATCCCCCTTCCCAGTACACAAAATAGGAGTGAAGCAAGGAAAAGCCCTCCTTTGAGAAATTACAAAAATCAAATATAAACAAGAGAAAAAGTGAATAATGGAGAAACTACTAATCCAGATGCTGTTCTCTGGTGAAACCAACCACTGCAGGCAAAACAAAAAAAAACCCTAATAATTAAAATGACCATGGAGAATAAATATCTGTGTCCAATCTGTTTTCTACCTTTTCAGATTTGGTAGGGAAAGTAATAAACACCGTTTGAGTTCTGAGGTTACATGAGGTAAAGCTGGATCACCTGACAGATGGATCTGAGAAGTGTGCTTTCTGGGTGGTGTTAAATAACACATACAAAGTAACAATAGAAAAACCAACAATAGGATGAAGGAAAGTTTTATATCCAGTTTATCTTACTACACTTCATTCGGTTTCCTGGAACTGAAAAGATTACAGGAACTGGGAGGAAACAGAAAAAAAAAGGAAATCTCAGATGTCAAAAGAGATTTATGACATTAACGCAACATATGTGATTTTTTTTTTTATAAGTGAAAGTGATTCATAGTCTTCATGAAAACCCTCAGCCTCCACAAAGCAGATCGCATTTATAGCTGGATTAAATTATACACAGGTTAGTTTATGAGCACAGGGTATGTCTACCAACAATCATTTGCTCAGTATACTTTGTATGGGATCTTAGTGTAAAAGGAGCTGAATACAGTGGCAGGCAGCACTAGTTGAAGCATGTTTATTTTTTACAAATTATAAATTAACTTATTGGTTTTAACATAATAAAACAGGAAAATGAAATCTATCTGTCCTATTATGAAATTCTTTATTTTTACAAACGTATTAATCTAAAGCTCTTTACACCACATTCAGTCATTCACCCATTCATGCACACACTAATAGTGAGAAGCTGCATTGTAGCCACAGATACCCGGGGTTTAATGATGGAACCGATGGAAAATAAAAATTTATCAAAGATAAATAAGATGGTAGTATGTGGGTTTCTTATTGCAGTGGGACTGTTGCACCTTTATTTGGTATAACGAAAAACTTAGATCAGTTAAAATCTGTAAGACTGCATTTCTCCCCTTTTGGTCAGTGTGCCTTTTCTTCTTCAAATTCTCCTGAAATCAGACATTTAAAATGCTTTAATTTATTTTAATTTATTCATTTAAATGTGCCAGTTGAAGAGGACACAGTGTGAAAACCAGATGAACTAAAACAATTCCAACATTGAAATTACACGTTTTGGATATTTAATACCTATTCTTGTTTTTTTTTTTTTTACCATTAAAGCTACAGTGTGTAATAATTACAGGCATATAAAGTCAGAAATTTAATATATTATACATAACTATGTTATTTATCATCACCTATGAGCTCAGCCTTTTAACCATAATATTTGCGTTGCCTTAGAATTCGTTATTTATAATTACATAGGATCGGGTCTCGCAGCCATGGAGGCTGACATCTTTGCGCTACGGCAAGCGCAGAGGCAACAAACTAGCGATTGCGAGATCTCCCATGACGCTCAAAAATAACTACGGCAAGTTGAGAGAGATTAACTGAGACGGTACTGAACAGTAGATGGCAGTATTATGCCTGAGAAGCGTTTAGTCTGCCTGAAACCAAAGAAGAAGAAGAAGCAGGTATACTGCGCCTCAGTAACAAGAAAGGTGAACAAGGCGGCAGGCGTGAGTGACTTTGCAAACTGTTTGGCACTGTGTGGCCAAACATCAGACGAATGGAGGATCATGCCTACTCTGTATCACAACGAAAAGCGGCGGACACCGAACCCCCGTCATCTAAGAAGCGGAAACTAGTGATGGGTTGATGAGGCGTCATGAAACGTTTCGACACATTACCAAACTGTATTGATACTGTGTCGATACTGTGTCACTGAATACTGACACCTGGTGGACATTAAAAATCCCTACAGGCAACCTAGTTGACAGAGTTAACTGACACTGATTTGATGACCTATTATATACAATAATATGATGCAATTCATTGTATGATGCATTGTATTATTATTAAAACATATTTGATATTTTAGACACAGTCAATGAATAATGAGAACCTGCATCATAATGTAATAATCTCTAAGTAAACATGTAGTAAATGAAGATGCTTGTTCACTGGTATTTTTTTTTTACAATTTTTTATTCAAAAAAATAAGTTGTTGCAACGTTTTGAAATTCAGTCTGTTGCGCTTTTTTGATATTAGTTCTCCAGCTGTGGAAAACACCCGCTCACACGGCACAGATGAAGCTGGAGTGCACAAAAATTTTAAGGCCAGGCGGAAGAGGTTTGGATAAACCGTCCTTTGGTTTTTCCAATATACAAGAGGATCCTGGGACCTCGCAATATTGCCCTCTGCCATGTATCTCTGCACCTCAAGAATGGCATCAGCTGTGGCACTTTTGGTCTGCCTCCCCACTTCGAGATCAAAATGTTCCCAAAGGTCATCTTAAAAAAAAATAAAAAAAATAAAAAAGTATTTTAGTACATGATTTACAAACAACAAAGAAATGATGCTCAATATCATGCCTGAAGTGGGGGCAGACAGCTGTTGTGAAGATGTTCCTGGCTGGGGCTCATTTGAGCTTCCAACTATTGAGGCACATTCTGTCCGCAGTCTGCTGTACTTCCATTTTCACCCGTTCCCGTTCCTCCTCGTACTTTTTGGCCAACAGTTGTTTGATGGTCTGAAAACCACACCAAGTCAAACCAGAAGAAAATCAATATATTTAAAATAAAATTGATGAATAAACTACCACTTTAGATAATTTCCACACAAACCTTTCTGGTTGGCAAAACATATGAGGGCTCAAGGAGCTGAACCAGCTCCCTGAACCCTTCATTCTCCACAACAGCGAGGGGCTTGCAGTCCTTTACAATGAAATTAAGCACAGCCTCATCAAGCATCTGCTTCCTGGAAGCTTGATGGTTAAAAATGAGAAAGTGTAAATTATTCAGAATTATCAATAAAACAAAGTCAGTAAGTTGTAAAATACCTGAGTTCATCATGGTTGTGTCATAGATTTCACTCTCATGCTTGGCCCTGTAATGCCTCAGCATTGAGGAGGTGCTGTTATTTAAATATGCAAGCTCTGTTGAGCAATTGCGACATTTAACCTGTAGAAAATAACACGAACAGTAAACTAAAGGTCACTTTGAAATGAATTTCTACTCAGAAAATCAAGTGGAAACTCTGAGAGGAACAGGATGAAACAAGGAAATTAAAACAAATACCTTATTTTCCCGAAATGACATCAAAGTGGTCCCACACGGCAGAAGCCTTTCTTTTTGCTTGAGGAAGCTCCATAATTTTTTATTAATTTTATATTCGCAAAACACGCAAGATTGTTTTGGCAGATGCGCTTCCTTATAAAGGCTTGTCAATCAGTTCGAAACATCGGTCACGTGACCGATACAGGAACTGTTTCGGTCACGTGACTTTTCCGTAGCGATACACACGTCGACACAGGTTTCGCTCTATGAGACCGACACATGCGCCGACGCATCGGTGTTGCCCGACCCATCACTAGCGGAAACACGACGAGAATAAACGCAAGCGTGACAAGAAACGGCAAAAAACACGGATCAACATTGGCACGGCATTTACACGATGGAAGTCACTGATGGAGGAAAAAGGTTTTCAAAGTGACGCTCAAGTTGCCAGTTTTCTCTTGGACAGGTAATTAATCCTACACACACAATTGTCTAATATCACTGCAGTTTTTGGAGTACAGGATGCTCAGACCTGTCTAAAACAATAACATGCTGCGTGATGATGCTGTTACTCTCCAGTATACTTATTCAGCAACGTCCCTGACGTTTCACAGGTAATGATTCAGTAATTTTCTGTAAAATAATTTTCTGGATATATACCTCGGTTACTTCTCTCCGGCTCCTTTGGAGATCTTCAAGCCTTTCCTCCTCTGCTCTCACCCCGCTGGCTCCCCTCTCTCGCCTGGCCCTAGCTGCACGGCCTCCCTGCCTTCGCCCTCGTCCTCTCCCTCTCCCTCGCGTTGTAACCCCCGTGCCACCAAAATGACTTGGACTCTGTAAACGGGGGATATATATTCTTCCAGCGAACACAATCTCGCTGTTAAACTAATGACTACAATTACTTCGTCTGTTTATATCACCATGCAAAGCAGCTCACCAAAACGTCACAACGATGTAGAAAAAATAACGGGTATATTTATTATCTTAAGTCTACATGAAATCTATACCCTACACAGACTAATGAAATACTATCTGTAAAATTATCTATGTAAACAAACCTCATCACTTGAGAGGGTAGGTGATGTGGACGTCGTAGAAGAAATTTTGTCCCGTAACGCTCGCCGTACTGTTGGGGGGGAGAAGCGGTGGGGGGGAGACGTTCATGTTGCTGCGGTCTGTAGTCTGACCGCTAGATGTCGCTGAAAATTACACACTGTAGCTTTAACAGAATGTTATGAATGTTACTGTTAGTAAATTTTCCGGAAGTTTATGATTGGTACAGATAGAAAAAAAAAATCCATGCTTATTTTTAATTCCCAAGACTGCATATGAACACATTATGTAAAACACCAATCAAAAGTGGTTCTAACACCCACCACAAGGAAAAACTGCTTAGCACTATTTTTGAGGAAAGTAATTAACACAAATCTGTTGCACACATATCAAAATGCTAACATAAACCACTGGAGGAAATGTGACAATACCTCTCTATCTGAGCTATCTTTTCATAAATAACATCTAATATTTCATATATATTATTCTTTTTAATAGGATTTTTGACTATTTTTCTGATTGATGTGGTTTTTCACATCTTATAACATCCCAACTCTGGATGTTAAAACAATAAAATCCATGCTTATCTGATGCTTACATTTACTCTTAGATATCATCATCATGCTTGCTTGTAGAGAGGAGGTAATACAGTATTATGATGATAACATTGAAGCAAACAGACCTCTGGTATCCAAAAAGTATCCAGATCTACAGATATCCAAAGTATCCAAGTTGGATGGGAAGTAAAAAAAAAAAAAGTGGATCGATGCATCTCTGCTCGTATATGTACGGAAGAGGATTAGGGCCAGTGGAATAAAAAAAAAGTTAACTGATTTTTACATTTTATTTCAGTTTAGTATGGGAAAAAGTCAGAATTCTGAGAAAAAAAGTCAGAATTCTGAGATTAAAGTCAGAATTCTCAGAAAAAAGTCAGAATTCTGACTTTTTTCCCGTACTAAACTGAAATAAAATTTAAAAGTCAGAATTCTGAGATTAAAGTCCGAATTCTGAGATTAAAGTCCGAATTCTGAGATTAAAGTCAGAATTCTAAGATTAAAGTCCGAATTCTGAGATTAAAGTCCGAATTCTGAGATTAAAGTCAGAATTCTAAGATTAAAGTCAGAATTCTGAGATTAAAGTCCGAATTCTGAGATTAAAGTCAGAATTCTGAGATTAAAGTCAGAATTCTGAGATTAAAGTCCGAATTCTGAGATTAAAGTCAGAATTCTGAGATTAAAGTCAGAATTCTGACGTTAAAATCAGAATTCTGACATTAAAGTCAGAATTCTGAGAAAAAAAGTCAAAATTCTGAGATTAAAGTCAGAATCTTGAGATTAAAGTCAGAATTCTGACTTTTTTCCCATACTAAACTGAAATAAAATTTAAAAGTCAGAATTCTGAGATTAAAGTCCGAATTCTGAGATTAAAGTCAGAATTCTGAGAAAAAAGTCAAAATTCTGAGATTAAAGTCAGAATTCTCAGAAAAAAGTCAGAATTCTGACTTTTTTCCCGTACTAAACTGAAATAAAATTTAAAAGTCAGAATTCTGAGATTAAAGTCCGAATTCTGAGATTAAAGTCCGAATTCTGAGATTAAAGTCAGAATTCTAAGATTAAAGTCAGAATTCTGAGATTAAAGTCCGAATTCTGAGATTAAAGTCAGAATTCTGAGATTAAAGTCAGAATTCTAAGATTAAAGTCAGAATTCTGAGATTAAAGTCAGAATTCTGAGAAAAAAGTCAGAATACTGAGATTAAAGTCAGAATTCTGAGAAAAAAGTCAGAATTCTGACTTTTTTCCCATACTAAACTGAAATAAAATTTAAAAGTCAGAATTCTGAGATTAAAGTCCGAATTCTGAGATTAAAGTCAGAATTCTGAGAAAAAAGTCAAAATTCTGAGATTAAAGTCAGAATTCTGAGAAAAAAGTCAGAATTCTGACTTTTTTCCCATATTAAACTGAAATAAAATGTAAAAATCAGTTAACTTTTTTTTTTATTTTGGCCCTAATCCTCTTCCGTATATATGCCTTTTGGAGCTTGCTGTAAAAACTTAGAGCACCCTGTTAAATACTGTAAATGTAAGGTGTCACAAGCTACAAAGATATTTCTATTTTCAGCTTTAAAAGCAACTGGTCCAAGAGGAAACTTTAAAATGTCTTGTTTTATTTTAAACTAACATCCTGTCAAAACATTGCATAAACTTTTGTTTTGGTTAGTCAACAAAACTCTGATAATGACTCTAATGATAGAAGCTACTGGTTGGATAGTAACTCGGTGCAATGTGCCTGACCAGTTTCTATCTTCCTTTATTATTATATATGAAAAGAAAGCGTCCATTTTTCCTTGCGCTATGCCTATTTTCACAGCAATTAAAAACAATTTGTACCATACCTTGGGTTATATGTAATGTTCTAGACTGTAACTTTTTCCTGACTGATACATTTTTATAATGGGATCATTTTAATCCTTTTTAAGCAAACTATGGCTTTTAATTGATAAATGCAAACAAACAAAAGCTGGGAGCTAGATTTTATTCAGAGTTAATCAAATAATCAATGTTAACATAAATTAATTCTTAAAATTATTTTACAAAAAATGTAAGGTTTGTTCACTTTGTTTGTTTTTGTTTCTCTTTATGCTTCTCCCCTGACATATGTTTTTTGTCTGTTTTGTTTTTGCTATTTCTGCGTTGAATATAATTCACATTAAATAGATTAAAACCAGTTTAAATTAAATTATCTATCTCACATTTGAACAGAGGACTTTACATTTTTTTTTGTTTACTCACAGCCAGTCTAGCTGCTTTTCAGAAACAAATATGGGGACTTTTTAAAAGTTTAATCATTTCAGCACAGCAGTAACATCTGTTGAATGAGTTGCATGATGATGGAGATTTTGTCTGGTCTATCTAACTATACTTATTCAGGGACACTCTTACAGGAATGCAGCTTTAGTGCTATTTGGCAAACTATTGTAGAAAAAATAAGATATGAGCATCTTTAGTCGGTTTTGTTATTTCTATATTACACATCAAATTATTGTACTAATTTTCTTGCCAGTTTATCCTGCAAGCTGCTTTATGATCAGTGTTGCTAGCTTCTTATTAGCACTTTTGAATGACCTTTGACAGCATAAACAGTAGTCCTCTATACTGTAGGATACAGTGGTCACAGTCTGCAGCTATAAATAACACCAGACTTTGCTTTGACATCCCTACAGAACCTTAACACCCTCACCCTCGTCTCTCTGCTAATGACACCACAGATGTGTCCTTGAATGGAGAACCTTGCTACATTCTGTGATTGCCACTGTGCTGCCATCTGCCTGTGGCCCCAGTGCCTCAGGGGCCAGGCCACAGTCAGGACACACAGCTAAGAGCTCAGACGAAGAGGCTGAAGGGGTTAAAATGTTGTGCAGCAGCATAAAGAGATAGCAAATTAGAAATACTATAAAAATCAACAAAGATCAATAAGTCACCATTTCATGAATTCTATATTTTAAAAGATTCTAACAAAATGATCGTGGTCAGTCACTAAAAGGAACAAATGGCCTAATATGCTATGGGAAATTGCTGAAAAGCTTTATGTTACACCTGAAAGTTAAAAACTAGTATGTGACATATTAATTTACTAGCAGTCATTGCACTGACCTTTTGTGATTTCTGAAATATAGAACTACTAGTGAGAAAAAAAAATGATAATAATGTGCTGTTTCCCACCATAGAAAATGAATTAGGCAAGAGAACATAATCAATCCCGAAGACGGGAAGGTCAAGTTGTCTTTCCCCCATTTATTTATTAATTGATGCACTTTATTCGAAAGACAAAGACTCATATTTTCTGAAATAAAATCAGTTCTTGCACAAAATTATCTTACTCTATAGTATATATAAAATGCTTACAGATATATTTCTATTTATTTGTGGTCTGGAAGTTTATTTCAGATTATAACCCATGCTACTGTGTGAGGAAAGAAAACATCCCAGACACAAGCGCTTGAAGACAGTTTAAGCAAATTCTATGATTTAGTTCTGCATTTATTTTAAAATGCTTTTATTCAATATTTTAAAATAATGAATAATGTTTTGTGGTTCTTAGCCTTTGAAACAGGACTATTTTCTGTATGCCTGTCTTTCAGTCACTAAATAAAAGCCATCAGTGCCACACAAGATTTTTGGGGAAAAAAGAAAAGTGGAAACAAGCAATTTCTCAAAGCAAGTTTCATCCAAACATTTACGAGTGACCTAGTTGCATCCTATGCCTATAATAAGACAACAAAAGCATATTTTCTTGTTAAAATAAAGTAATATCCACCAAGCCTCTGTCCTGACAGCATTTACTGAGGCTTTTTTGATCCTTAACATATGTTACAATAAACAAGATAAGCGGGAATAGACATAGTTTGCTTGCTGTTGCCATTTCTATTTATATCTTATCTCTGACAGTATTTTTTTTTGCCAATTTTAACACTTGATCTTTGACTTTTACTCTTCCTTTTCACACTTCCACAAGTGAAATGCTGATTTGCTTGGCTCCATGCGCAATATTTTACTTCAATTTTGTCTGTCTTAAGGTAGACATACAAAACACTGTTTACTAACAAACTGAGTAAAAAAAAAAAATAATAATAATAATACAAAGAATACAATCAAAATTTAACAAGCCAAAAGGGAGCCATAATTTAATTGGAAAACCTTTGTATCCTACTAGAGTGAGATTCTAAAGTAGAAATTCATAAAGTCATTGAATGTGACTAAGCTTCTTTAAGAGGACAATTTTCGGCTGATATAAGCTTTGTGAGTCTAATTAACACTGCAGCCAGAGTGAGGCGTCGCAATCTGTTAAGTTAAATGATTTGTACTTTTTGAAGCCTGTGAGTAAAAGCTATTGTTTATAAGACTGAGAATTACTGGTTAAGGCACATAAGTCTGCAAAGGTCAAGCATCCTAATCATCAAAGTGATCACAGGCAGAGCGTGAAAGACCAGCGTGTGGGCTGCTGGCAACAGGGGAGAGAAATTATGTCGGTCAGGACATTAGCCAATAGGAAATTCCTGAGGCTCTTGTTTATGAGCATATGTTGGTGTTGAGAATAAGCATCAGTGGGTGGCTTTACATGCAAACTATTACAGCTGCATCATGTAGGGTAGCTACTGTATAGGAACTTTACTTTGTGGGTTACATAGGCTGTGTCTCTGGGTAGAATTGCATGATGTGTGATGGATAGACAGATGACATACAAGCATGTTTTTATTCATGACTGAAACAGTGCTTTGCAAAAGTATTTACTATATACACATTTAAATACCCCTTTGTGGTTAAAAACAAGTGACAGATTTTATCCTGCTCTTTCTAATTCAGAATTGTACAAATACATTTTTTTGTTTGTCTAATATTGTATTTTCTAATTGTTAGTTGACAAAACGTAAAAAGAATATGGAATGCTCTTGTTTTATCAAAGAGCAATACCTGCATGTTATCAGTTTCTGACAAAACTAATACTTTAGCAAGAAAAAAAGGCATTTCTGTCATTTAAGTAAAAATAAATTCTTTAATAAAGAGGATCAAATCATACAAGTTACATCCTGTAAAGGAGTAACTTGCTGTATTAAACCAACCCTGTTTTGACTCATGCACAGCTATGATGTGAAATGCTCTTAGATGATAGCATGAATAATTAATCAGATTCCAAAAATCCCTTCTTTGAACTTCAATTAAAATATTTGCATTTTCTAAAATATAAATACATACAGTATATTAAAGGAAATATACAAAAGAGCCACACAATAGCATGAATGATAAATAGCTTTGTATCAGCTACTATATACTGATGGACATCTATTTATCAGTGCCTGTGCAGAACTACACACTATATTATTAACTCTTGGAGAAATAAAAGCAGAGTCCCTCACAGATCCACACATACTGTGTATGCATTTTAAATACACACAAAAAAGGACTAACTATAGAAGCTTCCTCCCAGTGATCACAATGAGCCAGTGGGCTGAAAATGATCAGACTAAAAGTGGTTTTCCTGAAACCTACACAACAGAGAACCAAGGAAAAAAAGGAGGGGAGATCTGTAAAGATGTACAGCAGGATTTTCAATCCTAAATTTTTAGGCCCTATTTTCCAAATACTAAAAACGTTTATCCAATTCTGTCAAAAAGCTTATTCTAATCAGGTAATGGAAGCCCTGGTTCAGCAATATACTGCCTAATGTTCTGAAAATCTTTCTCAATAAACTGCGGGATTCATTCTGACTCATTCAGTTGATTTTATGCAGTATCTTCAGACATGCATGTTGCAAATCCTCTTTACTGGGATCATTAAATCATAAAATTACTCTGTGTTTGGATGTTGGCTGAAAAGCCTCAGGAAGCCACGTGTTAGTCGATTTCACAGGAACAAAAAGACCAGGGCATCAAAATAACAGCTGACTTAAATGTGAGAAGCTTTAGCTGCTTAAAAGACACCAGTGCCGCTACAGTTTTCCTGCAGGGTTTTTACTAGAGCAGATGTTAAATAGTTAAATAGGTTGGTTATATACTCCAGCAGCAGAGTCAGGAGGGTGATCAGTGTTTTAACCATTGTTTTAGATCAGGGCTGTTATACTTTATAAAGTAAACCCTGTGTTTTTATATGTGATGTAAGGAGAGCCTGTAAATGGAAATATCCACAGCATACAAATACAGGTTTTCTGAAAAGTTTTAGTGTCAACACTGAAGCTGCTGTGGCAGATAAACTGATCATGCAAGGTGTATTGGGAAAGGAGCAATTCACAACTGTTAGCACTGCTGTTTCAAAGCAAGCTCCCACACAGCAAGGTTCACGTGAACAATTGGGATTTCCTCAAATGCATAGCCACGCAGGACTCACTACAAACGTGATTTAAAAGCCTGAGTAATGACTCGTTCTGAAGCAGGGAATACAGTAGAGTGGGCAAAGCTGAAGCTCCTCTAGGGAATTCAAGACCTGAACTGAATATAGAATGCTGTATTTTATGTTAAAAATAAAAGAGCTCCATTTATCCAATCCTGAGAATCACCAAGAGAAAGATTAGCTGACATTTTTTTCTCCATCATTGTTGTCTTGATACCTCAAAAGAACCATTTTCATCTTGTAATCGAATGGTCAATAAGCTTTTCCGAATGCATTTACCGCTGCCTGTCATCCCTTTGAATAGAGAAGCTGAAATGTTAACTGACTCTTATAAAATCATACAGCTCACTTAAAACAGGATCAAAACATCCCTCCAACCATATTCCATCACACTTATCCCAAGCAGGGTCGTGAGGGATGCTGGTGCCTATCTTGAGCTGTCTAAGGCCGAGAGGTACACCCGGGACACGTCGCCAGTCCATCGCAGGGCAACACAGAGACAAACAGGAAAAACAACCATTCACACACACACTCGCACCTGATGAGAATTTAGAGAAGCCAATTAACCTAACAGTCATGTTTTTGGACTGTGGGAGGAAGATGGACTGCACTGACAGAACCCATGCATGCGCAGGAAGAACATGCAGCTCCATGCAGAAAGAAAGGCCGGGAATGAAACCCAGGACCTTTTTGCTGCAAGGCAGCAATGCTACCCACTGCGGCACTGAACAGCCAGGGTAAAAAGAAATACAAAAAAAGCCAACTTGTTTTTCATTCAGATGGTCAAAACATCTGAATAAAAAAGTTGTCTTAATGCATCTGAATATTCCAGGTTAAAAAAACTCTCAAAAAGTTGGGTTTTTGGGTTGGGCTTCTCTCTTGAAACATTTTGTGTCTTCTGCAGAAAACTAAGAACCTGAACAGAAGACTTACTTAATCGTTTGGATGGGAACAAGTCCTTAACTTTGCTGGATTGGAGCTCAACCCTTAGAAAAAATACTATTGAGTAGATAAAGAAAAATAAGACTGACTTTAGTCTAAAAAATACTGTAAGTTCTGGTTTAAAAGTGAAAGTTTAAAAGATGTCCAAACAAACATGTGAAATTAAATGAAGACTGAAAGGTGTTTAGAGATGAGAGAGACTAACCAAGCATCTACTTAAACTCCCTTGTTTAGGCTGAATTTGGATGTATTTTTCTACTGAACCTATTTTACTACTGGACCTTAAACCACTATAACAAAGATGATCATGAATGCTTAGTCTTGAGAGCACAAATTGGTTCAGCACTTAAATGCATTTTTTTCGAAATACATTGTTGCTGACAATAGTCAGCAGCTTTTTCCATGCTTCCATTACCTAAAATTAACAATGTTCACACTGAACTCAGTCCTCAATCAGAGTTATATTATTCAGTGGTAATATTGGAGAAAGATTGATGAAATGTGTTTGCATTTCACTCCACTTAAGAAAGTAGGTGATCTGGTTATTTAATAACTTTCTCACTTAATACCTTTCACTAAGATTTATCGCAAAACAGGACAGGGACCCAGGATTATAAATTTCTGCAAGGAGATGTTGGCCAAATCCCTTCTTGGGTTGGTGGTTAACAGCTACAAAAAAAAAGTGAAATCCTTCATCACAGTCAGGTGTCAAGTTTCCTTAAAAATAATAAACCTTTTAATTTTGGGAATTGCAAATTGTCTTGCTCAATATTATGAAAATTAGCACAGGATCAAATACATTCTTCCTTATTAGTAAATATGATGTGAGAAGCGGTGTTGACCTCTACTATACTAAAATTAAACAGCTAACTATGCAGCTGTTTAAGAACAGGGTTGTTTTTAGAATGTACAGTGTAATGAAATACCCAAAACAATCACATCAAGATAAATTTTCTAACATTTCTGAAAGGAAAAAAAAAAATGTCTGGAAAAGATTTTGCCTACTCAACATTTTCCTTTCTGATTATTGCCTTGAAAATAATCCAATCATGTATGCTAGATTATTTATTGTTTCCAGATTAAATCTAAATCTTAAATCGACATTAATTGAGACATTTCTAAAATTAAGTCATAAACAATATGCAGCCCTGAACTGGCCTATCCATTTTGGGTACTGAGGCTTTTAATGGGATTGGGTCTGTATTTGCTGAATGTTTAGATACTGTATATGAGATGATAAAACTGAATAGATTTTGTGCCCACATTGCCAAAATGTACTTCCCTTGTTAATGTGTCATTGATCCAAAAAAAAGAAAAAAATACTGGGTCCATTTCCCACTAGATGAAGGGCCAGTATGAGTCAAGGCATCTGCGATCCAGGACAGGCTTATCAGTACACAGACCCCGACTCCACAGGCCTCAGCAGCCTGCTGCAGTGGAACTATTGGAGCTGTCCATGGTGCTAAAGCAAAAGCATTCCTTTACTATAGCACATTTAATCCTTCAGCTTAGCATTTTATTAGTTTTAACTACGTATATGTGTATGCTTCACAATAAAAATTATGATTTAACAAGAACAGAGGGCCACATATGAAACTCTTAGGTCAGATCATTAGTGCCAGGAGGAAGAGACAAGGTTTTATATTTCAAAATATGTGTTAGACACTAAATGGTGAGTAAATTATGAAGATTTACTCACCACTAATAATGACTAAAAATTATCATTTTCAGCATAATAAAATGAAGAATAAATCTGAAACGTTTCAGATTAAACTTTCAGCACCACTTAGTAGACTAAAAATATTAAATAAAAAAAAAGAATAGAAATGTAAATAAAATCTTTAGATTTTCTCCATATATAGGGATTTAACCCTCTCAATAGATCTTATAAAGGTAAATGTGATCAATGGTCAATTTTTACAAGCAATATATAAGTATGTATTTGGATAAAATTATATTTTATTACAATAGCAAAACATACACACTGGAGGTTTCAGGCTTCAGGATATTTTTTCAATGAAGGGAAAAAAAACAACAACACAGTTTATTTTGAACAGCACAACATTAAATTTGTAGCATATAGTGTGGGATCTATGGGCATGAGTCTTTGCAAATTCTTTCTAGATTGCTATTTTCTTTTGTCTTCTACTTCTTAGAAACACTTAGAACTTATGTAGTAAATCTTTCAAAATTAAATGAAAAAGGTTAATTTTGTGTCTGGTTAGACAATATTATTATGGATTAGTTATCTGTTATGGCTCATAATCACACTCAAAGTCTCAATCAAAGGAGTGTTTGTTATCAAAAAAGCTCAATCTTAGTGTTAGCTGACCAAATCACATGCTGTTAGTTTTATAGTACACTATACATGTTAATATTTCTAAAGGAACGAAAATGCTTTTTTCCTGAAATCATTGCAGAGATAGTTTTCGACTTCTTTCTTGCCTTTCTTCTTGTGTATGTTGACAGAACAAATTTATGAATGAATTAATTAATGGATGAATTTATTGAAATTTATTTTCATACATTTCCAGAAAACACTCTTGAAGATATATCCTGTTAAACAGGTTTCAGTAAACAAATACAACAAAACAAATCAGTCTAACTACAAGTCCCAAAAAAGGAGTGTGAAGAAGTAAACAATTATAAAATCCCACCCCTTCTCCATTTTTCATCACTGTTGATCAATCAAACTCACTTAACAATTCTTCTTTCCTAGACCAAAAAAATAAATAACTGTGTTGCAGGTTACACATTTAACAAACTACCTGTCAGGGTTCCTGTGTTACCCTTTAAATAAATACCCTCCCTCTTTATCTTGAACCATCTCCTGTATATTAGCTGGAGATGGTTTTATCTTGCTCTGAACATAACTTGTGCTGTTTGAAATTTAACCAAATCTGTAAACTTAAATATTCTTGACTGTAGAAAAAGTGGGTTGGGGTTTTGCTCATAGTCAACCTTATGTATAATGGGTATTGCTTTCTTTTGCTGCATGATTAATGGAGAAATCATGGATGTGTTACAAAAACCACTGAACGGTCATTTAAATACAGCAAAATAAAAAGTTTTAGTAAATGAAGTGATTTTTGATCCAAAACATGTTTTGCTTTATTGAGGATAAAAATACTTTGTGAGTTTTGATTGCATATTTTTAATATGCTATTTGAGATGAACATATGTTCATCTCCAGGCTTGATTATCACCGTTCCAGTTACTTTCATTCAATTTTGAACAAAACCAAAGAGTCATTAAAAAAGGATTTTATTTAGATTAGGTTATATCGATGATTATATACAATATTCCAAAAATGTATTCACATTTCTTAGTTTCAGTTGTTTATTATACTGAATAAATGTAAATAAAATCAGCAGAGGAAGAGTTCACTGCAGTTCCGTTTCTAATAAACTTTTTGAGAAATCTGTCTGTCTGCCTCAAATATTAGGTCCTATTGTTCTTAGTCTGACTGTATTAATAATATCAGGATTTTCATTTTCTGTTTCAGTCTGTCTACTTTTTTTAAAGCCTGTCAGTTGCAAGTTGGATAAATGCATACACTACTTGGCTCCATCCAAACATCTTCAACAAAGTTAAAATAGTGAGCAGCTTGTGAATGAGAGTGATAAATGGAGAATACAACCAACTTCCCTCAATTCATCTTCTCGAGTCAGACTCAGACTCAGTGTAGCACTTCAATGAAATGTCTCAATTCATTTCATTTTATGACTGTATGCCTTCTTGTGCTGTTATTCGATCTGGGTACATTATATATTTCATTTTCTATCTCTGGAGAGACACTGAAAGAACTGTTCAGTAACAGTACTCTGTAAGTGGCGATTAAACATAAATACAAAGGCCTCAAACCTGTTTAGCTCTCTCTCCGTTTTTCTGACGAACTAAAAACAGAGCCTTTTAGTTCTGTTTTCACTCTACTTTGTTTATTTTTAGTTTCCCTCCCTACTATGTTCCTGTCTTCTGAGGTTTTTTTTTATTCTAGACAAAGTATTTAGCTTTGATGGGACAGAGGAATTTCCTCTGGCCTCGTAAATTTCTTTGACTCATTGTGGCTGCTTTAGGGAGAGAAAAAAGATGAGGCTATGAACAGATGTGCCACTGCCCTATATTTCTGGTGATTTCTTTTCAGAGGAAAAGCAATTATCTATTTTGGGTTGATGTAAGTGATTTTATTATGCAGTGAACCCCATTAAAACAGATTTTCTATTTTGTGTCTCATTACAGCACCATCACCTCCTGGAGTCTCAGCGAGGCTTTCTGATATATATTATTTAAAGACAGCTCTGATAGCATCAGTAAGAATATACCTGCAGGCAAAAATCTAACCAAAGGTGATTTTACCTTCTATCTAAATGCCTTAATGTAGCTCAAAAAATAAGATATAGCAAATGTTTATATAAAGGTGTTTGATGCTAATTGAATAGTTACAGACAGTTAGAGCTGATTAAACAAACTTACCAATACTAACTTTCCACATATTTGTTCAGGCTTAAGTTTGACAGGATGTGTGGGCTTAAAACAATCCCACTTTTAACACAAGGGCTTCCGAATAAATAAAGAGAACCTAAAATAGTCATACAAAAGAACATGTTGATCAGCCACTGTTTGCATCTAAGGGATCTAGAGCATTCTGATTATCAACATTTTACACTAATCTTGCATATCGAAGATGGAGAAAAAACATGTTCCTATGATTCATCATTATTTATTTATTTTAACTTTCATTACCAGGCAGCAAAAAGGAGAAAAACATGGTGAAAACTTGATTTGTAACTTATAACTCATAATATTTTAGAACCACAATCTCTCCTTATAAAGCATAGAACTTTTGTTTCACTAAACCTTTTATCCAACGCGTTTTATTGATTTAGTATTACTAAGATTATACTAAGAGTATTACGCAGAAAAAATGTTTGTCTGGGAGGTTTTCAGAGACATAGACATCTTCACCTCACATTTGTTATTGTTACAGTATATTGTATTTTTTCCCCCCCCACTCCAACTGTTCGGTTTTTAACAGAAAATATATACACAGTACATCAGGTAGAATATACTGTACAAGTTGTACATATAAGTTATAGTTTATCAGCAGCAAAAATTACATTGACATAAAACATAAATTGTCTTTTGGTACTTTTTCAATAATCTTTTATAAAGTTAGATTTTCCCGTATTTATTTTTTATTCAGGAGCTACTGTGGAACAAACAAATCTGTTTTCACCTTTGACTGAATACGTCATCAAATTCAGAGGAAACCTACATAACATATTAATCTATGTCATATCAAACAAACAGAGAATCTCAGCAGGTTAGTTTTATTTCCCTTTCACTGTAATTAAGGTGTTACCCAGGAATAGAGAAGTGGCATCAAAGTCATGATATAAAACAGAACAATTAATGCCGCTGTCATGAAGCAGGACAGAGGATCCAGTATTCAGACAATCAGTTCAGACAGGGAACAGATAGGCTCAGTGGTTAAGAGGCAGAACAGGTCAGGATCAGGAAATCAGAAACACTATGGTAAAACCACTCTCACCACTGGCCAGCTAGAGCGAGAACAAGAGCAATAATCTGGCCCTGATAACTGCATGCAAGTACCTTAAATAGAGGCTAAAAACAGGTGGATCAGATAAGCGGTAATGAACAACCGGGCAGAGTTAGACAGCTGAGTGGAATTAGTAATTAAGCCAGCCATCAGTGCCAAGATCATAACAGCCCCATTATTTTTATTTTTTTTTATTTAGAAACAACACCCACAAACTCCATATATCCTATTGGGCTTTTGTGTGACAGAGAGACAAATATTTGCATATAGTTCAAAAGTGAAGCTTGGTTTTACAAGGTCTGCACAAGAATGTTAAAAGGTTGACATGCATCTGCATTCAGAACCCCAGGGTCAATAATTTCTCGAACCACCTATTAATGCAGTTACAGCTTCAAGTCTTTTGGTAGTATGTCTTCCAGATTGGTCTAAACATTTTTGCCTATTCTTTTTTTTTAACTAGCTAAGGCTCAATAAGACTAAAGGATGACTGTGAACAACAGTTATCAGGTCTTGAATTTCTTCTTTAATCTCAAGGACTCTGTAATGTACTTTCTACTAGGTCGTGTTTTCAGTTATGCTCTTTATTCAGCTACATTTATTTTTCAATGAACCGTGCATTGCCCTTGAGGAAGACAATAATACCAGGATGTTCAGGAAAATGAAGCGTTGCTTTTTATCTTTACTTTCTATTTCTATTTTCTGCCACACAACCCTTTGGAAGAAGATTTTATTTGAACAGAGCTATCAATGCTGCAATGTACCCTGCTTGGCTTTACAGTATATATACACTACTCAAAAAATCAAAGGAAGACTTCCTAATCAGAGTATAGCATAAAGTTAATTACACTTCTAGGATATTGATTTGGTCAGGTAAGTAGCAAAGGGGGTTGTTAATCAGTTTCAGCTGCTTTGTTCTTAATGAAATTAACAACAGGTGCACTAGAGGGGCAACAACGAGACGACCGTCAAAACAGGAATGGTTTTACAGGTGGAGGCCACTAACATTCGCACCCCCCCCCCCCCCCCTCATCTTTTCTGACTGTTTTTTACCAGTTTTGCATTTGGCTAGGGTCACTGTCACTACTGTTAGCATGAGGCGCTACCTGAACCCTACAGAGGTTGCACAGGCAGTCCAACTCCTCCAGGATGGCACATCAATACGTGCCATTGCCAGAAGGTTTGCTGTGTCTTCCAGCACAATCTCAAGAGCATGGAGGAGATTCCAGGAGACAGGCAATTACTCCAGGAGAGCTGGAAAGGGCCGTAGAAGGTCTACAACCCATCAGCAGGAACGGTATCTGCTCCTTTGTGCAAGGAGGAGCAGGAGGAGCAATGCCAGAGCCCTACAAAATGACCTTCAGCAGGCCACTGGTGTGAGTGTCTCTGACCAAACAATCAGAAACAGACTTCACAAGGGTGGCCTGAGGGCACGACGTCTTCTAGTGGGCCCTGTGCTCACTGCCTGGCACTGTGGAACTCGATTGGCATTTTCCACAGAACACCGGAATTGGCAAGTCAGCCACTGGCATCCTGTGCTTTTCACAGATGAGAGCAGGTTTACCCTGAGCACATGTGACAGACGTGAAAGGGTCTGGAGAAGCTGCAGAGAGTGATATGTTGCCCGTAACATCGTTCAGCATTACCGGTTTGGTGGTGTGTCATTGATGGTCTTTGGAGGCATATCCATGGAGGGACGCACAGACCTATACAGGCTAGACAACGGCACCCTGACTGCCATTAGGTATCGGGATGAAATCCTTGCAGCCATTGTCAGACCATATACTGGTGCAGTGACACCTGGGTTCCTCCTGGTGCACAACAATGCCCGGCCTCATGTGGCGAGAGTATGCAGACAGTTCCTGAAGGATGAAGGAATTGATCCCATTGATTGGCCCCCACGCTTGCCTGACCTAAAAAACAATAGAACACCTCCTGGACATTATGTTTCGATCCATCCAACGCTGCCAGGTTGCACATCAGACTGTCCAGGAGCTCAGTGATGCCCTGGTCGAGATCTGGGAGGAGATACCCCAGGACCCCATCCGTCGTCTCATTCCTAACACATTACCCAGTCCGTATCAGTATAAATAAACAGCATGATTTTTTCCCCCCACTGGGATCTGATGTGTTTTCAAATTGTTCCTTTATTTTTTTTTTTAACCCAGATTCCTGAAGTTAGTGAAAATGTTATTAATCTTATTCTTTTTACTTTGTTTTGGCTGTTCTTTTTTTTTCCTACAAATTTTACCATCAGAACCAGGGCTTTCTGCAGCTGGTCCAGAGTTACCATTGGACCTTTTTGTCTGCTTTGATTAATGCTCCCATTGACTAGGCTATCAACTCAACTACTGTTCTTCTTTATGCTGACCAATAACATATAATCTGTCATAAACTGCTCTGATAGCTTTAAGTGCTCATTTCACTCACCTGCCTAGTTTACCCAGTTCATAATCATCTCTGATCTCATCCACCTGTAGGTTCTGTTTTATATTCAGTCCAGCCCAGCTATCGTGGCCAGATCATTGTTTGACTTCTGTTTGTTCCCAGTTTAATTTCTGTTTCTCTGGTCAGTCAGTTTTGTTAATTCTAGTTCGTTCCAGGGTTATTGTCCCTTTTCCAGTCAGGAGTTTATTCTTAAGCCAGTGTCCTCAGGCGAGTAATTTCCCTAACCAGTGGTGAAAGCGTTTCAGCATCTCCCTAGTGATTCTGTTTCCTGATTATTTTCCCTCTTATCCACTGGCGCTGTGTGGTCTTCTCGCCTGAACCTCTGTAAGACTCCTGCTGGATTTTGCCTCCCAGGATCATTTCTGTCTGGGCTGGATGCTTGACGCACGGGACTCTGAACCTGTCCTCCAAAGTG
Source organism: Cyprinodon tularosa (assembly GCF_016077235.1). NCBI lineage: Eukaryota > Metazoa > Chordata > Actinopteri > Cyprinodontiformes > Cyprinodontidae > Cyprinodon > Cyprinodon tularosa. Next base: position 678,308 of record NW_024038678.1, read on the forward strand.
GGTTTCTGTCTGAGCTGAATAATCGACCCACAGGACTCTGAACCTGCCTTCACGCGCTGATGGATTCCTGGAACCCGGATTCCTGAGTGGATAAGAACCCCTGACCAGACTGTGGACTCCTGGATTCCAGTACTACTAAGGTGTGATCTGAATACATGTCCTGGACCAGTCCAGCCTGCTCACTGGGGTTGCTACATCGGGGACGCTCTGGATGGCTCAGGGCCGCCTCTCGTTGGCAGTGCATCGGCTTATCCTGCCTATGATTGAGAGGATGGACCGAACTGTTAAACCAGGTAAGTGACTCACTCTAGTAATCATCTTCTGTTCAGATGATCGTGGTCACTTACCTGTGTTTTTCTCTCTAAACCAGAGTGTCAGTGATTGGGTGGTGCCCCGCCTCCCTCCTGCAATCGCTACAGGTCCGCAGATCCTTAGCAGCCGCTTCAGTTCTGTTTTTGTTTAAATAAACGTTTTAACTTTCCTACTGGCTGTCTCACCTTTAATACTGGGTCTAACTGTCTCGGTTCTTGACACAATCCCAATAAAATAAATAGATTTTTATGGCTGCTGTTAAAATGATATACATTTATCTTCTTGGCAAAGTAGTTTGAAAGGATAGAAAATGAAAAAAAAAAGTCATTACAAAGAATAAGTAGTTTTCTGTTTAAGTATATCTTAGGCTTTCATTGGGATAGATAAAGAGAAACCAGCTCTTGAAGCTCCTGCACAAACTCTGCCTGTTCATGCCTGCTCTCCTTCTGATGATCTGTCATCTTGCTGCAGCTAGCTTGCAATTAGGATATGATCTTGGCCCTCTTTCAAAAAGAAAAACAAAAAACTGCCACCTCTTCAATTTCTTCTTCCCATCTCATCTCTGGCTCTCTCATTCAGTCTCCTGTCCTTTCCTCCTACATTTCCGCAAAATGTGACTTGACTGCACTCAATGTTTAAAGCCGCTTACCCCTAATATTGTGCATCTTGCAATTTCTTGAACTTCATTTAACCTCCATCCTTCAGAGACTAAAAAGTTGCATTTCATATAGCTTTTACAACCGCGTATCTACCAGGTGTTCTGGTGGCTAAGGAGTTTGTGCACCAAGCAAATGGTTTGCTGTCTTGCTGTTATCTTCTAGCACATTCTGAGTGTTAATTTGTGCCTTTTTTTTCTGTCAGTCTGCGCAGAATGCTTCTGGAGACGGATCAGCAAGCCAGAAAAGCACATAGACTTGCAGGTGTGTGCATAAAAACAACAGCCACAGCAACACATGGCTTGTCAAAAGCCTAATCTGTTCTCACATCCATTGGTATGATGTGGGTTGTTGTCATTCAACTGTTCGATTTTTACAGGCGATAGGAGGACAGTGAGGATATCCACACAGAACAGTGCCCTGAATGGCATCTTAGGATCCTCAATCACCTGAGGATGAAGACAATTTCTTTTAAACTGGGAGGTAACACAGCTAATTTGAACAGAACAATAATATAATTGATCAATTTAGTTAAATTAATATATTAATAAAAAAAAAATCTTTAAGCTTACTAGGCATCATGATGTGAACTCTTCAAAAATTAAGCTGTAAGGCTGTGCTGCATTACAGTGACTAGACTTACTAAAACAGTACATAAACAAGTGAAAAATGAAAATTCCCTGGCTTTTGGTCTTAAATATGTGAATTTCACGATTTCTTCTAATGCACTGCATATGTCCATCAGGGTCATTGGGGGCTGACGGCTACCACCAGCAGTCTTAAGGTGAAAGTCAGAATATACCCTGGACATAGCAGTCCATAGCAGAGTGCCCATAGGGAACTCAAGCATGCACAGGGAGAACATGCAAACTCCATAGAAGACTTTCTTGCTGCAAGGCAACAGTGCTAAAAAGAATGCAAACTTGCAGCTCTAGTATCATCACATCCATCTATCCATTTTCTTGAGCTTTATCTAGAGCCAGATTGCAGAGGCAGCAGTCTAAGGAGAGATACCCAGGCTTCCCAATCCACACAGACCTCATCCAGCTGCTCTGGAGGGACCCCGAGGCAACACCAGGCCAGCTCAGACACATAGTCACTCCAGTCTCCTGGGCCTGAATGTAGATCGATCGGTAAATGCCCCCTGACTCAGCTCCCTCTTCACCACAACAGTCCAATACAGAGACCACATCACTGCCAAAGTCGCACCAGTTTCATCACGATGTTTTAATATCTCAGTATTTCAGTCAGTATTTCGGAGACCACAAAACCACATGTGGGGCTCACAAAGGGTCCATCCTGGAGTGTAGTGATGGATTCAGTTATGAAGTTTCAGAGGAAAATAAAGACAGGAACAAAGACGGTCTCGTTTCACCTGAAAAACATCTCCAGGAATAAAGGACTAATGTATCAGCAGGACCTTAAAAAACTACTTTCTTTAATTGAGATGATTACTGGGAGGAGGCCAAGGGGACGACCCAGGACACCATGGAGGTTCTATGTCTCCCAGCTGGCCTGGGAGCGCCTCTGGCGTCCCCCAGCAGAGCTGGAGGAGGTGTCTGCTCAGAGGAAAGTCTGGGAGTCTCTGTTGAGACTGCTGCCCCTGCGACCTGGTTGCTAGCAGAAGACGACAAGTACAAGTGCAAGAAGTAATTACAGCTACGAGGTCTTTACAGGTTCACCTAAAAAAGTCAACTAGACAACTGTAGCTGATCTAGAATGCTGCTGCCTGAGCCTCGACTAAAGCTAAAACATTAAAGCATCTCCAGAGTTCTAAAGTCCTTACATGGGCTCTGCAAATCTCAGAGATTAGACTTTAAAATACTTCTGTTAGTCTGTCCCTGAATGGCTTAACGTCAAAATACATTGCAGACTTTATGTCAGTGTATTACCCAGACCTTTCATATATTCTGGTTTAAGTCTACTTTATATACCTAGGACAACAACCAAATGTGAAGAAGCAGTTTTAAGTTCTTGTGCTCCCAGAACTATAGAAAACAGTGAAATTGCTTTGACTTATCCATGCTTTAAATCACATATAAATATCATGGATAAATATACATAATATTTTATACCAAAAACCTGACTTTAGTATGTACTCATTGGAAGAGCTCTGTGGAGCTTAAGTGCATGATGGTGGAGCAGTTTTCAATTTGAGGGAGGTGTTCAGGGTTGTAGGACAAGGGACAGTTTTTAAAGCTTGCAAGATGCCTAAAGTGTTGAATCTTGTAAAAAAAAAAAAAAAAGTTAGAACTATAAATTTACAGCCATATGTTTATATTGCTGTTTATATATATATATTTTTTACTATTTTTTAAGGCTGCACTTTAAAAAAAGATGAAATTGTCCAGAGAGCTGTTCCAAACGGAATTAAGTCTGAGTCTTATATTCATGTATTATCTATTTGCAATATCAAGAATCAACTGGCTGTTGAGAGGAGTTACTTTCGCTTTCAGATACTTCATCTATTTTTACACCCACTGCCAAACTCCAAGTGATACACCCAATATGCTGATTTAAAGTGTAACTCAAACAAAATAAAATTATTTACAGATAAACTAAATACACAGGGGCTATGGAGCACTACTTCAATTTAACTGGGGATCTACCTCATTTGTTTTTGCAGTTGCTGACTATGGCAGCTCAGTTTTACCATGCATTTAAAAGGTACATGCTGGTGCATGCTTCCAACACACGTACAGGATTCATCTTCATAGCTGCGTATTTTGGTGTAAAAAAAAAAATCTGTGAAACGCACGCCCTTATTTGGGTTCTTTGAAGATCAGGTTGATATTATGGTTTTAAAAAACGGCACATACAGTCATCTGACATAAGCACCTTCTTCCCCATGTTTAGTGGGACCTCTATGTGGTTGGTGACAAACTGCAAACAGCCATTTCCTTTATCAATATCTGTTTTCCTTTTATTGTGTCACAGAGGTCAGATTGTCATGGTTGTAAATAACAGCTTCATGTAAACAGATTCTACCACCTGGGTTGAGAAGTACTGTAGATCTCTGCAGCTCCTGCAGAACTACCATGGGCCGTTTGATTGTAATCCTCTCCTTACAAGGCCTGTCAGCTTAGATGGACAGCCACATCTTGGCAGGTTTTCAGCTGTCCATTTTTGAGGCATCCATTGGGTATGGACAGATTAATGGTGGATTAGATGTTCATGGCTAATGCATGTAATATATGTTAACTCTGCTTTAATTTTCTCCAATATTTTTTTTCTAAACCTGTTTGCTATTTTTTCTTGGTCATCGTGTTATGTTTGTTCCTAAATGTTAATAACAGAAATTATTTTTGCTTTCCACTTAACACTTATGTGCCCTTTTTATGCTTTTATCTTCATCTCATAAAATTCCAGTAAAAATGTAATTTCTTGTCTTTCTAATGTGAAAAGGACAAAAAGGTTCAAGGAATACAGGTATACTATATTTAAGGAAATTTGTACGAGAAGCCCTATACCACTCTCAGATCTCTACAGCACTATCGATTGAGCTTAAAGCAAAAATAAATAAAATTATTTCACTCATAAACCAAATATAAATGATGTAACTCAAGCAGCAGTTAAAATTAGGTGTTGGACCTTGACTTTTTTGTCCTTTGAATAAAGTGTCTCTTCAGCAAAGACTAAAATCCAATCACTCTACACAAAACTCACATAAATGACTACTTCATAGCACTTATTCCAGTTTTTTTCTGTTCAAAATCCCAGGAGGGCCAAGAAAATATATTTATGCATGGCAGAACTATCTAATTAGATAGCCTTTCTTCTCCCATTTTCAGAACCCGGTTCTTCAGCTTGGAACCTCTACTGACATGGCTGGTATGTTATTGAAAAAATACTTTACAGAAAGTCTACTACAGTGCAAATATTTTGTTGTTTTGCATACTTGACTTGATTCTGAACAAAGACCAATTATAAGGTTTTTGCCCTAAAGCAACTCAATAAATTACAAAACTGAGTTTTAAATTAACGCAATGTAAGGTGTTCCTGTGTCACTAATCCTATTTTGCATGCATTGAAATCTCAACATTTTAAAGAAGTCAAACGGGGAGAATGTTATGTAAGGGTGACGCATAATATTCCAATGCCTGTCCATAACAGGTATTTTTGACAGCCATTGCTCTTTTCTAAGGTGAGGCAAAGTCAACCTTCATAAGCAGTTGTATGTTTTGGATGTGCTTTTTGCAAGTTCACTCAATTCTGTAAAGGAATCTGTATGAATAATATTTAATTCCAAATGTAAAATGATTAGACTTGTCAAACTCAATCTTGATTATTCTTTATAACATGAAAATTATTCATACAAAATGGAGCTGTTGAGTTATAACACCTTCATTGCTTGTGAAAATTCTTAAAGGGATAGTTCGGTATTTTTGACATGAATCTGTATGGCATCCCCATCACCAGTGGCATGCAATCACACTGACTTACCCCTGGCAGCGTCCTGTGAGCAGAGTTATCGTCCAGTTTTGGTCAAGCCGAAAGTAGTCCGGCAGGTTTTTAGGACCAGCGAAATAAAACTTTTCTCTTCCCAAAACATTATGTGTTCAAAAGAGTGATATTTTTGCATCCCAAAAACGTTGTAGTGGAAAAAGTCACACGTCGTTATCAATTGGTCCTATTTTCTCTCTGTTCGTATCACTGCGCGCCGTCATTCAGACAGCGAGCTCAACAACAGCCAGATGCATGTCTCCCTCCGCCTAGCTCCTAGCTGGGCGGACCGAGACATGCATCTGGCTGTTGTTGAGCTCGCTGTCTGAATGACGGCGCGCACTGATACGAACAGAGAGAAAATAGGACCAATTGATAACGACGTGTGACTTTTTCCACTACAATGTTTTTGGGGTGCAAAAATATCACTCTTTTGAACACATAATGTTTTGGGAAGAGAAAAGTTTTATTTCGCTGGTCCTAAAAACCTGCCGGACTACTTTCGGCTTGACCAAAACTGGACGATAACTCTGCTCACAGGACGCTGCCAGGGGTAAGTCAGTGTGATTGCATGCCACTGGTGATGGGGATGCCATACAGATTCATGTCAAAAATACCGAACTATCCCTTTAAAAGAGCTATTTCAATGTATTTTTTGGCTCAGTGATAACCTGAGATCAAGATAATGTTTCCTTGAACTTGCAAAAAGGACATAATAGACTCTTTTAACCAGAGCTCAATTACTTAAAATGTACTGTGATGTTCAAAGGACAGGATTAGAATAGAATCCTTGCATACAAGTAAGAAGCAACACTGCTGATAAGTTCAAATTTTTGTGTTGTTATATAAATAGAAAAAATGAATAATCCTTAAGGTTTACTGACTGCAAAGCTTCAAGGTGTCCTCTCCACACAATTACCTTGATCCTTACTCTGCAATGACTAACTGGAGCTTTGAGTGAAAGTGACATTTTATTAGAATGGGAATCTAAGAGGTGCTTGTCTAAATGAAATGTCTAAACTTTTTTTTTTTTTTTTTACAGTGATACAGTTACTTTGACAGAAGGTTAAAGGTAAATGAGAATGCAGTATGATAATAAACAATTCAGCGAGGCAATATTGAAATTTTTCTATTTTATCTTTTTTTTTTTGCACAGCTTTTCGAGAACATTTCCTATTACACTCACTGGCCACTTTAGGTACATCCCACCTAGTTAGATCCATTTTGCCTTCAGAACCTCCTTAATCTTCATTGACAGAGACTTAGCATGGTGCGAATATGAACCATATTTTGGTCCACACTGAGAAGACAACTTTCATAGAAGTACACAGAATTTAATGACATCTTAAGAAAACTGACTTGATTGGAAATTTTTAACATTTCTCATTGTATTGCTGGTAGCAGCCATTACATGAGGGCTATATTGTGGTTTTAGTAGAATGGACATAATCAGCTAAGCTAAAGATGGAGGCCGTGTCATGATCTGCTGTGGTAGCTGACCTTAATTACTCATGCCTTTCACCTGCTTCACTCTTTCCAGCTAATTATCACTTATCTCATCCACCTGCCAGTTTCCCTTATATTGGGCTCAGTTCCATCTATAATGGCCAGATCATTATTTGTTTTTTTGTTCAGTCGGTCTGTTCAGTTTATGCTAAGGTTCTTTTCCTGGATCCTGGCGGCCAGTGGAAAGAGGGTTTTTGTGTCTGTCTCTTCTCCTGCTTGTCCACTGTTCCTCCCCTGCTGAGTCCTCTGGGTTATTGGCTCTTTACGCAGGGAGGATCAGCTTTTATTCCAGTAAGCCTGGCTCCAAGCTGGAGACCAGTTTAAAGGTCCTGCTCAAGTTCTAGTTCCATGTTCCTGTCTCGGCTACCCACTTCCACTGAGCCTGCCCGTCTGCACCTGATCCTGTCTGCTCCTGTGCGTGTCCGCTTGGTAACGCTTCTGGAATCTGAACCTTCAATCCAGCGGCATGATCGCGCCCCTTTCTAGGGAGATGGACTGGACTGTTGAAGGTAAGTGACTCACTGAGATCATTATCTTCTGTCAGATGATTGTGGTCACCCTCCTGTGTTTCTTCCATCAGAGTGTCTGATATTGGGTGGTGCACCGCCCCCTTTTTTGTAGCATCCGCGAGCAGCAGATCCTAGCAGCTCCACTTTAGTTTTGTTTGTTTTCATTTAATAAATGTTTTTAACTTTCCTACTGACTGTCTCACCTTGAATACTGGGTCCATCTGTCCCGTTTTATGACAGGCCGGGGTATTTAAATGACACTCGGTTGGTATACAAGGGGAGCCAAAATGGGCTACGAAAATATTTCTTACACCAGGGGTCTCTAACCCTGGTCCTCGAGACCCCTGCCCTACACAATTACACCATTAACCAAAACCGGTGATGCAATGCAAGACAAATCCAGCTTTTGTTTACTCCAAATCCTTATCCTAAAATCTAGTCAACATATTTCCAGTACATAACTAATTTTGTTGGGCCTTTGTGAATTGAAGGCTAAGATTCCTGTTCTTTGCTAAGGAAAGTGGCAATTGATGTGATCCTTTACAGCCCATTTGCTTTAAAGTAAGACGTTGGGATTCTGCGCAACTTAGTTTTAACAAGTGGTTATTTCAACTGATTTATTTAGACTTTAGTGGTATTTAAAAAATGCTATACAGGAAATGGGAGAAGAGAGAAGTGGAATGACATGCAGCAATGGCTCCTTTGAGGATTGAGGCCTCAGAACATGGATACATGCTTTCATCCATGCCCAACAAGTTGTTATCTGAGCTACTGTTACTTTAACATCATCTAAAACCAGTTTGGCTATTCTCTGACCTCTAAGGTCAACAAAGAATTAACATCCACACAACTGCCGCTCAGTTGAGCGATTCTCTCTCCTTTTTTTGTTTTGTTACAATTCTCTGTTATGAAAGCCTGTTTACTTTGAAAGCCTCTTGCATCCACTTCTTTTGCTGTTCTTTTTCCTTAAACCTTCTGCAAGTGGTCTTCAACATGTCTGACTGCATTGTGATTTGCTATTAGTGTTAACAAGATATTTTATCAGTGTACCTCTTGAATTGGCTGGAGATTATTTAACCACAATGAGCTACTGAGTAAATGATATTAAAAAAAGGTTGGATTAGGCTGACAGAGACTTCTCAGTGGGAATATCCTATTATCACCATTTCTAAGACAACATTGCTTTAATTCTCTGAGATTTTCAGCTGTACTTGTCTTTATTGACTCTTCTCATTAGAGTTGAGTCAGGGGGTGAATACAGTGTCAGCCTCTGCAGCTCTGCAGCTGCATGAGCCACTGTAAAAGGGTAAAAAGGCAGTCTTTGCCAAAGGATCACTTTGGCAAAGACTGGTACCCCAGAGATTGGCGCAGTGATGATGTTACACAGAGCAGGGCTGGGCTATGTCGTGTACTCTGGGTCACCAGACACCGAGACTATACTTTGCTTTAACAATTTCTTAATTATGCCTTCTTCTTTTTATTGCAAAACTGCAGTCCCACATATTGTTGTCAATGGAGGCTGATTTCACTGCAAGGCTGAAGGCTTCAGCTCTCGTCACTAGCGTGGCGGATCTGCCAGGCTGCTGTGTTGTTTATTCAGGTGTGTCAAAGACCCGCTGTGACATCATCACATTCACCTATGTGTGAATTAAAGTATGCTTGGCCAGGGTCAAATTGAGCCAGGACTCCATTGAAAAAAATGTGCTAGGGCCAGCTGATGGGTTCAAACAGGTGTAAGCAAGCGAGCTACATAAGAAATAAGTGAAAAGGGTGAAAAGGTGTAGCGTTTCTTTCTTATTCATCCACTCAGGCATTCTTCATGTGCGTAAAACTCACCACGTGTGGGAGGAAGCCTTTTCCAAGCCCACATGAATCAACCACAAATAGCCACTTGCTTACGCAAAAATCAATCCACGTCGTTTCAGATGAGTTAGATGGACAAATTAAGAATGAGAAAACTGATAGAGGAAGCACATTATGTGCATCATGAACTGCAGAGTACCGCTGGTTATCTGTTATTAATGAAATATAATTGCATCATGCTGATTCCACATTCAAGAGGATTACTAACAGGCCCCAGGGAAGCAATAACTCCATGTTTAAGGCAGCACATGCTATTTCCTTTAAAATGTAAGCCTGAATTGGAGGAGGGGTATCACCACCTACAGCCTGGCATTGACCAGTCATCAGTTTAGTATAGGAGAAAGGGCGGTGGGGTTTCCAGTGCTGTCAGAATGTATGCATCATAATATAAAATCTGTATGCCTCATAGACAAGACCCATGTTTCTCCAATAAAACCATCAGGGCAGCAGGCACAAGCTGAGATAAGACAACAAATACGCTTAGGCTGGCATCATGGACCACACATGCATGCGGATTCAGTGATGCTGCCAAACATGTCCTATCCATGGAGCTTGACTGCAGCCAGAAATGCGTAAATAAGGGAAAGCTTCTCACATCAATGCAATATAAAGAAAAATGAAATAGCCCACTACTTTGATCCACGTCAGCGCTATGCTACAGGCATCTTTATCATATCTGTGGAGGACGCGCAGGCACAGCAGCCGCTCACAGACGCTCATATGGCACATTGGTTTTCAATTTGCAGGCGCTGCGATTTACTGTTTCAGTCCATATTGGGAGCGTATGCGCTAATTGTCCAGGGCTGTTCTGACATCCCAGCAGGCATGTGCATCTTCCTTTCAACACAAAAATAAATAAATAAAATAAAATAAAAAGCATAAAAGCATTGCAATATATGGAAAAATAATGCGATGCTGATCCTACCTGTGCCGTGAGTCAATTCGAGACCCGGTTCCGTGAGTATGTTCGGGTCACTTTGAGATCTGCCTCGCTGCAGACAGCCGTCTAGTCCATCTGATGTAGCCATGAAGAAGACAGCGCAGGAATCCTGAATAAAATATATATTAGAAAAAAACAAAAACCAAGCGAGGCAAGCGAGGTCAGGAGGAAAACCAGCAAGCAGTGGAAAGGAGAGGGAGGGGGGAGATTTAATTCGCTCTGACAACAGCCGCTTGGAGCATCTACGAGGGAGCCATGGCTGGGCTGAAATTCACCGCGTGTGCATGTCTGTGTGTGCGCGTGCGATGCGCGAGCGCGCGCGTCTGGGCTGCGTGTGATGATGTGTGGTGGCCGACTAGGGTGAGGGGGGGGCAGTGGTACCAGCGGGGCTGATGAGGATGATGTCCATCCCCTTACAGCAACACTATCAAATATTCAGCACAAAGCATGATTCTGTATTGATGGTTTATGGGTCCAAAGGTTAAAGTCATATTTAACTGATGTCTCAATGTTGTTGTTGCTCTTAGTTTCAAAATTCGTATGTGAACAAAAGTGGATAAAATTAATAATTAAAAATTTAGGTCGTCTGTAGATAATTTCATATTTACATATTATTATAGTAATGATGATAGAAATAGTGATGAAAAAACACCATCTCTAGATATTCAATCTTTCTTTTATCTTTAATATTCTAATAAAATAGCTTAGATATTTAATGATGAACAGTATACACCAACAGGCATTTTCAAAAGGCCATTACAGGAACACAATACGGTCCTCCACATAAAATAATTTGCTTAAAACAAAGCATATCTATGTCATAATCACGTGGCTTATAATGAGAAGTGTCTATTGGCTGGTTCCGTATGTGACGTCAAAACGCGGAAGTAAATCCCCTCCGGTAGAGATATGGCAGCGTACAGGTGCAGTCTTTGCGCTCGGTTACTTCTTTTATTAATTTTGTTGTTATACGCGTTGGTACACAGTGAAGAAATAAAACAGGGTAATATTCACCATGTTAGCGGGGTTAATAAACCCCAAACACCCGCTGAAACAGTGGAGCGACCGCTAGAAGAGAGGCAGTGGGAAGCAACCGAGGTAAACGAAGCAGTTTCCAGTGATGCTGCTGCACATTTACTGGACTACCCCGGTCCCGATTCCGTCCTGACATCAACACCGCAGCTTAAAGATGACTTCAGAGAGGAGTTAGTCATTAGACCGCTTCATTCAGGAGATATTTATGCTAGCTTCCAGTTCCGCACAGTGTGGGAAACAGATTTCACCAGAGGAAGTAAAGGTAAGCAGCTGGTCCTTCAGCTTTGGTGCTGCCAGAATGTCATAACTTCCGGACAAGAGGATACAATTTTATCTATTAGGACCATAGTCTTCATCTTGACATTTGCTTACATTAATTTGTTTTGTACTCAAGCTTTAAAGTGTCAAACAGAGTCTAGTTATGTCAGCAAGGCTGATTTTGTTGCATCAGTTTGGTGCATTAATAACAGACTGGGTAATATAGGCATGCATTCATTTAGACTTTTGAGATATTAGGAAAAATAGTAAAACTAAAATTTTCAGTCAGAAAAATCAAGATTAAACTAGTTGAGGATTTTTGTATGATTAATTTAGTACAACTATGATTATTAAAGACTGCAAAACAAATGCCTCTTAGCAAATTTCATGTGATATTAAAGCTTTTTATTCCTAATTCTATTTATGTGGTTCTATCTCTTAGTCTCCCACTACAGGCTATTCCCCAAATCTCTGGGTCAGGTCATCTCCAAGTTCTCAGTGCGAGAGCTGCACATCTCCTTCACACAGGGTTACTGGAGAACCATGCAGTGGGGCCAGCCCTATCTCCCCTCCCCTCCAGGAGCTGAACTCTGGGTTTGGTTCCAGGACACTGTTACAGAGTAAGTGCTGCCATCTGTTGGCTGCAGACTGTTATGAATTGTTTTATCTGGAATAGATTTCTGAAATAGAATAACTGTTTTTATTTGCTAAATTACCAGTAAGGTTTCTGCTGCGTTCTACGTGTCTGTCAGTCATCGCAACATTTTTCTGTCTTTTTTTCTGCCCTTTTAGTGTGGATGCCACATGGAAGGAGTTGACAAACGTTTTGTCAGGCATCTTCTGTGCTTCGCTGAACTTCATAGACTCTACCAACACTGTTCAGCCCAGTGCTTCCTTCAAACCATTGGGAACTGCCAATGGTATGGCAGATATTTTTCAGCCTCAGCTTTTGTATATCCATTCCGTAAAAATTCAAAAAATATCCACTGGACTTGGTTTTCAAGATTTGAAGACGTTTCGCCACCTCTCCAGGAAGCTTTCTCAATTCAAATGTCTGACATTTGAATTGAGAAAGCTTCCTGGAGAGGTGGCGAAACGTCTTCAAATCTTGAAAACCAAGTCCAGTGGATATTTTTTGAATTTTTACGGAATGACTATGACCTGGATGACTGAGAACCTTCATCAGCATACAGCTTTTGTATAGTTTTCCAGTAAAACTGATGGTGTCTATGTTTAGATATGGTCTCTTTGGTTCTTCTGTAATCTCACATACAGTAAAAACATGTGATATGGTGTTAGGCTCCCAGTTATGTCGACAGGCAAACGCCACCCCCGGCTGAGGCATATGTTGGAAAGCACCACAAGCTCTAAGGAAGCGTTATCACTGTGACATTCTGGTTACATCCAGGCATGCACAGCAGATCAAGAATCACCTAAGAAACATACATGAAATGAGACAAATCAAATTTACACACAAGGAAGGAAGAAATAAATCTATAGTTTACTGGTTATTAGCATACCTTTGACACAAAAGTAAAACTTTACAAGAAACTAACATAGATAAATGTAATATCTGTTAAGGACACCAGAATACCCCACTGTACACAAAATATCAGTTGTAACAAGACTACAGGAATGAGCAAAATGGATGAAATGTACAAGTAAAAATGAGGAAAACTCAGCCATAACAAAACCATCTCAGATGTCATTTAGTCACAATGGGCACCAGGTGGAACAGATCATATTCAAATAGGGTAGCAAAAAGGAACTGTTAGCAACAGAAAACAAATAAATGCTCAAACTACCATAAATCAGAGGAATCCATAGGCGAGAAGTGGACATCACATTTGCGACAATGTTGACCAAAAGCAATAAATGTAATGTCACATATCACATACTCCTGCAAGAAAGAATCTGTAGGGTAGACAGGACTGGAATGCTTTTATCGCTTATTTCTAGATGGCTAATGTACTGTTAAATTTAAGTTCTGAAAAAAATATTATTTCTGTTTTTATATTTTCTGTTCAAGGCACAGACCATCGCTTCCTTCGTTATGCTACCCTCCCACGAGAAATAGTCTGCACCGAAAATTTGACGCCATGGAAGAAGCTGTTGCCCTGTGGATCCAAGGTGAGTTCATCTTTCATTTGCAGTTGTCTGTCTCTCCAGTGATTATGCCTTGTTTGTGTTTTGTATACCAACTTTTTCCCCCCTCCATTTGGTACCTGTGAATTTTCAGGCTGGTCTGGCTGTGCTGTTGAAGTCTGAAAAGCTCTTCCACAGCAGTTTTCATTCCCAGGCTGTGCACATCAGACCGGTGTGTCAGGACTGGCAGTGCAAAACAACGTCGTTGGAGCTGAGGCAGACACTGAATGTAGTGTTTGACCTTCACACCTCTGGACAGGGCAAGCGAGGTCAAGAAAGGACAGCTTATATACTGCATTCATCAACGTTTTATGACCTTTTTAAACCTTAATATCTCTTCAGTCTTTGCTGATATGATTAATTTCTCTTTGCAGAGTGGTCTTTGTTTAAGATGTTCTCTAGAACCCTGACAGAATCCTGCCCCCTGGCCTCCTCCAGTAAAATATACATCGACACCACAGACAATCCTCAGGTGATATTTTGGTCCCCAATTGGATCTATTTTTTTGTTACATTTGAAACATTTTCAGTTACACTAAATAAATCATCAAAGTGGGATCAGATTAATTTGTCATGGTAGAAAATTGTTCTGTTTGATTTGAAATTGAAAGAAGCTGGTTTTGTTTTTGCAGGAGGAGCAATTTGAGCTCAGTCCAGCTACTCCACTGCTGAGCCAGGCAGTGGTACTGGGGGACAGACGGACCTTTTCTGTCTACGACCTGACCCAGCAAGTCACCTTTGGCACTGTACGCTCCCTTAATGTGCTGATTCGCTGGAAATCCACAGAGGGTGAGTGATGGAAGACATAGCTGAAGCAGCTTGTTGGATTGGCTGAACTCATGAAAAGGAGTTTCCATTAGTTTTAGCTCTTTTTTGATCTATAACCTGGTATTTTAATTATGCAATCCTTCTGAAATTGTTATAAATGTATTTTTACTAGCTGTTAAGAGAAAATAATGCAAGGTTATTTGGACCCCTTTTAATACTCTTCTTGTTTTTCTTGCAAGAGTACCGGTATGTGTGAAAAAAAACAACAAAAAAGAACTATGTGACTTGCATGTATATAATTTGGATGTAGTGTTGGCAACATTTGCAGTTTGCCATGGTTTGTTTACCATCATTTTCAGGTCTCTTACACATTAGCTAAAAAGTTACATAGGAATCAACACTTACTTTACCTGTTTGTTAGAATCACTCTTTTTGGTGGAATAAAGATGGAAGTAGTGATAGCAAGGCAGGCTAATGTTAGCCTTCTAGTATTGATGTACAGAAGTAGGACCAATACCACACTTTTCTGCTCTTGTTGGCAGCCTCAAGCCACCTTCACTCTGCGGGTTTTAATACCAACATTCACATTTTCAAATGAAAAATTCAGATTTCTGGATTAATCTGATGCCTTTTAAGATTTTTAGCATTTTGATTCTGTTTCAGATCATCATTATCTGCTTTTCTCTTTCTGAATTTAGGCGACATGCTTAGGCCCTTGCTCCATGCCGAGCGATACGTGGCCGGATATGGGCTACAGACAGGAGAGATCCACACCTTAATCTACAACAACCACCCCTTCAGGTCTTTTCCTGTGCTGCTGCTAGACTCTGTGCCTTGGTATCTACGTCTCTATGTCCACACGCTCACTGTCACCAGCAAGGGAAAGGATAACAAGCCCAGTGAGTTCATATTTCACCAAGAGAAAGGCCGATACATCGGCCTGTCAATATTTCTGTTCAATTTTATTTTTTTTTCTTATAGCAACTTTAACAGATATGTGCATGTGTTCACCGATTCAATAGTAGAGTGGTTTCTAAAATGAGTGAGTTTTTTCATTTATTGATATCAATGTTGAATTGTTACACAGTAGAATAAAGAGCTACTTAATAAAGAGAAATTAAAGTAACCTACAGGACCACAACAGATAACTGTTAAGTCTATACTGCAGCCCTTTTTATCTTTGTTTTTTTTTTGTTTTTTTTTTACTTTCATGTTTCCTTTAGTAACTTTCTTTGAAGATAACACAACAAATTGGGGGTTAATTACATATTAAAGTCGATCTGGGATTAGAACAGATGGGGAAACAGGGAAAATCTGATAAGGGTTGCAAGATTTCCCTCTAAAAGTAATAGCTTTGTTTATTTGTGAGCTCACTCAGAGTTAAATTTGTGTGTGTTTTTTCCCCAACATAAATCTTTCCCTTCACTTCAAAACCTTTAGCTAGGAACTAAGGCCTTGGGGTAAATTGTGCCAGTAGTTGTCTTTTTTTTTTGCCTGCTGCAGGCAAACAGTGAGTTTAGCTTTGAGTTTGCTGCTTTAATATAATTTGCAATGGAATAAATTGCAGTGTAATACGATCTAAGGTATGACAGGTCTCAGCATCATCAAATGGCTGATTTTTTTTTTTTTTTTTTTTTTTTTGTGTGTGCATTTTTGTAAACAAACGCTAAATAATCCTAAACATCAACAAACTGTATTCATAAGTCAGGTTCACATAATCCGGAATTTTAAAATCTGAGTTTTATCGAGGACTCAGACCTGAATCTTCAGAGGCAGATAAAGACAGTAGCAGAGTTGAGCTTCTGTTCCCTAAAGACCATCTCCAGGATTAAAGTACTAATGTCTCAGCAGGACCTGAAAAAAACCCATTTATCTCACTATAATCAATTACTGCGGCAATGTGCCAAGAAAGTTGATCAGAAACCTGAAGCTGATCCAGGAAGCTGCTGCCTGCATCCTCACCAAAACTATGAAAGTGCAGCACATTGCTCCAGTGCATAAGTCGTTACTCTGACTTCCATTCTCTCAGAGATTTTCTAAATGCTTCTGTTTGCGTATAAATTACTGAATCAGCATCAGCTGCCCAGACCTGCTTCTCTAATATACCCTGCATACCCAGAACCAAACTTGTAGAGGCAGCGTTTAGTTCTTATGCTCTACAAATCTGAAATAAACTCCCAGATAACAAATATTTAAAAAAACAAATCCTTTATCTTATTTTAATGTCTGACTTTATTTTCTTTATTTTTTATGCCTCCTATACAATGCAATATACTTCTCTATTTCTCATGTACACCACTTTGAATTAAAATTAGATTAAAAAGTTAGTGCTGTTTGTGAAAGATTGCTCTATAAAAGATGCATTAACACAATTTACTCCTTTAGTTAAAAATATGTGCCTACTCTTAGAATATTTTGGTATTTTCATGATATTGCCACTAGGAGGTGTGCTTACGTTTCATTTTCAAAAGAATAGTAGCCTTGAATGTTCAGGTTAATGGTGTTTTTATTTTATTTTTTGCCAAGTAGTTGATATGATTAATTCAGTAATTTATGATACATTTATGCTAATGTTTATGTAAAAAAAAAAAAAAAAGAGGGGGTGGGGGGATGCAAACACTAAAATTAGATGTCTTTATGTGTATCTTCTTTGCCAGGTTACATCCACTACCAGCCATCTAAGGATCGAATACGGCCACACCTGCTAGAGATGCTGCTCCAGCTGCCTCCACACTCTGTTACCGAGGTGACAGTGCAATTTGAGAGGGCGCTGCTTAAATGGACCGAATATACGCCTGATCCCAACCACGGATTCTACGTTGGGTATGAACAAACTTCCTGTCACAGTATTCAGAAGTTTATCGGCCAAGTAACAAGTGAAGGTTTATGTTTTCTTTTTAATGATTGATTTCTCTTTTCTTGTTCAAATGCAGATCTTCAGTTATCAGTGCTCTTGTGCCAAGTACTGTTGCCATGAGTACAAATATCACTCAGGAGCAACCACTGTTCAGTACTTTGTGAGTGGAGTTTTTTTTTCTGACATACACAAAAACATTTTTTTTGTGTGTGTAAAATCTCACTTTGTGTTTCTCCTTTCAGTTTTCCATGCAAAGAAGAGTCCAACTACTTTATGCGTGTCTACACAGAGCCTCTGTTGGTCAACCTGCCCACTCCAGACTTTAGCATGCCTTACAACGTCATCTGTTTAACGTGTACTGTTGTGGCCGTAGGCTATGGCTCACTTTACAACCTGCTGACAAGAAGCTTCCAGATAGAAGAACCCAGCCCAGGATTGGCCAAGCGTATCGCAAACGTTATCCGCAAGATGAGGGGTGTACCGCCTCTTTGAGGCAGCATCAGAGGACATTAGCTTATTATAGAATTGGCCCTTCACAAAAAAATAAAATAAATACCCAAATGTGTTAACATTCAGGGAAGAACTGAGTCAAACACTGGCATAACTGTATGGGTAAAGGGCAACGTGGAGTTTTATTGTTTTCAGGGTTTTTTTTTTTTTTTTATACAATGGAAAATGTAACGGTGATAACTAGAAAGGTGTTTTATTAATGTTTAAAACAAGAGCAGCAGTAGCTTGTTTTGTTGTTCTGTTTCTGTTAATATGACTCTGAATTTCTTTATAGTAGTCTTTTGCCATCGAATGTTGCAGTGCTTTTGACCCACAACGGTTTGATAACTCCATGCCAGGAGAGATAAGGAAAGGTGACACGTTAAGTCATAGTGACCTTTTGTTTTTGGCAACTCTTATTGGGCAAATAAATGTGGTTTACAAACTCAATTCAAAGGATTTGTAAAACAACCTTTCTGTTGAAGTTTACTTTCTCATCATATATTTGTTTACATTTTTGTTTCCTTCCTTAAATCTAAAGGTTTGTGAAATAATTTTAATATCAATCAGACATCCATCTGTCAATATTTTGAACTTATTATCTATAGGTACAGTACACTCCAGCCTGTTGTAGGACAACACAGATATACACACACTTACACCTAAGAACAAATTAGAGATACCAATTAACCTAAAAGTCATCTTTTTGGACAGTGGGAGGAAGCTGAAAACCTGGAGAGAACCTACAAATACACAGGGAAAAAAATTCAAAGAACCCAGGCTAAGAATTCATCCATAACCTTCTTGCTGGCAGGCAACAGTGCTAAAAACTGCCACAGTGCAGACATAACTTGACTAAATACAGGATATCAATTTAAAATATTTATTTAATATTTTAGTTTTTCAATTTATCTTGGTTCTAATTAGGTGGAAAAAGGAAACCCCCAGCTCGTTAAAACAAAAACTGAAAATGAAGACATTTTTGGTATAATGTTTGGTAGGAATCACTAGCTACAAACCAGAAAACACAGAGCACTGTAAATCAAGATTCCATGCAAGTAGAAGATGAAGTAGACTAAAACACTTCAAAATGCAAAACATTGTGTCCTTGATTTAACTAAAAATACATCTCAAGAACAGAAAGGCAAACACCATGAGACTATTAGTCTTTATTTAAAAAAGCTGTTTCTGAGCAAGCAATGAGGAGATAATTTTTCTAATCTGAGAATGAACAAAGGTCAGAGATTGACCCAGAAAAAATAGATCCTCTCTTAGGTCATTAAGGATAAAACAAATACAAAGACACTGAGTAAACTGTCCTTCATGGACACGTTCAAAGGCAAATACCACTATTGTTCAGAAAGGCTTGTCTGTTTACTAAAATAACTTTTTGTTGATTAATAAGACTGATGGAAAAATATTATTTGAACTAATAAGACAAAGCTGAACATTTTGTGGGAAAGATATGTGTTTCATTACGCTTTTGTTTAACAACCTTTTGTCAAAGAACTATAGAGATTGATGGTGGTGTAATGGGATGAGATTTCTTTGCTGCTTTAGGACACTTGCTGCAAAACATGAGTTCTGGTGTCTCTCAGAAAATTATGGGGTATTCAGCAAGACAATAATTCAAAGTATCAGCATTCAAAATGGGGAAAAATATATTTTTTTTTTATACAATGAACAGCATTTTCCAGTTTGAAACCCTTCCAGTCTGACTGAAATAAAAAAGATTTTGCAAAGGTTCGGCTAAAACTACGGTGCCAGTTATTGTAAATGCTTTGTACAGGTTGTTACTACCAAGGTTGACACAACCAGTTATGAGATTTGAGGGGAAATTACTTTTCCACACACTGTTGGACAACAAAAGGATAGCATATGTGTCTTGAATAAATACATTCATTATTTGAAAACTGTGTTTTCAAGTTACTCTGTTTAACTTTCTCTGATATTAAGAGTTAGTGGGATGTTTGAAACATATACAGTGGGGCAAAAAAGTATTTAGTCAGCCACCAATAGTGCAAGTTCTCCCACTCAAAAAGATGAGCGAGGCCGGTAATTTTGATCATAGATATACCTCAACTATGAGAGACAAAATGAGAAAAAAAAATCCAGAAAATCACATTGTCTGATTTTTAAAGACTTTATTTGCAAAATATGGTGGAAAATAAGTATTTGGTCAATAACAAAAGTTCATCTCAATACTTTGTTTTATACCCTTTGTTGGCAATGACAGAGATCAAAAGTTTTCTGTAAGTCTTCACAAGGTTTACACACACTGTTGCTGGTATTTTGGCCCATTCCTCCATGCAGATCTCCTCTAGCCTTCCTATGGTGTTAGGGTCCCTACGGACCCGTTTTGAGTTTTAGCATGCATAAAAGTATTTCATACATTTGTTTTTGCGTTGAAACTTTTTGACTTTGTCAAGGACTTCCATTTAAACAAAGTAAAATCAAATTTTATTTTTTTACTAAATTATAAAGTGCTCTGGTGAAAAAAATGACTTTTGTGGTGTTGGGGTCATTTGTGACCCGGGTAAAATTTTTGATTATAAAACAATAAAAAATGCCTAAAATGTAATCATGAACACACAATCAACCAACAGCCTCTTCTTCCAACCACTTGAGCTTCATTTAGGGCCTTTTGTCTTTGCCTTTTTGCGAGAACAAACAAAGGGAGACATGTCCAGGCTTGTCAAGCCATTTGAGTGTAGAGGTGGTGACTTGAAGAGTACACATCACCAATTCACAGAATGCAACAGTAAGGAGAAGATTCACTGTAAATAAAGCTTTGGATCACATCTTTGCTGCACATGAGGCAGAGGACACACAGGATTTTAGCGATGGAGATTAGCAGGCCTCTGAGACAACAATGTCTCTTTGGACCTTTCAGATGATCTCAAGAGTCCTCAGATTTGACAATCGATACACCAGAGCGAAATCTGACAAGCTTGCTCCCATCAGGGATGTTTGGGAGAGATGGGTGCAACTCCTTCCACTGATGTTCAACCCAGGGCCAGAGGTGACAGTAGATGAACATTTTCTCCCTTTTCGAGGAAAATGCCCGTTCCGGCAATACATGCCCAGCAAGCCAGGCAAATATGGCATAAAAATCTGGGCAGCCTGTGATGCTAAAACAAGCTATGCGTGGAACCTACAGATTTACACAGGAAAATCTGCAAGCGGCATCCTTGAAAAAAACCAAGGAAAACGGGTAGTCCTCGATTTGACTACTGGACTGCAGGGTCACAACATCACTTTTTTTTACATGCTTTGACCTTGGACAAGAACTTCTCAGGAGGAAACTCACTATGGTGGGCACCATAAAAAAATTAAACCTGAGCTGCCCGCTGAAATGAGGCTGGTGAAGGACAGGAGGAGTGGACAATCTGGACAAGCTGACTGCCACCTACACTTGCCAGCGAATGACCAGGAGATGGCCAATGGTTGTGTTTTACAACATCCTCAATGTGTCTGCATACAATGCATTTGTGTTGTGGACCCATATTCACCAAGGGTGGAATTCAACCCAAAACACTAAGCGGAGAATGTTTCTTGAGGAGCTCGGGAATTCCCTTGTCAAGCCGCACATTGAGCAACGGGAACGGGTGCCCCGAGACCCAGCTACTGCAGACTTGGTCAGACAGCTGCAGTGGTCACCAAACACGCCATCCACATCCTCAGCAACAAGAAGAGTATCAGCATCACCTTCCCCCTCTGCAGCCAGCCCTGCCTCAAGCACTCCATCCACAGCCACAATGCCAGTGAGACCACCTCGCTCAAAAAGAAAGAGGTGTCAGGGCTGCTCTAGCAATATGGACAGAAAAAACCTACACAGTGTGTTTCACCTGCAACAAATATATCTGCAAAGAACACACCAAAAGTGTAAATATACACAAATATAAATATTTTATTCAAATTCTATTGTGTGAAAAAAAAGACTTGTTTTTGCCCTTTTCTTGAAGTAAATATGTACGGGTCCAAAATGACCCGAAACACCATAGATGTTACTATATTTGATAATATTAAAATTAAAATCTTTTTTTTGTTGAACATTTATGAAATGTGTTTTAATATCTCTCAGTTGCACTCAGGTAACAGAACAGCTGATTATTTTGTTGACTTCTTCTCTTAAGGTTCATTTGACCACTTTTTAGACATTGAAAACGAGGGGTATGCTGCTAAAACAAAGGCCCAGGGGGCCACAAAAAAATATTAAAAGCAATCTTTTCATAGATAAGGGAGCCCAATCAGCTAAACAAGAGTTAAGAAAAACATTGGATGATATAAGATTGTTTTTAGGGTATTTTATGGCTGATTTAATACTCGGGTCCAAAATGACCCGCTAACACTACAGATGGCAGCAGAAAGCTAACACAAGAGGAAGGCTAGAGCAGTGATGTTCTGGGGCTGTCGCTGGGCAACACGGACTTTCAACTCCCTCCAAATATTTTCTATGGGGTTGAGATCTGGAGACTGGCTAGGCCACTCCAGGACCTTGAAATGCTTCTTACGAAGCCACTCCTTCGTTACCCGGGCGGTGTGTTTGGGATCATTGTCATGGTGAAAGACCCAGCCGCGTTTCATCTTCAATGCCCTTGCTGATGGCAGGAGGTTTTCACTCAAAATTTGACGATACATGGTCCCATTCATTCTTTCCTTCACACGGATCAGTCGTCCTGGTCCCTTAGCAGAAAAACAGCCTCAAAGCATGATGTTTCCACCCCCATGCTTCACTGTAGGTATGGTGTTCTTTGGATGCAACTCAGCATTCTCTCTCCTCCAAACACGACGAGTAGAGTTTTTACCAAAAAGTTCTATTTTGGTTTCATCTGACCATATGATATTCTCCCAGTCATCGTCTGGATCATCCAAATGCTCTCTAGCAAACTTGAGACGGGCCTTGACATGTACTGGCTTAAGCAGGGGGACACGTCTGGCACTGCAGGATTTGAGTCCCTGGCGGCGTAGTGTGTTACTGATGGTAGCCTTTGTTACTTTGGTCCCAGCTCTCTGCAGGTCATTCACTAGGTCCCCCCGTGTGGTTCTGGGATTTTTACTCACCGTTCTTGTGATCATTTTGACCCCACGGGGTGAGATCTTGCGTGGAGCCCCAGGTCGAGTAAGATTATCAGTGGTCTTGTATGTTTTCCATTTTCTAATAATTGATCCCACAGTTGATTTCTTCACATCAAGCTGTTTACCTATTGCAGATTCAGACTTCCCAGCCTGGTGCAGGTCTATAATTCTGTTTCGGATGTCCTTTGACAGCTCTCTAGTTTTGGCTATGGTGGAGTTTAGAGTGTGACTGTTTGAGGTAGTGGACAGGTGTCTTTTATACTGATAACGGGTTCAAACAGGTGCCATTATTGAAGGTAACGAGTGGAGGACAGAGGAGCCTCTTACAGAAGAAGTTACTGGTCTGTGAGAGCCAAAAATCTTGCTCGTTTGTAACTGACCAAATACTTACACTCACCGGCCACTTTATTTGGTACACCTGTCCAACTGCTTGTTAACACTTAATTTCTAAGCAGCCAATCACATGGCGGCAACTCAGTGCATTTAGGCATGTAGACATGGTCAAGACAATCTCCTGCAGTTCAAACCGAGCATCAGTATGGGGAAGAAAGGTGATTTGAGTGACTTTGAATGTGGCATGATTGTTGGTGCCAGAAGGGCTGGTCTGAGTATTTCAGAAACTGCTGATCTACTGGGATTTTCACGCACAACCATCTCTAGGGTTTACAGAGAATGGTCCGAAAAAGAAAAAACATCCAGTGAGCGGCAGTTCTGTGGGCGGAAATGCCTTGTTGATGCCAGAGGTCAGAGGAGAATGGCCAGACTGGTTCCAGCTGATAGAAGGGCAACAGTGACTCAAATAACCACCCGTTACAACCAAGGTGGGCAGAAGAGCATCTCTGAACGCACAGTACGTCGAACTTTGAGGCAGATGGGCTACAGCAGCAGAAGACCACACTGGGTGCCACTTCTTTCAGCTAAGAACAGGAAACTGAGGCTACAATTTGCACAAGCTCATCGAAATTGGACAATAGAAGATTGGAAAAACGTTGCCTGGTCTGATGAGTCTCGATTTCTGCTGCGACATTCGGATGGTAGGGTCAGAATTTGGCGTCTACAACATGAAAGCATGGATCCATCCTGCCTTATATCAACGGTTCAGGCTGCTGGTGGTGGTGTCATGGTGTGGGGAATATTTTCTTGCCACTCTTTGGCTCCCAACGCCACAGCCTACCTGAGTATTGTTGCTGACCATGTCCATCCCTTTATGACCACAATGTACCCAACTTCTGATGGCTACTTTCAGCAGGATAATGCGCCATGTCATAAAGCTGGAATCATCTCAGACTGGTTTCTTGAACATGACAATGAGTTCACTGTACTCAAATGGCCTCCCCAGTCACCAGATCTCAATCCAATAGAGCATCTTTGGGATGTGGTGGAACGGGAGATTCGCATCATGGATGTGCAGCCGACAAATCTGTGGCAACTGTGTGATGCCATCATGTCAATATGGACCAAACTCCCTGAGGAATGCTTCCAGCACCTTGTTGAATCTATGCCACGAAGAATTGAGGCAGTTCTGAAGGCAAAAGGGGGTCCAACCCGTTACTAGCATGGGGTACCTAATAAAGTGGCCGGTGAGTGTATTTTGCACCATATTTTGCAAATAAATTCTTCAAATATCAGACAATGTGATTTTCTGGATTTTTTTTCTAATTTTGTCTCTCATACTTGAGGTATATCTATGATGAAAATTACCGGCCTCTCTCACCTTTTTGAGTGGGAGAACTTGCACTATTGGTGGCTGACTAAATACTTTTTTGCCCCACTGTATGTATAAATTATTTAGCTAATAATTTTAGAATCCTAACTAATCTAAAACAAGCGAAAATAGACTGAATATATCTGGTTTTATCTGTATGGTTTTTAAGTAAAACAACACTGTTTGCGATTGTAGTGCTTTAAAAAATACACCATAAAATACAAACAAACAATTATTAGCCTTTTTTAATAACCAGAGGTACACATTGGTATCTGTTATGGCTGTTTGCAGTAGCGACCACACGTTGTTGGACAGCATTTCTTTTCTCCTGGGCAGTCCCCATCATGATCACAGAATTTATGACACCATGAGGTGGACAGTGGAGGGTCGCAGCTTCCAGGTTTTACTGCAAATTGAACAAATTAAACAATTATTTGTAGCCTGTGAGGACTAAAGTAGAAATGTCAGTTTTGTTTATACAATATCTCACCTGGCACAGTGGACATGCATTGATGGCCACATCCATTGGAGCAGCACTTTTCACCTTCCTCGCAATCACTATCACGGATGCAAAGTTCAGCACATACCCCAGATAATCCAAACATGTTTGGGCATGCTTGATCATCTAAATGAAATTTCAGTTTTCTTAGTGAGCTTTGAAAACACCTCATTTATAATCCAAATTTCTTACAGCGACTTAAGAAGATAATTTTGTGACTTACAAAGAATAGCAGGGGCACAGACAGGTTTTCCGTTATACACGCAGCATTTTTCCTCTTCGTTGCAGTCTTTATCTTCCCTACATGACTTTGCGGGCATTAAAGGTTGAAAGACTCTGGGGCAGTAAGCTGGTTATAGACATGCAATAAATCTATTAATAACCTTGTCTATCAGCAGGCTTAGATTGATAAGCAGATAAAAATAAACATTTTTCACTATAAACAGTAAAATCAACAAACTTGCCAGGTTTTGAAGTTGTCGAAGAACAGGTCATTAGTGAAGAAATCACCACAAGCAGCACAGCCTTTGTAAAATAGTGTCTCACCATGTTGAATTATCAGTCAAGGATGAGCTGTTGCTTCGCTATCTTGACAAATATTCAAGTCATAGAGCTCTTCTCTGATGACGCACACAGCGCTGGGTTCTTGTGTCATTCAGTTACTCTCGGATATTATTGCTCTCTAATTGATAAGATGCATGCCCAGTTGTTTTTGCGGTCAACCTGTCCTCATTTCTGCACACAAGGGAACACAAAGAAAAGCAACAAAAGTAAATAATCCGTAAAGATTTCAGATAAGCCACAGTGATTTAAGGTCAGCAGCGGATTGTCCTGTTTGCAGATTCATGTGTACAAACATGTAGCAAGAACTTTGATCACTTATAAACAGTATTTATATTTTGATTTATGTGGAAGTTACTATCAATGATGAAAAATATGTTGTACTTTGATATCTAGCAAAAGTTTCAAGTTTCATATCTCCCAAGAGAATCTTTTTTTCTTTTCTCTGGTAAATTCTTTAGAGGTTAATAATATGTCCCGATTTGTAAAAGCAAATAACATATCACAATGTTACCAGGTGAATATAAACTGTGCTAAATTCATAAAAATAATCAATCCACAGATGTGCCAACATTTGCCTCACTTAAAATAAGAAAGTGGAGTACATTGCCTCTTTGCTAAAGTCCTTTCTTTTTTCCTCTATAACTAAAATATCTAATAATTAAAATAAAATCAAAGTCAAATTCTTTGTTAGTGTATCAACTGCCCAGATCTCTCAAGTCTTTTACTCAAGTCTACTTTGCATACCCAGAACCAGACCCAAACCTGGAGTATCAACTTTTAGTCCTCATGCTCCACTAATCTCGAATTAACTCCTAGAGAACTCTAAACCCTAATTTGCTTTAGAGCAAGATTTAAAACGACATTTGACTGTGCTATGTAATCATTATTAGTATAAGTCTAATTTTTCTTCTTTTTGTTATCAATCCTTTTATTATTGTGTTTTTAACTATATTTAACCCCTTCAAGTATTAATTTCAATTAAGTTCATTTTATTATCATTAATCTTTTAATTATCTTTATGCCACTGCAATGTACTTTTTTCATGTAAATGCCATATAATTAAACTTGCATTGTCAGATATTCCTCTAAACAGTGATTAATTATAATTTTTTAACCCTGAAAAGTTTTTGTTATCATTGTTGTAAACTGTCAGCATATGCTTGCAGTCAGGGACATGCACAGATAGACACTAGGTGGTGCTAGAGCTCTAACAGGCATCAAGGAACGCTTTAAATTGTAACTCTTTGAATAAATGAGAGAAAATGTGATTTAAATTATCTCATAGATGTAGTTATTGATGTCCATGTCAGGGACAGTTACTATTTCTCCATGCAACACATAAGGTGCCCTTTTTACCACATACCAGGCGTATTCTGAGCAATGCCCAGGTGTTATTCTTTTTCTAATTTTGTTGTGTCATTATATGTCATTTGTTCCATTCAACCCATATCCCTTAAGTAGTGGGCTGTCATTGTGCAGCATCCGGGAGCATTGTGGGGTTAAGGGTCCTTTGCTCAAGCAGCCAGAGAACCTCTGGATTGCAAGAGCAATGCCCTATCCACTAGGCCACCACTCCCCTCACTATCCTCCTTGGCATTCAATATTTTTGATACTGCTTTACTCTTGATCTTGAATTTTCTTCCCTTTTTTGTCACACCTACACTGCTACACCACAGTCAGGGATGCTTATCATGCCGTCCCCTGTGCTGCACCAATCCAACCACGTCATGGCTCACCTGATTCCTGCATACAAGCAGAAACTAAAGCTCTGCAAACCTGTAGTGAGGACATCAAAGAAGTGGACCAGTGAGGCTGTGGAGGATCTTCAGGTGTGTCTGGATTCTACTGACTGGGATGTTTTCAGGGCTGCTATCAACAGTCAAGATGAGAGGCTGTGACATCATACATCAGCTTCTGTGAGGACTACTGTGTTTCATCATGAACCAGGGTGTGTTACTGTACAACTATGACAAACCCTGGTTCATAGTAAACTCAGAAGGTTAAGGTTGGGTAAGGAAGAGGTCTTCAAGAGTGGGGACAAATGCAGATTCAAAGACGCAAAATACAAGTTCAGCAAGGCTAAACGACTGTACTCTGAGAAGATTCAAAATCAATTTTCAGCCAATGACTCTGCTTCAGTCTGAAAAGGGCTTAGACAAATCACAAATTCCAAGCTGAAACCCACCTACTCCATAGATGACCTTAGAAAATGACCTGAATGAGTTCTACTGTCATTTCAACAGACAAAGGGACAGCTTTGCATCCACTCCACCTGAAGGTGGATTACAGACTGCCTGTCTGACAGGAGGCAGCACGTGAAGCTTGGAAAAATGTCTCAAGCCTAACCAGCACTGCTTCCCCCCAGGGCTGTGTTCTTTCACTTCTGCTCTTCTCACTGTATACCAATAGCTGTACCTCCAGTCATCAGTTTGTCAAGATTCTGATACTTTACTAAAAAATAAAAATAAAAAAAAGTATAAAGAATTAAAGGATTTCAAAACTAATAATGATAAGAACGCCTTTGTATGGAATCAGAATAAGCTTCTGGTTTAGAAAGTCAAGGAACATGACTAGGCCCCTGTAATGATTTAAAATCACAAATTCTAAATTTCTATCTTTAAATGTTTCTGATTAAATATATTAAAGGACAATTTCTTTTCAAATACAAGCTCAATCAGACTTACAGTATTGTTATTAACTTAGCAGAGGGTGTGAAGTAATCTTGAAATGCTTTTGCAGCATAATTGTCTGTAAGATTGGTCAGGCTTTTGTACTTTTTTTGTTCATATCTCCCTTTAAATACATATAAAAATAATTTACATTTTTACAGGTTTAAAATGTATATCTTTGCACTGATGCAAAACTCTTAATCTGATGAGCTTGTATTAACAGTAAGCATTACTTATGTCCAGGCTCGGACTTGGAACGATTTGCGGCCCTTCAAACGCGTGAGTCTCAAATGTAAAACACAACACAAATTCATATTGTCGGTTAACCGATCTATCTTCAAGCATCACAAGAAAACCATCCCCAAAACTTCTACCATGAGGTTTTACTTGCTTTGGTTATTAACACGGACGCGACAGTGACTGTTGTTGCTGATGCTTAATGTCCACACTTGCACGAAGCCAGCCAGACACCCACTCACACATTATAGGTCTACAACGTAAGCCGAGTGTTGTAAAAATACCAACATGAAGCAATGCAATATACTGTAGAGGCAGACAGGCAATTCTTCAAGAATGAATACATGAAAGCTCAGTGATGTGTAAGCATTCACTGCGAGTCTAGGTTGCATGAGGGCAATGAAATGGAATAATGTAAACAGATGCAAAACCCCATCATGCACCGCTACATATTTGTGCAAAATATTCAAATATAAATTCACCAAATATAGGAGGAACAAGGATTTTACAGTTTGAAGAAATAGAAAATTACACCATATGCCAACTGTCTCAATGATGTGCATGACAAGGAAGGGCTATATACAGTATGCTGCATGCATCATTTAAATAGTTAATATTGTATTACTTTTTGAGCTTCTTGAGTTATTTACTGTCACAGGTAGGTGCTTCGGCAGAAGAGTAAGTGTTGGGGCCGGTATGATTTAAGGAGGGCCGGCCCTCGCACGCTGAAATTAGGACCGGCCCACCAGGCAAATGCCCGGTATCACAGATTACCAGTCTGAGCCTGCTTATGTCACATAGTTGCACCGGTTATCAAAAACGTTTGCACAGTGAAAGGTCAGTAGACTTGGAAAAGTAACTCTGTAGACACAAGGCTTCTGCCACAAGACCTTAGTTTATTTAAAGGGATATTTGTTCAAGCAGATCAAAAGGAGGACTTGGATTTCTAACTGCAACAGAGATGAAATTTTTTGCAAAAGCAGCAATTTTTTTTGCATTGGGCTTATTTGTACAGGGTTACACAAGAGAAGGAAGACTAGGTAAGTTTTTATTTTCCTATAAATTGAAAAGCATGCTCTTTTACTTTTTGCTTTTGTTTTGCTATAGACCTGTATGTCAATATGTTGATAAAGGGAAATAACCAATTAGATATACCATACCATACCAACTTTATTTATGAAGCACTTTATGCACCAGACAGGACCAAAGTGCTGTACACAATCATAAAATACAATAAAATTGTAAAATAGAGAAAAAACGAGTGTAAAATACATATAAGTATATAAAAAAAATATAAAACAAAGTATGGAATATGGAACTGCAATTGTTTTTTGTTTCTTTTTTAATGATGCCATTATGCTTGCAATACTCTAAATCCCAAAGTAGGAGAGGACCCCAAGGTTGGAAAGTGTGCCCTAGTCTACAAAACCTTTCTCCCAGAAAGACCATGTCATAATGATGGACACTGCCCTGGACAAGACAAATGTTGTAGCTTTGGCACTAGATCTTTCTGTGCTCCTCCAGTTATACGTAAGAGACACTGATATAAATTCTGTTTAATATTTGCTGTCAAAATTGTACATTTTTTTTAAGATTTCCCAAAGTTTCAACACTTAAGTTCAATCATGTTTTCTTTCTTTTTTTTCTCTGCTTTGGTCTTTCCTCTCAGCTAACCCAGCTTGTCCAAACACAGATGGAAGAATTGGTCCATGTGTTGAAAACTGTTTCAGTGACAGTGACTGCCCAACTGGCAAGATATGCTGCTCCAATGGATGCGGGCACACATGCATTAGAACAGGTACATGCTGGACAAGAAAAATACCCTTACTAGTACTATGAATCTATCAAAAGGATGGAAACATTTACAATAATCAGCGATCAAAATGTATCAGAATCAAAACTTCAAAGACCACATGTCTTTCAAGACCACAGTTTTAGCATTTATCTGCAATTTGGGCCTCATCTAATTATATAAATGCTGTTTTATTTTCCTTCTCATACTTCATTTTAATTTACATTAGACCGAGTAACCTAACCCTATATTCTAATATGGCCGGATTGATATGCTCTCATCCCCACCCGGAGGCCTCCAAAGTGTGACCACTCATCATGGACCACTCATTGCTCTACTATGCTAATCTGTACAAGCAGATGCATTGGTCATTGACCTTGACCAGACCCCTCTTAGTAGAACTGCAGTCAGTCCCTTGGCTGGCATGGCTATCACTGCCCCTACATAGTTAGGGACAAATGCAGAGGACAAATTTCCCACTGGGATCAGCTTCAAAGTTACAGTAGGCCACTTCTTTGATTTTACTTTGGAAATTACTTTTGGCGATGAATCTACCAAGATTTGGAACAAAACCTCACAAAACATTGCAAATGAATATCTGAATCATTTTAAGTCAAGTATTTATTTAACTCAAATTCAATGAATAAGATAACATCTAAAACAATTTTCAAAATCTGAAAAAAAAACTACTTACAAATCCAAATACACTCAAATTAGCCTGAAAATAAAAAATAAGCCTAAACAAATTTAAATATTTTTAGTCACCTTTCAAATATTCATTTAGGGTATTTATTTTATAAAACAGACTGTTTATCAGAAAATCTGTATTGCTTCTATTGGCTATTTTAAAGTAAGCTAGACTACAGGATGGCAATGAATGAGTTAAAAGTATTCTAACAGGTCTGTCGAACT
Organism: Cyprinodon tularosa; assembly: GCF_016077235.1. Lineage (NCBI taxonomy): Eukaryota > Metazoa > Chordata > Actinopteri > Cyprinodontiformes > Cyprinodontidae > Cyprinodon > Cyprinodon tularosa. The sequence goes on from NW_024038678.1 coordinate 709,545, forward strand.
AAGCTATTTACCATAGATCGGACGACAGGCATTCTGCCAGTCACTCGAGGGACCTTGCAGTCAGATGTCAACATTCAATTATGAGCATTGGCCAGACATTTACATCTCATTTGGCAGTTCTTTCAAGATAATAATCTTAAAATGTGTCTTAAATTGCTTAATTAAAATGCATTTTTCAAACCTTCGATTCTCTCAACAAGTTTCTTCCACGGCTCTCGGCCACAGCTCCACTTGTCTCACCAACGTCTTCCAAATTCTGTCTGTCACATAGCAAAACAGCAGCGCTCTACAGATACATTTGATATTCGATTCACAACCAAAATGCAGATTTTGACTGTTCAGCAATGCCTATACACTCTAGGCTAATTCTTGTGTGTCATGAAAACTGTAAAGACAGAAAAATGTTTGTGCTTCAAACTAGTTTACCTAGTTTTGCATGTTATCACTATGTCCAGAGATTAGGACTGTGACACAATGGTAAGTTTATAAAAGGTAATGTCCTCTGACTCTTGACTTGAAAAATGGAGTCCCTCAAATCACATTGTCTTTGCCGCTCGGCTGTGATGCTGTTCAGAACACCGTCTCCTGCTCCGCTGGTTGTGCCACTGAGATCGAAAATAAGATCGCATGTGCTCCTGGGCCCCCGTCATTTGGTCAGGTTAATCATAAACGCACAGCCTGCTAAATGCTGAAAGGGCAGTATTATTACCCTAACTGTTAATATATGTTGAAATGTCCACATTCAGTGATAAAATGTTACAGGGAATGGTATGGGGGAATGCCATCCTCCCTGATCCCCTCATCCCACTTCAACTCGAGTACTGGGTATAGCCTAAATAAATCAGCTCACTTCCAAACAACTACTCAGCCAAACTGCTTCAGGGTCAATCCTTAAACAAAGTGCACCCTGTGTTCAACAGGTCACCTCAAAGATTTTCCCATTGAGAAAACCACAAATAGCGTTTAAAAATGAGAAATGGAAATATCCATGTGTTCATGGATAAAGATATTTAAGAAATATATATATATTTCAAACATTTCTAGTTCCTGAGGCATAGAATAAATAAACATGTCACCACTCAAAAACTGTTTGGTGTTCTCTGAATATAAAACTCATAAAAAGTTGATGACTTCTACCAATATAAATACTTGCCAGTATACTTTGATTTGAATAAAATAAATATGTGGAAAAAGTACTTGAATTAACAATGAAATAGCACTTTTTTAATTATGTCTCCCAGCTATGTTCAACCCCGTCAACAATTTCTGTCAATTACCATTTTTATAGGGGACACAATACCGTTTAGTTTAAAAACACTTTTATGTAAAATGTTCTTCAGGCCCACTGGTAATTTATCAGACTATAGTTTGTAACTGTGATATGGCATTCATCATGGCTCGGAACAGAGGACCTAGTATTCAGGTAAGAAAGAAAGTGGGATTACTCAAAAAGCGTTTTTTTAATAAGTGGGCTGCGGATATGCAGTAGCAGCAGCTAGGAGGTTTGAGGCAGGAAACTCTGGAGAGAGGAAACATAGGTTAGTGATTATGATTGTGAGTCACTAACCTGGTTTACAAGTTCAGTCCATGCCAAGATAACAAGACAGGATCCAGTCGGTGGGCTGCCGACAAAATGCGGCAGGTGCCGCCCAGAGTGTCCTAGATGCTGCAGCCCAGGAGAACGGAAAACTTGCAGGTGTCCGAAGCCAGATCAGACAAACAGTTCAGAACAGGAACAGCAAGCTCAGAGGTCCAAAATTCCAAAGCCAGGTGAGACAAACAGATCAGAACAGGAACAGGCAGGCTCAGAGATCCAGGAGTCCAAAGACAGTTCAGGAAAACCGTTCAGATGAGAACAGGCAGGCTCAGTGGTTGAGAGGCAGAAGAGGTCAGGATCAGGAAATCAGAAACACCAAGACACTCTAAAAACACTCTCACGACTGGCTAGAGAGAACAAAAATAATCTGCCCCGGATGACTGGATGCCATCATAGCAGTCTGTCCTCTGGAGTAGTCCCTTTAAATCTTAAACATGCAGTCGTGCAGCCTTTATTAAAAAAACCTGGGCTGGATCCTACTGTTCTGTCGAATTTTAGGCCTATCTCTAAGTTGCCTTTCTTCTCAAAAATCTTAGAGAAGATTGTTTATTCTCAGCTCATGGACTTTTTAAATGAACAAAATGTTCTTGAGATTTTCCAATCTGGTTTTAAAACATTGCACAGCACAGAATCAGCGCTTTTAAGAGTTTTTAATGACATCTTTTTAGCTACTGACTCTGGACACTGTGTTGTCCTTGTACTTTTAGATTTGACTGCAGCATTTGATACAGTGGACCATTAAATCCTGATTGCTCGTTTGGAACAGTGGGTGGGCATCAGGGGCTTAGCACTGGAATGGTTCATGTCCTACCTGTCACATCGGACTTTCTGTGTCAGCCTTGATGACTCTGTGTCCTCCACTGCTCCTCTCTCATGTGGGGTCCCACAGGGCTCCGTGCTTGGCCCTCTTTTATTTTCTCTCTATCTACTCCCACTTGGCTCCATTCTCAGGAAACATGGCATTTCCTTTCACTGTTATGCTGATGACAGCCAGATTTATGTCCCCCTCAAAAAGGCTGATTCCTACTCTGTTGAACCACTGTTAAGGTGTTTACATGACCTTAAAGCTTGGATGTCTTTAAATTTTCTGAATTTTAATGAAGAAAAGACAGAAGTCATGGTCTTTGGTGGCACATCTGTGACCCCCTCCCTAGTTGATCTCGGTTCTCTATCGCAATACAGTAAACCAACTGTAAGAAACCTCGGGGTAAAAGTGGACTCAGACCTTAAATTTGACAGCCAGATAAAAGCTGTAATGAAATCTAGCTTTTTCCAGCTAAGGCAGCTGGCAAAGATCAAACCAGTCCTTCAGAGAAAGCACTTTGAGACAGTAATCCACGCCTTTGTGACCACTCGGCTGGATTACTGTAATGCACTTTATGTGGGGATTGCTGGGTCCTCAATTGCTCGTCTTCAACTTGTTCAAAATGCTGCTGCACGTCTTTTAACTGGCACACGCAAGTACGAGCACATTTCACCTGTTTTAGCTTCACTCCACTGGCTGCCCATCCATTTTAGGATTAATTTTAAAATTCTTTTATTTACTTTTAAAGCCTTGAATGGCCTTGCCCCAATTTACCTCTCTGAGCTTCTGCACCCCTACACTCCCAGCCGATCTCTCAGGTCAGCTGATCAGCTGCTCCTGACAGTGCCTAAAGCAAGGCTTAAGCTCAGAGGGGATCGAGCGTTTTCTGTTGCAGCTCCAAAACTCTGGAATGGATTGCCGCTGCACATTAGACAGGCCACCTCTCTGTCTCATTTTAAAACTCTTCTTAAAACCCACCTCTTTTCTTTGGCTTTTAACACCATGTAGAGTGTTGATTTTATGTACACATGTTGATTTTATGTACACATGTTGATTTTATGTATACACATGCATATTTTTATCCTGTGCGGGCAGTGCTTTTATTTTATTTTATTTTATTACTTTTATTTATTTTAGTTATTTTATCTTTTTGTGCAGCACTTTGGAAACCTTGTGTTTATTTAAACCGTGCTATATAAATAAAGTGGATTGGATTGGATTGGATCACCTTTAATAGTGGCAGGAGCAGGTGGATCAGATGAGCAGTGATAAGAAACCAGCCAGAGTTAGACAGGTGAATGAAATGAGTAATTAAGCCAGTCATCATCGCCAAGATCATGACAACATTGGTATACAGTATGGTATGTGGCTGCCCTAACTCTACTAGGAAATAGTAAAGATAAATAGATCATTATCACTTACATCTGTTACATTTTTGTTTTTACTAAATAGTAATTTGGCCATTTTATTATTGAGTATTTTCATCACCATGTTGTCTGGGAAGTTTTGAATACCTCAATTATTTGTGTAAATTCTAACTACAGTATACATGTTACACAAGGCAAATCCAGTCTCCCTGGAGAAATGAGTTGAAAAACAGAGGAGAGAGATGGAAGATATGATGAGCATATACTTGGGGAAAATATAAATAAGTCACTTTCTGTAAACTAAACATTTGATCATCATCATTCCGGAATCATGTTTTAGTTCTATTCCTCTCTGTCGAAATCTCAGGGTCCTGCTGTAGGGTATACATTGTTCAAGAGGTAAACTAGAACAAGCAGCCTATTATACATTAACAGAACTTAAGGGATGCTGTACATCCAAACCTAACAGTATGCTAGGACTGTCACAAGAAAGTTTATTTTCATTCATAAGCTTCCTGTCCCTCTTGTTTGTTTTAAATAATTGAAGTCAATACTAACTTCATTAAATATTGTCATTCATTTAATCCTTTTGCTATGTTCAACCCTTTTCCTTGATACACTGTTATGATAACAACACATGTTAGACCAATGGTTGCAAAGCTGTATACAAAGTTAAGAGGAGAAGTAGAAAACATAAAAAGCATGAAATAATGTTGATGTTAAAGGGTATTTTCATGATTTAGGAATGTAGCTTATACAATAATTCACCATGTTCTACTTTACAGTCAACACAAAAAAATTACAAAATAAATAAATAATCAAACTAAATATGCTTGTAATATGGTAAGTTATTTCACAAAAGGTACAGGTATTCAAAAAGCATCTGGCAAACTTTTTTTTTAGAATGTTTAAGATTTATACTTCCACTGCCACATTCTCATATCTCATATCACATCATTACATCATATATGTGTAGTTTGTAAATGAAAATAATTCACCGGCTCCAACCTTATCAAGATAACACACAGTTGTCATGATTTTATCTAAGGCTCGGACCCACATGCAGTGAAGCCAAACAGAGAGACACAGAGTAAAAGTTCAGCGGGTTTTATTGAAATGAGATGAGCTCGGTGCAGAGTTTCTCCGAACTCTGCTCAGCCGGAACTGGAAGACGAGGGGAAGACAGACTGTTAGATTCAGGCTCAGTGGGAAATATGATTCATTGATCTTGAAGGAGAGGATTTGTTGCGACTCACGTTTTCAGAGAAGTGGAGAATCCTTGACTCCAATCTGTGTGTTGGTTTTCCAGAGTTTGTCTGATTCGGTGGAGGGCGGAAGAGGGTTTACCCAGAACTCGGACAATGAAGATTGATGCAGACGCTGGTTGCCACTCAGATTTCCTGTGGTACTTGAATGGGTAGTGGTGAAGATGATTTCCTTACTCAGTGAGTGATCTCAACGATCTCAGGCCCCGTCCACACGAAGACGAACCCTGGCCTAAACGCACAAATTTTTCACCAAACCAGCCTCTCATCCACACGAAGCCGGCGTTTCGGGGGTCTGTAAACGATCTTTTTTTTATTCAGCCTTCAGAGTGGGAAGATTTCGAAACGCCGTTTTCGCGTTTCCATCTTTACGCTCTAACCGCATATTTTTTTTTACACGCATGCGTCATAGCGTCGCCTCTAAACACGCATGCGCGACGCATCACAACAACAATGGCGCCGTTGCTGCTAATGCTACTCACCCTGCTGTCGGGCTTACAACAGAATCTTCTTCTTCTGGAATATCTCCAGGAAGAACAGAGCAATATTGACGACATAGTTCAGCACCTGAATTTGACTTAACCACGAAAATGGACCCGCAGGGCAACCATGTATAAATATTAGTGCGCATGCCCAACATTTCGTCGCTTATTTTTGCTTTGGCACCACAGCGCCACTTACAGGCCTTGCATACATTTTGCAGCGTTTTCATGCATTCGTGTGGACGCTCACATTTATTTTACGTCTCCGTCTTTACGGCAAACTTTTTGGAAAATATCAGCGCTTCGTGTTCGTTTTGACTTCGTGTGGACGGGGCCTCAAAGGTGGCTGGATCCAAACCTCCTGTTTGGAATCCGTCGCTCAGTCTAAGGCTCAGTTGATCCCTCCTGGGAGAGGCGGTCAGAAAAGGTACAATTTGCAGGAAGTCTTCCTGCCGAAAGGCAAAGACAAAACAAAGTTGAATCTCAGGGAGACAAGCACTCAGTCAACTCAATGAGATCTCAGCTTGGCTAGAGTACAAAAAACTCGCAATACAAAAACTCAGATTAGACTCAGAATAAACAAAGCTTGGCTAGGGTACCCCCAAACTGGCAAACACTCTGGCGTTGAGGTAGTGGCAACCAGCAGCTTAAGAACAGTCTGGTGATGAGGTAACTGTCCGCAGGTGTGTGAGGAGGCGGACCGGAACCAGGCGCCTCCTGGTGGTGGAAGGGAGAAAAACACAAAGACAAGACAAACAGACAAACACAAAAACTGGAGTCCTTACAACAGTGTTTTTAGATCTAGGATACCGTAATCCAAATGCACACTGTCAGAGCTTTCTATTAACAAGTCCCTACCCTGTCTATATGCACCCTTTTAATTTCCATACCTTTGTTACTTATTAAAAGTTAAAGATGATTAATTTTTATCCTGACAGAATAACTTTCCCAATAAGATAAACTGCTTGGAAAACATTAGTCTTAACATGTAACAGGCAGGTGTTATTTGGGTTTAATAAGCCCATATATGAATTATAATAATAATAAATAAAATACTCTATGTCCCAAAGTAGGACAGGACCCTAAAGTTGGAAAGTGCCCCCTAGTCTACCAAACCTTTCTCCCAGCAAGACCATGTCAGAATGATGAACACTGTCCTGGACAGGAAAATGTTGTAGCTTTCCGAGTGGATCTCACTGTTCTCCTCCAATTATAAGTAAGAGACCCATGTATTCATTCTGTTTAATATTTGCAGTCAAAATTTTAATTTTTTTAATATTCAGTAACGTTTCAACAATTAATTTCAATCACAATGTTTCTTATTCTTTCTTCTCTACTTTTGTCTTTTCTCTCAGCTAACCCAGCTTGTCCAAATACGGAAGGAAGAGTTGGTCCATGTGTTCAACTCTGTTCCAGTGACAATGATTGTCCAACTGGTGAAATATGCTGCTCCAATGGATGTGGGCACACATGCATTAGGACAGGTACATGCTGGACAACAAGAAAGCGGTTTGCATTAAACCTGATGTTGGTGTGGGTCTGGAGTAAAATTCTGCATGAAATCAACAAAAAAAAAAAAAAGCTAGCATCAAACAAGACTTGAGCCACAATGAGTTAAAATTCAAGCTTAAACCTGTGCAGTGTTAAATGTAAATGATGGATGGTTGAGCATAAAGCAGTCTGTTTCCAAATTTCCCTAGTGTCCTTATCAAATATCAGGCTAACTGATCAGTCGGAGTCTCATATGGTCTCCTCCAAAGCCCCTTTGCTTGTCCATGTGGTCCAATGGTGTGTAGATGCTGAATCACATGGTGGTCCTCATGATGTGCCCTCATCACAGTCCAAAGTTCTATAATTTGTGCCTTGAGGACGATCCAATGAACAATAGAATGCAATTAGTGTTCTTATTAAGATCAGCACTGTCTTAACTGAGTAGTTCATCATTTGCCATAAACTATAAACACTTGCCAGTATACTTTGATCTAAATCAAATAAATATGAGAAAAAGATGAGAAAAAAATTCTCAGAAGAAAGTTGGTTTCCATTCATAAGCTTTACTATCTTTTCATCAACACCAGAAGGCCTTGTCTCTCCTCAGAATCTCCTGGCCAAAGGTTTGCCCAAGTCTAGCCCTGATTCATACCCATGACATTTAAAATCATTAAGCAGATCAGTTCAATCCGTTTTTATTTTAACCCAATGCTTAAAATATTACGTTTCCTTCCCTCTCATTTGTTTTAAATATTGAAGTCAATCCTAACTTCATTAAATATTGCCGTTTATTTAACCCTGTTACTATGTTCAACCCTTTTCCTTGATACACTGTTATAACAACACATGTTAGACCAATGTTTGCTAAGCTGCATACAAAGTGAAGAGGAGAAGTATAAAACATAAAAAGCATGAAATAAAGTTGATGTTAAATGATATTTTCATGATTTAAGCATGTAGCTTGTACAATAATTCACCTTGTTCTACTTTACAGTCAACACAAAATTACAAAATAAATAAATAATCAAAATAAATATTCTTGTGATGTGGTACAGTAAGTTATTTCATAAAAGGTACATGTATTTAAAAAGCATCTGGCAGACTTTTTTTTGAGAATGTTTAAGATTTATACTTACACTGCCACATTGTCACATCTCATATCATCACATCATTACATCATAGATGTTTAGTTTGTAAATGAAAATAATTCACCGGCTCCAATCTTATCAAGATAATACACAGTGTTTTTAGATCTAGGATAATACAAATGCACACTGTCAGAGCTTTCTATTAACAATTGCCAACCATGTCTATATGCAACCTTTTAATTTCCAAACCTTTCTTACTTATTAAAATTTAAAGATGATTACTTTTTATCCTGACAGAATAACTGTCCCAATAAGATAAACTGCTTGGAAAACATTAGTCTTAACATGTAACAGGCAGGTGTTATTGGGGTTTAATAAGCACATATATGAATAATAATAATAATAATAATAATAATAATAATAATAATAATAATAATAATAATAATAATAATAATAATAATAATAACAATAATAATAATAATAATAACAATAACAACAACAATAATAAAAATAATAATAATAATAATAATAATAATAATAATAATAATAATAATAATAATAATAATAATAATAATAATAATAAAAATACTCTATGTCCCAAAGTAGGACAGGACCCCAAAGTTGGAAAGTGCCCCCTAGTCTACCAAACCTTTCTCCCAGCAAGACCATGTCGGAATGATGAACACTGCCCTGGACAGGAAAAATGTTGCAGCTTTGGCAGTGGATCTCTCTGTGCTCCTCCAATTATAAGTAAGAGACACATGTATTCATTCTGTTTAATATTTGCAGTCCAAACTTCACATTTTTTAAGATTCAGTAACGTTTCAACACTTAAGTTCAATCACAATGTTTTTTATTCTTTCCGCTCTGCTTTTGTCTTTTCTCTCAGCTAACCCAGCTTGTCCAAATACAGAAGGAAGAGTTGGTCCATGTGTTCAACTCTGTTCCAGTGACAATGATTGTCCAACTGGTGAAATATGCTGCTCCAATGGATGTGGGCACACATGCATTAGGACAGGTACATGCTGGACAACAAGAAATCATAAGTTGCATTAAACCTGATGTTGGTGTGGGTCTGGAGTAAAATTCTACATGTTTAATTTTCCTGCATGAAAAAAAATAAAATAAAACTAGCATCAAACAAGACTTGAGCCACAATGAGTTAAAATTCAAGCATAAACCTGTGCAGTGTTAAATGTAAATGATGGATGGTTGAGCATAAAGCAGTCTGTTTCCAAATTTCCCTAGTGTCCTTATCAAATATCAGGCTAACTGATCAGTCGGAGTCTCATATGGTCTCCTCCAAAGCCCCTTTGCTTGTCCATGTGTTCCGATGGTGTGTAGATGCTGAATCACATGGTGGTCCTCATGATGTGCTCTCATCACAGTCCAAAGTCCTATAATTTGTGCGTTGAGGACGCTCCAATGCACAATAGAATGCAATTAGTGTTCTTATCAAGTTCAGCACTGTCTTAACTGAGTAGTTCATCATTTGCCATAAACTAGAGTGCAGCTACAACCAGATATTCTTATCCACAATTGCGGTCATTTTAGCTTTTAAGCCGGCACTAAAAATCATCCATCCATCCATTTTCTGGCACGCTTAATCCCAGTTGGGGTCGCGAGGGGTGCTGGAGCCTATTTCCAGCTGTCTGTGGCCGAGAGGCGGGGTACACCCAGGACAGGTCACCAGTCCATCGCAGGGCACTAAAATCATTGCATTTAAATGATCTGACATCTGAATGTATATTTGGTAGCATGTTTTAATCTTGAATCAGAGAACATCAAATATCTCTTATGGTGCGTTCACACCGGGGGCAGCAAAAGCAGCAAAATCGCGTCTGCTGCTTCATTTTTGCTGCTTGTACCAGTTAGTTCTGACGCGCGGCTGAAGCAGCTTTGCTGCTCTTCCTGCGCGGTCCAAAAGTGGCTCTGACGCGCGTTGGGCGGAGCTTCACTATCCTTTCTCTGCCTTGCAGCTATATTTGCTGTGATCAGTGGGAATAAAGTAGTTTTAATATGTTTTTAAGTGAGAAAATACACCTGAAAACTTCATCAGTGCAGTCAGTTCATCCAGATTACGATCCTGCCTCCCAATATTATTTCTGTCGGAGCCGCTCAGACCCCCACATACCGGCGGTGCGCCGACAGAAGGAATCCATTCATCAGCAGCCTCTGGCGGGTCGCCTCCTCGCGGTTTACCGCGGCGGCTGGTAGGTGTTTTTTCATCTAAATAATCCGATCTGCAGGCACCACAATAATAAAAGCGAACATATTCTGCCGGCAGATGTATATATTTTAAGTTAATTATGCGTTAATAAACTGTTTAAGAGGAGTAATCAGAGCGGTCTGTGTCATCAGCGCTGTGTCTCTCTCCCAGCCAGCTCCCAGATCAGCTTCTCTGATTGGTTGACGCGGCGCGTCGAGCAGCAAAAATTCAATTTTTCCATCTCGAGCAGCAACGCGTTTGCGGCGCGTCACGCGCGTCAGATGCCAAAACGCGCCCGACGCGCTGCTTCAGCTGCTCAGACGCGCTGCGCCTGCTGCTCAAAACGCGCCGCAGGACCTTTTGCTGCGCCTTGATGCGCGTCAACCATTGACTTTGCATGTAAACTCGCTGCTTCTGTCGCGCCAGCTGCCCCCGGTGTGAACGCAGCATTACCTTTCAATGCCTGGAAGTTGACAGTCATCTGTAACAGAATGCAATCATCCTTCCCAGCCTATGGATGTTGTTCAGTATTCTTGATCTAAGCTCAAATCATTGCATTTAGTACAGATGAATGCTGTTTATGAATCTACACAGAAGCTGTAAAGAAATCTATAGATATAAGGGAAAAGAAATTGAACATTTGATTCATGGAAAATCCAATGAACATTTAAAAAATAACTTTATACTGAACCCTACAGCTTGACACAGCAAATTAAGCATAGTTTTTTTGGCAACGTTATACCTGCATTCTTATTTTACTCTAATTCGTTGCCGATTTTAGGTGATTAAAAAAAGTTTTTTAGTTTCTAAGAACTCCACTATGGGTCATCTGTTTCTAATTCTCTCCTTTAAAAGTTCCTCAGCAGCCTTCCCCCCCAAACATCAGACGTCATTTAGACGTTTGCTTTTAGGCTAAGTCTGGTCACGCCGTCATAGTCTTGATTTAGTGCATAGATAGTTGTTGAGAATTGGGCTGTGTTCAGTGGGTCTGATTTTGTCCCACTTTAGTCCACTTATGCTAATATAAACACTTGCCAGTATACTTTGATCTAAATCAAATAAATATGAGAAAAAGATGAGAAAAAAATTTCTCACAAGAAAGTTTGCTTCCATTCATAAGCTTTACTATGTTTTCATCAACACCAGGAGGCCTTGTCTCTCCTCAGAATCTCCTGGCCAAAGTTTTGTCCAAGTCTAGCCCTGATTCATACCCATGACATTTAAAATCATTAAGCAGATCAGTTCAATTCGTTATTTTATTTGTACCCAATGCTTAAATTATAACATATTAATCCTTCCCTCTCATTTGTTTTAAATAATTGAAGTCAATACTAACTTCATTAAATATTGCCATTCATTCAACCCTATTACTGTGTTCAACCCTTTTACTTGATGCACTGTTATGATTTTTGATAACAAAACATTAGACCAACGTTTGCTAAGCTGTATACAAAGTTAAGAGGAGAAGTGGAAAACATAAAAAGCATCACTAATGTCTATTAAAGTTCATGATAATGATGTATGAAAAACTTGGAAAAACATTAGACATGTAACAGGCAGGTGTTATTGCGGGTTGATAAACACATATGAATTATAATTATATAAATACTCTATGTCCCAAAGTAGGACAGGATCCCAAAATTGGAAAGTGCCCCCTAGTCTTCCAAACCCTTCTCCCAGGAAGACCATGTCAGAATGATGGACACTGCCCTGGACAGGAAAAATGTTGTAGCTTTGCCAGTGGATCTGTCTGTGCTCCTCCAATCATAGGTAAGAGACACACGTATAAATTCTGTTTAATATCTGCAGTCAAAATTGTAATTTTTTTTTAAGATTCAGTAACGTTTCAACACTTAAGTTCAATCACAATTTTTTTTTATTCTTTCTTCTCTGCTTTTGTATTTTCTCTCAGCTAACCCAGCTTGTCCAAACACAGATGGAAAAGTTGGTCCATGTGTTCAACTCTGTTCCAGTGACAATGATTGCCAATCTGGGGAAATATGCTGCTCCAATGGATGTGGGCACACATGCATTAGAACAGGTACATGCTGGACAACAAGAAATCATAAGTTGCATTAAACCTAATGTTGGTGTGGGTCTGGAGTAAAATTTTACCATTTTCATTTTTCTGCATGAAATAAAAATAAAATAAAAACTAGCATCAAACAAGACTTGAGCCACAATGAGTTAAAATTCAAGCATAAACCTGTACAGTGTTAAATGTAAATGATGGATCGTGGAGCATAAAGCAGTCTGTTTCCAAATTTCCCTAGTGTCCTTATCAAATATCAGGCTAACTGATCAGTCAGAGTCTCATATGGTCTCCTCCAAAGCCCCTTTGCTTGTCCATGTGGTCCGATGTGTGTAGATGCTGAATCACATGGTGGTCCTCATGATGTGCTCTCATCACAGTCCAAAGTCCTATAATTTGTGCCTTAAAGACGCTCCAATGCACAATAGAATGCAATTAGTGTTCTTATCAAGTTCAGCACTGTCTTAACTGAGTAGTTCATCATTTGCCATAAACTAGAGTGCAGCTACAACCAGATATTCTTATCCACAATCGCGGTCATTTTAGCTTTTAAGCCGGCACTAAAAAACATCCATCCATCCATCCATCCATTTTCTGGCACGCTTAATCCCAGTTGGGGTCGCGAGGGGTGCTGGAGCCTATCTCCAGCTGTCTGTGGCCAAGAGGCGGGGTACACCCAGGACAGGTCACCAGTCCATCGCAGGGCACTAAAATCATTGCATTTAAATGATCTGACATCTGAATGTATATTTGGTAGCATGTTTTAATCTTGAATCAGAGAACATCAAATATGTCTTACCTTTCAATGCCTGGAAGTTGACAGTCATCTGTAACAGAATGCAATCATCCTTCCCAGCCTATGGATGTTGTTCAGTATTCTTGATCTAAGCTCAAATCATTGCATTTAGTACAGATGAATGTTGTTTGTGAATCTACACAGAAGCTGTAAAGAAATCTATAGATATAAGGGAAAAGAAATTGAACATTTGATTCATGGAAAATCCAAAGAACATTTTAAAAATAACTTTATACTGAACCCTACAGCTTGACACAGCAAATTAAGCATAGTTTTTTTGCTAAAGTTATACCTGCATTCTTATTTTACTCTAATTCGTTGCTGATTTTAGGTGATTAAAAAAAGTTTTTTAGTTTCTAAGAACTTCACTATGGGTCATCTGTTTCTGATTCTCTCCTTTAAAAGTTCCTCAGTAGCCTTCCCCCCAAACATCAGACGTCATTTAGACGTTTGCTTTTAGGCTAAGTCTGGTCAGGCCATCATAGTCTTGATTTAGTGCATAGATAGTTTTTGACAACTGGGCTGTTTTCGGTCGGTCTGATTTTGTCTCACTTTAGTCCACTTATGCTAATATAAACACTTGCCAGTATACTTTGATCTAAATCAAATAAATATGAGAAAGAGATGAGAAAAAATTTCTCACAAGAAAGTTGGTTTCCATTCATAAGCTTTACTATCTTTTCATCAACACCAGGAGGCCTTGTCTCTCCTCAGAATCTCCTGGCCAAAGTTTTGTCCAAGTCTAGCCCTGATTCATACCCATGACATTTAATGTTGACCAATGTTTGCTAAGCTGTATACAAAGTTAAGAGGAGAAGTGGAAAACATAAAAAGCATCACTAATGTCTATTAAAGTGCATTTAATGATATATGAAAAACTTAGAAAAACATTAGACATGTAACAGACAGGTATTATTGGGGGTTGATAAACACATATGAATTATAGTAATAATAAAGATACTCTATGTCCCAAAGTAGGACAGGATCCCAAAATTGGAAAGTGCCCCCTAGTCTTCCAAACCCTTCTCCCAGGAAGACCATGTCAGAATGATGGACACTGCCCTGGACAGGAAAAATGTTGTAGCTATGCCAGTGGATCTGTCTGTGCTCCTCCAATCATAAGTAAGAGACACACGTATAAATTCTGTTTATTATCTGCAGTCAAAATTTTTAATTTTATAAGATTCAGTAACGTTTCAACAATTAAGTTCAATCATAATATTTTTTATTCTTTATTCTCTGCTTTTGTCTTTTCTCTCAGCTAACCCAGCTTGTCCAAACACAGATGGAAAAGTTGGTCCATGTGTTCAACTCTGTTCCAGTGACAATGATTGCCCAACTGGTGAAATATGCTGCTCCAATGGATGTGGGCACACTTGCATTAGAGCAGGTACATGCTGGACAACAAGAAAGCATAAGTTGCATAAAACCTAATGTTGGTGTGGGTCTGGAGTAAAATTTTACCATTTTCATTTTTCTGCATGAAATCAAATAAAAATAAAAACTACAGTAGCATCAAACAAGACTTCAGCCACAATGAGTTAAAATTCAAGCACTTTCTATATGTGGTGAACTCAAAGCCATATGTCAAGATTCTTGCCTGTGACGAGTTCCTCTTCTGGAATGAATGCCATCACATTTTCACTGTTAGAAACAAACTTGTGGAGTCTTAATTTCCCAGTGTGGCAAAGTTCTCTTGCTTTTTCAACAAGCTGAATTACTTCCTTTTCCGATGGCATGCTTGCCAAACAGTCATACACATAGAAATTTCTTTGAATGAAGCTTATGGCATCTTTACTGACCTTACCGCACCCTTGTGCAGCCAGATATTTTAAGCCGAAGTTGGCACAGCCGGGAGATGAGGCTGCTCGAAAAAAGTGGACTTTCATTCTGTAGACCAATGGTGTGGTTTCCAAGTTGCCATTCTCCCACCATAATAATCTTAAAAAGTCTTGATCCTCCCTTTTCACGTGAAACTGGTGGAACATTCTCTCAACGTCACACATGACTGCGACGGAACCCTGCCGGAAGCGGCACAGGACTCCCACCAGAGTATTCGTCAAATCAGGACCTGTGAGTAGATGGTCATTGAGAGCCGTTGCTTGAAACTTGGCAGAACAGTCAAATACTACACATATTTTTCCTGGCTTTTGTGGATGATAGACTCCATGATGTGGAATGTACCACACTGTACTGCTGTCAATTTCTTCCTCAGGAACTTCCTCTGCATCACCACAAGATATTATGTCATCCATAAACTTAACATAGTCTCCGTAGTAGTTTTCATCTTTCTTCAGTCTCCTCTCAAGACAATTTAGGCGATGTATTGCACATGGCTTGTTGTTAGGCAAGTTTGATCTTCCATCTTTAAATGGTAATGGCATTTCAGAATGACCATTTTCCTTTTGTGTGATGTTTTCTCTCAGTGTTAATAGAAACTTGAAATCCTCTTGGGACATAAGATCATCATCTCCAACTCTTTCTGAGAAGTCTGACTCAAGGACTCTTATGATGTCTGAGGGAGTGATCTCCTTCACTTTGTTTCGGTTCACATAGTGTACTTCAGTTTTAAGCTTGACAGAAGGCTCAATTCCTAGTGTGTCACTTGTCTCACTACTATGTGATGACTGATCCCAAAGGCATCACCATAATCTAGACAGGGATTTTCCATAACCAACAACACTCCATCCAAGGTCAGTGCGTTGTGCATAAGGCTGATTTTCTTGGCCAAACACAACATCCCTTGGGAGTAGGGAATCTCCTTCTGGAATATTTCCATCCAGTCAACTTGAGGCTCTGTAAACTATGTACTTTGAGATCTCTACACACAGATCCACTCTTTGACAGGTCTCTTGATCTGGAGTTGAGACTTTGCGAAGTTCATCCTAAGTTTTTTGGACATCTGCAGAAAGACCTGTTACATCACCAATAATATCGTTCAGCAGATCCTGAGATAAAGGCTCTGATGATAGTGATAATGGCTGCTTGGCAGATTTGACATGTGTTCTCCATTTGTCATAAATGTAGTTAAACCTTTGTTGAAGTACTTTTATCTTTTCAACTTGCATCTCTTTTCCCTTCTCAGTAATAGTTATTCTTTGACTTTGTCTCAGTTGCTTCTCTTGCTGGGCTTCTTCAGATTGGATTGGATATTTGGAATTTGCACTCTCGCTAACCTCACCCCTTTCCTGAGTTGCAGAACGACTTGGATTTGACATCTTTCAATCACTGTCTTAAACCGACCAATGTGTAAACATAAATAGTGGGGTAACACTTACATCAATATCACTTTCTAATCCCATGTAAATGTAATTTAAATGAGATGACCTTGCAGTTTACACGTGGCAAAATATGCTCCATGTCAATATTTCAAAACATAGTACTATGGAAATGTCCAAAAACAGTATATGAACTGCTTGGAAAACTACAACCTTCAATATCGAATAGCAAAAACCTTAAATTATTACCTTCAAAAATACACTTTAAAGTTTCAATGTGGAAATTTCTACAAGAAATTCTTTTTGGCTCTGTCTTTAAAACGTTGCACTTGAAGATTAGATGCGTGTTCTTACTTCTTTCCGTGGCATATCATCCTGCTTCTGTCTGACTTTGCTGCTGCATGCACTGTAGACACGTTCTCACCGCTCGGCTAATCTGGTCTGACTTTGCTGCCGCATATTTGAACATATGTATAAAACAGTATAAACAACAATTACAGTGTATCTGTGTGTATATATCTTATCTGTGTGGATGTATCTTTCTATGTGGACCTGTGCATCTACATATGGGAAACTATTCAGGACCAAAACTGGTCCTGGCAAAGAAAGTCTGTCTTGGAGCATTGATCTCTCCAACAGATCCAAACAGTTTTTCTCAATGTTAGCATTAGTTCATCACGAGGAAGATCCGCCAACCTTCTTTTACTACAGCAGCTTTTAACCACAAGGGTTTTGGGGCCTGAGTGTCCAACACCACCTGTTAGATAGGTATTTAGCTGCGGCATCAGTGTCATAGAGGCAGAATAGGCAGTGTATTGAAAAATGGGATTCTCCACTGCTGGTGGAATGTTATGTTTAGATGTACTTCATTTTTCTTTTCAGTGCCCTAATTTTACTAGCCTGACGTAGTCCGACTCAATTCTAGTCAGAATATGAGTCTGATACTGCTCCATAGAGCTGTGGTTATGGGGCGTGTTTCGAACGAACCAGGAAAAAAAATGCCTCTGTACTCAATTGGATAGACCTACAACCAATAAGAGCAACGGAGTGCGTGACGTATGTTAAGCGAGGCATAGTTGTTGTCCACAAAAATCAAAGCGTGCAGTTTCACGCCTAGAATAAGAAGATGAGACTTGATCGCGTTTCTCTGTTCCTCTTTTAAAATTAATTTGCTGTCGATATCTTCTAGAACAGACCTAATAGCAGAATCTACTCACCCAAACTCTCCAGCGGCAGCCATTATTGTTGTCACCCAAGCGCGCTTTGGTCACATGGTTGATAACGTTACTTTTGACCATCTGTCCATCATCGTATAAAGCCCGCCCTGACAATTTGATTGGATCACCTGACAGTGGGCGATAATACTCGCGCTACTATGGAGCAGAGCCAGACCGAACTTCCCGAACTCAAACCTTGTGGGCGGGACTAAGTTCGGACTGGCACCCAGGCTATAATTTTACCACAGTCCAAACAGAAATTAAACAATTGACCTCACTCCTTATTCCATCAGTCAAATAAGTCCTTCTCCTAGTCCCTTTTAGCTGATCATTATTTCAAACAAAACTGAAAATTGAATGAATACTGGCCATTCCACAAAAAATATCTGGAAAATCCTGTATTTCCCTTTTGGACCTCTTTGTTGTTGTTGTTTTTTTTTTTTGTTTTTTTTAAGGAGAAGGTTGGTCATTTTCAAACCAAGCATGTCTTTCTTTCTTTTTAGGAAAGTTTTAGCCTTTTATGAAGTCTCATGGTGCTGTAAACTTAATGTTTCCCCATGGCAGCAAATTATTTACTCTGTTTTATGAAAGTAAATAGTCTCCATTACCAAGCCAGGGTGCTTGTCTCTCTCTATTTCAGGAAGCTTACTTTATTTCTTGCAATCAGAAAAGGAAACAAAAGTCCCTTTCTGCTTGTTGTAGGATCTGAAACCAACTTCTCTCCCCATCCACCAAACCTTTGACAGCTGATGAGATTGAACTGGACTTTCAACTGTGGTGGAAAAGCATTGCATTCTATTCACTTTCTTTTCTGTCACTTTCTTTTTTTTTTTCTTGTCTTAAAAAAATGGCTATGAATTTTTTTCTTTGTGAAATTTCTCTATCACTGAAGATATAGCGAAAATAAATCAGCTCACTTTAGAAAAAGCCACACAGCCAGTGTTTCAGGGTCAATCCTCAAACACAATAAACCACAGATCACCAAAAAGATGTTCCCAAAAAAGAGCAAACCACATAAAGTGTTTAAAAATGAGGAACTGAAATAACCATTTCTGTCTGTCTTAATCAGATAACCTGCTTGGGAAAACATTAACCATAACATGTAACAGGCAGGTATTATTGGGGTTTGATCAGCACTTACCTTAATAATAATAATAAATAATTAATATGGAACTGCATTTTTTTTTTCTTTTTAATGATGCCAAGTTGTTTGAAATACTCTATGTCCCAAAGTTGGAGAGGACCCTAAAGTTGGAAAGTGCCCCTTAGTCCACCAAACCTTTCTCCCAGCAAGACCATGTTTGAACGATGGACACTGCCCTGGACAGGAAAAATGTTGTAGGTTTGCCGGTGGATCTGCCTGTGCTCCTCCAATTATAAGTAAGAGAGACTGGTATAAATACTGTTTAGATGCAGTGAAGTTGCAATACTCAAGCTCAATTACAATGTTTGTTTTTTTCTTTCTTCTCTGCTTTTGTCTTTCCTCTCAGCTAATCCAGCTTGTCCAAACACAGATGGAAAAGTTGGTGCATGTGTTGAACTCTGTTCCAGTGACAGTGACTGCCCAACTGGCGAAATATGCTGCTCCAATGGATGCGGGCACACATGCATTAGAACAGGTACATGCTGGACAAGAAGAAAGCAAAAGTTGCATAAAACCTGATGTTGGTGTGGGTCTGGAGTAAAATTGTACCTTTTTTTGTTTTTCTGCATAAAATATAACCCAAAATACAAACTAGAACCAAGGAACACTTGAATCACAGTGGTTTAAAACTCAAGCATAAACCTGGTCAGAGTTAAGGGTAAATGATGAATAGTTGATGATAAAGCAATCTGTTTTTAAATTTCCTGTGTCTTTATCACATACAAGCTAACTTCACAACTGATCAATCAGTGTCTCGCATGGTCTCCTCTATAGCCTCTTTGGATCTCCATGTGGTCTGATGGCGTGTAGATGCTGAATCCACAACCCACAGTCCAATAATTTGTTTATTCAGGATGCTCCAACACACAATAAAATCCAATTAGTGTTCTTATCAAGATCAGCACGTTCTTTACTGAGTAGCTCATAATTTACCCAGAACTAGAGTGCAGCTACAGCCAGTGTTGTTTTTGACAGCCATCTTAGATTTATTCTTAGTCTTCAGGATGAAAACCTTTTTTATTTGTTTTAGTCACATCACGGTTTTAGTCTAGTTTTACTCAGTTTTATGTTGGAAAAAAAAAGTTAACCTTTACAAATTTCAATAACAACCATATTCTTTACAAGACTGTAGATACTACAAGTACTGGAGATACAATGCTGCTGTGCAGTTCATCATTGCTTTTGGGCAGAAAACTTTGATTTGTAGAATTCAAATACTTTTTTTTATGAATTAATGCTCTACTTTATAAAAAAAAGTGTCTCACAGAAGTTGCGAAAAAAAGATTATCTAGTTCAAAACATCATATTGGTTAATATAGCAATCAGATAAGCTAACAGAATGTAAAATAAAGGAATGGTTTTAGACATACAGTACAAGGTTTCCATTCAAAAGCAAACACTTCCAGATCTACTATGAATAATGCATTACACACAGATCAATAAAATCTTCATTGCTCCAAAAAAGCAAAGAACAAAAACATTCTTCTGTCTACGTTGAAATTTTGGCTTTGTTTCTGAAAATTTGACCCTTGGTTACTACTGCTCAGGGTTAAAAGTAGATTTAAATTCACAGGGTTTCGATAACAAAAAATAAATAAATAAAATACAGCGAGAACCTACATAATTGCCTTGCAATGCCATGCTAATCCAGACCTAAACTAAACGAATGTGCTAACTAAAATGTTGACATATTCAAAGGAAACATAGAACATATACAAGGTAATATTTATATCATATTTAGTAGATAGAAACGAGAACAATGAGAGAGAAATATTACAAGATCTATGTACCTTTTCACCTGGGTCTTTACCCAAAAATAAAAAATAAAAATAAATAAACAGAATGCAATGAAATAATTTATTTGGATATAATTTAGGGATTCCTTTTGGTCAAAATTCAAGAAAGTTTAACATCCCCTCTTGTGAGCTTGAAAAGATAAAATCTTGATAGTTGGACAAAGGCATTTTTCACGCTTGGCAGAGGATGATCAGTCACATAGTTTATTAAGTAGCGAGAGCAGAATAAGCCATACTGCTGAGAGTGAACCATCAGTGTGGAGCATAAAGTGCAGTTGAAAGAGCAGTTTGTTAGAGTGGAGCATGCAGTACCAGACCATTCCAGGTTATTTTGTCCCCTGCTGCTGCTGTCATGATCCATCTGTGATCATGCAGAACGAGCACCACTGCACGCCAGGTGGGCTGCATCACCAAACAGGATGCAGCAGCACAACTGATACTGCTTAGCAGATTACAGCATAATGATGCATTTTAAATGTTTGACGGACCACCCGCTAACTTTTATTTAGTCTTGTCTCATCTCGTTGATGAAAACTAAAACCTATACCTAGTTTTGTTTTTGTCAGTGTTCGTTGAAAAAAGGAGCATCAACGGAATAATTTTGTCATGGTCATCATTGACGAAAACAACACTGGCCACAAAAAGATATTCTTTTCCACAATTACTGTCATTTTAGCCTTGAAGCTGATCAGAACAAACTGGACTTTCAACTGTGTTGGAAAAGGACTTCACTCTCTTCAATTTCTTCTTTTGTCTTTGCGTCTTAAACTTTTTTTTGTCCTGTCTGCACACAACACTTGTGAAATATTTTCTTCATGCAGTTTCTCTATCATGGAAGGTATAGCCAAAATAAATGAGCTCACTTCAAAACAACAACACAGCCAAAGTGCTTCAGGGTCACATCTCAAACAGAGTGCACCCCCTCTCCAACAGGTCACCACAAAGATCTTCCCATGCAGCAAACCATAAAAATTGCTTAAAAAAGAGAAATAGGGAAATATCAATGTGTTCATGCAATATAACACACAGAAATATTTTTATAATAATCTTTCTAACATTTTTAGTTGTTGAAACAAAGATGTCAGTAAAATGAATATTTGCATACTGAAAAAATGTTTGGTTTTCTCTGAAAATAAAACTAATAAAAAGGTTACAAACATCTGATAATATAAACACTTACCAGTCCATCCAAAAATCTAAAAAGAAATATCAGGAATAATATGAGGAAAAATACATGAATTACCAATAAAATCACTATTTTTAATGATGTCTCCAAGTTATGTTTAACCCCATCAACAATATTGGTCAATTACCATTTTTAAAGGGGACACAGTACCATTTAGTTTAAAAAAACTTTTGGTAAAATGTTCTTGAGGGCCATTGGTAATTCATCAGCCTATAGGTTGTAGTTATGGCATTGGTATATGGTAAGGAGCTGCCCTAGCTTTACTTGGTAATAGTAAAGATAAAAATAGATCACCTTTGTAACATTATCCCTTTTAACTGGGTTATTTTTGTTTTTACTAATACTGACATGATTCTGGATTGACCCGTAATCAGGCACATTTACGGACTCCAAGACAAAGAAATATTTAACAAATATATTTAATGATAAAAATTTTGATTTGAATCAGCCGTTCGTCTGGAGGGGATCTGTGAAGGGAAGGAGATGATGAGAGTTTAATAGTTGTTTATCCTTTTGCATTGGAGATAGCAATGGCTTACTGGTTCCAAGAGAGAGATGAAACCCAGGAGGGGAACTGCAGAGGTTCTGCAGGAGGAATCCGAGGGGTGAAGGTTTGGTGGTGGACAGAATAGACTGTGGACAGTCTTTTTCCAAACTTGGATCTGATCACACGTGCACAGCTGTAGGGAGCCAGAGATTCTGCCGGAGATAAGCGGAGCTGAAATCTCAGAGACTGACAGGACAGGATGAATTAATGAGCTCAGAAGAACTGTCCTAATCGCATACACTGCTAGGGAAAACATTAGCTTTAAGATGTAAAAGACAGATATATCACTAGGGTTTGATAAGCACATATATGAATAATAATAAACATAAAAAATAAGCCTAACAATATAGAAGTGCTATTGTTTTTTTTTTCTTTTTATTGATGCCATGCTGTTCGCAATACTCTAAATCCCAAAGGAGGACAGGACCCCAAAGTTGGAAATTGCCCCCTAGTCTTCCAAACCCTTCTCCCAGCAAGACCATGTCTTAATGATGGACACTGCCCTGGACAGGAAAAATGTTGTAGCTATGCCAGTGGATCTGTCTGTGCTCCTCCACTTATAAGTAAGAAACACTGATAAAAGTTCTGTTTAAAATTTACTGTTAAAACCTTACATTTTTTAATATCGAGTAAAGTTTCAACACTTATGTTCACTCATAATGTTTTTTGTTTTTATTCTTCGCTGCTTTTGTCTTTTCTCTCAGCTAATCCAGCTTGTCCAAACACTGATGGAAAAATTGGTCCATGTGTTGAACTCTGTTCCAGTGACAGTGACTGCCCATCTGGTGGGATATGCTGCTCCAATGGATGCGGGCGGACATGCATTAGAATAGGTACATACATACAGTTTTAGCATTAACTACAATTGGGGTCTCATCTAATTAAATAAAGGTTGCTTTAGTTTCCTTCGCACACATTATTTTAATTTACATTAAACTGGGTAACCTAACCATAAATTTTTTTTACCCATTATTTTAATTTACATTAGACTGGGTAACCTAACCCTATATTCTAATATGGCCAGATTTAAATACTCTCATCCCCACCCGGAGGCCTCCTAGGTGTGACCGCTCATTATGGACGAGCTCTATGCTCTATGCTAATCTGTCAAAGAAGACCCCGCTTTGAATCTGATAATTACAATTACCATCCAATTTTAAGGACTTTTTAAGCCTATCAGGATCTGGTTAATTTTATAAGTTGCTTAAAAACTGATGTTGGTGTGGGTCTGGAGTAAAAAGTTACCTTTCCCATTTTCCTGCATAAAAGCAAATCATAAAAAAAAAAAAAAAAAAAAGACGAATCACAATGACTTAGAATTCAAGCATACAGCTGGTCAGAGTTAGAGGCTAATTATGGATAGTTGAGCATTTAGCAGTCTTTTCCCAAATTTCTCTAGTGTCCTTATCAAATATCAGGCTAACTGACCAATTGGAGTCTCATATGGTCTCCTTCACAGCCCCTTTGGATCTCCGTGTGGTATAAAGGTGTGTAGAAGCTTTCATCTGGTTTGGTCTGCCGCGTTTTCCGTAGCGTCATGAACTCGCAGGCGCTCGCTTTCAGGAAATCCTATACACTACTGTTTATGCTCTAAAAACATTCTAAATGACTTCGTTTCGAGTAAATTATGGACGCTACCCACTCAGGACACTTGGAATACATTGGACGAGCAGTATGGAGGAATATTGACACGTTTTTTGTGGACTTTTATGGACCTTTCTGCCTCGGGCACCATAGACCTCCATTATTTGAATGTCAGCAGACAGCAAGAAAGCCTCCCAGATCTCCAGATGCATTTGAGATATCAAAAAAGTACTCCAGAGTGTTGTTCAGCATGGGGGTGAGTAGAAAATGAAGGCTAATCATGTTTTGGGTGTACTATTCCTTTAATGCAGATGAATGCAGTTTAAGGGGTCTACACTGAAGCTGTAAAGAAACCTATAGATATTTGGGAAAATATATTTAACATTTGATCCATGGATAATCAAAAGAACGTTTTAAAATTAACTTTATTCTGAACCCTACACCTCGCTACAGCAAATTAAGCATAGTATTTTGCTAAAGTAATAACCACATTCTTATTTTAGTGTATTCACTCTCAATTTAAAGTGCTCCCCTATGGGCCATCTGATTCTGATTCTCTCCTTTAAAAGTCCCTCAGCAACCTTAGTAGCTTTGAATGTCAGTGCATAAAAAAAATAAAAATAATAACTACCATGTTGAACTTTGAATTTGCCTATGTAACTTCATGTGTGTTAAGAACTGTGTGTAAATCCAACTCGGAACCTTTTTGCTTCAACTGTGCCGCCAAAGATAATATTACAATAATCTCTTACAAGTCACAACCCTTTAAAAGACCAAAACAAATATTATAATGACTTTTCAGTTAGATTAAAAATATTTATTCAGATGAAAAACTATTCAAACTGGATTCAAATTGAATTAGGTAGATGCAATTTATATATTTTGCAATTACATGTTAATATGATAAACACAACGGTTTATATTATATATTATAACATTATATTATTAAATATTGTATATCCATCCATCCATCCATCCATCCATCCATCCATCCATCCATCCATCCATCCATCCATCCATCCATCCATCCATCCATCCATCCATCCATCCATCCATCCATCCATCCATCTTTTTCCACTTATTCGGGGTCGGGTCACGGGGGGCAGCAGCTTCAGTAGGGAGACCCAGATGTCCCTCTCCCCAGCCACTTGGCCAGCTCCTCCGAGGGAATCCAAAGGCTTCCCAGGCCAGCCGAGAAACATTGACCCTCTAGCGTGTCCTGGGTCTCCTTCTGGGTCTCCTCCCGGTGGGATGTGCCCAGAAAACCTCACCAGGGAGGCGTCCAAGAGGAAGCCTAACCAGATGCTCGAGCTACCTCAACTGGCTCCTCTCGATGTGGAGGAGCAGTGGTTGTACCTTGTGTGTTCCCCGGAGGATTGAGCTCCTCACCCTATCTCTAAGAGAGAGCCCAGACACACTACGAAGAAACTCATTTCGGTCTTGTGTATCCGGAATCTCCTTTTTTCGTTCATGAGCCTAAACTCAAGACCATAGATGAGAGTAGGAATGTAGATCGACCGGTAAATCGAGAGGATTGCCTTTTAGTTTAGCTCTCTTTTCCCCACACCTGACTGGTACCGCACCAATCCGCCTGTCAATCTCCCTCTTTGTCTTACCCTCATTCGGGAACAAGACCCCAAGATACCTAAACTCCTCCGCTGGGGGCAGTATATCCTCCCCAACCCGGAGAAAGCAATGTACCCTGTTACATTTCAAGATTATCATCTCGGGTATGGAGGCACTGATCTCAATCCCAGCTGCTTCACACTCGGCTCCATACTACTCCTGTGAGAGTTGTAGATCACACCCTGATGAAGCCAATAGAACCACGTCATCCGCAAATAACAGACAGACGATCCTAAGGCCATCAAAACGGATCCCCTCAACACTTCGGCTGCACCTAGAAATTGTTTCTATAAAAGTTATGAACAGAATCATTGACAAAGTGCAACCTAGGCGGAGTCCAACTCTCACTGGAAACAAGTCCGACTTACTGCCGGCAATGTGGACCAGGCTCTTACTCTAGTCACACACACTGCATGAAAAGTGAGATTTTCGTCCCCGTAAACCCCCGTAAACTCTCGCAGATCTGCCTGATTTTCGTCAGTTTCCGACAATTTGCAACCCGTGCTTGTCCGCGTTTGTCGTGCCACAAATTGTCGGAAACGTACCATGACGTATGTGGAGAGCGATCAGCTGTACTAATGGCCCTAATTAGCATATGAACACAGCAAACCCGCGCGGCTGGCCAAGGTCTGGCTTGAATAACCTTCTCAGTATTGGCTGAAACCACTATTCTCAAACAAGTAAAATCGCTCGTGATTGGCAGCAAAACCACACGTGGCCACGCAAGGCTTTAATTTTCTTACTGAGTATTGGACGGAACCACTTCTTTTTAAACAAGTAAAGTCGCTCGTGATTGGTTGGCATATATATATATTTACATATAAATTTACATATATATATTTATTCATATATATATATATATATATATATATATATTCATTCATATATTTATTCATTCATATATTTATTCATTCATATGGTGTGTATTTATGTTATCCTACACTACTACACGATTATTATGCTACCATCAAGGACATGAATGAATTTATACAGGAAATGAACATTTGCCAGGAAGCTGTTTATGCAAAGAAAGAGCTTTATTAAAACAAACACAACTATATACAACGCATATCCAAACACATGAGTTTCTAAAAATTAAAAGTCTGTGAACGGTCCGTTTGCTTCCTCGGGGTTGGAGGTAACTGGCAGCATTCCCTAGGAGGCAGGTCCGATGTGCAGACGCCTACTGTGTGTGGCTCTGTACTTCGGCATCGCTTCTAACCGGGACTGCAGCTTAACACAGAGTTCAGTGAGATCCGGCCTACGAAATGGCGGCGACCGTACAATCCATCCAGAGACACCGCCGAGGAAGGCGGACTTCCAGAGTTCCACTTCCTCATCTGCTAGCACACTCTGCCTCGCTTTCAGCAGCTGAAAAAAAAAAAACAATGAATCAGCGCACTGCGTATGGGCACAACACATCTATTAATGCACCTGGAAAATAGTCACCAAATAAAGTCTTACCCTCTTTCTTCTGGCCCGACTCCGAGCAGATTGCCTCAGCATACAGCGTGTTGGCTGGCTGCGTATATCTGAAGCTCCTGCGTACCGTCTGAAAATACGTCTTACAGGCACCTGGAAAACAATTAAATGAGAGTGGTATAAATATAAAATCAAACGCAAGTCACAGTAACAAGGAAGGAGAAAACATTAAAACAAGTCACTTACACACAATGTCGTCTTTATCAACATCGTGCAAATCTGGACTTGCTGATTATGGCTCCGAGCAAATAGGAGGTCTGTGAAAACAAAATGTACAGCTATGATCGGTATCCATCCGTATCCATTGCCTTTTACCGCAGAATGAAAGCATATTCTTTAAATCTTACCCTTGCTCCGGTTCATAGCGCCTGCAATTAGTCTCCGAGTTGTTAAGATGGCGTACTGCTTCCTGTGAATCACAAAAAATACACTTTAATAAAGCTTGTTCTTGCAAGGCTACTATTAGCCGCTATTAGCCGTAGCTCAGGCTAGGCTGCTTTTAGCTTAGCAGGCAGTAATCGAACATATATTTACTGCTAGCATCTCTTCTTTGAGTTCGTCTTGTTCGATGCAGAGTCGCCATCGCGTCCAAGAGGAGTTTTACCCCGAAATCCCCCATTCTCCGCTCCAGACCGCCTGCACAAAGCAAAGCATCCATCCTCCACTGTGGATCCAGCCGCGCCACTCTGAGTTTCTTGGAGATCGTACAGAGCATGCGCGAGATGAACCAGAGTTTCCGCGGATCAATAAAAATAATTAAAAAATCATTCTTTTTTTTTTTTTTTAATCAAGGCCTTAATTGGCACTAAAATTATTTAAATATGTTTATCGAAGTATTTATAATTCTTTAATAAAAAATGCTTATAAAAACAATTTCGTCAGATATATTATATCGCTCCAGGCGGAGAAAAAGCTAGAGGATATATATATACGTATATGTGTGTGTGTGTGTGTTTACATACATACAGGAGTCATGGAACTCTGCTTACAGCTCCTTCATATTTCATGTACATTAATAACTTGTGTACATGGTTCTTGTTGATGGCATTACAATCATTTCTAATAGCATTTAAATAGCATTAAATTAGAGTCACTCATTCCTGTATGAACCCTGTGAGCGCTTAATTTAATATGACATATTAAAAAAATCCCACCATCATCCAGCATATGTTCAGTTTCTGCCCAAATATATATATATATTTTTGTAGATTTTTGTAACGGGGATAAGGATAATTCAAAACTGCTTTTTTTTGAATGAACTTGTTCACTACTTCCAAACTCAGCATCTCTTTTCATTCCTGTAATAAGAAGTTTCTTTTGAATGGATTTGATTAAAGTTTAAGTCCCTCGGTATAAAATAAATATTTTGATGGAGATGAGAAATCTGCTTCCTCGTTGGTGAATAACCAATAGTTTGGATCCAATCATTTAAATAAACGGTGTTTATATATATATATATATATATATATATATATATATATATATATATATATATATATATATATATATATATATATATATATATATATATATATATATATATATATATAAGAATTGTGCTATAATTTCTAGTCACCGATCTGTTGCTGCTATATTTTAATTTGACGAACCGGAATTTGTCGATGTTCTTTTTCCTGTTTGGTGCGATTGCAATTGCGGATCTTGACCTGGCCGGACCTTATGACCACAGTGTACCAATCTTCTGATGGCTACTTCCAACAGGATAATGCGCCATGTTATAAAGTGAATCATCTCAGACTCATTTCTTGAAACTTTTCCACTTAAGTAATTGTGAATTGAGCATATTGACAGACAACATTTTATTTTTTATCTTAAATGCAATTTTTTTTTTTTTTATAATTACTGCTCTAAATGTATTGCTCTGTCAGCTAAAGATCTGTTTTGGTCTCTATACTTTAATTAAATAAATCAATTCAAGCTAAAATGTAAGAGGCTATACTGAGCCTGATCTCTTTGTATTCTTACCTTTCAGAAAAATGTCACTTGGTGTAAAACCCCTCCTGCAACCCTGGTTTGCATTTGTATAGCTCACAGCATGTTCATTTACATGTTAAAGCCTCCCCTAGAATTCCATGGGGGGGAGGCATGGGGGGAACACTGCCTAAGAGAGTCCACGTCAATTTCTGACAATTTACGGGAGTTTTCGGCGAAGCCTGCAAATTGTCGTAAACTGCCGCTAACCTGAAGTTCCACGACAATCTACAGTGCCGCATATTGACGAAAATCCCACTTTTCATGCAGTGACAGAGACCTAACAGCCAATATAAAGGGCCCAGTACTCCATACTCTTGGACCATCCCCTCCATGGCCCCCCAAGGGACAAAGTCGAATGCCTTCTCCAGATCCACAAAACACATGTACACTGGTTGGGCAAACTTTCATGCACCCTCCAGGATCCAGCTGAGGATGTAGAGCTGATCCAGTGTTCCACAGCTGGTACGAAAGCAACACTGCTCCTTCTGAATTTAATATTCCACTATCTGATGAACCCTCCTTTCCAGATTACAGATTCCTCTTTAGTTGGAACACACCCTCCAGTCGCACTTTTAGGAGGACCACCACCCCAGTCTGCCAATCCAGGGGAACTGCCCCCAATGTCCACACAATGTTTTAGAGTTGCGTTAACCAACAGAGCCCCACAACATCCAGAGCCTTAAGCTACTTAGGGTGAATCTCATCCACCCCTGGGGGTTGCCGCAGAGGAGCT
Organism: Cyprinodon tularosa; assembly: GCF_016077235.1. NCBI lineage: Eukaryota > Metazoa > Chordata > Actinopteri > Cyprinodontiformes > Cyprinodontidae > Cyprinodon > Cyprinodon tularosa. The sequence goes on from NW_024038678.1 coordinate 739,205, forward strand.
TTTTAACTACCTCAGTGACCTTAGCACCAGAGATGGGAAAACCCAACCCGGAGCCCCCAGGCTCTGTTTCCTCAATGGAGATGTGTTTGTGGGAATAAGGAGGTCTTTGAAGTACACCATGCCAGTCCATCTTCAGCTTGACAGCTTCCCTCAACACTGGTGTCCACCAATGTGTTTGAGGGTTATCGCCGCAACATGCACCAACAAACTTGCGGCCCCAGCTCTGACTAGCTGCCTCAACAATAGAAGTATGGAACATGGTTCACTCAGACTCAGAGTCCCCCAGCTCCCTCGGAACATGTTCAAAGCTATCCAGGAGGTGGAAGTTAAAGCTCTGTCTCACGGGGGACTCTGCCAAACGTTCCCATCAAACCCTCTCAATACGTTTTGGCCTACCATGTCTGACCCGCCATTGGAGCCACTTCACCACCGGGTAGTGGTCGGTGTAAAGTTCCGTTCCACTCTTCGCCCAGGTCTCTGGGATATGTGGCCGCAGGTCAAATGAAACAACAACAAAGTCGATCATTGAACTACGACCTAGGGTGTCCTGGTGCCAAGAGCTCACATGGACACCCTTATGCTTAGTGATCGTTATGGCCAATGGATGAGCACAGAAGACACACAACAGACCACCACTGGAGTTCAGTTCAGCTGGGCCATTCCTCCCAACCACAAGCCCTCATATCTCACTGTCATTGCCCACATGAGCGCTGAGTTCCCCAGAAGAACAAGGGACCCCTCAGGTAGGGCACTCTCCAGTACTAAGGACTCCAAAAAGGGTAGGCAATCTGAACTGCAGTTTGGCGAATAAACACAATCAGTCCGCCATTCTCGCATAAGGAGGCCATTCTCTCATTCACCGGGGTATATGTGTGTGAACCGGCGTAAGTGGATCTATGTTAGGGACCGGTCAGGACCCACCCTGGTCCTGGAAAAGAAAGTCTCTCTTGGAACATTCATCCTCTCCAACACATCCAAACAGTTTCAATGTTAGGATATGTTCTAAACAAAATATCTTTTTGTTTTACACTTGTGTAAACAAAATGACAAATAAGATCTGTCTAAGTCTAAGTTTAAGTTCTTAATGAGAGGGATCTGAAAACCTTCTGAGAGATATCAGGCCTGAGTGTCCCCACAAACCTTGTTGGATAAGTCTTTATCTTTGGCATAAGCATCATAACAGAGAGGCCGAATCTAGCAGAGTGTTGAAAATTGGATTCTGTCAGCAAGTGGACTGTAATATTTAGATATTCCTCCCTTCAGAGCATAGGACTGTGCCCGTACAGGGTACTCTGTTCACAAGGCTCAACAGTTCTGAATCCTGAAACTGTTAAAAACTTCTCCATCTCCTCTATACATAGCATCCACACGAAGTCCACCGCTTGAATGTAAAACTCCTTTTACATCCTCAGAACTAGCTACTAGTCTGTTGTTAGCACCCTGGGAGTATGTATTAGGGAACCCTGACCAGATCCAAAAGTCTGCAGGAATCATAATATATCCCCATATGTATTTTATCTAATGAGCTATTATAATAAGTCTATAGTTCCATCTAATGTTGTATTGATTACAGTTACAGGTGAAATAAATTCAGATATTTTCATCACTTTATGTGTCTTATCTGTGTCAACCTATCTCCATAGTTCCGAATAAATATAGCTTACTGAATGTATATTATGCATCAGTTTGCACTTGAAATAGAGGACATTTTAGATCCAGTACTCTTATATGGACTTGCTATAAGCACAATTAATTTATAAACATTTAGATTAATGTCACAAATAAATTTCATCGGTCAAGTATCAAAGTGCTTCTCATTGATTCTAAATTGCGTTTTTTTATTGCAAGGTAATTACTGCTGATCCTTAAACTTTTAGACAGTTGTGCCTTCTTTGGATTGTTTCTTAGAAACCATGAATTTTCAAGTTATCTCCCTTTTTATGCTATGCTAATTCAAACTGGCCAAACTATTTATCCAAACCCACTCCAGATTATAATGTGGTAAACATTTTATACTAATTAATTCTCATTATTATTCAAGATTGCTTCACCAACTGAAAAAGTTTTTTCTTTTCTCTGAATATGAAATAAATAAAAAGTCACTAACTTCCAGAGATGGCAAAAGTACTCACTTTCTGTACTTGAGTAAAAGTACAGGTACTTCTGTTAAAAAATACTCTGGTAAAAGTGGAAGTACTGATTAAACTTCTTTACTCAAGTAAAAGTAACAAAGTACAGGCTTGTAAAGTTACTTAAAGTATAAAAGTAAAAGTAGAAACCACTTTTTTCATGCCGTTGCCTACATTTTAAATGGATGTCTGCCAATAGGACTAGATCTCCGTTGTGTTCATTTTCAATCATCTCGTCGTCCATGCTACTATGCTAACGCCACCGCCACCAAGCTGCAATGATTTCCTGCGAATGAATACCGCCGAATCTGTCGATTCATCTTGTAGTGGTGCGTCAAATGCAACGTAGATTCCAATTAGATTGAACTTGGTATTGATGACGTGAAAAATAATAACGGTAACTCCATTGAAATGATTCAAAACTAAAATAACGAGCCAATTTTTAAAAATGTAAGGAGTAGAAAGTACAGATATTTGTGTAAAAATGGAAGGAGTAGAAGTAAAAAGTCGCCATAAAAATAAGTAGTAAAGTAAAGTAAAAATATCAGAAAAATGTACTTGAGTACAGTAACGAAGTATTTGTACTTTGTTACTTCCCATCTCTGCTAACTTCTGCTAATATACACAACTGTATACTTTGACTTAAATAAAAAGAAATATGAGCCTATATGTTGTAAATATGGCATGTCATTAGTATATGGTATGGAGCTTCCCTAACTTAACTGGGGGGAAAAAATAGATCACCTTTGTTACTTTATCCATTTCATCATTTATGATTTTACTAAATAGTTATTTTGCCATTTTATTCTTGAGTATTTTTTTCACCATATTTTTAGGGAACTCTTTAATACCTCAAATATTTGTTTCAATTTTAACTATACATGTTACACCAGCTGATCCCCTCTCCCTAGTGCAGAAACAGGTTGAAAAACAGTGGAGAAAGACGGAAGGTGTGATGAGCATATACTTGGTGAAAATATAATTCAGTCACTTTATATTAAGTAAACATTTGATCATTCATCAGCAATAATGTTTTATTTCTATTCCTCTCCAAATCTCAGGGTCATACTATAGGGCAGTGGTCTCCAACCCTGGTCCTCAAGATCTACTGTCCTACAGATTTTAGATGCATCCCTGCTTCAACACAGCTGAATCAAATGATTGATTACCTTTTCAAGCCATTCATTTGATTCAGCTGTGTTGAAGCAGGGATGCATCTAAAATCTGTAGGACAGTAGATCTTGAGGACCAGGGTTGGAGACCACTGCTATAGGGTGTACATTGTTCAAGATGTAGACTAGAACAAGCAGCCATGGAATTGCAGTTTCTTTTGTTTGTTTATTTCTTTTTAATGATGCCATGCTGTTTGCAATACTCTAAATCCCAAAATAGGAGAGGACCCCAAAGTTGGAAAGTGCCCCCTTGTCTTCCAAACCCTTCTCCCAGCAAGACCCTGTCAGAATGATGGACACTGTCCTGGACAGGAAAAATGTTGTAGTTTTGCCAGTGGATCTGCCTGTGCTCCTCCAATTATAAGTAAGACACACCGGTATAAATTAAGCAATCAAAATTCTAGATTTTTTTCAAATTCAGTTAACTTTCAACACTTAAGTTTAATCGTTGTTTGTTTTTTCTTTTCTTCTCTGCTTTTGTCTTTCCTCTCAGCTAACCCAGCTTGCCCAAACACAGATGGAAAAATTGGTCCATGCGTTGAACTCTGTTCCAGTGACTTTGACTGCCCAGCTGGTGAGATATGCTGCTCCAATGGATGTGGGCGGATGTGCATTAGTACAGGTACATGCTGCACAAGGAGAAAAATACAATTCTCATACTGCAGCTATCACCAAGCTGTTGTGTTAAAAAATTGTTGTTGTGTTGCAGAGAAACCAGGAAGCTGCAGTCCTCCATGGATGTTTTCTTGGTGTTATAACTCCTGCCTCCGTGACAGCGATTGCTCAGAAAACCAGAAGTGCTGTCCCACTTTTTGGGGCTTATTCTGCCAAGAGCCATACAACCCTGCCATATGAATAATTGCCTTGATTAAATAGTCTAACAATTGAATTTTTCAGTCTGTCAATTTTAACCTGCTTCTCTTAAATGGCTTATTCTTTACCTTTTTTTTTTACGCACATGCATAAACACACCCACCCAGCTTTGTTTTCATGACATATGGGGACATTTCATTGACTTGCATTCATTTTATATGGCCTAACCCAGACCCTTCACCTTACCCTAACCCTAACTATTACCAAGATGTACCTAATCCTAACCTAAACTGAATTCACACCTTAGTCCTAAACCTAACCCCAACTCAAAGAACAGAACTTTACCATATAGGGACCAGTTGAATGTCCCCATATGTACCTGTAAGTCCTCGCATGTAGGATATGTTACAAAATACTTCCCTCACATTGTAGGTAAAACAAGACCACACCCTCCACCACACACACAAACACACACACACACACACACACACACACACACACACACATATATATATATGTATATATATATATATATATATATATATATATATATATATATATATATATATATATATATATATATGTATATATATATATATATCCAGGAGTAAAAAATGAACCAATTGCGGATGGATGGGACCCACCCAGAATTGTTAACCCAAGGACAGACAATCCTGATCATGAAGTAACAACCCCATCCAACTACCGGTCAATAACTTGCCTATGTAAAACATGGAAGCTCCTGTCAGGCATCATAGCGGCTTAGATGAATAGGCACATGGCTCAATACATGTACCCTTCCCAGAAGGGAATAGGCAGTAACACCAGAGGAGCCAAGCAGCACCTACTAGTGGATAGAGCAGTCACTCGAGACTGTAAGACCAGGCAGACAAATCAGTGCACTGCCTGGATTGACTATAAGAAAGCCTGCGACTCAATGCCACATACATGGATACTGGAATGCTCTAATAGCCTGACTCTAATAGCCTTCATCAAGAACTCAATGAAGCTGTGGAAAACAAGTCTGGAAGCCAATGCAAAGCCAATAGCACAATTCACCATCAAGTGCGGCATATACCAGGGCGATGCACTATCCCCGCTGCTGTTCTGCATAGGCCTGAACCCCCTCAGCCAGATCATCACAAAGACTGGCTACGGATACCAATTCCGAAGCGGAACAATCATCAGTCACCTCCTCTACATGGATGACATCAAGCTGTATGCCAGGAGTGAGCGAGACATCGACTCACTGATTCACACTACCAGGATCTACAGCAACGACATTGGGATGTCATTCGGACTGGACAAGTGCGGTCGCATGGTCTCAAAGAGAGGGAAGATGATCAGAACCGAGGGGGTTGAACTACCAGAAGGACACATTACAGATGTTCAGGACAGCTACAAATACCTTGGGGTGCCACAGGCTAACAGAAACCACGAGGAGATAGCAAAAAAGAGTGCCACAGCTAAATACCTACAAAGAGTAAGGCAGGTCCTGAAAAGTCAGATGAATGGGAAAAACAAGATCCAAGCCATCAACACATATGCCCTGCCAGTCATCAGATACCCCGCTGGTATAATAAACTGGCCAAAAGAGGAGATAAAGGCTACTGACATCAAGACAAGAAAGCTCCTTACTGTACAATGCATGGAGGGTTCCACCCCAAATCCAGCACCCTGAGACTGTATACCAAGCGTAGCGAGGGAGGCCGAGGGCTAGTGTGTATCAAGACCACTGTCCAGGATGAAACAACTAAGATCCAGGAGTACATCAGGAAGATGGCCCCCAAAGACAAATGGCTTGGCAAATACCTCAGGCAGGAGACAACCGAAAGTAAGGACGAGAAAGAGGAAGGAGAACCATCATGGAGGGACAAGCCGCTACACGGCGTGTACCACAGACAAATAGAAGAAGTGGCTGATATCAAAAAATCCTACCAGTGGCTCGAAAAGGCTGGACTGAAGGACAGCACAGAGGCACTAATCATGGCAGCACAAGAACAGGCACGGGGTCTTCCACACCAGGCAGGACCCCCAATGCAGACTGTGCAAAGATGCCTCTTGAAACAATACAGCAAATAACAGCAGGGTGTAAAATGCAGGCAGGAAGTGCATACATGGAATGCCACAACCAGGTAGCTGTCATAGTGTACAGGAACATCTGGCATGAGTATGGGCTGGAAGTCCCAAGGTCAAAATGGAAGACACCTCCTAAGGTAGTTGAGAATGACCGAGCTAAGATCCTATGGGACTTCAAGATCCAGACTGACAAACAGGTGATGGCTAACCAACCAGACATCGTGTTGATCGACAAACAGCAGAAGAAGGCAGTAGTAATAGATGTGGCAATCCCAAGCGACAGCAACATCAAGAAGAAAGAACACGAGAAGCTTGAGAAATACCAAGGGCTGAAAGAGGAGCTAGAAAAGATGTGGAAAGTAAGAGCAGCAGTGGTGCCAGTGGTAATTGGAGCACTGGGGGCTGTGACCCCCAAACTGGGAGAGTGGCTACATCAGATTCCGGGTAAAACATCAGAGGTCTCTGTCCAGAAGAGCGCAGTCCTAGGAACAGCTAAGACCCGAGCTTGAGGATGACACATACCACCCCACGAGGGGTGAGAAAACAGTTTTATATATATATATATATATTTTTTTTTTTTTTTTTTTTTTTTTTTTGCTTCAGCTCCCTTTCCCCATATTCTTCTGTTATGCAGTTCCTAATGGCTGGTTTCTTGTTGTTGTTTTGTTGGTTCCTCGTCTCTTGCGCCACACGTGTATTTTCCCTGATGTTTATTGGATTTTGTTTGGTTTCAGTGTTTTTAGAAGATAGGAAAACACGAAGGGGTTATTGCTTTATCATAACAATGTAACTAGAGGTTGGAATATTTTCCTCTTGTTAATTATTTTTAATATCTATTAATTTCATTAAAAAATTCTTAGAGTCGCATAATATTTTCCTTTGCACCACATTTGTGAGTTGCTGTTTGTCATCTACCAACCAGATAAGATAAAAGGCATGCGATGGTCAAACTGACTTGGTCAAAATGACCTTACATAAACTATTACCTCATAATCTGGTATCGTGGTATATTCTAAATTGAACAACATTTTCAGAGAAACAACCTTTTCTTTCAAGTACAGCCCCCAGAACAAAAGCATATACGCCAAAAGACAAGAACGTGTCAGATTTTGATAATCTATATGGATCTCTTTCATTTTAACAGCTAGATGTTCCAGATGTTCTGTTTTTTACAGAGTTTTTAAACCCAACCTTTAGAACATTTGTAATCATCCAAAGTCAGCACACATACGATCATGTTTACAGAAGTTTAACACTGATATGGTGACCACAGAACACACTGACCTGTCTCTAGTTTCATGCCAAAAAAATAAATGGTTATAATGTCCTTAAAACATATTGTAGGTGCTGTTATGTTTCTCTTCTTTTAGACTTTTTTTTTAGTTTCTTTTTTAGGTTTTCAGTTATTTATATCATTCTGGTTTGTTGGTCATTGGTTCTTTTCCATTTTGTGGTATATTTAATCTGTGTTTCATTTTTTGAGTTACTCTCCCCTTGTGCCAATCTCCTTTCCACTAGCTCCCTGCTAGTTACTTCTGTCCACACCTGTTCCATATCAGCCGATTAGTCCATTCTTTGTCCTGTCCCCCATATACACTCCTCCTCTTCAGTTATCGTTTGCTGGTTTCTTGTTGTTACTTGGTTTTCCATGCGTGTTTTCCCCTGACATCTCCTAGTTTTTGGTTTCCTAAATTTCAGTACTTGGATTTTGTTTCTGTTGCCTTTTTCATTAACTCAGCATAACTCATCTCTGCCTCCTCATCTGTGCATTTGGGTCCTCATCTAACTTCCACCAAACCTGACAGGTGCAACTGAAAGATTTCGCTACATGTTCATATCTTATAGTTTTTTGGCATCTTGCTCTCAATCCAATAGCATTTCTTACCACAGCAGCAGTCACTGTCTTCAGCGCATCATTAATTTCACTGCTTGGTTTAGCACACTCTTACTTTCCAGAATGAAGAAAAGAGAATTGCATTATACGTTTTACATAAAGGTTAATGTTGTGTTCTACATGCTTTGTTTCTAAGGAAAAAGATTAAAGTTATTTGATAAAAACGTGTGGAAATGCCCCAGAGTCCTGAGGGGCTCTCTGGTGCTGGTGTGCTTCATCTGACACAGGGTGTCTTGAATCTCTGCAGGGCAAAATGAAACCTATAGACCGTCAATAGATTCCAGAGATAAATGTGCTGCATACTGTCAGAAAACTTGGCTTCAGTCGGAGGCTGTGGGTCTAGCATAATCATAATGACCAAAACACACAGCTAAAAACACGCAGAACAGAGAAGAGGAAAACATTGGACTATTCTGCTGTCGTCATCGATCCGCCCTCAGCTGAATCCTTTTGAGCACCTCTAAAAGAAACTGAAACATGTCATTTGGGAAAGGCACCTTTAAACCTGGAGACAACTGAAGCAGATTACTCATGAGAAGAAGGCCAAAATACCTGTGAGAGGAGCAGAGCTCTCATTGACAGTAAAAGGAAATTTTTGATTGCAGTAATTGCCTCAAAAGGACCTGTTTAATTTATTTATTTGTATTTTCTATAATCATAATTTTATTGAGGAATAATTGAAAAGCAATGTGTGACTTCCATTTGTTAATTTTCATTGAATTTTTTTATTTATTCAATATTACTTTCTAATGCAGGTCACAGTATATATATATATATATATATATATATATATATATATATATATATATATATATATATATATATATATATATATATTATATATATATTAAATAAAATAACAAAGACAAATTCTGCCTTTGTTTTGATCTGAAAAAAGTCATCTTCTGTATTAAATATTTGCACTTTTATCCTACAAAATTATATTATTCTGTGTTGTTTTTCAATATATTCTGAAATCTGTATTCGCTATAAACCTTAACCAGATAAGCACAGTAATGTAGTGTATTTCTAGTACTATACTGTACTTATGCAATACCTTTTTTAAACTCTAGGTGGGACTCTTTCATTAATAATGTTTACTGTCGGAGCTTTTTTTTGTGTGTGTTCTTTCCTCATGAAGGTAAGTTTGCAAAAACTGATGAGAGAGCATTTTAGACAAGAAATTAATTAATTTTTAGACCAGAGATATAGGATCAGGGATTATTATGTGACTTTTTGCTGTAGAAGCAACTTTAATTGTGGACTAACAATGTAAAAATCTATTCTGCCTTGTTAAATTCATTGCACGTTATATTCAAACAGATCTCATCCAAATGGCTATTATGTTGGTTCCCAATAGTTTTTGTTTTTCTATACAGTAAATGATAGTTGAAACTTTCAAGGGTGTCTCTTATACAGTCGAATAAAGTATAGCCCAATTTTATTGAACAAAATTATTTATTTTATGTTGTGTTCTTGTTAAACCAAACCTTTGAAATTGTGTCTGTCCACAAATTAATCTGATAATTTCTTCACTCTATTTGTGTTTAAAAAAAAAAAAAAAAGATTTTTGTTATTTCATTTAAACATTTTTAGGTAAAAGTTTTGGCTGTGTATACCATCGAAATATTGTAGATGCTACAACTCTCACTGCTGGCTGCAAATTTTGAATATTACAAAGAAAGATTACAAAAATGAACAAAGTAAGATGTCTGAATTTTTGTCAAAGTCTGTAGAGCTTGCTCTGCTTGGCAAAAGTATTCAAACACCCGGAATATATATAAATTATAACTACAGCTCTGAACGAAGTACATATGTGGCAAGAGGCGGATTACTTTTTATTACACATATAAAAATTTCCACAGTATGGAGGACTATGTCTCCAGGGTCTATAGTTCAACGCTTTGCAGAAACAGTACATCTCTACTAAACTTTCTTGATACAATACCCAAAGCTAAACAATACTCTTTCTGAGTTCAACATCTCTACCACTGTCTAAGGTATTTTTCTGCCTCTGTAAGATTTTTTTTTTTTTGTCGATCTGTCCAAACTCTGACCCCCTTCCATTTTACTGCTGTTTTTTCACAACATTCTGCTTCAATGAGGGATTCATGGTTTAATGAGGGATCAGTGTATTTTAGCACTGCTTCTCTTCAAATATAGAATTTTCATACATGCCAGCAAGAACTATTTTGGTCTCATTTAACAACAGCACCGTCTGCCACGTGTTTTCTATGTTGCCCAAATGGCTTTTTGCATACTAAGTACATGACTTCTTGCTTGACCTCAATGTAAGCTTTCTTCTGGCCGTTCTTCTTTTAAAGATGGGTTTTAAAACAAAGAGCTATTTGTTGACCTATGGATCTCTGTTGCTCCTCCAGAGTTACTACATGCTCTTTCAACCTCGCCCTATGTACTGTTTTCATTCGTCTTCATAATGCTTTTATTTAATAATGTTCTTTACAAAACCCAGATGACTACACAAATTATTTTAAATTAAACTGAGATTACATTGCATGAACGTAGACTCTACTTATCAGTCAGGGGAACCTTTGAAGGTAAATGGTCAAACTTCAGAGGGGTTGAATACGTTTTCCATGTTAAACAACATCTGCATTTCCAAAAATGCATGCAAAGCTTTATTTGTTTGCATCCTACTTCAAAATAATGCTTGTAATTTACCAAAATATGACCACTTTCAAACAGTATTGAGTACTTCTTAAAGGTCTTGCAAAATGTTACATATTATATCATTATATTCTTAAGAAAGAGGTCATTGTAAATAGAATCTAAATGCTAATTAGAGCAAATGTATATTCTGGTGTATAGGGGGAAAAACTGTTTCAGAAAACATTGTGATTGATTGCATTCTATTTTTCTAGCATCTCCAATATAAATGTTGTATTTTCGAAACATGAACCTCTGATAATTTTTTTTTCAAACATTTTATAGTAACAACACACACAGCATTTAGATTTTTTAAAATTTTATTCTGCAAGCACTTTTTGCACCGTGATATTTAAACATTTTGTTTTTCTTATTTGCCTTTGCTTCAGCTCCCCTTCCCCATTCGCAGTGTGCATTAACCTGCCACTGACCCCTATATGCTAAACTCAATTGCCAGATTACCTCCACTCTCCTGCCTCTCTTTTAGTTATCTTTCAAATTCTGAATCCGATTTGGACTCTCAACATATACCCTCGAGCATAAAAGGATGACTGAGGTTGGCCTTTTAATTTAAAATATGACAAAATTAGAGAAAACCACGGTCATCTTTATCTTCAGTTCTGCTACTGTTACTCATTCACCAACCCTTATTTAGTTGCTTGGGAAGCTAAATTTGCTGTCTATCCACTTCTTGATCACCATGCTTTTTTTGTGATAATACCAAAAATAACAGTAATGCTCTTATAATGTTTAAGGACTAAAAATAATGATTAAGCTTCTAATGATAAAACACATCAAGAAATCCCTCCCTGTAATCCTGCTGTGTTACCGTGGTGGAAAAGCTGGCCGTTCGGCAGCCCCATGGGAAATCTGTAATTTATTCACCCCCAACTTGGGAGGAAAATGAAAACAAATGTGGTGTAATAAAGGAGAGAAGATGAAGCGATTCTGTGATGAGGCTCTCCAGCAGACCTATAAATCAAAATAAAAGTGGAGCAGGTCACATGTACTGGTTATCCTCTACATATATGCACATAGATACCCTATAAGGTTCTCTTTTATGCTTTACTTTATTTTACTAATTGACATTTTGGTGACTTTTTAAAATATGCATTCTGTTTTCATGTACTGGAACAGTGAGGTCTATTTCTGTCCAGTTAATCGTCTCTTGACCTTTCGGCTTTATCCTGCTACTGGCCTGTAATTTGGAAACAACTATTACTGTAATTAAACATGACTAAAGCAGATTGTGTCGGTAGTACAGCTATGTACCTGTGGGGGCTGCTGTGGTGTTTTTATATTTGTCAGAGAGACAAGGAGGCTCATTTCAGTACAGTAGTGGCTTCACTCATTGTGCATTAAATCCAGGAAGATTAGAACAGCCGAAAGTCTCACAAACTGCAGGTTGCTTGGCCTATTTTTTAAGCAGGGACTTGAAGACTTCATCAATCAAATGTAATTATAGCTTATTTGAAATATTTCATCAATAAAATCTGAAGCTGGGAGCTTTAAGTCTTCAGGTATTTTTTTTCATGAAATAAAACCAAGACTCCCTTGGTCTCTTTTTAAATATGCAAACTGAGATGATAGACTTTCCCTGACAAGGTACTGTAGCTGCTTATTGGGTGAATAAAGAATAATAAACAGGGGCCACGATAAATAATTGATGCCTAATAAGTCAGGGTAGAGAACACCAGGGTTCTTTTTTATTTTCTGGTCAAGAATAGAGGAGAAGCCTCCTGAGTTGTTTATTCCCTTCATCCTGTCTTTCTTTTCATGTCCTTCTCATTTTACGAACCATGAGTCAACACAGCACACGTAAATGATATTTTGACATAGAGATCCATGAATAATGCATTTGAATTTACTTTTATGCTAGAGTTAGATCCCTCTCTCAGAACCTCTTTTTTTTTCCTCCCCTCCCCACATTACCTTTCTCACCCCTATTTTCACCCCCGTCTCTCACTCCCTTCAACCCCACCCCTCCTTCTTTATTTTTCTTCATCAGACCTCCTCTTCTCTTGGTTTCTCCCGACGCTTTTTTCTGTCAGCTCCTGCACCTCGACCAGACAACGGACAGGACAGGATAGTGGATCATTTCAGAAATGAACATATACCAATCACTTTTCCTGTGCAGTTGGCTGCTCAAAGATAAATTCTTTATTTATAAGTTTATAAACTTAAACAAAAACAGGCGGGATATTCTATGCCTTGGTAACTTGGTAAAAAAGTAAAAATAAAATGCAGCACCTTCATGGAGATTATTAGCCACCAACTGGAGTGAAATGAGGATGAATTTAAAATTGGGTAAAGTGGATCCTCATGTATCTTTCCTGCTAAAGCATATTTTATTCCACCAACTGATGAACAATAAGGTAAGGTACAGTAGGTGTTTACTAAGTCAAATGGTGAGCAATGCTGTAGGATCAAAATGAATCATCTATAACTGGATCTGTTCCTCACATCAGTAGCTGACAGACATTGTGATCAGCAGCGATCATTTTTCCAGGCCACATCAATGATATCGCCCCTCTGAGCGTGAATTGCCAGACATGTTTTCGAAAATAAATTAAAAACATTTATTCTGTGGCTAAAAAGCCTGCTTATAATAGTGACATAAATATGCAATAAGACTGAAGGCCCATAATCAAGAATTTCTATAAGTGCGAGTGAAAATAAAGAGTATTGGTTTTAGCCTCTCTTCCGAAAGTGTAATCTATAGAATTACTGTTAGTTCTTTTTTGTCAACTGTTCTATTTCTCTTTCCCCATAATTTACATGAGGTGAGTGTGGCTTGGTGGGAAGGATATTTGTGATGGGATGAGAAAGCTGTGGGTGCAAGTCCATCTTACTTCTCTGTCACATATTTACATTCCTCTATAGAGGCACTTAACCTCAAGGTGCCAACACATCTGTTTATGAATGTCTGCGACTTTCTTACTGCAACATTAATATTTTTTCTTACATGTAAAAGCATTTTAGCTGATCAATATAACTAGAAAGGTGCTATATAAGTTCAGTCAATTTATTATATGATAAAGACCTTCCTGGGTTTACTAACAAGTGTTTATTAGGATATAAGTTAAGAATTATAGTTTTTTTATGTTGCTGATTGATTTTTGATACAAATGAGACAATTAACTCAGTTATATATATATAAGCACATGCAATAATTAAATATAACTACATAAAACATTTCTTTTTTTCTTAATTTTTTCTTTTTTCTTGTTCACTGTTTCAAACTAAAACAACAAAGATCTAGTTTTTTCTTCCCAAAAATGGAAAGCATTTACCTAAATTCACCTTTAAGCTATCTATGTACGATTGAGTAATACGGTTCTCTTCAACCATGTGGAGTAAAACCTGTGTGCTAAAGAAGTTCTACTGAAGGAAGCAGGGATGACTAATCTGCATCATCCCCTTAGTCCACAAAGTGGTTCTTCATTCATAATTTACTGACACCCCCACCATTACATCAGATGAAAGCCACTGACCTGAAAAAGCAGAGGGAATGAGGTCCTTTAGACGTGGAGGTAACATTGTATATATTAATCCTTTTGCACATTACCAGAAAATATAAATGGATGACGTTAGTGACAATACAATGGTGTGATGTCTTTTCCACTTATGCCGATGAAAACAGAACTACTGCTGTTATTCAAATTGCATAATTATCAAATTATTAACAGTTATTATTGGAGGAATGAAAAAAGCAATCTGATTGGGGAATAAGAACTTGTCTTGGAAAAAATAATGAATTTAAGATAAAACTAAAAAATATATATCGAAAGGCTGAATTACACATAATATTGTATGGTAATATTAGCCCATCAAACCAACATATAAGAACTTTCATAAGCCTAAATATATTGTCTAAGAAACCGCATCTTTACAGAAACAAGTCAAAGAGTATGCCACCTCAGTTGATGTCTTCATTGTTATTAATTCAGTTAATATCTTAGTTAGATTCAGATCCAAAAACATGCAGTTAAAATATATGCAAAATTATGGTACTGTCAGGTTTGGTGAAAGCTAATTGAAAGCCCAAAGGCAGGGACAGAAGGAGGAGGAGATTTTGCTGATTTAATAATGTTCCAAAGGGCAAGAGAAGCAAAAGTCCAGAAACAAAATACAGAAAGCCAAAATCCAGGATCTCAGGGGAAAACGCGTATGAGGGGCAAAGAAACAAAGAGGAACTGGCAAACTGAATAAAGACTAGGCTAATCAGCAGATTGGGAGCAGGTGCGGACAGAGTAGGGTGGCCATTTCTATAGCACCAAAAAGGAGGACATTGTGCGGCATATCAATAAATTACTACGGTGTACATAAGAATCGGGTAAAGTCACATTTATAGTACAATTCTTAGTAGTTTAAAGATGATGCTTGTGTAGTTGAATAGAACAAAATATTAAAGAGATGTAAAAAAAGAATTGGTTCCCAGCATTTGTATTTATTTAATACATTGTGGTGTTTAAAAAGTGACTATTTTTTGACACGATTAATTTGAGCAGAACTGCTGCAATTGATCATAAAGCAGTTGTTTGGAAAATAAGCTTGAGGCGGAGAGAGAGCTAGAGAATAGGACAATACAAATGTCAAAAAGTGGCTGGAAAAGAGGAATTCGTGACATGGCTGCAGCCTGTCGAGAGTAAAGATGATTTCACCATGTTATCTATCTATCTATATATATCTATATATATCTATATATATATATAGATATATATACACAAACTTGAGTCATGGAACTGTGCTTACAGCTCCTTCATATTTCATGTATACTAATAACTTGTGTACATGATACTTGTTGATTAAATTAAAATTATTTCTAATAGCATTAAAAGAGCATTAAATTAGAGTTCCTCATTCCGGTATAAACCCTGTGAACGTTTAATTTAATATGACATATTAAAAAAAATCCCCATCATCATCCTGCAGATGTTCAGTTTCTGCCCAAATATTTTCTTTCTGTTGTGGATTTTTGTAACAGGAATAAACAGGATCATCCATAGTTTGTATGAACTATGTTTGTTCTCCGCTTCCAAACTCATCATCTCTTCATCCATTCCTGCAATAAGAATTTTTTGGTCTGTTGAAGCACCAATAGTCTGCATCCAGTTATTTAATTAATTGCTCTTAATTTTGGGAATATATACGAACTATGCTCTAATTTCTAGTAACCGACCTGTTTTTACTATAATTTAATTTGACAAACCGGGTCTTCTCTACATTCTTTATCCTGTTTGGTGCGATTGCAATTGCGGGTCTTGATCTGGACTGACGGGAGCGGAGCCAAAAAGGATGGATGCGGCGCCGGACGCCGGACAGTGCAATGAAAATCCGGACTGTCCGCCCTAAAGCCGGACATCTGGCCACCCTAGGACAGAACAATGTACAACGGAGCTAGGAGAAGGAGACTGACACAAGAGGCCAACAGAGGGTAAACAAGAAATAAGAACTCAAATACAACCAAAAACAATTATAATATTACAAAATGGAAATAAAACCTATGAAATCTCAAAAAGAAAACTCATGACTGGTACCACAGTCAACCTCAGTAAAATGTGTAAGTGAATATCTAAGGACGTAGAGCCCACCACTAAGCAAACACTCATCTACATGAAACATGTGCCGACAGTAAAGAAGACTACTTCCTTTTAAATTGGTCAAGAGGGGTTCTATGACTTAAGGAATATTTAAGGAAATAGTTTAGCCTTGTTGGATACAAAGGCTTTATGATTAAATGATGGTGCCCTGTTGGACTGTTATACACTTTTTTTTTGTTTTATTTGTTAATAAATTTCAAATGTTTTGCGTATTAATATAATCAAGTTTGATTTTTTCCCTTTTTCTTATTTTAAACTCTGACCTTACTTGCTAAATAGAGCTTCTTAATAGCAGCTACACGCATTGCTCACGGGCTCTGTTTGAGATAATAATTTTTCCTGTTTTGTCATAAAAAGTGAATTTTAAACCAAAGAAGTCCTTCACAACACTAACCCCCTAAAGAGTAAAAATGTATTGTTGGGAAGGCTCTACTCTCTCAAGGATGTAGTCGTCCACTATCAGTATGACAAGCAGTCTTTATGATTAGAATCTGTTTGACTTTAACTTGCCACATGACTCATCTGGGATTATGAGTCATTTTCTACCTGATCACAGCAAGAGCCCCTGCTTTACCACACACCTACAGACATCAGGGAAACTTTTCACAGCAGCTACCACCAGAGAGTGAATCTCACTAAAAACATTGGACGATCACTCCTCGTGATAGGGCAATAGACCAGATTTCAGATCGGATTAAATAAAAAATGGGGTTGGCTGTGAGAAAGAGGCTGTTGACCTTTTATGTTTGATAACATCTTTGTGAACTCCAGTCGGGCATAATGTTTATATCTGTGACTGATTTTAATACAATTTCATTTAATGCTTTTTTTATTGTCACGGACACAGTATAAAACAATAATTCATAAACGCCTAATGGTTTTGAATGTTACAGTTTGACGTACGGAAATTGCATTTCAAGCTTCGGGCTAGACACACCTGTGCTAACAGACTACAAGGGAATAATTGCAAGCCAATTCATTCTGCATGCACTTAGTATTTTTTCATAAAGTTGTGAGAACTATAAAGGTTAACAGCAAAGAAATCACTTACCAGTAAAAGCATTCCATAATGAGTCTCTTTTAGATAAATGTCAGAAGATCAACATGTTATTTTGACCTGATTAAAATCACAAATACTTATCTTTAGGTTGCAATGGCTTCACATAGTGTGCTGTATCCTTGGAAAAAAAAAAAAAACCTTTCAGGCATACATGTAATTCGCATCTAAATCCATACTTTATTAATACGTGTGTCTATAACTGTTTTACTCCACAAAAAATATATTACAAGATATATTGTTATTATTTCACCGGGTTTGTCGAATCCAGATTAAATCCACCATTAAAGCAGGCAGACCATCTTGATATCATGGTACCCTAGATTACCAGGTTGCTACCTGGAATATCTGTATGATTGTAGGTAAGTGTATTTTAAATGAGTACATGTCATTGCCAGTTTTTTTTTTATTTGGAGGTGTACATCCATAGTGTGATAAAGAAGGTAAATGGACTGTATATGATCCAGCGTTTAAGAGCAGCATCAGATAAATAGACTCAGCTCCAAAATCCACAACAACTCCATACAACCATTGTCAAAGAATTACTGAAGGGCAGCCATGCCACTCGCACATAGGTTAGCCATTAGCAAGGCAACAGAGCAGCAGCCTACACACTAAAGTGGCACAAAGGAAGATGAGGGGCACCAATTTGCCACCCCCCCAACCCAAGAGGCTCAACCACGAACTAGCTGTGGGTCTAGATACGGCTGAGGCAGTGAGGAAGTCGGGGCAGGTTTGTGCGTCAATGGAGGGACATGAGGGCGAAAAAGAGTGGGGATCCAGGTGGAAAAAGGGTCCCAGCATTCTTGCGCACCTCGCTCTTCTAGCTGGTCTAACTTAACGAGCCGTTTTCCACAATAGCGGTCATACAAACAAACAAACCGCTAAGGTACTAAACAGGAAATACACATAGTGTAGAGCGGATGTAGATTTGACCAATCAAAGGGCCTCCTGTCTGTGGTCAGCTATAATTTTGGAGAGGTGCACCAGAGTGTCTGCGGAAAGGGGCGGGCACATATTTGCATTGACTGCAACACACACGCTGACGGCCTGGTTTCTGAGTATAAATCAGCCTTAATGTGAGTTGGGTATGTCAAATTCAACATTGGTGGGGCAGCCCTGAGAGGTCAAGCGGGAATATTGACAACCATAGCCATACTCCACACCCTTGACAGCGCAACACATAAGCCAGCTAGCAGAACAAGTACAGGTAATTTGACCAGAACCATGAGTGTGAAACAACACCACGCCCCTGTCGCCCTTGCTTCAACACCCATCAAGGGGCAATGAAGGCTAGGCACCCTCCTCACAAGTAGGACAAGTCTGGCAGAATGAGGGCCAGCCAAGAGAAGAAAGCCCACTGCTGACAGCCCAGGACACTGAGATCCAGGGACCCAGCCAGGAGCACAGATATTTTTCCAGTCCCCATATTCTGACCCACAAGTTGCCCTAGACTTCTAGTCAACAGAGCTCCAGCCACCATGGCCCCATCTTGCTAGGGAAACAGAGAGGGCACATCCTGACCTAGTGCACAGGCAGCCCCACCCAAAGGAGCTGCACACCCGTACCGCTTAGTCACCCAGACCCAAAACTATGCACTTGTGTTACTTAAATCTGTGGGAATATAGTTATAATTGATGTTTTAATATGATTAAAAAGGTTTGTTATGAACAAGGTTTGTCGCTTACATGACTTAAACAACTTTTATTGTCATGTTGTATACACAGAGTGTATACAAAATGAAATTTCGTTTTGTGATCAAGTGCAGCAGTGATCAAATGTACACAGAGTGGGGAAAAAAACATGTTGCAAAAAAAAATGCATTGATATGGAAGTTCGGAGCATTAAATATATATGATGCAATTTTCATAAATCCATTTTGGTACAGCAGAATTGAAATGAATAGATACTTTCTAATTTGCCCTGTGATTATGACAAAATAAATGCTTCACTGGTTACAAAGTACTTGACTTTAAATTTGATACATTTAAGTTGAACTAACATGATTTTAAGGAATTGACAACAACTGCAGGTCTGTTTAGATAACTGTTGTAAGGAATAACAAAAACTTACCGTGCTGCTAATACATATGCAAATAAAAATTCAACACAAAATCTGTCTTCACCAGCATTACCAACACCAGCCATGGTAATGCAATGAAAGCTAGAGCTACATGTTTGATTTACACCCCCCACCCCTGCTCCTAAAAAAATGTATTCTCTTTGGCATGTATTATTTTTGCTAAATAAATCAGTCCACTCTTTTCAGTATATGCACTGATGAAATCATTTGTTTCCCCTCTTAACTCAATTATTGTCACTCCCTTCAACTGTAGCCTAGTAGTAACCTGTAGCTCCACCACAAATGGCCCCTCCTTTTAGATGTAGCATGACTGAAGGAGACAGAGAGAAAGAATGGAGCAGGAAATGGTTAACACCTTGAGCCTGTAAGTTTGTCAAAGTTAAATACAAAGGAGAACATTATCCGCCTTATTTTTTGTCACCAAATCCTCTTTAGCCCGCCCTGAAAATAAGCTTTAAGGTAATTGTGTCATAAGGCACATAAAAAATGGTAATCCATAAAATTGTATTCAGTATTCTCTGTTTCTTTTGTAGTACTGAGGATGCTGCAAAGGTGAATTATGAATAATTACCACTGAACCACAAAGCCTGAAATGTGATAGCATGAAATTCGGCGGCTGATCAATATAACAATTTATGCTTCAATTTCACAATGTTAAAAAGTTGAAAAGTTTCCTCTAAAAAAGGAAACTATATTCGGGTTGTTATTTTTAAAGGGTTGCTTTTTTCCAGTAAACCTTTAATATCCCATGCCCACAGTAGTTGTTTAGTTTCCATTTGAAGTAAAAATCAACGAAAGCCTTTTGCATATTAATAATTTATTCCTTAACACAAAGAGGACCAGATGATATTGAGTACATGTATTGAAAAGCTCTTTGTTGGTATCAATTAGTTGATCATATATCATCTTCATGTCTGCTTTATTTAGGACACCTGATATGTTTTTTTTAAAGGATTCCTATTACAATTGTAGGAAGGAGGAGCAGAAAAAAGACAATTTCCATTACATTACACATTACATTATACATTATATATTTGACTGACATTAGACCAACATTTGATGAGAATTTACCCCTGAAGTTAAGTACTGAGATTTTAGCTCTTTATTCAGTTAATTATTCAGTTAATTATTCGCACGCAATTATTTTTCTAAAAATATATATAAGCATTTACTATGTCAGAGGTGAAAGTTTAGCATCCACGTCAAAGTCAATGCAATGTCATCTAAATATCAATGATCAGCTCAAAGATTAGATATCTGTTTGTCAGCACCAAATGGTTAATTGAAACAATAATAAGAAATCATCATTTGCAAAAAAACAAAAAACAAAAAAAAAGATAATTGCATCATTGTCATCTTGCAAAAAAACAAAACACACACACAAAAACACGATAAGGCATTAAAGTAGTTCTAAAAAAGTTTCAGTTCTGGCCATGAGGACCAGTGCATAGTTTAGTAAAATCCTGATCTCCTGGTTGCCTGCAGTTGGACTGAACTACATTTCTGTTTCCAGTGACTGCCTGAATGATGAATAGGGAGGTGATGGATCTAAATGTAACAGAAACAATGTCATAGGAGGATGTTAAAAATAAAGAAAATTTTTTTTTTTTTTTTTTTTTTTTTTACCCTATTACTGCACCGCTGCCGACACTCCCCCCACCTCACCTGACTCGTCAGTCTCTGATGCTTTTTTTAGAGCCTTGAAACAACCTTGAAATCTAATTTTATGTTTTGATAAACACATGTATGGATCCCAGCAGGAAGAGGCCTCATCCCTTAATACCGACCCTGTACAATTTACATTAATATAGAGTCTCTCAGGGAAGTTTAGTCACATCAACTTCCATCTTTATAAGGAATGGGGAAAGGGGGAAATGACGAACCATAAAGAAGTTTGCACATAGTTGTTTTGTGTGGCAGGGTTACTGCCACCCTTCTCAAAGTTGCTTAGTGACGGTGAAAGTGATACAGACCCCCTCAGGCCATGACAGAGGTGTCATTTTACTAGTTAGAAGTTGACATCTACGGTAATCATGAAAGTTATGAAAAATACTTATGAAGGTTGAAAAGTTACTTAGTGTTGATTTAAGCAGGGATTTTTTTAGATACTCCGGGTTAATTAGGTCTTTCACTTAGTTTCAAAAAAGCAGTAAGGCATAGTTGCCATGGTGATTTATTCTGTACAGCTAGCCTGCTCCAGACCAGGCTAAAGCCAGGCTTAATTAATCCTGCTGCTTTATCTTTTCAATAAGCAGTCACACTGATCAGAAATCAATGAGTTTTGTCATTGATTCCATTTTCTTAATTGCATTTTTCTGTAATTTCTATTACCTCCCACACAAGCTCAGTCTCCGGCCCCTCAGTGAGGGGATATTCTACTCCCCCAGAGGAGGAATCAAATCACTGGGCACGTGCTGATGAATCCCAACCCCAGGCTGGGCTCGAGGGTGAGGTCCCGGCTCCTCTTTACCTGTCAAAGTCGCTTGCCTCAGTTTCATGGTGGTGACTCGGTTTCATCACAAGGGCTTGCCAATTAGTCAGGTGGGACCCTACGATGGGCACTTAAGCCCCTGACAAGATAATCTGAGCATTAAACCTAAAAAAAAAATCCCCTTCATGTGCTAAAGAGAGTTGTTTTATCTTAATGTGGGCAGTCCAGCACACCAATAGTATTAGAGATTCCACTGATAAAAATGAAAAAAACTGTCTACCTGTTCTAAAGTTTCTTTTGTGATGTGTAGCCAAAATCATATTACCTGCAATGCAGTACAATCCCTCCTTGATGTAGTTAATTTTTCTGTAACCAGAGAACCACTTCTGATGGTACAATCAATAGTGGCTTTCCTAAGATTTTCAGCATCTCCTACTAGATAGGAACATAGCACTAGCAAAAAATCTGAGCCAAAAACAAATCATCGCTGCAACAGCAAAGCCATGTTCTAGAGACTAGGTAGTCTGTACTTGAGACTGGGCAGTCTGCACAGGTAGAAAATGCCATTCCTAAAAATGTAAAGACACTTGTGCAGGTAAGGGTTGTGAAAAATTCAAATTTGGGCATGTTATTATGAAGGAAGACACATGTGTCAGGACACATGTGTCAGGAGCTACTTTATGGTCTGACTTTATGGAAAACACATTTTTCATTCTTTATTAGCCCTTTCTGTAGTCCATTAACACAACACAGCCCTTTAAAGGCCTTTCATCAAACTTGGAAAAACAACAGTCTTCTAAATCACTTAAATTCTAACAATGTTGACTAAGAAATTTAAAAAAGTTCATTAATTAAATTTTTATACCGGTAATAGCCAACATAAGTAAATAGGAATTTGCTGTTAGTTCTTAAAGAAAGTTCGGGGAAAAAAAACAACAAAAAAACACTAAGAAACAAAAACAAACTGACTCATTGTTTCTGATTACTGTGAAATCTTGACTTAATCCCTTGTCTTGTTGTTTTTAAAGATAGGTCTCAGACTGCGCATGTGCATCTGGCGTCAACGGGATTTAATTCTGCTTTGAGTAGCTAGACGCTATTGGAATATTATGATTCACAGGTTTATGTCACAGATCTGACATGCAGTTGTATTCTGATTACTAATGTACATTGTGTAAATGTAATTCAAACACAATTGATCTCATTTTGACCATTTTTGCATGTAAACAGAGCTTTTGAGCCACTGGGAATGAATGAGATAGAGCAAATATATGAATATCTAAGATTTGGCCTTGCTAATGTCTTTCCCAGCAAGGAAAACTTCATTCTTTCGTATTTTCACAAACCACCTGATTCTCAGCTGATAGAGCAAACATGGCCTTATAAGGTCAGGCAGGGGCATCACAAGACCCATTTCCCCCAAACCCCCACATCACCCCTGACTCACCACCTGCAGGAAGGGCATCTTTCTGTCTCCAATGGATTCTCATCATTATCTTCTTTGACTAAACTAGCTTAACAGAAAAGGTTATCCTAAAAAGTGATGGGTGATGTGCTGAGGTCCTACTGACTTAAACAAAAATATAACTCTAAAATTATTATGGTGCTGAATCTTGAACTGATTTCTTGAAAAAAGAAGTAAAGCTGCTAAGTCTGTTTGCTGTATAGGAGCAACCTGCAGCTGTTTTGCAAAACAGCTGCAGGTCTTGAGGTGTTTAATAGATGCTATCATTTAAGTTTTTTAATACCTAATTGATGACAACAAATCCTGGGGGCAGAAATTAGTGTGGATAGGCAGTGGGGATGAGTTGGGGTGTGGTCAGCATGAGAGAAAGTTGCAGTTAATTTAGCCTAGCATAGCTTAACTTTGCCTCATTGAAGCATGGATAGTAAGCAGAGGTATTTGAGCAGTTATATTAAAAAACAATCTTTCCGTGCTCAATTTGTTTCACCCCGTTTAATTTTAGAGGTTGTTGGATGTTTTGTTGAGCTCAGAGGGATGGAGTCTTAACTGTTCAAACTGCTTGCTTCAAGGGGCGGACTCACCAAAAGCCAGTCAAAAAGTGTTTCCCAAAGAAAAAAAAAACTATTTTGTAATGATTCAGTTTATATATTTATAACATCAATTTACAACCCATGTCATCTCTATGCACTTTACAGAGACATTTCAATCAGATCATACAATCAAATTGGTTCAAGGTTTTCAAAGGAAAACCACCTGATTGCTTTGACTCATTAACCCGACAGATATTCCTCACACCGAGCATGCATACAGCAACAGTGGAGAGGAAACTTCCCTTTACCTGTGTTAGAGGGAGTTTTGGCCTTGTTGTTTAGAGCAGTGCACTTCTAGTATTTTGCAAGTACCCTGTTCAATCCTTACAGCCTCCACTCTGGGTTCATGAGCAAAACCCTTAACCCTACACTGCTCCCCGGCTGCTACAAAATGGAAGCCCACTGGTCCCTAAGGGGATGGGTTAAATGCAGAGATAAATTTCTCCAATGTGAGGTCAATAAAGTTCAATTGTTGTTATAAAAAACTACCTAATCACTTCTCATAAAAGTAACTAAATACCAGCCAAAGTAAATATGGAGCCTAGGCGAAGTTCAACAGAATAAACTGATTATTCGCCTTCATTCGCCTATGACACAGCCAATCAGCTTTGAACCACGCCTCCACGAAAGCCAATCAGGATCCAAAGTTTATCTTAAAAGACATCCAATCCGCAACTCTTCTGCTACCTAGTGCACAGGCCATGTGTCCATGTGTCTTCATTCAGATGACCCCATTTCAACCCACCTCCAGCCCCTCCTCCACCATCGTAGCTAAAACTTCATCAGAGTGCCATTCCTCCTGGACTATTACTTCATTCCGCATCTCATTTCAAACGGTCCAGCGGAAGACCGCCATGTTGAGCCTGGATCTTCCAGAGGTTTCTTCCCAATGGGTAGTTTTTCCTCTCCACTGTCGCTTCATGCTTGCTCTTTATGGACAGCTTCTCTCAACTTGTGTTATCCAACTGGACTTCCATTTTCCAGGACCCTGAGTGAAGCTCTAGTACCAGCTCACGCGGTCCACTGGATCTCCCCATAAAGCTCAGCAAACCGTCTCGCTAACAGCAGTCTACAGACTGACCATCTTCATCTATCATCTATCAAAATTTGTTTCCTGCCAAGGTCTGAGCGCCAAAGACCAAGTAATTGTAAATAAATTTCTTCTAAATGTCTTTTCTTTATGTGAGTTTTTCAGATTGAAATGCAGTTACTTTTTCCTTTAAAATGTTGAAGAATGCTGAAAACTTTCTTCTTCTTGAAATGTTAAATAGAACAAGAGGTTCAATTATGGAATATAAGGTGTTATTAATTAATAAGTTAAATAATTATTTCAGAGGTCTAGATATCTGAAAACCAAGATGTAATCATGTCTCTTGTTTATAATAAAAGAAAAATATGATTATTTCTATATTTTACACAATTGGCAATAAAATAGATATGAAGATGAAAAATAATGCTTTTCAAGCAATTAAACAAAAAAAATTTGCAATGGCAGGACAGTTGCAAAAAAAAAAAAAACATAAATTATGAAAAACATTAATCCTGCAAGTAAAATTGCTATAGTACTGAGAAAGCAAAGAACATGTCAGTCAGAATTGCTTTCACATTCTGCTTCCCTAGGAAAGTGCAGTCCTTACTTATAATAATGAAGTTGCATATAACAAATCAATGAATTGAAAGCATAGTAATGACTAACATGTTATTGACTTTTACAAAGCAATTAGTTACAGTGCAAGTTACTGTAAAAATAACATTTAATTTAACATGTTACTTAATAACAAGTTAGTCAAAACAGTGCTTCTAACAGGAAGAATCCTCCAGCAGAACCAGGCTCAGTGTGAGCGGGCATCTGCCGAGGCCGACTGGGGTTCAAGGAGACAGAGGGAAATATACAAAAAGACAAAAACATAGAAGCACTGATCTATAAATAATTCTATGTTAAGGCAGATAACTGTAAACTATCTCCGGAGGTGGTTTTGTCTGGAATGAAAAAATTGAGTAGACATGCTCTGAGCCTGTGTCATGTTAAGGATAAAAAAGAGATTGTGCAGTCAGTTACAGTAAAAGCTGAGTCCATAGCTTTGTCTTGGAGAAAAATAGGACTAAACACTAAGAAACAAGCCAAACGCTATTAGAAGGTGGTGACCAGACATACCCAATTTCCAGGGACAGTCCCTGTTTTGGACCCCATGTCCATGGCTAAAGCCGTCCCCGGAAATGTCCCTGATTTTACCGTTTTATGAATGAGGGGGAAATGTAGCATATAGACTGTTATCACAGTAGAAAGAGCATGTGAGCTAGTTGTGTGCAAAAAAAGCTGTTACAGGAGCTGGTTGTGCTGCTGTATAGATGACGAAACAGCAGCGCACCACTTTTAAAACAGAGGAAGAAGAAGATGCAGAAGTTCGGTGTCCTTTTCTACTACTCAGTTTGGATATATGAAATTTCATCATGACAAAACTGAATTAGACAAGATCTATATGATCTGAGAGTGATGAAGGAAGAGATCATGTTTAATGAAAATGAAATGTTGTTTTTGCCTGTAGCTCCGAATATTGTGTGGTAATTGGCAAATTTTGTGTTTCCCCTGTGGGGAAACTGAATTTCCCTTTGGGGATTAATAAAGTATATTTTAATTGAATTGACAACAATAATAACAAGAGTAATAATATGTTTGAGATTCCTCATCTAAAAGAACAAACTTCCAACTTTGGAAGGGATTGGGATTATATTATGTTGGCGTGTGTGAATAGAGGAAAATTGATAGATGAGGAGAGAGGAAGAAGATAGGAAGACTGATAGAAAGAAGATTATATGAGAGTGAAGGAAAATAGTAACTCTGATGGAAAGAACTGTTGAAGAGAATGGAGAAAAATCTAATTGAGAAAGAGTAAAGGTTACTTTACTTTTTAAGCTTTACTACCTTACTACCCTTGCTTTAATCTCACTATCTAAAAGTAAAGCAGAAAGCAGTCAGAAGTCAGAAGAGAGCTAGAAGGAAATTAACCTCAGTAACCAGTCAGACACACCTGGATTAATCAGCTTATTGTAACAATTGTAATTGTGTAGTGTCTCTTTAAGATACTCTGCTATTGCTATGCACCACTGCTTCCCAGTAGAGAGCGTGGGAGACATGAGATGCAGATCGATACAGGGACTCAGATGGACATGTTAATTCCCTACTGTTTATTAATGTTACGGGTTGTTTTGACTCTGCTCATTTTTAATGTTTGAGAATATAGCAGCCAATCAACCGTTGAGCGGTTTGTAAGGTTTGTAAAAAGTGTGTTTAGTAAAGGACAACACTGTGGAATTCCCAGTACCAGTGTGGTTGGGAGTTTCTGACCATCCTGACAAGTCTGCCACCACCTTTTGTCCCTTAAACACGATCCTAAGCGTTACATTATCCAGTAATGAAAGACAGGAAACAAATGAGCAGGCTGAAGTTCAGGAAGTATTGAAGCTGCACATAGAGCCCATTGGTGGAAGAAATCTGCTTCGTTGAGATGCATAGGCCAGTGCATCACAGGTCAGTATTCAGATGGCAGTAATAAACATACAGTTGTGCTTGAAAGTTTACATACCCTTCCATTAATTAAGTTGAGCGAGAGGCTACGGCTGGCGGGAACTAGCCTCTGGGTTAAATGAAAGGAATGGAGATGAAAGGAGTATCACGGAGGACCAGCAAAGCTTGCAGACACTGGCAGGCCTGGGGTAGTGATGGCAATTTCGAACGTTCATGAACAAATGAACCAATATGACACAGTTGACCAACACTCGACAGCATGCTCGAAACAAAAGAAACAGTTTTAAATGCCAGCATCTGCTGGATGCTATCACAAATCCAATTTAGTGATTATCCTAATGTGTGAATTATTTAACACTTGGTTTGTTCCTTAACCCCTTGAACCCTACGGACCCACCGGTGGGTCCAGCTGCTACGTGACCTCGTAATTTTACCAAACCCCCAGTATTGATGTAAAAAACATATTTGGCACAGTTTGGTGACATTTATGGATAACTGTGCCAAAATGGCCTCTCCGCCTAAGAAATTTCTCACTAATACCATTCTAAAATAAATATGATTCATCTGATTGAGTCCAAATTTGGTATATTTTTACACAACATTTAGATTTGAAAGTCTGTACTACTTTTTTGTGCTATAAATAATATTTTGGTAGTGTTTTGCAATGTTTATTTCAAAGAAAATTTTGGCGAGGTTCAAAAAATGCAAAATATTTTGTCCCTAATATTTCAGGCAGGGTCAAAGCTACAATGGTGCTGACACCAGAAAACCATTCTATGACATCTTACCTTTACAGAGGTACCAAAAGTTTCTTCTTAAATCTAATAGCTTTGAGGCTATAAGTTATTTACTTTTGTGTGTTTTTGTCAGGCAGAAATTTATTTATACCCCCTTAGGGTGTAAGAGGTTAATAATTATATTAATACTAGTTATATAAATAAATAATAAAAATAACTAATATCTGTCCTGTGAAATTGCAGTATGATAAACAGCCCTTCTGATGCATAACAGTCAGATCACGGTGTGCTCCTGTAACTATGGCTCAGAGATCTAATCCATCCTGGTTTCCAAGCTACATATATATCCGCTTGGTGGCCGGGTTAACATGCATGCTTCACAGCTGAGGGATACTGGGATGGACTCCAATTTTGTTCCTCTATTGCGTATTTGTATATATTTATAGATTTATTTGCTAATTTATGTTAATTGGGACACCTTTCGGCTCATGTGGCAAATTATATGAGTGGGCTGCACCTACAGCTATATAAACACATTAATTAATGATCATTTTAATTAGTTCTGATAGTTAAATGATTCAAACCAACTCTGCTGCCCAGAATTCTCCACGTTTCTGCAGCAGTTCTGACAGATGAAGATGTTCATATTAAAGGAGAAGCATCAATGACTGTGAAGGTAAGCCGTGTGAATAATTATCTGTTATAAATGAATCAATAGATGACTGTGGTGGATATAGCTGTGTGTCTGTAATATTTGTGTATCTCTGTCTATTTTAGATCTACAGTATGTGCATAAGGTGAATTATTCTGAATCAATTCTAAACTAGACCTAAATATAACATTTCTTTCCACGTCTTTGAATAAATGTGTAAAAGGGAAAACCCATCATTTGAGACCCGATACTGATGCATTTAAATACTTCAGAAGTATTGAAAGGTTTACTGTGAAGCTTGAAACAAAGTGTGATGTTAAGTGAGGCCTAGCTAGCAGCGGTCACGTGACTAGGGTGCACTTGAAATTTCCGCTTCAAAAAGATCTAAGCTGTGTCAAGCAGAATGATTCAAGCCTAACATCACTAACCCGGGATTAGAAGGCATCATATGATTGAACAATCTTTCTAGAATGAAATTAAAAAGTTTTTTTTTTTTTTAAAAGACACCTTTAATCCTCTTAATACAATACTGCTTCATCCTTTGTCAAGAATATTTTCTCAATCTTTGTTTTTTAATAAAGTAAGCTTTAGCTCACAACCATATCTAGTCCCTGATTAGATTTCGGGAGCGAATTTAAACAAAAATCCCAATTTTCAAATGCATTTGCAAGCGAGGAACTATCAAATGTCACCAATGTCACCAAAATCGTGCAGTTCTCCTGCCTAAATTCACCACCGTTGCTGCGCTTGTCTTCGCCCTGCTATGTAGAGATAACATGGGCATCTATTTTTATTATTTCAATTAAATTGAACTGAACTAAATCAAATTCAATTGAGTGGAACTGAATTGCACTAAACAGACACAAAATTAATTTAAATAAATCCATCATGATCCGTACCTGCTTTAGACCCTAAAACAATTGTAAAAAATAAGTCATTTTCTCTCAAAAAATTTAAGTTGTACAATAAATCTTCGAGAACCACCACATTGTTACAAGCATATTTAGACAAAATTCGATTATAGTTTTTCATTCACATTCATGAATTTAAACACATTTGAACTTCCTGAACCTTGAACCTTGCTTTTATTCCTTCAGGACCTGAATATCTCCTTGTTGAGGTCTGACTAAATTGTCTCAGCCTGCTACTTTAACCCCATGTCATAACAGTGCAAGTCTATTCAGACTGGGCCAAAACGTCACAGATGAATAGTAATAGATGGTAAAACTGTAGGAAACTGTTATAAAAAAAACATTCTTATTGATAGCATTCTCTAACATGCTTTGTGGGAAAGAAAAGCATGCAGACATTAAATCCATTCTATATGCATGATGGCATGCGTGGGTGTTCATGTAACAGATGGACATCCTGATGTAAATTATAATCAGGTTATCTAGTGAGGGGGAAAAAAAGACAGCTCATCATTGATTGGAATGTGATTTGAATAAAAGTACATTTTAACTTGAACTCCACCATCCTCTTCTGCGTGTGACATATGTCCTTGGTTCACATTATTTAGTAATTTGCAGTGAAAAATCATAGAGTGACAATACAACAAGCAGAAAAAAAGGGAAAGAAGGAGAACAAAGTCAAAAGGACTTTTTGTAATTTTCATAAATACAACAGCTCAGAAGGCTGCTGATAGTTTGTGAATCGCTTTGTTCTTGTTTGCCAGACATTGTTCAGTAGCAGCCTCTAGGGCTCCAGTCAGACAGGCTGTTTTCTTTCGTCCTGTCATATTTTAGTGATTGAAGACAAGGGTGAAGAATGACAGAATCAAGGAAATGTATGTGTCGTCTGCTGATGCTGGCCCCTGGCAGGACTACGAGCTTTTACATAATGCTTTGCATCTAAACTCAGTCTCATACAGAATGCTTTTAATCAATATATATATAGTCCTAGTAAAGCAATTTTGTATTTAAAATGATATATCAGAATAAATCTGGAAATACATCTTGCTGCATTTATTTCTCTTAATTTCCCTGTGCTTACTGTTTTTGAGTTGTAAACAACATAATTCTCACAATGTAACCCGCCATCTGTGGGAATGTGATACCTTTCTATAGCTGAGTGAAAAAAGGGGGGTGTAAGGAGGGTAGTGGGGTGGGGGGGGGTTCACTAATCCCAGAATCCCTCACATCGAATCATGCAAATTTGGTGCACTTTGAAGCGAATCCAGCTCCTACCATATGCAGAGTGAAAACAACAATCTATTATGCATGCATTGCACCAAGCTTATGGTAATGTTATTTCTCTGCTACCCCTATAAAGTCAAATTTGCAGATGCACAACATATCTAAAAGTTTTCTTTTTGAAATAATATTTGTCTCGTTGGTGATGTGTGTTTGTGAAATGCTTTGGAGACGTGCTCCAGAGATCTGTTTGTCTCTCGCTCCATAAGCGATGCTCGAAAATTGGATAGCTGATATTTTCTCCTTCCATTCTGGCTTTGAGAGGCTGTGTTTTTCCTTCATTCACACTGAGTGTGTTCTTGTGATTCAAGCTGTACTCTTCAATTACAAGAGGACAGTTGAGAATGCCCTGCCTTAAATGACTACTTGTTTTGTTGCTAAAGATAATCGAGGTACTAAGTCTCTCAGATGTCTTTGTTGTTTTTTATAGGTCATTATCATGTAGTTAAATCAGGAAGAAAAGGGAAGAAAATAAAGAAAACTTCAGCCCTAAATGACCCTTAATAGCTAAATTTGCGCTTGAACAAACTCATCCTTACAAACTATTTTACTTACATTTTGTCCCATAAGCCAAAAAGCTGTCAGGACTCTTTTGTTTGCTCTTTGTCATTAGATGTATTAAGTACACTGCATCAATGATATTTCTTTTTTTTCAATGGATAATTAGAGCCCACGACATGCCAGGAATAATTTTCCAGCTTGGCTCTGCCTAATTTCGGGGAGGAATCATACAAAGTGTAATTGGCAAGACAAGATGTGACTGGTGTCTCCCTAGTGGATCCCTCTTTTGTTACGACATGCAGTTCTTAATGAATAGACCGACAGCTTGCTTGATAATTTTCAACTGGAAGAAAGAAAAAAAACATATGCTTGAGTGCCTGACTGTACAAGTCAGTTAAATTACTACATAAGTTATTATTCACATATATTTTAAGCTTCTGCTTTGAAATAACTTTACAGCCAATATCATTGGGTCTGAGCTGGCTGGGTCAGTGTGGGAAGAATGGATTATATGCTGCTCAAAAGGCCCATACACATTTGCAGACAAGCACAGCTTGCGGTTGTACCTGCAACATAACTGTTATGAAAGACAAAAGGGTTTCGAACTGTTTCTTGTTGATTGTGAAACCTTTTATAGAAACGGAAACAATAATGTATGAGACCAGAGTTTGCATATCCATACTTCAAGAGGCAGGACTGTTACTTGGTGTCACTTTTCACAGTTCAAGCTGATACTCAGCTGTTTTTGTGCTTTAGTGACACACTTCTGCAACACTTTCTACAGTACAGTGGGCTATTCTAACAACAGTATTTGGTCTGTTCTCTGTTCTCAGTCTTCCTCTGGAATTTTTTCACATTTTGCTATGCTAAAACCCCAAACAACAACTACAGACGTATTATAGCTAAATATAAAATTGTTCACACATCTGACTGTGTATTGTATTTTATTCAACAGATATGCTTAACCTAGTAAATAAGACAGGCTTCTTTCTAAAAGTGATATGGCATAAGTATTTCAATTAATATATTTTAGGCTATCTGAGCTTTAAACTCTATGTATTTATCTATCTGTCTATATATATATATATATATATATATATATAGAGACATATCTATCTATATATATATATATATATATATATATATATATATATATATATATATATATATATATATATATATATATATAT
Source organism: Cyprinodon tularosa (assembly GCF_016077235.1). Taxonomy (NCBI): domain Eukaryota; kingdom Metazoa; phylum Chordata; class Actinopteri; order Cyprinodontiformes; family Cyprinodontidae; genus Cyprinodon; species Cyprinodon tularosa. Next base: position 771,985 of record NW_024038678.1, read on the forward strand.
ATATATATATATATATATATATATATATATGTTTATATCTTTTTACAATGATTCTACTATTTTGACATCTTCTATTTAGTAAATGATGCTTTGATGAGTAGCAACAACTTTGTCTTGGATCCTCTGGAAATTTCTTGAGATCATTTCTTGAGATCACCTCCTCTGCATTACTCTTCTTTTTTTATTATTATTTATTTAGTGTTATTTTTAACAAGTAGTAAAATAGTTTTTAAAGCATGGCTACTTCTGTTTTAATTTTGTTCATTTTGCAAAGACTTTTTTTCTTTTAATTTCTAACAGTCCATCTGCATATGCTTGCTATTACCTTTTACATGCTATAGAAACAATCTGCATGTCTCTACTTAAGAGATATTAGTTTCTTTTGTATTTTATTTTCTTCCATATTCTGTGTTATTTTGTGTTATTTCTCTAAATACAAACAGGATCATAATGGAAAAAAAAAATGGCAGACACCTATGACGTAACGTTATGAAGACTTTTAAATCTGGTTGAAGATTTAAAGCCACCTCACAAGGAAAACTAGAAACCGCCTGTACTTGTATAACCCTTTTATACATTAAGTCTGAAGAATCAAAGGCACTTTACGCTACATTAAGTCATTGAACCAAATATATTCACATGCTGATGGTAGCAACCCAACATGGTAGCTACATGGTGTCCCGATGCAGGCTGAAAGAAATTAGGCGGCCAAACAACAATGCCACTGGGCCCTCTGACCACCGAAGGCAGGCAAGGCAAGTGAAGTGGCTTTCCCAAGGACACAACAACTAAAATATTTGAAGCAGGGCCTTGAACTGGCAACCCATCGATAACAAGGCAAGTGTCTAACTTTTGAGCCACTGTCTACCCACCAGCTAATGTCTGAGGCTTTACCACTAAACAGGAAGTCTGCCAGGGCCTGGCATGTTGAACTCACCTGTAACAGCATGGAGGAGACAAGGGCCTTAGTAATGACCTGGTCCAACACACTGTGACCACTTAACAGAGACCTACTGTGTAGGAGAATAGTTCACTTAGTGGCAGCACAGCAGGTATAGGTGTCCTGCAGCGCTGCCATACAGCAGCTGCTACAGTACTGATGTATATCCTGGGTACACTTCACCGCTCTCTGAAGTACTCTGAACACTAGCTCTTTCTGATAGTGTTTGCGCTGTTAATTAGTTCCCAGAACCCGGATGACAGCACAGAACTTTCTTGCTGCAAGGCAGCAGTGCTACAAACTGCGTCACTATGCAGCAAGTATTGATTATAAAGACAAAATGACAACCAACTTATTATGCACATCAGTAAGCAACAAGAAGTCAATTTGCTTTCCAAATTAAGTCATTTTTCAAACTCCAAAACTTATTAATCAGATTTAATTATTTCATTCAAGTAAACACTGCTATATTTAGTATTGTGAGACTCTTTCTGTGCAAGCACAAGAATAAAGTAATTTGAGTGTACTCCTCGTCTTTATCTTTTTTTGGATATCTTTTGAATATTCTTCTAATGAGGTTGAAAACAGGATTGGTCTATATTAGAGGCAATCTCATTGCAGACAGATATTTAGATAATATTCGTAAATTGGTATCAGTCACATATCTTTTCACTCTTGTACAAACTCTGGTATACTATACTCTGGTACTTTTACCTGCAGAAAACACTTTTTCAGAGACTAGCTTAAGGATGTGATGGACTGGGATTGGACCAGCAGTACTGATATCAGCCCCATAAAAGATTTGTTAAGTAAGCTTAGGTGTTTTACGCTGGTGACTAGCACAGCCTTTTTAGCACATTTATAATGAAAGCTGTTTGAAGAAAGGAATGTCATCCAACAGTACTGGTACCCAAAGTATAAAACTATCAAGGAAAGTACGATTCTCCTTCTGTTTGATTCTCCTCGCATTGCTGAGGTTTAAGGTTGTTAAATGGATTCAATAAAATAAATTAATCGCCCATGTGTATTTTCGTCAAGTTTCAAATGTTCCATACGATAGCTACTCTAAAAAAACAGAATAAGTTAATTTGCATCAGCAGAGAAAAATGTGCCAGCTTTCCTCAGGAAAAACTCACATACTGCCCCCTGCTGCTCAGCTCATGAATATTTTTTCTAACAAATCTTCAAAAATAACCAGACTGTACAACATTCTAAAGTTGTTGTCGAGAATGCGGTAAACAACAAAACAAAGACCAACTATCTTTCTTTTTGTGCTCAGCTCAAATCTTATACCCATTCAAAGTGATGAGGGTAGAGATATATAAATCCTCTTCTACTGCTTCATAGTCCTCCACATTTTGTCTGAATTTTTATGTTCACAGAATAAATAAACTCCTTCCTCACCTAAACAACAATGCTTTAAATGCATTTGAGGAGCCCCAATTACACCCATTTTCATATGGTAATGGTTTTGCATTCATATCTATATATATTAACTTAAGTCTAGTCAATGTTTATTCTAACACAAACAAGTACACAGACTCTCACTTGTGAAACTTATGAAATCGAGGACTCATAGTATGAGAGTACACCTTTTATTTCAGGAATAAATCTCTTAACCTTCTTGTTACAGTAGGAGCAAATCTGCAGGCGCAGCTGCATATAATACAGGATGAGAAGCTGGACGTGGGGTGGCTTTATAACCCAAACTGGCTTCATGGAGCCCAGTTCTCTGCTAGCCAGACACCAAGTTATTCTATGCCAGTGGAGCATTGATTTTCCACACTGTTAGCTCACATTATTCCTCCTTTCCTCTGCGGAAAATTGCGAGGATGTAAAAAAAAGAGGACTCCCTGTGATCGATTGGTCCACTGTGCTACTGTATTCAGGTTACAAACTAAGGGGGATGAGGAGAAAGGAAAACAGAGAAGGAAGATAAGGAGGTAGGATAAAGAAAAGGCATGCAGCATAGTATATTTCTCTCACTGGAGTAGATGTGACACATTAAGTCTGAGTCAATTTAGCAATGTAATACTGCACTTACTTATCTTTTATGCTTTATTCTGCATTTTTGTATGTAAAGATTTTGTCTTTTTTTATAATAAACAAAAAAACTAAACCTTGACACTAATATTTGGGCAGTAAAAGCAGCAATCTGGGAATTCTGTCAACTCATTAACAAAAAAGTTTACAAAAAAGTTTATAAAATAAAATTAAGTAAGCCCTCAGTGTTTCTATGTATAGAAACTGACAAACAAAAAAAATTGTTTAAGGTAACTTTAGAAGAAGATCAGTCTGTGTTGGTACACAGATTATTCTACTAGCTGATGAACTGTTCTAAGTTTGACAGAGTGATGTTTTTTGTATCTAAACTTCTACTCATTATAAGACATCTAAAAGAGCCAAACATATGTAAATGTGTCTCTAACAGTTATTAAACAGCACAGCTTTGGGAGACATGTCAGCTGATTTTATAATCATTTTCTAACAACATTTCCATTAATACATTAAAAAATCTGTTTGTTTTGGTACTTTGGAATATGACAGAAAATAAATTTCTGTTAATTCTATTAGTATTCAAATCCGACCACAAAAGTAGCTAAGAATACCTACATTTAATGTGAATGTAACACCACATCTTATTTTAAATTTATAAAATAAAGAACGAGTATATGGAGAGGTGATGAAAATAGCCCATACCATCAACAGCCACTCACTTAGTCACGGACTATCAATAAATAATACTCCATCTTCCTTTCAGCTATTTCTTCTGCTAGTTTTTAATGGTATACATTTTCATTAATGTCAGTTGGTTCTTTATTATTGTGCCATCCCTGCATGTTAGGTGAGCCTTTTCTCTCAGCCTCTAAAGAACATTATGTTAGCAGTGATGCATGTGAACTCATTTTCACATGATGGATGGAATGGATGGGGAGAGGCATAGCAGCTCCTGCAGCAGCTAGGCTGAGAAAGTGGGCTGCAACTTCCTGAGCTTTTCACCACAAAACAAAATGTCAGAGTGCGCCTGTTGATCACTTTCATCAGAATGAAGCATCTTGCTGAGAATTTCATGCACATTTTCTATTTATATGATATATCTTCATTCAGATTACAAATATTTGCATGTCCACAAATACAAGTTGTTTCAAATTCAAGTGCATTTATGTTCATAAATGCTCTCAGGATCTTACTTGAAATTTGAGCTGAGCATTATGAAAACCAAGGAACAAACCATGACTTTGCAGAGGAACTCAAAGTAAGGTGGAATTTCAAGGAGTACTCTATGAATAATATGTTAGAATATGTAAGAGAAGCAACCAAAACACCAATAATCATTCTGGAGGGGCTGCGAAAAAACCATCAGATCAAACGGTACACTCTTTTTACAAAAAAACAAACACACAAACGGAATGACAAGCAGAAAACTTTAGATGTGCTTATTGCCAACATTAAAAACACAACCTGTGGCAAAAAACTGACATTGCACTAATTGTCCTCTTAATGAAGTATAGTGGTGGCATCATTAGGCTGAGGGGTCATTTTTCATTAGCAAAAAGAGGGAAGGTGGGCAGAGATTATGGGAAAATGAAAGAAGCTCAATATAAGAATGACCTAAAAAAAAGAAGGGAAATTAAATAGAGGCTCCAAAGGACTGGTTTACCTTTCAGCAGGAGAGCAACCTTTAATATACAGTCAGAGCTACAAGTCAGACGTTTAGATCAAAGGATATTTATGAGTTAGAAAGGCCCCTTCAAAGTCAAGACTAGCATGGAGAAAGAAAAAGGAATCTTGGTTAAGAATTTAAAGTTGATATCCACACATGGTGTTCAAACTTCTCAGTGAGCTTGAGCTGCTTCGCAAAAGAACTGCCAAAATGCTTTGTCTGTAGATATCCTATAGAGACCAACACCTTGCATCTGTCATTGCAGCTTCTGTTAAATATGGAAGGTCTGAATACAAATGCACACTGCAGATTTTAAACCTGCAAAGTTTTGAACCCATTGTTTCTGTTATTTCACTTTGCAATCCAGCACTATTTACTGTAGAAAAAATGCAGAAAGCTACATTAAAGTAAAGGAAACTTTGTGGTTGAGTTAGGATTATAAATTCGATATTTCAAGTGGTAAGTTTTTTCTAATATAAACTCCAGAATATGTTTATTTCAATTTAAAAAGTGTTTATTTATGTATTTAAGAAAAACAATTAAGCTTTTAGACAGAATCAGCACTGTAAATAAAATCTTACTTCCTTTCATACAAAGGATGTTTATAGGCAAAATTTGTAAAGAACACATGAGTCATTTTATAATTTAAATTGAATTCTTAAAATAAGAACTGTAAAAATGTACTTTGATGTCCTCAGAAAAATAGAAGTATAATATAGCCTTAAAGAGAAAACATCACAGTTTTGAAAGATTTGAGGAAGGTCAAAGAACACTTCTATTGTCTAAACAAAAATGATTAAAGCCTGGTCCATTTAAATTATTTGCATTTAGAAGTCCTAGAAAGCGGATTGTGGCTTATTCCTAATTCCTATCCTTCAACCAGTAGAGCATTGTGGGTCTTATAATGTCTGTTTGGGAAGAAAATGAGTCAGATGAAAACCTGGCCTTGGCCAGGTTTTCATCTGACTCTTGTTTATTAGAGTCTTGTTTATTAGAGTTTATTAGACTCTTGTTTATTAGAGTCAAACTCGGATCATCGAGGTGAAAGCAGGGTGTTTCATATCCACTTAGCTGAGAGTGAAACAGCAATTTCCGAGGTAAAAGAAAAGGACAAGAATAGTTTCCTGCAGGTCTCAAACTTGGCTGAAAACAGGATGTTTTAGAGGCCCTGCCAACACTCACTCTACCTAAAGAAGCACTTGTTTGTTGCTTTATAAAACTGACACAGAGATGGGAGCCAAAACGCCTGTTAGTAACAAAGGAGAACATCCCGACTTTGTATTTTCTTTAGTTGGCTGAAAAAGTGCTGTGGTATTGTGTTCTTTTACCCATAGGGTAGATTTTGGCAGACTCCACACATTAGCTTTTAAAATACATTTTGGCTATTTGACTCTATGGACATTTCTTGTAACGGTTAAGACCAGTTTAAACATTTAGTGTTGTTTTATTGAGTTTCCTTGTTGCTAATGAATAAATAAAATCACATCACATCTTTCAGTGAGGACCTGGGCATTCCTTTGATTGTGCAGGCGTGATTATCTAAGATACTGGATAACTAAAATATCACAAAAAAATGGCATTCGCATTACCCTTGTAATTTTACCATAAATGCTATCAGTTTAATTGGTTAAAAATATACAAATTATTTCTTTAGTACTATCAGTGCAGTCAATCAGTGTTTCCCAACCTTTTTTCTTTTAACTTGTGTACCCCTTTGTGCATTTTGTCTAACTATGAGTACCCCTCTTAGTCAAAAGCATTGACGATTGTCCAAAAATGGACATAAAATAACTGATTACAAAAAAAACTAATTTAATAAACCTTTTAACCTGAGCATTTAATTCTTAGGCATTTTATTCTTCCGATCTTAAATAAAAAAAGCAGCATAAGTGTGTTTCCTGAAAATAAGTAAAAATCGATTATGAACTTATAATTATAAAACTAGAGCTCCTCTAGGTAAGTCCCTTATAATCATTTAGACTTCATGAATTGAGAACGAAATACTGGAACAAAAATTATAGTCAGACTTTTTAGATTTACTTTGACATGTGAGCTTGTTTGCTGAGCTCTGATACCTCAGTGTTAAAAACAGCTGATACCAGGCTGTTCTCTACATCCAGGCTGTTCCTCTGCTGGGTTTGGATATGTGAGTCGCAGCTGAAGGTGAACTCATTCATATAACAAAAACGTACTCTTTGGTTGTCAATAGCTTGTTCGATTGTTCAGTTGGGTCCTCACAAGGCAAAACCGATCCCAGCACTATTTTTTTTTTTGCTACCTAAGAAATAGAATATTTTCATGTACCACTTGCAATGCACTCGGACCACTAGGGGTACTAGCACCCCCGGTTGCGAATCACTGCAGTAAGTGACAGAATGTTAGCTAGTGTCTTTTTTTGAGTGGAAAAACTTTAACCTTCATATCTGAGTGGAGTTGTTTAAGAACTGCTCATTTTGTCCCTTTTGCTGTTTCAACCATTTAAAGAATTGGTCATTTCATACCTGGCTTTTCCAGCTACTACATGTAGCTGCCCACATGGGACACTAGTTTTGCCTGGGTGATGTTCCATCATTTCTGTTTCTTTTATTTCCCCAAAACATAAAATATCTTAAAAGCCAAGATAATTTAACTTTGCATGTGAAGACGAACGGGTTTGCTTTCTGTTAAAAAATAGTAGTGATCAAATGTAAACAAATAGGTAAAAGAGTACTGTATTTGAGGGTGTAAGAAAAGTTGGATCTGACCCTAAGCCAGAAGAAATTGCTTATATAGAAAACAGGCTGGGCCACAGACAACCTGCAACCAATTTCATAATTACATATTCCTTAAAGAATGTCAGCTGTAAATGTCAGAGTTGGCTTCGTCTATTCGTTAATGCTTGTGGAAACACACCTGACTGTGATTTCACTCTGAAATAGCCTAAAAGTTCATAGACATTTGCAACTCAGACAAATGTAAGTAAAACTAATCTGTTTTGTTTGTTGCAATAGATAACATATTGAACTTATTTACATTCTAATTAAATCTAACATAAGGCACTTTTTGTGCTTCCTTCCTTATATTTGAAATTACTTTAAAGTGTTCACTTTGAAATACAGCTTTTAATCCCTTTAGGATGAAACATCCTCCCGTACATTCATCAGAAGACCAAGAAAGTCAATAAAAGTTTCCCTTTTCTGCTATTAAGACAAACCAATTATCCCCAGATCTAGTAAAAGCTCAACTTACACATCAGCTTAATTCAAAAGTTCAGCAATCAGCATTTCTTCATTAAATTAAATATGAATATTTTCTAATTTTTTAGGCATAAAAGCATTGTCGGTTTAATTACATCAAAGTAAATATTTTATATGGGTGAATCAGTTGTCGTGCCTGAAACATTCTTGTTAACGGAATTTTATCTGTAGCTCAAGACCATTGGTGGCACTGAGTTCTGAGGCAGCCTAGAGGATGGTAATTAAGTCCACTCAGCCGTAACTAAACATTTTTGACATTTTTCCTAGTCCGGAATGAACTGTCAGTGCGCGCACAGAGTAACCATCTTGTCACTTTGTGTTTGTATAAGAATAGCAGAAAGCTTGGTGCTGCTCTGCAAGTCTGGAGTTTCATATTAAACATTTTTCAACAGTCAGTCGAAAAGAAGGAATGAAGTGCTGGAAAAAGAAAAAAAAAACATAAAATGATGGTGCTTTTAAACATGGGTCTGTCACTTTATCTGAAAGGGAGGGCATGAATGTATGTTACTGAATAACTCACAAACCGCTGCCCATTTCAAAGTCATTTCATGTCAAAAACAGTACTAAGGAAGAGTAGCTTAAAATACAGCATGTGTAAAAATTCAACAGTATTTGGAGCTCAGGTAATACATGTAGAAGTAGGCCACATTTGGCTTTCTTTGCATCATGGCATGCTTTTGGTTCAAAGCTGTCGGTATAGCCCAGTTTTTTCATAACTTCATGTGAAATATTTTTTCCAAGTTTGTTTGGTGCCTCACCCAGTGCATAAAAATATTTGTAGAATAGTAGAAACTAAGATTTTTATTTGCAAACTAAATGCCAATTGGGACACATTTGCAACTCATTCCAAAACCTATATATAACTTAGCATTGCCTATAACTTACTGCTTTTGTTATTTCAAATATTTTGAGCTATATTGGTGTCAAAAGCAAATTCCAAGATCACAGGGTGACTTTGAATTTACCTCTGAAGATATTCCACTACCATCTTTAAAAAGAAGAAAATAACCAATGCTTTAATAGCCAATATAACAGTTCCATCTTGTTTGGTATGTTTGAGTAAATTGAAAACTGCTGCTTTGCCTTTTGTTCTAGAAAATGCATCAAATTGATTGCAAGAAGCAATTACAGAACCAGGGAGCGGTATTGATTTTCTGAAATTGGGCAATTACTTTAATTGAAATAACCATGTCTCAATTAGATGTTCTTAGTAGTCTGGGCTAAAAAATGTCTGTCTGTTATGTCTGCTTATGCTTATGTTGTGGTCTTTATGTTTTTTTATTTAGCGGTTGTTCAGTGGCTTCTTGGGCTGATTGGGGGCTGAGCCAGGTTTTGGTTAAAATAAATTTTATTGTGGGTTTATATTTTAGTATTGGGAAGATGGCCCTTAACAAAAGCCAGTTCTGAGTTTAGTTCAGCCAGGTTAGAAAAAAATCAAACCAAATCATGCTCATAATTCCAAACCCAAGCATTCTTAATTGAGTTTACAACACCAATATAACGTAGTTTTTATCTTTTTTTATCATATTTTCTAAGATTAATTTTAAAATGTATATGAAATCCATTATAATCATTTAATTAATCTGATTATGTCAATGCTTAATCGTTGTATGTTACCTGACATTTGTTGAAATCCCTGCTGTTATTCCTATCTCAGTATTTTATAATAGCTGAAATTCAAAGAGCTCACAGTAACCTATTCTAGTGATAAAGGCAAGACAAAACAAACTGATATGAAATCATGACTTTAAATCATACTTTTACACATTGTAGGCAGTATATCTAAATAACCCTTTGCAAGTGCTGGAGCTTTTATATTGACTTCATATAAAATATGAATGAAGGTTTCAGTGCATAGCAAATCCTTTCCAATTTTCAATTCTACTTAATCAAACAGTGATTCAAAGATGTTTTGCAAGCAGAGATTTCTCTCACATATGTATTTAAATTAAGAATTAGAGGCTTTTATAGGCAAAATTATGTGTACAAAACAAGGAATTTGTTTTCAAGTGCCCACAGTGTATAGACTTTAAATAATAATATAAATGATCAAGGAAATAAAAGAAAGAACGAAATAAACTATATGTACAGGAATGTCTATATGCTGTAATTTTATACAAACAAATGAAAAAAAAATAACACCAGGTTGAAGCTGTGCAAATATGCATATTTCATTTCACAGTTTTTTGTTGCAATCTGGATCTGTTATGTGTTTGTTGGTTTAAGTTGAGCATACCCTGCACATTTTTTTTGCCCTTTTTTCGGGCCGATTCTCCAGTGCTGCGACCGGCCCGAGTTTCAGCCTCCTCGTGTGTCCTGTGATGTGTAGTATACAGGGGGTGACAAGGGGCTATTAGCCTTTCATGACCACCTCCCGATCAGGAATTGCAATGTCGGGAGAAAATCAAACATGTTTGAATTTCAGTCGGCCGTCGTAAGGCGTTTGTCGGCAAATCCTGCTGTTGAAACAGAGCTACGAATGTCTACGAGCCAATTTACCAGAACCTCGAGCACTGCGCATGCGCAAACTAGGGGAGTTCTTCTTCTTCCAGATTGACCTGTCCAACCATGGCCATCTTTCGGCGCTGAGTCCGACGCTTGATTTCTGGACGCACGGTGTGAGCAGATAGATCGCATCAGAACATTGGGCCACACGGTGTAAAAACATACATCGTGAGATGAGAACTTTTAAACCCTGCGATTTTGTCGTACAGTTTGAACTGTAGCGGTGTGCAACGACTGAAAAATCGCACTGTGTATGCTCGGCTTTAGCCATACCATTTGAAGATTCTGCACAAGAAAAACTGACTAATGGAAGTTTAAAAGATGACCAGCACCTACAGTGGAAGGTTTAATTCTTAAGGTGCTGCAGGAAGTACACTTTTTACCGGGGTTTTTTCCAAATTGTGTGTGTTTAGACCGCCTCAAGTCCTGAGAAAGGATGGTAGGTTCCAAAACTAATCCACAGCAAAAACAGTGTTGTTGAGGATCGTAATGGAAGGGTGTGTTGGGGGCGTTCTGCAGTCTTGAGTGGGTTAAGCCTCATGTGGTTCTCATCTCACCAATGGACCAACTATTTCACCTCTGTAAGCAGACTTGCCATTATCCAGACGAGCACTGTGAACTTTATGAGTTTCAAGTTTCAGCTCTGCCAGCCCACAAAGAAGCTGATATTGTGGGTGTTTATGAGATACTTTGAATACAAATACTGTAAAAGACAAACATCTAACTTTTTGTCATTTCAATTAAAAATGTTATGTTTTAGGTCAGTTGTAACTAATTTGATGCTTGAAGTTAATTGATAAATAAAACAAATATGTTTTTTTTATTTCTTAATCACAAAACACAGTTGAAGGCAACCATTTTTTCTAGTTCCTAATAAGAAGTTTGGACACATATACAGTGGTCTTTGTCAGTTCTGGAAACTTGTAGTTGGAGCATTAATGTTTTATAAGTACCTGGAGACTCATCCTCCTCAGCACAATCCGAGTCAGATACAAATCAGTGACCCACCCATCGTTACCCTGTGCCTTTTGAGGCTGTTGTTTTATTTTAGGCTTTGTGTTTGGCCATTTGAAACAAGACAGACAGTTAAATAAGAATTTGCACAGACATTTTCATCACCATTTTCAAACTTACAGGGTTGATTTAAAAAAGGATAACTATGTATTTAAATAATTGGGGCCAACACAAGTGATGCAAATCTGAAAAATGCTGGAACCCTAAGATGCTTTAAATTGAGATTAAAAACACATTTGTTTAAACTGTGTCATCATTCAGCACAGAAGAACCCAGTATTCGAGGTAAGACAGACAGTTGGATTATTCAAAAGCCATTTCTATATTTTATTCAAAACCAGCAGATTGGAGTAACTTAGCTAGGGTGTCTGAGGCAGGAAACACTGGTGAGAGGAAACACAGGTTAGTGACCACGTAAATCTAAAGGAGGAAGATAATGAACGTGAGTCACTAACCTGGTTTACAAGTTCAGTCCATATTCAGAGAACGAGGTAGCATCCAGCCGGTGGGCTGCCAACAAGATGCAGCGGGTGCCCCAGATACTCCAGCCCCGGGGAACATGCAGGAGTCTGAAGCCAGGTCAGGCAAATAGATCAGAACAGGAACAGGCATGTTCGGGGGTCCAGGAGTCTGAAGCCAGGTCAGGCAAACAGAACAAAACGGACAGGCTCAGAGATCCAGGAATCCAAAGACAGTTCAGGCAAATTGTTCAGATGTGAACAGGCAGACCAAGTGCTTGAGAGGCAGAACAGGTCAGGATCAGGTAATCAGAAACACTCAGATATGCTAAAAACACTCTCATCACTGAGATTAGATGGGAACAGACAGGTTCAGTGGTTGAGAGGCAGAACAGGTAACCATCAGGAAGTCAGAAATAACAAGGAGCTCTAAAAACACTCTCACCGCATGCTAGAAAGAACAAAAATAATATGGCCCTGATGACTGAATGCAAGCACCTTAAATAGAGACAGGAGCTGTTGGATTAGATGAGCAGTGATGAGAAACCAAGCAGAGCTAGACAGGTAAATAGAATGACTAATTAAGCCAGTCATCAGCACCAAAATCATAACAGACTGTGCAATCTAAACATTTAAACAAGTTTTCAGTCTAACTTTCCTTTCATTTTATTCAATCAACCTCCTTTTACACATATGATACATATATTTCCTTCTATTTAGGACTTCTATTAGAATAAGCTTATTCTACTTAGGTATTTTTATTTCTCTAAATATTTGTGTTGCATTTATGCCACTGCAATGAACTTATCTTTTTTTTTTCTCACTCAAGTACAGTACAGCATTTTTAATTACCTTGCCTCTGAAACGTGCTATATAAAGGCTGGGCCTACACTGTATGATTTTTTTTCCCTTTTCAGGACTATTTTCGAGTCGTGAGAGAATTTTTCGATCGGGCCAACTTTCAGCCTAATTGTGCATTATGCATCGTGTAGTATACAGGGGGGAAGGAGGGGCAATCAGCCACTCACGACCACCTCCCAATCAGGAATCGCAAGGTCTTTGTCCAAATATGTCATAACCTTTTCTTTTTAGGGCTTTCAGCAAACAAAATTGCACAAATTGCCAAGGCAGTGCGTTTCACTATAGTGAGCTTCATAGTCCTCTTCTACTCATTTGGCTTTCAGATAAACAAGTGAATAGCGCCGACTCACTGCGGAGCTCAGCCCGACATGGCTTTCAGACGTAAAGTTTGAGCAGGTAGATCGCATCAGAGCGTTGGGCCACAAAGTGTGAGAACATGCATCGTGAGCTGTGAACTCATACTGTACGACAAAACCCTGAAGTTTTTTCGTACAGTGTGAGCTGTAGCTGTGTGTGTATGTTCAGCTTAAATAAATAAATGAGCCTTGCCAACCTGGAAATACTTAATCAAAAACACATACAAACCTAACTCAGATACTCCACCACTGTCATAAGGCATGGGGAAGTTTGAGATTTTTGTCAGAAGCTTGGGGAGGGATAGCCACATTCAATATGCCATTTAGCATTAAGTATAAGTTACCTATGTAGAGATGGTTTATTAGTCAACGGTGTTTTAGTTCTAAAGCCTTGTAGGACTTTTTGGTAAATATGTTTTTTGCATCCATAGACCTAATATCTTTCCCTCTCCTGTTTACGTTCAAAATGCAGAAGAGCATAATGACATGCTAATGGATTCAACCCTAACCTTAACCTTTTTAATTAAATTCAAAATACTTTATTGATTCCAAAGAGAAATTAAATATTAAATACTGAGAAAAAATGTTCTCTCTTTTATGTTTAAGGTTAAACATGTCTTTGAATTAAAGATAATCTTCAATACTGAATTAGATTTTGTTTCACAAAGAAGTATCAAAGTGTTTTGTTTATTGATTGGTAGGTTGCCATGTGCGATTGAAATGCAATTCTTTCATAGAAGCAGTAAAAAATAAAGGGGGGAATGAACAGTGAAGTCGAGCTTAAAATCTAGCTGCATACCATGTGACTCGACACGGAGCAACCCAATGAAATGGAGGGAGGGGGGTTGGAGAAAATGAGAGTGAGAGATGAGGGAGAGCGAGACAGAGAGAGAGCAGTACCCCCATAAAACCATCACTGCTTTCAGTTCAAATAGGTCCTATCATCTCCATGACAACAGTTGTAATGGTAACATGGAAATATATTAATGTAAAACCATGGCAACGTTCTCCAATTGAATTAAGCAGCACCTGTGCACATTACAGAAGAAGATAAAAGACAAAAGCAGCCAGCGTCTGCTTGCCAAGCAGCTGTGGCTTTCAGACCTTAAAACCCATCGATATTTCCTGAACACATTTGTTTTCCAATGTTTCTCTGTGGCAAATTACCGTAGCATTCAGCTGTTTTTCTGCTCTACTTGTGCAAACTGATGAAAGAAAATGCAGTCTTTTTTTTGTTTGTTTGTTTTGTTTTTATTACTGTAAACCCAGATCCATCTCTAGAGTGGTACAGCCAGATCGAGAGTATATGTGCTTTACTATTAAATCACATAATGGTGAGGCAATCATTCTGATAGGTAAACAGGCACAATGATTGTGCACAATGGGATGTGTTAGATGCACGAATTCAGCACATTGTGCTCCCTTTTCAAACAGAGAGGGTGAAAGTGGTTGTGTTCTGCCGTCTTTTCTCAAAGCTGAGCTAAAAAGAGAAAACATTATCTACATCACCATGCCATCAAATCTGATGGACTTTATCCCACCCCCCCTTTGCCTTTTCTTCTCCTTGCTCACAGCTTCTGTATTCACTCTTAATAGCATTGCAACATACTCTCAACCCTTGAAAATAAAGGTCTGTTTGTGTTTGTTTGTGCTTATTTAAGAAAAAGAAATTAAAAAAGAAGAAATAAGGGGCGCAGCCACATGCAGCAAAGGTGAAATTCCCCTTAAAAGGATAATGTTGTTCCACGAGTGTTGTACAGTATGTACTGTGTGGACATATTTTATTCATGCAACAGTGATGTCCAACGCGGAGACCAATGAAGCACATGCAGATGTGCTTAATCTTCTTCCTGTTGCAAAGTAGCATCAATAAAACTCTAATCTCCGATCTCTTAGGGGATCTACTCAGAAACTCTTTTCTCCATGCTGGCAGCCGCTTTTCAACAATGCCACTCCAACTGTCAGAATAAAATGTGCTCATCAGACCTCCCTACAGAAAGCTTTTCAACCAGTGTGTCCAAATTGCATAACGATCTCTTTTAAACTATCCAGGTACTTTCTGCCAGGAAAGATGGAAGATGGACGTTACCATGAAATGCACAACAAAGATAAATACAGTGAACCGCAGATGGTTGGCAATCACACAGTGCGTTTTTGTGCATTGGCTGCAAAAAAACCTTGAAAGGTTTTACTCAAAAATCATAGTCACTCTCATACTGACTTAGTTCAAAGCTGCAATATTTTTATATATATTACAGCCGTAAGAAAGAGCAGTGAAGTTGTTTTATTGGAATTTGACCATGAACCACAGTTTTCTGCATATCACAGACACTTCACACCACATAAATCAGCTTTTAGAGTGAGATTGTAATATTACTATCCTTTTATAAGCCAAGGTTAAAAAAGGTATCTGGAACACAGCCTTGAGCTGTGAGTTATGTATCGAAAGCTTTCTGTTGTCACATAAGTCTGAGTTCTTTTTTCACTAACCATCATGCTGGAAAAAGGTATGAGGATTCTTATTTTTACTTTTGCTTAAGAGTGTCTTTTTTTACAACAACTTGAGACATTTGGGCTTCATTTATATTATTAGAATATTAACCAACTTTTATTTTATTGAATTCTGCTGTTGATAATTTTGTCATCAGGTAATTTATTGTGTCATAAAATATTTGGGTTTACAGTACCTTTGAAAAGTATTCAATTCAATCTGAGCTTTTTAACATGTTTTTACAGTATAACCACAAATTTCTACGTAAAATCATCTATATATAGATATCTATATATAGATATCTATATATATATATATATATATATATATATATATATATATAGAGATATATATATATATATATATATATATATATATATATATATATATATATATATATATATATATATATAGATATAGATATAGATATATATATATATATATAGATATAGATATAGATATATATATATATATATATCTATCTATATATATATATCTATATATATATATATATATATATATATAGATAGATAGATATATATATGTCTATATATAGATGATTCACTCTCAACATTGTGCAACATTTTTTGCTTATGATCTGTTAATGAACTTATATAAAAAGTATATTGAAAAACCTTCATTGGAAAACCATGAGGTTGTAAACATTTGCATTTCAAGGTGTGGACTCACTGTAAAATTAATGTACCTATATTTTTTTAAAATTATATGTTTACAATATTTTTTTATCAAAATTTACCTTCCATTCAAATGAGATTCATCTTATTTGGTCGATTCTCTACACCCTATTCAGGAGAAAATATTGTAATCGGAGCTACTCATAAAGTATCCTAATTGCTCATCTGAAAGGGACCATGATTGGTTGCTGAAATTTCTTTATATAGCAATGACTCACAGTCCCCTCTGCTTGAATGAAAAACAATTTTCACTGGCAAATGATGCCTTCTGCCTCAATAAATGGGGGGAAAAAATAATAGACCTTGTTTTGCTGCATGTTCATAAAACATTTCTTCATACAAAAGCCTGAGATAGAACAAGCACTAAAGTGAATAGAGAATCTTTCTCCAACCATGAGCTCCATTTAACTAAAGCCGACTAACCTCACTTCATATTATAAACATGTACACATACTGTCCCTTTTAATGATAAAAAAAAAACAGTGAAGTAATCTCATGCAGACAGCAACACCGTCTTTCTACAAAGCAAAGCTTAAATGCTTTGGACAATTAGTGAAGACTTGAATTTCCTTGAAGTGCTGAATGAAACGTGGGAAGACTGATAAGTTTGCTCTCTTTACTGCGATTCTCATTTTTTTCCCCCAGCACTTTGTAGGGGAAAGGTATGTACACGCCTTTTAACAAATCAAAAGTCAATTCATGTACCCTGAGGTGGTTTTGCTTAATTATGCTTCAGCATGGTTTGAAATGGGGGATGACACAATGAGGACATGTTGTCAGTCAAATATTAACCTGTTTTTGGTGCAAGCTGACATCTACATGGATGCACATGTACATCTGACTTGTTTTAAGTAAGTCCACATTCTTTATGCTTGATAAAAAAGAAAAAGCATGGTTCTTTTTGAAGCAGACAAAAATGTTTAATTTAAATTAACCATCTTTGTTTAGCTATTGGTTGTTATGTTGGAATAAGTTCCTGAACTTACTTCAGCGTCAAATTGAAATAAACCAATCAGGGAAGCAAACTACATTAGTTTCCTTTTTAAGTCATATTACTTTCATTGTTCATTATTTGTTTTAAGGCTCTTGTTTATATTTTGTTAAAGATACATATTCAGATGTTTATCATACTCTATGTAAAAAGACAAATAATTTTTTTAACCGGGACAATGAAAGAACAATTATTTCAAGTCAACCTAGTTCATATTATGTTTAGCATTTGGAGAATTTATTTTCTTTTTTTTTCTGTTTTTACAGCACTAGTGGCTTATTTTTTCAACAGTAGGCTGACAGGAAAGGGGTTATGAGAGAGGGGGAGAGACATGCAGGAAAGGACAACAGGCCTGATTCGAACCCAGGTTGTTTGCATCTAGGACTAAGGCCAACATATATGGATCGTGCGCACTAGCCACTGCGCCACCTATACGCCCGAGATTTTCCTTTTAGACCGTGTGATTTTGATCAGGCTTTTCATGAATTCCTCCATTAATCAAACACAATCCTTAACTTGAATTTTCGGGCCCTTCCTCCCAATAGCTGAGCGAAAATTGTAGATCAACCAGCAGACACAAGTTTTCCGATCTACCTGCAGAAAATCTGGGACTGAATTTTGATGCCTTTTGCAAATCATTGACTTTATTGCCCTTCAGCTACCTTGTAACTAACTTGTTGGTCTTTATGGGATTTGTCGATTTGAAGGAGACATTTGCATTTAACCTATATGTTCCTGTATAATATGAGATGAGAAACACAATTTTCTCCAGATGAACAGCTCCAAAACCGAGACAATCCTTGTTGGCACATCAACTCAAGTCCAGTCATCCTTCATTACCGTTATAACCATGCCTGGTTATACCATTAACCATCTCTGACCAGAAGAACATCTCAGGAATATATAAACCTCTTTGTAAACACAATAATGTTTTGACACACCCTCTTGCTGTGCATACCTAAACCTAATTTGTTTTAAAAGATAAATGTGCCAAGTCCAGGCATCTGGAAATTACATTCAGGATTAAAACCAGATTTGTGGAAACCCACACTTCTCCAACCAACATGCCCCACAAGTAAGCAGTTTGAGAAAGCTTTGTTACTTGTGGTTGGCTTTTGGGTTTTCATACTAGTTTTTTAAGCACTCTGATTGATTTTTCCTACAGCTTGAAAGGTGCAACATCAATAAAATGTTTATGTTTCTTTACTTACTGAGGGTACAGGAAAATGTTTATCGGAATATGGAATAAAACAAAGTTACATTTAACAAAACTGCTGATCATGGCCCTTTAGTTACACAAAACTACTAATATTGATCTGAATCACATATATCAAATTTAAAAAGATAGAGACTAAGTAGACAGTGAAAAAATAATAAGTAATTAATTTGTAAGTGGGTTTGAGTTAACACATGTTCCTGGAAAAAAAATCCTTTATTATTAACATCCAAAATGCCAAATTACAAAAAAACTAAAGATGATCAAAGTCTAGAAACCCATATTTTAAGTTTAGAACTTTACCTCCTGACTAGATGTAGTGAGAAATTCTAGGGGTAATATTTTGTAAAAAAAAAAAAAAAAAAAAAAGTGGTTTATCGATTAGAGGAGAACTACACAAGTCAATCAAAAGTCATATAGTGATAGTTAAAAATGAATAATGTTGACTTTTGGCTCCATATGACCTTTCTAGAAGTAAAAAAAAATGTCTCTAAAATGGATTGTCTTTATTCATTCATTATTTTCTTAGTATATTAAGCATTAACATATAAATAAGTGATCAGTATTTTTCAAAAGACAGTCTAGCTGCAGACCTGCACTGTCAGGACACTTCCTTGCAGACATGCACTGTGAGGTCTTCTGCTCTGTAAGAAGCCTTTCAAAATGAAAGCGAAGTTGATTGAAAGCCTTTCTAAAATTAAAGGTAGTATACCAGTTATCTAGCCTCATGAGACCATCCTGATCTCGCAAGCTTTCAAGATTTCACTCGCTAATCAGTCTGGAGACTCTCCGTTGAAGAAAATTTGGAGCCGTTCACCAAACGAACGTCCAATCAGCGTTGGCTTTGAGGCGGGTTGAGGTGTGACGCAACGAGAAGCGCGACAGTTCAGTCTAAAGAACATGGCGGCTTCAGCCGATGAAACTAGCGTTAGCGTGGCTATCGAGCAAGTTTTATCGGAATTACAGAGTATTTCGTCACTGAAAGAAGAGCAAAACACTGCTCTGGAGGCTTTTCTCAGAGGAAAAGATGTTTTTGCTCTTCTGCCGACTGGTTTTGGCAAGAGTAGCCTGGCTGTTAGTACGTCATATGCTTAGTTGATCTGATTGGTTTATTTGGCCCGTCTATCACCAACATAGGCCAATCAGCTAACCAGTATTTTCACCCCTTCCCAAAATTACCTCAACCGAAGGTTTCAAGATGGATATGCGGAGCAAATCCATCTGGCGGAGTCAGGTTACCAGTTATCATCCAGTTAAACTGGATAAGGTTAAGAAAATGCAAACTAAAAAAAAATACTCTGTTCTTTTATAAAGACCTCTCTTATGTGTGTTTGCAAGTATTATGTTATATTGTCTAAAAATCTTTTTTAGTATAGTTTGTGCTAGATTTGCCAATGAGGGTGTGTAATTTCAAATTAACTTAGCTTTGTGTACTCACAGTAAATTACTGAATGACCAGCTACATGATGAAAAGAGCTAGTAACAAAAAACAGTAGGGAAAAACAGTAGACACACAACACACTTTCAAATATGTATTTATTTATTTTCTTTGAAGTGTCTTTATTATCAAATTCGACGTGCATAACGTGCAGCGTTTAACTTATGGCAAAGTACCAGCAGGAGTCATAATTGAAACATGCATACCGGTATGTAAGAGACACATAATAATAAGTTAAAGAAAATTACCCCAAAATTATATGATAAAACATTGTTTTCTTGTTCTTTAAGCGCAGAAAAGTAAGGAAAATGCAAATTTAAGTGAGTGAGTAATTTTAAACCTTCATTTTTCTCATGTAGAGATTCAAACTAAGAAGTGCAACATTTCTTCAATGATACTGTAAGTGGAAAGGTCAAGTTAGGTCATTAACCCTTTAAAGAGTTGGAGGGAAAACTAATATTATTACTATTATTTAATAATTATTTAATTCATAAATACACTTTATGTATAAATATCTCAAGATGCTACAAAAATATATAAAAACATTTATAAAGGTCAAAATTATTCAACTCAAAGTTAAAAGATTAAATATCAATCATAAAACCGGGAAAAGCTGACTTTGTCAGATCCCCTGTGAGCCTTGTCTAATAGATTTTGGTTCTAGAAGCAGCAACTGTAACAGTGATAAAGAAATTAAGCTCAAAACATATATTTATTTTATAACTCTTTACAACAATAGCTTGATCCAAATATTGCAAACAAAAGTACATTAGACCCACATATTTAGTACAACATAACTATGATTTTTACAAGGCCCAGGAACACTGAGGGAAAAAATCTTTGTATACAGCGTGGGGATGAATACTTTCAGGAGCGCAAAAACTAAGATACTTTCATTTTTTCATTTCACTTTAATTGAAAGAAATCAATTTGCTTCCTTCTGCATTAATCTGTTTTGTGCTTAGGACTTTTTATTATCATGGCAAGGAATTACATTTGCATTTAAGGGGTCATATGGGTCATCAACCTATATTTTGCAAAATGTTGAAGGCAAACACTAAAAAGTTTACACCTGCTGTATTGATATGCACCTAGTTTGTAGATCAGTTTTGCACACATTTTACTGTTTGATAGTGCAGTCTTTATTTAGATAGCCAATGCAGAGAACTTTCCTAAGGAAGACATAATGACATCTATACATTGCAAAACATTTTACAAGACAGTTTAAACTTTTTTTTTTTTACCATCGATGTAGAAACACAAAAGAGAGGGAAACATTAGCCTAGTCTTATTCAAACCTCTAACAGATAGGGCCATCTACTCTCTACTCTCTAATCATGGTTTTGTGGATGTCAGGCATTTAATGTGGATTAGAAAACCAACCAAACTGGGATTAAAAAGTATACATTTATTTATTGCAGACATTAACCTCTGCAGCTTAAGTAAAACAAATAGCTTACATCTTAATTGCATCTCTGCTTTCGTCTGGAGTTCAACAGGGGTTAGATATATTTATTCATTATGCAGAAAATTGTGGAAGAATGCTTATTCTGCCAAGTACAGATAAAATAAAAACAAGTGAAGGAACTTATGCAGACTCCTTTAAACAAAGGTGTTTTACAATAAAGATATGTGTGGCAAATAAGAAATCAGTGAATGAATCACAGAAAAAAAAGGAAGACTAACAAACTAGCGGAACAAAGCACATGGAACAGGCCTACAGAAGAAACCAGTGGTGAGCAATGACGGCATGAATTGTAAAAAAGGGCATGGGAGAACAAGTGAGACTAATCACGAGGAGATGAGGAACAGCTGAGACTGATGAAGGCAGAGAGAGATAAAGGGGAAAGAGTAAATAACGCCGAAGCTAATCTAAACATGGAAACACAGGGAAAAATCTAAGCGATAACACAAAAAGTAAAATGTACATATAACATCTAACCCATAAAAGAATAAATAATGGTATATGTTACACTGTAACTATGAGCAGATTTGGAGGTGGAAATTGTCTGTAGCTAAAGGAGTCCGGTCACGTACTATGCCCAGTATAAAAATACAACAATCATATATTCATTTTCAAATAAAACCAATTTAGTCATTTTTTAGCCTAAAAAAAATGCCCCAAGTGTGATAAGCAAACATAAACATGGTTATATGCTGTCACCATATCTATTAACTATGGAGCCTCAGAAGCTTTAGCTCCCACTTCAGTGAATACCATTGTATTCCAAGCACACTCTCTTACTCCCCATTCACACTTGATCTTAAAATTTTCCTCTTTCTTTTCACACCTTTGCTGGAAGTTGCTTGGCCTGATTACTAATTGTGCGCATGTGCAATAACATACCTCCGTTCATTTGGTCTTGTCACAGTAAATACTGTTACAAGCCTGTTTTTTGAGGGGAGTGCATTGGGTGGTCATGGGCCAAAGCTGATTTGTTTATTCAGCTCTGTATGAAAGGGAGGGGTGCTGTGTTGCAAAAAGGGGAGAGATAATGGACCCATCCCTCCTCCTCCCATCCCTTGGTTTTTACTTGGGTTTCGGTCTTTCTTCTGGCAGTTTTAATTGTCTTCATCTAAATAGTTTATTTCAGCTTCTTGAAAATAAGCATTTATACATTAAGTCATTGTGTCCTTTTCCCTCTATTTTTTCTGACAATCCAATAGCCAGGTTGTGACAATATAGAAAATGCTTAGGTTTAATATGAAATAAAGAAAAAACAAAGTGCAACTCATTCAAATAACTAATAATAAGCCAACAGGCAACACAGTGAGCTACTGGTGTAGAAATATGTCAAGTCATAGTACGTGACAGGACCATGTGAAATGAAACACAGAGGGGAGAGGCTAACAACTAAAATTGCAACGAGAGGACATGAACAAGAACGAAATGAAGAAAAGAGAGACATAAAATAAACCTCAAAACTCAGAAGCAAAGCCTCAGGTCTTTTGAATTAATGTATTTTGGGACAGATTATAATAAGGAACTAATTAAGGCAAAAAAAAAAATGCTCATAACAAGTCTACAATTAACCTTTTCTTTATCATAATTACAACCTTGAAAGTCACTTTTTTTGGCCAAACCTGACCTTAAGAGGTGAGGCTAGCTTTAAAGCTTGCCTTTTGTTCTGTGTTCATATTTAGCCCTCCAAGGTCAAAGAAACACCACGTGCTGTTTCTGTTTGGAGATGAGTTTTCTGTTTAAATTAGCCCAGCAGCTCTCAGCAGTTTCCTTTGTCTGCTGCTTGTTTCACTCAAATCAAGCATCATTTTTGCAGAACACATCTGAGGCAAATTATCTTATCCACCTTTCATCTTTTAATTTTTTTTCATCTACATCATATTTTACTTGATATTAAAGTAGAGCTGCATCTTTGTACAACAGTAATTGCCATAGAGCTTGAGTAATTAAAGGACAATAAAGCCTTAGTAGTAATTAGTTTCTCTTGTTTGGTTGCTAGCCCATCAATTGTGCTTCAATAATACTGATCATTAGCATGCGCCTGGGCAGTGAGGGATGCTGGGAAAGAAGCCCTGCACACACGGCACTCCACATTCCATTCCCATGAAGCCATGGCACCAAGCCATGAGGTTAACCCTCTGTTTGCTGGGACAACAGGATGAGTGGCAGGATGTGCTTATGCTGTGGGATAATCGCTCTCCAATCTTTTAACATTACATTTTGGGAATATAACTTTATATTCCGTATTTTTCTGTCATTATATTTCATGTGTCTATTTTTAAATCTTTCTTACAGTTGCATCCTCAGTTATTCAAGTCTAGTCTAACTCATTGATACCCTGTCTCTTAGACTCTTATAAGAATGTTAAGGGCTTGAAATATTAGTATCTTTGAATCCATTGTAAAATGAATCCAATCAGGGATCTTTAAACAAAACTACATCAGCAGACAGTTGCACATTATTTTGAGGGCTGGGTGTATGGATGGGCTGTAAACTGTGGCACAGTAATAGCGTCATGCAGCTGAAAATGTGCTCTGTTCTGTACTTTGCCTTGACATGATTGAAAGACAATGGTCCCATGGATAGGCCATTTCAACATCAAATGTGCATGCACATCACAGGGCAAGGGTGTGCTATCCATCACATTCCGAGAGCTGTCAGAGGTATAGCTCACACAAGCACTGCAAGCATTTGGAGCTGCATGGTAATACAAGATTAAAACTTCTTGTACATATTCCACCCGAAGCATGTCATTTGTTATGCTCTTTTCAAAATGCTTTGCACTGTTGTGTAAAAGTCAGGGCTTTTCATGTAGTTTTCAGTAGGGCCAACATGATTTTGCATAGGGTCAACATACCTTTGCAGCCTCTGCCCCCAAACACTCTCATATGCATCTTTTTTTTATTGATATAGGCCTAATATACATTAAAAACTCCACTGACTAACAATATTTATTAATTTCTTATATTTAATTACAATATACATGTATTTTATTGTATTTTATACTGGCTATTATTAGTTCTAACAATAACAGCAACAGCAATAAGGCTAATAATTATGAAAGAAATATCATTAAATATATAAAGGGAAATAAACAAAGACAATTTTAAGGTGAAATACTGTTCTAACTAATAAATACATTAAGAACATGTAGATCATAGAAAAACAAGGTTCCTTAGCACAAACAGGGACAGAATTAAAAATTTAAAGACACTTAATGTCAAGAGTTAAAGGAAATATGTGATAACACATCAAATTTGCAGATTTTTGGTTCATAAGTTCAACAAACCAACTGTTTTTGTTTAAACAAAACTCTAGCATGTTCCCTGATCTTGGCCCATGTCCAGCATTGGGTCCATTCTGTATAGTGGGCGACTGCTTATCCGTAGTGATTTAGTTTTTGTTCTGGGATATGTTGGGGGGCACATGAGCTACTTGGATGTGACCCCTCCCTTCTCTGTTTTTTTTTTTCTTCTGCTGCCAGATCTATGCGTACTTACAGAGTTATGTATAGAGACATAGAGTTTACACACATGCACAAACACAAGCTGTATACATAGAAGCAAGAATAATGTCCTGCTAATATGCACAAACAGGCACCATGCAAAAGCAGAAAATTGGATATTGCACTTCCTGCTGTATAAAGTAATGTTGCTGCAACACAGACATTTCGTTGTTTCTGGCTTTGTTAGGACAATTATAATCATCATTTCTATTTATAAAATGCTTACAGTCTTATTTTGTTTGGTGTTATTGCTGTACTCTATGCTCTCTTACATTTTAGTCCTTATCACCACTTGATACAGCTTATTATGCCCATATTTTATAAAGTATATTGTGCATATATATATATATATATATATATATATATATATATATATATATATATATATATATATATATATATGTAAAGCTAAAGAAGTAAAAGTCATCAGTTATTACCAAGGTGGACTAATTGTGGGCACCGAAACCCCCAAGCATCAATTGCAGAGGGAAGCCATGGTTTTGTGGTTACATCATCATTAGTAAGTAATTAGAAAAGTATTTTTCATTTATATAAAACCGCCCCTTTCATATTTAAAAATCTAAAAGATCATAAGGTCATGTACTTGTGTGTAATGATCACAAGCAGAAACAACTAGTGCAACAACTGCACACTGTGAGGGTACAAGGCAGTTACAAGCATGCAAATAGTGTATTCACGTAGATGCGCCCACCATTACACTCACACACACACACTTACAAATGATTTTGATATACATTTTATTGCTATTGTGCAATTACTTTCCTAATTGCCATCATGTTTTATGCGTTATAACGACGTAAAAACAAATTAATATGGCAAACATTGACTTATTATTTAATGGAGACAATTTTAATATAAAATATATAGCAAATGATTATCTATAAGCAAACCAAGAAAAATAAAAGCATAAAATACATATCTTGTAAGGCGTCGGGTCCTGTGAATGATGCATTTTTGGATTTACAACAAAAAAGATACACAATTAAAAAATTCTCCTCCTCAAATTTCCTCTAGTCTTGAAAAAAATAATTCCTGTGCTCACTCCTGGTAATGTTGCACATATTTCAGGTGTAAATAAAGTTTTTAAATGCTTATCCAAATACTTTTAATAAACAGACTCTCTAACTGCATAAACTAATCATGCAGAAGTTAAGATGGTTGTTTCACCTTGCAGTTTAATGACATTAAATTACTTATTGGTTGTTATGTTGATTAAAAGTTAATGGTCTGCACTTAAAATCAAAACGGGAGAAGAAAATCCATTGCAACACGTTCAGACTAAAAAGAGAGACTTTGTGCCACCTCCTCCCATCCACCTTGGCACAATAACCCAAATGGAAGCCTTTATGAAGCCCTGGTGGAAGCAGAGTGCGCTTTATAATGCACAGTCGTGCACACTACTACATTTCCAGCTAATCAGAGGCGCGCAGTTGCAGAAAGGAGAGCGGTTGCCAAGGCAGCCACCAATCTCCCCTCCCCCCCCTCTATGCTCCCTCCGTTCCTCTTTCCCGTTTATTATCGGCAGAGGTCGCATGGCAGAGGGAAGTCTAACCACTTCTGTACTGGAACCAATGCAAGAATATGCTGCTCCATAACAAAGCCTGTATGGAGTGCTGATAGCAGTGGAGGAAGCACCAGAGGACGTCTGTGGGACTGTTTGAATTGTTTTAAGTCGTGAAAAAAAAAATACAACCTCACAAAACAGGATTTAAGTTGGAGCTTTGCATTGTTTGGCCAACACGTGCGTACCACCAATGAATTTGCACTATCCGTTTAGAGTGAGTGAGTGAGTCTGTTACGCATCCTGGCTCTGAAGGAGGACTGCGCATCAGCAGATTTGTTGCCGAAGTACGAATCTGAAGAACACAGTTCACCGAGAAAAACTCCTGCACTTGTTTTTTCTTTCCAGTTTATCATTATTATATTTTTATTTTTTTTAGTATTTATATTTACTACCATTTTCTCCAGCTTTGGCGCCGTATATAACCAAACAGTCAGTGAAACACGCCGAAAGTGATTTCATGCCTTCAGTCTCGCTCAGCCTGAGATGGACGTGAGATTTTATCCTGCGCCCCCGGCAAATGTGGGTTCTTGCTCCCTGCCGACTGATCCAAGTTGCCTGAACTCCTTGGACTATTACCACTCGAACAAGGTAAATAAACAGCCGTGCACTGTAATCCTCTATGTACCACTTGTCTGTAAGGAAGAAAACAACACATCCTGTAACAGCCGCGCACTTCTAACGGATGCTTATATGCGCGCTTTTGCAAATTAATGTCAGGTGTCTGCAATTAAAAGTGTCGTGGATCAGTTTGAACTAAGACTTAAACTGTTATTATTTTTGCAGAAATTAATTGTTTCTAATTGAATTTGAAATATTTGTGTTTTTCAACTTTTCTGTTCCTCTTGCCTTTCATAATACTTATGTTCCCTGTGGACGTTGCGCAGCGAACTGGCCTGGCATATCCCATACCTTACATGGCAAAGGGAAATACGCATATATATTCATATATTCCATACAGACCGGGCTGTCCGGTCCAGCATTATGTTGTCTATCTGTCTTTTCATGTCTGCTTTACCACATGCGTTTTGGTGGTTATATAGACGTGTTCCTTTAATGCACAGTTCATTTATCTGTAACCAGACAAACACAGTTGAAAGGTTTTTCGCTCAGCTATGTAAACTTGAGGTTTTTGAACTGCGCTGATCCAGCGATGCAGCGCAGGTGGCTTAGAAAACAGCAGTTGTCTTCTTAAATAAATTAACCTGATTAATTTAATAATTCACAATAAAGATTTGCTGAAGAATACTCCTAATACATTACAGATAGTCTTCATAGAACCGCTGTACTTTAAGTGGGAAATGCATGCCCACAGCATGAGGCTGCCACTTCTATGCTTCCAGCTTTGGATTTTATTCTCAACGTAAACTACATTAAAATTTAAAACAAAAGTATCATCATCTCATCATACGTATTTGCATTGATCTACAATAGTATGCATTAAAGTTTGTGCTTACAATATAAAACGTGAACAAATGTTTATTGATATATAAATTTCTTGCAGTTAAATTAAGAAATTTAAGAAAAAACCTAGAGATCAGATGTAACGCAAACAAAGCTTCACAAAATCCTTATATATGTAATTTGGATATAAAGTGACAATAGTTTAACTCACTATTTATAAATGTAGCCTGAATTTGACATTATTGTTTTCATCGCTTACCGTGGCTGTAGGATTAAATCCTTGGGCCCTACAGATGCTGACCTGCTCTCTGAAGTTGGTATGAGATTAAAAATGGTTCAGAGTTTTCTCCTCTGCAGATTAAACATAGCTCTTGAGTGTTTGAGAGGAGGGAATGATGCAGAAGTCAGTAGGGGATGTTTGCCTTTCACTGTGTGGGCACTGGAAAATCTGTAACCGAACAGAACAATCCCGTAATCAAAATCTCCAGCTTTCGGGTCATGAAAAATAAACCGTGCTGTCAAGTCGCACTTTGCTCTCATTATATGTGAAATTAGTGCAACTGAAAACTTTCAGTGATCAGGGAAGTTTTTCTTTTACCTGTGACACATGAATGGATGACACAAGCTGAGGCTATCTTTTTGTAGGTCAAGCGAATTAGGATCATCCTCTATGTGGATAATCCCAAGAATACGCTGCTATCTATGCAGAGTGCATGAATCCTGGAAACAAAGCCACTAGATATTGGATGATATAAAGAGCTTCTGTGAGAGAGAAAGTGACTCTAACCACTAGTGCTGGCACTGAAGTGTAGCTTCCTTTAGAAATTACAAGTGTTTCGTTAAATAATTAAAACCCACTCTACTCTCTTTGCTGTGGGATTTTTTTCTGATTTTTTTTCTGCATTTTTTTCTATCATCACACATGTAACACTAAGTAGCTTCACTAACAATGCAAATGAGACCAGCAGGGAGTCTTTTGGTGTCCTGTTAACACAGTGAACAAGGTCAAGTTTCTGTCTGAGAACACTTGTCAAACTGACATAGGCAGAAAACAGACGTGTGATTTGTCTTGTTGGTACTGCATGTATGGATCACATGTGTTTGCTGCATATTATCTAAGACAGCCTTGGTTTGTAAGTTTATCAATTCTGCACAGGTCCGCTAGTGAAGCTGGGATTAGACCAGAGGCTAATAACCACTTTGAGGTATTTCTTTAATACCTGACCTTTCATATTCATGCAGATATTTTATCCATTCAATCAATTTTATTCCGCTTAGTCCTGTCAGGGTCGCAGTGGTACTGGTGCCTTTCTCTGGACAGGTCACTAGTCTGTTGCAGGGCAACACAGAGACACACAAAGACACAACCATGCACACACACACTCAATTTAGAGAAGCCAATTAACCTTACAGTCGTGTGTTTGGACTGTGGGAGGAAGCCGGAGTACCCAGAGAGAACACACACATGCACTGGTAGGACATGGAAGCTCCATTCTGCGCGTACAGAACTATTAGTAAAAAAGCAATATATTCAAAATTGATGTGTATAAAACCCTTAATAACAACAACCATTTGACTATTGTCTTAGGTTTCCAAAAGTGGCAATATTACAGACAGTACTAATGATGCTTTTTTTCACTTAAGTCTTTATTTTATATAAAGAAGAAAAAAATAAAATAAAAAGTTATCGTTCCCACATTTTTTAGGGTTACATCTATAAACTTTATTCCACTTTGCTGTTTTTAATGACATACAATTAGTTAGTAGAAAACGTGTCAAGTAAAACTTTGCATGGAACTGTATGGAAAAATAATGGAGAAATAAATACAACCTTTAATTATGAGGCCTGCATTTATGTTAAGCCCACTTTACATAAATAAAATATACTGCAACTAACTCTGGTATCCCTAATAAGGCAATAGAGTCCAGCTGTGGGTAAGTGTTAAGAAATTAAAACAATACATAACATTAAAAACACACACCTGCACCACAGGGAAACAAGATGGTGGATGTATCATACTATGGGCATGTGCCCCTTCAAAAGGTACAGGGAAACTGGTTAGAGTTCATACAAAGGTGGATACTACAGGACAGTCTTTGGAGAGAGATCTTACATTAGGGTGAATGGCTTATCTTCCAAGAAGATAAAAATCACAATGTTACATTAGCAACATTTTAAAGTAAATACAATGCAAATAAAGGCAATTTCAGTTGGTATCGCTAATATTGAACAGTAAAACTATATTGATATTTGTGACAGAATATTTAGTAGACTTCACAGATAAATAAGTAGCCATCAGCAGCTGTTCTTTCTGTTGTTCTTGGCTGAGATCATAATTACCTTGAAAGTAGTGGATGTGTGTAGTTTTAGTATATTTAGTCATCCAAATATATTCTGTTAGAGGTAATGTTTGTATCTCCCATTTTATATGAAAACTATCAGATTGACCCAGAAACTTTGCTGTGATCTATCTGCAGCCACAGTAACATGGCTGTGCACCGGTGAAGGAATGCTGCGTTTTATTATGTAAACAATAAAACCCCTTTCACTATTGGTGGGTTAAGCTTGACAGACCAGCCGTTTGTAAATCCCTCCGAACCTGGTCACTTCAACCTTACTTTCAAAGCCGCCCTCTGTCTGCTGGTGGGTTGGAAGATCATTTGTTCACGTGCCTTCAAGTACTTGGTTGACTGTTTGACAAAATCTGAAGGGAGCGTTGTTCACGTTTTCACTGTGCTTTTTTCTTGGTTACATGCAAATAAGGAGGCAAATATCTTCAAATATACTGTTTTGCCAACATTTATCTAATTAAAAGCCAGTGTATTGGCCTAATTTCAGCGTAATTTTAACACATTTCAGTGTAACTAGCTTAGGGGGCGTGGTCTAGACGTCAGTCAAAGGGCTGATATGCACAACAAAAGCTATTTAATAGTCCACTCTGACACTGCATGTGAAAAACATACAATTTTAACAGTAAAAAAAACACCATTAAGGTGTAAATAGTTGTTTTTATTATTTTTTTTAAAGGAACATAATAAAAGCAGTATAATGTCCTTCAAGGTGTTTGTTATCAGAAATTATTAGACTGTGCAGAAGCAGCTGTTCAAGCGTCTGCACCATTCCTTCATTTCTGATAATGGATACTACACCTAACAATATCACTTACTCACTGGATTAATATTCTATTCTATTCAATTCTGGCATGCACCATAGGAAAATATAATTTTGACAGTCAATAGTAATGCTGCTTTTATAACTGATGATGGATATTCACCTATTGTATGTATTTCCCTCCCCTTTAGTTAAACACTCCACACTCCACTGATTACACTGCATCATATGGCCAAAGGAATATGGTTGTGGTAACCCCTCCCGCTCCCCCAGTCCTATTCCCAAGCACACACAGTCCCTAACCCCCACTTCTAGAGCATAAGCAGCAACTGGATGGAGATAAATATTGGTTATTAATATCTGCCCACTTCAACATATTAGGTCAATACAATATGTTAGAAAGAATATGTTATGTTACAAATATGATTTAAATGCTGAATATTGTGAATTACAAATGTGTTCATTTGAATCTATTCTGAGTACCAATAATGGTGTGTAAGTTATCACCAATGTATGTTAAAACCTTATATTCTAAAAAAAAAAAGCTTCGAAAAAAGACTCAATACTGCAACTAATTGACAATGTGTGAAAACATTTCTCCATTTCCTGTTATGATGTTGCTAAAGTCTTAATATGAGTCATATAAACTGTACAAGAAAAAAATTGAATTTTATACCACCAGTTTTCAAATTACTAACAAATTTTTGATCTTTTTTGCACTTATTAAAAAGTTTATTTGACTTCCAACCAGCACATGCCGTTTTCATGCTCTCAAGCATCATCACAGTGCTTGTTTAGACATTTTGAGTTCAACTGTTCTAACTGCCCATTGTAATCAACTGCTATTACTGTGTAATATTTGCTCTGATTACCTGCAGTTGCATAAATCGTTTCCTTTAGCTTCTCTACCTTGTCCATGATCGACAACAAAAAAAAGCCTTACAGGAAGGAAACGTGAACTTTGTTCAGTTTTTGATGTCAGATGTTTATAGAGATAAATAATTTTACTTGTTCACTCTTTTTAAGAGTTTCTTCTCTGCTAAGCACTTAAAAGGTAAGAATACCAAAAAGTGCTGCTTGAAAAGAGCAGTGATGACACACTTAAAGTGCAGATTGAAATGATGTACAGAGATCTATAAATAACCACGAAGATTTCTACTTGAGTGGATTTCAAAACTCTTTTTTTCACAGTGACTATGAATGCCGGTGTAGCTGTTGTGCTCCTCCACATCTGACTGGAAATTACATGAAATGATAGCATTATAGAAGCATTTTGCTATGACAGTGATGCAAAACTTACAGTAGCAGATTTTATTGCTTCCAGCATTAGATATACATACATGCTCAGGGGTGTGACCAAGCATCTAGTTCATGAGAGAAGAAAACATAAAATACTGAAATCACTTGAAAAATTTTACTATTAACCATCCCAGTTTTGTTTTCCTTTTTTGTTTTTATTTTTTATTTGTTTTTAGTTTTAGCTTTAATATTTCAGTTTAGGTTTGACTTTGCCATATTAATGCTTTTTTTTCTACATTCAAAAGTATTTTTTTTTGTATTTCCAAGCAGGAAAAAAATGAGAAGAGTGTTCAAATGAATGGCTATTTAATGCATTGTGTTATGTTTAGATCTGACTTTTGCAATTATTCTTTGAAGATGATTAATTTCGAAATAGAGCTTGAGTTAACTAATCTTATCTAGCATAATAATTACTGTTTGAAGTTATATACATTAGTGCTTGGCCATTTTCCTTAGATTACTTCTTCATATAACCGGACAGTCAATTTTACACTAAACGTATAATGGGTTACTGTACAGTTAAAATAAGTTTATTTTCGATCAAACTTTAAGCCTCACACCCTCTTGTAAATACTAGAAGGCTAGCAGATGACACTAGAGGAGTAAACCTTCGGCAGGAACTTTGGATTTTCAGAGCGGTAGCTGATGTTTAGTTGTTACCAGATCCATTGTAATAAAGGATCCCCTTAGTTAAAGTTTTGCAAAGCTGAAGCTGTTTGATGAGTCTTTATTCTATAGTGTCAATAGAGTATAGAGCCCGACCGATATGGGATATGGGATGGAAAGCCGATACTGATATCAATATTGGGGGCTTTAAAAGAAAATTATCCAATATATTGGCCAGAATCAGATATTTGCCGATATCCAATATATATTGGTCAGAATATTAAACAAACTAAACATAGACATACACGGAAACTGTAGTCCAACTCAAATTCTCATAACAACCAAAAGATATTCAAGACAAAGAAACAGAACATAAAACTATAGAACTAAAATAAGCTAGTTTAATTTGAGCAGTGTCAATATAAGACTATTACTACAAAATAATTGGGGTGCTGATGTAGATATGGCCACAAATTTGAGGTGATTTTTTTGCATTACTGGTGCTGGAGACCTGACTAACTCTAACGCTGCAGATGCTGCGTCCAACACCTGTTACATCCTTCATTAAGTGGCTCCACACCTGATTGTTTCGCCCTACCTGTGAAATTAATATTTATAACTTTATGTGTTTTGGTAACTACAATTCTACAGATGAGCATTTACAAATTAAAACAAGTGGCTGCATATGAATAAAAGCGAAAACACTCTGGCTAATGGGAGGTGTTTTGTATCTGATTCAATTTGAATACTCGTTCACAAAACCACCTCAGAAATATAAATTTGTCATATTTACCAGCAAATGAAAAGTTCCATCCTTCAATGAACACAAGGGACTAAACTAGATTGAGGAATAACACGTGTCTTAGCAATGACCCTTCCGCTACATGGCTACTTTCAGAGTGTTGCCTAAGTGTTAGCTTGGTTGGGAATCGAGTTCTGAGTCAAGCCTTTACTCGTGGACTGCAAATCTGGTCTAGAAACCTTAACCCCATGGTAATCATGCCTAATGTGACAGTGTTAGATTCATAATGAACGCTGAATTTGCGCGATCCAAATTTATACAGAACTAAAATCAACCAGCGATAATCGAGTCTGCAATAGAATCTGGCTTCTTCGACTTTTAAAATGAAGGTCCTATGCAAAAATTCTTCGTATCTTTACTTTAAGCAACAATTTAAAGCAAATTTCTTACTTTTATTTATTATTGTGTAACAGACTTGAATCCTCGTTGTTGTGTATCGGCTGCCTTCCGTGAAGATTGATCGTCCGGTGGACTATTAAATTTATAATAATGTTATTAAAAAATCAATTTATAATTACTGTAGTTTAGTATCATATACATTCTTTAAGTAGCAATTCTTTAAAACGTTCAAACAGCATTACAGCTAAATACATGCAAAGAGAGCTCAGTCAGGGAGGTGCTGCTCGGAGCTGCCTTGCACTCAGGACGGGAGGGACATCGGCGGCATTTTGCGGCTGGCTGGCTGAAGTGGTAAGGCAACCATCCTGCAAACAGGAAGCCTGGGTTCCTATCTCAGCTCAGAGGAATGAGCTACCACTGTGGGTCCTTAGGCAAGACCCTTCACGCTAATGGCTACTTTCGGGGTGTGGCCTAGTGGTTAGGGCTTTGTGCTTGGAATCCTGAGGTTCTGAGCTCAAGCCCCATTTGACTGCAGTGGACTGCCACTCTGGGTCCCTGAGCAAAGACCCTTAACCCCCACACTCCCCGGGCAGCACACTGCTCCCTAAGGGGATGGGTTAAATGCGTTGCTCTGTAATTGTGACAGTGTATTGAAAATAAAACGCTGGAATTTTGGCTGATGCCAATTAATGAGCCAGACACTAAAATCGTCCAGCCGATAAATCGATGTATCTGCAATAGAGTTGCTGGAACTTTACTTCAGACTTTCAAAATAAGAGCCCTATGCATATAAACTACACTTTGAACTTAAGAAAGCATATTTTAAAGCAAATTTGGGGAGCTTACATTGTATATTTTTTATTGTTGTAACAGCATTGTAAATCCTGGATGTGTTGTGTATCAGGCTGCAACTTTTACCTGAGAGCTATTGATCAATTCCGGATAGGATCTATTAATTTTGGTATATATATTCATTAAAAACCTTAACTCTAATTTTACTATTACTGCTAGTTGTAGTAATAACAATATTACTATTCTTACTAAAAAATAATTAGAAAAACTATAACTGAGTTCTAATTAGAGATAGACTGATATATTAGTCCGCCAATATCAGTATTTTTTTCTTAAATCTACTTTGGCTGATACGTACATGCATTCACTAATTCCATTAGTGCATTTAGCAGCCATGCCTTGAGTTCACATTAGATGCATACATTGCTGCTCCCTGCATTTACTTTCCATTGTTAATGTTTTTTTTTGATTAGTCAATAAATGTTTTCTCTGTTTAGACTGAGGCTTGTATAACTTTTATTTGTTCCATTTAACGTTTCCATTGTTTCATTTGTTTCATCATCTAAATGGAGGAAGAGAAAGCAATATAGGCTTAAAGAGTCAGTCTCAAAAAATGTGCAGCCCATAACAGGGATTGGTTAGAGTGATTTATAAATAATTGGTATCAGCATAGGCTTTAAAAACTGTTTTTTATAGGACATTGTTATAGTTCTTTTGTTCTGTTTTTTGCATGAAACATTGTGGGACAAAGAACATTTAGAAAAGAGATGTTCAAAGTAGGGATGTCAAAAAGTTGTTTCCCATTAAATTTGTTGGTATGGCAGCTGCCTGCTCTCTAAAAATAATCAGAATTTGGCATACTGCACAGGTGGTTAATGCAGACTGAAAACATTTTAATTTCTGAAGAGGAAGATTTCATTGGATTGGATTGAAAATATTCAGAATAAGTGTCTATTGTTTTATTCACTACATTTACCTTTGCTTATAATACCATCATAGAACCACAAACATCCTGTGACTTCATGCATACACAGTGTTTGACACACCTTCATAAGGCAGCTAAAAGCTGGCTCTAACAGGTGGGTATATGAGTTTAGAATTCTTGGTAGTTTTGGCCCAACTTGCAAAAGTTTCGATACCAATGACTTAGACTAATATATTTTCTTATGAAATGTAAATAGTACATGACTCACTCTTGCAAAATTGTGCAAATCAAGTAGAATATTTTTAGAATTGTTCTTTTGACAGAATTCTGAACGTGTTGCCTTGTATAAATTATGATCAAAGTGATTATTTTTTTCACCCACCCCTAGATATAGGTTGTATAAAGTACTTGCCTTTATATCAGAGCCAGTAGTATGCGTGGATTAAAAAGTAAAACCTGGATAGCATTTTGCAAGACAGACCCGACTTTGAAATTTGTGGTGTTTTAATATTGGAGGTTCTTTTACCGCAAGATCTTGTTACACTCCTAACACATGCAGAGGTTGAGTGTGATGGGAAGCATTTAAAGTAAACACATATGTATTGTCTCATAACATGTCAAACTGTATTTGTACTGTGGCTACTTCACAGAACAGCTCTGGTTTGCTCTGTGAAATAGGAACATGGTGCCTGCTCCTTTATTTGAATACCTTAATCAAACAGTGCTGACTGCTGCAGCTGGGGTGAGGTGCTTGCCTACAGTACAGCAAAAGGATAGAGTGCAGACAGAGGAGGGCCTGTGTTTATACACTTACGCCCCACCCAGCTCATATATCATCCCAACAACCGATATCTGCAAGGAAAAAACATAACTGAAGGGCTGTCTTTGTTAGTTGGTGGTCTCCTCTGCCTTAGATAAGCAGGGGAATGACGTGCTCCATTTGCATGCCTTATCACAGTTTTATTTTTTATTACAGCGCAGCCATGCAAAGGTCGAATTACCTTTTGTCATTGCGTCCAACCACTTTCCATTAAGCGATCATCCTCAAGTGAAACAACCTTTTGAATAAACACAGACAACATTATTTATTGTTTGATTTTCCAACATGCAAGAGTTATTTTTAATACACTGAGAGCTTGAACGTGGCTGATGAAAATCAGCAATCCCTGTAATGTTGGCTGCAGTGTACATTCATGGTGAGTTGTGTTTTCACTATTAGCTAATGACAAACTCTGTGGTATGTGACAGACGGGCAGAGGGGGAGAATGAAGGGATAAGCGAGAATCAAATGGGTTGAAGTAATCAGTGGCCCCGTTTGGGACACTGTAGATGTGTGTGTGCTTCAGCTTGTGTGTATTTGTATCTCTGACTGGGCATGCTAACTCTGGAGCATTCAAGCGTTTTGCTGACTATGGAGTCACAATCACAATTGCTTTCAAAGCCCTGTGCAGAGGAAGGCCATGCATACCACAGTAAGGGCCGGTGACACACTGTGAGCAGGGCAGAGCAAAACCAGCCACTAAATCGTATTCTCCCTGCATCGGCACACAGGGGAGATTTTAATGGGGATTCCAAGCATTTGAAAACATTTCAATAAAACTGCAACAGGCTTTGAGATTGGCTGACTCAGTAAGCCTGTTTTAGGTCCAAACATTTCCTTACTTTATTTGCTTTATTATTGTTATTTTTCTTATTTTGTCAAACTAATCATATGTTTTTTTTTTAGATTTTCTTTCTTTTATACTCATGTATTAAATATTTTGGAGAACAGCCATAATGATATACAGAGGACAGAAAAAACATGAATATAGATAGGACACCTGGTCCACAAGCATGATTATTAATCACTTTTTCACCATTCAAATAGCTTGCATCTCTTTGTTTTACCTTGTAAATATTGTTTTTGATGTCTGATATAAGAATTTCATTTTGAATTGACATATGAATGTGTGTGTGTTAATGATGGGATGGGTATTGCTCTTTGTGCTAATTATTGGCCATGACAGTAACAAGCTGCTTTCTCATTGTGGGTACCAGTGTACCCCCCCCTTAGTGTCTGTTAACATAATTAAGACCTGCCACACCAACAGAGGGAGTCTACATTAGTCAGCCAAAGCCTTCCACTAGGGTGTTAAAGTACTCTTCATATTTTAACAGAAGATGAAGAAAGAGAACTTAACAGATCCCTAGACTGACCCTCGTAATGAGCAGAGATTTCAAAGATTAGTAGTTGATTTGGTAGCACATGGGAGATCAAGAACTACTTCCTTTCTTACTTCAAAATGAAATACTTGAATATGAAAAGACTGTCAAGCCTAAAACACAGATATTTATATCAAGGCCTTATACTAGCTTTTAGTTTATTTCAAATAATGTTAAGTTATGTGTCAGCAGCAGGGCGGTTCTTTGCAAGACACAAATTCATGAAAATCACTGTATATCCAAATCCAGTCTTCAAGAGCCACTGTCCTTCAGTCTTTAGACTGGTCCTTTCTCCTATATAAAAGAATCATCCCCTTAGCCTGCCACTAAAGTGTTGCAGAGGGTGAGAAAAGAGCCATTCATTTCTTAAAGCTATGTCAGGACAGCGGCTCTAGCAGATGGGGGTTTGAGACCACAGGTATTAGATGATGCAATTCAGGCTTGACCCTGGTATTAGTTGAGATTCAGGTTGTATTTTGCACATCTATGCTAGCAGGAAGGACTTTTTCTGAACCAATTGAAGACTTTCCTCCTACATTTGCAAGGTGACCTGTATCTCTTGATAACTTGCAAATGAGAATATTATCGAGTGCCTATCCTTTAACCTGCAGCTCTTTGAAAATAACTCAGTCTGACCCTCTGACATGTTTCAGATCCAAAATTGATATCATTTTGTGCTGCTCAATGTTAATTCTGAACTGTACTCTTAATTTTTTTTTTGGCACAGCGAAAATATCACTTTAGTTTGTGATCACAAGGATGAAGTTTTGGTAAGTGAATATGGCCGACTTCTTGAAAATGAAAAAATTTTATATAAAAAAACATTCATCCATGTTTAACATCTGGACAACCCTGTTGAAGGATATGTCTGCTGCGGGGGTAGAGTTCAGGGTTACATTTTGTACTCTAAATAAGAATACATAGATGCACAATTATACTGTGAGAAAAACTGGACTGTATCCATACTCATGTAAAAATTGTATATATTGAAGCGTGGTGAAGTCAGAAAGCTGGACAAACATTCCCAGTTATCTCAGCTTCCTGAGGTATGTCCTGTGCAAACACCAAAGGCCATGATTTAAAAGTTCCTTGGCAGGCATTTAAGTCTTGTTCCTTCATTTGTTTTTTACTGAATATCCTTTACAAATATTATTCTCCTGATGTTTCTTTTATATCCCAATATCTATGAAAAAGTTAACTCAGCAAAATAAAACTCAGACTAAATGATCTGATTTGTCCCTGTAAAACATTACAAATATGAGTCAAACAAATGTTTTGACAGCTGTCTTAATCTGTGCCAATTGATCTCAATTAAAGAAGGTGAATCCAGAACATAAATTGCCATGAACACTTAAAGTAAATTACAATACAAGCATGCATTTTTATTGTGAGAAATTTCCTTGTATATCTATATGTTTCTGAATTAAATCTTTTACGTCTAATCTGTGACTATCTCCTCCACCCTTCTTCTGTCAAGTGTGTGTGTTTATTATCTCTCACATATATAACAGCCAAATATAATTGCTTATGGGAGGCTATAATTGTCTATGTCCAATACAGTCACCCCACTGTGGTTGCCCACAGAGTCACTGAGGTAATCAAACTGTAGGCTCATTCTTCCTCTCAGAGCTAATAATGAGCTCTGTAATCACTCACGATGGATAGAGAGTAAGGCGTGACGCAAAGTAGTAAGAGTACAATCATTTTGTTAACATCCATGTTATTTTTTAAGGTTTTCAATCAGTGTAACACAAATGTTACTAACTAAGAGAAGCCATGAAAAAATTAAGGCTGCAAGACTCAAGATGACTGTAAGGGTTGAAAACAGGAGTAGGGGCAAAAAAAAGTGGCCTTCTGTTTGTGTTGTCAACCGGTTCAGTTTGAAGTTGCTTATGTTGCCATGCCAGTGAGTGATGTTGCTTAGAAAAACAAGTGAGGGAAAACAACAGTAGTTTTTTTTTTTTTTTAAGCTTGACATATTGTCAACATGTTAGGCTATTGAGGGCATTCTGTGTGTTAACAAAGTTTCAACGACCTCAGGGTGGTTCTGCACATTTGTTAACACACAGGAAAGGGAAACTTTCAGGGAGCTTTATATAGAATTGTTAATGACACAGTAGACTCTAGTGAAAAACCAAAGCAGCATTTAACTGCCACAACCCACATGCGCCAAACAAATATATAATGTATGTGTGAGCATATTTGAGCTTGCTTTTGTTTGAATATTGCCATACCATAGTGGTGAAAGAGGAAGAATTGTGATTCTTTAGCTTTGTGCAGAATATACATGCTTAAATAAAGCTTCAAATGTAAAACGACTTTATCAAATTACCCCTGTCACTTAAAGATAAACTGATTTTGTATTGCTTAGATTGAAAATGGGAGAAGACAAAGAGGCATATTCACCTAGATCAGGGGTAGTTAATGTGTCTCTGTTTCAACAACCCGTAAACAAATAAAGGGTTAATAGTCAAGTCTCTGCTAAACTTACACATACTGAGGATGTAATTTAGCCATTATTTTCAGGTGTGTTTGAGCAGGGAAGCATGCAAAGCAGCAGGACAGTGGTACTGAAGGACAGACGTTGCCTACTCCTGACGTAGACCCTGCTCAGTTATGTTGGGTCGATCAGATTTCATAATCTCTCATGTTCCATTTGACTCAGCTGGCTCTAACAGAACCAGCTCCCTCATCTGCTAAAAATGGCTAGAAATTTCAAGTCAGAAAACATTATTTTATTAATTTTTTTAATAAGTTAATGTTCATAGTGTTTATATAGTTTATAGTTATTCATTAATTGTTAGAGTACACCACTGTCAATCCAAATTATGTTGGTACATGATTCAGTATGTTGGTACTTGGCGAATGCAAATTGCCCTGGAGTTGTCACATATTTGTTTATTTAACTTCATTTGTGAATTCTTCTTAAAGTTTTTTTTTTTTTTTTGCCTAAACATACCTTAACAAAGTAATGGGGTCCCATAAAGAATATACTGTAAAAAATATTTGGGTGTTGAAGGATTGCTTTAAAAGCAAAAGAGTAAAGGTAGCAGGTAACGTGTCTTTTATTATTTGTTTCAGGGATCTGAGTTTATTGGAATGTTTTGAATGAGGTCATGCTTTAACTGTTCATTTTTTTAATGAAAAAATAATCATTTTAGTTTTTAAAAAATTTGTTATTTTATTGTAGTGAAATAAATAGACTCCAGAAATAAATGATGTACTGTACTTGCTTCAGCTTAACAGTGAAGGGTGCAGTAAGCCCTGCAAGTAATATGTCCTAGGCAGAAACAAGTGTTTGTGGCAGTTAGACAGGGAAAGGGAATGAAATTGAGTGATGGTCATGTTTTATTAAGCCCGATAATGCAGTCTTATCTGTGGCTAGGGTTACACTTTGCTTTGTGGGTAATTAGAGATCATGTTGTATTGCAGGCCTGCTAAATAATTGCACCCCGCCCTAATCCCCTCCCACTCCCCTTTTCACCCGTCTCCCCTAAATCTCCCCACCCATTCTCCTGTGACAAACAGGCACGTCAGCCATACTTCAGGTACCTACTCGTTAGAAAGTTTCTCCACTGCTCCATGATACTTGAAAATTTGCTTTTGTGCTCATAATTCAATAAGAGGAAGTCAACAGTGGAGCACTTTGTGGTTTGCTTTGTGGAACTTGTTAGATGAATGACTAATGCCTCCTGGCAAGTGCCCCAGGTTTACTATTACCAAAACAATGGCACTTGATACAGAGCTGGGTAGCCTTGGTTTTCACACAAACAGGAGCTCACAGGCTGCTGTTTTCCTTTTTGAACCCTAACTGCTGACTGCCCATTGAGGCGTCATCCCTCGTGCACAGAGGCTCACATAAAGGAAACTCTTAACTGACGAGGTGACAGATTTAAAAAAATAAAAAAAAAATAACTGTCTTTTATCACCTATTGTTTTAAATGTTTCCATTGTTAATAGCCCAGAAATGTTTCCATTTTTTTTAGCATGTGGCTGGTATGTGTGAACCCATAGTAAAGTTTTAACACAGTAAATTGATGTCTGACTTCACTCTAGGCCAAATTACTAGTTTATAGTTTTTTTTAAATACATTTCAAGTTGGAAGTTATGCACCCATGTCCAGATTTATTACAAAAGATTCAGATTAAAAGCATAGAACAAAAATTTGGAAAATTGTAAACTTTTGATCTGAGGTGAAGCTCCTGAGGTATAAAATGTAATCTTCATTAATGCAAGAAATGATGACTGACAAGTTTTGTTATACAGAGAAAAAAAAAGTATTTTTTATCTTAATTAGCATTTTTATGGGAATATCACACTTTCATGAAAATAAATGTTTATTTTATTTATTTTATAAGCTGCTCAGTGATGCAATGGTTAGCCTTGCTGCCTTGCAGCACGAGGGTTCTGGGTTCAATTCCCAGCCTGGGTTCTTTCTGCAAGGAGTTAGTATGTTCTCCCTGAGGATGTGTGGGTTATCTCTAGGTACTCCGACTCCCTCCCACAGTCCAAAAACATGACTTTAAGGTTAATTGGCTTCTCTAAATTCTCCTGTGGTGTGTGTCAGTGTGTGAATGGTTGTTTGTTTCTGTGTTGCCCTGCGATGGACTGGCGACCTGTCCAGGGTGTACCTCGCCCATAGAAAGCTAGAGATAGGCATTGGCACCCTTTGCGACCCCAACAGGGATAAGCGTGATGGAAAATTGATATTTCATACGGAAATGATTTAGAAAACTTTGTTTTTAGATAATAATTAAAGCACAAGTATTTGCACACATCTAATGTGAATTTAACTCATGCAGTTTCAAATTATACTTTTAAATTAATGTTTAGCATCTAGAAATGAACGTAATAGATCCATGATTTAATTTTTTTCTTGAAGGTTTGAATATGATGTGACACTGTGATTGTATTTAAATAGGTAATGAAATGGCTATTGAAAAAAAAGTGTCTTACCTTAATATATTTATAATCAAAGTCTAAGCAATAATAAAAAGTTATTTTAGATTGGATTGTTTTTTTATTTGCATGCAGGTGAATGTATTTTAGAAAAATGAGCCCCATTTAACAAGCATAAGCCAAAGTGCAGATACAGATGGCTTTGAACTTACCAATTCTAACAAAACCTTTGCATTCTTTCTCAGGAGGACCTCTGTCTGATCATTCAAGCTTAGTATTTCATAGAGTGATGTCTTTATTACTGTGGCAAAGGGAAGCAAGATGCAGACAACTCATATATAATCAGGGGCTGGTGACTTTTGAATAAAAATAAGTCAGGTTGCAAAAGGTGGGTCTTTGAAGCTGTGAAGTTGTCAGGTTATTGCGAGGGCACAGGTATATATATATATATATATATATATATAT
This sequence comes from Cyprinodon tularosa, assembly GCF_016077235.1. Classification (NCBI taxonomy): domain Eukaryota; kingdom Metazoa; phylum Chordata; class Actinopteri; order Cyprinodontiformes; family Cyprinodontidae; genus Cyprinodon; species Cyprinodon tularosa. The sequence goes on from NW_024038678.1 coordinate 815,243, forward strand.
GGTTTTTTTTGTTTTTTTTACAGTTTACTGTAAACTAACTGTAAAATTACAAAGATACTGTTGATAAAATCTGTTTTAGAACTTTCACTTCTTTGTTTACCACAGCGGTTATCTCTCCACCTTCTTAAAATCTTCCTGTTCACGCCCACTTTTAGTTTTATGAACATATATTATTGAAAAGCTGTCCTTTAATAGTTTTAGGGGGAAATGGAAGCAGTGCAAAGCTTCTCTGTGTGGTAAAAAACCACCAACACTACTAGCTCTTCTACAAACCAGAGCAGGCTGCACATTGCCCTTTTCCCTTTATTAGAACACAGTCTTTTGATTATTATAATATTTGAAAGCTTAGACTTTTATATGCCAAACATGAAACATTAATGTTGTCGGCCAAAGGTAGAATTTATTATGCAATATTCACACAACATTAACAAATGATTTCCATTGGATGCTAATATTTTATTGAATTCTGTTGAGTCACACAGACAGATTTCAAGTAAACAACAAACACTTCAGCTGATTCTTGTAATCCAAAAGTTTTCCTATCTAAATAAATCTAGTAGATAGCATGAAGTCATCAGCTGGCAGAATTCAACCCTCCTGGATAAGCATGTAATGACAGTTGTTTGCATTGTATCATTAACTTTAAAGCGATCCCTCGTGCTGACCCTGCCTGTAGCAACAGCGGGAAGGAAAACTCACCTTTAACAGGAAGCACCCTCCAGCAGAGTCAGGCTCAGTGTGAATGGCCTTCTGCAGCGACGACTGGGATTGAGAGGACAGTGCATACACACAAAAACACACAGAGGTACCCATCCAGTAGCTTCTATGATAAAAAGGTAATGGTAGCACTACATCATTTTTAGTGGCTTCAAAAGAGAAACAAGCTAAACAGAAAAGCTCTAAGCCCTGTTTCAAGTTTATATTATGAATGATGAAATTAGTTTTTACAGCTTTGTGTACTATGAGTTAATTAATCATCTAGTGGAAGTTAGTATTCGAGTTGAGGGGGGGTGGCATCCCCCTTCTTAAAAAAATCTTAAAAATTATCCCCTTCGTAAATGACCATCCCCCCATACCATCCCCTGGGACATTTAATTACTGAATATGTATATATATTTTTCGACTATATATTAAAAGTAATGGCAATAATATTGCCTTGCAACGTTTGTCGGGCTGTGGGCTTACGAGTAGCCTGAGCAAAATAAATAAAATCAAAGAAGTGGCCTACCATGACTATGAAGCTGATCCCAGCGGGAAATTTGTCCTCTACATTTGTCCCTAACTATGTAGGGGCTGTGATAGCCATGTCAGTCTGGGGACTGGCTGCAGTTCTACTGTAAGGTGCTTAGGCCAAGGTCTTTACTTTGGGTTAATAGACTATATTAATTAGAAAAAAATCCACCACCCCCCTTATTTTTTTTACAACTAGAATACTGGTGGTAGTTAAATTAAACATATTTTTAAATTATTTGTTTGGGATTTGGTGTACCTACAATAATAATAATATTTATGCTAACTAGAAAGCTTAACTTAATCAAAACTGATCAAACACAAACACAGATCTGGTTCCACAGTTACCTCCAGGGAGTCTTGATTTGTGAGGATAAACTGATGCAGCCTGGGAAGATGCCAGTGATTTCTGTATAAATCCATTTTGTATGTGTATATGTGCTTATTATGTTTTATTTAACTTGACATTTTTATCTATGGAATGGTAAATCTTTCCTGCTGATAAGATTCTAACCTTTTTTCACATGGTAGTAAAATCCAATTTCTACAGAAATCATGTGCAGCATAATACAACACTTTAATTCTGACCATTTTATCAATTGCTCGCAATGTATCCAAATTGCATTGAGTTTTTAAATTTGCAGCAACTTATACTAAGCAAGCTCATGGCGACAACTGTCTTTTAACAACGGAGAAAATCCTGTGCCAAAACTAGGCCGATTATGATGAATTTTGGAGGAAAAAGTCAAGATTGCCATGTAGAGATTGACCGATGTAGTTTTTTTTAAGGCCAAGGCTGATTCAGAATATTTTTGACATGAGTCCAAGAATATGTACATTTCGGCCGTATGATGTATCTGTATTTTCCTAGTGCTAAGTATACAACCTCTCATTGGGTTCTGATCATTTTATGTTGATATGGATCCTATTATCATGCAGTTTTTAATCACTGGAGTGCATTATTGCTTATCTATATATAAAAAAAAAGAAATGTGTTACAATAACTCTAACTGTCTCTGAACTAGGCTTCTCTAGAGTCCGGCAACTGGATTGGATATCAGCTAATTGACTAATTAGCTGGATCGTTATCAGATATTGGTCAGCCCAGGTATTGTTACTGTGCATCTCTACTTCAGAGTTAGGGTCCCTTAAAACGTATTTGCAGTTCTATCATTATTTAATATTTATTGAGTTTTGTTCTGATGTTGTTCAGAAACACAGGAGAGTTTTGATGCAAGTAAAGGATACAGATTTCCCTAATTAGGACACTTCAGAAAAGTTTTAAACTCTGCTTAAGCACACAGAAGATTGGACTGACTCAGTTTCTTTGGCTTCTTTAAATCTTTTAACCTCTAAACAGCCTAACAGCAACACAAACAATTAGACACACGTCCCAAGGCATTTCATTTCCTTACTTTCTCTGGCAACATCACAATATAATGGGACGTGGTGTCACATGACAAACATCGAGTGCATGGAGCGTTTAAATCACAGTTTTTTTTCACGCCCCCATCCCCCTTGTTTGAAGGGCAGAACGGTCAGTTATTACATAGAGTTAGTTCAATTACAGAAAACAAGTGCTTTGTGTCCTTGTCATAAATAGACACATTGGAAATAGGTTTGCTTATTTTCCTTTTAAAAGACCTTGATTTCTGTGCCTACATATATTTAAATATTACTATCATGTTCTTATACTGTTATATGCTATATTATATGTTGGGTAAAATACAGTGATATTTGATTATTTAAGATTTCACATTGAGCTCAAGCAGTTGAGAATTTAGACTTTTGTTGCTTTCATTAAAAGAGACTACCCAAAATACAGAAGCATATACAATTTTATGCGCAAAAAGACTTCCAATAGAGTAGTGAAAAAAAAGTCATACCAAAATTATAGTACACACTCACCAGTGTCATAAAGAGTGCCAGTAAATGTATTAAAACCTTTTCAATGTGTACTTTACTTTTTTGATCTAGGAAAGTATCTATCAGAACTTTCTCTGAGGGACACGTTAAACCTATTTCTGTTTATGATTCATTAAAATGGGAAAGACAGGAGGATATGGGAATCAAATTATTAATCACAAAACAGGAGGTCAATGCTAACACAATAAGAGGCTGTGACCACATTATTAAAACACCTGTGTTGCTTCCTAGCCATCGCAACTCTGTTTAAAAAGTTTGAGTCTGTCATACATACAGTTATTTTTATCAGTTAAACCTTGTTGTGTCTGACACTTTCTTCAAATCTTGATAGTGTCACAGCACCATCACACACTATTCACTTAGTGCTCTCATAAGTACCTGTAATTAAGACATCCTAGAGCCTTGAGAGTTTGACTCCGGCGCACTGAGCTGAGACCAATCTGCCACTAATTGCGCCGAGTCTTAATTTCTAATGGAGTAAGGGCCAGAGGGAATGGAGCTTAATGAGCCACAGTTACTGTTCCGTTTTGTGTGTGTGTGTATGTGTGTTTGTATATATATATATATATATATATATATATATAATATATATATGTACGTGTGTGTGTGCTATTATATCTGTTTACTGTAACTGCTTTTGGCCAAGTGAATAGAATAACAAGTGTGAGTAAAACAGGAAGTTCTGTTTTTGATTTTGTTAACTCATTTCTTTTCAGCGAAGCACTTGAGATATTTTTGTCTTAGCAGAGAGCACGTTTACTGGTAAAAAATAATTGTGTGCAGTTTAAAGAAACTTGATTAAGTGTCCATTGTCTGTATGAGGTAGACAGAGATGAATGTGTTTTTATTCAAATATAAAGCAATGCTTTCTTTCTCTTAGGATCTGTGACAGTGGAAACACCTTTAATATTGAAAAGTAATTTTGCCTTTGGCATTCATGTCATTGCTCAGAAATATGAGTGTACCCTGCAGCTGTAGAGGGTGTTTATTTCGCCTTGAGAGTATTTGTGTCAAGATTTAGATTCGAGCCATTTTAGAATAAAAAATAAATCACTTTAACATATGAAGGTGAGTAAACCTTTGAAAAGTAGGAAACTGGATTTAAAGCTTTTTAAATTGTTTTTGTAGAAGCATGAAGACCTATGTTTTCAGTTGTTCAAGAGAAGGCTAGGGTCAAAGTTCTTAACACATGATATTTACACCCATCCATTCATTTTCCGTCATGCTTATCCCTGCTGGGGTAGCGAGGGGTACTGGTGCCTATCTGCAGCTGTCAATGGGCGAGAGGCGGGGTACACCCTGGACATGTTGCCATTCGATCGCAGGGCAACAGTGAGACACACAGGACAAAAAACTATTCGCACACACACTCACACCTAAAGAGAATTTAGATAAGCCAATTAACCTAAGAGTCGTGGTTTTGGACTATGAGAGGAAGCCGGAGTACCCAGAGAGAACCCACACATGATCAGGGAGAACATGCAAACTCCATTCAGAAAGACCCCGGGCCGAGAAAAAACCTGGATCCTTCTTGCTATCCACTGTGTCACTGTGCAGCCATGATATTTATATATATAATAGATAAATATGTTTATCACATGATAGCAAAAGAATGCTTAAATATTTGCAGGTTTGTGTTTTGACTATTTAGCAAAAAATAGTCCAACCAAAGAAGGGGTAACCCAAAAGGGGTCCCCTGAGATATTACACATTGGAATAAATGTGGAAGCTTAGAAAAATGTAAAAATAACCTGAGGACATATACAGTATCTTGCAACAATATTCAATCATTATGCTGCATGGCGACTCTTCTTTTTTTCAGCAGGTGGAGGGAAACCAGTAAGAACTGCTTGTGAGATAGATGGTGCTGAATAAGGGGTAGGCCTGGAATAAAACCAGTTACATTACCCTATAAGCAGGAGAATACCCCTAACCTTTAGACAAAGCTAGAGCAAGATGGATTAGATGTGTTAGAAGAACTAGTTGAAAAAACTATGTTCTGAAGTAGAAGTGGGTAAAACTTAATTATATTAAAGTGTAAAACTAGAAAATGCATATTTGAAAGAATATGAAATGATATTAGGTTATTTAATACATACTTTTAGGATTTTTATTTTGTAAACAAATAGAAAATTCCTGTTTCATTTCCGTTCTACTTCTCAAATGTTACATTTTTTCCTCTCACTAATAATTTTCAGTAAAATACTTCCTTGTTTTTGTTTATAGCATGACAAAATGTGAAAAACAATCAGGCTATACTAAACCCTTTGGAAGGCAGTAGGCTCTTTACTTACATGTTTGCATGCTTTTCAAATGCCTGGATGACATCATTGTCATATTTCTACCTTATCGTGGTTGGTTAGAGTTTGCTTTTGCATCTGACTCAAGGTCCTTCCTCTTATTGTTTCAGTATGTCAGGGGCATTGTTTGAATGAGGTCAACCATTACCGATCAGGCCTGAGGCCAACTTGACTTCAGCTGATTTAATTGAATCAACAACATGAGTCAAACTCAAACAAGCAGAGACTTTGCCTTGACAGCCTCATTACTCCACATTAAGAACTCATTTCACAATGCATTGTGACTTTGGGCTTGACAAATGAAATCAAATAAGTGAGCACATGTTTGGAGGACTACTCTTGGAAGGCTGGACATTTTCCAGTGCTGTACATTCTTTTTTGACTAGAGGAAAGCCCCCTTCCAAAAAAAAAAAAAAAAAAACCTTGCTGCTATTTTGTGTATGCTAATATAAATGCCTTCTGGGTTAAAATGTTCCGATGTTTGCTGTCTGCAGTAATGGAATGACATTCAATGCCATTTTCCTTCTTAAATGGAATTTTTGTCAAAGCCTTATGAATTCAACCTGCCTTGTCACTCAAGACATAGACATTGCTGAAAGGGGAGAAAATATGCGAATGAAACCTTTCACTGCAGATTTAAGCTGTTAGCTGTGAGCCGAACAAATAACAGCACCATTATTTTGTATGTGCAGCAACAAACAAAGAAGGCTTTCTTGTGACATACCAGAAGAAGTGGTATCAGGGGGTATAATGGCTTATATTATGTATATTAAGCATACTACAGTGTGTTACTTATAAGTTCTCAATCAGGCATGCATTCCTAGAGAGGAATTGCCAGCTTTGTAAGAAATTGCTAGGGAGGGAAAAGACAAAAGAAGAAAAACTCTACGTACCAGGGTTTCCTACCCCCAGAGGGAAGGAAATGTTGGGACTGCAAGCACTGCGCAGTGGAGATATGGCAGTGTTTGCTCAGGGCTAGGTATCAGGCACAAAAACAAACATGGCCACCCTTAATGAGTCTGTTTGTCTGCCAAAGGTAAAGACAGCTGTTGTCTCTCACCACAATGGCGCAGGCCTCAGTGAAACAAAGCAACAGAGATGACGGCCTCTGTGTCCCCTTAGTAACGCTCCCCCCACATGTGTACTCAAGAGGGAACTTATTAAGTCTTCTTTACAGATAAGTAGAGAGTAAAATGTAACATGTGAGGCGCTTTCATCAGGCCTGACTGTGAAATGAAAAGGTTTATTAGGTTTCAAGAGAGTTAAAATGAAATCGCTTATAAAGAGGGTGACAAGGCGGAGGTTGGACATATAACTCCTAACGTCAGCATTTTAGAGTTGACAAATTATAGGTTTCTCTGTTTGATAAAGTGGAACTCATATTTCATAGACCCTACTTACCTTTTTTCTGTTACGTATAGGCTGGATGAAATAAAAAACATTTTCTGGCGAGAAGTACTCTCTAAAAAGACACTAATGCACAACAATATGGGTGAAAAAGCAGTTCAAATGAAACCTTGAAAAGCACTTTCCCTCACTGAGAAAAAAATTAATAAATTCTTCCTCTACCTGTCCAGCCAAATCAGCACTGACAGCTTGCTGCTCTCCACTGCTAATTTTAGACGAACTAATCTAAGTGGGTTGATCTAAGAAGCATTTTGCTGTGAAGAGGGAAGAAGCTGCAGAGATTAAAGGTTCAACCATCACTTACATCAGGGTTGCCTCTGCTGAAGCATAGCCCTCCCCAGCCCCCAACCATTTTCCTGGCATTGTTTACAGTGCTCTTTAAACCGCTGAATAGAAGACATTGTTTCCATTATTATTCTGGCATCTTATTATTAAATGAGTTAGGACACTAACAACGCAGACATGAAGAAACAACAAATACATACAATTTGAATATATTAAAGGAAACAAAACACTTTAAACAACATTTTCCTTTTTTTGTTTGCCAAATGTAAGAATATACATTTTTTTTTCTTCAGTTGATTTAGTCTATTGCTTTTTCTTATTGAGAATGCCCAAATGATGCATTTGCTATGTAAGCTTTAAGGTAATTTACGTCTTTTGAGTTACACTAAAAAAATATGAGGATGTTTTTTAAGGCCATGCCTCATATACAGGGATTTCCTTTTGTGAAATTCTTTAAATTTCCAAAGAGATTAGCCAAAATATCAGGAATAAATAATGGATGTTTACCTATACATGCTTAATTAAAATTTTATTAATCTATCAGAGGCCTTAAGGTACTTCCTGCATCTGTTTAAAGAACTCATAATCAAACATAAACAGCACAGGAATGTCCAGTGATCATATTGTTTAGAGAGCTCTCCTGTCACAGTGTTGAACATGGATGGGTGGAAAAATCAACCGCTAAACTTAAACCTTGTAAAGATGCTGTATAAAGTATGTAGGTTTTTTTTTCTCCATGTACAACCAGTTTTCCACATTTTCATGAAAGTCTGAATGGTCCATATCCTTTTACCTCCAAAGGAACCCTGAATTATGCCAAACCTATGTGCAGTACTAAATCATATGCATATCCAATTGTTTTATAAGAATCTGCAATCTGATTTGTCATTTTACATTTTTTTTAGAAGTAATCCATTGTCCTTGCCCCTCTAGACATCCACATAAACTTTTTTTACAGTAACGCTCCACACAAGGCGATTGTAAATAGTTGCGGCCTTTTTTTTCATACAATTTTTCATTTTTTTACGACGTGGTCATGAAATTTTTTGGTCCAAATGCTCAATAACTTAATGGCATAGGGTGGCATCTATTACTTTGTAACAGTGCACTGCTGTGTGACGTCTGCATTCTCCTCCTGCATGTAGGCGGCTTTGGAGTTGTCAACCGGAATGAAATCCCATGACCTCAAAACTAATTAGTAATATAAAAGACTGCAAATAAGTCAAATTATAGCAAAATATTATAATTGATAATTAAAACCTGCTGCCCTGAAACCTGAAAGTAGCCAAGTAGTTATTTTTCACTGTGAAAAAAACCCTTGGTTTGTCTACATTGGTGGAAAAGCCACCATTGATAAAGAGGCCATAACTCCAAAAGCAGCTTAAGAAAATCTAATTCAGAACATTGGATTTTATTTTGAAGACATGTTCTGTAATCTGAATAGGAAAAAATCCGACTTGCATTGTATGACTTTATTAGTTGAAGACTACCAAGACAATTAATGTTTTCATTACTCTGTGTTCTGTAAAGACGATTGCTGATTTCAAGGGTAGTCTATCTATAACTTTTTTATATAGATGCTTGCTCTTTACTTCTAGATTATAAAGTTAGAAACACATTACAATGAACTTTAGATTGTGGTTGCCAGATAAATCGAGCTGAAAGTAGTGTTTCCTGTTCGACTATTTCATAGAACTACCACATGACTTAACCGTGTCAGTATTGTAAGCGGGTTATAAATGAGATCTGCAATCTGTTGGTTTGACTGGCATCCGCTGGCCGACATCCTGGTATTAATGTTAAGCATTACACATTTCAACTTCAATTAATATAGTTTTGCTGCTAAAGAACAATAAAAAAAGTAATTTAAATTAGTCTGTAGGTGCATTCTCTTTCAGTCATGTTATATTAGTTACAAAGTACTTTTTTTCTTTAAAAACATCACTTTGAAAATATTATATATAGTCTTAATTATTTTGTAGCAAAGAAAAAAAATCAATAGATCAAATAAATAAGAGCCACAAAAAACTGAACGTGCAACATTAACGATTGGGCCTGGTAATTAGCCAGTCATAGGCTGTGGTGGTGGTGACAGTCTTGCTTGTGCATTTCCTTGCTTTAACTTAAAGTTTTTAATCACGTGACCAACTGTTGGCTTTAAGAGCCATCAGATGCTATAGCTGTCACAGTCATCATCAATGTTGGGTTGACATGATTCAGCCATAAACCTCAATGACTTCTCTGATGTTTCTCCCTCAAACCCTTTTAGGCTGTCACTTACCTGACACAGTGCTGACGTGGCAGAGAGACAAAAAGCAGGTGCATTGTAAAACCCTGAACAGAGAAGCTGGTTTTCTCATTCTGAGGTAACGCTCAAGAAATTTTACAATAAAAGTAAGGACATGGTTTTCCAATATCTTGGGTTGAATTATCTGACAGAATCATGGTTAGAAAAAAAACACATTCAGTTCATTGTTGTGATGACAAGCCATGTTTATGCTCTTATCATATGGGTCAACACTGAGCTTTTTAATCTACATGCAAAATGAGCTATGATGGAGTTAGATAAATCATATTCATTTAATAAAATGCCCCAGTGTAATCCCAGAGTAATGCCTTATTAAGATTAAAATCCAGGACTTAAAATTTATATCCATAGACTCTCCATTCACTAAGCATGAGCTTTTTGTGTAGGGCTGAAAATAAATGCATGCCGCACTTTTCAGATGTTTTATTATAAAACAGCTGAAACCAAGTATTTTTTTTGTTTTAAAATTAAACAAAACCTTCCATTCCGCTGTTTTACAAATCAAAGAAAATATGTTAGAACCTGTGTTTTGAAAAGTGAAAAACTGAAGAAATTGGTTGCAAAAATGTTTCCATGGCACAGTAATACAAAGCTGATTAAGTAAGATACCGCAGTAAACTTTTCAGTAAGAATAGCGATGTGGAATATTGGACGTTTTTTCTGTCCTGTGGACATTTGGCTCTTTAAATGTGTCTGCAACGGGAGTTTTAATACTCTCTACTACTTGTCTGCATTGGCTAACATTAAACCATTAATTAAGCTTCTGTTTTCACATTGACTGCCCAAAAGAGGGAGAAAATGAGCCTCTCCTTTAAACGTCATCTACATGAGGACAAAGTCTCAGTCCCCTATGATTTTGTTGTTTTTTGTTTTTACATACGATACTGAGCATCAGCATCAAGCCTCTTTACAGTTATTTTTCCTTTATTTGTGTTGGATTAACTAGGTTCCGGGGTGTAAGTGTGATCAGGTGCTTGTTTTTTTTGTGCTTGCAAAGTTCTGATGTGTTAAAGGTTAAAAGTGGTTTAATCAGAGATTATTACTTAATAACCTTGACTGGTTGTTGATTGAGAATGAAAAACCAATTATCCTAATAGGATATGGGGCATTATGATGGAATTAAATGAGTGTGACAGACACAATAGGCCTGCTCTGTCATCGCCTTAGCCCAGCATACTTATTAGAATTAATCTGTCCTGATTAAAAATGCAAATAGCTCTACATTATTGATGCAGTTTACATGTTTTTATAAAATTAAACAGATTTAATTACATGGAAAATTAAATGGTGGAATGAGCAATCGATTTTTTATTTTTTTTCCGTCATCAGCATTCTGCTAGTTTTCACTAACAGATGATTTTTTTCTCGTGTCAGGAGAGGAAGGTAATGAGATCAGTGCTTCCTATTTCTCGGGTTTCTCCATCCATCGCTGTCTTTCAAGAGGTGATGGTTTGGTCCATCGAACAGCGCTACTTTATTGCTATCAGCAAAAAAACCTCATGTCACCTTAGCAGAAGTAATACCAACTGTGGTATGTGGGTTCAGGATGTCACAACATGAATTCTTTCCCTCCTAAGTGTCTAAACATTTCAAACATTTTTGACTTGTTCTGTTGTTTGTGTTTATAATCAGCTTTTTACAGAGGGGTCTAAGGTCTTAGGAGACAGATTTAATTGTTTAACGTGTATTGCGTTGCTTCTCTGCCTAGACCAAGTTATCATTTAACATGACATGCTTTCAATTTGACTACAAGTCAGTTTTTTTCTAACAAGCACACATTTATCAGGTTACCCTTTAAAGGAGGTAACAAAAGCACTTGAATTGGTTGTGTATTGTGCTGCAACCTGGATACTGCTAAAGTACTTTAAAGATGAAATAACAGTTCGCTCTTTTCTATTTTCATGACAGGGGAAGAGTAAAAAAGTTAATTCTTTGTGATTTGCATTGCTGCAAATTTAACCACACAATACAAGCGGCCATCCTTTGTTACTGCGGTAAGTTGTGCAAGTCAGTGACTCGATGCCTTCAGCAGGGTTTTTTTCTCCAATCTCTGTGTAAGTTGATTCTAATAACTTGGTAAAGGGCAATGACGTGATGTTTGACTCACGTGTTCTATGTTTTTGCACCTTTAGTTTGTGGTCTTGAGAATGTGCTAGCATGTGGTGGACTTCCTGTAGGGGAAGTTAATTGATCCGGCATAATTCTCTGTTTGAGATGAGTAAGCAATGTAAAATATCCTGTTTTATATGGTGAGGTAAAATACACTATAAATAGTTTTCAATGAATTTGGTGGTATGTGGATATAAGGAGGTAAAACAGCTTTTAATAAAAGAAAAAAAAAGAGAGAACTGGAGGGAGAACAACATTTTAAAGTTTGTTAAGCTGTTATTTGCAAAATTATACCCCATGCAAGCGTATTTCTCATTTTTTTCATATATGAACAGAAAGTTGTGTGTATAAATATAAAGTAATAAAGACAATATACATTTTCTGCTCAAAAAAATAATCACGTTAGGGATGCATTTGTAGAAGTTCCTTAACTTACAAGTAAAGTAGGTTCTATAAATACATCCCAAACTTCTTAGATTAGATTTTCTATTTTCTACAGAAAAAATAATCAAATGCAGTGAAATTAGAATTTTTTTCACCAATTGTATAAATATCTTACTGTATAAATGCAGCTATGTAATCTTAGAGCTCTATTGGAAAGCATTAGAGAAAAAACAACCCTCCCAAAAAACAGCACCATGCGGACCGAGGAACTTAGCAGATGTGGTCAGCAACAGTTCATCAAACCTTTTGTGGTGAAAACAGCAAATATGTCCAGTAAACTGCTGTGGCTAAATATGATCTTAATAAAAATGATTTAACCTGCTTACAATCATTATTCCTGCATATAATTCTGAAAACACCAAGCCCTGATTAAAATATGGGGATGGCACAAAGATGCTGTTGCTAGGATTTTATATTTTTCTTTAACTGGTAGAAAATGTTTTGGTGTAAAAAAGTAGTGGGACTGATTTGGAGGTTGAGTATCTTGGACTACAATGACAATTAAATTAGACTAAAGCTAAATTGGCACATATAAAAACAATTTGATGTTTTTAGAATGGTCCAAAGCTGTTAAAAACATGAACCACAAAAGACTTGCCGTTTTAAACGCAAATACATTTTTCAACAAAGTATTGTCTCAGGGGAGCTGCCCACATATCCACTCCACACCTTTCAGTTTTTGTATTTCTTCAGAGGGTCAAGGATTTGACTAACTTTACAAAGTACAGCATTTATTGGTCAGATATTTTGTTTTTCCACCTTATAAAATCAGTACTGCTATCATTTAGCTATGGTCAAGCAATTTAAACATCAAAGTTTCAAATTTTGACATGGCTTTAACAGATTATTCTCGTTTAAACAGTTTTGCAAGAGGACAGAAGACATATAGACCTAAAACTTTGTGTTGACAGAACAGGATCAATTCCAACTGTGTCTGAACATCAACTGGATGTGCTGAAATGGAAAGTATGCGATCGATCTGTGTGCATTAGAGCTCTACAGTAACATAAGTAGTGAGTGGCGGAACAAAAGAGGCACTGTGTGTCATACAAGTGAAGACATGCAGCACAAAGAGGACAGCCAACTCCAGCCAACTCTTGGCATTTCATTGTTTATCGTCTCATGTCTAAAAGTATATTTTTATTTCAAGAAGGAATCCCACTCATGCACATCTGGAAATGATTTTGGACAGTTTGGTGTGTGCTGGCCTAATTGGCCTGCAGATGGAAAGGCCAATAAAGTGGGTTATAGTAAGACGTTGGAATACATGCTAAAAAAAAAATCATACTTTCTGTGCTTATGTTTCTGCTATTTTAAGCCGTTCTTTTCCCCAGCAGACAAATCACAATCAATCTATTGTATTTTGTAGCACAGTACATCACATTCTGCAAATTTCAGTCAGAGGGAGGGCATAGTGTTGTATTGTTGCATATGGCATCATGATAAATCTACTTTAGAGGAGCGGTTCCCAACACTGCTCCTCAGGGATACATGTCCTGCATGTTTTAGGACTCTCCTTTTGCCACACTCCTGACTTAAATTAATGGGTGATTACCAAGCATCTGCAGCACAAGATGCCATGCAGAGGAGGAGCAATCATTTGAATCAGGTGTTCTGAAACAGAGACACATCTAAAACATGCGGGGAATGGGTCCCTGAGGAGCAGGTTTGGGAACCACTGCTTTAGAGTAGCGCAGAATTTAGTGTCAGAGCACAGAATGGTGCAGCACTTTTTATGGATAACTGCATCCTAAGTTAAGTGTTTGTCATGTAAATGTGCTGATTATAGTTTAACTCGATCCTACCAGAAAAATGAAAGTTTTAAGGCAAGTATAGCTTAATTTAGTTTCAGTTAATGAACTGTCACATGCAAAAAGGCAAACGTGAAACATGTCAAGACCTTATTGCCTTGTGCATGAAGATCAAGATCTCTGACCACATCTGAGGAAGCAGCAGTTAAACAAACGGTGTCAGTACCTTTTCAGTAACTGCAACTGTACCTACAGACTGATGACAGGAAATGCGGTGGTAACAAGGAAAACCATGAGATACCACATGGAGAGGTAAAAATAGGCCACTTGGCACGAGAGACGGTAAGAGAGGGGGAGGAGAAGAATCAGAAAGGGAGGAAAATTGGTGCAATGTCTTTTAGTGGGGACTTTTTCTCTCTAGACTCAAGATAAAAAAACCTAACTGTTAGGTAAGTTGTTAGATCAATCTCATTTTCACTTGGTGGTTTCTGTTCAGAGATGAAAAAAAAAAAACATTTCCTCTTGTTAAACAGCGAATGAAGAATGAACCCTTCTTTGTTTTGAATTTACAGTCACAGTACCTCCCACAACCTCTGACTTAGAAAGGCTTCGCTATTCAATTAGTTACATGTAAATGTGTTAACACCTCTCACTTCTTCACATTGTCAGGAAGATTACTTATAAATGTTAACCTTGGAAAAACCCAAAGTTGTTATCAGAATCATACTGTAAAACAAAATATAAATTAGTCAGATGTTCTCTAAATAAATGGATTTTCCCTTGATTTGAGGAGGAAAGGCAATTTGTCAATAGAATAAGATGAATTATGTTTATATGAATAAAAACTACTCCATTGTTTTATTTGAACTGCATACTATCTAATTAGTTAATTTTTAGGGGAAAAATACTCTTCCAATTTCCAGATCATCGTATAAAGCTGCTCAAATTAAGGGAAAATGTACTTATTTTAAGAAGTTTGGACTTAATTTTTGATCAGCTTTTTGCGTTCATTCCCACTACGGCTCGTAGTGAATATTTGTCAGCAGTCACTGGGAGTATATAGGAACTGTAAAAAAACGGCTAGATACCGAGCTGAACTTGGAATGTTTCACCAACAATTAGTGGTTTTAAAACATCGATATTCAATTCAATTCAATTCAGTTTATTTATATTGCGCCAAATTCACAACACATGTCATCTCAAGGCACTTTACAGTTCACCAAAAAACTACAATATCAAACCAGCCCTAAACAAAGTTAAATGACTAAAATCCCCTTTTATATTACCGACTCAGAGCTGGATTTGCTTGTTTGCTACAGTTTTTTTTGCTTGTAGAGTGCTAAAAACTAAAATCTGGTTAAGCTCCTGAAGCCTCAGATCATGGATACTCTCTCATGGAAGCAATTTTTTTTTCTTTTTTGCATTATCTCTTTATCTAAACTATATAAATTCGGATCCATGCAAGGCAAGTAAGACCTCCAGTGCTGTTATCAGGGTTTCTTAATCCTGGTCCTCTTTCCACTGTCCTTCGGGTTTTCGATATGTCATTACTCTAAAACACCTGACTCAAATGATTGTATTACCTCCTCTGCAGCGCTCAAATGCTCCAAAAGCCTGTTGATCACCTTTTCATTCAAATCAGGTGTGTGGATACAGGGAAACACCCAAAACATGCAGGACAGCGGGCACCAGGGTAAAGAAACCCTGTTCTATATGTTCTTCTGTAATTTCCAAGTTGAGTCATCCAGGCTGTCATGGTAGGCCTGTCACTCCTCGAAAGAAGCACCACTGTTTCTTGTTTTATTCAGTTGAGGGTAATCTCAATATAGTTTGTTATATGTGCCAGAGTCTTAGAAAATAACTTGTAATTCTGTCTGACTTGTAGGTATCAGTTTCTTGAACACTTAGCCTTCAGATATTACTTTTTTTTTTAGATTGTTTAAGCCTCTTCATGTAAATAAAGTTTAACAAACTGTGAAAAAAATCAGATATTTCATAATTTAACATGTTTTTATTTTCCTCTTAGATTAACGTGATTTGAAAAAAGTGTGAATAAGGCAAATATAGAATAACTCTCTAAAGGCATGCATGCCTATTTAGGGGTCTGTAAATTAAAAGCTGTGAACATTTTTGACATGCTTGGGAGGTATGATTAGTTTTACACTTTGAGGTAAACAGTCAACATGTTTCATAAAGATGGTATTTCATTGTGTAGATGGGCATAAAAAAATACTTTCCGCTTTTTTATGTAACAGGGCAGTGGACTATAAATCCATGTCATTTAAGCATTTTTAATAGATATCATGGAAGATGTTTTTAATGGTCAAGCTAGCTTTTCTCTAAACAGTAAACTTAGATAATGGCCTTAGAGGAATTGAAAATAATGTGCAGTCATGCCTGCCCTCCTCTGCATATCTTTTCATTCATCTGGGCTGCTCATTAAAGGGTAATTACCTGTAATTAGTGAATCATGTCGCTTTAATGAAGATGTTGAAAGCTGCTGGAGCCAGAAGGGCTGCCCTTAATTCTAAGTGATGCTCAAAATTAGGAGCAGACAAGAATTCAATAACGGCGGACAGACTAATGAAACGCGAGCACGTTCTTTCCTGTGTCATTGATGGCGGGTGTTATGTTTATTTTTCTCATTAATCTTCAGTGCTAGCACCATCAACACCTGGCTCTGGAGGGCAAGTACGTGTTACTGTATCACATCAGGGTAATAGGCATGATGTTAGATGAAGCTCTGTGTCTAAGAATGTGTGCTGTTGGGTATGAGTGTATTGCTTGCTGAATGGTTGCATGTGTGTGTGTGTGTGTATGTCTGTGTGTGTGTGTGTGTTCCCTGGCGGCATGGTGAGTGTTTAATCTGGCCCGGTGGCGTGCCGTTGGCCCGGCTAATCACAGTGTGTCTGTAGGAGTGCGCTGAGCCAGGGGAGCACGCCGTCGCTAACAGCCCCTGACAGACTCATTAGAGAGACCTGGCACTGAGCTTTGCAAAGCGCACACACACACACTCACACACACACTAAACATGTTCTGTGGGAAAGACACACACACACTGGGATAAATTCACACACATCCACGCTTCTTTTTTTCTCATGTTCTTCCACTCTCATTCATATAATTATCCAATAATTGTGTCTGTGTCTCTTTCATGCGCGCGCACACACACACCTCCCCTAACACGCACACTCTGCTCTCCACGTGTGAGACAAGGCAGGCAATGACCCCTCGCAGTCACAGCCCAAACACAGACAAGAGCTGAGAGGGCATCTGGGAAAAGGGGAAGGAGGGGGAGCAGAGTGTGGGAAAATAAAATGTGAGAACCCATAGTGGAGAAGTGAAGAGCAGATAAGGAAAGTGTTGGAAGCTCACCCTCCATTCAGATAATTTTAATGGGCAAATGGCATTTTTAAAGGCTATTTATCTGCAATCAGTAGATGTTTTGCAACCTCCCGGAGCTTTAAAAAAGTTAAAAACAGAAAGCAAACTGTGCTCTGTGAAAATCTGTTGTTTTTCCACGTAATGTAAGAGTGTGACAAAGGTTAACAGTCTTGCCTTTTTGCAAAACGTGCCTCTTTCTTCTTTAAAAGGTGCAAATCAAACAGATTTTTGGGTACAGTGACATTTAAGAGTTTGACAAATTACTGAAGACATGCTTTGCTGGTACTCACAACAAGGTTATTTGCAGCTTAGCTGCAGCAAGTGGAAGCATTAGGTTTGGCTGAATAACAGGTGAATGCAAAGCAGGTCGGAATGTAGTCAAGTGTAGGGCCTGCCAGCTGTTCATTCTCTATCCTGCTGAAAAACACACACTTACAAATACACACATTCATGGGCCTCTTCATGATTTACCCAGAAAAGGTTGGCTCAGTTATACATATATGTAAACAAAATAAGCAGTATGTATTTGAATGATTATTATCTTCTTTGAAGGCCTACTGCATGAATACACAGGACATCAAACTATTCTGAATTTCATAATTTCTTACATTTGCGACAAATTTCAAAGATCAAGACAAAGAACAATATACAACAAAGAACAAGAATTAAATAAAAGTATAGGCTTTCCAACCGAAAAGTCTTTAACACTTATATATATAATTTACACACTTCATTATTTATCATCTGGGGAAAAAAATCTAATATTTGTTGTCTAACTCCTAGACTCAAACCAACATGAGGGGGTTTGTTTGGGAACAGCACAACTTGACATTTGACAAATTGCACAGAACAAATTAAATTGAGAGGCTGTTGGCGTGTGATGGCTGGCCATACGTGGTGTAGCGATTGTTTGTGTATATCAGTCAAAGTCACGGAAAAGAATAATGCATCCTTTTCTTGCATCTACTTAAGCATATTTAGTTACTTCAGCAATTATTTAATGTCCTACCCTGCTAACATAAAACAGTTTAAGTAGATGCAAGAAGGATGCAGTATTTTTTTCTGTGTACAAGTCCTTAATGTCTGTTTTTTTAACCTAAAAGAGAATTTTTACTTTGTTCCAATGATGTTTTTCGTAAAAAAGGAAGATCAAAGAGCAAAAATATCACATTTAATGCTTTTCTGTATTTACAAGCACATTGAATAAAGCTACAGAAATTAAGACATACATACATTCTAATCTAAAAGACAAAAAGCTTTAGTTCTAATCTGCACAGTACTGGTTGAGTTAGAAGCTCCTTTCTGCAGGATTTTAGGCATATTAAAGTCATCAGAAATATTTAACATATATTCCTGTTGGATCTCACCCTGGTATTAGTACTTCATTTTCATGTGATTGGCTGTATGCAGACTCCTGCCTGACTGTCTCTTTGGCTGACAGCCCTGTTGCAGCCTTCTTATAGTCTGACAGAGGCTATTCTAGGGCAGTGATAGTGTTGTTTTAAATAGGTTTGAATCTCTGGAGTTCCCTCACATTGGGCATGGATCAGGGTTTGTAACACTCTAATTTTCTCTCTTTTCAATACAAAGCCGTCAGTAACTGCTTTCCATCAGTAAAACAATTACTAGAGGATTAACATGCATCTAATGTAGCTTAATTGCTATTGAGCAGTATTTGAACACAAAAGCCTGAGTATTGCTTATGAGCATGTCCGTCACTTTATGTCGACATTGTACCCATATTTTTCAGGGCACTTGCAGCACGTTAATACACCATGTCACAGGCCTCAAATAATCTGAGACCGGTTTGAAATGGGTTTACTGTCCTCCAGTGGCCTCTAGTCAGCAGATTTTTGTCAACTAAAGCACCACAACGTACCAGAATAGATTATGTGCAGTACATGTGTCTTTATATCCGTATGTGTGTTTTGTGGGCGATCAGATTGACATTTTTCCAACAAACACTACACTATTTGTACACATTGCTACTTACAGGGGCAACAGTGGCACAGGATGCAGAAGTTTGTCCTGCAACGTGGAGGTCATCGGTTAAAACCTTTTCTGCTGTTGTCTCCTTGGACACCATGTACACTTCAGCCACATTGTATACTGTAGTAAGCCCCAGGGCAGCTGTAGCTACAGTGTAGCTTGTCACCATAAGTGTGTGAATGGGTGAATGACAGAATGTAGTGTGAAGCATAGTGACTTGAAAAGGTGCTATATAAGTCTGAGCCATTTATCACTTTATGGAGCCCAACATGAGATTAAGACTAAGGTGGCAATCTGATACATCTAGTGTCAGCTGTGTGTGTATGTAATAGTTTGGTTTAGGCAATCTAACATCAAAGGTCAATGCAAAGTCTCTGTATGCATCAAAAAGATGTATTGCTGGTGAAGATTCTCAGTCATCCAGGTCATAGTCATTCCAAAAAATAAAAAAAAAACAATCCATTGGACTTTGTCTCCAGGTTTAAAGATGTCTCACTACCTATCCAGGAAGCTTTTTCAATATAAAATGTCAGCTATGAACTCAACACTAGTTCTGACATTTTGATTTGAAAAAGCTTCCTGGATGGGAAGCGAAACATCTTTCAACTTTGAAATAAAGTCTAGTGGATTGTTTTTTTAACTTTTTTGGAACAAAAAATGTATTATGTGTGGGTTTCGATTTGGGTTATATCAGATAAAAACTGCTTTGGTTTCACAATTTCTACTTGTCCAATCCCAGAATAATGATTTTATTTTTTTTTTATTTGTTTATAACTGTCTTTAAAGGTTCCAGTGCATTAATTTTCCTTAATTTATACAAGAAGGAGCAATTTCCTCAAAAAGGAGAACGAGGATATAACAGTTTACCAAAGCACCCAGCAACAGAAGCTATATTTCTGAGACCTGTTCTTTGATAGGATGAACTGATGTTTAAGTGTTCAGCTGTGATGACTATTGCTACACTTTGGTAAAAGAAAGAGCAAAGTTTGTAAGCCTGAGGGCACTATTCTACTCTTTAGTACCGGGTTGGTGGCATCATTGTGTGTGGGTGTTTTGCTGCAGAAAGGAACTGGTGCATTTCACAAAATAAATGGCATGAAATTCAATATTAGAAAATACTAAAGCTAAATAATAAAACTTGGAAGTAAATAACCATGACAAATGACAATCACAATGACCTAAATAATGGCTTATGGCCAATGAGCTGAAAGACTTCAAGTGGCCATCAGAAAGCATTGATCTCAGTCGTAGTGAATATTTTATGGGAAGAGTGGAACACAGTGTATGAGCAAGGCAGCCTCCAAACCTGACTCTGTTCCCCATATTTCCCAAAATTATATCAAACTAGTGTGAAATACTTATGGAAGAAAAAACAAAACAATAACCCCAAGTCAAACAGTCCCCAGGATAATGAGGGGGAGATTTTAGATTTTCTTTGCCAACTTTCACAAAAAATAATTTATGAATCCCACCCTCATTATCACGAGATTAACTAAATAACGGGTGTTTCTTACTGATCTCTCGAATAACATCTGATTTAGTTTCAGAAGGTGTTTAAAAATGTTCTATTTTTATTAAAGCTACGTGATATCTTGTTTTAACTTTTTTTGTATATTTATAGATGCTTTCAATATTGACCTGATAAAAGCTTCTAGTGCTTAAGGTAGATTCTCACCTAAAAAACATCCTAAATTATTGGTACCACTTACATGCATATTTATACATAGTCAATATAAAAAGTTTAGCACATCAAAAAGGTCATTTAGTGAGACGATTAAACAACTTTAAGTATGCATATATTAGAGCGCATCCCGCCTGCAGATAGATGCTCTCGGTTTTCTCTTTGTATGTGTCAGTTTCGCTCACATTCACAGCAGCTGTTATCCTTCACTCTCATACACTAACCTTTTTGTCTGAAACTATAATCTAGCCTGCTGGAAGTAATGGGAACGTGTTTTTCTGTCAGCCTTGTTTCAACTGAAAGTCAAATAAACCTGTATTTAATTCTCCCCTTCACTCTTACAACATAACAGGCCAAATCTTCTCTCTTTCTCCAGTTGGTACAATAGATGCTTTACCTTCCTCTCTCCTCCATTCTCTCTCAGTCTTCCTCAGTGCAAGCTATGACATTGAGGAAATGCAATGTGATGTATTGCGGTGAATAATGTATTCTGCAAGGATTGTACAGAGTGCGTAGAGCAGATGGCAGCAGGTTGATCTCAATGTGTGTGTGTGCTTTTAATGATGACAGTGTGTATATGCGTAGCTTGTAAGTGTGTGTGGGTGTGCTCACCCAGAATGGGGGAGGGGAATGAGAAGAAGAAGGTAGGGAGGGGCGTTGGGGGTTGGTTTATGTATGTCTATGTGAGCCTCCTTTGTGAGATAAAACATGCAAATGGTGGATTATTTTAATGCAGTTTTTTTTTTATAGAGCCTAAAGCTATAATCCTTAAAGCATTTGAAATGAAAACAGTGTATGTTTTCTTTCAAACTCTCTCTATGACTCCTTTTTTATTTATTTTTTTTAAAAGCAGTTATAGGTATCTGCCTTCACCAGCTGTCGAGGAATGGGATACTGTACAGGGAACTTTAATTTGTGTCCGATATAATTACAGTTTTACCCATGATTACATCTGGGATGGACTTAAGCCAGTCTAAATCTTAAATTCTCTAGAACGATTGGTTAAAATAATTAAGAATATAGCTAAATTACCTTTGCTAAGTGTTGAACTACAGATATTAAATTTGCACACTTGAACACACTTAGTGTTATGAATGTAAGAACTCCAAAATAAAAGGTATACAACTGCAGCTGCACACTTGGCAACTGACCTGTACCACTGCAGCAATATGCAGCACTGACATAAGACCAGAAATGTTTTTTCTCTTTCTTCCAGAACTACAGTTAAAACAAGCAAACATAAATTAACCACATACTTCTTGCCATTTGCCAGTTTACTTATTTAATAAGAAAAATCTCTGTAAATATTGTAGAAAAATTCCGAGGAGAAAGAGTTTAACATCTTTTTTTCTTCATATCAGAGATGCAGAAGAAGAAGAGAGCAAATGTGTTTAAGTTTGAGAGAGCTGATTTGTCTCTTTGGGATAGTTGATATTGTAAAACATGGCCCAGAGCAATTCATTAGTGGTAAATAATTGAGAGACTCAGTATACTGCGAAGGTGAAATGGCTGTTATTATTTTATAGAGTTTGTTCTTGGGGGCTCTTCAATTTAATTTTTATTAAAAATGCACAAGACTTTGTGTGAATGACTCATTTGAAAGATTCACAATGGCTGCTAACGACTATCTGTCCTTGGCTCATTGTTTTCGAGGTCTTTTAAAGTGTTTTTCTGCATCATTATAAATTCTATTCCTGCTTTCTTTTTAAGGGTCCGTTTTATGAAGGCTGTTACTTTATTTTCATGAGTTCTGCTTTATTTGAGGCAATTAAGCTGCACAAGCAGCAACATGATTCTAGCTCATTTCTCTTCAAATCTGCCAAGGAAAAGTATGTATCGAACATATTGTAGTTCATAAAACATGAAGACTTCTCTTGAGCTGTTTGCCAACAATATCTCATAAAAATAACCCCTCCTTTAAATCTTAAAATTATCTTTTAGAACATTAATGTTCCTTTTTCAGACCCTCACCTCCTTAGTGGTGATGAGAGGTGCCAATTTCCAACCAAACACAATGTAAACTCTAAATAGGTTGTTTTTTGATCTCGTCTGACCAGACTTTACTCTTCCAAGCTTTTGTCGTTCTTCATGAAAATGTTAAAAGGCTTTTGCTCACTTTTTCTTTAGCAGAGGAGTCTTAAACAGTGGGGGCGTGCACAGAGGTTATAATTCCAGTCTTTCTCTAGGACTCTGTGAGTGGTTCTAATTTCTCAAACAGCTATTAAAATGACTATTTCGTCTGTTCTATTGAAAATCTTGCAAGGAACCTCTTACAAGTTTTCATAATAGTGCCCAGAAGTAAGTTTCTGGTTCTGAGAGCTTCTTGATAGAGATTTTTGACATAGGACATCTAAAGGCCTTTGATGTCCAACTGATAGAAATTTGGCCAGATTGTTTCCCAAATACTGTCAGAATATAGTAAATTTTTTTCTTTATCTCCCTTTTTAAATAGCTTTTTATTTTGCTGCTCAACATTTATATCAATGCCATTCCAAGTTATACATATGGATTATAGAGCAGTTTGTCTTTACTTCTTTGTCAGTGTTAATTATTCGGGTTTCCATCGGATCTCCATCTTGGGTTTATTTATATAATTAGGCCCATCAGCATAAAAATAAGAAAGATGTGTTTAATATTCATTTTATGACTTAGGTAAAATATGTATGAGTAAATTAAAAATGGTAAGAGCAGATTTGTACATAAATAAAACAACACCATTCTTTGGATGTTTATTAAGCAAGCCTATAAAATGGACCTGAGGTTAAAGTTCTATACACCAGCATCAATCTATCTTTGACAATTTCTTGACAACGTTTTGTTTCTTCTGATAACTTTTTAGAACGGTAAGTTTTTCATGGGGTTTTTGAGGCTATCACTTTAACATCTTACACGTGAGGGGGAGCTTTGTGTCCTTTTTTTTTTTTGTGGTTTTTATGGCTGCACATTTCAGCTAAGGACCCTTTTCTCAGAAAAAAAAAAAAAAAACAACCTTTCACCTTTTCTTTTTGGTTTTCCGGTGATGCAAGTTAAAGGCCAGAGAAGTTTTTATTTAACATCTACACCCACTCGCCACCACGTAATAACCAAGAAATGGGGGAGTATCTGAAGGTCTAATAGGTTTTTCTTAGTAAGGCTCTGTAATAACATGATGGTTTTAGACTGTGGTCTGTGCTTTAGACTTAAGGGCTGTTTGTCCTTAATAACCAAACTATTGAGATGTCTGTATGATCCTTACACTCGTGGGTGGACTGTCCTTTTTTAGTCATGCTAGAGGTAAAACTTAAAGGGCTGACAGTTATGTCTGACTCTAAACCAAACTATTTCAGTTTTTGGTGAAGTGAGACCTAATGACAGTTAGAAGAAGATCCCTGACCACCATACAGCTCAAACTACAGGAGTTGGAGTTCATGGGATGGAGGAAGTTTTAAAAACACTTTTTTGAGAACTTTCTTCTGTTTTAGCTTGGAATGATGTTTTAAAAGCCACACATGCAACCTTTAGATGTGTCCCAGGCCCGACATACCTGAAACAACTCACTGAATTACCTCCATAATATGCAATGAAGCTGTACAGTTTTTATTGGCTATATAACTAATTCAAACTTCACTTTAAAAAAACATATAACATATTTTTTCTTATACAACAAGATCTGGTACACCCATAACTACTCAAGTTGTTTAAAAGTAAAATATATATTTTGGCTCAAATTTTGAATGGACTTAAAGGAACTTTATTAAACTCTCTGTATTTTAATACAGTATGGAGTACTAAGACTTGAAAAACTGTTTTTTGCTTGATTAGTCAAGTTATCTCCTTTTAGCAACCAGTCCCCTCAGTGCGGTGTTTGTATGTCTGGTTTTTCCTGCTCAAGAAAACATGGTAGATGAGCGATTGCTCCTCCTGGCACATGTACGAAAATATTAACATCTATCGGAATCTTATGATTTGACCCATAGTTATCACTATGATCAACAGATTGGCAACGTATCTTTAAATGAGTCATAAAGTCACAAATAGGCTTTGATAATGTTGGAAAACGGCAGTGATTTCTATTTCTTAATGTTGTGTTTTGTCGTAAGCTTACGGTTGGTGTGGTATACGCCCTCCTAGGTTTAGACAGAATATTAGGTACAGAGGAAAAAGCCATACAGATGGTATAATGGCTTCAAGTACTGTGTTAATGCATCTAATTTCTGTGCATAATGTTCATTCATCATGCATAGTCTTTAGACAGTCTTGGTTGAATTCCAAAGCTTCAACTTCTTCCTGTCTGTTGTCTGTCTCTTTTTTCTTTGTATGGTCAAAGTTTCCTTATGAGCACTTGAAAAATGAATGAGGGTTCCACAGTAACTTTGAGAGAGACCGATGCTGTGCTTCATATTAACTGTGAAGTTAATATGATGGTAACTTACTTCTTTTGATCTCATCGCCAGGTAGATGTGGAAGCTCTGAAAAAAAATCTTCTTAATCTATTTTCTCCTGCATATTAGTTTCCTTTTTTTGTGTTTCTTGCTTGTTTTCTCAACCCAACACATCTTATGACCCTCTTTAATTTTTTTGGCCTCCTTGGTTTGGTTTCATTGTTCAGTTCTACTATTGGTTTGACGTGTTTGGTGTAATAAGCTTGTCAGTGTATGTAAAAGAGTGGGGCAGCATGCATGTGGGCATGGACATGTTCAGGGGGCGGAGAGGGTGTCAGCTCATTAACCTCCTTGTTCCCTTTGCAAAGCCCTGCATATAATCTGTGTTAGTCTTGTGTCATTACTCCTCCCCCCCTGCATTCTTTAGCTGGGAATGACTAGAAAGAAAAGCAAATGGCAGAAGAAGAGAAGAAGAGGGAAAGGCTCTTAACAAATGCCCCTGCTTTTACCTTGCAAAACTAAAGCCCACACATCTGTTTCCTTCCCTACTCTTGTCTTTTCTTTCTCTTTCTTTACCTGCTGTCTGTCTTTCTGACCACAGGCCCAGTACAGTGTTAGGCTTCGCACTGCCCCCCCTTCAGGCATCAACCCATCTAGGAAAAGACTGGCCATTGCTATGGTGAGCTACGGTAGCTGAAACCCCCATTTTTTCAATAGCGTTCACTAATAGTAGTGCTCATTGAAGCAAATGGAGTCTGAATAGATTCTCGAAAAGGAATTTATTTCAGACAGACAATTTCAAGCAATTTTGACAAACAACAATAAATAAATAAACCAAATACACACAAAAAGAGACTGGGGAACATCAAACCAAGCCAAACTCCAAATTTCAAGGTAATTAAATTCACCTGGACATAAATAGAAACAAAACATTCCACCGAATAAACCTATCGGTATATATAGCCAGAGAACTGACATCAATTAATAGAGATTGTCTCAAAAGGGGTATGAAGAAGTAAAACTTTATTTTCATACCCCCTCGATTCTTCATCTTTAAACGTTCAAAAAGTTTCCGTTATTCACTGGGATTGAAATGAACATATAGGAATTTCATATTGTAAGAGAATGAACTATACCTACAAAGTATAGGGTTTTTAATCCAACTATTGTTAAGCAAGAAACCAGACAAACTTGGATATCTATAAAAAATGTATGTGGTGAATAATTCACTAGTCTGCATGTGTAGCAATGAGCATATACAGTAATATAGAAGTGTTTCCTTAAGTCCAGACTCCAGTCCAGGTCCACATTGAACTGTATCCAGTCTTACCCCTCCACCACCCACATTTTTTTTTACTTTAAAGGAATAGTACACCCAAAACATGATTAGCCTTCATTTTCTACTCACCCCCATGCTGAATAACACTCTGGAGTACTTTTTTGATATCTCAAATGCATCTGGAGATCTGGGAGGCTTCTTGCTGTCTGCTGACATTCAAATAATGGAGGTCTATGGCGCCCGAGGCAGAAAGGTCCATAAAAGTCCACAAAAAATGTGTCAATATTCCTCCATACTGCTCGTCCAATGTATTCCAAGTGTCCTGAGTGGGTAGCATCCAGAATTTACTCGAAACAAAGTCATTTAGAATGTTTTTAGAGCATAAACAGTAGTGTATAGGATTTCCTGAAAGCGCGCACATACGCGTTCACGACGCTATGGAAGCCGGCAGACCAAACCAGATGAAAGTGCACATTCAGCGTCTGCTCTGCCAATAATGCAAGCGTAGAAGAAGAAATGTGCTGTTTACCTGTGCAAAGAAAGAAACAACGAAAGAAAAATGTCTGAGGACTTCAGTGTTGAGGAAGAGCATGAGTTCTTTGCCGAGCTGAATGCGCTGGTTTGGTCTGCCGGCTTCCGTAACGTCGTGAACGCGCATGTGCGCGCTTTCAGGAAATCCTATACACTACTGTTTATGCTCTAAAATCATTCTAAATGACTTCGTTTCGAGTAAATTCTGGATGCTACCCACTCAGGACACTTGGAATACATTGGACGAGCAGTATGGAGGAATATTGACACGTTTTTTGTGGACTTTTATGGACCTTTCTGCCTCGGGCGCCATAGACCTCCATTATTTGAATGTCAGCAGACAGCAAGAAGCCTCCCAGACCTCCAGATGCATTTGAGATATCAAAAAAGTACTCCAGAGTGTTGTTCAGCATGGGGATGAGTAGAAAATGAAGGCTAATCATGTTTTGGGTGTACTATTCCTTTAACGCTCATCTTAAGCTCAGCAGCACCAGAGGAAGAGACTGGTTGGTGTTGTGCTAGTTATGAAAATAAGATGATCAAAATCAGATGATTAAAGTAGAGTTTACTTTGTGAAACTGAACACAACCATTTATGTACATGAAAACAGAGTGGATGTATTGTTAGCCCTGTCAGTGCCCGATCGGTATCTGAAGCACAGTCCATACCATCAGCTCTTTTGCACATGTGTCTCGACAAGAAACGTCTGGATCATCATTGAAAAAAGTAGTAACACTAACAACATAGCTTATTTCTATTCTGAGTTATAAACCCATGCTGAAGAACATAATGTAAAATGTTGAGAATGATTTTGCTGAGAGAAGCAATGCTTTAACATGATTTCCATTGCTTGTCTAATGTCATCACCACCGATGCTCAGCTTCAGCTAAGTATGTGACGGTTTCTGTCGATATTTTTAAGTTATTTTTATAGTATGCACTATATACTTTACAAGTACAGTGAAATAAATGCATAAAACATAAAATAACCACAATTATTTGCAATATATAAAATAAAAAGTGCCCTGTTGGGCGTACGGTAGGGATCGTCCATATGGGACAGATTGGGTACAAGCAAGCAATGAAACAGAAAGGATGTAATTTAATTCTCTCCGGAAAGTTGTTATTTACTTTATAAATGTTGTAGTTTAGTACTCTTTTTATAATCAAGTATAGAAACATGCACTTTTTGTACTGTTTCTTAAAACACATTGCAGATCTGATTTTCTTTTGGCTGCACATGCTCAAATAAGCTGATTGTGTGGATTGTGCTTCCAGCACTGATCAGTTATTGGCAAGCTTAGCACTACAGCAGCTAATATCCTCAACAGAGAGCTGCATGTTTACCCAAGATAATTTGAAGACATATAAGCCAGCTATTACATGGCTTCAGAAATAAATGATAAAATTATGCACACTTGGTAGGAATGATTTTTGAAAATGATTAAATCTATAAAACCCAAGAACAGGTTATGAGCCTTAAAACTTTCCAGAAACAGTTTGGACTATTACGTATTGGTCACTGTTGAAACAAATAGTTGCTGACTTGTATTTGTTAAGGACAGTGTGAAGGCAAGCCTCACTTCTGAAGAATTGTGCATGATTTTGCTTAAATTATCTGTTTGTGAAACCCCTTTATACAATTGGCCAAACCAAAAAATAGTGTCGCTCCTTCAATCTTTGTATTTTTACTAAGCATCCAACAAAACTTTCAGTTATGCTTGAAATTTCATATTTATAATTTTTTTTCTGTCATGTTCTTTTAAAAAAAAAATCCAAAATTTTGATTGGCTTGATTTCAAATAGAAAAAGTATTGAATCATATATTGGAAACTTTTTTTCATATACGTTTTATTTTCATACAGCTGTTTTACAGGAATTTACACATATCAGAAGTGTGTAATTAGAGGAGTGTGTGAAAAAAGGTGCAAAAAAAACGCCTCTATGGTTGTTACAGTAGAAACTCACTCCATGCAGAGAATAAATAGCTTGAATCTTAATGTACTTTTAAATAGTTTCGATCCATTTCAGTCCATCTGTTGGAGAAGTATGCCTCTGATCTTGACATGTGCAGACTGAACTCCCTAATTCAGGATAGATGAAAAACATTCAAATAAAACATCTAACATTTCTAATCTCATATGTATTATGACACATTTAGATATGGTATTTCTGTTCTAAATATAGGCACTTAAATGAGTTTTAATTTCTCATTTGACTCATCAGCTAACTTTGCATCTTAAGCATCTGTTAACTGACTCTTTGTTACTGTCGTCATGCTGTGGCAACAGTTTGTTTGTTGCTTTTCTGTGAATTTTTTTCCGGCCAAAATTCTGGTTTTATGGGTGTATTATAATTGTTCAGAGCAGTGGTGTCTCATATTGTGGTGTCTTAAGTATTCAGAGATCTATTTTTTCCAAATAAATAAATTTTTACAATTTATATTAGACTTGCATAGCAAAGTTTTCTGTTCCCAAGTTTGTCTTTGACTTAAAAGCCGCTGGATATTCTTGGCCCTTCTTTATTATATTTAATAAGAGCCCATTGTGGCTAGTAAGAGAATTATAATTTGTGTTGTATGCAATATTTTTGTATAATGTGAAGAGATTTTGTGTTATCTTGTGAGCTGCAGGATTAAGTTATTTGTTGTCTCACTCAAACGTAGTATTGCTTCTTTTCTATTCTTTGTCGCATATTTAAAATGAGGACACCCTTAGACACAGACTGATCCATTTACTTCGCATGTAATGATTCAATATTGTCAGAACTGTCAAACATGACACTTTTTTTTTTTGGTTTTGCTTTTGTCTATTTTATTCTGTTTAGAGCACCATATTACAATAAGATATCTAATTATAAGCTGAAGGAAGCCAATCGTTGTAATGTTTATTTGTTTTTCTTTTTCTTTTTTTCCTTTTCCTGTTAGAGTTATCTGATGATTGTGGTGAGCAGAAGCAAATGGCAGGGGTAACATGACGTTCACCATGCCCTTTATCTTCTCTCATCACCGTTTATCCTCGTCAGTTAGAAGTTGCTTGTGTACTCCTAGATCCCTCTGAAACTGTAACTTCTTGCAGCTCTTAAAGAACTAATTGTTTTTTTTTCACATAGAGCTGTGCTACTAAAGCCTTTGCTGTTAAGCATAGCACCTGCTGGACCCACCTACTAATTGCATTTGATGTTAATTTGACTGATGCCAACAAAGCACGTCCAGCACTACTGGGGTCCATGAAGGCTACCACAGCATGATGGTGGAGGCCATGCGGGTTGCACTTTGGTTTTGTAAATTTCTTTCTTCTAAACCTTTGTGCTTACACGTGGCTCACTGGATGGTTGTGACCTCTTTTGCACTCTTCCTGAATTGCTGCAGAGGCAGAATGATGTCGCCAATGATCCGCACTGTAACTTGTGCTCACTTTAAATGCAGCAGCCACACCTCCAACAACAAATCAATATGCACTGAAGTCTAAATGGAAGAGTTGGTGGTTTGGTTCATCGCTATAGAATTCACCGAAACATAAACAATGTGAAAGCACAATGCTTGCATCAAAGTCATGTTTACTATATAAAAAACATAAATTATTCAAATCTCATGTTAGGATTATGTTGAGCTTATTGCATGGTAAGATGTTTTTTACAGAGTAAGGTCCTTCTGACAAATGATCAATTGTGAGTGGAAACTTATGAACTGCACAGCTTTATGTCTTCAAAAATAAAGCTGATGGTGTGGGCAGTTGTGTGGGACTAACATTAACAATATTCTCGAATTTGCATAGGAAGTTTCATCCAAACCAATTCTTTTTTAATATAACAATGGCTAGTGTATGAACTGCCAGTGAGCCGGCTTAGAAAAATATGTAAAGGTAAGCACTGTGTTTGTTTACACCTTTAAGCTTTAAGCCTTCAAACTAAACATATACATAAATTTGTTTGGGAATATTTCTAGTTGCATAAAACACACCCAGTAAAGGTGTGGAACCTAAATAACAGACGCTTAGATTTTTGGTTTCCATGCATTACATGAATTCCACCGTATGGCAAGCCTATAAAAGACTTAAATAACAAATAATGGCATGGCCTCCATCCTTTCATGGCCTAACCCCTTTTGAGAACATGTGGGTCATTCATAAACAGAAAATAGGAAGTGTTACATCTCACTTAACGCTGCCTAAAAGGCTTGGAATGCTGATAAACAAAAAGTTCACCATCAATCAAGAAGTTGACTGAATCTTTTATAGAGTGGCTATAATAATCACTAATCATTTTGAAATTTCAAAAAAATTATTTTGTATATTTGTGTACTTTTCTCACTTTATTGGGTACAAATTAATGAGATAAGAATAATAGTGACCCAATAGTTGAACAACCATAAATATTCTATATAAGCCAAGTCCTTGCTTTATTTTCCTTAGATATGCAAGGTTGAGGTTAAATAACATTTTGGTTTACCTTAAAGCACCAAAGAAGTAAATGTATCCTTAAATAATACAACTTGTCTAATATTGATGCTACCTACATTATTCTTTATTTACTTACTTCTTATATTATCTCGTGTAACAGTGTCATTGCGATGTAAGGTCAATATGCAATAGTCTTACGGGGCTATTAGTAAATATGCCTTAATCCTTCACTGAATCATTATTTTCTCTGTTAAAGGCAAAAAAATATTTTTAGAATTTATTTACACATTATTTAAATCTTAAGAAAAACACAAAATGAACTGAGAAAATCTCTGAACATTCTAACAGCCAATGACTCGTGTGTGCAGATAAACTGTCATCCGTTTAGATTTTTATCCTTTTGTGAACCGTTGTAGAGCCGAGTTCAAGGTGGAAACAAAACCTTTTTTTGGCAACCCACATGCCCCACACTCCCACCTCGCACTACCTCTCCATATTCTCAATCTCCACTTGTATCTCTTTTCATCTCTGTTTCTGACTGTTGGCTCTGTTTTGTGGTTATTCCAGCACATCAACAGCAAACTGGATAAGTGAGAGCTCTGACTTTTTTTTTTAGTTTTTATTTTGCTGCTGCGTATCCCAAGGCAAAGGTAGAACCGGAAGTGGTAGACACTTTTTTTTCTAACTTCATTTCAGTATGCTTCTTTTGCCTTGGAGCTGATGAATGATTTTGCGCCATATTTTCTGAGAAATTGGAACTAAGTGAGACTGTTTTCTCAGAGTTATACTAATTGTGGTACACTGCTGTTTTTTTATTAACAATTCTCACATATTCTTTTTTTTTGTTTTTACCCAAAATTCTTTTACTCAATTTTTAGAAGAATATAATCTAACCGATCTATTAAAAATGGAAAATTAGCAAATGTTTTCTAAAGATGTTTCTGTAATGCCTGTGGTCTTTATTCAGTTATCCTGCAAGGAAATGCGGATAACAGAGAAGTCATGTAGCAAAGGTCACAAAGTCTGGACTCAAACTACAGATAGTTAAAGTTCTAGTAAGTCATGTGCAACACTCCTGAGCTATGAATATGTATATAACTTGCTTTGAATTTCAGTTCCGTAAAAGAGAAATCACACAAAGCCAAAGGAGCAGTAATAGATATTGTAACACTGTTGCCATGCCTGTAAGTGCTGCGGTCTGCCACAACCAAACTTTTGGTTATTCCCTGCAGAAGAATTGATGCCCCTTAGTCAACATTGTTTCCAACTGAACTATGGCTTCATAGTTGCCCTAGTAGAGCATAGAGGCTAAAGTAAAATCAACAATTAGTTGAACAGCTTCCTCTGACATTTTTTTAGGATTAAAGAAAACCTGCAAATACAAAAATCCGACCAACACACAAACAGATGATAATTGTTGTAATCAGAAAGAGAGAGATGCAAAGTGAAAACATGCTGGAAATACAAAAACTGCTGCAAATGAGGGTAAGAACTAAAACACGTGCTAGGGGAAATGCTGCAAGTATCAAAGCAACGGAATTTTGATAAAAGCTGCAAACTAGCTTTGCGTTATGGAAGCGCTTCAGAAGACTCTGACAAGTCAATCAACTCGCATGTGGTCAGATTCTTTAAGCCGGGCATACACAGTGTGATATTTTCAATCGTTGCATGCAGCTACTGCTCACACTGTACGACGAAACCAGAGCGTTTCAAATTTCACAGCTCACGATATATGTTTTCACACTGTGCGGCCACAACGGTCGACTGGATTTCAAACGTCTTTGATTTTTCTCCCAACCTACAATTCCTAATCGGGAGGTGGTCGTGAGCGGCTCATTGCCCCTCGTTACCCCCTGTAAACTACGTGACGCACGATCAGGCTGAAAGTTTGACAGATCGAAAGATTGTCACGCGGCTGGAGAATTGGCCTGAAAAGGGCACAAAAAATAGTACAGTGAATGCCTGTTTGAAATAAATATACTTTTTTCACTCCACATGTACTCTGTAAGGCATTTTGTATATGCTTTTGCAACAGATCTGTCTCAAAGGTATAGTGAAGGATGTTCTTTTTCCAGGTGGATCATCAAAATAAGTGGTCGTCTTAATTATCAATCATTCTGGTGATATGTTTACGTAAGGCAGTCCTAGGTTCTCGTCCCAATTTTCACTTACCGGTGGTGAGTCTGGCAAATTGCAAATCTTTTTTTGGGAAAGTAAGTTTGGATGATAGATGCAAACAGCAACTTTTAAACAGAGCGTGCACGAGGAGAAATTGGCACGTGCATTTTCTTGCACAAATTTAATAAGCGTTCCCTCTCGGGACCAGGTACAGGGTTGCATATGTGCATTATTTTATAAAGTAGGGAGGGCAGGTTTTTTTTTTTTTCAAAACGTCACGGAAATCCTCCACTATACCTTTAAGTCTGGTCCCCATATGCGTTGATGATTGTCTCCCCCTTGTGGTCCGGAGCCTCTTCAATTATGTGAAGGTAGTTTACATTTTTTCTTACAGTTTTTGTTACTTGCAGCATTTTTTCTTTGAGTGTGTTGTGTGTTAGCATCATTTATGTATTTGAAGGTTTTGTTTTTGCAGGGTCTTTTTACTTTGCTCCTATCTATTTTCGGCCATCCTTTGCAGCATTTTTCCTTCGCATGTGTTTTGTGTGTTTGTTAGTTTAATATTTCAGTTTGCTACAATCCTCTTTTGTTTGCTAGACTTTTTGAATTTGCTGTGAATTCATACATTTGCATGGGGTTTGCACCCCTCAGCCACAGCAGTTATTGATGCTTTTCTATGTTCTTGTGAAAAAGTATCAGATGTGTACCACTCCCTTCCTTTAACTTTATGCTGTACAACTGAGCAATTTACATTTAGTGTTGTTTATTTTGTAAAATGTAAATAACTTTATAAGCAAATGTTAAGAAAGCGTTCTCTAGGTAACTGATCTTTGGTAGTATTGCAGAAACTGAATGTTGTTTTAACCTTCATTATGATTACTTTTTATACTATACCACCCAACATTGTGTTCTAGTAGAATGAAATTCATTTACAGCATTAGACTTGCAATGCTTTCAATGGGATCTTAAATGGAAACACTTTAAGGCTGCATTTATGTTGATGTTTGGTCTCTGTCTCTAAGAGAATGATGATCAGCTTTCTTCTTTTTTTAAGATGTCATGAGCTTAACGTGCTAATTGTAAATTAACCAATTCTTGTGTCCATATAGTTCGCTCAAATCCAACATATCTTGACTTTTTACACTTTTAAGGGGTTCATCTTATTTCCTAAAAGCAGAAAAGTTCCATGTAGGAATTAAGCTTCTGATCAGTAAATTGAAATCAATCAAAATCTACCTGTAGGATGCAGATGTTTTTCCAGGTATAAACACAATATAGGGCTTTTATTTGCATAAAAAAATTACATTGTTGATAAATTGGGGCCACATAAGTTACTTGATGTTGGTACAATAGATACGACCCCAGTGGTGCTGCGGCTGTGCACAAACTAGTAGTGTGACTTTGGTGTGAACACGGTTGTGTGTGCAGGATCAAACTTTCACACCCAGGAAGAGGCCCTGTTTCCCTTATCTAACGACAACAGAGCATGTGTCGCCATGGCCACAGGCTGTGCTTTTTATGGACTTTGTGTGGCTGTGTGTGTGTGTCTTTGTGTGTGCATGTGCATGCTTTTCCTCAATGTGTATATATGTGTGCCATGTACATTGTTTGCCCATGTTCATTGTTTGCTTGGGGCGTGGTGCAATACCAGATTTGTTACTGTAGCCTTTCTACTCAGTCTATTTCTGCATACTCCCAATGCAACTGTGTGAATTGATGGTTCTTTCTTTCTTTCTTTCTTTCTTTCTTTCTTTCTTTCTTTCTTTCTTTCTCTCTCTCTCTCTCTCTCTCTCTCTCTCTCTCTCTCTCTCTGTCTCTCTTTATATATGTCTCTCTCTTTTTTGCCCCTATACCTTATAGTATGTTTGTTCCCCCACCCGAAATATAGGTGTGTGTGTTTGTGTGTCCCTGTCTCTCCTTCCTCATCCATGTTGGGCTTTGAACCAGCAGTGACAAGTTGGGCAACATCAAAATTTTGTGGCGCACATTGTCTCAGGTTGGGGTTTGTTAGGTCTCTTCTACAGCTTAATTGAACAGAGAACTGGAGGGGAAAGAGTGAGATGTAAGGAGAGAAATGAAAAGAAGAGGGAGGAAGATGGGGAAGATGAGGAAGAAGGGTGCTCAAACAGGCATACATATTGCATGAGCCCCCACCTCCTCCTCCACCACACCCCTTCTCCTTGCAGAATGGCTGTGTACTGTTCTGGGTTTATTAATTCCGCTCGGTGAGAGAATTATTTTTAGAGACTTGGTTTACCGGCAAAGGCTTTTAAAGTCACACCTACTACAAATTCTGCTTATAGATTTTCTCTTATTAATTCAAAAGTTCAGAAAGTTGGTAGTGGTTGCTCTTTGGATTGATCATTTTTGCCAGCATCACAGACTATAAACGTGTTAATTAGGTAAAAACAAAAATTCTTAGTTGTTGCACCTTGCTACATGAGTTTTATTGAGGTAAATCTACATTATTATTTTCAGAGACTAAATGATGGCCTCCAGTGGTGCTGGGGGCCATCATGCTAATATGCTCATATGTTGAAGATGGAGCACTGGTAAAATGTATTTGCTCCTTTATAGATTTCTGCTTTTTGTTGTTTTTTATGTTAAGTTTTAATGTTGTAGATCATGAGCTTATGTTACATAGAAATATAGCCTGAGTAAATAAACATTGCACTCTTCAAATGATTTATTTTATTAAGGGGAAAATTATCTACTAACGATGGCCTATCTGAAAATGTCCCTTTGTCACATTGGCAAGTTCCCTAAATAATTACATTTGATTTACCACTGCTTTTCAAAACCTTCAATATCATTGCCAAACTCAGTCCTTGTTACTGCCTGAAACAAAATTAATTAATCTTAAAAGCCTGCTTTTTTATAGTATTAGGTAGGTATGATCTAAAGCAACCCATCATGTTCCAGTCTAAAACCATTATAATTAGGATTGCTGCACTTTAGTCAGTCTGGCTTTACTATTGTAAACATTATATATATAAAAAAGTTTATATCTAAGAGAAAAGTAATTGTTTATTTAATAATTTTATAGATTTGTTTTGCATAAATAATAGCTGTGCAAAGAATGCAATTCCTTTCTTTTTTGACTTATCATAAACAGTCTGATTTAGTTTGAACATCACCATTTTCTTGCAGTCCAAAAAACTTTCCATTTGGCCTCTGGATTTTTTTTCAAATTCCCAATTCATTCTTTCTTATGGGAGCCCTTGATAAAGATCTTTGGATATTTTCTTGTTGAAATTTGATTATCAGTATACATTTGCCTTATTTTGATGACCTGATCTCTCGACTTAAAGATTTTAAAGAGGTGCTTTGATGGATCCAGATGTTTGTAACCTTTATACCTGAGAGGAACAGGAAGTCATAGACTTATAATTATACACTTCCCATCTGTAAAATGGGGTTCGTTGGAATTTTACAGGAAGCACCATATGTGACATCTGGCTTCTGTGATTTTTCACTGTGACAATATAATCCTGGAATGAAAGAGGATTTGATTTAAGGTTTTAAAATAAGTATCATAGCTGAGTTCTTGATGCCTTAAAGCTGTGCTGTATTTCCATTATATCATCACTTTCAGGGTGCTTTCATGCAGCTTCACCAGTGATCGGCCTTCTAAAATGTAGAAATTTCACATCGTCGGTTGGCACGGTTCGCTGTCACACAGGATTTTTAGATCCAACCTGTATTTGAACTGAACATTTTAAGGGCAGCATTTCTCCACAGTTTTGCTGATCAAGAAGGAAAAGAAAGCACAAAGATGGTCATCTCCCTAATTGGGTTTCTGCTACTACTCTGGGGTAGTTGTGCACCTCTTCACTAATCCATTTAGCCCTATGAGAAAGTTTCAAACTGTGTTGTCTTCAGTTTTAAGATGAGATAGGACTCCCAACAGAGAAATTCATTTTGAAATTTCTCCAATGAGTTGCTCTTATACAATGTTTTTTCCTCCTGCTTTATGTATGCTCGGAAGAGCCTGCAGTCAGACTACAAGCAAAAATACAGAAACAAACATTTTGTAATACCTCATTATTTTTAGGGCTACAATTAACAATTATTTTGCAAATCGATTAATCTGCCAATTATTTTTTCGATTAATCGATTAATAATCGGATAGCAAAAAGTTCTTTAGAGAAGACCTACAAAATTAAACCAGGAGAAACTAAAAGTTTTCCACTTTAGGAGTTCTGGATGGAGGAGAACAGATTTTTATCTTAAATGCAAAATGTTGACATGCTTTTTTGTTTTTTTATTTTGGTATAATTGCTGCTCAAGGTGTGTTACTCTGTCAGCTAAAGGCTTGTTTTAGAGTCTCTAAACTCCAGTTAATGATTAATTTGTTACTAAATTAGTTGCAATTATTTCAATAATCAAATAATCAAGATTAATCTGATTAATTGTTTGAGGTTTAATTACTTTAGATTCTTCCATTTGTAAAACTCCATTATTTATACAAACAGACACATAACTGGTTGTGTTTACATGTTTTCAAATGTTTTGGCCCCTTTAGACAAAGTTTTTCATAAGCTTGACATGATTTTTCTCTGTAGAGACTAAGTGGTGTAATGGTGGCATTACGCCACAAGCAGTTGATCTTCACCCTCTTCCACCTCCACACAAACAGATGTTGCCTAGAAGGCTTAGTGAGGGGCTTATATAGATTGTCCATCAATCAAATGCAGTCTTCAGTGGAGCCTCCAATCCTGTCATCATCAGTCTTACAGGCGACTCCTAGATGAAAGGATCCCAGCCTTATATTGCCCCATTAGAACTGTGTAAATATCACATGTTTTCCCTGGATGTGGTAGTTAGCATTACTTCTACCTTGTGGCTTCATTATTTTTGAAACACTCAACTTTGTCGATTATAGTGAGGCATGACCCAGTTCCCTGACTCTATCTTTTTTCCCTTTTCTCTTCTCTCGCTCATTTTCCTCATTCTCATTTTCCTCTCACACTGAATGTTGTCCTTTTTGTCATTTATTCATCTTGTCTCTCCACTCACTGCCTTTGCTTTGCTGTCATTCTTTCAACTTGCATCTGCATTACTCTCATCCTCTCTCCCTCTCATCTGTGCATTCTTTATTTCACAATTTGTCTCTCTTCCACAGCTTATTATTATTTTTCCTCTCTGTTCTTTCAGTACCCTTCTCCTCCCCCTTGCCTCCACCCTTCGTCTTCATGTTTTTGAATTCCTCACCACCAGCACCACGTGTGTCATGGATTGAAACATCGCAAGCAGTGGTCCCTGCTGAACAATTACTATGCAAAGCAATCCAAATAGAGATGTTTGCCGAAAACAACATGTGTGTAATTACTGCTTAATGAGGCCCTTGTCTCAGGCAGAATGCCCAATTAAGCTACCGATGAGAAAGCGATGCCAAGCCCCGCTGAAGAAAAAGAGACGGGCGAAGAGGGAAAGGGGGGAGGGTGTGTGATGGAGAAGTAACACTGGAAAGGTTGTAACAGAGGAAAAAGGTGGAGATGATGAGAACATGAGGACAATGAGTAAAAAGAAAGGAATAGAAGTAGGATAATAAAAAAGAAAAATGGGAAGAAGCAGAAGACAAAAAAGGGAGAAAGAGTAAAAGATATTCCCCTGTGGCTGAGCTGATAGCACTGAGCCAGCTGTAAATTGGCATTTTAAATGGAAGAGTGAGAAAGTGCATAGCAGCGTTGTTCAGATAAAGGGGCATAGGGAAAAAGCTTTACATTGGAATATATGAGCAGCCATGTTGAAGCACAAAATGGCTGACCTTTTTTCAGGACTGTTGTGGCCTTTCTTTTGATCATTGCATTGCCTGAAGTAAGCGATTAAATTGGTCCTGATGCATTTCTTCCCTTTCGAGTTTCAAAGATTTCCACCTGAAAAATTCACTTTGTGAAATGAACTTCTCTAAAAAGCTCCTGTGATGCTGTGGGGTTAAAATTACATTGTTCAGCCGCTACCATCTCTTTCCACATTAGATAATCTTTAAGAGGGTCTCTAAGTGGCTTTGCATCATATTAAAGTGGAGTATAATAGAATAAAATGGCTCAGAAGAGAACAAGAGGCTGTCATGTAGGAAAGAAAGAGTTCATTGCAAATTTGTGACCTAAGTCAAGATTGTTTGACCCTCGCTCTGCAGGTTAGTCAGATGATAAACCCTTCCATGCATTCTTAGAAATAGACTGTATCTATAGCTAAATTAGTCAGCATTCAGCTCCAGCAAATAAGTAGAAGTTACTTTGGATTTATTCCTTGAAATGTGGACGAGGCTTAGATTCACCATATATCCAGCTCTTGGCTCACTTTCATGTTTGCATATTTAGATGAATGTAAATGTAATCATTAAATTGCTCATGTGGATCCTCACTTGGGCTTTTCATGGCATGCATCATTAACGAACCGTTGCCTCAAGGCAAGAACTTGTTCCCCCTAACCTTTCATCTGCAATTATGTACAGTAATTTTTCTTTCTTACTGCTCAAATGTTCATTCACCGACTTTCGCTTTTCCTGCCTTCAAGTGCGGACATCAGATTTCACCCCCTAAGGGATTAAAGCTCATTACCGCCCATTAGGCTACTTATCTGGCTGTTGTTTTGAGCAGGTACATTTTATGATCCATTTGTATACTGCACCATCCTCCAAATAAAAACTATCCTTCTATGTATTAAACTCTGAAGAATGCAACATTGAATTACGTCAAATTTAATTGTCTTTAATCTTTGGTCATTTCATGTTCCCTTCTGTGTTTTGGTGTTTAAACTGACCTAAGTCACCATATAAGAGTTGACTCTATGTGACAAACAGTTCCAGTCAGATGTTTACGACCATGATTAACAAATGAGGAAAAAGTGAATACCTTAACGAAGTAATTACTAGCCAGATGAATAGACTAATGAAACACTGCGTCATTAAACATCTCAAAAAAACCATTGACTAATAAAAATAGCAGACATTAAAGAAATACTACAACATTTTTTTCGAAAGCGTACAAAAGCATGTATACTTCCTGCAGAGGATGAAGAGAGCCCACCTGCCCTCACCCATCCAGATGACTTATTACAAAAGCACAATAGATAGCGATCTGACCAGCTTTCTCACTGCATGGTGTGGAGGCTGCAGTTTCTCAGACTGGAAGAAAGCGAGAAGAGTTGTGAGAACTGCAGAGAAGATCATGGGGGCTCCTCTTCCCTCCATAAAAGACATTTCATCCCAGTGCTGCGTATCCCCAGCCTGTAACATCATCAATGACCAGTCACACCCCCACCATGGACTGTTCTCCCTGCTTCCCTCCTGGAAGAGGCTTTGCAGCATTCGATGCAGGTCCAACAGATTCTGCATTAGTTTCTTCTCCAATTCCATCAGACAGTTGAACAGTTGAAAAAAATCTCCAAATCATGTCACAGACCACACCAAACCAAAAATACAGCATATTTGCAACATATATATTAATGATCTGAACTTCCATATCAGTGCATTTTTTTGCATGTTTTTTTTCTCCAACATTTTTTACATTTGATCACTGCTGCACTTTATGGAATGGAAATGTTCCTTTACTCTCTGAAAATCTGTACTAAATGACATTTCGTTTTGTATAAACAGTGTATACTAAATGACAACAAAAGTTGTCTAAGTCTAAAACAAAAAAAAACGTAAATTTGTAAGCATTAAGTGGAAGACAATATCTTAGAAATACCTTTAAACGTAATAGTTTTTATTCTATAAATTTAATTGATTTCCAGTCACAGACGGTTCTTTTAAGCATATTCCATAAATCTTCCACAATGTTGTGATCCTGTTAATCCCAAAAGATCAACATTAAACATTTATTGCCAATGTCTACCCCTATAAATTGGATGAAGTTTATAGTTCTTCATTTTTTCCACCACTTTCTGTAATACACCAGCATTACTAGAAGTGAAACAGACCCACAGCATGATACTTCTGCTGCCATGCTTAACAGTAGGTTCAGTGAACTAATGTTGAAAGTCTCACCTTGACTCCTAAACTCATTACTTTTAGCCTAGCACCACAATCTTTTGTCTCATCAGTAATTGTCAATCAATTACTCCAGACACCGTTTGGTTTTTCGTGCAGGTAGCTGTGAATTTCAGCTGGCCGTCAATGTGTCAATTTTATTGCCTTAAAAAAGATCTGTTTAATTGTTTTCTCTCCAGCAATTGTGACACATTCAAAACTAATCTCCTTTAACAGTGATTTAGCTCAGTAGAGAGAGAGCCAAGCTAGCATGGTGCACTCTGCTGTTGACCCTGTGTTGTTTCCCTGCACCCTCGCTGGTCGGGAGTCATTTGTTGTTACACGAGCCCTAACCCCATGTCAAGGAGTGTTTTGGCACCTGCAGCAAGTGATCCTTCATTGCCTGATTAGCTCCAGTTAGAAGACACAGCATGCCTTCACTTCACAGTGCGCGCACACACACACAAAACCCCTTTAAAGACAGCTAGCACACACTTCCCAACTGAATGCAGTCATAGATTCATTCACACTCATTCTCTCTTCTCTCACACACAGTAGAGCCTACAGGGAAAAGCCCATCTCTCGTCACCACGCTCATGTAGCCTAATTACCGGCCCGCTGACGAACAGTAATTGCCCGCGCTGCCATGCTACCACGAGGTTTAACCAAAGTGACAAAGTCATTAGTCTCACACTTGAGGCCACCCGTAAAGAGCTTTAGAGCTTTTCCTGTTTGTACCTCCTCCTCCCCAGGCACCAATGCTATTTTTTTTTTTTTTTTGAAATCTCCTCTTGAATATAATGTTAATTTATCCTTTTTGTTTCTCTTCACAGTTTGATGCTGACAACATGTACATG
Source organism: Cyprinodon tularosa (assembly GCF_016077235.1). Classification (NCBI taxonomy): domain Eukaryota; kingdom Metazoa; phylum Chordata; class Actinopteri; order Cyprinodontiformes; family Cyprinodontidae; genus Cyprinodon; species Cyprinodon tularosa. Next base: position 857,580 of record NW_024038678.1, read on the forward strand.
AATGACAGCAACCAAGAGTTTCGGTCTCCAAATCAGGTAGGACAGTTTTTCAGATAATTCTCCCAAAGTTTATGAATAAAACTTTTGTTTGTGATTGTTTTTATTATCATCACATTCATCATCATTATTATTATCATCATATTTGGATAAGATTTTGAAAGTTAAATATTTACTTTTTTATTTAATACAGTTGTGATAAGAGTGTCTTTGTAAAATAGGAAGTTAGCAACCATTTTGGTTTTGTCTTTTAATAATAATAATAATGAATTTTATTTATCATGCACTTTACATTTGATTTCAAATCTCAAAGTGCTACAAAACAAGTTTAAAAGACCATAACATTAAAAACAGAGTAAAAAGACAGTCATTAAAATCAATACATTAAAAGGCATACGTAGCCTATTAAAAAAAACATATTTAAACATATATTTAAACATATTTATACTCTAAAAGCCTTTGTATTTTATTGGGAATTTACACAAATGCAACATATTTGTCTACTTTATTTTACATCCATAATCTAAAAGCCTATTTCACCCTCTTATCTTCTGATATAGCAAAATCCAGGGAAACCAAGTACCTTCAAAGTCTCCCTGTGTGTAATTTATTATGGTTATAAATTAAGCTGTTCTTTGAAGGCCTCAGAGGTTTTTAGAGAACATTACAGAACAAAAGGGTTCATGAAGATCAAGGAGCAGATATGACGTCAGTAAAGTCGGGGAGATTTTTAAATAAAGGATAGGTTATTAAAAATATCACAAGTTTTAAACATCTTCCAGAATATCATGTCTTCCACCATTTTACTGTACCAAGCATGGCTGTCAAGGAAGCATGCTAAATGCTTTGTGTGATAAAAAAAAGTAAAACTCACTATACCAACAATAAAACATGGTGGTGGCAACATTATGATAAGGGGATGCTTCTCTGTAACCAAAACAGGAAGGGTTGGACAGGAAAAAGATATAATTTGGAGCAAAATGCAGAACAATCCTGGAAAAATTCCTGTTAGTGGCTCTTAAACTTTGGAGAATGGAGTGATGGTTTACCTTCTAGCAGAAGGACTCTTAACATACAGAAAGAGCTACATTAGAGTGGTTTAGATCATACATTAGAAAGTATAATCACGTGTTGAAAAGGCCCAGTCAAATTCTAATCATGAGAGGTTTTGCAAAGTATTTGTTCAAGCTGTTGCAAATACATCATAATCCATGTTTTTTTCTGATTTTTATTGGTAAAAATAAGCTAAGTCATTGTATTACTTTCCATCCAGTCAATACTCTACTTCATTTAGGTCTATCAAATAAAATCTCAGTGAAATACCTAGACATTTGTAAGCATTGCATAAAAAACTGGAGTCCTAGATCAGCTTTAAAACAAGCTTCTGGTTACACACACAGTTTCGTCTTCCTACTCATAATGTCAGCACGTGAGTTTAAGTGGCAATTTTTTTTTCAACCTACACAAAAAAGTGGTTGAATATTATTTTTGTCCAAAGACGATATAGATACTCTAAACAGTAAATAGTTTCTGAGTGTTAATCTGACAGCACTGATGATAGGTCTGAACTGAGACACAGCGTAAGCAGTTTAAAACGCCATCACACCATCAGGGAGTTCCACAGAGCCGCAGTGTTGAATCCTCCCAGCTGGTAGATGGGAACACATGGCAGGACATATGGCAGAATTTGGACCTCAAAGATTTGTTGATCCAGCAGCATGACCTTCGTGTTCTGACAAAGCACGATGAATTTAGACCCTCTGTGTCAATTAGCGCCTCGCCAAATAACTCAAAGTGGCAGTGGACAAAAGCAGAGGGCCAAGAACTATCTGTTTCTCACAAACACACAATTGTAGTACTGGAAAGTGACACGGCCTGTGAGACACAGAACAGTTTCTCTCTCATTGATGGGTTCTTTTCCATAACTCTTCATGCAGCTGTCAAACGTTGTAAACTGTAATTCCTTCATAAACTGCTAAGTTCTTTGCAAAGAAGCAAATACATGATCTTACCGTCTTTTTGTTTGATTTTTCTGTTGATGTTTTGAGATTTCTTTCATCAATTAATAACCAAAGAGAAGTTTTCTGTACATCTACCAAAGCCAGTGTAGCATTTTGGATGGAACAGAAGAAACACTCAGGATTCACACTTAAAGCCGACAGGTTTTTCAGACCATGGTTCACCTCTACACCCATGCTTTTTGTTAAACACTGAATGGTGCATTAAATGAGGAGACATAATGCATTTAAAACTTCCTACAAGCAGCTCTTTCAACAACCTGACTTGAGAAACCCTCTTTCCTTTTTTCTGGTGTTACTAGCCCGTTAAAATGATTTTAATTACAACCTTAACTCTAAAGCGTTCTGAAAAAAAAAAAAAAAAAAAAAAAAAAAAACTTTGAAGATGCTAGAAGCAGCCAAACTGTTCTCACTATACAAAAATGTGCTTACTCACTTAATGTAAAATTTATATTAGACCCTGAAAACACAGAAAAATGAAAAACATATGGATGTGGACCCCACAGCAAACACATAAAAACTCATAAATTTCCACCAACTAACACACATATGCAAAATAAAATAAAAAGTCCAATAAACACACAGATGCACTTTCATCTTATAGGATTGTTTCTTTGATGTTGGGATTCGGAGACCATAAGAGAGGGTTGAGTGTGGAGCTTTAGCAGCTTATTGTCTGCTTAGAGCTCACATCACAAGGCTATAAAGTCCATCCTTGTTTGCCACATTTCCTGGTCTGCCCCAATTATGTCACTGCTCGTGCATACATGTGCACGCTAATTGGGAAAAATGTCCAGCTTTGTTGTTTTGCTGGTGCTGCGGTCATGCGTCAATCACTGGCACCCACTCCAGGTTTGCAGTGTTGTGTCAACAAATACCTTCTTAGTGGATAAGGCAATTTGGGCTTTTCAAAACATGTCAGCTGCAGTTGATGCTCTGTCAGCGCTGTCAAATAGAAGCTTACACTCAAGCCTTGAAGAAACCTGTGAAACACAGAGTTCATTGTTGGGCTGTTCTATCCTTTAACAGAGCACCTTTAATTTGATATTTTATAGCAGGGTAGAGTTGCAGCATTTTCATATCTATTAACAATAGAGAATAAGGTATAATGTTACAAAAAATGTTTTTTTATTCCACACAAAAACTTTTTGTGGTTTGTTTTATTCATTTTCTTAAATCTTCTTTACTTTTCAAATAAATGATTTAGTTTTTATTCTTAATGTCTGTTTTGGCATGGCTGTGTCTTTACCATGACAGCAGTGTCCATGTTACCCAGATAAAACCATGGTCAGATCTATCTCATCAAACCAAAAGATAAAGGACAGCCTAACTTCCTCGCTTGTACAGAGTTTAAAGCAGCATCTCTTCCAAGTTGCTATAAACTTGGTTGTAAAATTAACCTCAAGTTTCCTAATCAGGCATCCCAGTCACTACAACTGCATTATGATGTTTTGTGTATTCAGACATTTCTTGCTTCTAAGAGTACATTGCTATCATATTAGATATTATGAAGCTATATTTTATTAGATGTGTGAGTAATTTGTGTGGGTACTGCCTTACGATTAAAAATCATTAAAGACAATCAAGTGCAATGATTATTCAAAATAAGGATATGAACAGTTGACCAGGTACTATGATCAGTAGTGCATGCATATAATATGTGCATTTACTTGATGCAACCTTTATAATAATAGTATTTACAATGGTTGCTGTGATATGAGTCAGGGTTTTAATACTGCATACACTAATGTCCATTGTTTTGTTATGGAGATAGCAGATCCTCTATTCAGTTTTCTTTGTAGTTAGTCTGTAGTAAGACCTTTATCCCTTAGTTCGTAGGACAGTTCTCAGAATTGCTTCACTGCTGAACAGGTCAAGCACATTTTGAAAGAGAGAGGCCTTATGCTTTATTGCACATTTAAACAGTGTGGTCAGATGCCTAGCTGAGCCTGTACATGATGTGTGCCTGTGAAAAGGATGCATGTAGCCAGAACAGAGACTCCTTTGTTTGCATGTCTGGGGTCTTCTACAGCAAATTCACTGAGGTAGCAGCCTGACACAGCCAGAAGATTACATTACACATAACATCTCCTGGCTTTTAAAAAAAGAGAAAACCACTAAGCAGAAACAGCTTTTAAGGGGCTGCTGGCTGTGTGCTTCTGCGTATTTGTTCATTTACACAAGATTTTCTTGTTACTTAAAATATTGCACGCTTTCGTTGAGAAATTGTGCATGCAAACTGCACATATGGAGCTGTGGGAAAAGTTTGATGGTATTAATGTTTTACATTTGGTTCATCTGTTAGAGTTTCAAAATATAAGCAAATGTGTGGGATTTATCTTTGACCAGCTTTGTTTGTGTCGCCCACACACAAAGCTACAAATGGGGACAGTTTGTTGAAATAAAGATTATTAAATGCCTCATTTATCCTGATTTAATGGAAATAAGCATGACACAAATGTACATTTCTCAAACTGACTAGCTTCAGATTTGATTAGATTAATAGCGGCCATTTTTACCAGGAAATCACTTTTTAATCAGAATGTATTTTCTACAGTTGTAAAGGTGCTTTAACAATTTACATTATCTGAAAAGGACAAGATGTGACAGATCCATCAATCTTTACCAAAAGCAAAATATAAACAGTTACCTTGCTTGAATTTTTGAGCATTTATTCACGCTTAAAGGGAAAATAAAACTGGCAGTTTACTCATTATAAATCCGCCACATGGATAAATGTTAAATAAGGCGCACAGGCGTTTATATTTCTGCTGCACATTAATAGCTCCATGAGAATGATTGGTTTTCCTCCAACCACGCCAACACAATTTCTAATTTTATTTAATGGGCAATGAGTGCCCTTCTTTGGCATTCATATCAGGCTTGATCAGTTTGAGTGGCTATGCAGACTTGTTTCTCAATGTACATTTTTGGATTTTGGCTGGCCTCTGCTATCGCTCTGCAGTTTAATTAGTCTGTGTGGGTGCGTCTTTGTGTGGTCACAGGCATAATTTAAGTTTAGACAAAAACAGGAGATTTGGATTAAGAGGTTTGCTAGAAGTGCATGTTAAAGGAAAAAAAAGGACCAGTAGAAGTTCTGATATATGCACTTCTGTTGCACTCTTCAGTGCTTTTTAAGCGTTAATACAAACTAATTTTGTCATGTTTCAGTGGGTCTCTTAATTGTCTTTAGGTCTTGACTTTGACTGGGGCATTCTAAGTCACCCATATACCCCTCCCCACAGTTTTGGACTCAATTTAGTTTTTTTTTAAGCATTTGCATTGATTCACACCTATTTATAAATAATTTATGAAAATGATTATTATTGTGATCTAAACTAGACTAGGGTTGTCACGATACTAAACTTTTCAACTCGATACCGATACTAAGGAAAATATTCGATACTCGATACCATTTTCGATACCACAAGGATAAAAACAAAGACTCCAAAAGTCTACAGAAATATTTTCATTAATAAATAAAATACAATAAATAAACACAATAAAGGTTGTATGCTTTGCATAATATTAAGCAAGCTTGATAAAAAAACTTCTAAAATTAAAATTAAGTGTTCCTTCCTTGGCTATGCTTTGCACACATAACAATGACACTAGCCAAACCGGTTAAGAAACAAAAATAATTCTCAGCAGCTGCACCTCTTACCAAAAAAAAGTCTGAAACCGAAAAGAGCACAGAATTATTCAATCACACAATGTTCAGAAAGTGCATTGTCCTCTATTCTGCACTTTAGATGAATGACTGTTTAGGTGCCACTGGTGACGGCACTGTATCGATACTTTTAAAAACGAGTATTGTATCCGGATACAACATTTCAGTATCGATACTTTTTTGAGTTTCGATACTTTTGACAACCCTAAACTAGACCCTAACAACTCAATGCAAAAACATTTTATCGATTCTTGATTGAGATCTTATTTACAGTAGGTTGAACATTTTTTTTTCATCATAATTCCAAAAAAAGTAAAAAAAATAAACCACTGGACTTTGTTTCCAAGTTTGAAGATGTTTTGCTTACCATCCAGGAGGCATTTTCAGTTTAAATGTCAGAAATAGCATTGAGTTGCTTTATACAGAAGCCCAGCAAGGCCTTGGTTTTGCTTAGACAACATGCTAATTAAAACAGAATGAACAGGTCCACCCCTTTGGAATGGGGGTCGTTTGGCTTCTTTTTTTGTTTGCCTGTAAAGGAGTTGGAGTTGCAAGGTGCATCGCAACCCCAACCCCTTTACAGGGGAGCAGAAGACCCCACCTATTCAGCCAGGCCAGCAATTCCCTTTAACGACCCCCCGTTCAGAGACATAGACAGGTATGGGACATTGCAGGCTAAAAAAAGAAGCCAAACGATCCCCATTCCAAAGGGGTGGACCCATTCAATTTGCATCTTGTCTAAGCATAAACAAGGCTTTGTTGGGCTACTATATAAAGCAACTCAACGCTATTTTTGACATTTGAATTGAAAAACCTTCCTGGATGCGAAGCGAAACGTCTTCAAACTTGGAAACAAAGTCCAGTGGATTGTTTAATAACTTTTTGGAATGACTATGACCTGGATACTGAGACTCTTCAGCAGTTTCATCATAATCACTGTTGTTTCAGAATGTTGTTAAAAGATCATGAAACATAAAAATAACATAGATTTCAAAGCACTTCCTTTGCAGATTGAGCTAGATAAATATAGGTTAAAATTAGACTGCCTTTAGATTAGTTGTTAAATTGTTAAATAAGGCAATACTTCTTAAAGGTTATGTTGATCTATGTGTACCAGTTTATGGTCTCCATTAGAATCAACACTATGATGACTAAAAACTAAAATAATGTCTTTAGACACATTCTTTGATGTGAGGACAAAGTATGAGTCTGTACATCACATTTGTCCAGTTTAAGCACATATGTGACTGAAGGCATCTTTAATGAAAGGGTATGAGACTTTCAGGATAATTAGTACCTGATTCATCATATGACCAGTGGTAAGTGATGAACTCTGCATATCTGTATTCAAAGAATACAATAAAAATTTTGACCTCTTAAAAGACTTGGACCAAAAAAAAGATTAATCTCAGCATGATAAACCTGGATAGATAAAGGTTAAATGCAAATAGTATATAAGGAGATAATGATAAAATCCAAAAGGTAGGTTATACTGTAGGTAGATGATATTTCAGAGGATTTTCTGACTTTCACTTGACCTTTAGAATAAGTTGTGACTCAATTTTAATTTTTTCATCAGTTTTTTTCCTTCAAAATATTTTTTTTTTCCCTATTTGATAAGTGAAGCACAAACGTGAACAGATGGTTCATTCAATCACCTGCCAGAAACTCTTTTGACATTCCTTTTTTTGGCTATTGAAGGACAAGTCTCTCAGTGGGTGATATCTAACAAACCTGTTGGTGTCTCAGATTATGTGACAGAAAAATGTAGAAATGTAACCTCTTTTTTAAAATGGAATTCCATTTATACTTTCATAAAACTTTTTGTTTTTCTTTTTTTTTCATAATTTCCTGTCTTTCCTGTTGCTTTTCTCTTTCCGTTAACATTAAACATGAGACAGGTGTTACTTGTCCTGTAGGACCATCCCACCTTCACTCACTTTTTCCTATCTTTATCTTTTTTTCCTATATCTCTCTGAGTCAGAAACACCTCGGTTCACCCTGGCACCTAGTGTAGGCGAAACTGATGTGAAAAAGCACCATTACTTAATAGTGAGTCACAGTGCACCATTATACCCCCACCAGCACAACTGCAGCATTCTCCTCACCACACAACACTGGATCTACTTTCCAAACCCCTTCATATACCTCGGCGAAAGACTTCTCCATGCTTTCACTCTTTTGCTGTAAGTAAAAAAAAACTAGGGGAATATTTGAGAAAATGTAAGAAAAAAAAAAAGAGGAATGATAACGCCAACACACATCTCGTTTCTTCTTTGAGGCTTTACAGACCCGTCGGCAAGGTCGTCAGAATGAAGTAGAGATGCAACTCAATCGTAGTGTATTTGACTTTTTTAAAAGAGTGTAAAAAAAAAAATTCGATATCATGAAATCAGGCTGAAAAGTCTTTTTCAGCGGTGGTGCATCAATATGTGAAAACTGCTGGAAGAACATCAAAGGATCACATGAGCAACATCTACACCAATGCTAAGGGGGGAGGAGCTGTGAGCTGTAGTCATAACCAGTGGTAGATTTTTTTTTTAGGTCAGTCTATGTCAGCCAATAAGTCCAATTATCATGGGTCTCTGAAGTGCAACAAGCAGTGACCTCGACTGCGCTTTTACTGAGCTGAAATAAATGGACTGTGGCCAGAGAGGAAGGATTTTATAGAAATTATATAAACATTCACTCCAAACTGAATAGTATTAAGAGCATGAAAGACAGCATGGTAATCTGTAATTACATAAGAAGTCAACAATACCCTTGTTCTTTAAATGTAGGTACGTTAGAGTACTTTGTAAATATACAACTTTTACTTTTTTCACAGTTGCACACTACAAACACAAACTCTAATTCCTTATTGGGGTATTTATGAAAAGAAGGTTAAAAAATGTCTTTTTCTTTATTACAACAAAAATCTCAAAGGAGTTAAGTGTATATGTGGTCAACTGCTCTTAATCAGCAACTTGCAGAACCAGGTTTCACTGCACTGGCAACAGCAAGTCACCTGATGTATTTCTCTACCAGCTTTGTATATCTACAGACATCTTTGCATAATCTTCTTTTCAAAATGTATCCAACTCAGTCAGATTGAAAGGATTTTATGGGTTCCTCATTTGTTCCTTCTCAATTACAAAAATACACCTCCTCTAAAAACAGGAACAGAAATGCATTTGGTGATTAATACACTTTCAGAGAACATGAAACCTTTGCTCTATTTTCGTCCTGGTCTCTCTCTCTCTGTATATGCAGCATGATGCCGCTCAGGGATTTAGTGGGACTAAGTAGTTTGATATTTCTATTGGTTTTTTGCATATATTTTCATTCTCTCTTTTCCTCTCTCGTAGTGATCTTTCTCATCATGTGGAGACCAAGGTCATGGCTGATTGAAATATAATAGAAGTGCAGACATCTGGCCTAATACTGTGGGAAGTTAAATCTATTTTAATGGCCCCTGCCGCACTGGATTCTCTCTGATGCACTCTTGCGCTTCACTGACAGTAAATCACAATGTTCTCTTATTGCCCTGACTGGAATGAGGGCATAGAGAAAGAACAATGAGGGATCCACATCATTTGTTTTCACCCCCCTTCCCTCACCGCTCCGCCTCTCTTCAGCCCCTACTCTTCCCTGTTTGTAACTCATAAAGCAAGGGGCTTAAAGAGAGTGACATCATGAAAATAAAAATAAAGGGGATTATAGGCAAGCTATTGTGCCATATGTGATTACTGGGTCTTCCATGTTCCCTTGGGGGTGGAAGGGTGACTATGAGACAACATATTTTTTTGTTCATTCAATTCTGGATAATAATTGAGAATAGGAGGGAGATAAGGTTAAGAGCACAACCTTTACTGGAAAAGAGAAATTGGTTATTGGACCAGAAATAAAGAACTTTCATTTATCTTGAACATAAAATATTAGAGATGGTTTTAACCCGTTATCTTTCATCTATCACTGAGTTAAACTGCTCTGACATAAACCTGCCCTTCTTTCACGCCTTTTCAAAGCTCTTCCTTTGCAGTCGTGTTTTTAGAGTTCACATCCAATCCAGCACAGGTCCACCCACATCAGCAATGGAGAGTCAGGTCCTTTTTACCCACCTAAATGAGATCCATTCTGATGTGACATTTGAGAGAATTACCAGCGCATGGGGGAGCAGGGAATAGGTTAGCTCATTCCTCTGCTATTGGTCAGAGCCCAGCACACTCTACCTGTCCTTTACTGACGGACGTTACCTATGACCCTGACTTGCTATTGGACGCGCTGAAATGCCCCCACCCCCTTCCAGAGACACTTTACTTATCCCAGTTCTGTCTTTCTGTCAGCCAGGCTCGTCCGTTTGGCCGTTTTCTTCTCCCTCTGTTGTGCTAAACTGTCGGTCTGTCTTGATACATCATCCAAATCGAATCCCCCGTCATTTCAAAGTCAGGTCAGATAGCCTCTCTGGAACCAGCAGCTCATCGCTGTAATGGTTAGTTGTTCAGGGGGCCTCAGCTAAGCCACCTATTGATGGTGGGTTTGATTTCTACCCTTTCTCTCCTTCGTGTGACTTCTCTACGAAGGTGAATTGGAAATTCATCATGTTGTGTAAAAAGAGCTACCAAGATTTATCTATCTGTCTATTTGAAGCACATGGAGTTGACGTAAAACATTTTACTTATGCATGACCAGCTGTTCTTTATTGCTCAGTCATTTTTTTAAAGGCGGCATAAGGCAGAATTACTTTTTATCAGACATTGCACACCCATTCAAGTTATGTTTTCTTGACACAACTGAGATCTTTTGGGGTTTTAGAAAGCTTGTATGCATAGTTAAATTCTCCTATTTGTCAAACACATCATTGTTCCCTGATGAGCTTTCTTCTATTAAACACTTCATGGGCCACAAATGGCTCCATTTGAAATCTAATGACTCCATCTCATCTACTCAACCATTAATGTCTGGAAACATAAAATTACCGTAAACTTATTTGAGTGTTTCTTCTGAAAGGTAACTTAATAACTATCATATGTTCTCTATGCTTTGATGCAGTGGTTCTATATTTGGTTGCACAAAATTATAAATATTTTGGTAACAAAGCCAATGGGGCATATTAGGACCTGTGTTTTAATGTAGTGTCACAGAATTGAACAAGGGGTCTTGGGAATGTGTTTGGGATGAGTCTGCAGAAAGGGTAGACTGTGTCCATTGAGGATATCAAAAAATTATTTTAGAAAAGAGGATGTCTGGTCTTGATACCTTAACGTCTCAGCTTTGCTTTTTTCAGATTATCTGGTTCTGTTAATGTTCTTATGCCCTGATCTTCAGCATCCAATGAAATTCAGTGAAAGTGGTAAGCGATCAGGATGAGGTTCTTCTATATCTGAGGTCAACGTCCTTACTGGGGGAAATAGCTGGGGTGCCCCCCACCCAATGGGTTAGTTAGTGCCTGCATTAAGTGGAGCTAAAGGCTGGGTTTTGTTCTTGAGTAAGAGAAGGGTGGAAGGTCAGATGGATGGACAAATCCTTACCCCAAGTCCACTAATGTGGATCTTTTGTTATAGTGACAAACCACACAATTCCTAAATTTTTAATGTCTACAATCTAGCTTTTATAAAATCCTGACCTCGACAGGTAGAGAAAACTGAAATTATCTTCCTTTATTAGGGAGTAGCTTGAAGTAGACTTGCTGATCCCTCCTGTTTGAAGGGATCGGTTGAAGTGGCACAGCCATTAAATTTCTACTAAATGTAGAAACAGGACTCACTAGATATCCTTTCTGACCTGGGATCACCCAGATTTGAGAGTGTTGCTCTGGGAAGAACTCAAATTTACTTTAATGTTGTGAGTTAAATTTTACACTTTTTTCATTTTGTAAAATATGACACAATTAAATAAGTTTTAGAAAAAGCTGTAAAAAAAATTCCTAAAAAAAACTATTCTAGCATTTTGTAAACAGAGATAACTTTTGCAAGCCTAACTGACCCAGGATGTAGATTCAGTAATGTGGAATAATATTAGGGGCTTGTCGAACTTGTTTAGCAGTGACTTTTTGGCTTGTTATTTAATTCAGCTATTTAGCCTCAGGTATAATCTTTATGGTATTGTGTTGCTGAATAGCTTTTAATGTGGCATGTTACCATACTAGGTGCTTTCAGCCTGTCCTGTCTTCTATTATTATTAATATGTTCTTGAGTTGCTAATCATTCCAGATTGGGCTATGATTTTTTGAAATAAAGTCTTGAATAATTAAAAACTTATACTCTGAAGTGATTTATAGCCTGGATGTCAGAAAGCGAGGAATAAGGTGGGGTGTTTTTTTATAGATAAAGTAAAAAAAAGGCTCAACTTTGTGATACGTTTTTATTTTTTAATACACTATTGGATTTGGACTCAATGTCAACAAATGGTTCATCTTAAATTATTTTGATTTTTATCACACACAAAAAAAAACTTGATTTAAATATCACAATCCCAATAAATTGATCAATCATCCAAATGTCCAACTCCTCTTAAACTAGGTTTCAAAGTGGCTTTTTTCTTACTTGCAATGTTTCATTACAATTTACATTTTTCAAGTTAAACACAGGTTGACAGTCATGCTTAATGGAATCTGTCGCTGCTTGATCTCTGAACGACAGCGTGGAGAGAAATGGGTCTGTGGACAAGAACAGAACAGTGTTTTGTAGTGTGGGATGGTAAAAATAATTTTGTATGCTGTTGTTTCTGAAGGTTAAGTCATTGGGGTTGCAAAAAACCCTCATTGCCTGTTTAAAAGTAAAAGCAGACCATGTTCTTATCTAGTTAGATAATTTCAACCTCAGCTGCAACGATCTATCCTAAGTAAAGAAACAAACCTTGTTGGCCCACAGTCTGAGAAAAGACCGAGATATGTTAAAGTTCAAAATAAACCCCAGCAGTTGTTTGAGGTTGTGATGTGAAGAGTCTTTGTGGAGGTCATGGTGGTGGATCGGCTTCAGTCACAGGAGCTTTAGGTGGAACTGGATGAAAAAGGTTTTTATTTTGCAGAATGTGAGGCTTTCTTACACACTACAAGGAATGTAAGGGCCCTGTCATACCTTGCAGATTTAGACAGCATATGCCTTATGTCCCAGAATCTCCTAAAACGATAGCATATGCTGACCTTTCTATGTATTTTTTCAAGTTTGGGGGTATACATAGTGTTTTCATAAAGAGTTCAGAACGACAGCCTAACTTATGCATAACCCACAGCAGCGTAATGCCCATGAAATGATGCAGCAAGCATCATTTTTAACAGATTTTTCGTATGTCAGGCATACGCTGGTCTAAATCATCAAGGTGTGACAGGGTCTTTAATCTAAATAAGTATTTTTTTCTTGAAATGAGGAGTTAAGTGAGACACTTTGCCAATGAAACAAGACAATTTATATTTAAAATAAGAAAGAAAAAAAAAACGACCACTAACTAATTAACTTATTTCAAGTGTATATTTTCTAATTATCTTATTTTAAAAGTGAAAATATTCATTTGGCAGATCATCTTATTTACCTTCTCAAATTAAGATTAAATACACTTTACTTAAGAATTGTTGGCTTATTTCTAGATCCTTTTTGCAGTGCACCAAACATGGGTTACAGTTGGCCCTGCATTTCTTCATTACCTTTGATTCATCTTCACTTGTTATATATAATATGAGATGTATATACTCATATATATGTCATAGGATTAACAGTTTGTGTCAGTTCAGTACTTAAACTGAACTTTTAAGTGAGCTGTAAAAGTAAAAAGTCCGGTATTCATAGATTTAACTTTCTTCTCAGACATTTCTAAACGCACATTGAAAACCATAACTACACATTTTTGTAAGACTTGAATTTTTTTAAAATTAGGCATCGGTGTTTTTCTAGCAATTGGTAACAGTCTATAAATGACAACAGTGCTCAGAGCAACATCTTAGATCTTTAAGCTACCAAAAAAGTATAAATATGTTGTTTTGATCTCCAGCAACGTCAAGGCTTAGTCCTATGTTGTTAATGTCAAAGAAATGGAATTAGAGAAGCATTACTCTGTAGAGTCCTCAAAGGTCCTTGTGCAACAAAAATGACATATTTGCTTAAGTTTCACCTCAGTGGAGGAGGGTTGAAGGTTAGAATGAGAGAAGGCTGAATCAACATTTAATGTTTCTTTTGACCCTCTCTTTCTTTTATCTCCTATTTTCCATGTCCTGAAAGACAGTATATTTATGAATTATTTATCCATGTTGGAAAAATGTTAAACTTGTGATGTCCTTGTCCTTTGTCTTATCTCCAAGGGCATCGTAAAAAGTTGCAAAGAGAAAATAAAACACGAAAATAGCCTTCCACAGTATTTAATTCCTACTACATGCAAAACAGATACATTTCATTTCACAAGAAACTCTTCTCTGATGTACGGTGTGTTTTGACTGTCATTGACTTTCCTCTATTGTATTCAAAAAATATACAGTGAAGAGAAAGATAACAATGCTGTAAATATGTCTGTCTAATTCATACTTGAACATGAAGTCAATATCCACAGATTTAATGGATTGCTTTTAAATGTGTTCACATTAAAATTAAACTTTAATTATATTATTATTATAATTAAACTATATATATATATATATATATATATATATATATATATATAGATAGATAGATAGATAGATAGATAGATAGATATATATATATATATATATATATATATATATATATATATATATATATATATATATATATATATATATATATATATATATATATATATATATATATGTATATTACCTTGTTTTGGCCTTCTTTATCATTAAAACTTTCAAAATGATAAATGTTCTATTCTGCTGTGTTCTGTGTCAATGGGTGTCAATGGGTGGATATCTCAGCTGTTAAGAACATTGCACCTCAATGATCAGGTTCTTGTTTTAATGAGACAGATAAGTGAGCTGCAGAGTGCTGCATTTGTTAGCACTGTGGCCATGTGGCCAAAAGGTTCTAGGTTTCAGTCCTGATTGGAGCCACAAGTGGGTTAATTTAGCCAAAAACTAGTTCAGTATGTTATAATGTTAATGGAACAGATGACTACTTTATAATGGAAAGTAGTCATCTGAAAAGTTGTCAATCAGGTAAGTACAAATATGACAATCTTTGCAAAATCTGGTATCTGTATAAATTATATATATGTATACATTTTCCATCATGCTTCACCCTGCTTGGGTCGCGGGGGATGCTGGTGCCTCTCTCCAGCTGTCTATGTCTGTCACAGCCAGTTAATCTGATAGTCATGGCTTTGGACTGTAGGAGAAAGCTGGAGTACCCAGAGAGAACCCACACATGCACAGGGAGAACATGCAAACTCCATGCAGAAAGACCTCGGGCCGGGAATCAAACCCAGAACCTTCTTCCTGCATGGCGGCAGTGCTACAATTACTGTATGCCACTGTGGAGCCCTTATATATTTATATAGATATCTTGTTTCTTTTTCAAAAAAGCTTTATTTAACCAATGTACATTACACCAGACAGCTACATTCTACCCCTTCTATTCATTCGGCTAGCTAATCTGAATCGTTCAATTCCATTTCGAGAGTGAGATCATCTGTGGTAGTAGCACTAGACATCTTCCAGGCATGTGAATAAAACTAGCAGCAGTTCAGCGGACAGGAAGAATGAACAGTAGCCGGCGCGCGCGGATGACGTCATACACGCTCTGCTTTGTTTTAAAAATATATAAATATAAAAGATATAACCGCGGATGTCTGGGGGATAGTGATTCACCTACATGTTATGAATGCTGGCGTACCATAAAGAATAAATTATAAACAGTTCAGTTTGTGCCTTCAACTGGTTGCCCATAGGAAGACGTTACTTTGATATAACCTAACGGAATATCTTCAGAACGGCTCCAAATGACACAAAACTCATATGGGTGACTAGAACATGATGTAATAACGTAAAAACAAATGTAAAAATAACGGCATTCCCCTTTAACAAAAATACATTTCTATTCAATTCAGTAAAGCTCATTGGTAGATATTCTAAATATGTCAGGGCTAAAGGTATGTTCTCCGAACAATATAATCAAGCTCCATGATAAAAAGGAATATTATAAGCTCTGCTTTAAGCTGAGATGTCTTGAGGCTATAAGGCATTTATAATTCCTACTAACTCTTCTTAGGCACACAGACATTTGTGTAAAATAGATGTTTTGGATGACCAGTGAATGTAGCAACTGTGTGTTATATCAAAATACGTATGCATGGCATGTATGTTAAAAATAATAGACACTAATGACAATAGTGCAACCTAATGGGAAAAAAAATGTGTGCTGACAATATTTCTAAACAAGCTCTGAGCAATAACTGTTATGGGAAGAGAAAATGGCACATCACCCTGTGGTAGTAAACATACTCTTATTTTATTATGATTATTATTTTCTCCCTAATGATAGTGCACATTATGAGACTTTTCATCCTGTCTTCAAGCACTGTTTCTACTAGTGAGCACATTGCAGTTCTGTTTTTTTTTTTTTTGCTTTTGTGTTTTTTTAGGGGGTTTTTTCTCCAGCGTTTCTTGCCATTTGTTTGCTAAAAGTATTTGTTTTCAAGATGAATTGCTGCGCTGGCAGGCGAGATGACAGCCTACATGAAGATGATATTGAATTGATTTCTGAAATGTTGCAGAACGGACTAGTTGATGTGTACCACGAGACATGAATAATAAAAATTCTATTAAAAAGCTCTTGAATGGCTGACACTGGAATATTATTTGTGATGATTAATTTTCTTCAGTCATTATAAAAGAGAGTTGGCATCAGATTGCTTCTGACAAAATTGCTTTTCACTCCCTGGTGAATACCCTCAGTATGCTTTTTGAGAGCATGAAACCATATTTCTCCGTGCAACATTATGTCAAGATAGGCCCTGGAAAAGACACTGCTCGTGTATCACCTTATTAGCCCTATAAAAATCTCTCCTGCTTTAACTGCTGGATATTCTGAATTTATTCCATTATGAGAAATGCAACATTTTCTTCATTTCAGGTTTTCTGTTTATATAAACAAAATTGCCAAAGTAATTATGGGATTATAAAATAACAACTAAGTGACTCTCTGTGGTGTGTTTTTCCACGTAATGAATTTGATTCACTGTTTTTTTAAGGCGTGCAGGCTGACAGTTTGTTGCTTCAAAGCTGTCAAGATTTCTGAGGCAAATTATTCTGTATAGCAGCTGTTGTTGTCTGACTAATTAATTTACTCTGTACGGTTGTGCTGAATGAATTCTTTACACTTTTCCAAGTGCAACAATTTGCATTTCTAATTATTTTCATTTCCAGCATAAAATAGTGTATCTGCTGCAGTTCTGTGTCTGCAAAGGCAGCGTTGTTCATACTCAAGTATGAACAACACAAATAAACAGGTGCATTTAAAAGCCAATTAGGGAATTTCTTTATTTTAGTCTGGAGCATGTTTGCTAAGCTGTTTTCTTGCTGCTGTCTAAGAAAAGTTTAATTTTTTGATTAACTTTGCTTTTTCATGAGACATCACCACACAAGCAATCGTCTTTGTATTTTCTACATGTAGCAGGTTAAAATGTACACATCTCTGGTTTTAATTTGCCTTTAATCTTTTTTGCTGCAAATTTGTTTGCTTTTTATTGCCGTCAAATAAGACAACAGATACATGGATTAAACATAAGCTGTGAAAAATGTAGAATTGATACAAATATTTATTGATTCCAGCTTTTTTTAAAGAGATATAGATAAAATGTATTTATTTTTCTTATTGTTGTTTTAATTGTTATTGACTCAAAGCAACAATATAGTGCTTCTTTTTCAGTATCACTAAAAATCCATACATAGGATATATATCTCCGGTTAATTGGCCAGAGGTAACTAGAAATACCACATTTAAGAAAAATTCATTCAATTTCTCCTTCATCTTTTCAAGCTAAATATGAGTGTCCTATATCACAAGATGATAATTCATCTAGATTTATTAAAATAAAATAAAAACAGCTTAATATTTAACAATTAAAAACAGGTTAATAGAAAAAAAGTAATTTGACTTACATGCAGGCTTTTAAATTTTTCATTCAATCAGTCTTTCAACGATCAGTCATTAATTATGGTGACATCACAGTGTGTGTGTAAGAGTGGCAGAAGTTGGTTCTGGACTGCTCTGCTCTTAAACTGGATCTAATCATTCAAAACAAGCAAAACTTATTACAGAGCATATTATCTGTTTTGTGAAAAATATACATTAGCACAATTAACTTTTGAGCTGCACAATATACAACATTGCAGCCAGCTTTGCGATATATCAACATTTGCAGCTTTGCAGTTGCAAAGATTTGCTTTAATGCAGGTCAGCTAGAGTGTTTTGAGTATTGATAGATTGATTGATTTCACTGATCTCACAGTGGAGAAATTTACTTTTTATTTTATTTTTTGATACAAAAAAATATATCTTTTGAGTACCTTGCATGCACATTCTAAATGCCAGTCAAAAAGTTAGCATTGGGCATGATTTACCCTGATAGCCACCTTTAATGTACATGCTTAGTGGATGGGATGCTAAAGCCTACAGAGAGTGTTTAGGACCAAAATATTTAATGTAAATGATTTAGACAGTCATTACATTTTTCTAGCATAATGCAGTCTTTATAAGCACGGCTAACATGGGTTCCCATGTGTATTGCCTCTAAAATAGAGCCTTAGGTTATTGTTTCCAAGATAATGGAAACATATAATAATTCACCATTTTTTCAGGATGGACAGAGTAAGGATTCTTCATAGTCGTGGTAAAAAATGGTAAAATGTAAAGTAATGACGTAAGATGTGTAATTCTCTCCAACTTCCACACCAGCAGTTTGCTTTTGCATCTTGTTATTATTGATTATTGAATTAATTCCTATTTCTAATGAGTCAGGAAGGGTATAATCATCCAGTAAATTTTTTTGTAGCTCTGTATAAAACTGTCTATCCCTTGAGTAACGAAACAATACATATCTTTTTTTTTTTCTTGTCCTCTGTGCGTAAAAAATTCCTTCTTCAAAACCTGACAACTAGAAGTTGGAGATGCTCATTTCATTGTTTCTTCTTTTCCAGAGCTACTCCAGTCAGGGTCGAGGAAGCAGTGGTGGAGGAGGAGGGGGAGGAGGGGGCACAGGGGATGAAGACTACGAGATTCCCCCCATCACGCCTCCAAACCACGTTGACCCTTCCCTGCTTCACCTCACAGAGCACGATTCGGGTTACCCCTTCCACTCACTGCCTCACAATGGCTTGCTCAACACCTACTCCTACCCCGAGCTGCCCGCTCTGATGATGTCCAACATGCTGGGTCAGGACACTCACCTCCTCTCTGGGCCTATCCACTCGGTGAGTTGTGTTTGTTTCCTTAAGGCCTTGTATTAAGTGTGGGCTTTTATGCAAGTCAAGCTCTGGGCTACAGTATAGAATTACTTTACCGTCAGGGCATTGGAAGTCAGCCAACCAGTCTGAAACATTGACATGTTTCTGTCATAGACAGTTTTGTCTGTTTTTAAGTCTTGAGGCATACCACACATCAAAAGGAAATGACAAAATCCTCTGCAATTTTATCCAACGCTTGTACATAATCGTAAAATAAATCTATCAGTCAAGTAGTTCAGTTGAATCCCAATGAAGAAGAGACTGAGCTGTACAAACTGCAGTCTGCTTATAACAGAAAGCTATATTCTCCTTAACATCCAGACCTCGACAAAATACCTTTTTTAATTTCTTCCCCACTCCAAAACAAGAGAAATAACACTTTGTAATACATCTTTTAATGTGTTTTTTTTAGCCAAACCTCTCATTGAGGATTCGGGATATCCCTTTCAGCTACTTTTTCTTTCTAAAAGGATGCAGAATATCTTGGCTACCCCCTCAACAACAACAACACCCTCCTAATTTAACGACTCTCTCTTATGTTATACATGCAACTGACCGAACATGTAAACACCTCTGGTGAACACATTCAAATGCTTTAATCATAGAATCGAACCAGATGAATTATAGATGGCCCCTTGTGGTGAATTATTCAGTGTTATATACTTTCATCTGACATAAATATTACTTATTTCTCTCTCTCCCTCCACCATGAATATTTATGCTTTAATGTGAGCATCCATGACATTTATCCTCTATCAGATCTTATGTGATTTTTTAAATCAAACTGCATAAATTGAAAACTCTTTTTTCTTTCTTTGGGTGGTGGGAAAGACCTCTGGTGGAGCCAGTCTTTAGGATTAAGCCACTGGCTAGTGTGTAAGTTAAATCTTTAGTTTAAGTCTAAAAAAAAAATAAAAAAAAAAAGTAAGAAGATTTATCTGGCTGAAATAATGAAATGCATGGACAGACACATCTGCTATTGCAGCTGTAACTTGATATTTAGGGTTGTCAGTCCTTTTAAAAGGATTGCCCTAGATTTTAGCTCTTATTCATTCTGACCAGCTTCTCTAACAGAATGACGCTGCTGCCACCAGGCTTTGCCATGCATCCTGTTTTGGTCAGATGTTTGGCCTTTACTGAAGACTTCTCTAGGCCTTTCAATGCTCTGGATTTTATTTAGGGGTATTCAAGTGAATAGGGCTCACTATAAATACTTAGTATTTTTCTTCATCTCCGACTTGTATATGAAAAGTTTTTATCTTTACATGATTCCTTATCATGTTGAACAATGATTCCCTTTTTTATGAGCAACTTTTTGAAAGCAAACACAGAGGGAACGCCTGCTTCCTAAACACCTTTTGTTTCACCTTTGCAATTATTTATTTCCAAATAGCCCTTCAGGGTAATGTTCCATTTTCTTATTTCACACCACCTTTTCTCATAAATGAACCGTCGTTGCCATAAATCACAGCACAAACAGAGACTTGCCGTACTGAGAAGGTCCAGAGATTTATGTAACACATTCATGTTTCCCACTTCCACATTTTAGTACTACTCTTGCAGAGGCTGGCTAATAATAGCCGCTATTAATATTTCCTGTTGCCTAGCAACCTCAGCAAGTAATAGCTTACTCTGGAAAAATAGATGACCGATAAGGAAGAAGGAGGGGTTTTGGAGGGTGGTGGGGGTTCGATTCATTTATTATCTCCCGGGACAAGAGGAGCTTATTTCTGAGGCTGAGGAATTGGAAACTAGGCTGTATATTGAGAAATATTTTAAAGCAATTGGAGATGACGTTATTTTCATTTTGCTTCCATTAGGGATGTTTCATTTGATGTTTCCCCAGCAAAGTCAATTAACCTTAATTTCATACTGATAAAGGTATAATAAGGAAGATTGAATTTATGTCTACTGCATGCTTAAAGAATAATGAGGGGGGATGGAAATAAGCTGTCAGTGAAACCGGAGGTCAGAAATGAAGCAAAAAGCTCTTTCCTTTCTCAGTATTGACTAAAGCTCACAATAACCTCAGAAAATTGGAGGAGATGGCTGGAAAACCCAAACGCTAATCATTCAACAGACTCTTTTCCTGATGTAAAAATGAAAAGAAAGAAAGGAGGTAAAACAAATGAAAAGTCGACAGCGTTACCTTAAGGATACACATCTCTTCAATAGCAGCTATCCTTCAGCGCACATTTTAAAAGCCTCCTACAAGTACAAGCTCAGCTGGAGCAACAGATATGCTTCGTCTCATGGGATGTTGTTGCTGGTTTTTGTACAACATTTAGCCTGAGGCTAAAGCTCTGTAAACTTCACCCTGCTTTGGGATTCTCTTTTTCAGCATGCATCGATCCCACAGCAAACAGAGTTTAATCATTGAAGGGTTGAGAGTAGTGGATTGACTATCATACTACATGGACATGCTTTTTTATTTTTGTTTGTTTGTTTGTCCTTGTAGCTTTCAGTATTTCTGCTGACCTATAGGTGACAATATCACAAAGTATAAATGAAACAGATGCCTCTTCTCTGTGTTAGTCCATTTTTTTCCCCTTTTGATACAGTTAGTACTCAACAAGCAGGTAAAATATTGGTCAGTCACAAACCTTACTTGCAGTTACATGTCTATTTCAATAAATGATGTAAATCAGTAAACTATTGATACCAGTTAAGATCAATTAACTTGTTTTGTTGTTTTTTTTCCAAAAAGGGAAACCATTTTATTTTATTGCATTCAGATTTATATATCTCACCCAAATAAGCATTTTAAATTTTGGTAGATGTTTATAGTGTTGTATCCAAGCATATTTATGAAAAGTAAAGTGGAAGGAAAAAATATTTCACAGTTAGGGTTACCAAAAGAAATAGGAATCCCATAAGATGTAAGATGTCAGCAGCTGATGTCCGCCGGAGCTGCTACACACAGAAATTAGAGATTCCAGATCGAGTTTTTTTTTTATCCAATGCAATACCGATACCTGGGCTGAGCGTGTCGGCCGATATCCAACGCTGATCCACTTCAACCATTGATTGAATTAACCATATCTCTTGCCATGTGAGTGAAGGCTTTAGCCTTGGCTGAAACCTTGTTAAAAAGGTAAAAAAATGAACACAGGTAATTTTATTTTATATCATTAATTAACAAATACACAGCAAAAAGAAGGAAATAACAGTGCCATGTAAAGTGCACTTTGGATTTGGATCTCTGGATCATTAAGTCACTCCTGAACAGTGGCGATTTCTCATGCAATACTATGGAGGCTAAACTTCCCCAGTAATTTTCTTAAAAGTATTGGTAAAATATGTATTTTCAAACCTGATAAATTTAGTCATTAAACTGCATTAAATATGCTCTAAAATGCGGCTAAATTTCATGGGTATGTTGCCCATTAATCAGCTGTTTATTCTGCTCTCCGATGCCGTACCCCCTCTGTTCTGGAGCAGCAGGATGCTGCCTGTCACTCTCTGTGAGAATCAATGTTGAGGTCTGAGCCTCCGTCTATTGAGGTAAGCAGCGAGAAAGTAGAGCCCTGATTGGATAACATGCAAAAATACGTCACTTCCAGTGAGGCTCAACTTCTTAGGGGGGTCAATGGAGCAGGAGCGAGTCGTTAAGCTTGCTGCTCGATGCTGATTGGCTGAAGGGTACTTTAGGATTTTTGACAGTGAGGAGGTTTTCCTCTTGAGTCTAGAGGTAAAAGTAATCATTCAGTCTGAACAGTCATCGTGAGCAGAACTCTTGCTATGGTTTCTGGAGTTTATTATTTCAGAGCTTCACGACAGCAATTTTCACCTCATCATCATTTTGTGGGATGTGTTTAATGTCTTTCAACTTTTGTTCATGTAATAGATGTTTGGATTTAATTAACACCACTGATCCTCCCCTGTTCTAGAGATCAGCAGCCACCACTACTCCTGAACCTTAGATTGTCAGAAATGTCTGACATAGGCTAATGCAAAATGAGGTATTAGAGGTAAAGAATCCAAACTGCTTTAGTCCCAATGTGAAGTTTCCATAGTAAGCGGAAATATGAGGATCCATTACATCCAATGGCATTGTTCTAGGTTGTTTTTTGCAAATCTAGACTCAGGGTAGTCATTTACCAAGAAGTTTTGGACCACTTAATGGGCCCCCCTTGCTGGTGAGCTTTGACGAAGATGCTAACCCTATACAGTCTGTTGGCCTCCATGCAACACAGCATTGATGCAGCATTTCTTGCTAAAGAGGTTTTAGCTTAAAGCCATAATTTTCAAAATTAAAAGAAGAAAAAAATATACTTGAAATGTAAAAATCCACCTGCTATTCCCTAAAATATATATATTTGTATGTAATTTGTATGCTGTATAGTTTTATTTCTGCAGGAGTAGCAGCAGATCCTTTTTGTTGCATTGGCATATTTCTTTCCTCATAATTCTTGCTGCCAGTTGGTGAAGCCTCAACACTGGCATTTTAGATTATAGAGCTGTCTGTCAGAAATGCCTCTGTTTTCTCCCAACTGCTGACCTGTAATGTCAGCATCTCTGAAGTGAAGCAGAAAGAGCCAAGTCCTCTATGACTGGCTGCTGTGAAATGCAGCAGCCTGTTGTGCTAGTACTCACTGCCAAGGGAGAATTCCCGTCTCACCCGCAGCATTCAGTGTTTCTGTCATCTTCGGTGTCGGGGTAAGAGGTGTCACCCAGGGGTCTCATGTTCAACAAGTCTTCATGTCGTTCAGGTTTGCACATCAGAGCATGGGGTGGAGCTTTCAGCAAGATCCAGCCCCTTGGAAAAAAAAACCCAACATAAAACAGGAGAGACCCTTTGCCATCTGGCAGTAATAAGATTTTGAGGAATTCGCCGTATAGCCCAGACGTTGAACCTTCAGGGGTACCAGTGTGTTAAATATTGAAACAGAGCACCAGCCCCTTTCTCGTTATGATCATAATGAGGCTGGTTGGAATAAGGAGGGGGAAGAAAGTCCCTGCTGCTAAGAGGCAGCTGCCAGTTTTTATAAGTATATGGCATAAATTAACCCGGATGACTCCTGGTGGGGATTCTGTTTTTAAATATTTGGTTCTGAATTAATAATCTTGGAAGAGGAAAATCTTGCCAACATCCCTTTAGTTAAATGAACTGCTGTGTTTACAAAAATAAATTTAAGCAACTTCCAGGCAGTGTAATGCCTGCAATAATCATAGCTGGCTTGATGCTTACCTTTTTTATTTAAACAGTTTTTCATAAGAGATCATGTGCTTTGAGATCTAGTGATATCAAAACACCACAATATTGCCCTTTAGGGGGATATTAATTTGGCAAAATGCTTCTCTGCATACTTATATTTAAGACTTGTTTTGAAGTGAGAAAGGAAGTAGTTTCTAATTTGCTTTTGAACTGGCTGGCTACAACCCGTAGAAGCTCAAACGGGGACTCTCAATTCTCTCAAAAATAGAATACAGAAAATAGAAAAATATAATATAATTTGTTTTATCTTATACACTTACAGTTGACAATTAGTAATAAATAGATTAGCCGCATGATGAGCAATGATAACATAATAAATCTAATTAAGCTTGCTCATTTCTGTTTGCATGCTTGTTAGGGTTTTTCTTGGGTCTCTATCTACTTGCCAGGCATGAGGTGTTTTTATATAGCATCACAGAACAGTGTAGCCCTGTTACTGAGAAGCTGCAAGCCAGAGAAACATTAGTTAAGATTTAGAAAAACATTATCCGTTTCATTTATTCTATAAGTTGTCAGCTAACAATCAATTTTATAAATAGTTTTTGGTTGTTTTGTTGGTTTAATTACGACAATTAAATGTTTACCGTTTCCAGGGTTTTTCATGAATTAAAATGTATTGATCTTTAAGTATTCTTGCATTAATTCAGCAGGAATTGTTGTCGTTACAGATCTACTGTACATACACTAACAAGCTGTTGGTATATTGTAAAAATGTTTGACAAAAAGCATCTCATTTCAGCTTAAACCTGCTTCATACGTGTGTGTGTTCTTTATGCGCAGTATTGTCAGCAATCTGGCTCTATTTGTTTTAATGTGTTATGGATTATATTTGCTATCCAAACAGCTCCAAATGAACCCCAAAACAATATGCTTGATCAAGATAAAAGCAACTCCATAAATATCATTTTTTGGCATATTCAACTTTACTTTGTTCTGTAGTTTTAATTCTTTAAATGTATTACTCTGATTGAATAAAGTAACTCTAAAAATACCCCTAATCAAAACTAAGAAGAAGAAGAAAAAGAATCAAGCAGGTCTAACTTTATCTTTAGTACTTTTTTATGATATGGCAAAATATAACTGGCCAAATTGAGACCTGCTAGATTTAGCAAAAACTAGGGGGTCCATGTTTCTGTTTAAGACTGTAGGATAAAGATGGTAACAGTTTTACAATGGTGATATAAAAAGTGTATTAACTTATAAGGGATGTCCTTTAGATATGTAGGTGCCAAATTAAACAAGAAGAAAATTCCCCTTAAAGGTCAATAAGATGACAAGTTTTCTTAAAACTGAAACATAGTCTTGCTACTAAATCAGATCTGTTTGAGTCTCCTTTTAGTGTCTGGATAACTACATTTTGTTGTTGTTCTTCTACTTTCTAAGCATAATTGAAACAGCAATCTTTTTCCATTGTGGGCTTTAGACAGATCCCATATGACCTGTTTGCTCTGGTGCCTCTTGCTCACACCTCTGCAGCGTTCTTAGATAAATCATGTTTTGTAAGAACAGAAATATTTTCTGTCATGACTTTGGCTTTCTCAAAAAGACAGATGCCCTTCAGTGTCACATTCCACGGCGGAGGTGAACAATGTGTCTTGTAGCTGTCAAAATAAATGACAGCGAGATAATTGGTGGGCTCTACTGCTTCATTTATACTCAAACAAATAGGCACCCAAAGAGAATTGCTCTTTTAAATAGCAAAGCTTTGTTTTGTTGTTCCCTATTATTCCAGATGCAGAATGAAGTAATGAAGATGAGCATTAATGGAATGAGCATTAAAAAACAAATGCACATTTACTGTCATGAATATTCAGAGGACTATATCAAATAACCTCAGGCGAGTGTTACGACTGATGAATACTTAAACTAGCATGGTGCAGAGATTTGGATGCTTCTTTATATCTGAATTTCTTGGATCATCATGTTCAAGTGTAAACAATTAGTATTGGCATGAACAGATTTTAATATATATCTGGAGAACAACATTGCCTGTAGTCACATTAGCTACGGGCCATTGGCGCACCAATACCACAAGCAAGGAGATTACAGTGTGAAAAAAAAAAGCTGTTAATTAACATTATAAGTGCTTTGATGATAATTGAACAATTGTGTTGTTAAAACATTATTGTTGTGGAATCAATGCTATTTATTTGTTATTAATGATGTTTCTGTTTCTGACTTTTTTGTAAATTGATTCATTTTCTGTAATTTTAACAGAGTTTTAGGAAATAAATCCTATGTGAAAGGATGACATTCTTGGAAAGCTCTTTACTGAGACATACTGTTTACATTTTCAGACCAAAGCCCAGCATCTCTGCACTCTTTATAGTCCCCTACTGGCCAACATAAGCAGGCCTCGGCAACTTCCTTTAGAGGACTAAGCATCAGTGTCTCGTCCTCTTTGCCTCCACCGCAACGCTAATTAGGCCCACCACAAAGCCAGCCTGTGGGGATAATGTCCCATTATTAGAGTCATTTGTTTCAATTAGATGCTCTGTGATTCTACAATAGCACTGCGCAGCCCACTGCAAAGAAGCTATTACTCTCATCCAAGGAATCCAATGAGGTCTGGGCCAAGTAAGTTACAGATACCTGCTTCTGCCAGTGTTTTTTTGTTGGCAGGTTCCACATGTAGCTCTGATCATTGATGAGTTTGTTGGGATATGGAAACAGAAAAAAAACAATTTTTTTTTTTTTGGTTACGTGTCACTATAAAGATTTTGTTACTGTCTGGCTTTAACTGTGAACGTATTTTTACAGGGCTTGTTGACTCTTGAGCTTTGACCACTGAGAACTATATGTTCTTGTTTCCTTTTACATGCTTAGAGCTTTGTGGTTAACTGAATTACCATCCTTCTACTCTATATTTTAGGAGCTTTAGACATTTTTAGCCTGCGATCAGGTTAGATTCTGAGCATGGAGCTCTATTTTCTCTTCAGGTCATGCTTTTTCCTCATTATACTAAAATTCTTGTGGCAAATTCGAAGACTTTTATTGCTTTCTAATCACATCTGTGGACAAAGAAAGCAGATTGCTTTGAAAAACAGTTCCTCAACTATACTGTCTGAGAATATTGAAACTAGTCAGCCACTGCCGCCAACTAACAGTCCTGATGAAAGGTATTTGTTTTCTTTGTACTTGAATAAATATTTACACAACGAAACTGAAAGCTGGAGCCGGGAGTTGAACTGACAACTCTCCGGTTGCAGGGCAAACTCCTTCATCCAATGCCACTGTCACCTAGTGAAAGTGTCTTTGGTGCGGGAAGTTTGCGAATCTCTGCTGAGACTGTTGTGCTTCAGTTCCAGATAAAGGGGAAGACTGTGAATATGAATAGTCAATTTAACATAAAAAAACAGTTAAATGCTCATTAATGGTTTTCAATGTTGAATATGAAAATAAATATTAATATTACATTGGACTGGAAGTTTAAAGTAGTCGCTACAGGTTTAACTTGTCATAGTCAATAAGCGGCACACTTGCACTCATCTGTTCTTGTTTCAACACCCATTTGTACTGTTTACCAGCTGGTTGCCAGGTCTGCTAATTAGCAAGCACCCAGAATGAAAGTGGCAACCTTAACGTGACCTCTGAGCACCTTTGCTTCCTTAAGTCAGCATCGATGCTCAAGATCTTGACAGATATTCAGCCAACACTGTTGCCTGCAGGTATGCTGGGGGTCTGCCACTCCAAACAAGAACAGAATATTTTAGTATGGTCATGATCCATGAACTGGCTGCACAGATTGTGTTATGAGGTGAACTTTTTTACTAAAAAAATTATAAAAACTTTATTCTTGCAACTCATCAAAGGAAATCAAGTCTCCAGTACTCACCGACAATACAGAGCAGCTTATCAACCAAAGCACTGAGCATCCAGAGCGTCAAAGCATCTCAACCAGTGTTTAATCATCCTCCAAGTTTTGGTGTTTAAGCTCATTGGAACCCAGAACGCATTTGGTCTGAACGCAGCTTTACAGATGCTGCTGTACAGACTTCCGTGACTGTTAAATGAGATGATAACACTCCCAACCAGAGGGTGGCTCCACGCACAAATCTGATTAAGGTGACGGTGTATGAGATCATATGCAGTGGAAGAAAACAAAGTAGAATTTCAGTAAGAAATGGTTGCGGATTTTTCTGGTTAGATACTTTATCTCTCAAGGACTGTAACGATATAAAAAACATTTTTACGTCATGGTGAAAATAATTTTATTCTTTCTTTTCAGCAATTTTCCTTTTCTCCTCCCCTTACCAGACAGTGTATAAACCAGTGTGATATTGTCCCCCAAGAGACCCTTGTGAAAACTGTTTATATCTGAGTGCAAAACAGTTGTTTAGCAAAGCTAAAAATATGAATGGGAGAGAGTTCTTTCCTAAGGGACCTAATGAGTTCCATATCATGGATTCAAAGTGAAATGTCAAAATATTAAAATATATGTAAGCTTTGGATATTCTGTTGAAGAATAACATAAAGTCTTTTTATTAGGGATGCACAGATCCTCATTATTTTACTACTTATCATATTCCAATTGTTGAATTTGGATATCTGCACATTCTGATACCTTTCCAATACCAGAGCCCTATTTGCACTTTTTGTTTTCATTGTCACTGTTGATTTTATTTGAGACTGTCATACATCCCTCTCTAAAAGTAAGTATGATATATATGAATCTACACATGTACTTCCCAAAACGCAACTTCAGATTAGTATAAGATAAGAAATGGAAGTCAGAAAACAGTAAATTGTGTGAACAGGACAAATTTTATCCAGAAAAAAATATGCAACTCAAAGTGACTATATTTCATAGATTAAAGACAAAAGCCCAACAAAGGGGTAAAATGTTTAACCTAATATAAATCTATTATAGAAATAGACTGAACACATCTGTACCCTATCAATCGTATCTATTTTCAGGGATATATGATCTAGATTTTTTTTCAATACCATGACTTATACAGGCAATATCTGATTGTCATATCTCTTCTTTTGGAAAAGTTAGGTTTTTCAGATATGGATATATTAAGAGACATTTTTCACAACCGTTCTTGGTCATTAAGTTTAATAAACTGTTCAAAAAGCGGAAATTCTTCCTTTGTCTGAAGGGTGGTACACGCTGCAAGATTTCAAAATCATTGGTGGATTTTCAAAAAATAAAAGACCCCCCACATATGACGATAAAGAAATCGGGGACAGTTTTGGTCATACAGTGTGTTATCTCTAGCCCCACGACATGCACAGCACAAACGGGCCAATTTGAAGCTCTCAGCACACATTGAACATGCTGGATCTCCTCCAATTTTAGGTCGAAGGGGTCCAGACATTCCACTCAGCAGACTCGGTCACTTTCAAAGCACAACACACATCAGGATTATCTCCCTGATTATTGGGACTAAGGGGAAAATTAGGGCAGAGATGGACCTGATTTTCTTGTCCTTAAGCTGCATTTTATGCTTTACATTGGATCTAATTCTATCAGCTTATTTTCACTTCTCCTTACCTGAAGTGCAGTTAGTTACTAGACTTGGATCCTGAGATTATGTCATGTCTTCGGAGCACTAGTCAAAGTTAAATTTAAAATCTTTATTTATCAAAAGCTTAAGTTGCAGCCCTGGCACTTTACCCGACATTAATCTCTAAACATTTGACAAAAGTTTTACTTTTGTTTATTAAAAAGAGACATACTGTGTGGTGGTGCACAACCAGATCTCAGTCAGCTGTACTAAGTGTGACCTGCAGGTCTTCCTCATCTCTCACCCTTTTCATTGTCAGCAAAATGTTCAAATGATGGCCACTAGTGCATAAAAATAAAACGAATAAAAAGAAACAGACATACACATTAACAAGCTTTAGTGACAGGTACAGATGTAAATATGTCACTGATGAGGCGACTGTGGCTGAGAGGGAAGAGTAGTCGTCTTGTGATTCCAGCTTCCTCCTGTCACATATCAACGTGCCCCTGGGCAAGACACTTCAGATGCCTACCAATCTGTGCATATGTGTATGTGTTTGAGAGCAATGGGAAATGTGGCTGTAGTAAAGTGCTTTGGGTGGTATGACTAAAAAAGTATTTTATGAATTCAGTCCATTCATCACAACTGCAAGAGATAAAATGACAGCAAAATTTCATGGACTGTTCAACAACATGACCATGCAGTAACACTAACTACTTGGCATAAAGTGCCTTTTCCTTTTTTTTATTATGTAAAGACGATTACAGTAACAAATGCTTTTCACTTCCAATTATATGTAATATCATGTAAAAATCCTGATTATAATGACTTAGACTTAGACTTCTTTATTTGTCATTTTGTATGCACAGAGTGCATACAGAACGAAATTGCGTTACATACAGCTTATGAGCATTGCATTGATATTTCAAATGGCACGAGTTATACAAAAAGTGCAGCAGTGGTCAAAGTGTATACATTGCAGAGGATAAAGACAGTGTGCAAATTGCAATGGTTCAGTGCAGATAGGCATTTGTGCAAAAAATGCATTATTGAGAGGAAAGGAAGTTTATGTTTATAATTTGTAAAAACATGACAGTAGTCGGAAAGGGTGGAAATCAAAAAGAAAAAGAAGAAAATTTGTTATTTATAAGCATTGCTTGGTCATTTCTGTTTTGAGCAAGATTTGCTCACCAAACTCCAATATTTTTAGCCATTTACCAGTGGCTTCAGAGTTGATTTCAACTCCAAATGCTCTGCTATACAATGTTTCAGTTTACCTTTCAGTCCTTTTACCAGCAGATAATGGAAACTTCGATTGATACCAAGAGGTTGCTGCCCTGTGATGCCTCTGTTGCCAGGCTCTCTCATTGGCTTTCTGCCCCTGCTGTGCACATGTTTACAAAGAGACATCAACAGCTAACATTAAAGGGTTCAAGTTGTCCCCTCAGGCTGTTGCTATGGAAATAACCCTGCTATAGTCGCTCATTCATGTTTGATTAATTGTTTTTTCCTTTCTGTGCTGTTTGCCCCTGCAAAGACCTCATTGTTGGGGCACTTTGTCTTAAAAAATAAACACCAGAGAAATGTGTTTTAATTACACCTCAGGACATTCTCTTCCTTAGCTCTAACATCTCTCGGAAGCTCTTTTTTGATTCAACTCTTGGAAAATGTATTATTCTACTAAGAAAATTCATACCACCTTATTAATTAATTCAAACTCTTGCTAAGGCAAAATTTCTTTTTTTTTTATTTCTTTTTTTTTTTTTTTACTTACCTTGACAGAAAATAATTCCCCCCAACACACACCTCCCCCCAGATTGCACCAGGTATTGCAGAGCTACAGCAACCCACTGGGGCCAATTAGGATGCCAGCAGAGCCAGGAAGTGCATAGCAGATGCTTTTTGCCACTGTGTATTTATTAAAATCCAATCTGCGGGGGCCCCCCCTCCAACAGCTCGTTAAACTACCGTTAATCTAATTAGCTCTCACTTGCCACTGTTTTCACCACATTATCAAATACAAGGGCCTCGACTTTGCAATTTAGGCTGATTAAGTGGGTCCAATGTTGTTAGTCAAAGCGTGCAGGGAGGAGCTCTTCTGAGCTGTCAGTCATCTTCTAATTCCAAATTAACCACACAGTCGTGTCGAGCAATGGCTTCAGAGTTAGGTTCAAATCAAGATGTACAGTTCCTCTATTTAATTCTGCAAGCTGTACTGTCTGAAAGCTTGAGTAACATATGCCATATTATAAAGGCTCAGAATAACAACTGGGTAGAAATTCTGTAGCAGAATTTTTTTTATGTTAGGTTGAAATGAGTCCTACTCACAACCGTTTCAGGCCGTTAGATAAGGATCTAGAATCTAGACTTCCGGTTCATTACTGTTTGGGGTGGACTGTGTTTTTATTTAACAAGTGCTGCTCTCTGGATAAGAGCCTGGTTCTGCTCAGAGATCTGTCTGCTTATTGCATACAGATGGGTGGTTTAACTTGTAGTCGTAATTGCTTCCAGATGAGGAGGCCGCTGCATGTATTTTAAGACACATTTTAACTCATCTGGACGGATGTCAAGTAGGTGATGGAAATATGCAAAGACAAGGCGATCACAGGGAGGGGAAAGTAACATATTTCAAAGTAGGCCTATTTCAGATTTTTCTTTTTCTTTTTTTTGCTGACACACTATTTATAAAAGAACTACGTTAACAGCGAAATTCCAAAATTTCGGATCCCATTTGTTGGATAAACAAGCACTTTTAGTTTACATAGCCAGTCAGATTTTCAAACAGTTTTATAGCTTTGTTTATGCGCTCAGCACTTACTGCCAAACTTTTATAGGAAAGCGGTTCTTACAACATTACATACAGGTGCACTTTGAAGTGCAAGCTGTTCAGAAAATACTTTGTTAATCCTCAGTATAAAAACCCACAATTTGGGGTGCTTGATCTTTGCTACCATAATCTAGCTAAACCCTGTCACTTTTAAACGAAACATCCGTCTAACAATTCTCCTTTTGGGTTCTAACCCAAGCAGAGAAAAGCAAACAGAAATATATAGTAATTTATTTCTCATATCTGATGTATGTTAATATAAAAATATTTCACCTCTGATATTATTTTATAAAAGCTTCATAACAATTAATTTTCCTATATATTTTCTATTTCCTATTTCATGTATCTCTTAGGAACTCTTAATTATTTCACAAATCTACATCTTGATTTTATAACTTGAGAATAGTTTGTTTTTGGTAGAATTAATGAACATAACCTACTACATATAGTAAGAGGCTTTAATTATTTTGATATCTTTACAACTTGATATCTTTACAGCTGTCCCCTGGTTCCTTATATTAGCGAGCCTTTAGTTTGGCTTACTTAATAAAGACTCAGCGCCATTTGTTGCGCCTGTCTTTGCTGCAAAAGTTACATGTTTTCTAAGGCTTTGCACACATAGTCCAACTCCAGTGTATGACATAAAATTAAGTCAGACATTTGAATTTAGTCATTTTGTCCTCATCAGTGGATATTGTATTTCCTTTTCCTTAAGTGTCACAGTCATTTCTACTTTTACTTTTATTAGTATTTTTTAGTTCAGCTGACCATCTTAGGGTCAAAGTCCTATGTTTTGTATACAGTCAGAGTGCCTATAAGTAATTGAATAATTACTAGGTAAATCAGCATATAAAGTATAGAAGGCTGCCTTTTGTATAGAGCCACTCCAAGCGTTACGAACATTGAGATAAGCCATTATTTTTATTAGAGTAGATTGAACCCCTGCAGAGTATAGCATGAGATTATGTTACATATGGTTATCCGGTAACATTTGAGGAGCATCGAATCAAGTTGCAGCGACAAAAACATGTTGTACATCTGCTTCCTCAGAGTTGTGTTGTTTGTTTGTTTTTTTTCCTTTGTTTTTTGTTTTTGTATGCCAAAACACAAAGCAGATATGCATCTGAGTATTTAAGGTATTTTTAGATGACAATATATTAGAATGCATTATTTCTATTTTTATTTTAAATAATTTTTATAATGGATGCGTCTTGCTTTCATGCTTTGTTCTTTTTTACAATTATGTTAAGTCTTTATGCTCTAAATTAATTGCAAATCAATCTTAGATAATCCAGCATGGACATTATTATCAACGTTTATGAAGATATAACTTATCTGAATGTGAATGTGTAAAGTGGTGCATGAGTTTATAAACAATATGAATTTACTTTTAAACATCAATGTATATATTAAACATTAATTTATAAATGAATGCACAGTATTCTAGCATCTCTAGTAATCTGTGTTTGTCTTTTATGAACTGCTGCTTTAACAGAAAAAGTCATGCATGTGTTTTATCTAATTCGTTGGACCACTGCTCAGCCAGACGCTTCCCTCCAGCAGAAAACAGGATGTCTGCCATGTGTTTTCTGCTAATGCTTTCTCACAAACTGAATAAGTCATTAAAAATCTGTGACTGTTTGTTTTTATGTCTGATCCTAATTTTGAAAATGTTGTAACTAATTTAGTCTACGAAACTGATTTGTTTTCTTCTTTTTATTTTTTTTTCTTTGGCTTTTAAAGTTGTATTCATTTAGTTCCGATTCAGTCGTGTGTTGAGTATCTGCATCTCATTTTAGTGTGACGGCCATCTCCATGTATCTGGGCATCATCCCAGAGTAATTCCTGTTTGCCTTTATAGGCCTTTTAAAATCACTGCTCCATGAAGCACTTTCCATATTCCCTATGAGTGTTTGTAATGATGTTTATTAAAATGCATATTAAGAATGCTGTTCCTGGGCACTTTTCAACTCTCCAACACTATTTCATGTTTTATTGTGTCATTTTCCTTTCTCTTAACCTTGCCAGGTCTGTGTATTACTCTTGTTCTTGTTATCTGTCTTTTTTCCTTACATTCATCTGTTTTTTGCATTAACTCTGTCTCTTTTTCATTTCATCTCACTCGTTTTTGCTGCACCTCTCTCACTCACTCTCTCTCCCTGAAACTATTTCTCTCTTCCCTCTGCTGTTTTGATAGTGATGCAGTTATCAGGCTGTCAATTCTAATCTTGTCTTGCCAGTGCAGCTCGGTCCATTCAGAATTACAGCTACCCCCTCCTCTGTCCTATCTCTACCCCTTTCTCTCTCTTCTCTTACCATGCCTTCCATCTCTTTCTCTCCCAGACAACAGAAACGCTGATGGGATGAGCAAGCGAAGGCTGGCACTGTAGTTCAATCTTTGGCTGCTAAATTAGAAAGCTGTGGACAAAATAAATTTAGACCCTCTGTACAGGACATTTTGATTTTTTACCTGGCAACAGTCATTGGCTGTTTTTCTAGCCGACCTTTAGTTCGGTGTTAAAAGGTTGTTCCTTTTTTATAACATTGACATTTAGCAGTATTTTTAAAAATGTAAATCATTTATCCATGGGACAAATGGATTGAAAACATAAGTCATCAGGTGGTAAAACAAATCAATTCAAATGCTTTTGCAAGATCATTAAATGACCCAGTAACACTCTCTATCTATTAAATGACTATTTCAACCTGTTAGCACAACTTAGTTATACAGTAGCTGCCCTTCTCACCCTGTACAAACTCAAAAGGCGGTTATTATTTACAGCATGGCAATCAACATTAATGGAAGCTTTCTGTCAGTCTTTAACACAGAAGACTTTAGTCGATGCTCTGGTCGATGCTTTTCTTTCCGCTGTCCATTTTATTTGTGGCTTGGCTGGGCCTCTACATCAAAACCACTTAGAAACTTTAGCAAAATATAACCTAAATTGTTCCGTTGTGGTTAGAGTCCCCTTGTTATCTCAAAGGGAAGTGTCACTTGAATCAATACAAAGTTGTTCTGAATGATCAATATCTTCTAGGATGTAGCATTTTTCTCCGGATGTGGAAGGCCTTCTCCACAACTCTGGTCCTTGCATCCATACATCAAAAGTAGAACTTGAATGAGTGTCTATGGAGGAAAGACCTCGTAAATGAATCCTGTTTCTTACTTTATTAGTAAAATCCTGTAAAGCTACAAAGCTATAAAATTAGACTATAAGGATGAACTCATATCATACAGGGACTAAAAATGTATGCCCAGAAATTGGTCTATAAATAGGCATGGACTAGAAACACATACATGCATACAGTCAAGAAATGATTCACAGACTGGGCTTAAGTGCCTTCCCCAGGGGCACATCCATATATGAATCTGAACTCAAACCTAAATTTTTTTTCACTACATTCCCAACCAAAGAACAATCGTGCCAAAATCGGCTAAATTCGTCTTTACAATATGATGTTTTATCATTATTATGGGAAAGGTGTCATTTAAAGCAGAAAACTACGGTACTTATTCCTGCTTAGCAAAAATAAATGGAATATGCATAACATTTAATTGTTGACATTTAAAGCTTTGCACAAAGACTTGATACGCATGAGTAGAGGGGCATAAATTTGACCAATCAGTGGCCTCCTGTCTGCGGTCACCTACGATTTGGGAGAGGTGCAGCAGAGTGTCTGCAGAGGGGGGCAGGAACATCTCTGCGTTCACTGTGACACTTATGCACATGACCTAGTTTCAAAGTATAAATTAGCCTTTAACGCTTTGTTGGCCTAAACCCCCAACTGAACAAAACTCCTAAATAACAACCTAGTGCTGGGCGATATGTAAATAATCACATATCACGATATGGAATATTTTATATCACAATAACGATATATATCGCAATATGGCCCAATTAAGTACGTTTTCAGCAAATCTCTGAAAAATATGACAAAACAACATAATTGCTTACTTTTTTCCAACTTTATTTTGAAGTGACATTTATAGAACTGTCACAAATTAGAAAAACAAATTGTAGTGCAGCAACATAAATACATAAAATGAGGCAGAGGTAGCGCTACAGTACCCTTCACATTTTTTTCCAAAACCCTACAGGTTTTTAAATGAAATTACCAAAATAAATAAATCAAAGTGCACTAATGTTTAGTTTAAGTTTCTGCATAGAAAAGCACACATTTTTAACAAAAGTTACAAAAAATAAAGTTTTTCAAGTTTCTTAAATCTTTTGCCTTGTAGTGCAAAGTTTGCATACCATAATGGCAATATACCTTATCAAAATTAAATAAATCAGGGTTGAATATAACTAAATTGTTTAAGGCATCAACCATCAAAAAAGTGCAAACAAAGGATACATTGTCGATGTAGAAATGTCGTTTCTGTCAAATCTATAGGTTGAGTGCAAGGAAGACAAGTTGGTCAACTGTATTTGGCTTAAGACATGACCTCTTACACGTGACAATGTTCCCACTCACACTGAAGGCCCGTTCAGATGAAGAACTAGTAGCAGGAATGCACAAGTACTTCTTAGCAAGCCTGGCCACTAATGGGAAATGTAACGCATGTTGTTTCCACCATCCCAGAGGGTCCGCCTCTGAATCAGGCCCAGGTGTCTGAAGATACATGGAGAGCTCCAGTTCAATGGATGCTCTGTTTGACTGAAAGCGGCTGGTGCCTTGGCCTGCAGCTGGTGCCTTTTTGAAGTAGCTCCCCAAACTCTTCTTTGTTTTCTTTGTTGGGTAACTAAGGTCTGGTTCATCTTCAGCAGCTGGTGGTGAAATGGAGGTGGCTGTTTCTGCACTTTCAGGTGCTGGCGTTACCATGTCCACCAGCTCTGCTGCAGCTCTCATCTTTATGAACTCCACCCTCTCTTCCTTCATGTAAGCTGTCTTAAACCGTGGGTCGACAAATGTTGCCATGTCTAGAAGGTTGTTGGTGGTACAGTCATCATACTTTTCATTGAGGTACTTAAGGATACCCTCTTTGATTGCTTTTGAGAGCTCTGTGTCCCCATCTTTCTGGCTGAGTATTTCATTATTGAAGAGGTGGAGTACCGGTTTCAGAAAAGATACGGTGACGTACTTCTCCCCTGATAAAGCATCAATAAACTCGAACAGTGGACCCAGTGCCTTGTTCATGGACTCTAGTACCATCATATCTTGCCAGCTTGGCACCAGATTTCTTGCCTAAGTCAGATAGCAAAGGAAATGGGTTACTTTCATCAGGAGGGGAATCTAGGCTGAAAATATAATCATAATCCAAGGAATCAGTGTGCAATGTCCAGTTGCCATGTCTCACCTTCTTGTCTGCAAGAAGAACCTGTGAAAGAGCTTTCTCCTGCTCTAGGAACCTCTGAATCATCTGCTGCCGTGAACCCCATCTTGTGGGGGTTTCAGTGATGAGCTGATGGTGAGGCAAGCCCAGCAATGCTTGAGCTTTGGCCAAATCACGTTTTCTCTTCCACGAGTTGGAGAACGCACTCACCACCTTTTTACAGACCCCAACTGCACGTTCCACAGCCTGCTTTGTAGATGCTGGTGTGAGAGCTTTCAAAGTGTTCTCTGTATAGATAAAAAAAAATGTATGTAATTTAATATCAAATGTGATGATGATATAAATTATAAATACATTTAATTTATAATAAAATCTAATTAAATCTGCACGCGACTCCCGTTATCCATTTATGATCAAACATAAAACAGGATAAACACACAAGTTCAATTTCACAAATATTTCACAAATATTTTGTTGTTGTAAGTTTAATTAAGAATCATCATTGTCACCACTTGTTACCATTGTGAAATTATTTGAGAAAGACGCCAGCTCAGATAACATAATACACAGAAAAAAATAATACACTGAAAAAAAAAACAGACACGCGCCCTCAGTGATGCACTCATGCTCGCACTAAATTACACTTACCAATAGCTAGCTGGAGACGGTGACCAAAGCATTGTAGCCGTTGCCATTCATTCAGTTCCATTGCAGTTATGTTGTTGGTGACATTATCTGTGGTGACACAGACAAGGTGGCATTCTTGCAGCCCCCATGACTGTAGTGTATCTCTCAGACCTAGATAGATAAATGCTTTTATTTATATGTAAATAAATATTAAGAATAGAATAAAGATGCAGCTCAAGTAACATACCTTGGGCTAACATGGCTCCTGTGTGGTCATCTGGAAAGTAGGCAGTCTGTAAGCAGCGAGCGCAGAGGGTCCAGTCTTCAGTGATGAAATGGATGGTTACACTCATATAGGGCTGCGTCACCCTGCTTGTCCACAGGTCTGTTGTCAAGGCATAATGTACCACGCTGCAAACCTCCTTTTCAACTTTGGCCCGGCATGCGTCATATAAGCGAGGCAACTCCACTTGGCTGAAGTGCTTGCGACTGGGCATAACGTACCTCGGGTCAAGGACTTTGACAAGTTCTCGGAAGCTCTCCTTCTCAACTTCGTACACGGGGATCATGCCTTTACATATGTAATGCGCAATGGCAACAGTGATTTGTTTATGGCGCTGAGAAGTTTTCTCATACGGGGTGCATCGTGCTAACGACTCCGTTATCTTCAGCTGGTTTAGATTTTTATTTTTGCAACTTTCCCCTGCCGTTTCAGAACTTGCTTTACCTCGCACTTTTTGGATCATTATGTATTCTTTTTCGTGTTTTTTCTTGAGGTGATAGAAGAGGTTTGTCGTGTTGCTGTCGGGTGAGGAAACAGGCTTGTAGCATAGTTTGCAAAGGACCGTTGTCTGCTCCGTGTCGGACTTCTTAAATCCAAAATGTGACCAAATCACAGACATACCCCCTCTTTTTGGTAAAAGTTCTTCATCTTGGGTTGCCGGCGTAGCTGTCTCTGTTTGTTGCGACCACGGCTTTAAGTCTTCAACCTCCTGCGTCTCCATCTCTCAGCTCTCATGAGTTAAGTAATGTAAAGCATGTCGCAAACCCGCGCATGCGCGCATGAGTCAAAAGCCGTAAAGCAGCGTTATGTCGCAAAACCACAAGACGCCGCTTCTTTGTGAATTAAAACTAATAAATATTGTTTATCACTTATAAGCTGTGTGTAGGCTACGTGACTAAACCAATACGTTCGTCGTTGTCTACCTTGGGAAATGTTTGCTTAAATACGAGATAAAATGGCGTTAGAAACGATAGAAACGATAGAATATAATTAGCACTGTAGACACTTTTGTATCGTTCGTACGATATATATCGTCCTATCGCCCAGCCCTATAACAACCTATGTTTACATTTTCTAATCTTTGACAATTTTTGATATATTTATACCAATTTATATTTTTTTGTTTTTTTTAACAGATTTGTTGCAAAAGTCTAACTAGATCTTCATTAATCAAATTTCTATATTACTTAGCTTTATAATATCTGGTCTATCTGTATAGTTTAGAAACACACACTCATCCGAAGTTCTATATTATAAATGCTTAAAATATGGCTACAGGCGCCCTTTTTCTTATGCTTTTTTATATCAAAACCTTATAATTTTGCTGTCTAAATTATAAGATTTAATTTCAAAATGATTTAAGTTTCAGACACAATCTACTGTCTGATAAGTATAAAAATTTGATTTGAGTTCTTAGAGTTTGTACTGGAAATACATATTGCCTACCAAGGTGACATCATCAACACAGCACAAAATCCAGAAGAATAAATTCACATCTCTTTAAAAACATCAAGATTTAATATCAACATATTAAAATTAAAGAGCCTGGCCTTGACCAAGTTAGGAACCATGCAGAAGAGGGTTAAAATAATACATCCGTACTGCACAACTCCACTCAAAAACTACTGAATTAGACACACAACATAATTTTGTTAATAAAGGCGGTTAGTTTTCCATTGTTCTTTTCTACCACATTGTAGCACACTTAGAATGAATTTCAGAGTTACAGAGTGTACAGACTTAAAAACACCCCAGCCACAGTTTCATGTTCCATGGAAAAAGTAAATCTGCCTACAAGTGGAATATATATCACATGCACAGTATGTTTTATTGTCAGTATTTGGAGTTGTGTGGAAGGAAATTATACCATATTCAATATTTTTTTTTTTGTGCATGAGGATGGTTCTTAAAACACTGGCATGCAGTTTTAGGACATTTCAGTGAATTTTTGTTGAGATAAAAGGATTTGATAGTCAGGCAGTTAACCCTTACTAAAATATAGATAAAATTTGATTATCTGGCTTTCATGTATAATTTTCTTTTTTTGTTGTTGTTGTTTTGTTTCTATGTAGTGGTATTTGCATGTAGTAAAATGGATCAAAGAAAGGCAAAAAGCAGTTATTTTACAAATTTATTTTTCATCATGAAGACACCTGCCAAAAATTTGCTTTTAAAATGTGATTAGCTCTAGCATTTTTTTCTTACTAAGTGGACCTTCTTTATTAAATAGTATTTTTTTCAGAACCTTCCAGATTGATTGAAAATGATAAAATAGATAAAAATAGAGCTATATTCCTTATTTTCCTGGTAAATTGCATGCTGCAGTGAGCTGCTGTGTGTCATTATTTTTCTTCCTCATGAATAGATGTGAATTTTCTTGGAGATTATTTAGCTTCTTTTTCCCCTTATTTTTGTCATTCCATTAGATCTTCTGTCCGTTTATTCTATTTTCACATCAAAGGCTTGCTCGAACTGATGTTGTTTCAAACGCCTGTCTTCTGCCTCATTGCCTAAAAGTGAGGGGTGATTATTTTTTAATGAAACCACACATACCCACATGCATAAAAATATGAATATTACCTGTAATCTGAAAAATAGATGCTTTGGCATAACCCTAAGAGGAACTTTCATTAATTTCAGGAACACCTCAAAATCCATTTAGTTTTGTTTTTATCTGCAGCTGTCAATGTGCCTGTGAACCTTGAATTTTGATTAGTTAATTTCATGTAGTTTGTGTTTGGCAAATGCTTTCCTGAAATAATGTTGTTTTCAGAGACAGTCCTGTTTCTCCATATGACAGTTAATTGGAGAACAAGGTTGTTGCTTAATCTTTTAATGAGTATAAATTAGATTGAAATTAAGGTTTTTAAATGTCCTCTTGCTGCGCTTGAGTTTTTGTATCTATACATCTATATTTTTATCTATCTGTTAGGAAAGGTGGACAAAGTCTAAAACCTCTCACAGCCATAAGAAACATTTTTTCGTAACTTAGAAATTATCTTAAAAAGGAACAGTTGCTGTCACTGTACAGATTAGACGCTATCAGAGCCAAATAACTTATTGTGCTTGGCCTCACATCACCTCACACTTATCAAAGTGTAGGTTTTGTTTACCTGGGAGGCATGGCATTGTAAAATAACTTGAATCCGGAACAGGGCAGATAGTTACTGTTTTACACAGGACAGTCTTGGCCACCTGTTTTCCAGGACCAAAGGGCTGTTGCTTGGTGAGAAGAACCCACAGAGATTGCAGATGTGCATAGATCAAGAGAAATATCAATATGGGGATTATCTAGATTAGTAAATAGCATTATAAAATTGTTAAGGGCTCAAGCAGGCTGATTTTTTATTGCTCCACTGTTAGCCAGCATGAAAAGTGTTGGGTTTTTTTTTATGTGTCCTACTTCAATATAAGACTAACAATTATTAATACAGGCTATCAAGTTAACCACTTACCAGGAAGTTTATAAAGCCCACAGTGTAAGGCGTCTTCATTTGTTTGATGTGAAAAAAATTTTTTTACCCATTATCAGCTTCCTGATATTGTTTTTTTGGAAATTACCTTTTCTCAAGATAACAATCATACCAGTTAAATGATTTCACTTCTTATACAGAAGGTATGTTTTTTTATTATGTACACACGGAAATATTCGCTTTTCTTAACAAATATCTCACTCTTAAGCTGTCTAAAAGAAGGGACAAAGCAGACTTTGCTTTCTAAGGAAGCTTAGGCCCTTCAGGTTTTCCAGCATGATGTCAGATATCTTCTATAAATCTGTTGTGGAGAGTGTGGTCATCATCTGCTGGGGTATCAGCTCAACAAGCTGATAGAGTAAGCTGGCTCTGTTCCTCTAGAACCTCTAGAGATGATTTCTTAAAGAACAACTATTCTTTGACTGAATATCAATTTTGTTTGTTGTTTGTGACATGAAAAAAAAAAATCAGATTTGAAATTAAACAGTTGCATCAGTGTGACCGGGGCTTTTGTGTCTTCAGCAGAGGCTTTTCCAGATCAGGTGCAAGGAAAATCTCTACAGAAGATCCTTCCTGCCTACAGCTATCAACATTTACAAATAAATAAAAAGAAAATACAAAAAGTTTCTACAATATTTAATTTCCGTTTGAAATCAGTAAAATATTTTAGAGTTGAATATGAATAGAAT
Organism: Cyprinodon tularosa; assembly: GCF_016077235.1. Classification (NCBI taxonomy): domain Eukaryota; kingdom Metazoa; phylum Chordata; class Actinopteri; order Cyprinodontiformes; family Cyprinodontidae; genus Cyprinodon; species Cyprinodon tularosa. The sequence continues at coordinate 900,497 of NW_024038678.1, forward strand.
TGAAGTCGGCCTCACAAATATACCATAGTTGTCAATTTCAGGCATGTATTGTATAGGCTCCTTTAGTTTGTACTGATTCACAAAAATGTATATCAAATTCTATCTTTCATAAGGCTGCTCTTCCTTAAGGTGTAATCCAACAAAACTTGTTTTTCTTTGGTCAGAAAAATCCAAAGAAAATAATACAATAATGATTTTTTTGTACAATTATATACTATTTCACTGGAGTTGTTGCTGTTATGTTGGGTGTGCTTGTTTTCAGCTATGTGCTTTCTTGCTATCACCACCAACCCTGAATGTCCCAGATGGACAAGTCGTCCTGTAGGTCACATTGAGTAAAACAAACAGCTTCTTTCACAACCTTTTTTGCACATGCCCACTTCACATTAAAATGCATCCACTTGCAAGGATGTAGGATGTAAATAGGCAATGTAAATAGGTAATGCCAATTGGATACTTCCAACTTCTGTGCACAACCAAAAATAAGGCGGGTGGTAAGTGGCTGAATAATTTTGTTTACAGTCAGATTCTCTCATTTCTTCTTAGAATAATTACAAATTGAATTTATAGTTTGTGCACAGCTTTCTGAGCTTAGAGTCTAAAATGGCTGACACGTTATATAATAATGAAAGTTGGCTATATAAACTATTTAATAGCACTTCTATCTCATTAAAGCAGGGGGGAGTAGTATATAATAGTGGATGTGAAAGTGCTTCTTCTCTGTGCACATAAAATGGAGGGAAATACACTTCTTGTACTGTTTACTAACATTAGTTAGCCTCTAAACAGTTAGAAGGTCAACATGTTTCTGAGATGCAACTAGAATGCTCTAATTCTGGAAGGGACAACATTCCCATATTTGAGCTCTGACTTCCAAACAAATTGAACCGAGCACAAAGCACTGATCTGCATACTTGGAGCAGACATTCTGTCACACTCACTTTGCTGACAGCAGTAATATTTTTGAATTTTACGGATACGGGATGTTCGGCCACCAGATCTTATTACATGTATGTTTTTTTGCATTTATTAGCAAAATAAATTAGGTCACGTCCTTCTCATAATAATTATAAGATCAAAGCAATACAATACTTTTTTTGGTCTCCATCCTCTTGTCTGTCTTTTTTGCCTTTTCCATTCTGTCCCTTACTTCACATGTTTCCTCTGGAGCACAGAACACAATTTCCATATAGAATCACCACCAGAATCAGGTGACCTGGATTTGACTCCCAGTCAAAACCTGGAACCTGCTACCTGGAAATGAAAATGTATTCATGTCTATTGGATAAAGCAGCACATTACCCTGATGGAAATATTTCAGCTTTATGAAAATGTAGGGACATTTAACTATACTGTGTTACCTCTGATAGTTGCTCACAAATACAAATATATATGTAATTATTCCCCTTATGTTTTCTTGTTGGAGGTTTCTATATTCAATGCAATACAACAGAAGAAAATACATACAATACAAGTTCCAAAAAGAAGAAGCGGGAAAAAACAACAGAATAACGTGGTTAGAGCAGTGTGATACAAACTTATATTTTAAAAAGCAAAGCATTACAATTACCAGACTGGAAAGTCAATGTAAATAAATAAGATGTCTAATTAACTCCTGTAATCAATTAAAAACCACTGAATTATGTTTACAGGTTAGGGATGTACAGTGTAGCACCCCGATAATGTTTTGTCTTCTAAATGTAAATTCAAGAATTGCACAAAAGTGGCCTACCTGCACCAATGGTTGATGGAGATGTGACTTTTCCAAAATTTGAAGGAGATGTAAGGCTTTTCCATGAAAGATTCAGACAAATAAAATGCTAAATATTAATTACAATGCAAAAATATTCATCATTTTTAACCAGATTTACGGCTTCCATGTCTTTTCTTTTTAAACATCCAGTGGTTTAATGTTTTTTGAAGGCAAAAAGTAAGACAAGATTATGTTTTTTTAATATTTAATGTTTTTTTCAAATGATTTCAACAAAAATAATTTGTTAGTTTCATTATAAAATGTCCTACAGTGAATATTTGAATGAATAAAAGAATTCATAAAAATAATTTTCCCATCCTGAATTTTTGGATGCTCACTTTTTGGGTGACCTGTGACTTCATTCAACTTCACTTCTACTTCCATTTCTTGTGTTGAAGTGGGGTTCCATATAGATTTCCTTGAACGCACTGAGCTTAGAGTAGAACTTTCATGAAAATTAACCACTAATAACACCGTACATTTTTCCCTACTTATTTGTATGATGTATGTGTGTTTCTTTTCAATAAAACAATAAAAAAAAACGTTCTTACTCGAGCAGTTTTCCTGCATCATCAGCAGAGGGCTATAGCCACAAAACCCCAAATTTGACCAGTTGTTTCTTTGTTCCTCTCTGTACCCAGATAAGCAACGAGAAGAGGGCTGCAGCAGAAATGATGAAGCCTAAACCCAAACCTCAGAAGAAGAAAAAGAAGAAGGACCCAAATGAACCACAGAAGCCTGTGTCTGCATATGCACTCTTCTTCAGAGACACCCAAGCTGCCATCAAAGGCCAAAATCCCAATGCCACTTTTGGTGATGTGTCCAAGATTGTGGCCTCCATGTGGGACAGCCTTGGCGAGGAACAGAAGCAGGTACGAAAAATTTGCATGTGAAGAAACATATTACACTGAGGTTCCCAAAACAGTGTCAACAATAGCAAATGTTTGCACTCAAAAGATAATATTATAAACAGTTTTAATTAATGCTTAGCTGTTAAATAATTAAAGGAATGCATTTTATTCAGATTGTATGTTATTGCCTTTTGGAAGCCCGTTTTCTACATTTAACTTTTTTAAGTCTATCATAGTAATTGGTATGTAGGTGTAACAAACAACGCTGAGAACATGCCTTGATTCCTTTGGGAATATAGGCTGTCTCGCTGTCTTCTGTCTATGAATTTAATGCCAGACTGACTCAATGATGTTGTAATAAGGGCTCAGAGGGAGCTTAACCATCTGCTGCAGGACCCCGTTTTCTTCTTGTCATAGAAGAGGCTGGAGTTGCCTCTTACTGTGACTGTATATTTGGGTTTTATTTCTCTTGCAGAATGGAAAATCATTTTATTTTTTATTTGTTTATGTTGGAATGGATTAAAAGCTGAACATCTAAGTTGTAAATCACTCTGCTCTACCTTTTCATGTAGTGTAGAAATAAAGTGTGGGTGTCGAATGACAGAGAGCTTACCAGGCAAATGAACAAGAAAACATAATGAGAATATAGACTGAAAATTGTTGGCATTTACAGTAAGTAAAAATAAGAATAATTGGTGCAGAAATTCTGAGTCTCGCTTATATCCAAAGGGACATCAGACAGTGTCAGATTTTCTAGAATAATCCTGTAAATGTTCACATCACTGCCTGCATAAATATTAATATTTTATGTGCTGTTAAAAAAATAAATAAATCTCTACAATCTAATACTTTCTCTTTTTGGAAAAAGGCTTCTGTGTGGCACAAATTGCCTGCTATGCACCCATTATCAAGTTTTGAAACCCACAAATGCACGCTGTGTTTAAGTGCTAATGGAAAGCCGTCAAGTCTGAGCTTCACGCATATTTTAAAAGTGAAAAATGAGGTCCTTTGTCTAAACAGACATTAAAAAATCCTGCCTGGACTGCAACCGGAATATGAACATACTCATGAAACCATATCAGGTGAGGAAAAAATAAAACCACAGGGTTGAGCTGTGCTGTGTTATATGGCATCATGGCCCGATAAACCTGTTTCCAAATGTATAGGTTCCGCTGATTAAAAAATTCAGGTTTGATTACACTTGCAAGGCATAATAGCTAGCCACTAAAAAGTCAAAATAAACTCTCCAAAATTACATTAATCAACTGCACATATATTCAGTTATCCCCCACCAATAAATGGCATATGCAGCAGCAGACAAACAGCCTTTTGTTGTCATTATCTTTTGTGTAATTACCAGAACATTGCTGTGAGTTACAGCTCACCTTAATGAGCTAGTTCTTCTCTTTCTAAAGATAATCCATCGTTTATCCCCGCTCCCCTGACTCTCATTAAAATGATTTTCTTTCTAAATTTAATTCTACAAAGGGGAGGGAGCGGCAAAGGGAAGGTGGGGCTCTGCTTACCAAGAGCAATAAAAGACACAGAGACTAACAAAGTAGGACGTTTTGCAACCCCAGAATGGTCAATATGGGGAAAATATAAACATGCCTTGGGAGATTTCTGCAGACATGGAGCGATATGTTTTGCGCTGAGTAAAAATGTTCATAAGCCAGGAGCTAATGCATCCTGTAAAAGCAAACAATCACATATGAAGAGTCGTGTAGGAGCTCACTGTAACGCAGTTCACTTCAAAAAAATCCCAGAACTGGAATGTCTTATGAGGTTTAAACATGACCTTCTGACAAGCTTCAATGAATGAATTTCTCTTTTTCTCTCTATTTATATTTCTCCCCTTGTATTTTGATCCTGTCTGGAATACAAAATTAGTGTTCCCCCTCCACCATTCTTTCTTATTTTTGGATTCAGCTGAAGGACATTTTGGCCATTCAGGAGGAACTATCAATTCTTTTTGTTGGTAGTTAATGTCAGCTCCTGCTGTACCGTAATAAAGGAGGAAACACTAATGATAACAGAGATGTAGGAGGTCACTGTGTTGTTTCAGGGTTATGTTTTTCTGGTCAGTGCATCATTTAGAATATAACGATATGCAGATTAACTAAAAAAAAAAAACAAGCTGGGTTAACATTTAACTGTTTTTTGTAAGGCTGAGTTAAGTTGGCCCACCCAGACATTGGTAATTTCAACATAACAGGGTAGGGTCATAGATTTAACCTGGAGTAGCACACTTGGTTTGATTCTAAACCCAACCTTTAATTAAAGTGTCAAATATCCCATGTTAATTTTTTGTATGCTTATGCAAAATTAGGCCACAGGTTCAGCAGGGACCCAAAACACTCCCTTCATCTCAGTGTCCAGGACTTTACACTCGAAAGTGTCAAAAATCCATCAACTGCCAACAGTTACCTTAAGGTTTAAAAATGAATAATCTTTATTATCATTCTGTAAACATAACTTTGACACATAATACTGAAGCATAAATGAAAGACAGTAGAAAATATAGAGTCCTCTATATTTAACTAACCTCTATATATAAACAAAAACATTATACAGCAAAATATCTTTTTAGATATGGTTTTTGAAAATGCGTAAGGTTTTTCTTTTTAGAAACACTAAAAACTCACTTAAAGTTTTTGACAAATGTTCAGTTTTATGTAGAACAGTAAATGTGTTTGTATCAGCAGCAGAATCTAGAACAAAAGGGAGGAAATGGCAATCTTGTTTTAAATACTCAAGAAGAATTTGGCCTGTCGTAAACTTTTTACAATGTTTTATGAGACTTCCTTATTGACTGAAGCCAAATTTTTCCTGTTCAAAGGAAATACTTTGTTTTTTCCCACTCTGATTTCATGCTTTTGCAGGAGGAGGGATTGCTGTAAAGTTTATGACTGCAGTTGCCTGTGCTGCATTAGAATAGTTCTTTTTTACTGGTCTGTATTGATTTTATGGACATCTAAATGGAACATGTTTAATTAAATTTGACTGTCAATGTAATTGAAATGATTTAATTTTATTTTTCTGCATGTAATTGTCATCACAAAAGGGCTTGAGATGACATCTGCTGCTAATTTTTGCTTTAGAAATTAACAGCAGATGGATTTGTCAGCATTCATGCAAAACACAATGAGATCCACGAAAAAGCTGCCGCAGCAACAAATATTTGCAGAGATTTGTAGCAATACTAAAGGCCAATAAGGAAATACTTGTGCAAAAGGATTCTAATTTACGAAATGACCACAACCATTTTGGTTCAGCATGGACATCAGCAAATGTTATTGTGGCTCCAAGTAGAGCACAAAACATCGAGAAGTTCCAGTCCATTTCTTTAGGTGGATTGGAATGGAAATGATGCATCGCTACGATAGAGGGAGACACATTGAGATGAGGGAGTATTAGTGTCGTGATGAGAAAATGGAGGTGTTCTGTACCATTGGCTCTGATGGAAGGGAAACCATTACAGACATGTTTGTGTGTGTACGTCCAGGGATGCAGTGTGTGTTTAAGCAAGTGATCTAAAAAGGATTCTGTGTCTGTGTCTGCACGTTTATGAGCGTGTCAACCTCTCGTCTCACTCGAAGCCTCTTGTTTTGATTTTTGTTGTTGTTTTTCTTCGCAGGGCTACAAGAGGAAAACCGAGGCAGCTAAGAAAGAATACCTGAAAGCGTTGGCTGCGTACCGAGCCAGTCTGGTTTCCAAGGTAACGCTTATGGCACACAAGCCCTGGCTAAAACTGATGATGGATTGGCTGGAAAATCCTTGATAATGTATTGGAGTGGGGGTGTAGGGGCTCTATGGTTTAAGACTGTGATGTTGAAGAAGTTGGGGGATTTTATGTAAAAAGATCGGGTTATATTTGGAACAATATCTGATTTCCATAGGATCCACAGGGATTTATAATATGCATTAAGTATGAAGTATTATTATGGGATGAGGAGAATGGGGGTCACCAGGAGATAGCACTCAAGCATATGGCTGTGTCATTGTTCAGGGCCGCAGGATAGAAAGTAATTGCTCTTTCATGTGCTACACACTATCAGATTAATCTGTTATATAAAGTGTGTATCCTCAGAAAATAGAAATCCTAATCTTATCTCACACCAACAGACAAGTCATGCAATAGATCATTGATTTCCTCCTCTCATCATCTACAACAGGAAGTACATCACAAAACAACTCAGGCAATGATTGGCTTTGCACCGCTTCCTTCTCTGACACTGTCCTGCTAATTCAGATCCATGACACACTGTTTGCCTGGTGAATGATGCTGTGTTGTATACACCAGCAAAGAAGCAGCGGGATAAAAAGGAGGCAAGCAGGATTGCATTGTTTAGTGCCTCCTTGTATTAACAGCACACACAATATACTGAGGGGAAGATTTCTTTTGTCATTCCATTTGTTCTGCAGGCAAACAGCCTCATTTCTCTGCCCAGGGTCCTGCATATATGTATGTGTGTACATATGTAGGTGTGTGTGGGTGTGTGTGTGTGCTCCTCTTCTTTTCCCATCTATCTGTCAAGGAGTCTATTGATCATTACCTCGGCCCTAGCTCTATTCATACAAATGGGCTCCATTACCTTCTAATCAACACTGATGGCTGGAGATGAGCAATCTGACAGCTCATCACTGGGGCCTGCAGAGAGAGTAGAGGTGGGGGTGGGGGTGTTGCACCTGCTCGCTGTCCTGAAAGCAAAAGGTCAGGTTTGGAGGAATTTGGTGTAGGTCAGTGTTTTTTTATAAAGCAATGCAGCCCTCTTAAATCTCTAACTTGCATTACATCCATTAGCACGTGAAGCACTGAAAGAGCTTAAAACATTAATATCACAAACATCAAAGACGCATCATAACACATAAGAGACGATGCCCCAATCGGAGATTTTATGGCCATTATCCAGTCTCTGGTAATTGTGAAGCTTTAGCCTGCTAGTACTGATTTAAGTCCATTTACATTTCTCTTTGAATAACTGAATCTTTTTTCCCTGCCTTCCTGCTATGAGTGTTCATTATTTCTTTTCTTTAAAGGCAAAGTTAGTCTTTAAAATAGTAGTTAATACAACTGAATTTAGTTTCTCTATGGGCCATATCCAGCCTTTTTATATATCATCGACCAGCCCCCATGAAAAGTGCAAGTCCATTTTGTGCAGAAATACCATGTATTAGATTTAAAATATCCTCTTTCGTTTAGAAGGTGACTTCTCACATTTCCTATACAAACCACTCCAAGCAGGCTATCTTTGCAAACATGCTCAGGGCTGATAGACATAAAAGTTGGGTTTTTTTGTTGTTGTTTTTTCTGGTTTAAGACAAGAAATAATTGCAAATGTTAAAGTGTAATTATCCATCCATCCATTATCTGACACGCTTTATCCCAAGTGGGGGTCGCGAGGGGTCAAAATGTAATTAATTGATAAAAAAAAAAAATTAAAAAAAAAAGTCAGACTAGTTCTCTGGAATCTAAACTTTTAACATTTTTATATTGAATAAAGCTTGCAGCAAAAAAATGTATCTTTGCTGCTGTTTTACAATTGCTTTTAGAAAACAGGCTTTAGAACTATACTTTTACTTAAACTGGTGTGTGGGGAGAAAAAACTTCTTGTGATTGTTTTATTCATACATACTTTATTTTGTTAAAAACTGATATTTTAGGTGTTTAAAGTTCTAAATATCCAAAGACTTTTGTAAGAGGATCAAAATAATCTCTATACTGGGAAGGATTCATTCATTTATTCATTCATTTGTTCCTAACCATCGGTCATGTACTTAAATTAATTAACTGTAAGTCGCCCTTCTGCATTTGTAACCTTCAAAGAAAAGTGTTGTTTGTGCTTAGTTTTTAGGCTATCACTCAATATGGAGAAGATTGGATTTTTGAGTTTCTGGATAGTCAATCACAAGTCGGAGCTAGTAGAGCTTTATATTCCAGTCACCAGCTAATTTATGTACATTATTTATTTTTGTTTAAAGCTGTATTTTAAATCTGACAATTGTTATTTCAGTTTTGTCTCTGTAATTGCCTTTCTTTTTCAGCACCTAAACCAAAGTTTGCATTTTTTTCTCCATAGACATACAATGATCCAGAACCAAAAAGTGCCCAACAGACCAGCCAACCCTCTCACCTGCTGCCCCCCAAACAGCCCCTGTACAGCGTGCCCCCTCAGTCCTCCTCCCCCTACCTGGGCCCTCCAGGCTCTTTCCCACTCTCTGAACTCCAGAGTTATGGAGGGCCGCCGCGCCACACCCTGGGCCAGGCCCTCAGTCAGTCCCAGATGCTCCCACCCAGCATGAGTGCCTCTCCCCCAGCCCCCTTCCAGATCAGCCCGCCTCTGCACCCGCACGCTCAGCTCTCTTTGCATCTGAATCAGCCAATCCGCATGCAGCAGTCACAGCAAATCATCTCTCACCAAATGGGGCTCCAGGCATCTCTGCATTCCCCTCCGCTCAACCAACAGGTTGGTGCAGATGTCAATGAAATTTGTCATATTTATTGAACACGTGTAATACAATACTTTCTGGTTGCTTTTCTAATTAACGTTAAAAAAAACATGTTTATTATTGCAGGAGTAATGGGAATGGGCTTTCATTTTGATTTTCTCATTAGTTTAGATCAAAACAAACAAATAATTTTTTTGCCTCAGTCAATAAAATCTCCAGTCCAAGATTGTGAGAGCTATTTTAGCAAAGCATTATGAGGTAATGGAGGGTGGACAATGGGTATGTTCCTCTCAGCAAAAATTGATATAGGCTACTGACATGACTTGGCCTCATTACAGATCATGGCTCAGCACACCCTGACAACTGGCCATCGCCAACGCTTGGCTGATATAACCTCCCCTTTTTCTCCTGCAGGGATTCTCCCATCTTCAGGCTGATTACCAGAACAGCGTTGGCGGCTCTCAGTCTCCAGGAGCGCCCAATCCAGTGCACGGCCAAAACCCCGACTGGGAAGGCGAGTACTGCAACAGAGACTGTGGACCCAACCACTGCGGGTAAGCTCATCACACCGGGTAAAATGTTTTTTGTTAAGAAGAAAACACTCTGACTGTGCTGCACTTCATGTCTTTTGGTTGTTGAGAATACTAAGTAGCTTTGTGAGAGCTCCTCACTTTCCAAGTGATCTACATTAAACCATTTCACTTCACACTCTGACGCTCAGACAGTGTTAATCATAAAAAGCAATTTACCTGCTAAAGTACAGCATCTTCCTGAAATTGAAATGAGTAATGTAGCACAAGAACAATGCTATTACTGAGCTTGGAAAAAGTGCCGACATTCAATTAAGTGTCGCTTCACATACATTGCTTTATTGAATAATATGAATACCTTTCAGACAGACGCTAAGTGAAAATTTTGTATCACATTTAAATTCCAGTGTTGCTACTTTGAGAATAAGGTGAAAACTCAGACAAGTTTGTTTTCCTGTTTTGTAAAGATTTGTATTTTACTGCACAACCATATCCAAACTTTACAATAGCTGAATCTATTTGGTAGGGTTAAAAAAATCTATGAAAACTGTCTAAAATATTTTATTATTTTACCTTTAAACGTTTATCAGATTTTCCAGTAAATTGTAAATTGCATTATAAAAGGTTGGACAAGGACTCACGGTGTAGCGGTGTAGAAAGAGACGCAAACAAAAAAGTTAAATTAACAAAACAAAAATAAATAACCTCCAAACTAACTGTTAAAGAACTTTTGCAGTCTGGCATCTTTGTTATGGTTGGGCTCTGCTCTAACTTTTTTTTTTAAACTCATGGTATATTAAAAAATGTATGAAACATGGCAATCTAATAAGATCTCCAGGGCAGCTGAAAAAGAGAATATGTTGCTTTCCAACACATTCACTTGGTTGAACAAATTTTACTTTTCTCCTTTGCAGCCACTTGGTTTTTAGATGGAGACTAATTGTTACAATGGAGACTTGAGGGCTACAAAATGTCAATATTTGTAGTTTTAATAACTCCTGTTTAGTCTGCCGTGATCAAATAAATAGGACTTTTCATCCAGAATAATGACCAGTGGCTAAAAAATAATGGAATTGCTATTTTGGATTTTTATGAATTATGAGTTTAACATTTCTAGAGTTATTTATGAATAAAACTAATTTAACAATAAAAAGCTCTTTAGTTACTGTTTCATTTATTATATTTTTATCCTGCATTTTTCAAATAACTACCATCAACTACTTTGACTTAGTTAAGTAGCAATTATTTCTCCATTTTCCGCCCACTGTCCAAAAACAGGACTTTTAGCTTCTCTAAATTGTCCTTAGGTGTGAGTGTGTGCATGGCTGTATGTCTTTGTGTGTCTCTGTGATGCCCTGCGACAGACTGGCGACCTCTCCAAGGTGGACTCCGCCTCTCGCCCATAGACTGCCGTAGATATTCACCGGCCCCATCGTAACCCTGATGGAATAAAGGGGAGTAGATGGATGTTTGGATTTTCATTCATCTTTATGAAGGATGCCATCAAATTTCTCCAAACCTGCATGTGTCACTTAGAACCAAACCAGGATTATATCTGGTTAAACTCCTGTTTTAGGCTCTTTTGAAGAGTACAGAGTTTTCTTTAAACCTCCTCACCTTGTGTCAGATCTCTGAAGTTTGGGACTTTCGGAAGGCTCTAAATTACTTGCAGTTTCCCGGTAAAGATACCTGCAGAATAGACTTCAAATCTGACGTTTCAAATACCATCTGATCTGCAAATTTGAAATTCATTCCCTTTTATGTCTGTTGTCAGCTTTCATGTTTGTGTTGGAGCTGTTCCCCAAACCAGACCTTTATTGGAAAAAAAAAAAACCATATTTCCCTGGTGAAATGTTATGTAGAATAAACAGTTATATTGTGCTAACAGCCGTCTCTATTCACAAATCTTTTGTCACACATTTATACTGCTCTTGTTTTCTTTATCAGCAGCGGCATGGGAGCCCGGGACAAGCCTCTCTACCTCACTTGAAGTTATATGACCTCCTCATGTCAGACTCCAGAGAGCTTTCTAACATAACAACAACATCATTGATGTATCTGTTTTTTCACCATTTTTCATTTTTTGTTTTTTTGCGGGGGGGGTGGGGTGGGGGGGTGTTATTTTATTCTTCTGATGGATTTTGAAAATCCCAAAGACTGCTACAGCACCACCTTTTTGCCAAGCACTTAAATCAGCCACAAGCCTGAGGCACTGCCTTTGCTTTCTCTTTTCCTCTTTTTTTTCTTTCTCCTGGTCTGTGAACAATGTTTTTGAGGTGATGGCGAGCTTTAAGCTCACATTGGCATACTGGAAATGAGGGCCTAAAATGTCCTCTCATATTGCTTTGATTTTTTTTTTTCTTTTTGTTGAGAGATCTCTTTTCTTCTCACTCAATTGCTCTGTGTTTGCCACAAACTATCCTTATTAGGAAGATGTGAAATGCTTAAAGCATTCTTAAAGGTAGAAAATCTAAAGCGGGAAACTAGATTATTGACGCTCATCGGGGAGGGGGGGTTTACTTCAGGACATTATGAAACAACTCCATCTGAAGGCAAAGCAATGAAGGCGTTTCCGAGAATACATAAACTCTTTGTAAAGCATCATTCCTCTTACTGAAGAACTTCATATTTTCCTTTATCACGGAGTGATTGTAAATATCACCAAAATGGATCCCTCTCCTCTGTGTATTGAGCTGGAGTCCCTCTGCTTTTTTTTTTTTTAACTCTCTTTTGTTTGTTTAAGTGATTTTCTTTTTGCCGTGCAGACGGGTTCAGTGAGGGGCCACACACATTAAAGCTGAAGTTTAACGCTGTGTTCATGTCTCTCCAAAAAAAAAAAAGGACGCAGGAAATTTAAAGGCTGCAAACTGTTCAGGGTCCTCCTCAGCCGGGCAGAGCTCCTACACGGACATCGCTCCTCTTGTTTATCCTCGGGACATTATGCAGGGGTCACTGATTGAACCTTTTAGCTCCTCCTACTCATGTCAATAAGGACGCCCCCTTTTGCCTATAGCTCCGCCTTCCATCCTTTTAGTCTCATCACTTGTACAGGTGAATAAAAAAATATGTTGCTAAATGTGAAATGTTACTAAAGAAAAAAAAAAAAACATAACAGTGGGTTTTCAAGTTTTTGACTAGTTTCTTAGGTGTTTTAGAATTGTGTTAAACTTTTCCATCTTTATCTTTTTTTGTTGTTGTTTTTTTGCGTGCAAAACATTTTCAAGATATCTCATTTTTATGTCCATTGTTGCAGGGTTTACCGAGGGTCGTAAATTTCAATCCGGTGTACAAGCCTGCCTCTTTAATTTGCAGAATCGTTGCTGAAAAAACCCTTGTTTGTTTTTTCAGATATCATGTTTTACAATTTGGTCGTTTTATTTAATTATTTGCAGGTTTTACATCTATTTAAGGATGAAATGAAGTAAAAATTTGGCTTGTTTGCATCAGGTTGCATTAGTATTATTACTATTATTATTATTATTATTATTATTATTGAACCAACACCTTTATTTTTAGAATAATAAATATTTTCAGAATTTGTTGTTGGTGCATCTTTCCACATACATGTACCAACATTAGCTTCATTTTTGTGTCACAAATACTTCTTTTTTTGTTTTCTTTTGTCTGTAATAAAATGTTTAAAGTGGGAAAGTGAATGTTCATGTCTTATTTTCAATATTCCTCATTATTATATCTTTGAAGATTCATTTGTTCTTATGGCAAACTGCTGCTGTCGCTTATAAACATAATTTTGCTGAAAACACCCCCACCACCACCATCCACCCTGCGCTCTATTCGTGTAGCCGAGGTTAATTAAGAGGATTATCTTTGATGCTGAAAAAGTAAATGTAGCTGTTGTCATGTTGCTCATTATCTGCTGTTTTTAAGCTTTACCTTATTCACTTTGACTTTGTTTAATGTCTTGTAAATCCAGGATTGATTTATTTCTCTTTAAATCAATATAGTCAAACACATCATATATATTCTACAAGTTGGCCATGTTTTTAGTGCTGAATATGTTATGATGAAACTCTGGGTTGCTGATGCAGTACACAGCTTTACAGAAAACTACCTTGGTAGAAAAAACACACAAAAAAACAGCAGCCTTTTAGTTTTGAATTTCACAGTTGGATTAAAGGTAGAATAGAAATGGAATATATCATCTCTACCCCCCCTTAAAAATATGCACTACTTTCTTCTCTCTCTGAATGCATGTTATGCTGTAAGCAATGGTGACGCAGTGCCCCCTAAAGGTGATTCATAGGCAGTGTCAGGGAGTGCGTGTTGCTTAAGGGGAAATTTCTGCATTTAAAATCATACATATTAGACTAACAACCACTGATATAAAGAGGGAAGAAAAGAAAATCATGGTTCTGAAAGGTTTTAACAAAGAAGAATATGAAAAGTCTAATGTGATTTTGTTTAGATTTTATATTTTCAGCACCTCATTTGCATGTAGTTAGCTGGGGTTTTTTTTTTTTTCAAATCTACAAACACGTTTGCTAAATTTTCCTTTTAAATCAAATTCCAATTGTTAATAATCTTAAGTATCCAAGGCTCAGTCAGATTGGAGGAAAGGCATCTTCTGTCTGTCTGTTCTGATTGTGAATCCAAAGCAAAGTTTTAACTGGGACCTTTTAAAACATCAACATGATGATCCAGATGATTCTATAGTGGCTCTGAATATTTGTTAGGCTAGTTGTCTTGCAAACAAATCAATGTCTGTCTTAAGTCATTCAAATTCTTGTGTCTGCTGACACATTCTCCTGCCTGAGCTGTCAGCCATGGACACAGGTGAGTAGAATACTCAGAAATGGTACCTAAGTAAGAGTAGCACTACATCATCATTCTTTTATTCAAGTAAAACTAAAATCTGTTAAGAAATTACTCCAGTACAAGTGACAAACTACTAGGTGAAAAGGCTTGTCAAGTAGGGATAATTTAACAGGTTTTTTACTCAAAAGTAACAAGTACAATGCTGTAAAGCTACTAAAAGTACATTATTTAAAAGTTACTCAAGTAAATGTAACTATAGTTACTACCCACCTCTGCCATGGGGTTCACTGTTGGTTCTCTGATTGATTGCCTTAGTCCATCAGTTAAACACAATTCTTGTTAGGTCTTAACACCTGCACAATATATTGAATTGCAGTGCATCATTTGCAATATAGCACCATCAGTCAACTGCTTGTGGTTCTAAAATCCCCTGATGCCCACAATTGATGTGTCATTTTAATGGGAAAGTCTTAAATTGAAAATTTGATCTGCATTTGATATGCAAAAATTAGTTAAGGAGAAAAAAAAACTGAAGTGTGAAATTTATCCTGTGTTGTACATGTAAAACAATGAGCAAAAAGGCAGCGCTATCAAACCAACTCTGGTTAATGTGACTCTATCTCCATCTGCTGGTTAAGTTCATTAACTACAAGTAGTCATGTATATGACCTATACTTTTTTATTTATTTTTTGCCTGAAACTAATAAAGACAATTTCCATGTGGCATCCACTTCATCAAAAAACAAAAATTGTAAAAGAGTTTTTTTTTTTTTTTTAAGTGTTCCCTTTATCATTTTTGGATCATTTTCACAACATTATATGGAACTAATGTGAACTAAATATACAGTAGGTGTCTTGTACAGATGACACCTATAGTTTTTTCATATTCCAAACTGATTAATGCACACCTTTATAACTTTGTTTTGCTTTCTTTTGTAATGATTATGTATATTTCTGTTACTAGTTACACTATAATAATACTACAAATAGCTTAAAAACCATACAGTGTAAATGTGTCTTACAAATGAGTATAAAAGAAACTATACTTTACAAGAGTAACAGCTATAAAAACCACCAGTCAAGTAATATTGGTGTGGTGTTTTTGTTTGTTTTAGCTCTTCCAATCTTTCATCATCAATATAGTGTCTAGCGGTCCTGATGCTGCTTCCATTGGTACCCTTCAGGGGCTTTCATTTCCTCCTCAGACAGATATGAACTCCCCAGACAGCCCAGGCCTGCGGTGGCGTCATTGTCAGACAGCCAACAAACAAGACAAGACAAACAAAAAAGGATGGGCTTTTTATCAAGATCCCTGCCCAACCACTTGATGGCTCAGGAGATAATGCTGGACTGCATTTTGAGAAAATAGCCCCTGTCATATCCTCATTTGGATCAAAGCTGCCTCTTGTTGGGGGCTGCTTGCTCTGTTTGAAATATAAGCCTTTTGTTAACTGATACTAATATATCTGGGAGCTCCATTTATATAGCAGTGATGCCAGTATTATAAACATTTACGGGAGAAACTCTGTTTATTGTTTTGCAATAAATCAAAAAAACATTTCAAACTTTGAAGAAAATACTTTTATTTTGACAGGTACCTGCTATAGTTACTGAGATACAACAGATAATTAATCTCATATTGAAGATTAAAAATACAATTTTTCTATTTTTCATAACATTTTACCTGGCAAATGTGATTACAACATATATATATATGTATATAAATTGTCTTATACATATAGAGAAATGGGCTTGCAGAAAGGATTCATTCTTATTTGAGGTCAGTCAGTGGAGGTGTCCATATTTATTTCTTTGACCTTTGTGCTATTTATTGGTTTACTCATAACTTTGGATGAGTTTATTTATTGAAAGTTAAGTCTAAATAATTACATAAAGTGCCTTTGTTAATTTTATTCATCTTTGAAATAAGATATTCAAATTAATATCCCGACAAAAAAGGATAGATGAGATGATAATAGACCAGATTTAGTAAAAGCTTTTAAAGCTGGAAGGGCTTTTAAAGCTTCCAGCACCCAGGAAGGTTTTCTTTGGGGTTTGTCAGAGCTGAAACTATGAACTTTATTAAACATTCAATTTGGTCTCCGAGTGTCACAAAAGTATGGAATATCAGCATTAACAAGGACGACAGAAACCTTTAATACGAACACTAATACAACCACTACAGTTATACCTGTACATCTCCTTTGTTTCTGCTACCAGAGCTTTACAAACAGAAAATCTACTTTCCATTGTCTTTCTATGATTTATGCACAGAGCTAACTCTGTTTTACATTGGAATGAAATCACACAAACAAAAAACAAAAAAAACTGGCTAGCCTGATAGTAACACTCCTACAGAAGAAATTTCAAATGTTTTATGTTCTACAGATTGTGCTTTAAAATAAGTGCTGATTTATTGTAGAAAATAATGCTTAAATGGATGTTTCAGATAGAAATGTTAGTATAGTAGTCTTCTATAAACAGTGACATTATACAGTGGCTCTGAAAGGTTTTGACATTTAAAATATAATTTTAAACCTTGTTGTTATATTTGATGTAAAATATCCTCCAGTGTTAATTAAAAACCAACATAAGAAAAGGAGCAGCAATAATCAGTTTTCATAAGTGTGAGAACTAAAACTTTGTCGTCTTTTTTACTCAGCTTCCTTTATTGAGCTCACAGCTGCCCAATTTTGGCTTTTTTTTAAAGACATGTTCTCATTTACATCCCTCATATTAATCCTTAGATTGGAGAGAGGTTAGAAATTATCGCATCAATATATAAAGGCACCGTCTTGTTAAGTTTGAAAAAGGCCAAGAATAACATTGAAGTGATCAACTGTACTCCCCATAGACTAAGGAATAGGGTAGTAAGGCAGAACCCCTTTTTCCCCATAAATAAAATCATTGGTAAAAGTTTCCATTTTCTTTGTATATTCCTTTAATCTCAGAAGGAATCAGATTGTCGGTTTAGGCCACACTGCTGAGTGTTATTTTTGTCTAAGAAACTACACACAAACACGGTGGTGTAAGTATCAGGATCTGGGTTTTCTTTTCTTGGATGGAAAAGAAATTTTTAAGTAGGTTAATGAAATTATGGGGCCTTTTTTTCTTACATTCTTCTGTTCTCAGTTAGAAAACTAAGGACAAAGAGGAAAATAATTAACATATCTGTTTTGCTGGAAGAAAAGTAATGTTTTACAAGGCTGTGGGCGAGGAATGATCTCATAATTAGAGAGGTTTGGAGAAATTCTGCGCTGTGAAGAAAAAACATAGTCAAAATGTTTGATGCTGAGGTGCCCATACCAAGGAATGATAATAAAAGGCTGAAAATAAACTACTACAAAAACTGATACAGAATTCCTGGTCAAAAAATATTAGGGGTTTTCACACTTATCACACTATATATTGCTGCTCTTTTCATTTTTTGCCGTAGCATATTTGTTTCCTTTTTAATTCAAGTGTACAGGATGAAAATCACATTAAAGTTACTAAAAGTGTGAAAATGGTACATTGGGGTCTTGTTTTATATAAAAAATAAAAAAGAGTTTCCGTTTTATCCAGTTGTCAGTGTATGTAATATTGCAATTGCAAAGTAACGGTTTGATGCTAAAATGGGTAGACTAGAACATCTCTGGATGCATAGATCTGTAAACCAATAAGGTAACTGGACACCATGATTGAATTTCCCTGCCTTTATGCACTTATCTGAAGTACGGACTAAGATAGGAGTTTAGGGGGAGAGGTGGAAACTTGGTTTAGATAGAAAAAAAGAAAACTGAGAAAATGTAGATGCCCCAATCAATAACTTCATCACAAAATTCAACTATGAAATTGAAGAAGTCTGTCTTTCTATTACCACGCAGCCCTAGTACACTTTTGAGAGCCACTGTAGGCTAGCAGCATATTTCACATACAGAAATAGATAATGCTAAACCCTCAGTTTTGCCACACAATTTAAAGAAGTGTAAACTATTAAATACTATGTGATTGTTAGTGATACTCAAAGTAAGAAGTCTAACCTGTCATTTGTTCCTCTTTTCTATGTCCATCAATACAAAATGAACCAGCAGGGCAGTAGATTTACAGCATAATAATACTGTATTTGAAGTGTCTAAACAATCATGTGTTCATTGTGATTTTTCACATTTAATGGAAAAAAGCGTGTTCCAGCATTAAGCGGGACAAAACTATCAAAGTAAAAGCAGCATAAACAAAGATAAAACTAAATTAAGACAGAATTTTGACCTTCGGACAATTAAAACAGCATAAAGAAGTCACAAAAAATGCCTCTATCTCTAACAAGGGCGTTCCATAAGGCCACCTTTGCATCTTGTAATTTTTTTACACTTTTACTTTAGCTAGTATGAAAAAAAAATGTGCTCAAAATGAATTTAAAGAATGAATGTAAACATTTGAAGACTCAAACTAAGTTTTCCAGGTGTTACTCAGCCACCTCTTGTTTTTCCTTCTCCTCAGGAACAGACATGAAGATCTTCTGACAGAACATTGTGAAGATTTCTGAGAAGAAACAACTTGTCAACTTAGATATTTTGTTTAGCAACATTAGCAATAATGAACACTTGTACAAAAATAAACCAGAACAGTGGGTATAGGTATACTCTGACATGAATTTCATAACAGCCTGGTCTGAACAAACAAAGGAGCCGTTTTAAAACAAACAAAAGCAGAGCTTCACTTACCCAGCATTTTCTTGAGCATATGGGGTTTCTTCCACTTGTAGCCGAGCAAATATGCAGGAATGCCTGTGAGAATAATGCTGCTGCCAACCAGGCTTTCAAAAGGAGCAGCCCAGAAGGACACGATTATCATGAAGACACAGCCCAACACGAAGGTCACAGGGATAAAAAGATACACCTGTGAGAAAAGAAAAGGTAAAAAAAAAAAAGCTTTTAAATTCACTTCTATAAGGCTGCAAACATAGATTTTGTCACCTGCCTTACAAAAACAAGGCATAACAAACAAAATGCAGATGAGAGATATAGCTGAAAGCAGTTTAAATATTGTCAGAAGCGAAAGTGTGTAGTTGGTATTTATTTCATTTTTTAATACTTCAATAATAACAGACACTAAATTCTGAGAACTCTGTGCTTTTTCATGCAAAACCATATACATATATATATATATATATATATATATTGGCATATTGTGATAAAGTTCATTATAAAACTTGAACATTCGTATATTTTGGATTCATTGCACACTAAATGAAATATTTCAGGTCTTTTATTGTCTTAATATAGATGATTTTGGCATACAGCTCATAAAAACCCAAAATTGCTATCTCACAAAATTAGCATATTACATCCGACCAATAAAAGAAAAGTGCTCTTAATACAAAACAAAAAACATTTTTTTTTATATTTATCTAGAAATCCCACACTTTTCCAGATTAAGCTTCCCAGAAATCTCATTACAGGATTATTTTTTACCCCTGCTAAGGAGGTTATGTTTTTATATGTCTTTGTTTCTTAGCAGGATTACTTGAAAAATTATGAACGCATTTAAATGAAATTTCTACCAGAGGTGCGCCTCATGCCAAGGAACAAGTCATTCGGTTTTGGTGATGTTTTAAATCATAATCTGGATATGGCATTTTTTTTTTTTTGTTATTCTTCAATATAATTTGCCGGAACAAGCAGTTCCTACCTAAAACAGAGGGCGGCAGTAGCGCCTATTGACAGCTTCAGCACCTGATTAAAAAAAGTTTATACTGAAGATAAAAAAAAATACAAAATAAACAAGCCTCACTCGAATTCTCGATCTACTGATCAAAGGAGAGCAGAGTGAAGATGAGGACATTTTTACAAGAGATCCAGAACATGTGCGAGGTTAGCTATAGGTGTGAGTCACAATATTGAACAAAATTAGCTGTTTGCTGGAGGTAAAGGCTTTCAATTCTGAACTTTTCCACTGCACTTGTAATGTTTGCTGTAAGTTGTTTTTGTGTTTTTGGAGACTTCTAGCATCTTGCAGGCAGTGGCGGCTGGTAAATAAAGGGTGCTAGGGCACCATCGCACTCACCCAATGACGTTGATTAAGAAATTTAAA
Source organism: Cyprinodon tularosa (assembly GCF_016077235.1). Taxonomy (NCBI): domain Eukaryota; kingdom Metazoa; phylum Chordata; class Actinopteri; order Cyprinodontiformes; family Cyprinodontidae; genus Cyprinodon; species Cyprinodon tularosa. The sequence continues at coordinate 920,929 of NW_024038678.1, forward strand.
AAACACCCTAAAAATGTAATTATTAGGTCTTAATATTTCAAAATATATTCATATATATTTCAGATTGGTAAGATAAATATTTAATATTTAATGACGAGTAAAGCTATTTCGTTCGTCGTCGGATTGGTGATGTATTTCCGCCCTGGAAAACAAATTTTTGCCCATAGACCCTCGTTAAAAGTGGTACATGCACAGTAGCTCATCTGCAACACAGAAGTATAGGAGATCCCAGGGCACAGCTCTCCTGCATCCAGAGCTTAAAACAACTTTATTTTCAAACCACCTACCCCTCACTTCAACTGCCACAACCATATCACATTGCAACCTGTGGTTTAAACAGTGAACTAACAATGGGGATTTATTTATCTAATCCACATCAGATAATTTTATTGACATATTTAAATGGAAATTTAAAAAGCACTACTTTCCTGGTGCATTTTTCAGCATTGTTCAAATTTATATTTAAAATTTATCTCTCAAAATGAATGACACAAAACATTTTTAAAGGGTGTCATATTTTCACATATTGTTGATACTACTAACAAATAAACCATATGTAAAGAACACTTATGCTTGGTTCCTACTCAAATACATTTCAGTATTTTTAGATTAGTTAAAACTGAGTTTATGCCATTAAAAAATATGCAAAATCCTAGATAGCAATTTACTTTTGGTTATTTTGCTTGTATTTATTTTCAGCACTAAAACTCTTAATACAGTGTTTTAGAAATGCAGGACTCAGATGTCTAGAGATAAAGCAAGGAATCAAGTGTCCTGAAAGAATTTCTGAACTGAGACAACAATCCTTAGAGCCTTGTTTCATAATTGTTTTAGTAATAAAACTCAGATGTCTGTTTATTTCCTGTGTATAGTTTATCTTATAAAACAAATGGGGTGGGATTACTTCGCCTCAAAAGGAAGATAAAAGACTGCTGTTAACTTAGGTAATATTCCCACGATGAAAGGGAAACAAAGAACGGCGCGTTCATTCAATCGCCACTCCCTCCTGTCGTGGAAACACAGTGTGGTTCCATTTCCAACTCACAACAGGAGCAGTGATACAATGGCGCTTTCATTCTAAATGAAATAAAAATAGTGGAGCTCTTATGTAACTTGATGACATGTTGATGTTTTTGAGAAGACAAAGAATCTGGCAGTGGTTTAGGTAGAGCCTCGCATTATGAAGATTGAATGTTACCCAAAACACAAGGGGCTCAGTTTAAATCAGTGTTCAGACGGTACCTTAATAGGTCTTCGGAGGTCCGGCTTGGTGATGCGCAGCCACACCAAACCAGCAATTGCCATGCCAACACACAGCCAGGTGAAGAAGCTGAAGAGGTTGATGACTGAGAAGATATCCTGGGAAATGGCGTACATCATGGACAGGAGGCACTATAGCAAAATGACAACAATGTTTGCTCTCTTTGACATAAATATAGAAGATTTCCATTTTTTTTTTAAAATGGTGTTTGGTCAGTGTTTTTTTGCTGTAATAATGTTGACTTGTAATGAATTAAGGATCAATTGACATTTTCATAAAAAAAAAAAGTGAATCTTCAATATTTTACCAAACTAATATATAAGTTTATTTCTGGAGTTTTTATAAGATTCTGAGGAAAAATTATTTGAAAATTATTAAACTTAAAGTCCATTAAAAGTAGCCCTGTCTGTAGGTAACAATTAACATGATGCTAAAATCAAAGTATGCTTTCGGGGCCATGTAACTGCTTTTTGGCCTACAGGGGAACACTTTAGATAATGACCTTAGTTTACGCTAAAAGAAGATTTTTTTAAGTACAGTCTATGATTTCTGTTACCTTAAAAAAAAAACAGCAGTTTAAGGAATATGACATTAACCAGACCCATATTGCAAAACTCATGTCCAGATTTCCCATGTCCAAAACAGCTGTATAATAACTTTTGTTCTACCTTTGAATTTTTACATTCACAAAGTCAAAAAGAGAACTTTGTTGGGTAAAATTTCATAATTAAGGTGAGAGGTGGCAAATCAAAGCATTTGATTTAGTATCCAATGAGATATTAAACAACTGATTTAATAAAGATGTAGATGTTCTTAAATAGACTTTTGGAAAAAAATCTCTTTTCATTTCAGTTCAATTTTTTCCCACACTTATCAAGACCTGTGATAAAATAAAATAGAGCAACCCTTTAATCTCATACAAGTAGATGCCAGTCTACTGGCCTTTTATTGGTGAGATGCAGCCATGAAAAACTTGCCAGACCATCCAGGCCAGCACCAAACAGCTTTTGGTAGCATAAGAGTGATGGGTTGGGGTGTAATATACAAAAAAAAAAATCAAGTATGAGTTAAAATAAACAAGAACCTGAACAATTGCCGTTTTCTGACAAAATTTGCAAACATGTGATAAAAGTACATTTGAAACAAGGAGCAAAGGAAAGAAAAACAGTAGCAATTGCCTTTTAGTGTTGAATAGAAGTTCAGGCTTACTGTAAAGATCAGTGATGGTACAGGTGTAAACAAGTCTGTGTGAACCAGTCCCAGAGCAGCAGGGAGCTGACCCTCTCTGGCTCCAGCATAGAACAGCCTAATGGAGAAACAGGTGGTTATTTTCCACTGAAGCATTTCGCCTAGATACAATTTCCACCCTCAGATCTTGAAACAGCCCCTCTCTAACTCTCCATGGACAGAAATAAAGTCAATATTATGCTTTAGTCACCGTGCTGAAGTAAAAAGAGATCCATTGACGGCTCCGAAGCAGGAAAGCCCCACAAAGACAGGAATCAACCAGGCCATCACACCGAGATGGTACTCCCCGAAACTCTGCATCAAGAGAACAAAGAAACGTACACAAATGAAGTGGACAACTTGTTAAATAAAAGCTTCTGTGTGCAAGACAAAGACGTGTGTGTGGTTGTGAAGTGAAGTAAACCACCTTACCACAGCAACAGCCTCAGACTCAACCATGACTTGAGGAGAGATGGTGGTGAAGTAAGCCAAGTTGGTCAGCACGTACACCACTGTGACTATAGGCATTGATATGATGATGGCCAAAGGCAGATTTCTGTGAGGGGTAACAATCATTAAACCACAACAGAGCAAAGTTAGAATTTCATAACAGGATGAAATCTGCACATCAGAGACTGAATATATCTTTAATGTCATGCCATCCATTGTTTACAATGCGGGTCAGTGTTGATGTGGCCTTGTACTTTATCTCCATGCAAGCAAGCTTATTCATAGTTGAGGGCAATCATGCCTTTGCTCTACTATTCACAGAAGAGTCTATAAAATACTGAAATCAACCTGCATCACTTCTAAGTCACCTCTCTGGATTGATCATCTCCTCTGTAACGTAGTTCAGGTAATTCCTGCAGGGAAACAACATTTTAGGTCAACTAGGTACAACTGATTGTAAAACCTGATTTACAGCTGGTTTTTATAAAGGTGCACAAAGCCTCACCATCCACCAAAAGCAAAGAGGCCGCTGTACAGCGCCAATACAATGTTGTCCACTCCCATTTTACTGCCTTCAAATGCCTTTTCTGGTTTCAGATATGGCACATCACCTGCATGCAAAGAGAAAAAGTTGCAGAAGAAACAGCTGAAACGAAAACATCAGGAACCTCTGTAGTTTGTGGGCAACTCAGTGCAATATTTATTTATTGGTGTTACTTCTTCAATAACTCAGTGCAATACATATGTATATATATACTCTTACCCTGTATATAGCTAGCTCTTACTCATAGAAAACATATTTATTGTGCAGGAATAAGGTCTTAGCTCTGTTACACTGGTAGCCAAATAATCAACATTTCTTTGTCAAGATTCACCTTCTGTTTTTTTGTGCAATGGCAATAAAGGAAGTCTAACATGGGGTAACAACACAGTAGAACATCAGCTTGTCTCCCCTTATGGTGGCTGTGATAAAGCAATTAACAACAACTTTAAAAGGAGCGACAATTTTAATTTTTGAAGGAGGTTCATGTTGATAAGATTTTTATCCTTACTAAATTTTCCCTTGGTTCTTGTTTGTGGCCCAATTGTGCCCTCACAGGAACCAAAACCTGTGTTAAGTTGCCCTCTTGGGCACTTAAAAAGCAAGTTAAAATTCCTTCTTGAGAGCCAAATGTTGCGTTTAAGTGGTGTCTACATTGGTGAGGACATGACATATCTGCTCTTCTTTTACTTTCACACCACTGATTACATCACAGTAGGGAAAGACAGAGAAGCAGCACTAAAAAACACTAATAGTTCATTATTTTAAAAAGGTGTTGGAGTGCTTCTTAGCTGGCAACTATTTTTGTCTTGTGACAGAATTTAAACAAGGAATAATTGCAATAGATATGTTCTGTCATAAAAAAAAAGCTATCTTAAAAATTATATGAATATAAACAGTTTTTCTTAAAATACTTAAATTCAGCTGTTGTTCCAAGAATAATGAAGCCAAGAAAAAGCTGAAATAACCTGCTCAATAACACAGATTTACATTTTATTTTTTGCCTATTTTGGTAGACATGTTTTCTCTGTATACTTCTGACACTTTTTATTTCTCCCTCTGTTGGCCAGTCTGTTAACACCTGCCTTTTAACAACCTGATATCCTAAACCATTATCTTTTCAGATCTTGAAAAGCATAATGAGCTCTACACCTCGTGACATTTAAATCCCAGCATAAAAAAAACAGAATGGTAAATACACTTCAATCCACAAAGGAAAAAGTAAATTGCATCAGTATAGCAATGGTAGAAATGATGTGTGCTTGTGCTTCTCTCTGGGTGTTACTCCATTCTACCTGTTGCTAATAACTTTCTCCTAACTGGGGTTGGGGAAGCACTCTTTATTCGCTCCTTCTGTCATGGTCTTAAAATCACAGTGTCTAGGCTTTGCCACCTTGTTACCATGGCAACTGGGGGCTGTGATGGGGGGGGGGGTGCAATGGGAATAGGTGTGGTCTAATAAAAGGAGGGAAAGAAGCAGATGTCACATTCTGTTCCCGTGCATTAACATTTGAATTAATTTGTTCATTGCACCAATTCAAAGAACCATACTGTACATCAGGAGCTAAAATTATGATGATTTTCATTATCGGGATTTTATTAAATCCTCTAACATCTATGTTTCCTCATATAAAGTGTGCAGATTAGACTAGAACAGAGGTAATGATTTACAGCCGTGTGCAGCAGAAAGTATACACACACAGATACACATGCACATGGCTGCATAGCTAGACTCAATCAGCCGACTGGAACAGACAGACCCTGTGTTCACACTCTGCAACTATGCTAACCAACTGAAAGGACAGCAGCCTGCTTCATTGGGCTCATTAGCATGCATCAACAATTTGCTCATAATTAGAGACAAAAGAAAAGACTTTGTACTGTACGTATGAACAGAAGGGTTAAAAACTGATTAATAAACTTTATATTATGTTATTCTCAGGAACTTATATTGATTGTTAAAATAATAATGTTGTCCAGACACCATTATTGCCTTTTTAAAGCATAGAATTATTCATATCCATGGCGGATTTAGATTTTAATTATTTTTATTCTTCTACCAAAATTTGCTTTTGAGGTTTTAGTACTCATAAAAGTATCTCTCTAAATTTAATAAATCGCTTTAAAAATAAAGGAATATTGTGACACTTATTAGCAATACAAAATTCCAACCTTCAATACAAGTACTGTGTTTACTTTGTGAGGTTGCTGTCTGAAGTCTGAATTTCCCTGACTTGGGATTTAGGTCTTCAGGTTTGAATTATTAACAGTTAAGTGCTGGATTTTTGTAAACTGAAACAAACAAATTTGACTGTTTCATAAGACTAAAAAAAGAGTACATATAAAAAGAATACTAGGCCTGTTTTCTTTATAAGTCTGACCTATATCTTAAGTTAGAACATAATGATTTCATAATAAAATAAAAATAACAATTTGCTGCTTTGAGTTCATCACAGGGGAATAGCAATAGAGGTGAACCAGTTGTTTATTGTTATTCTATCATCTTTGAACATGAACTTTTCTAAATTGACGTAGCTTATCTTGATTGTGCCTGTTTAAAAACATCCCGTTCTGTGTCAAGTAAATAAATTGACAGATTCAGTAGACAAAAAGTCCATGAATCTATAAATAATAACCAAGAATGTATTTTGAGGGTCTAAATAAACGGTGCTTACCCGTGGAAATTTGGATGAAGCCAAAGAGGATGATGATGATGAGAGCCAGTAATTTGGATGCTGTGAACAAGTCCTGGACTTTGGTCGCTGCTCTCACACTGATACAGTTCACAAATGTCAGGGAAGCTGCAACAGGTTGGGAAATAAATGAGTAGAAAAGGACATTTGAAAAACATTACTCCAATTTTACACATTTAATATGATTAAATATATGTGGGAAAACTTAGAAACAGTTATACTCACTAAGACATATGCAGGCGATGAGCTTGGCTGCACTGTCTGGCACAGGGCATGTTGGATACAGGGGCTTAAGAAGATAGGTGGCAAACACCAGCGAGACCACATATTGGGATGATGGCCGGATGATTAGCATCTCCACCCACAGTTTCAGAAAGGCTGCAAGTTCCCCATATACCTCCAGGATGTATGTGTAGTCTCCTCCGGACTTTGCGATGGTTGTGCCCAGCTCAGCATAGCACAAGGCTCCCATGGTGGAAACAACCCCACAGGCAGACCAAATGATCAACGAGAGGCCAGCAGAGCCCGTCTCTTTGATCACACCTGTAGGAGTCACAAAGATGCCCGAACCGATGATGGTGCCAATGATCATCCCCACACCGTTGAAGAGGGTGATGCTACGCTTGAGCTTGATCTTTTCCCCCTTGCTCGGTGGACTGTTTGTTGGATCAGTGGCAGTTGGGTCAGAGACCATAGGGGTGGATGGGGATGCAGGTTGCTCCTCAATGAGACCATCCTGGATGGGGACTGCTTCAGTTGCTGGTAAAGTCAGGACAGCAAAGTAGGAAGAAATCAGACAGAAACACCATAAAACCTGCTTAGATTCTGACATGTAGAAAATAAAAGTATTTTAAGAATTGATCATTTTCACAAGTTTCTCTCCCTCTTTTTTTCTATCTGCTAACCGTATTTCAACGGATAGATACATGCACCTGCCATTTCTGTCATTTGTAAACATCATAAATCAGAAAAAGCACAACATTTACATGATCAGCTTTGTTGTTCTATTCTTGCATCAGACAGAGTTGCATCAGAGCAGCTGATGGAATAATGCAGCTCTGCGCCATGTGCCATCTCCAGGAGTGTGAGTACACACTGTACTTACTCCCCATCTTCTCCTGGCTCCCTGCTTTAGCAACACTCTCCCGGCTGCTTCTGGACTTCAGCTCCGGCTCGGCCATATTCCTTCCTTTTCTGTTCTTCTGTCTTGTCTCTCTTCTCCTTACCTTATGTGCACTCCCCTCCTGTCAGGATATACCACCCTCTCTCTTACTCTCTGTCTCTCTTGCACACCCAGACACAATTGCAACTATTCTTCTGTAACCTGCCGGATTTCTTTCTCACACCCTCAAGCACACAATCGTCCTCTCATTTACTCTCAGTGCCACCGTCACTCAGTCTGTAATCTATCTGACCCTGATCCTATGGTCTCCCACTCTCAGCATGCAGCAGGGAGGAGCTGAAACTTAGTGATGCTGCTGATGCTCGTGCCTACGCCCACTCCGAGTGAATCATGGGATAGCTCACGAATGGAAGTGGGTTACAAGAAGGGACCATTTGGGGAGGAGAGTCACGTGACTCTGTAAGCTTTTTGTTTGCTGCCCTAATCCTGTGGCAGAAGGTATGGTCCGTGTGTGTCAGCGTCTGCTCTGATGTCAGACCCTATTAGGATGGATGCTGCGGGGTAGCGCTCCCTCTACTGGCACGACTGGGGTAAAGAGTGGATCATTGTTTTTTGAGAAAGATGAAACCATAGAAAATGGACACCCAAGGGCCATTTTCAGCCAAAAGAAAGTACTTAACAACAACATTTTGCTGCACATTGTTTTGTTTGCTGTTGATATCCTTTTTATTATTAGTGTATTGTGAAATGGAAGAAAAAGTATATCATCAGATTGATAACAGAACTGACATGTGTGAATGTATATATATATAAATATATATATATATATATATATATATATATATATATATATATATATATATATATATATATACACACATAAATGTATATATACATATTTAAATAAATAATCATACATATATAATATATAAATACAAATATATAAATGTGTGTGGGTTTTATATATATATATATATATATATATATATATATATATATATATATATATATATATATATATATATATATATATATATATATATATATATATATATATATATATATATATATATATATATATATATATATATTTATATAGAAAATCTTTTTTTATTCTCAAGGAGGTACATATACTTGCCGGCTGCTGTTGCCTGGGCTGTATATCAACTTTTAACCACCAGATGGCGACATTATCTTGTTTCTAAACTTAAAATCCTTGCAAATGAATCCAAGGGTATTGTACTTTTCCATATTTTCTTGCTACACCTCGAATTATTTCTTACAAAGTAAAAGCATTAAAAATATCGTGTGTGTTTATTTTCACCTGATTCAAAAAAATGTTTAAAGAATACATTTAAAAATCCCCTCATATTAAGGGGACTGATTTAACCTCTGTATAAACTGTTCAGTGGCAGCCTGAGATGTGAAAACCCTTAGCTTTTATAACAACCTACCAACATGGTAGAAAGTATAAAGTTGAAAGCAGGAGTATGTTATAAAACAATATCCATCAATGTTTTTCTTTATCAGGGAAATAGCATAAAGTTAAAGAGGACTGGTGAAGGTAAATAAGAGCACTACTGGTACTTAAACTGTCAGAGGGTTTAAAAAACTTTGAAAAGATGTTGATGTTCAGCAGAACAATGGCCTAAAACATGGAGATGGGTCATATTTATTGATTGTTTTCTATTGTTATCAATCATTTACACATGCCCAAATAGCTTTTAATTCATGCTAAGCACATTAATTTCCCATTTGAAATAAAAACAAAAAATGTAAATACTTGAGAAAAACAAGGTTTATCTGAACTGACTGAGCAAACGCTATATGGGACAAAAACTGCAAAGCTGCTAGAAACATACTGTGAAACTTCCAGCCAAATGTGGTTCTACAAAGTGCTAACTAGTTAAGACTTAGGCTATATAAATTTGTTCTGCAACATCAGGAACAATGTTTCCATGACCCAATTAAAATTATACTTCAACTAAATTATCTACACAAAGGAACACAGCTTTACATAAAAGCCCAAAAATGCGCATTCAGAGAATGAGCCCCGTTCTGTTGAAGAGTTACATGCAGAATGTTTGCATTACTATGAACTCTGACAAAGTCGACAAGCGATCTCAAGGCTCGGTTCGCATGAACGTCTTAGCCACTGATAGAATAACGCAGGTCAACACTGGATCCAACCAGGGCACTTTCTGCCACGGGTCCGGGGACTTTCCCCTGGGCGGTAGAGAGGAGAAATCAGATTCTCTGTTTGTAGCCCAGAGAGCAAACCTTCTGAATGCCCGGATGTTCAAGGGCGTGACTCTCAATATAAACTATGTGAAAATCCAACCACTTAGGAAAACGGTTTCAATTTTAGAAACGTTCTTTATTCGAATCAAATTTCATGCTGAAAGAACACAAATTACTTTATTTTTAACGTTTTTCTCAAGCAATTGTGTATTTCAATACATAAAAAATTAAATAAAAATACGAATGAGCGTTTTCATGTTCGCGAAGCATCATGGGTAATATCAACTTCTGCAGTCCGCCTCTCCGCCGTACTGTGAGCTGCATTTCTAGCTGTGACAGTTCAGTGATCAAACTTCTAAACTTATCCTCCCCTGTGACAACAAATTAACTCACTTTGCAATAACTGGGTTTCAAATAAAAAAAAGAGTAATTTAGGTTAGACTCTTTCTAATCCTTCAATATTTTGCTGTTTCTAAATCCCGTGTTTAGGACTTAGGATATATTTGCAAGGGTCTCAACTGTCCAGAATAAAAAAATAAAAATTTAAACAGACAGCTCGTTTTGAGAAAACAAATAGTTAATCCAAATACAATTTATTCATTCTGACTATATTTTACAAAATCAAGTTTGATATAGTTAATACAATTTAGGTTCAAAATAAGCAGATCTTAATTGTTGAATAGTTGTATTCAGATAATTATCGAGATCCAGAGTAATATATATCTTTTAAGTAATGTAGATATAGTTTTACTAAATAACTCAATAAAAGTTTAATGCTACATTTATTGATGTGAATAAACCTGTATTTCAATTTATAAATAATGCTCATTTTAATATTTTGAAATTATTTTAATATATTTTGAAAAACATCACATCAAGACTGAATTACAAGTACATGTCTATTAATGCTATAGTATTTTCCTATTTGCAAATTGTGCATGAATGATGTCATGTACCTACTGTTTGTGCATTAGCCTTTAAAAATGTTTGAATTGCTTTTTTACGTCAATATAACATGCAATATATTTCAGTATATTACTTTTTGAAATGAGAAATACAACAAACACTACCAAAAACGAGTTACTGTGAATTACTTTGTATTTACTCTACTTTCTATTTTCTAATGTGAGACACAATGTCAATGGCTAATTCAGTCAATAAATTTGAGTCAGTCCAAGATATGCAGACTCACGTTACGCTATATACTATACTATAGGATACATCATCGTATATATGGATTTTAGTGATTAGTATATCTACTGACTCTAAATTACCTGTGAAACATCTTCACACAGGTGGAAAACTGCTTGTTTTTGCAATCGAATGCTACACATGTAGGCATTTTTGTTGCACATCTAAGTGGAAGTGCGCAGTATCAACCTGCCGGCTGGTGGCTTCACTTTTTTCGGGCAGTCAGCAATCCAGTGAATAAATAGAGATTTGTGATTTTTTTTCTTCTGGGCAAAGAAGCGTTGAAACCCTCTAAAACCAATGGGTGATAAATAAACAACACAAAGGAAAGGGAGAAGAGTGTATTATTCCTTCTACATGTTTTTATTTTTTTTATTTCACTGAGTTTTGTTTTGTTTCATTCTTGTTGTCTTCATTAATCATGTTGACCACCAATTTGACTTTTAATATCCTCAGTATTATTATGTCAGTATTTGTGCCATTAAAGACATTTAAATTCTACAGGATTTCACATAGCATCTTCAGGTAACATTACCATGTTTTGTCTTATTTAATGGGGCAAACTGTTTACGTCACTCATTACGCATGCGTTTCCTTCCCAGCATGCATTGCTGTACATGAAATTGCAGAATGCTCAGTATTTTTTTGTTTTATGGACTGAAGTAGCATTAGATGTGGAGTAGACTGGTATCACCGTAGTAAACGTCTTTGTTTTTTCCCCATGAACCAGTGTGTTTATACATGAACCTTGCACCATAATCGTCTTTGGTTTTAAAAGTCCGAGGTATATAGCTGCAAAATTGCGCTCGGCTTCCTGGTGTGGGAGGAAGCTCATTGTAGAGGTCACATGCTGAGTGCTCGTCACTCGTCCAATCACCTCGGTGAAGGTCTGAGACAAGAGCCAATAGTTACCCTTGCAGGGTATCACCTGACAAGGGTGAGCGAGTGCACAGAAATAATGGACCAAAGCGTGCATTTCTCACAGGAGAAGCCAGAGGGCGCAGTTTCTCAGCTCCACTGGTGGATGTGGTGTACGCTGGTTTGGAATCACTTGCGGCTGGCAAATGAGTCCGATGTATGAGGTGGGGCACAGCTCCAGAACCCAATTCAGACTACTCTCCCCCCACACTTTTAGATTTACAATTTTATTATTTTAGCATTAATAAAGTCTAAAATTTTTCTGTTATTAATCTAAAACCAATAAAACCGAACTTTTTTTTTTAAATCAAAGCAGAAAAAATATATTTATTAAATATAATTAAATATATTTTATTTTTTTATATGTGGTTTTTATCATTGTTTGTCATCCTTTATTTAAATGCAGCATTTATGAAATACCTCTATATCATGTTGCTGCCTAAATAACCGTGATAAAGGGGGCTTTTTCTTTCAGATGGATAATGTTGCCACTATTTGTGAAACAAATCATCTCAAAAGTAAAGAACTGAAAAGAAAATGCAAAGTATCTCACCATTTCAATTCAATTCAGTTTATTTCTATAGCGCCAAAACATGTCATCTCAAGGCACTTTACAGTTCAACCACATCATACAGTCAAATTGATTCAAAGTTTTCTATCTAAGGAAAGCCAGTTGATTGCATCGACTTATTGACTCAAATGCAATTCCTCACACTAAGCATGCTTGTAGCGACAGTGGAGAGGAAAAACTCCCTTTTAACAGGAAGAAACCTCCAGCAGAACCATGCTCAGTGTGAGCATCCATCTGCCGAGGCCGACTGGGGTTTAAGGAGACAGAATCAGAGATACAAAAAGCAACGGTATAAGGATGCCCCGTCCAGTAAACATACGGCCATGCAGACGAGCTCCAAGCAAGCTCCTGTGTCAGAAGATAGAGAGCACATCCAGCCAGACAAGGTCAGAGAAACAGGACTACACTGAAAAAACAGGCCAATCTCCAGCATCTATAAACAACGGTGTTGATGGCAGCAGCACAGCTGATATTTCTCTCCAGGATGGTGTTACAGCCAAACAGGAACAGACGAGGCAAAGCTACTATGAGAAAAAAGAGAGAGAGCATAATTTTAGTGATTGAACAAACAGATTCTGCAGAGTGGGAGAATAGAGATAGAATGAAGCAGAATGATGAAATGGGGGTCCCCATGTCCTCCAGAAGTCTAAGCCTATAGCAGCATAACTATAGAGATAGCTCAGGATAACCTGAGCCACTCTAACTATAAGCTCTATCAAAAAGGAAAGTTTTAAGCCTAACCTTAAAAGTAGACAGGGTGTCTGCCTCATGGACTAAAACTGGTAGTTGGTTCCACAGGAGAGGAGCCTGATAACTAAAAGATCTGCCTCCCATTCTACTTTCGGAAATTCTAGGAACCACTAGTAAACCTGCAGATTGAGAGCGAAGTGCTCTGTTAGGAACATAGGGAACAATCAGATCTCTGATATAAGATGGAGCTTGGCCATTTAAGGCTTTATATGTGAGAAGGAGGATTTTAAATTCAATTCTGGATTTAAACGGAAACCAAGAAGAGAAGTTAGGATAGGAGGGATATGATCTCTCTTTTTAATTTTTATCAGAACTCTGGCTGCAGCATTTTGGATCAGCTGAAGGCTTTTAACTACAGCTTGTGGACTTCCTGATAGTAAAGAATTACAATAGTCCAGCCTTGAACTAACAAATGCATGGACTAGTTTCTCAGCATCACCCCTGGACAGGATATTTCTAATGTTTGCAATATTCCTCAGATGAAAGAAGGGCATTTTACAAACCTCTTTGATATGGGATTTAAATGACAGGTCCTGGTCAAAAACAACACCAAGATTTTTTACTTTATTATCTGAAATCAGTTTAATTCCATCCAAATGAAGTGATCGACTAATCAGCTAATTTTTCAAAGAATCTGGTCCAAAGACTATAACTTATGTTTTGTCTGCATTCAGAAGGAGAAAGTTAAGAGGCAGAGAAAGTTAATGGTTAAGAGAGAGAGAAACCTAAGAGATGAACAACACAAAAGAAAAGGAAAAAGGTGTGTTATTCCTTCTACATGTTTTTTTTTCCCACTGAGTTTTGTTTTGTTTAATTCTTGTTGTTTTCATTTATCATGTTGGCCATCAATTTGACTTTTAATATCCTCAGTATTATTATGTCAGTATTTGTGCCATTAAAGAAATTAAAATGCTAGATGATTTCACATAGCATCTTCATGTAACATTGCCATGTTTTGTCTTATTTAATGGGGCAAATTGTTTACGTCACTCATTACGCACGCGTTTCCCTCCCAGCATGCATTGCTGTACATGAAATTGCAGAATGCTCAGTATTTTTTTTGTTTGTTTGTTTTATGGACTGAAGTAGCATAAAATGTGGAATAGACTGGTATTACCGTAGTAAACGTCTTTGTTTTTTCCCCATTAACCAGTGTGTTTATACATTAACCTTACACCATAATCGTCTTTGGTTTTAAAAGTCCGAGGTATATAGCTGGAAGATTGCGCTCGGCTTCCTGGTGTGGGAGGAAGCTCATTGTAGAGGTCACATGCTGAGTGCTCGTCACTCGTCCAATCACCTCGGGGAAGGTCTGAGACAAGAGCCAATAGTTACCCTTGCAGGGTATCACCTGACAAGGGTGAGCGAGTGCACAGAAATAATGGACCAAAGCGTGCATTTCTCACAGGAGAAGTCAGAGGGCGCAGTTTCTCAGCTCCACTGGTGGATGTGGTGTACGCTGGTTTGGAATCACTTGCGGCTGGCAAATGAGTCCGATGTATGAGGTGGGGCACAGCTCCAGAACCCAATTCAGACTACTCTCCCCCCACACCTTTTGAATGAAAACTTCATTTTAATCCAATACTTACATTTCTGGTGCTTCAGGAATTTCAACATCAATAGAACGTAAACTTAAAAATGTAATAAAAGATTAATCAATAACAAATATTCAAATCTTTCATGCAACAACCACAAACAATTTTTTGCTATTTTATCATGATTTTATGGGACTAACCAGAGCAAACAAGAAAACATAACATGGTGTCCACTTTCTTTAAACATAAACATCTGAAAGGTTTGTTTAGCATTTGTATACAGTCCTCTCTATACTTTCAGGAATGACTGTAAAAATAACTTCAGATTTTCTGAGGCGTGTCTCTGCTTTGCATATTTACATACCCTAAATTCAATCTTGTCTTCCATTTTTGGTTGGATATGTAGATTTTTTTTTTCTGGGTTATTCTTGCTTCTGAGAATTCTCTGATTTAAATCAAGCGAGACTGATTGCACCTCTCAATGACCTGCATGTTGTCCTGCATGTGTCCATGATTGCACAGAGCTCATTCAATCTTAAAAACATGCCACTCAGGTCTGCAGAGAACAGGAGTGACATTGCAATGTTTTTCAGTAGGAGAATACATAAAATAATAGCTGTTGAGATATCATACTGCAAATTTAAACCATTCAGTTGTAGCTGTAACAGGTTTTATGGTGTCTGCAGGGTGGTTTGTATTATAAAGACAGTTGAAAACTAATGTAGGTCATGTTTCTAGGCTTTTATTTGCACAAAACATTTGATGTTCCCTCTCAATCACACTTCAAATGATATGCAACATTGTGTAGGTGTATCATATACCATACAAAAACAATACACAGACGTTTGTGGTTTTAATGTGGAAAAATTGTTCTCAGTCCTTATTTTTTTCAAAGGGTTTTAACGCCTTTGTGTCTTATGCCCTCATTTTCTCTCACAGTCCACTTTTTCTTTCATGCCCTCTGTTCCCTTTATAGAAAAAAAACATACACTTTTCTCCACCACCCACTGACATTTCACTCTGTTTCATGTTTCATTTGATCATTCCCTTAATTGCACGGCCTCATTTCCAGCAGAACCTCTCATATATCTTGCTGAAACTCCACTCTGCTTCTTTAAGATGAGCAGGATGTATATTTTGAATCATTTTCCACAGTCAAGCTATCTTTAAACCCCTTATGTTCCTTGTTTTTATCTTTACCAACTACACTGTGTCTGCTCTTTAACCTCTCCAGTAATCAGAAACTGTTTAAGGGTGCTTTTTATTAGGGCAGTCAATCTGGGGTTTGTATCAATATCAAAATAGTGAATCTATCAAAATTGACTTGTTTTTCCAAGTGATTTGAAATATGTCATTGTTATAATAAAAAAGAAAGCATAGAATTACTTTTTAAACTGCAAAACTTCTCATGTGGGGTTAAGTTTGACTTCATTGTGATTTATTTAGATCAGCACCGTTGGAATGAAGATAAAGTTTCATAATCACCCACCATCCTAAAGTTTGTGAATGAACACACTCTCTGTGTTTCTGTCTGTGTCATTTTAAGCTATGGCTGCAGCATTAAGTGTGGCTAGTCTGATAAGACTCGGCAAACACCTTCTTATTCCAGAAATACATTTTCTGACTTCCAGCTGTCAGTAATCCCTCATTGATCAATAAGACACTAAATTAGCTTTGGATAATATGTAACCGTACCTCCTCCATTCCTCCTTGTTTGATGCTAAATCTTAACATAGCTACTGGCATGTAACCATGTCACTCTATGTGTGTGTTCAGTTTAAGAAAATCAGAGAACAGGCTTTCCACTTGAGTGAATTTGCTTTCAACATCAATACTCCCTGACAGTTGACCTTATTTTTCCTCCTGCGCTCGGCTCCTTGTTGTTTCAGTTCTACTTGCTCTCAAGCCAATCTGAACTATCTCACCTCATCTCCGACTGTTTCAACTCCCTATTTATAATTGTACAAAAGCAGAAAACCATAAACAGTAGATCCAAATAGTTCTTAATCACAGCATTTGTAAAATATCTTATCTTTCATTTGATTTAATGTTCTTATTTTATTAGATTAACCATGAATACAATTGAAACTCGTTCGTCCCTGACACAAATTTCATTTTTATTTGGATTTATTTAAGCCATTTTTTTAACAGTTATTTGGTGATTTTCACATTTTGCTGCTAAGGTTCTCCCCTGTATAGAGTCAGAAATATATACATATACGCTAAAATACTTTTGGCACAAAAAAGGATAATGGTGTTTAATTTATTTTTTCTTTCTTGCAGCAATGCTTCTTAGTGATACAACATCCATTTATTTATTTTTTTTGTACTGCAGTTATTTCTGTCTTTTTTTAACATATCGCAACCATTTTGGATTTAAAGCTGGAGCTGTAGCAGTAAGTGTGGCTCGTCTGATAAGACTAAGCAAGTGCCTTCTATTTCCAGAAATACATTTTCTACCTCAGGCTGTCAGTAATCCCTCATTGATCAACTGACACTAAATTAGCCTTGGAAATTATGTAAAACGTTCTCCTTTAAGTGAGAATCCTGGGATTTATGTTTTTGGTTCATGTTTTCTACTTGTAATTCTGCACAGAGTAAATTCATATAAATATATTGCTCTTTATTTTTGGTAAAAAAACAACAAAATCAAAAAGTAAAAAATGTGTAAAGTAAAAAAAGTAAAAAAAAAAAAAAGAAGAAGCACAAGCCTCACTGTCACAGAGAAGAAAACAGCATCCAGAGGGCTCATGGTGCGGAATCTAAACTGGCAGAGGGAATTCTCTCTATCTCTCTATGAGAGGCAGATGCCTTAAAATCCTTCTTTTTCCAACAGCTTCTTTTCTATAGAAATCTTTCAATTTATCACCCTAAAAAGCTGGAAAGCCTGGTGATTTATTCTTGCCCATTAGTACCATTTATCACGCTTGTTTCACATGCTGCAGCATATAAGCTCATTTATTAAATATGATACAGTATGCAAATTAGTTCAGAAACTGCTGCAAAAAGTTTTGTTTTAAACTGCATTTTTAAGGCAAAAACACCCTTTATCTTCAGTGTGATGTTATTGAATAATTGCTTCTTACTCATGCATCCAAGTCCATCGCAACCTGCCTAGAATTTAATATTAGAATTGAAATAGGTTATGTAAGCTGCAAGGTTGTTCTGTTTCAGAAAGTCTTTGGGGTTGTTTTTTGAGAAGGAAAAATGGCTTTGAAGAGCCCCTTAGCATCTGTGTTATATAACAGACTCGGTGTGGCTTTAATGTTCTTCGCCACTTTTTTAGAAGCTCCTCAAAGTTTCTGGCTGATGAAACAGATAACATATATTATTAAATCACATCAGACAGGAAATATTTTATTTTTCATTTTTAATATGTAGCTTTATTTTTCACATAAATTGTATTGATGCATCTCATAAAAGAACAGAAGCAATGAATTTGTCTTCTTTTTCAGTCAATCTTTAATTCATGCCAGAGAAAAGGAAAAAATAATTAAAATAACTGCAAAAAAAAACAATTAAGAAATAATAAACATTTCCCGTAAATGGATAAATACATTAATTCTTCATAAAATATCCCAAATGTGACATAATTCACTGTACAGATACCAGAGTAACACAACACTTACATCAGTCCAACAGCTTTTTATCTACAGTATGCTATCCTAACTGGGATTCTTTCTGCTGTAATATGACTTAGAACTTGTCCATCATTAATTCCTAAATAAAAATTTCTTTATATCTTTTTACCTCTAATCTCTATTAATGACACACTGCATACGTAGAGTATTAGATTTATTTAATGTTGAGAGTAACAGTACAGTAAAACTGTATGATTACCTAGTGACTTGTTCCTCACCAGCATCTCTCTTAGCTATCCTCAACTACAGAATAATTTTACAAAAGACAAAATAAAAAATCTCATTCTTCACAACGATGTTCATGTTCAACATATATATCTATTTTTTAAAGTGCAGGAGTGACACAGACGATAAATGTTAAGATACAGATCACTATTCAGAAGCAGTTTTTTATGAGAGTGCTGCAAAAATGATGCCTGGTAGCGAATGCTTTGAAGGAGACAACAAAGCACAATAGCACAGGGAGAGCAAGAGGACATAGCAAACCAAATCACTAGTATTGTTGTTTTTTCTATCATTGGAGGAAAAAGGAGTGGATGGAACCAAAATATTTTCTCTTTTTATTTCTATAAATTGCTGCAATTTGTATCTATCAACTGCAGGATGCAGAAAAAAATAAAATAAAACAAGTAATCATGCATATCTTTAATATTCTCTTGTGTTGCAAAATGGTAAGTAGATTAAAATGTGCATGTGAATGTGAAGCAAGCATTAGGTTCTGGTTTGCTCAGTTAAGCACAGTTTTACCTCTTCTTTTTTTCTGCAATCTGAGATGGTTGTTTGTTTCCATTTTATTGCAAATTTTCTCAGCTTTCCTTTTTAGCTGAAGTAAAATGCTATAAAACAACCCCAAGTAATGCCAAAAGAAAACAAATTGCATCAAACCAAAAGGATGCAGAAGCGTTTTCTCTGTTCTTCTGGTTCCGTGGTGTTTTAAGCAGCTATGTTTTTGGTTTAGTTATTGTTCATGATCCACCAGGAAGCTGAAAAGTAAAGCCAGTCGTTAATGATTTGGTCTCTGTGAGAGCCTTACAAAGAAGCAACACTGAGAAACAGACTTACAATAGTTATGGTAGTATTTGGAAACACCTTCATACAGTGATCAAGATTTGCTCTCCATCCATTCTAGATTTCCAATATCAGAATCAAAGAGGGGACATACAGCTTGCTCACCTCTGGTTGGTGCTTAAAATGTGTAAAACCTCAGTTAATACTTACTTTAAACTTGGTAACAAGGTTGATCAAGCAGGTTCTGAACTTTAACGGTAACATAATTTTCATTGTGTTCAATTGAAACATACTGAAACCTATTTCTTTTACACCAAGGTTTGGTTGCACCTTCAAAATTCCCAGAATGAAAAACCCTAAGGGCAAACAAGCTGATGTTTGATTCAAAATTCTAGAGAAAATAAAACATATTATCTTACCATTTTTTTTCTAAGAACAACAATATAGAAAGGTCTACTGTTAGTGTGCTGTCTCTATGACATCTCTAAAGCCCGACTTACACTGCGCGATTTTCGGGGCGATTTTCCAGTCGTGCGAGAATCTTTCGATCAGCCCGAATTTCAGCCTGATCATGCGTCGTAAGTCGTGTAGTATACAGGGGGGTAACGAGCGGCGATCAGCCTCTCAAGACCACCTCCCAATCAGGAATCGTGAGGTCGGGAGAATATCATAAAAGTTTGATTTTCTCCCGAATGTCGTGGGCAAATAGCTCAGGGCACATGCGCAAAGAAGGATTCTTCTTTTTATTCTTCCTCTCAGATGTAAACACAGCAGCATGGCAGGGATGCAATGAGTGAAATGCAGTTCTGTCGGTAAAATTGATGGACTGTAGTAGCCACGTTTGCTCAGCCATGTCTTTTTTCCAAATACGTCGTCGCCTTTTCTTTCAGTACAAAATTGCACAAATTGCCAAGGTCACCATAGTGAGCTTAATATCCCTCTTCTATTTGTTTGGCCTCAGGATAGAAAGCTACAGAGCAGTTCCATCTCGCTGTGGAGCAGAGTCCGACGTGGTTTTTAGTCGTACAGTGTGAGCAGGTAGATCGCATGAGAGCGTCGGGCCGAACATAAATCGTGAGCTGTGAACTCACACTGTATGACTAAACCCTGCGGTTAGTCATACAGTGTGAGCAGCAGCTGCGTGCAACGACTGAAAAAAATTGCACAGTGTACACCCGGCTTAAGACGTAACCACAGTGGGTTGACTTTATCCCTCCATCTTTACACTAAGGTCTTCTCAGAATGAGACACAGAGACATTAGCCCCGTTTAAACTACCCTTTTGAAAACTGATCCGTTCCGAACTTGGATCAGTTAACCGTGCCGAGCTCGGTTCCTTATGACCATTTACACACCACGATAGTATGGTTAGACCTGTCTATTGTAGATACCAAATTACTTCGTAATAATCAAACCATGCATTTTTACCCATATGTGATATGCAGTAGACAAATTTAAGTAGAGAGAGATTCATTTTGTAAGGTGGTACCTGGAAGAAGCATAGTGGAGACTATTTCTGGCTCCTCCAGCGAGTCAATGATGCAGCGCTGAAATGTTTTGCTGATAGATGACTGCAGGTAGCTGTTAATGCAAATAAAAAACTATAAGTCTCTTCAAAGTGAATTTATCAGCAGCTCATTTTTCCTGGTATATGTTTTTATTGGACTGATATAAAGTGAAAAAATAGAGCAAACCTCATCCAGGAGAGACGGTCCTGCCAAAACTCATACATGATGAAGCATGATCTGTCTGGCAGGTTTTGGACTGAAATGCTGGTTAATTTGAAGTAGAAAGAGAGAAAATGAGGTCAGTGGGAGTGATTCTGAGCTGAATATCTGTGAGAACTGAAGCAGTCTGAGATGGATGCATGAAATCACAGAAAGATCCTGAGGCATAAACAGCGCAGAGGCAGAGAGAAGGACATACTGTAGGTTATTAAGCTGGCTGCTGGTGGCATCTGTGTAGACTTTCAGAGCTTGCTGAAACTGCTCCACATCTCTCTCCTTCACAGACATCTGCTTCTGAACCAGAAGGATGTTCTGAGGAGAATATATAAATCATGTCAACATTGTAGTTCTAGTCACAAAGAACAAGGATGACAGAAATGTGACTCTTTTTTTTTTAAACAAAACTCACATTAAAGCTCACCAAACCTTTTCTCTTTCATAGTCGGCACATTGTTTGTTTTTTACCCATTTTTGAAGTGATCCCTTTAATATCTAAACTGTCTAGTTTCTCTCAGATCCAAGTTTACCTGACCATGTCTGGGCTGACAGGATGATGTCTTGTTTTTCTTTCGAATGTATCAAGGCCCCTCTTTTGAAGGACTGCTGCTACACCAAAATAGGCGAACAGATATCACTTTTTTATCTTCATAATATTAGAAAAGATTTTCCTCTGACTTTGTTATCCTACAAGGGGACACAAGCTGTAAAAACCACCAACCATGTGTGAAATATCTTTGCTAGAAAATGCTGATTTAAAAAAATATTATAACAAATTTATATGAATAGAAAATAAAAAATAAATAAAATTAAACATTTTCCAAATCAATTATTTGTGTTTCAGCAAAATCAGGGTCAAGTTAATGCTTTATACAGCTAGTTGCTTAGAAACATTAACCGTGACCATTTATTTCTTGCTTTCTGTGCTCTTCCATCCACTTCTGCCAACCAGGGGTCTGTTTCACAAAGCAGGTTTATTAAACTTAGTTTCCAATAAACTTGCTTTATGAAACGCACTATTGCTATATGAAACAAAACAAGGAATTATGAAGATCATCATCTTTTCTTTTATTTCTGTTGTATTATTAGGAAATGGGGGAGCACAGTGACGGCACTGATGCCCTGCAGCAAGAAGGTCCCAGGTTTGATTATAGCCCCAAGACTATGGAGCTAGATCGGTCTAAATTTTTACAAATACCGATATGTGATTCATACATGCACAGTACAAGATCTACACACGCACAGCATGATTCACGCAAGCACACAAGACCCACACAAGCACAGAACAAGACTCACCAAAGTATTTCAGGTCCATAAATAATTGCATGTGTGGATCTTGTGCGCTTGCGTGAATCGTGCTGTGCATGTGTAGATCTTGTCCTTTGCATGTATGGATCACTAATGTTTATTTGTGAGAATTGAGACCGATCTAGGTTAATATTCATTGCAGTTGTTTGTATTATCATCACTCCAGATTGTATGTGAACTTAGTCTCCATGCGTGCCTTTTACTTTAACATTATATACTGTGTGTGTGAAACAACTTGTGTCTAACAATCTGCCCATGTTACAGACTCACCGATTTATATGTCCCTGCCAAAGTGTCCTCCTTCAGAGGTTCAAGACGGGGACTCTGAAAATGGAGATAAATTCAATTAAATTCTGTTCCTTTTAAGCAGTCGCCCTCATAGATGGCCGCTCTCGCTGAGCCTGGTTCTGCTGGAGGTCTCTTTCTGTTAAAGGGAGTTTTCCTCTCCACAGTTGCTATATGAATTGAATTGTCTCCAAAATGCACTAGTCACATTAGCTTTCTAGTAAATTATATTACACTTCTCCAGAGCAAGACAGAGATCTGTAATCCATATAATAATAATTATTATTACCATGCAGGCAGGAGAGCCCAGTAAACCTGATATCTTTCCTCTAAAACAGAATCTAAGTTTAAAATTGATGCCCCCAAACAAATGGATCTACTATAGCACTGTAATGCTGCTTCCCTTAAATCGGCCACCTGCTTTAATTTCAGTCGAATACAGACCTACTTATATAGAACTCATATTAAGAACGTCCGTTTGGTATTTTGTGAATATCATTGTGGTTACATTGCACAGCATTTGGCTGAAAATGGGTCTCCCTGGCAGAATTAACTCTCTGACTTAATGAAAACCTCCTGAAGTGTTGCCATGAAAGACATAAGGGGATTTTTTTTTTATATGACTGCATTCAGTCACATGTTACTACACCACTGATAGTAGCAAAATAAAAGATTAACTAACTATTCATTTTGGCAAAAAATCTTAGTTTTAAAATATGAAGCTATTGCTTTAAGACAAGAATCTTGCCTGAACATAAATGCTGGAAGGAGAATCGAGAATAGCTGATTTTACACCCACCTCACAGTCCAGTTTATCCATGAGTTGTTCCAGCTGGTTGATCTGGGAGCTCCAGGGGTTTTCTGGCTCCACGCTGACCCCTGACACCAGAAACAAAGTGTTAGCAGACCATAACTGTTCTGAGAAATGTCAGCTTTCTATCTCTCAGGTTTGCCTGCAAAGAGGCACCTGTGGTTAGCATGCCGGAGTACGGGTCAGTAGGAGAGAGACACATGTTCTTCTGGATACGTCGGTTGGGTCGTTTGGTGACCCTCTGAATAGGAAGGTCCTCTGGCTTCTTCACTATCCTCCCTGTGTAGCCGTTGTCATGGACAGCTTCTGTGGCGCAGTCCAAAGAAGACTGCAAGGACTGAAGCTGGGAGGATGTTTCCCTCAGCAGAAACCGAGTGACAAACTGACCCAGCACAGATGAGCCCTGATACTCCTAAAGACATAAAAAGAAGTAAGAGACTGTAAAAAATATATATATATATATTAATTAAATCACATATGATCTTAAAGAGATGATTAGTTGTATCTTTAAAGATACAACTAATCAGCTTCTTTTTCTGTGTGGAAATAAACTCTAAAAGGAGATGGACACATTGTTCTTACATCTAAAATTGGCTTTCTGCTTCTCTGGCTGCTTTCCTGCCATAGTCACAGATGGATGTGATTAAGTATAATTATGAATTAGAAAACTACTTTAAAAAAGGCAACTTGCATCTTTTAATGGGACAGCAATCCAAACTCGCAAACAGTAGAAAAAAGAAGCAAAGTTTGAAGTGGAGAGCTCCAAGCTTTGAATTGATTCCCAGTAAGATCTTTGGAGAGAATTGATGTTTTCTCTTTGGTACAAATGTTGAGATTTATTTTCTTCCAAAGAGGCAGCTGAGTTCCTAAATCCAATCATAAGCAAAACCTAGACTAACCCACATAATCAAATATTCATGATGTGAATATGTTGCTTTAGGTTTTACTGCTTTTTTCCATAGAGAGACACATGATTTTATGAAGCTTCAGCATAGAGGCTGTTTCCAGAGATAAGAACACGTTCATTCCAGCACAGTTTTTGGCAGATAACAAGCCTCCTCATTCTCACTGTGGTGCAACAATAAATGGGTGTAAAGGGAAACATGTTGGGGAATTGTTTGAAAAATGTCCATCAGGCTTATTAAAACCAACATGCTCTTTTTTCTGTGGCAAAGAAGTATCTCCACATGAACAATAAAACTACTCTTTTCTCACTTTCTCCTCCAAGTCATTTAAAAAAAATGTGAGCAGTAGCAAACCTGAAACAACAAAGCAAATAATGACTCAGTTCAGCCACCATAAGGTCATCATAAAAAATTTTAATCTATATATTTTCCCACCTAAAATGCAAGAAGATCTGATACGTTGGCACACCTGTGGTTTTAGCTATAAGGCCTGTCATTTATTCTACCCTCAGGGAGGTGGCTATTGCCTATTCTCAGTGCTCAGATTTAGTGCATAGCAGCTGTTAGAACTGAAGCAAGAAGCTTCTGGTTTCAAATTCCAGCCTCTGTACTTTCTGCATAGAGTCGTCATGTTTTTCTCCATAAGTTACATGAGCTCTTACCAGGTAGTCCTGGCTTCTTTGTGAACGTCGAATGATCACTAAATCCCTTAGATATGAATGTATGCATATCACACCTCTTACCTAGTTTTGACTCGTTTAACAATTTCTTCAAAAAGTCTGATGTCAAGAACACAAAACATAACCTGTTCTCTTCAGTGCAAAAAAAAGAAAAGCTTTCTTATCAACCATCAGCAACACGAAATAATCCTGACCTCTAAGAGGGCTTCAAAGAAGGAAAGAAAAACATGGTAGACAGGGAGACCATGCTGGAGATGTAGAGGACAAATGATGAAAAGAGAAATGAAAAGCACATTCCTATGATTCTAATGCCATCAGAGTATGAGAGGAGAGGAGAAAGTTCAAACATGACCATAGGACATCTGACGTCAGACCAGCAGGACTGCTTGGGCTTTTGTCACCCTTGGTAATCATCATCTATTATTCCCCGATATCCTGCATTCTCTGTATCTCTGAAAATAAACTGCTGCATCACACAGGATTAAAAAAAACACCTTATTATAACTTCCAAGCATGTGTTTATTGACCATCCAAATACAATTATTCTACCGTGCCACATTTTTAAACTAATCACTATCTGGCGCAGTAGGATGTGCAGGATGTTTTTTTTTTATATATGTTTACGTAAGGCCGTCCTACGTGCTCATCCCCATTATCACTTAAAACTGGTAAGTCTGACATAGTTGTAAAATTGCAAATCTTCTTTTGTAAAGTAAGCTTGTATGAGTGATGCAGACATCAAATTTTAAACAGAGCGTGCACAAGGAGAAATGGGTTCGTGCACGCTCTTGCACGTGTTTAATAGGAGTTCCCTCTCGGGAGCAGGTACAGGGTTGTGCATGTACAAGTGGAGAGGGCGGGTCTTTTTTTTTCTTTTTTTGCACCTTTAATTCAAGGTTGAAGATTGAACCAGTTACCAGGTTTTGATACCTGAAAATGCAGAAATGAAAAAGTTGTTTAACCTTCACCTGTATAAAATGTGGAACATCTTTTCCTTGCATTTGCAGATGAATGAAAAGCTACCGGTAAGTCAAAAGACTGCATGACAGGAATGGCAGCTAAATGTTAATGGAAATCTGATCATTCTGAAATCATATAGAAATCCTCTGTTTCTGAGTTCAAACTTAAGAGCTAAATCATACATAAAGTATATGCATGATAAAAAAAAAAAAAACTGCATCAGATCAGCTGACAGCAGACATTTAAACCCAAAGAGGAATATCTTAAAATCCCTCATCTCAGCTTTGTGTGATTTCTTAGGGTGTCTGTTTTCCCTCCCCTGATGCACACGGCTGTGCAGTGCCAGGTGGAACAGCCTATGTTGTTTCAACATGTTAAAAGGTCACATCCAAAAAGCTCCAAAATATTGTTATCACCATTGTATGATGGCTTATACCTAACAAGTATGGAGTGTTTTTATACCTCAGATATGTAGCCCCTGTATTCTGGATATTTTATAAATTAATTCTGAATGTGCCTTAACTTGATAGTTGCTGGGTTATCCAGCTGGTCATCTATACGTCATATTAAAGGAAGAAGATAGAAAGAGGAAGAAAGGACATCAACAGTTTTTCCCCATCAGCAGGATTCCATCCGTCATTATATATTTTTTCAACAAAAGAAAGGGGCAGGCCAAGAGAATTTGATCAATTTTTCTGAGCTCCACCTACGTAAAGTTTGCTCTGCTTTAAAAAAGTGTGGCAGTTAAAGGTAAAATAAACTTGCTTCTTGTAAAGAATGAGATTCATTAATAAGAAGTTACAAAAAATAGCATTTCAATTAAATTAAATTTTTTAGATCTTGCAGACAAAACAGAAAATAATAATAGAAAATAGAAAGGAAAGTAGGACTCCTCATCTTAATGTATTATAGCTCATGGCTGAAAGACTATTTTTAATAGGAAACAAAAGTAGAAGTAGAAGTTGAATGGATGAGGTGCTAACAGATACAAAATAGATGAAAAATGCAGTTAAACTTTTGGAGGGTTATTGTTTCAACATTTCTGTTGACAATGTGGGAATAAATCTTATTAATTAATAAGTTCAAAGAACTAACAAAAGCCTTCATCACCTACCTCTTTAGTTTTATCCATTGCCTTTAAAATTGCCACGTTGAGCTTTTCCAGTGCAGACAGGACGTTGACATATTCCCCAAGATGAGGAGCGAAGTAAGCTGTGGGACCAAAACAATAATTAGGCCATCAGTGGTATTTCCAACAGACCGACAGAGCTGACTGACCAAATAGCTTTCAGGCACTGAATAGCTGTCAATTTATAGCCATCGTTTTAGAGCAGTTTAAGCAGAAACATTAACTATATTTAAGATAATTTATTAGCAGAGTCATTGTAAGGAAACGTTCTTACCTGAGAGCTTCTCTATGTCCAGATTGCTGTGAAAAGATACAAAGACAAGGCTCAGAAGTCTGCAAACTTTACTATAAATAGAAGTTCTATAGTGAGGGAAATCAAGATCACAGAAAAAAGGACTTCAGTCAAGATGTGACGAGAAACATACGGCCAAAAATGAAGACAGTGCCTAGATCTGCAGCTAAGCTTAAGGGGAATTTGAAGTGTGTGACTTGGTTTATTCTCGGTTTGGATACTATAAATTAAAAAATTTCTCTAATCCACCTCCAAGAAAAAAAATCATTTAGTAAAATATGCGGAAAAGCATATTTTTCATCTCATTGTTCATTTTGAAAACACACAAATAAACTACATCCATTTATATAAGTACTGTGGCAGCCTGCTGTCACACTCTGATGTGGTAACTTTTTTTAATTCATTTTTCATTTTCAAAATGAGTTCCACATTTCATATATTTTCATTAGCCTGACTTTAAGTTAGCTTTTTCCAGTGCACACATTTAGTTAACTTTATTTGTCAGTTTGTTGTTTTTTTTTTGTCAAGATGCAATTTATGAATTTTTTTTTTCTTTGAGTTGCCAGTTTCCTCGGCAGCTGGTGGAGGGCTGCAATGAGCTCCAGCTTTCCTTAATTGGTGGTTGCAGGCTAATCAGCGGATGAAACCATTTGTAATGGGAAGGGCAATTTGTTTATCATTTGTTTAAATATTCTTAGTTTGGGTAATTTTGTTAATTAGTTCAATTTAAAAAGTATTTATTGTCTGGCAACTATTTATCTGTTTAATTAAGTTTATTTGTTTATTAGTTTGTTAGTCAGTTGCCCCCCTTGTGTGTCAACAGTGGTCTGATCAGCGACTATTTAAGTTTCCCTCATGTCCTATTTTTTATGGTAAATGGCATGTACTTATAAAGTGCCTTTATTCAAGTCAGGAGACTTGACCAAAGCGCTTTACACTACATTCATTCACCCATTCACGCACACACTCACAGACTGATGGTGGCAAGCTACATTGTTGCCACAGCTGCACTGGGGCTTACTGACAGAAGCTGGTTGCCGTACACTGGCGCCACCGGGCCTTTTTAGGTTAGTTTTGTGCTTGAGTTCTTTATGTTAAAGCCTGAATTGAAGTCTGTTTTATTGACCTCTGTTTTTGGGCCCAGTTTATCATTTTGGGAATAAATTAAGACTTTTTTTTGAAAAATTTCAGTGGTTTTCTGGCTGGTTTGTGCAAATCCCTCACAGTACAAACCTTAAGCTCCACAGTCAGATGAGGTATAAGCAGGATGCAATGCACTGCTCCCCTTCCCTACCTGCTGCTGTGCACTGCCTGACAGTTTTCATTTGACATTTTCTTACATTTTCTGATAACAGAAAGATAAAAGTAGCTGTTTGGAAATATTACAGGTGAAAAAAACAACAATCGTCGTGTGAAAACTAAATTAGGGTTATTCAATACTCCTGATAAAGTCATGCTGTTTTCAAAACTTAGTCTGCAAAACACAGGATGTGAGTTCAGCAAATAATTGGACACCTAAAATCATCATCCTATACCTGTGTTGCATTATAAAGAGCAGTACTGCAAAAAAATGGAATAGCCTTTTGCCATAAATACATATAATAGATCATATCATGGTGACTGATAAAATACATGTTTGATCAGTAAACCTGTAGCCTTTCTGCTAAATAAAGTGCAAAGAGATTCTATTTAACAATATTAACCCTGTCACACTGTGGTGTTTTTCCTCAGCGGTACTCCAACTGGCCTATGCCTCATTTCTCAAGTAATGTAGAGTAGCAGAATGTCAAGTCCAAAATGTGCTATGTGAGAAGAAGATTTTTCTGCTACCTCATAATCAGCTGCTCAGCTGTATATGTGAGCATTTCTGCCAAAGTAATGAGCGTTACCTCTGGTGATTTTAGGCTGACAGCGACTGCAGCTCCTATTAGTGGTGCTAAGACTCCAGGAATACATCAGGATTGAAGGTTCAGCTGTGTTTTGAAGCGAGCTTTCTCAGTCCATTTCAAACTTTGTGCAGATTCACTTCTTTTTCATCTTATTAACGCTTTTTTTATTTGACTGCGAGAGCAGGAAGCAAACAACCTTTAGAATCAGAGCAGTTATGTTGTGTTTGTTTTAATGATCCCATCATTTTCATGTGATTATATTAGTTTATTTCAGGGTTTTTTTTATTCTTAGTTTTGTAATGACTCATAACTCATGAAAGCCATCTGCATTTTTTTTAGGAAACAGTTATTATGAGCTGATGCAGTGATGTGACCTTTAATTGAGGTGCAATCATTAATCACTTGCATGCCTTAAATCAGTATAATAGGCTGCTATGCAGTTGGAGTATTAAATTGGTTATCTTCTGTAGTTTTTCTTACTGAGGATGAAACTAAGGCATTGCTCTGCAGGCCGAAAGTCAGATCAATGTTTGAGCTATATTTTAATTTTTTCATTCTTCTCACTGCACTTTAAAACACTGATTCTTGCATTATCCCAGCCTGAAGGCTTTCTGTGGATACTCCTTGAAGTGAGAAATTAAGTCTTGCTGCCAACCGGCAGAAGAGCAGGAGATGCTGCAGAAAGCAGAAGAGCTGGATGAGACCCAAATAAAGATCGAGGAGAGCTTACTCTGTCTGCTGCCTGTCGATGGAGTAATACAGCTCCTGCATCTGCTCTTCAGTCAGGACGCCATCAGTGAAGTAGGACTGGAACTCCTCCATGGAGAGCTTCCCATCATCTGCAAGGGAACCAACCAATAAAAAAAAGTCATCCTTCACTGAAGCCAAAACTCAATTTAAGACTGTCCATCACTCTGAATAATGAAACAATGCCGTTGTGGCTTTTAAAAATGAACTTAATCCCCAGAAAAAAAAGAATTTCTCCCAAAGCACTTCTTTCAGAAGTATAGGCTTATAGTGAGGAGTCAGCAGCTTTATTCAAGAAGTATTGCAGCGTTCTGACATGCATGTCTCATAATCCTATCATCCCATTACCTTTTAATTAGTAAAACATTTTTTGCTGGAAAAAAACTAAAGAAATTTGAATTTGTGGAGGGCTCAGGGCACAATTTAGCTGGATAAGTCCAAAATTTACCCCCTGATGTAACATTAGGTCTAATTCTGACCTGAACTGGGAGATCAACCTGTAAGAAAGAATTGGATCTTAATTTCTCTATCACTATTTCATGCTGTAAATGATGTAGGAGTAACTACAGTCTGTTACATCTCTGACTCATCATCTGATTCCCTCAGAAGCAGAGCTTTGGTTTGGATTCGCACCCAGTGAGACGCCTAAAATTCAGAGCAGCTCAGATGGCACAGTACACAAGTGTTAACTGTTCTTTGGATCAAAGCTATGATAGAAACACAGAGCTGAGGGCAAAACATACTGCAAGCTTAACTCTCTGAACCAGGTGGTCATTTCTTCTTTAGAGAAATGTTGAAAAAAAATGATCAATAAATATCAACAAGCAGTATGAACATGCAGTCTGTTCTGATCGAGGTTCTGTTGAATCGCGTTAGGAAAAAATTAATCAATTTTGTAAGAACATATATTTTGGTAATTATATTGAATAAATAAAAAATCATATTTTGATTAACCATATATGCTAAACCATCCAAATAATTGGATGGAAACAAGTGTATAAAATCAAGGACCTAGGTATTCAGACTGTTGATTCAAACATTTGTGAAAGAATGGGTCTCTCTCAGGATCTTGTGAATCTTGTAAATTCTAGCATGGAGCTGTGATAGGATGCCACCTGTGCAACAAATCCAGTCGTGAAATTTCTTCACTCCTAAATACTCCCCAGTCAGCTGTCAGTGTTTGGGAATGACAACAAACAGAGCGGTAGGCCGTGTAAACTGACAGAGGTGGGTCAGCAGATGCTGTAGCACATGTTGCAAATAGGTCACCAACTTTCTGCAGTCAATCATTCACTACACATCTCCAAGCTTCAGATTAGTCCAAAAACAGAGCTTCATGGAATGGGTTTCCAATCGCCCATGCAAAGCGTTGGATGCAGCGGTGTAAAGGACGCCGCCACTGGAGACTCTGGAGAGATGAATCATGCTTCTCCATTTGGAAATCTGATGTACAACTATAGGTTTGGCTGTCGCTAGGACAACAGTACTGTACTTATCTGACTGCATTGTGCTGAGTGTAAAGTTCGGTGGACGGGGGGTTATGGTATGGGAACTGGGCTTGGCTCCTTAGTTCAAGACATTTTAGACAATTCCATGCTCCCAAGGAGCTGACCCCTTCCTCTTTCAACATGACTGTGCACCAGAGAAAAAAGCAGGGCCCATAAAGACATGGATGGCCAGTGTGGAACAGTGTGAACTTGACTGGCCTGCATACAGTCCTGACCTCAACCAGATGGAGCAACTTTAAGATAAATTAGAGCAGAGAGCCACATCTTCTCATCAAACATCAGTGTGTGATCTCACAAATGCATCCTTGAAGCATGGTCAAAAATTCCCATAAAGGCACTCCTAATCCTGACAGCCTTCCCAGAACAGTTTGAGCTGTTCTAGCAGACCAGCAAAGGATGACATCGCATTAGGAATGGGACGTCACTGAAGCTCATATCGAGGCAGGTGAGCGATAACCTTTGGCAATATAGCGTACTTCAATGATTTCCATTCAATTTATGAAACCAATAACAAAAAATGTCATTTCGAAAAGGTAAAGCAGGCTTCAATGCAGCCTCACACTTTATACAAAGTATACATGGATGCAATGAAACTGCATTTATGAATACTTAAGACTGAGACACTGAGCTGCCTATATATCACTAAAAATGATAATAAAAACAAACCAATGGAAGACCACATAATTGCATGATAAAACCAAATGAAGGTTTTAATCAAGCTTATGCAGATTTTAGAGGCCGCTATAGTTTCATGCTAAAATAAGCTGAACATCCCCAATTCAGAACTACTGTACACAGCAATCCAGTATGTTTCTAAGAAAAAAGAGAAGCATGTATTATCCAAAGTAATTCAACCAAAGTTTTTATGTGGATTTAGCTTGTTTTGCTCCTTATTTTCACTTATCTCGTCATTGAAGTGGTTTAATCTACTGCTAAATATGACAATGTGAAGAAAATAATTATTGAGTGTCATCAATCATCACTCAGAGTAAGAGATTTCATTTTCTTACTCATCTGCAGAATTTAATGCACCTAATCTAAGAGCACCAACAGGTCTGTTGGGAAATTAAAGTGTCCACAGCAGCAAGGTAATTACCTACCTGCCTCACATCACCCTCAATAAAACTGCAGTGCAAAGTGTGGCCTGAAGGAAAATATCTTTTCAGAATTTTTTTCACAGACTCTCTAACTCTTCCCCTAGGGGGGTATAAAGCTGCAAGAAAAGCATCACTAATGAGTCATAATGTGCGTCAGTGTGATTCAGGTGAATATCAAAAATGTGAATGAAGACAAAAATGTTCCTAGCCTTAAAATAATGTTTTATGAGCCAAAGAAATATATTGCCTTTATTGGTTCTCAATATTTTAAACAAATATCAACACCAGCTGTACATGTTGCAAAAGATTAGCTAAATCCTAGGTTTTTAAACCAATTTTTGCTGCTTTTGGTTTGATTTTAATCAGCAGTGTTGCTGTACAATAATTTTTGAACAATTCATTTAGTTCCTTCTAAAGACTTACTTACTCCTCTGCACCACTGCATTCCTGTAATGCAGAATGATATAATATGGACTTATCCTCCAGCAAGTGATGTTTTAGTGGTGAAATATACGAAAAATTAACAGGCAAAGTAAACCCTGCTTTCAAAATAAAACAGCAGAGTAAAGCCACTCAAGTATGCTGCATTTTTAGCACTTTATAGCCTGAATGTATGTCCATATGTGTTCTACTAATTTATGCTGATTTTATACCTTAAATATTTAACCAAAGAGTTAAGGATTAAGGAAAGGAGAAGGTTTTCCTCTGATCAACTGCCATTTGAAGATTCAGTATTTTTGCACATCACTGCATTCTCTAAGGATAATTCTAATGCCTAAAACCTTCTCAGTGCATGGATGTGACATATTGGGGTCCTCATTGTATTAAATCTGCATGCATAAAATGTTAAAACTGTGCATGGAGAATAGTATACCTGTTTTTTTAAATGAAACTGCTGCAAAATATTTATTACGCATGTGCACTTTTGCGAGAATTCTGACTTAATATTGGAGGCAATACTTTGTTTTTTTATGCTCTAATTTTCTTTGTGGTGCATGTAGACTTTGCAGGCAAGCAGTATATTTGGCCACACCTGACACATCTTAAATTCTACACCTCAGCGAGAGAAATGTAAAAAAGAGTGACGGCAGTATTTGACACTAATATTGAGAAACTATGTTTTCCTAATATCATGCAACCCTTCCGTTTGTTTCGGTATGGATTACCTCTATAATCATATTTATAATAATTTTTGTTTTAAGGTTTATTATATGGATATATAACATTCTTTTTAAAGCAGTCCTCACCTCCCTCCTTCTTAAGACTTTTCTTAAGTCTTTTGTTCAAAGCCTAAAAGATTTTCCCATGATTTTGTTTTCTTTGAGTAAAAAATCTGAGCTGTGTTGTCAAAACAGAGCATATCACTCTGTAGACTTGTGTTGTAACATCTCTTTATAGACCTTTTGATGCAAGACAACAAAGCAGTGAAAAAGACTAAGTAGTTTATTTTTCCACATAATGGAGGGGACGTTTTTTGTATGTTGCTGCATTCAGACAGTTTACATCTGCTTTTCAAAAACCCTAATAAAAGCGATGATGCATTTTAGACACTTATAAAATTATGAATGCATGGTGCCCCAGGCATATTATGGCAGCCCATACAGATGCTACTAACAAAAAAGGCAATTTTGTTTCTTCCTATGGATGCAAGGATCATTAATTTTAAAGAGGAAACAGAAACTGAGCTCTGCTGCAAAGTAATGATAACAAAACCTAACATGCTCAGTTTGAGAGCTAAAGGAAGGTCGGAGCAGAAACAGACTTTAGAAAATATGCTTGGTTAGCCTAAACTGAAACGCTTCAGCTGGCAGCAGCCAGAGAACAATAATGTAAGACTCAGCTCCATGCAAAAAGAAAAGAAAACCACCTCCCATCCCTTTTATTTATCACAAAAGCTTAGGTGGAAAGAAAATAATGTTTTCTTCATCCATAATTCACAAACAAATTTTTTTTTAACTTTGTATCACTGAAAGACAAGCCCCAGACGACCCCTGCTCATTGCACCACACGTTGCATCATTAATTCACTCTTATGCTTCAAATTCAGCGTTCCTTCAGAGGAAAGTGCACAGTCTTCATAGATGCTATACAGGCATTAATCATTTGCCTTCTTTCTGCATTTTGCGTTCCACTACCAGGGGGGATGTAGCGCATGAATAAAAAATTAGGCGGAAAACATTTCAGTGTTTGTTAGGACAGCTTTTTATGCAGAGCTAAATGCTCCGTGTTTTCCTATGGGGAGGAAGTATTTGTTTGAAGTTCTTACAAATCATTCTATCAAAAGAGTGACATGGAAGAAGGAAATGTGTCTCAGATGAGCTGCATTAGGAATTAATAATTCAACTGGGAACCTTAATATTATGCATTAACATTTATAATAGTCTGTTTTATGCATAAAGTTCTTCTGCCCTACTGTAGCTCCTCTACCTCCACGTTTACAGTGCCTTATGAAAATGTTCAAGAGCATGTGTGTTTCTGTGATGAGAAAGCAAAAGGATAAATGCATGTATAGATGTACTCAGGCCTTTTTAAATGACATCCCAGGAGTTAAACATGGTAGGGGCACCATGATTGCTGGGGACTGCTTTTTTTCTCTTCTTTTTTTTTTTTTTGCAGGGATATGGAAGAAGGTCAAAGACGAATGGAAAATTCATCGAACTACATGACGATCCTAAGAGAATCCTGAAGACGAATGCAGGCTAATTGATAGTGTGAGAGTAGTTTGCCTACTAGCAACCCTAAGCGTGCAGTCAAATAAAAAGTTCAAAGGGTTTAAATACTTTTACAACCACTGTTTATGTCTACATCTCATTGCAACAAGCAGTTCTTTGTTTCTGACAGTGCATTACAGCAAACAATACTTTCAGGGTTAACTGTTGCGGTTAATCCTGTTAAATCTCAAAAAAACAAACAAAATCGAGGCAAATCTGCAGATGAATTTGGTTGTTAAGAGCAGCGGAGGGGTTGTCAATGGCAGACAAAGCAATAACATAAAGCTTTACTTATGAACAAATCTTTTTCATAGATGTTGGTGTGCAAAATCGGTTAAAAAAGTAATCTCTTTTCCATTATATCAAATAGAAGAGGGGCTCACCATTTTTGTCTGCCCGACGAAAAATCTGCAACAGAAACAAAAAGATCAGCAAGTCATAGGTTACAACAAAAACACATATACCACAGAAATAGCAGTGATATTTTAAAAGAGGCTTAGAAATAAAACTTGTAGTCCTGGGTAACTGTTTGGGGAACACACATTAAACTTTTTACTAACAGGGAACAGCACACATTTGTTGCCACAAAACTTATATTATAAAAATATTTCAATTATTTTCATCATGTAAAAACAGTCTTAGCAGCACTAAATGAAATAACTTCAGAAGTCTCTTGTTTGTGAATAGATCTTTTTTGTGAATAATTTAATCTCAGTATAAATACTTAATGGTATAAAATGTATTTAAAGATGCATATAAATCACACAGATCTCATGTCAATCTGAAGGATTTATTTTGCTTCATTTTTCCTTCTTTCATGAACAGATGAGATCTAAAGGAGATGAAATGTCTTGATCTTAAGTAAGATATCTTATGGAATGAAAACCTGACATTTTTCTGTGACACAGCAGAATTTCAAACAGATATCTTCTGTGCTTTCTTGACTCTGCTGACAGAAAAAAATGCTCCTACTGCTAAAAATGTCTCCAAAATGCTGTGATCAGTCGGTTCAAAGGAGGGTACCGGTATTCCTTTATGTTTATTAAATCATGCTACAGCAGGAACCAGACATCTCACCCCCCACACCTCAGGACACTATGGCTGCATTAACAACACTAACGTCCTCTGGTTTGGACCAAGCAAGTGGACCAAAGGACTTTCCAGCTGTGAGTGTGATGAAAGGTGCTGCACTGTATATTTCCATCTTTTTCTCTCCACTCAGTTACTCTGAGTGAACCAGAACAGATTAGTGCTGGAAGATTGATTGTATCATCAAAGTG
Source organism: Cyprinodon tularosa (assembly GCF_016077235.1). Classification (NCBI taxonomy): domain Eukaryota; kingdom Metazoa; phylum Chordata; class Actinopteri; order Cyprinodontiformes; family Cyprinodontidae; genus Cyprinodon; species Cyprinodon tularosa. The sequence goes on from NW_024038678.1 coordinate 957,403, forward strand.
AGCCTTAAAAAAAGAAAACATCCTTCAATTTCATCAGTTTGAAGACTTCAGTTATTGCTGTGTACTTCAAGTTTTTAGATCCAGCATTGCTTAAAACCTAAAAAATAAATAAATATAATTTTAAACAAATAGAGAGAGACCTATAATCAATGCTGTAGTCAATGAATCTTGAAAGTGTGGCTCCAAGGTTGCAGGTACATTTTTAGGGCTTCCTCAATGGTCCATTAAAGACTTTGACCAAAAGAAATAAAGAACTGAAAAACATTTTGTAAATACAAACTGTTTTTATGCAAAACTTTTATGTACTTGCAGTAATTATACTTTGTTTCCTATATTTAAGATATAAACCAGAGTGGGAAATAAAACAAATGGTATAAACTGAGAAAAAGGAAAGAAAAAAAAAAGATTTATACTGCAGGCTAACTAACTGGTTCAAAACAATTTGATTGTAAATCAACCCATTAACACGATATGGAGTATCAACCTCATTTATATGTTATTATTAATACGGTGCATGATGACATTTTCTGTGCTCTTTATAACTTTTTCTTTCTGTACAATTTCATCTAAACGTGCAAGCAAGACCAAATAAAAATGTTATTACCTAAATCCTTCTTCTTCTCATTCTAATCAAATGTACGGTGCTTTGTACTTTTTCATACTTCTCAGACTTTTCTTTTTATAATCAAAGTCTTCAAAAAAACTGTTTGCATTTCTATACAGTCCCTTTTACCTGGATACCCTTAAATAAAACCCAAATCAAACAACTGTCTTTAGAGATAACTAAAATCTCACTAAATCTTAGAAAAAATCTTGGTATACATCTAGCTGTACTGTGAAGCTGTACTCTGAACAACAGCATCAATTAAATTGTGGAAAACAACAAACAGGTCAGGCATAACATTTTGAAAAGGTTCAAAGCATGTTTAGCTTATAAAACAAGAGCCCAGGCTTTGAACATTTCAGACAGCTTGTTCAATCCATCATTTGGAAAATAAAAGTATATTTCTTCTGCAAGTCCACAGATGGCTGTATCCCTAACTGACAGGAAAGACAAACAGAGCATTAACTGACATCAAATAGCAGCATTCAAATATAAGCTCTCTAGAAGAGCTGCAGAAATCCACAGCAAAGGAGGGAACACCTTCTAGACAGGTAGTGGATCCCACAAAATTGACCTAATTGAATGAATTGAATGAACTGTTTATCCATCAGCCAAATCCATGCAGTAGACACAGCTAGCTTGTAGAAGCTCGCAACTACTGCACCTTGAACACACTATCTACAGTGTAATGCAAGGTGGTGGCTGCATCATGATTTGGTCACATGTTTCTTCAGCAGAGACAGGAGACATGGTTAGAGTTAATGGAAAATGATTGGAGCTAACTACAAAACAATCCTAATTATAGATTGAACACAAATGCCACTAAACCCATTTCCCTGCATTTGTACAGGGATTTCACTCTGAAGGGTTCCTGAAAGTGCTGATTTAGGAGACTCAAATTAAAACATATACCACAGTTTTCAGATTTTACATTTGCTTGAAATTATAAAACTATTTTTTTTTTAAACATTGAAAACCTTTACTTTCCACTCTACTTTTACATCCCACTTAGTGTTAGACTGTCACATAAAATCAAATAAAACACACAGAAGTCTGTGTTTGTAATTTGTAATGTGAAAAAGATTCTGTAAGAATACTTATGCAAGAAGCTCTAGTTCCTTATTTTGTACATTTTTATCAAAGAACAAAACATGTTCATAAAAAGTAAAAATCCTGATTTCATCTTTTTTTATTTGCACTCAGATGTACTCACAGTGAGAGGGCAGAGACACAGTTATCATGGGGTTCTGTGACAGAATCAAGCTAAACCTTGCAGAGGACTGACAATCTGCTACAGTATGTTGGCGTATGGGGGGAGTCAGGAAGCACTTTCACTGTTAAACCTCCCCACAGTGTCTCTGAGTTCATATCCCACACAAGACAGCTGACAGAAAGCTGTCTAGGAGACTGGATAAATGAACCGAGCAGAGGAAGAAACCTGGGAGGACAATTCAATGGACTGCTTTACTCCTGGGAAGGAGGATGGATTTCATACTGAAACTGTAATTATGAAGATCTCAAAGAGAAAAATTGAATCAGAATGACTACCTCATGGATTTATGTATTTGTTTTTATAGTAAATCATTATGAAAAACATGGAGGGCTGAGGAAAAATATAATTAAAAAGCCAAAAAAGCTTTTCTCAGGGATGTAAAGAAAATTTAATTAAAATTAAAACCCAACAGACTAACAGGTTTTTGCATGATAAAGTAAAAAATATATATAAAGAGCTCTACTGAGACTCAAAACCTCACATTTGTCTCAGTTTCCTGTGAGATGCTGCAAATAGGTCTCTGCATGTGTGTGGGTGAGTGTGTGTTGGGTAGATTTCATATTGGAAATCTATTCAGTGCAACTCAACTCCATCTTTTTGGAGTTGCAACATAAAGAGATCACGACAGCTGAATGAAATATATTCCTTTCCACTTAGATCATGTGTAACGATCTCTTAAAAAAGGATAAACCAAATGCATGCTCATTGCAGATTACATATACTGCAAGCATGCTTTTGTGAAGTAAAGATAGCACTGATAGACACTTTGATCCTTTTTGTATGCATATAAATCAAAGTTTAATTCATCCAATAAAATTGCTTGAAATAAAATTAAAAATAATTGAGGCAGAAATAAATTATACACGGTGGTGTGGTGCATCCTCTAAATGAAATACAATCAGATTAAACAACTGAATCCTTCTTGAATTCAATTTATAGTATATAAATCTAGCTTTTTGAAGATCTAATTAAAGTATGCAAAGTATAAACAGTTTTCTCTTCCTATGGTGCATGATTTTATAAGATGAAAAACAACTTATACAAAAAAAAAAAAAAACTCCACGTTTTAAAAGATGACAAAGCAGTGAACCATTTCTGGTATAACATTTAAACCCTAATAAATAATTCAAAACTTCTGTGCGTGTAAAAAGGAGGCTCTGTTGGAGCTTTTTAATGGAAAGGCTTCATTATTTTTTTTTTTTTTTTTTATCAGAAAGGATTAACAGATAAGCAGTCTGCATGTTAGAGGAATGTTTTATTTCCTAATTCACTAATGCATTCACCTTTCTTACACTGGAAAAAGTGTGGCCCAGCTTAAATTAAAAAAATTGATGTCCATTTGTTGCATCTAATATATTTGACTTCACAGAATCTAAATAAAGTGGTTTGGTACAACATGACTATTTAATATTGACTCCAACCATATTACTTTACGTGACCCAATATTAATTCTTCACCTTTATCCAAGTTAAATTATTTACATTTTAGTTTTGGAACCAAACTAATATATTGAAATTGAACCCATCAAATATATATACCTTGCACCAAACTAATATTCAGGCATTAACACCAGTTAATTCATTGGCACCATGAAAGTCTTTTTTTTTTCATATTTCATAAACTTGGTTTCATAAACAATTTGCATCACTCACATCACACTTAACACACTCCAGCAACAGTTTTTTTCTAAGCCATTTATTCCTCAAGTAAAAAAGGACAAAAAAAAAGTTGCATGTTCAGACAAACAAATATAAACATGTCATTGTTGCTCTACATCAGAGCAATGAAATAAAGACAATATGGCTTATCAAGCAAAATTAAATGGACAGAAAGCATCCACTGTTGAACTGTTCAAACACATCTGAACTTGAAGGAATGTTGCATCTCTAAACATCATGAAAGAACTAAAATTTCAACAAAAGCCCTCCATGAAAGTGACCCCGTGAGCCTGTATAACAAAGTGCTGTGAGGTGGTCTACCTCTTAAATAGATGCAAGTGGCAACTACATGCACACATTGAGCACACACAAATATACACTACTGTGCAGTTTTGAGTTCACCGCTGAGTTTGCGAATCTTGGAAGTCATCTTGTTGGAACCAAGCTCCATCAGGATCTTCTGAAGGGCCTCAAAGGTGAACCTGAAACCCTGTGGATACTTCATGTTAAGAGCATAGCAAAGTCCAAAGAGCATTGCCACTCCAGCTGCAACAGAAGGCAGCTCATTGAGGACTTCCACACCATCAATGACAATCCCAACGTCTTCGGGCTGCTGTAGAAGGCTTGAATTCTCTCTGAAGACGAAGACTGCCATGATGGTCCTCTCCAGCTCCTGCTCGGCTTGATCTTTCTGGGAGACCTGAGGCAAAATATATGAAATATGCAACTGAACAACTGCAGTCTGGCACACCTCATTAATCACTATATACTGTTTAATGGTAGGGATGCACGATATTGGGATTTTGGCCGATATCCGATATGCCGATATTTTAAAACTGTAGCCGATAACCGATATCGATACCGATGTTAAAGCTGGACAAAAATAAGTAGTCATTGAAAATAGCAGTTTTGTTATCCATTTCTGACACTTTGAAAAATAATATACTCAAATATATTTTCATATGCTGATATCAAATTGATTTTTAAAAACGCGGTATCGATCTATTTTACTTTCAAAATCTCATGAAATTTCATCGTTCTCTTACAAACTCTCGTGATATTTTGCAAATTCTTGTGAGATTTTGTTAGTAAAATAGAACGATACCACGTCAATATATCAACATAAAAATATGGTGAAATTTTGTGAATTTTCTGGGGATTTCGTAGCATAACGATGACATATATCAATATTTCATTAGTAAAAGAGATTGATATGGTGTTTTTAAATGGCAATATATCAGCATAAGAAGATATTGGGATATTTTAATGTATCAATATTTTTTCCCTCGTCTTTAGAAGTTTTTAAGTCTGTAAAAAATAAGTTTTTGAGGAAGAAGAACAAGTAGTATTTTTTTTTTTTTTTTTAGACTTTAGAAACTGTTTATATTGTTTTTTCTTACCTTTATACTTTGTATAAACAAGAAAAGTGGGTTGCTTATGAAATCAACAAAGTGCTACAAAGAAAATAAAATTTTATCTAATGAACACATTTTGAATTCTTGAAAAAATAACACAATGTCTGAATGTCTCTTTCAAATGCGAGTATGACGGGTTTTTTTTAACGACGAAAAAACAATAACATATAACAATAACAATAACAATAACATATAAACAACAATGTCAGCGCACACGAGGCAGATATTAATTTTCTATTATCAGTTTTAATTAACTAATTACCTTTTCAGATATAGTTCACCGATGATGATGACGACGAAGACGTCATCCCCCCCCCACACGTCTCCTCGGATGATCAAAGAAAATTACTCATCTGTTTACCTCAGGCGCGGTACACTACGCCTTTTCCACCTAAAATGGCGTCTTAGCAACAAATGTCACGTGACTGGCGGAGACCGATTCTGTCTTAATGTCTGGGCCTGGCAATGAATTAAAACTTCAGGGGTTTGGGGGTTTTTTTATTTTTTATTTTGGAACGTTGGCGAGGCGGTAGCGTGAGTTTGGCGAGGCCACTGACTTAAATTAAATACTTAGTTTTTTTTAGTAATTTATTTTCCCAAGCCACTCAGAGCCGCAGAGCCTCGGGTTGCCGACCCCTGCACTAGACTAACTAATTGCTAACATGGCTTTACATGGGTTAAGCTAGTAAAGTTCACCGTGTAGCCGAGCTAACCGTGGTGGAAGCTATTGATTGGTAACGAATTATGCCTACCTTGATTAATTCCAGCTACAACCGAACAATGTACACATAGTTATATTTCTCGTGAAATACGTGTAAGTTCAGAAATTACACCACATTTAACCCGGCGAAAAAGAAAGCATTTACTGGGATACCCACATTTAGGTGGGACTTTCAGCTTGCTAACCAGGTGACATTAACTCAGTCTTTTGCATTAATACAATTGTAGGCTTGTTAAGACCCGTTTACATCAGCTTAGTTTAGTACTTACCGCAGGTTTATTCTTTGATGAGGCGCTAGGACGTTAATCATTCCTTCTTCCCCATGCCAAAATGGACGAAGCTCTCCAAGCACTTCTCCCCAACTTCTTCTCACGTGACTCAGATTGAGTCACGTGACTCAATCACGTTTTGAGAGGAACCAAAATATTTGCTTTCTTCCCTTCAGAATTGTTATTAATTCAGTCTGAATCAAAATTGACACCTCAGAATGCAAAAAAATAGACTTTCACAACCAAGTCAATTATTTTACATTGTATTCAATGGTAGGTATTAGCTTGAATGAACAACTCTGTGCTACACTTTTTCCAGTGTACGTAACAGTGCCGTGAATGGAGCATGTTTTAACTAAGTGAGAGCCATTCATAAAGAGGAGTGAAGGACAGTTAGTCAGTCTTAATGTACAGAGAGGAAATAAAAGCCCTGCAGAAAGTGAAGACCTTTTAAATAGGATCCAAACATTCAAAAGATTCATTTATCCGATACCAGCTGCAGACGCATTGAACAGATAAATGGAAACGCTGCATTTTGCGGCTGGAGCGCCTCGGTGTTTACTCACATCTTGGAATAAAGCGATGCCTTGGTTCTGGTTATGGTCGAGCTCCTGCTGCTTTCTCAGGTGTTCGTGTTTGGCGGATTGGAGACACATGGTGATCAGCTCCGTGCAGGCCAACATGTCGCTGCTTTGTGATAAGGATTCTTACTACAGAAAATGAAAAAGACTGTCCCCGTTCCCTGTGCGGCTCTGGATGCAGAGCTTGTCCTTGTGACCGAGAATGGAGGGTGATGCTGATGATGATGGTGGTGATGCTGATGCTGCTTGTCTTGTGTGATCCAGTCAGGAGGAGCTGGACCCTGCTTCTGCTGCCCTCTGTCTGTCAGTCGATACCAGCAGAATAACATATTTATCTTTTAAACTCAGGAGTTTGATAAACCAATCATCTGCCAATAAGAATAAACCCATGTTATCAAATAAACATTACACATCTGGACAAAGTTGTACCCCTCGTTTAAAGGGGAACACCGTTTTTTTCCATTTGGCCCTTGATTTTACGTTATTACATCATGTTCTATAGCCATATGAGTTTTGTGTCATTTGGAGCTGTTCTGAAGATATTCCGTTATCAAGTAACGTCTTCCTATGGGCAACGACTTGAAGGCACAAACTTAACTGTTCATAATTTGTTCTTTATGGTAGATCAGCATTCATAACATGTAGGCGAATTACTGTCCCCCAGACATCTGCGGTTATATTTTTTATATTTATATCTTTTAAAAACAAAGCAGAGTGTGTATGACGTCATCCGCGCGCACCGGCTAACATTCATTCATCTTGTCCACTGAACTGCTGCTAGTTTTATTCACATGCCTGGAAGATGTCTAGTGCTACTACCACAGATGTTCTCGCTCTCCAAATGGAATTTAACCATTCAGATTAGCTAGCCGAATGAATAGAAGGGGTAGAACGTAGCCGGCAGTGGCTCGGGCTGCCTGTCACAACTACGGTCCGGCGCGCGGATCCCTCCGCTTTGTTTTAAAAAATATAAATATAAAAAATATAACCACGGATGTCTGGGGGACAGTGATTCACCTACATGTTATTGGGGTACCATAAAAAATAAGTTATGAACAGTTTAGTTTGTGGTTTCAAGTCGTTGCCCATAGGAAGACGTTACTTGGATATAAAGTTATATCCAACTAACGTTATTTGAAAGAATGTTTTGGGTTCAGAAGAAAAAGGATGTACATGTTCCTTTGTAAACTGGAAAGCTAGCACTGCCCATCAAATGTAAAACATGATAGTGGCTGCAGTTTCTCCGAGTATAGTATACATAGGGGTCTAAATTTAAGAAACCCTGATAGAGAATGCAAAAGACCTAAAGATATAGTGGAGGATGTTCTTTTTCTGGGTGGATCATCAAAATAAGTGGGCCTCCTAATTGTCAATCCTTTTGGTCATATGTTTACGTAAGGCCGTCCTACGTGCTCGTCCCGATTTTCACTCACGGGTGGTGAGTCTGACATAGTGAAAAAATCTTCTTTTGGAAAGTAAGCTTATATGAGCGATGCAAACAGCAACTTTTAAACAAAGCGTGTGTGAGTAGGAATGGGCTCCTGCATGCTTTTGAATGTTTAATAAGTGTTCCCTCTCGGGAGCAGTACAGAGTTTTTTATGTGCATTTTTTTTTAAAGTGGAGAGAGTGGGTCTTTTCAGAAATTTGCAAAAATCCTCCAATATACCTTTAGGGATGGGATCATTTCTTTACTTTGCAGCAGAGTAGCATCCCTCAACATGGTCAATGATTAGATCAATACACCTTCAATTTGTTTAGATGTCAAAGTGAAACCAAACCTAGAGTGTGAGACCATCCATCCATCCATCCATCCATCCATCCATCCATCCATCCATCCATCCATCCATCCATCCATCCATCCATCCATCCATCCATCCATCCATCCATCCATCCATCCATCCATCCATTTCCTTCCCTTTTATCCGGGGCTGAGTTGCAGAGGCAGCTGTCTAAGTAGAGATGCCCAGAGGAGCAACGACTCTACTCCGAGCTCCTTCCGGGTAACTGATCTCTTCACCCGATCTCGAAGGGTTCGCCCAGCCACCCTGCAAAGGAAACTCATTTCGGAGTGTGAGACAAGAGTTGAAAATAGGTCCTTATATTTGCATCCAGTATGACTGAGCTTGAGGGTTTTGCAAATAGGAAAGGACAAAAAGTTCAACCCTAGACAGTAAATTAGATTTATTTAATGCAATCCATAACTGTTGCCTATAGCACTTGAGAGGAGCTGGTGAAAAAAAATAAACAATGTTGAAGACAAAGGACTTATTAGAGTACTTAAATAGAACAGTATTTAAAACTTGGAAGGGATCTACTGTGTAAAACATTCAGGTAATTTTAATATAATTTATTGGGAAAAAAAATGTGCCTGACTAGAAATGTTGTGGCATAATTTTTAAAATTGAAATGCATTAAAGATTATACCACTAAGAGGAACTATTTATTAACTTTGATTTTTGTTATAGCTGATAATGATCCACGGTTCCATTGTGAAGATTTTTGGTTTCATTTCCTTGCAATGTTTTTACATTAAGTTCTTAACATTTTATAAGTTCACAAGAACAACACAAAGCAATACAACTCTTTCTATAAGTCATTCAAATTTTGTTGCTTGCTTGGCATAAACCACTATTGATTGTTAAAAATGTTTACTTAGTTTTAATATGTATTGGAGACCTTCAGAATATGAAAACAGTCTGTGTTGCACTCAGAGTACTCTGACCATTGTCCTGTTTTTGACAAAATAATTCACTCAATAAGTATTTATCAGATGTAATATAATTGTGACTTACTGCTGCATATTAACTTTTAATAATAACAGTGAAAATTGCAAAACTACTTGTTAACTAATGAGTTTTGTTAAGGTTTTTGTTAATATGCTCTAAGAAGACATTTTTAAATGTAAGCTGTCATGGATCCTAGGCCCAAAAAGGGTTTAGGATTAATATTTTCCTCTTAGATGCATTGAATTCCCTCATTATTACATAATCATTTATCCTCAGACTCAACTGAAGCTGGACAGAGCAACTTGCAACTTTAATTGAGCCCTATCAGCATCTTTGCACCTCCCATACATACGTAAACAGCTCCCTTTTACAGGCCCCTCCCAGGCTGATTGCATGATACTCTTCAACATCTAGCACATAAGACTCAACGCCTTCTAACTTTCTGCCTATTTGCTGTTCTGAAGTTCGTCCTCAGTGCAGGTCAACGGGTAAGCTCACATTTCTTATTTGTTTAGCTATTTTATTTTTGGTTTATTGAACATTTATTTTGTTTTATTTTATTTAGGTTATTCATTCAGGTTATTAGTCTCAGTGTAACCAAAATAAGATGTTTTTTTTCTTTACATCTTGGCCGTTTTTCGTTTATATATTTTATTCAATTAATAGCAATGAAAGAAGCCAAAGTTAAACATAATATCAATAATACATCGATATTTTTGAACAAAATCATTAGGCCTAAGAAAAGAAAACATTCCACCACAAGAAAGCCACAAATCCATCCCAAGAAATGCCTTATCACTTGACCACAGTAGATACGGGGAACCACCCTTTTCTGAAAATGAAACTAAATATGGTCAAACTAGTTGAACAATTAAAGAAAAGCTGATTCTTTCTTTTTGTTTATATGTCAGAAGTTGCAGACTATTGAGTCAGAATGTTTTTTTTTGCTCATTAGTATAAATTCTTCGATGGAAGACAAAAAGGTGGTATGTATCTGGACAATTTTTTTCAGTAATCAGCTGGTGATGTCGGTCAAGACAGCTCTTGAGCGCCTGCAGTGAACAGATAAGCTGAAGCTGAATGACACACCCTAAAGTAGAGCCCCCCCCCCCCCCCCAAAAAAAAAAAAACCTGAAACATTACATCTGCTATTACAGGTTTAGTCCCACTACTATTATTTCAAAAGCATGATTGCTTTACCATCTGATAAAACCCATGCATTACTCACTGATTGCCTTATTTTCCTGTCTTTTATTAGAATAAGAACAGCTTTTGTAAGATGGCTGCCTTTCTTCATCACTGCCCCTTCCTGAAGGCTGTTCCAAAGCCAGCTCTAAGAAGAACTGGAGCTGCTTTGCTTTCTCTTGCCGACCAATGTCCAATCATTGCTCGGCAGATCACAGTTAGCGGTACAGGTTCTCTGGAGAAAAACCTGAGTTCATCATCCACCAGGCCAAATGGCCACCAGCTTCCAACACTGGACCAAAGGAGGAGGTTTGCTCAAACTGCCACTCAGGTTGCAGTGTCTGCATCGAAGGGCTGCCCCTTTGTAACATCGCAGATTGGGATGGTGAAGGCAAGCCCTGAGGTCCAGGAGGATGTTGAAGAAGGTATGAAATGCTGGTAAAGACCACAGAAATCATAAGTTTGGCTCTAAGAGAAGCAAGTTTCAAAAAATGCACATATATGGACTCTCAAAGCTACTTCTACTTCTTGCAGGTTTGATGACTTCTCTGTTGAAAGGTTTAAAAGAGTCTGTGTTTCCATCGTCCCTTCAAACCAACACTGCCATCCAACTCAATGACAACATGGGTGAGCTTTATGAGTTCCAACATGTTCTTTATTTTATATGTTTAATTCCCTACAAACGTCTGAGGCAACTTGTATCTGAGCACTGATTTTATGCCTATATAATCCTCATTCCAGTTGGGCCAAGTTATGACTATGACAACTTCTTTATGGAGAAGATCGCTGAGAAAAAGAAGGATCACACTTACAGAGTGTTTAAGACGGTGAACAGGAGTGCCAAAGAATTCCCTTATGCAGAGGATTACTCCAGCTCTGCTGAAAACGCCTCTCAGGTTTCCGTGTGGTGCAGCAATGACTATCTAGGAATGAGCCGTCACCCGAAGGTCGTGGATGCTATTAGGTATGTAGACGCAGTTGCAGGTAAAACCTGACTGTATTACAGTTTATTTTTATATTTGTCTCTAATTGAGTTCATTAGCATTCACAAAAATATCCAGAAGAAAGGCAGATCCAGAGACTGTCTATTGAGTCTATTCTAATTATTCTTTATTCTGTGCAGTATTCTGCCTAAACATTTTGAAAGATTAATATTTAAAATCCGTTTTGTTCATTGTCCAGTAAATGTTTTGGCGTCCGACTCAACTTAGGTGGAAGTTTGGCTTTTACTGTAAAACTGTTTCTCCTGCATCAGAATCTTCTTTTCTAAAATAACAGGAACAGGGTTCAACATCTCTGATAAATGAAATCCAAACATCAAAGGCATTCAGAAAAATCAAACAAAAATATAACATAGCAACATAAAAACATTCTTTAGTGTACTTATTTTCCTATTGGTCTTTTTTTCCTTTGCTGATCTATTCTATTCTATTTTATTCTATTCTATTCTATTCTGTTCTGTTCTATTCTATTCTATTCTATTATATTATATTATATTATATTATATTATATTATATTATATTCTATCAGTATAAAAAAATATCAAAATGATTACTTCATTTTAATTTTAAGCCCGAACCTTGAAGTCACTTATTGACAAAATGTTTATTTCATTTCTCAGAAAAAAAATGTTGGTCTGTTTCTGATTATACATCTGAATCTGTAAGCGATTGTAAAGAGAGTGAAACTAATAAAAATTAAAAACATAAAAAAATTATCCTGAAAACATTCATCTCTATTTCTCATAAAAGACAGCATTACAAACAGAGAAGCCTGTTAAGATAAGATGGCAGAATAAGGTTCTGTAACCTCATATTCCTAAACCTCACTGGTTCTGATATCTTAACCAATAAGTTAAACTCTAGTTTCCAGACAGTTAAGGATCACAACAGATTTGCTTGAGATCAAATTTCTCCACTTTTTTGATTAGTTTCTGACCATTAGTCTCCAAATCGAATCAGATTCTGGTGCTGATCCAATCTTATGTTAGCATGAGTACATTCTGCCCAAAGTGCCTTACTGTGTGACCTGCAAAAAGTTTTCATGCAAGCTGAATTAAGGATCTTCGATCCATGTTTATATTGTTTTGTAAGCTTACTACAAGTCTTATTATATTTCAAGTTAGACAATATTACTACATAAATAGATTGACTATTATTGTCAAAATAATCAAATTTTCATACAATAAAGGATTCGAGCTTGCCAAAGTATTTTGATGTTGTGGTTGTCCTCAGAGATGCCCTGGAGAATCACGGGGCAGGAGCAGGTGGGACCAGGAACATTTCTGGCACCAGCAACTTCCATGTGACTATGGAAAAGGAGCTTGCCCAGCTGCACAAGAAAGACGCTGCTCTGGTGTTTTCCTCCTGCTTTGTTGCAAATGACTCCACCCTCTTCACTCTGGCTAAAATGCTTCCAGGTAAGTGGAACCTGTGAGCTGGATGAATACATTGAAAATTTAGAACTAGAGAAAGTTGTTCCAGTCTGAACCAAATCCACCGAACTCTGGATATAAGTAGCCATTTATTTTATGAGGTGTTCTCTCTTCTGTGCAGGCTGTGAGATCTACTCAGATGCAGGGAACCATGCATCAATGATCCAAGGCATCAGGAACAGCAGAGCCAAACGCTTCATCTTCCGCCACAACGACAGCCGACATCTGGAGGAACTGCTGCAGCAGTCAGACCCAAAGACTCCAAAGATAGTGGCGTTTGAGACTGTGCACTCAATGAACGGTGGGTCTCTTACATTCATAAGGACCTTCATGCAATTGAAAAATACATAGTGTCTCATTATTTTTCTTAATAGCTGTTGGTCCTTTTTGTTTCCATTTACCTGGCTTTGTGCTGTTGATACACAATGACAAACAAAAAGAGTTTTATTCTATTCTATTTGTTGTCATGTCTTAAAATGATTGAACAACAGGTGGGTCAGGGTTTTCCTCCAGGGGTTTGCATACTAGAAATAATTTAGCACAAGTTGTGGCCTTTAAAACAGCATTAAACTAGTAGTTCATCAGGAAACCTGCTTTGGTCTTGATTTTTTGGAAAATAAAAGAGAATATTGGATTATCAACAAATGAGACTGCATTAAGAACTCTGTTGAATTTTACCTAAGTAAACATGCTTGAGAAAAATCCCCCAAATCCCACCAAAGTAAAGATAAACACACAAAAATACTGAAGTGCATTCAGCAATCAGATGAACATATGCACAGTTGATGTGCTGCAATTTTTAATAAAGCCTATTATCTCTCGTTTGGGTCTCCAGGAGCCATATGTCCTTTAGAAGAGCTGTGTGACGTTGCTCATCGCTATGGAGCCCTGACTTTTGTGGATGAAGTCCACGCTGTGGGTCTGTATGGGGCCCATGGTGCCGGAGTCGGAGAGAGGGACAACGTCATGCATAAGATTGATGTGGTGTCCGGAACCTTGGGTGAGTTTGTTTGAAATAGCTTCTCTGAAATATAACAGTTTTGCTTTTTCATTTTGGAAATTGTCAATTATTTTTGACATAAAAAATTATTCTGTTTTAATTTCTACAAACTTTGTAAAGGAAGTGCAAATATGTAGGTTCAAACTGAATTAGTTTCTGTCGGTGCTAATCTCCAATGCCAAGCCAGTTCTATACAAACCGACACACTGTCCTTAAGCCAAAATAGCCGCAAAAACTTTCTCCATATGACTTTTCTGAAGTGCAGAAAAGGCTTAAGCTTTCATCAGTGGAGCAGGCGTTTTATCAGCTGGGTGTCGGTTCTCCTCCCTCTCTGGCGGCACTGATAAAGCTATCCTCATGCAGTTCATGCTGAGTGTAACTAAGGACAGCTGCAATGATTCAGAAAGAAAACAACATAAACTAATCCAAGATTATTACCCTTGACATTTGCATCTCATTTGTCCTGTTGGTGCGACGCTCCAGGAGTTTTACCTTTATTTAATCATTTAATATACATTCAATAACACTGAGACCATGGAACTGTAGAGAACTGATGAACAGCAATATTACTGACCTGTATTAAATTTTTAAAACTAGGGCTTATATATTGTGTGTTTGGAATATATTTTGCACAAACAAAAAACTCTGGAATTAGCAGCAGTAAATTTTGTTTGCTGAACATTGGGATAGAAGATGTTGCTGCTGTAAAAAGTAAAAGAACATTTCCTAAAATAGTTACATATACATTTCTGAAACTCTTTGTTTTTTGTAATTTGGCTAATTCTTTTTGTTCTAGATTAGTTGCCATTTACAAAAACTTTTTTTAGTTTTATCATTTCTATTTCCATTATATATTATATAATAGACCCACCATGACCCTGACGGAAAAAGAAAACTTATTTTTGAAATGAGGAATCAATGTGTTTGGAAGTTTGGCCTTAGGTGTACCTCTGTTTATCAAAAAGGTTATTAATCTACCCATCAGAAGCTTTAAAATGCTCTGACATCATCTTTTGGGAAGACTAAAACATATGGAATTGAAGACATTTTTAAAAATCTAATTATCCTAACATTTAACAAACAGGAATAATTTACCCTAAAACAAGCAATGTTTAAATTATTTTGATGTCAGATAGAGACAACAGTGTAATTGAACCTTTAAAACTGTTTTCTGCTGAGAATCACAAAACTTGTTTCTGAATTTGTTTTGAGGAAATCTTTGATTAAATGTCATTTAGAAAAAATCTTTCCAAATATATTAAAAGAAAAAAATATATATTATGCTCCATTAAACGTAATAGGTTGTGCATTATATATTATTCATCCTCTAAAAAAAAAAGTCTGCGAAAATTGTTAGCATTGTAAAGAAACAATAACTTAAGTTTATATATTTATACAGCCTGATTGTAATAATAAATAATTACATTATTTTACTCATTCATGTCACACTGGCACAGACATAATCAGTCTTATGTTACTGCTTAAGGAAAGGCGTTTGGTTGCGTCGGAGGCTATATTGCCAGCAGCGCTGCCCTGGTGGACACGGTGCGCTCCTACGCAGCAGGCTTCATCTTCACCACTGCGCTGCCCCCAATGGTCCTGGCTGGGGCTCTGGAGTCTGTGCGGGTCCTTAGGAGCACAGAGGGCCAGGGGCTGCGCAGGGCCCACCAGAGGAATGTGAAACTCATGAGGCAGCTGCTCATGGACAAAGGCCTACCTGTCATTAACTGCCCGAGCCACATCATCCCCATTCGGGTAGGATGGGTCCCCTTATATTTAGAATTAGTCATATACTGCCAAGTTCAGTTTAAATGATAATTTCCACATACAATTGTAGAGTTTTTTTGTATAAAAAGGAACATTTTACATAATTTTTCTCATCATATATTCCAAACTTTACATAAAAGTGTGCCTGTCCTGTTTTCCAGGTCAGCAATGCTGAGCTGAACACTAAGGTGAGCGACATCTTAATGGAGAGACACAACATTTATGTCCAGGCCATTAACTACCCCACTGTGCCTCGTGGTGAGGAGCTGCTGCGCCTTGCTCCATCTCCCCATCATGACCCCAGCATGATGGAGGACTTTGTGGGTGAGTGTGGATTTTTACTACATTGAGGTCAGAAATGCATGAGTCCATGCAGGGGATTTATCTTTTTAAAGTGTTTCGGTGACCTCTGTCACAACATAAATTAAAACACACACACACACACCCACACACAAATCTGTTTTAAATTCCTAACTATTATCAATTTCCTTTTTGTACTTACAGTGAAACTCATGGATGTCTGGCAGGAGGTGGGTCTCCCTCTCAATAGCCCAGCCACAGCCTCCTGTACCTTCTGTGACCGTCCACTACACTTTGACCTCATGAGTGAATGGGAGAAATCCTACTTTGGCAATATGGAGCCCCAATATATCACTGTGTCTGCTTAATGACAAAGTACATGCTGCGTCTCTCTCTACATATAATGCACAAACAGTAAAAGCATATCTTTAATGAATCCCAATTAACTCAACCCATACAGATAAACATATTAATGCCCGGATATTGTATTTAAATTATCCTTTACATTTTAAACCCAGTATTTATTTGTTGCTTTTCTGTTTTTGTTTTTTGGCTTTTCAAAGAGTGTTTGCTGCCATGAATAAAATTTAAGAAATGTCTCCTGCATTTTAAAAACTCGAAACCTGCACATTTGGCACTTTTTAAAAATACTCCTCTTCAGGAGGGACAGTTTGAAATAAATATCATGGGTTGAAGTCCTGCTTTTCTGTCAATTAAGAACCTATATCAATTGCTTGTTTTTATAGTGACTTTACTAATGTTCTGATGGTAAATGTAATATGTACTATATTCAGGTAATCTGATTGTGTTGTTCAGTACTAAAAAAATAACAATATATTTCACATTAAACATACCTCCATCGTGGAAGACATCAAGTAAAGTGATGTGCATTAATAACAAGGATTTATGTTATAAGAATCTAGAAGATGTTTCATCAGTTTGATCGTTTCTCCAACAAACAAAGCTTCTGTGTCCACCTTATGTTTTTTAATCAGTGCTAGTTGACATTGCATGGGCTGGCCACTTCTCGTTTGACCTTTGATCTAAGTCTGCGAAGCTCTGCGTTCTCACTGTCCACAACCAGGCCATATTCAGTCAGTGTGTAAGCTTTATCAAGCTGCTGCTCCCCATACTGCTGCAGAGCCCCTCGCATGAAGCACTCAGCCAGACGCTGCTTTCCGAGACCTTCCTCTATGCAGTGAAGGGCCTGTTCCTTGTGGAGGCCCAGAGCCTGAGTGAAATCCTCCAGAGCTGCTCCTTCTTTGGAGCACAGCACCAAGCTGTGGCCTCGCCGACACATGTCTTCCACGCAGATTCTGGGGTCGTCTGGGCAGCTAGCGACAGGTCCATGTTTCTGGATAACTTTGTCCATGTCAGCTATGGCTAATCCATGTAAGCCAAGCTGTGCCAAGCATGCAGCCCGTTGGCGAAGATACTGTGATCTGTGATGGCCCGCTGCTTGTACTGCCACTGTCAGGAGTGTGAGAGCCTGGTCCCACTGACCAGATGATGACAAGACGCTGGCTTCCTGGGCTGCTGCCTGTTGAGGTTTAAAAAGCAGATCTATTTATATTTCTCTCTTTTTTTTATTGAATAATTGAGTTTAGTGAACATTGATAACTAAATTAAATTAAAAACCAAGTTAAAAGATACTAAAGCAAACTTTATAATAATGCAGTACCACACAAAATGACACCTCTTGACCTGTTTACATAAGGTCACAAAATGTTTCATGATTCCAAATTTAAAGAGAAATTAAACATGGCGCATATATATTTGTAAATAAAAATATACGTGGCATGCATTTATTCTCACATTTGTACTAATGTGAGAATCTCATATTAGCACACCTATAGGCTGAATTTAATAAACCCAGTTTGATATCGAGTTTCTATCAAGATCAGTTTTTAGGTTTTGTGGCATATTCTGGTTCAGACAACATTTAAATAAATGCATATATTTTTTCAAAATTCTTCCTCTTTAGCGTTGGCTTAATTTTTAGGGTCTTTGTCCTGCTGGAAATGAACCTCAGTCCCAGGATTAACACGTGATACAAATTAGCCAATTAACTGTGTCAATTAGGGCTGCTGCTGCTAGCTACTTTGAGACACAGCAGGCAAACCTGCAGCAAGCCGGGCGATGGGAAAGAAGGAGAAGATGATGAGAAAAAGTGAAAGAAAGTGTGGACTGCTGGAAGAACTGCGGTGAACTGGTGAAAGGCCCTGACACAATTTGAGTATATTTGGCTAAACCTACTGCTGTGAAGCAGGATTCTTGAGAATGACCATAATTAAAAATAAATATGGATCCAGGCTCAAAACGAGAACCTTGATATATGCTTGAGAATGGCTTTGTCTCCATTCAAAGCCTGGTTTAAAGCCTTGCAGGGCAGCGTAAAGCCCACTGCTCTCATTAAGCCATAAAAAGCTAAGAAAAAAAAAAGTGGTCAGTTCAGGTGTTTTATAATATGTGAATCATGAACAACATGTCTATTTACCTATTTACCAAACTGAATGATTGTTGTTCTCTACTTAAAAAAACATATTAGATCTTTAAAAAGTAAAAAAAAAAAAATATTTTTTTAATTTTATTTAAATATTCAATGGATGCATAAACACCTCATTTTATTTCAGTTAAATTTCGTTTATAGTAACAGATTATAATAAAAAAATTCTGCTGACCTTTACTGCTGATTTTCTTTATTTGGACCCCATTGATGTTTAATTGGTTACCCCTGGTTTAGGATAATCTAATACCAAAATGTATCCCCCACTCTCACAGTGGTACTAAGGGTTTGACTCTTGCACTAAGACTTACCTGTGCCACGTATTTCCGCTGATTAAATGGGATCAGAGCCAGCAAGAAGTCCAGACTAGGTCTATCTTTTTCATGGAGTTTGCTGAGCCTGTAGGCTGCGGTGCTGTATTTCTGCTGCCAGGTTTCCAACACTCCCAGCCTGGCCTGGGCTGCTGCATCCCTTGGTTCCAAGCCAAATACCTTGCAGAGATGGCTGGAAGCTGACTTAATATCACCTGAAGGAGACAGACCCACCTAATGACAGCCAAACTACAGCCCTATAGCTAGAAAATGTTCAGACAGAAACAATTTCATATTTTCTTTGTACATGTTGTTAAGACAGTGACCAACCTTTAGCTAAAAGTGTGTCTACATAGAGAAGATGCCATTTGGGGTTTCTGCTGTCAGTTCTCATTAAAAATCCACCAATTAGGAAAGCCTCCCTGAGCTGCTCATTGTGGCATGGAACTGAATGAGTGCTCACAGTGTTTGACAAAGTGCTGCGACAGAACTGATGCAGCCAATCACAGAGCAGCTTCTGGGCTTTGTCCTTGAGAAGAAGGATCTCTTTGATGACTGCTTCGGCTTCTATCTGAAGAGCTGTGAGGATATCCTGAACACATTCCTGGATAGGAAGAAGAGAAAGCTGTGACAGATGTCAGCACTATCATTCTCACAAGCTTAACATTGGCCAACTGCTAATAGTTACTGTGACCTCTGACATCATGAAGACTAGAGTTTCATTTTTATTCCAGTTTAGGATAGATTTAAAGGGGGAAAAAAACTTCTCAATAGCATGCATCAATAAACAAATACATTTAGTACAGAAGATCTGCTTGACTACTCAAAAAGCCTATGTGTTGACTCAGGGTGACACACAGTTGCATATATATAGCAGGCTAATATTGTAAAAATACTAAGATGGTTTTATCTGATCGGCCCAAAAATTCTCAAATAATTGTTGAGTTATTGAGTCTCTGTTATTCATAAATTCTGGATCTTTTAGATTCAGATGAAACCCATCCACTGTTAAGACAGTTTCACATGTTTTAAAAGAAAAATACCTTTTGTTGATTGAGCATGAGGTATGTGAATCCCCTTCCACAGAGAGCAGCAACATGTTTTGGACGCTCCTTTAAAATGGCACTGAAATCAAATATGGCTGTTTTTCTCTGGCCAAGTAATACATAACATCTTGCTCTTTCCAGCAGAGAATCTGCTGCCTTGCCACCTTAAAAAAAGATTGCAGTATTCCAATATAATTGCTTTTTTTTACAACACAATATCAAGAACTTTTAAGTAAAGTGAATCACCAGAGGCCATGATAGCAATAGAGAGATGCGTCACAGCTTCCCTGACAGAGCTTTCCTCTCTTGAGCCGTCCAGGATCCGTTTAGCCGCAGCGTGACAGTGTCCCTGCAGCAGTGCTCGGTCTTTCTGTTGTGCCACAGCCAGCAGGCTGCGCAGGCAGCTTGTATCGCTGCACGCGATAAGCTTTTTCAGCAGCTGTAGTAGAAAATGGATAAGAGGGTAGTTAATTGGGTAGTTACTCCCTCAAAGTTATAAGTTGATGAGATCTACTGTCTTTGGTCTAGAAATTAGAGCCAACTGTCACCTTGAAGAAACTCCCTAAATCACTGAAGAAGAAAAATTGTCTATTTGGCTCATGCCTCATAGTAGACATAATTAAAAATGATTGTACTGAGTAAGATACCTGCTGGTAACTGTGTGTTTTAGTAGGTGAAATAAAACAAAGAGAGATTTACTGTGTTTCCTTTTGTAGAGACATGGGATTGGATAAACCTTCTATAAATTACAAAGTGTAACTAAAAGGCTTTAAATGACTTCCTGAAGGTCTTTGTTTTATGACTCACATTAAATGTCTGGAAAGTTGTTTGAATAAATTACAGGATAAGTGGGTTTGGTTGTTTGCTTTTCTGGCTCCTCTAATGCTATGTTATAAATCATCATAAATAAATAAAAAATATTTTTCTCTCTAACCGTTGTACCTGATTGGTGTCATAAAGAAAGCCTCTGTGGAGCTGAAGGAGTGCGAGGCGAGCCAGGAGAGGAGCCCGAGGATTGGGGGAACCTGCAGACAGTAATAACCTATAGGCCTCCTCTACCCGGCCAAGCTGGTACAAGGCATCTGCTGTGAGGATGAGAGGCCCATCAGCTTTGGGCTGTAGATCCATGAGCAACCCAGCCAGGGAATGGACACCAGCAGGAGTTCTAATGTAAAAACCAAGAAAAAAGGAGCAGACATAACATGCATTACAATGATAACATGATTGTAATGCTTTATTACAAGGGTCTATCTATTTTTTATACATTTGTATTTGTACATTTGTAAGTATTCACACGCTCAAGTTTATTATTTTTTTTTTATATTACAAACATCATAAATATATGTATTGTGTCACACATCTGTATTGAGCTCTGTTTACTATGACACCTATCAGGTTTTTGTTATAGTATTCAGTCTTGCTTTACTCCTTGCTGTGTTCTTTGGTTTTTTCCAGTTACTGTCCTAGTCTGGGTTCTGTTATGTTTTCTTTTGAGTGTTTAGTTTTCTTTTCACCATGTTTTATGTTCCTAGTAAATTAACATTGTGTTGTTATTTCCAGTCTTCCAGGTTTCTATTTGTTGCTCTCTGCTGCCCTCTTGTGTTCTCCTTCTTCCCTAGCTCTTTCCCTCTTGTTCTGTGCACACCTGCTCCCAGTTTCCTCATTAGCCCCCTCTTTGTCTCTGTCTCCTTTAAAAGCCCTCTCTCTTCAGTTCCCCTTTGCTGGGTCCTCGTCAAACACCGTCCAACATGCTCCAACTCCTTCTCTCTGTGCCTTCCTCGTTATGTTTGTGATTCCCCTGTTGTCCCCATGGTTTCTGGTATGTTAGACTTGTTTTAATGTTTTTTATTTTTTTATTTTTGGACTTCTGGTTTTATGTTTGTTTGGACTTTGTTTTCCTTTTGGATTTTTGGATAACCAGCCTCTGTTTTCTGTTAAGTCATTATTAAATCCACAATAGATTCACCTCTGCCTCTGCTTTTGGGTCAACACTCAATAACCAAATCCTGACAACACCCTTAAACAAAATGCAGTGCAGCCTTTTGCGATCAGAAAAAAAAAACATAATTAGTAAAGCCATTTATTATTAGACATAGGTAAACAAATAAACAACTTGCAGCATCCCAAAGACTAAAGAAAACACTTGAAAGGTTGGGATTTAAGTAAGGGATGTGTTAAGAGCGAGTTAGGGTTGGAGAACAACACCCAAAGCTTTGAATATCTCATGAAAAATTCTTCGTAAAATGAAGCGTGGAATTGAATGTCTGGGGGAAAAAAAAACTTAACATCCTGCTGAACAAACACTGTCCTTCAAGCTTTGGGAATGTTTTTCAGCAGTATACAAAAGGAAGCTGGATAGATCTAACGTTAAAACAGATGTAGTTACAAACAAGGTAATCCTGAGGGAAAATTATGTTCGAGGCTACAAACAAATTAGGCTGGAGCTGAGATAAAACTTCCAGTAACAGAATGAAAGTAAGTATACTGCCAGAGCTAAAACGGATGGTTTAAATAAAGACATGTTTTACTATGTTTTTAGATATTTAGGAGATTTATAATATTCTTTCCTCTTTCAGAAATGCACAAATTTGTGTTGCACTAACATCAATTCTAATAAACACATTGCTGTTCGTGGTTGTGATGTGACAAAACATTGCAAACTTTGTATTACTATGGCAGTGTAATACATGTAATGCTTTAGTTTATTATCAGTGGTGAGATTTGTTTGCCAGGTATGAGACCACCTACAACCCTTCGTACTTGTTTTAGCTAAATATGTGTGAGTTTTGTTATAATGTGTCAAATCATGAATTTCTAACATTAATAGCAAGACAGGCACCATATAACTTATCTTATGTATGTGTTTATACTAAATAACCTATAGAAACGATAAACATCATACCCTGATCTGTGGTCCTCCCTCTTCAAAGGCACCTGCAGCGGCTCCTGTTGTGTGACACAAGGTTGATCCTCACTTGAACAGGACTTGGATCTGTCCCCCGCCGACCCTTCCAGCATGACTCGCCCCTGCTCTAGCAGAACTGTAAACAGAAGCCCCCTGAAGTTCCACGGTACTAAGCAGCGAACAGTCAGAGCTGTTTCCTGAGAATCCAGCCTGCTGGCTGTCATAAAGTCCAGAGCTGTGAGGTAATTTGACCCAGCCATCATGCGCAGCAGCCCCCTGCCACAAAGTGCCCGCACACAGCTGGCAGGGTGAGGGGTGTTGTGTTCTATCACAGCTTGGAAGTCTTTTAATGCCTCCTTGTGATCACCAGAAAGAAGTCGGCCATATCCACAAAGAATTTTGACAGTGTTGTGATAGCTTTGCTGTCCTTGGGCAGCAGCTAGTTGGCTACAGATGGAGAGAGCCTCTTTGTGCTCCCCTCTGAGTAGGAGACAGTCAGCCAGTCTCACCCGCAGCTCTCTGCCTCCTCCATCAGGCTCTAAATGGCACAGAGTACGTAAGGCAGTGATAACCAGGTCAAGGAGCTCAACTCCCTCTGTAGACCTCAGGTCTGCACGGACAGTGACCCTCTCCCTGAAAACAGACAGACCTCTCTCTGCCTGCTGACGGAGATGGCTGCGAGCTGCAACCCCTGTCCCACAATCATCAAAGAGCTTTTTGAAGTAAGTTCTGGCGGTGGCAGGATGGATCTCAAATGCTTCTCCCAGATCTGTGCAGTTCTCAGCGGCTTTTCCACCTGCTGAGAGGCAAGCAGCTGCTCGGCATGTTAAAAGCCTAGCTTTCCTCTCAAGATCACCCTGGAGTAATTTGCCTTCAGAATCTACTGGCCATTTCTGATGTAGAAGTGAAGAGTACACCTCTGCACTCTCTGCAAACCTACCCATCAAGAAGAAATCTGCTGCTTGAAGTTCCTGTACTTCTCTGTCATCAGGGGAGAGGGTCATTAAAAACTCAACAGCAATGGAAAAATCTTGTAAATCTATTGTTTCCTTCTCATCTGTGGTCGCTGCTTTCTTATTATATAATGCAATATGGGGACATGTTTGTATTATTTGGTCTTTAAAGGCTTTTACTATTTTGGGCAGGTGCGCAGCTTGTCTGGTGTGGATTAGTGAGACAGTTTCTAATTTGTTACCATGATAAGCTTTTAGGTAAAGTCTCACTCCCTTCAGACTGTGAGGTTGTGAAAAAAGATAGGCCAGAGCTTGGGTTATCTCCAGCAAAATACGAGTCGAACCTTCTAGATGAGGATTACATTTGCCTTCAAGTAGGGCTGTGCAGCGTGCAGAAATCTCCTCACAGCCAAACCCGCCACTCTGCAGAAGTGATTCCATTTTAAAAATTGTGGCAGACAAATTGTTAGGACACAGTGTGGATAGAAAAACAGCGACGAGGCCTTTATTAAAACTCTCAGCAGACTGGCTGCCCTCAGGACTGTCCAGCCAGCCTTCTAGAGTAGAAATGACCTTTTCCAGACTAGATCTTTACAGCTTTCTCATGTGGGACACAGCAGAGGTTGCGTGAGTCCTGAAGGCAGACATGTACAGTGAGGTGGCCTTCCCCAACTTTCCATTTTTAAGGAAACTGTCCCCATCAGCACACAGCTCTGAAGCACTGACTTTAGGGCAAACTGAAGCAGTCATGATTAGAACAATGTCCCTCTCTCTTTTTTACTCTCTTCAGTTCTTCATGCGGTAATAATATTGATATCCCACTGTGAAAAGAGGAAAATACTACAATTAATACCCAGTACACTCAAATTTTGCAAAGTCCAGTGAATTGCTTTACACCAAATATATTTGTTCAGTCTGACTGAGCTTAGTTTTTTTAAACACTGGAGTGTGAATTATTCTATTTATTTCCTTTGGATTATTTCAACAGATTGGTGCCACCATGATGTTGATAATCGCCAAAATGAAAACTTAACTAAAGTAAAAAAAAAGAAAGAAAGAAAGAAAGAAAGAAAGAAAGAAAGAAAGAAAGAAAGAAAGAAAGAAAGAAAGAAAGAAAGAAAGAAAGAAAGAAAGAAAGAAAGAAAGAAAGAAAGAAAGAAAGAACATAAACAAACAAACAAAAAAAATCAGCCTCTGAACTGAAAAAAATATACATCAATTCTTGTAATGAACAATAAGGAAATGTCCCAACGCCCCCATGTGGTCATATTGCTGACAACGTCAGCCTCTTCTAACTTCTGTTTTTTATCACCAAAACCAACAAACGCGTGAATACACAGAGAAAGAAAACCACCAACCTACCCCCGGTGGTAGTCTTAGAGTTTCCTGATCTTCACTTTCTTTTTTTCCTTTCACGAAGAGCCTGGGAGCAGGCGAGCCGGGCTCCCCTTCAGAAACGGATCCACTGTTTGCGCACGGTTGCTATGGCAACGCGAGTTTGCCCTAATTAAATGAACTCAAACGTCTTTATTTAAGATTTGTCAATTAAATAGAAGAGACGAACTGTGATTTTTTTCACACAAAAAAAACACACACACCACGATGCCTCACATGTTGGTAAAGCAATGCCTCGCTTTGCCTCCTCCTCCTGCAGCTCAGGTTGCGGCCTGTTGCCATTAGAAACCACAAAAAGCCCCCTGCTTCCTAGTTATGAACCTTCGGGCTGCACATGGACAAGGTAATTTCTCAACTAGTTTATGCACAGCAAAAGCACAGAAAAAAACAGCATTCTTTGCATTAAAAATGATTTGCATCTAACGATTATTTTGCAAATCGATTCATCTAGTGATTATTTTTTCCGATTAATCGATTAATAATCGGACAGCAAAAGGTTCCTTAAAGAAGATTGTATTATAAAATAAACTAGTTAGAGCTAAAACTTTTCCACTTGCTTTATCAGGTAAAGGCATGTTTTATAACCTCTATATTTGATTAACTGATTACTTAATTAGTTGGCGATTATTTCAATAATCAGTTAATCGCGATTAATCCGTTTTTTTCAGCCCTACTTGTAATTAAGAAAAAAAAGAGGCTTTGTGTTATATTTTATTAGCATTTTTCTGTGCAGAATTTGTTTTGATAAAGCAAAATTAAGGAATGACTAATGCCACATTATTTTAACTCTTACCGAAGTAGAGCTTTACTTTCTTGCAACTCATTTCCAGTTTACTGGAGTTGACTCAAAATGTCACTGCTGCTCAAATAAAATTGTATTTTTTTAACCTTTTCTTTAGCTGCACTATATATTTTTACCTTCAAAAAGGTCTAAGCTAATTAATTTTCAGACATTTACACTGAAAAACAGCTCAAATAAAGATGTTTACAAATCATTCTCCCAGGCAGGGTACTTATTCTTCAAATACTCAATCTGCACATCAAGAATGGGACCAACATTTTTCTTTTATTTATCATTATGTGTCACATGAAACTGTTTAGACATGATTAATTACAGGACCCCTTTATTGCTTTATCATATTACATCCTAAAACATTCAAAATTTAATTAGAAAACATTTGGAAGAACATTTATAAATAGTTTCATAAAATACAAAAAAATGTAATATCTACAAAATATAAACTCATGTACAGGTTTCAGGATCAAAAACACATTTGGAAGCAAACATGAATTAATAACCTCCTTGGAACTGGAAAGTTTGTTTCCTTTCCTGTGAATAAACTGAACCGACACACAATAACTCTCAAACTGAGATACTTAAACACCACAAGGTACAACTATCACTTTAAATGGAATACGCGTGGTGAGGAAAAACCCAGCCTACTGCACACTGACACCGTTTTAGTTGCAGGAAACTGAAAATCTGACGTCCGACTCCTTCGGGGATTTCAGTCATCTCCTTCATTAAGTGGTGAGCCACAGTGGCTGTGCTGTACTACAAGACTTTCCTGCTGAAGGAATGCCTCTGCATCCATGTTGTTCAAACATGACAGACGGAGTCAAAATCTCTGAGCATTAGAAATTATAAAACTGATAAAGTCTTTGTTACAACTAGTCAAAACACCAAACAAACTAAAGGTCAACCTCAGGAGCTGAACTACAGCAGGAAATGTATCCTTTCAGCAAACTCTTAGAGCATGCAAGTCTTAGTCATATATGAACGTCAGCGTGTTGCTGTAAAACCACAACTCTCTGCTTTTGGACTATAAATGATGCCCACATGAGAGAAAAAGAGGTAGAGTGGTGTCTGTTTGAGGGTTTCAAGGCAGAAATTTACAACTTAAAGAGAGGCATTTCCCCAATTGAAAGAAATATTTTTTTCATCTCACAATAGATTACTGGAGAATTATCATGAACACTTAGAGAAACAAATAGCTTCTAAGAACTGCTGCGGTTGCTTTCTTTTTCCTTTAGTCTCTGCTCTCGACCAAATCTCCTTCGAGTGCGCAGTGTATGTGTTTGGTGTTTACTAGAGGATGTAAATACTCAGAAAAATACTTAAACTCTTGGCAGGTCAATAAAAACCCACCTCTGCTTTCATGATTATATTCAGCTACAGAGTTCATGAAATACGTGACATCGCTGCAGTTGTCCTTTAACTTTTCCAAGACAAACTGCCAATGTTGTGAGGGCACCCAGAGAGAACTGTTGTTCCCTCCTCCATCTGTATTACAGATGGATTTGTACTCATTCCTGATGCAGCAGCAGAATCAGGAGCCCTACAGCACCTCTGGCTTCCACTGTAGGCTCTCCAGGTTCTCCTGCAGCTGCTGGGCACAGCCTGATAAATCCATGTGGTGCAGAGAGGAGTAAACATCTTTCAGGCTCGCAGAGGAGCGTTGGCTCCACAGCCTCAACATCTGATACTGCTGCTCCATGGATCCCAGAGTGGTCTCCAGCTCCACTCGCTCCATCTGCTGGTCGGGCACAGAGAGCAGCCGCAGGAACTCCTTCCATCGACGCAGTGGAACTTCCTTGATGATTTCATAGAGCACAATGGCAGGCCACCGACCAGAGTAATCATGCTGTCTAACACCTGGGAAAAGAGATTTGGGATGGGTCAACTGGCCTTTTTTAGGTTAGTTTCCATTGACTTACAGTAGTATTCACTCTTCTTGAAATTGCTCAGTTTTGTCTTGTTACAACCACATCCTTATGCTTTTGATTAATGAAAAAGCACACAGTACTTCAGAAGTGTAAAGCTAAAATTAAAAAAACTGAAAAACTAAGCCTGGGTGTTCTATTCAAACCTATTTACTTACCTAAATAAGTCTTAAAATAAGTTCCTGCCTTGAGAGGCTGACTGTTTAGTGAAATTAGTCTACCTGAGTTTAACCTATTATTTATATTAGAGCAGCACTTCTAAAAAGGCTTCACAGTAGAAATTACAACCACAATACCTCCATCTTCCACTAACTTCTCTGTCTCCCTAGTTCTGCAAGGTATGTAACATTAAGCTGAGCATCAGGGACCATTTTGCCGCTCCTCTGACTTAATTATCCTCCCTGACCATCTGAGGGAACCGCAGACTTTTGAGTATTCTTAAAAAGGACCACAAACGTTTTTGGGTTTTTTTGTACCCTGCACAATATTTTCGTTGCACTATTTATTTGTATATATTTTAAATTGATCTAATTTTTTTAACCTTGCTTTGATGATCATACATATTGCACGTTGAGGTTACAATATATGTTATTATTGTCATTATTGTTAAACATATCAGAGCACAAAAAGCATCAAGAACACCAAGGAACGTAGCAGGACAGGGATGAGGTTGTGGAAAGTATAAAGCGTGTTTAGGTTAAAGTGTGAGTGGCGGGTGGCAAGCCGTTTCTGAGAGAAAGCAGTTAAAACTCCTGTTTGCAGTTTTCCACGAGCCATGAAGAGGATGCAGCAAAGATACGAGGAAATTCTGGTCAGTGAACTAAAATACGGTAAAAGATGTTTTTGTTTGTTTCTCAAACAAATTCAAATAGATTAAAGGAGAGTGAAATTCTTCGCAAGGCACTGTTCAAGTTTTATTTCAACAATACATAACTTGTTTTTTAGGGATACATAATACTATCAGCATGTTATCAGTATCGGCTGGTATGAGCTTTAAAACGAAGCATTGGACATTCAGATATATACTCAGGTATATAAAATCTGCAGCACCAGCGTGTCCTGTGCACATAGCCGATGCATGAGTCTACCACAGGAAATGCTACGGTAAAATTGTTGGTTGGCTATCTCCAAAAACAGATCGCCAAACTGTTATTTGCACTGACTGCACAAGCCAGGAGGGAGAAAATAACAGTGTCTGTAAGTAGGTCATAAAAAAAACATACTTTTTAGCCAACAAATCAAAGTGTAGCAGAAAAAACAAAAAAAAAAACACGACACGCTGTCCTCTAAACAAAGCCCAAATTTTAAAACATGGTGGTGATGGTATCATGCTGTGGAGATGTGTTTTGCAACAGCAACATGAAAGCTGGGTCAGAGCTGACAGAAAGACTTTGGACTGTTACAGAGATTTAACTCACATGAGTTAAGGACCCCGAACTTCTGACAAAATGGTAATGTTTTTGTTCAAAGCATGTTAACGCATAAAGTCCAGACCAAAATCCAATTGAGAATCGGTGGTAAAAAGGAGCCTGAGTAATTTATTTCAGTCTGTAGAGGTGCAAAATTGGCTGAGAAATACAAAAAAAGAAAAACGCTTGCAGCTGTAATGGAGTAAAACGTGACTTTAAAAATAACTAATTCAAGGGTCGTCTGAATACAAACATATTCTATACATTCATAATTTTCTTCTAAATTTATGTGTGTGGTAATCAATCCAATTACATCCCGATAAGACGGAGGCTGTGGGTGTTACTTCAAAATGTATAAACATTTTAATTTGAACACTTTTTGAAAGTTTTTTTTTTCACAATTGAATTCAAGTGTATCATGACTAAATTCTCAGACATCTTTCATCAGAAAAGCTTAAAGCTTTTTCAGTAAACGTTGAATAGAGGATATGTCTCACATTTAAAAAAATATCTAGTTCATTATAGCCTACCCTGTGATGTCATTCAGTCTAATTTAATCTAGAAAGGAAAATGTGCATAACATTGCGATAAACTGACTGTCTGAGCTGCTTTTTGGCAGATTAACACTGGTGTGAAACAAAGATATGAATTATTTATCTGATTTCACTTTACCCTAGATGTTGAAATGCTGACTGACGTGCAAGAGAGGGCATCCTGCTTCCTTCTTTCCACCTCAGCAAGAATGACTGATTACAGATAAACTTTTTGTGAAGCAACAGTTGAAAAGGTGAAAAAAAAACCAAAAACAGAGATTGTGCGACATGAACGTGATCAGACAGCGCAGAGCATTGCAAATTGGTTTATTCCAAATTAAAAAAAGACTTTTACTGACTTTTTTAGTTAAGGTTTATAAAGAAAACTAATAATGTCCCTAAATTATCTTTGGTCGTCACGCTGTAATATTTATTACCACTGAGAAAACGTATATTAAAAAATAGGGCATGAAATTAATACCCACATATTTTCGGAAGACTTTAGAGTGTAAAGGCTAACACCGCTACCATTTACAGCATACCTGAGTTGCAGCCACAAAAATACAAATCATTCCCTTATTATTAATTTACTTTATCAATTCAAAATATTTTCTCGACTTCTGACAGAATAGCTGAATACAAAAATGAGCCACACCTAAAATACACAAAGGTTCCTGGTTGTTATTCAAAAAAGTTTGCAAAGAATTCTGAAAGTCTCTGAAAGGCAAAGTACACATTTCATCATGATAATACCCAATTACTGCACCTTTTAGTAATGCACAAAATTATTACCATGCTATTTGTTAATATTAACCTTATATCTAATTATGAAACATGGGGCATTCCACCTATATAATGAATGTACCAATCAGAACCCTAAACGTCTCTGGTCGTATTTAGCTGTCGTATTTAATTATGTGGTCCACTTAACACAAAGTAAAACTGAAAGGGAGGTGACTTCCTTGAGTGAGTTCCTTTCTTCAGATGCGTTCTTATATCATTCAGTGACTCATATAACATTTGTGGTGGTCATAAACCTCATAGCAACACAAAACACATTTGTGAGAATGAGATGACATCTAATAAGGGTGAAAGGTCTCATCTCTACATATTTACATGTTTAACAGTAGTAAAAAGATTAATTAAACCCATACGTCTTTATTCTTCTTTAATGTATTTTAGCACAAAATTAGGTTCCAACTTGCTGTTTATTAGCTAAATAATATGTCACAAGGAAAAGGCATTAATAATTTAACCTTACCCGCCGGAACTGCCCGCTGCACGTAGCAGTTAATATAAGCAGATGGTTCCTGACAGAGGGGCATCATGGGAGTTTCCTCATGAATACCAAATGTCTGGAAAGAACAAGAAAGAACAAATAAAACATAATTTCCCTTTTCTCTCAGAAAAGAAAAAAAAAAATCCTCTGTAACTGTTAAAATACCAGTGAATTATCTTTGGCCTTTGTCAGAAATGTTTGTTTTAACTACACTAGAGAGATGCTTATCAGAATTTTACTTTTGACCTTTGTACCAGTGTGCATGTAAGTGGTGGTGTTAAGGTTGTTTTTCATCCACCTACAGTACAGCTACTGTCTGTAGGCTACTCTTATCTGAATACAGCATAAAGATCATGAAACTTAGCACAAACCAGCGTGGTCGGGCTGCTACAGTGATGACTGTGTGGTTCTGTAAGGAGAAAAGCAGATATCATCAGTAAGTTTTCTGTTCGCATCGAGTCACTTAATGCAGAAATGGCATAACAAACAGCAAACACTAATATTCTCTAAACCCTGAATATTAGTTTGTAAGGGGTGGACTCTGTTTCCCTCCTGCACGATTATGCAGGTTGTGATTTCCTGAAGAGTAAACAATAGCACTAACTTGGTGTATTTAGATTAGTCTGAAATTTGAATGAAGCGACTGACTATATTTGGCAGCATTAAAGTAACACTTTAAGAGTTAAATTCAACACCCATCTGAGTGCATTTGCTAGTGTTAAATTAATTCTCTATATATAGTGTATATCTCACTCCAGTTGTTGTAATACCTCTAAAATAGTCAATGTACTTTGGCACTGCATATTTAACCCTGTGGAATTTAGTGTGTAGTCAATATGCGCAAAAGCTGGAGGACAATACCTATAGCAACACCGTTGCTATTGTAGTACACAAAAACGTCTGACTGCAAGGGCTCAGTTCAGTGTTCCTCATACTGCTTTTTATTATGATGGCAGACACATAGGGATAAAACATTCTTAAATGTTTTCTGTGCTGTTTCAATTTACATTGTAAGGTCATTGTATTGTCAATTCTGATGTCACTTATCCTGAACTGAATCAACAACCCTCAGTGTGCAGCAGGCTTTTTTTTTTCAGTTTGCATGTACATCAGGCTCCCTTGTGAGTGCATGTAGGACACAACTTTAAATAATTTCCTTATCTGTTTAATAGTTTATATCATAAATTGTTTCAGTAAGCAGAACATGGGTTATTGTAGCTAATGTTTTGGTTTCTGTGCCCGCCATTGCATATGTATCAGGTGCGCAGAGCTGCAGTTTTGAATGCCATCATCTTCTGGTTAGTGGAAGGAAAACAGCTCTATTATTAAAGACAGACAGCTTTTTTTCTCAAATTTGTGGTATTTTTATTTTGTTTTGCCTGGTTCTGCTGGAGGTTTCTTCCTGTTAAAAGGGAGTTTTTCCCCTCCACTGTCGCTACAAGCATGCTTATTGTGAGGGATTGCATTCGAGTCAATGGGTCGATGCCATGAACTGGTTTTCCTTGGATAGAAAACTTTGAATCAATTTGACTGTATGATCTGATGAACTGTATAGTGCCTTGAGATGACACGTGTTGTGAATTGGCACTCTATAAATAAACTGAATTGAATTGAAATGAAATTGAGAAAAATCTTTTCCTGTATAATCTCAAGCAGCTACTGTAGGTTTAGGTGGCTATTCTTATTTCCAGCCCAGGTATGGTCACTAATTAAACAAACAGATATGTTAATTTCACCTTTTTCAACACTGTGCATTCAGTTTTTAAATGTCTCTTATGTTCTCTGTGTTAGGCGAAGTCATTGTTTCCTCCCATAAATATCTGGGCCCAACACAGTTCTTCACCACTTTGAAATATAGTCAGAAACAGCAGTTTTTTTGGGACGGGGTGCTAGTCTGTTAGATCTTTAAGCTCCATATCGCCACACAAATATTCATTTTATAACTAATTGAAGCTCTACACTTTGCGATCACTATCTTTATATGGATCCCAGATTTTCCATTATATATCCTTTACTTAATTGATTATATTTTGAAATCCCTTTTCTCACATTTGGAAAAGTAAATTAATGTAATTCTATTTAGCTATAAGCTTATATACAAGTGAAATTCAAAATCTGTGTAGTTCCTAAAATATTATTTTAAATTCCTATTTGAATTTATTTGCCATGAAAATTTAAGGTAATCTAACAGTAAACTCAAATGCTTGATAAGAGATGGAGCAGAGTCTATTGAATGATCCTGCTAAGGTCTTTGATCAGATGTGTGGAGTTAGATACAATATTTAGTTACCGTTGATTCCTGGGGTCTGTCCTCCCAAATCTTTTTTTGTGGTCCAGCAGGGAAGAACATCTTTCTTTCTGAACAGGTTACAGAGGAGCAGCAGCAACAACAACAGCGCCAGAAGTGTTCCAAAAGCCCCCAGCAAATAATTCCAGGGTAAGTGGTTATCTGTTGAAAAAAACAACATAGCACAGACGTGAGTCCTTTAATTCCAATCACTGACAAACTGGAAAAATTTAGGACCTATTGATCTTATTAAAACTAAATAAAAAAGTTATAACTTACGATCTTTCTCCACTTTCTCGACAATAGGGTTAGATGTTCTCGTAGTTGTACTTGTAGTTGGAGTCTTCGTTTCATCTTTATGGAGAGAAAATGCATTGCAATCACATGTTTAATTAGTATGATAAAGATAATTTACTTCCATCAAAGGCAGAAAAAGAGATAAAAAACAATGGTAGTAAATGTCTCATATCTATTGAAGACACTCGTCATTCATGTTAGAAAAAGAAAACATGCTTTGCCTTAAAAATACAAACATTTTATTTTCCGGATTTTACTGTCTCCCTTCCTGTTTTTAAAGATTTTGAATTTTTTTCCCAGCGAGCTGTATTAGCTATTTAATATCTTTTTTAAACTGAAGATGCAGAAGGAACCACAAAAGTTCAACAAGCAAGGAATTAAAGACAATGATTGCAATTCAATGTCAATTCAGTTTACTGTGCGGGCACAAATATGTACATTCCTCTAGACATAATATGTTTTAGTGTAATTTTCCATGATAAAGTAACAGCATTTTTGGTTTATCAAAGAGAATTATCTATTCCTTATGGAAAAGATGCTCAAGCTTTCTAAGTTTAGGTGATTAAAGTTACTGTATACCAAATGTCTTAGGACAATGGAGGGTCTAAGGCCTAACATTGTCATTTCAAATCTCTAAAGAGACAAACAGTTTTTTGTTTTGTTTTTCAAAAATAAATGTCCCAAAAACATATTCACTATTGTGCTTCATGATGAGAACAATATTACAGCTGATAGGAGTGCATGTGCCAAATGTGGATCTTTTTACAATAAAGATAATGTTCAATTTCAATGTATTAGTTCTACTTATCACTGACAACTCTTTTTTTTCCCCCCAGAAGGTGACTGCGCAGCCTGCCGTAATGTGCAGGCAAATGGAAAAGCATGAAGTAAAAATGTCTGTGATCATGAGAATGTAAAGGTTTCCATGACTGCAGAGACGTTTACGAGGAAAATGAAAGATTTACCACATGATTAAGAAACCGGTAAAAAAAATATCTTTAGCGGATGCTTATCTGACTCGATCAGTCCTTTTCTTCTCAAGAATTTTGTTGCGCTTTTTTTTTTCATAATGCTACTTTTGGTAATTGAGATTTGCAGAAATTAGGTATTCAAAGCTCTCATCGCAATATTTTAAACAGCTAAGCTTTATGCTTGAACTAGCCATTAAAAACCCTCTTTTGTTTTTCAGCTATTACTGCAGATTGTGGTTCTTACAATTTCCTTTTTTAGTTTAAGACGACCTTAATCTGTAACAAGATTGTTCAATATTTTGCTTGAGTGCATGCTAAGGAATAAAACAGGTTCTCCCCTTAGAAACCCTTCCCAATAAGCCTCTGGTTTTAGAAATTTCTGCAGGATCTGAAGAAGTTTTAAGTCAAAAATTAAATTTTAGATCTAAGATCAATTCTTAAATGGATGTAGGATTCCAGAAATCATACATAAGGGAGTCCTAAATTTCAATATTCAATCATTAATTCTTTAATCAACGTTTCATTGGTTTTAGTGATTGCAAGGACAACATTCTCAAATTAAGATGACACAGGTAACACTACATTGTAAAGATTAATATAATTTATTTATCTAACTTGTTTAAGCTTTATTTCTATAACTGACGCATACATTTTATTTAAACTAAAGTCTGAGGCATGTTTAGTTAAAGATGAACCTGTTCTTCATTTCAATAAGAATTTCACCACCTCATGTTGGTATAAATACTCTGATTCTTGGGTCCCCAGCTAGATTTTCAACGTCTTTTCAATTTTTAACCAATGTAATGTCCAAATTATCAGCTGTTTATGTGTTGCTTTTAATAGATGAATCAACGATTTTGCATGATTTTTCCAATGTCTTTTTCACTCCAATGTTCAATTTCTAAAAGTTACAACTATATAGTTTGTCATATTCATTCCAATTTGTATCTATTCAAATCTACTCTATATCCTGTACTGTAAAGATTGTGGTTTAACTCGAAAATCAACAGTTCATCCTCTGCTTTGAAATGCATGTTAACTAAAATTTAGAATTTCCTTTGGTTTATTAAGAAACTGAAGTTAGTGTAGGGCTCCAACAATTATTTTGCTAATCCATTGATGTGTCGATTATTTTTTCGATTAATCGAATAATAATCGGACAACCAATGGGTCCTTAAAGAAGATTTTTTACTAAATTAAACCAGGTGAAACTAAAATTGTTCCACTGGAGGAGTTATGGACAGGGCATATTGACAGAAGGAAAAGTTTTTTTTTGTTTTTTTTATCTAAAATGCAAATTGCTTACAATAAATTTTTTTACAATTTTGCTGCTCAATACTGCTCTAGGTTGATCCCTCTGTCAGCTAAAGGTATGTTTTACAGTCTCTATACTTCATTAACAAATAATCTATCACTAAAGTAGTTGACGATTATTTCAATAATCGATTAATCATGATTAATCAGGATAATTGCTTCAGCCCTAAGTTTGTGTAGTTAATTAAAAAGCAAACAAAAAGGTGTTTTAACGTTGTTTTGTGCAGCCTGGCATGTTTTTGATTTGAATTATAAATCTTTTGAACATTAAATACTGAAAGTTTAGTGGAATAATCCCATCCCCCGCCTAGTCAAGCAAACATTTGTTGATTAACTCTTCCTGCACTTTCCAGTACAATAATATTTGATTCAAGTTACGGAAACCCAAATTCCTTATTAGACTTGCATGAATGTGTCACTGAATGTGCTCAAACTCATTTGATTTCGGCATTTTAAAACTGATCTGAAACAATTCATGCTTAAAAGCATCAAACTGTCAGTTGAAGTAAACATTTGGTGACAAAAAAAGAAAAAAAAAAGATTCATCAGTTAGCACGCTTGCTGTAATGAGGAGTTAGGATCTTCCGATGGTCATTCAACCATTTAGGCTTTCGCTTAGGTTATTGTATGTGATTTAGCATAGAATCTGAGTCTCATGTG
The DNA here is from genome assembly GCF_016077235.1 of Cyprinodon tularosa. Classification (NCBI taxonomy): domain Eukaryota; kingdom Metazoa; phylum Chordata; class Actinopteri; order Cyprinodontiformes; family Cyprinodontidae; genus Cyprinodon; species Cyprinodon tularosa. The sequence continues at coordinate 993,927 of NW_024038678.1, forward strand.
AATAAGCTGAAAATTCAAGTGAGAGTCTTGTCACTTTTAAATGATCAAAGCCAAGCTTGGCAGCCTTCAGTTTGCAGAGGCATCTCGGCTCATCCACTCTGTCAGTGTAATTGAGCTCGACAATATCTCATAGCATTCACTCAACATTAATAATCTGTTTATTTAATTCAGGAGTCATGTTGAATCATGTGGAGTGACTTGAGGATTTTATGTTGAATAAAATGTGTGTACTGTAGTTTCATATTAAATGTGTGTGCATGACAATCAGGTTCATATGGTTTTTTTATGGTTAAATGGTTTTGAATTGTAGTGGGTTTTAATTGTTTTTAATTCTAACCTCTGATTTTCTGTTTTAACTTTGTCCGTTTTTTTGGTGGCTAGTTTAGTTCTATTTCTTTTTGTTTAGATGCTTTGTTTCAGTTTTGTTTCCATTAGTTTCATATTAGTTTTAGACTTTTATCTATATGTCTTGCATACCAGGGGGCCCTTAGAAAATCAAATCTGGTGACTGCTGCTTCTGCCATTTGGTTGCTGGAGCTAATTTTCTTTTAATCATTCGCTTTTTGGTATCACCTATCATCATCGTCATGCAGTGCATTACCAAACTAGATCAGGATACTCTTCTTTTACAATGGCGTCATTCTCTCTGCTTATCCAATTTATTTTATTTGAGTATGGCTCAATCCTCAGGTCTTGGGGGATATTTCCTAGCATGTTCATTCACAATTCCTAGTACCCTCCTCCTAACCCTCATTCCGGGTTTTCAACTTTCTCTGAAATCATTCAGTGTATCTACTTTTCAAAGTTACTTTAAAGAATCATCCACACCAACTCGACAAACAGGAATCCCTATCCTTCTAATTCTTTCTTCCTGTTAAAAGGGAGTTTTCCTCTCCACTGTCCCTAGATGCATGCTCAATGTGAAGTATTGCAGAGAGTCATTGAGTTCATGCAATCAGCTGGTTTTTCTTAGATAGGAAACATTTGACCAATCTGACTATGTTACCTTGTTGGGTGGTCTCTGTGGAGTGCCTTGGGGTGGAGTGTGTTGTGGATTGACGCTGTATAAATAAACTAAATTGAATTGAATAAAACTTAAAAAGCTGTTTCTCCATGCTGGAGCGGCGCCAGGAAACAGACATCGATATTGCCGCCACCCAAAAAACTTTGCTTTATCTATGTACACATGAAAAGAAAATAGGTTTTGGATTTCAACTCCCATTAGTTTTCGCTATAACTTCAAACAAAGGACAGAAATTTTTTAGGCTGGCCCTGAGAACTTGATTTTCATTCATGTATACATGCAATGACAACAAAATACATGTATTTTTGGTGTGGCTGCTTCAGCCTACTCATGAAAATGATCAAGATTTATAGATGCCTTTTAATGTCTATTATTCAATCTGAATATAACAATCTAACTGAAGTATTTTAATACTGACTGTGATTTTAATACAGGCTGTTGGAGGCTCCTCAATGTTCTCCTTCAACTGTCCACGATCAAATACAAACAACTGTAGCCCATTTTTATTTGTTTTATTTTATATTTATTTTGTTATATAGAAGAAAATGTGAATCAATTTTTTATACAATATATAAAGACTTAAATTTTGTGTTTTTGAAGAAATAACAAGAGAGAAACTCTCACAGACTCTGTAGTGATGCTAACTGGCCTGTCCCTGAAAATTATGTAGCTCACCTTCTTCACTGGGAAAGGGAGGGGTGGATGGGGGGGTTGAAGAGATGGGGCTGTTGGACCTGTGGACCTGTAATCTCGGCAGTTGATACACTGACAACTAGTCTGCAATGTATTTTGGAGCTGAGCCTTTCTGTTATTTATTGACTAAGAGACATATTGTGAAGACGATTCTCTGAGGCAGGAGTTAGTGTAACGGCTTTAGCATCTGGATGATGTTCCCCAAGGTGTTTCCTTCAAACTTGCAGTGTAAACTTTTTGTGTGTTTAAAAGATCTTTATTAGCAAAAGTGGGGACAGACAAGTAAACAAAGAACAGTGATTCAACATTTCTACAAAGAGTAGTCAACAGACATTTATGTAAAATGGCTTGAAAATGGGGTATAAATTAAAACTTTGAATTGTCCTAAGTTTTATAGTTTATCTAAAAAGATTCTAAAATTTTGTCAACATAACAAACCTGGGGAGTGTACCTTCAGAATGTATGTAAAAACGGCAACTGTGCTGTGCCTCATGAGAAGGTTGCTTAAGCAGTTGAACAGTTATCTGCTTGGGTAGTTTTAATGGCCTATTCTTTGTTTCTTCTTTTTTTTTGAGGACTCATTGTCCTCATAGATGCATACATAAATCTAAAGAGATTCTGAGGGTATGAAGAGAATAATTAAATAACAGATATATCTGGATGTTTTACCTACCTTTCACAGGTTTATCTGGTGTGTTTGCCAGAGAACAGTTTTTCCAGCATTCTCGGTTTTTCTTACACCATTCACTGAAAAAGAAAGAACCAAATACAAGTGAGTGAAGAAAAGCAATGTCTTTTTTTCTAGTGTTGCACCGATACCGATACCAGTATCGGACTGGGCCCTGATCCGGCACTAAGTTGGTGGCATCGGTATCGGCGAGTACCAACAAATAAGGCACCGATACCATTTTAGAGCCAAAAGTTTATTCACCTATTGTCACCCATTCCAGATAGGCAATTAAAAGTTCTACTGGATTCATTTTATATTAGTATTTTTCTTGCTTCAGAAAGGTAGGCAGCAGCTTGACAAAGCCATGATGGCAATTATTTTACATCCAAGTAGTATGATTCAGATATACAGACACACATCAATTTCAGACAGATGGTGTTTTTATGGTAGCGGTATCAGCCAAAACTGCACAGCCAGGTATCTGTTATCAGTATCGGGGCCAAAAAAATGGCATCGGGACAAAACTACTTTTTTTGCATTCCCATGACCCATCAGTGGTTTTGAATTCTGTTATTTATTATAGTTATTGATATGTTCCAGTGATGTTTTCACTAAAAATTAAAAGGTCAAAAGCTGCAAACAACATGTATGCATCAATTATATTCTCACAACCTGAAGGAAGTGGATATTTTTAACCACTGAAAAATGACTAAGCCATACTGCTTTTATGATTATGCAGTGTTACCCACTAAGTAAGCAAAATATGTAAATAACATGAAATAACTTCTAAATGAACCAGCTTAAAAAATTGGAGCCCAGGTTTAGAAAGAAGGAATCTTTAAAACACAGTCTGTCACATATAGTGATGCAGACATTATAACAAGGAAGACAATTAATAAAAGCAGCTGTGAAAAGGCATGATGCTGAAAATTGTCTTCATCTTCTTAACTATCAACACATTCTGCTGAAGTAAAAAGTTTTTTTTCTTGCGGGTGTATTATTATCAATCTTATCAAAGCTTCCTGAGTACAGAGACATCCGCAGTTCATGCTGTCAAACCCAGGCAGCACTGGGCCTAAGCAAAACCACAGAAACTGTGTTTCCTCATAGAGATGTGCAAAAAAATACATATCAGACTGGGAAATTTACAGCTTGACTGCAAAACATGCTCCTATTTTACAAGAGGAAAGCATGTCTAAAGCAACAACAGAACCACATAGGTCAAGGAATTATTTTCTTTTGGGGCAAGCGTTGATTTAAAGATGCAGATATGGTTTAAATACATAAAAAACAAGTAGTTTCTTTTGGTGTTGAGCAATTTGTGGACAAAATTACAAAACCATTCATCAGAGCTCTGGCTATAATTTTCTAAGCTTTACAGAAAAGCACTTTTAAAGGTAGAAATTCTGTGAAATTTATACCAACCTTAAAAATTAAAGGATCAGTGATGAAATGTCTTTCTATACCGTTGCTAAAATATAACATTTGGTCCCAGCTATTGTAATGAATTATCCCATTTTTTTATTTACTCACAATAATAAATGTCATTAAGGAATATTTAAGACTTTTAGATTTAAAAATACTTTACTTGCATAAATATACCAAAACAAGCTTTCTAAAAGCTATTTGGATCAGGACAATGCTTTTTTTTTTTATTTCCATGCTGCCATCTTGATAAGTTTCCAGGGCTCTCATGGCCAAACCTCTGCATTAACTGTTAAGAAATGTAGTTAATTTTTTTGCTAGTTGCTGATTGGCTACAGGCTGACAGTTGAATAACTGGACAATTCAGCTATTTGGTCACCACTATGGGTGTCCCAAAATGTAGCTTCACTTACCTTTGGCATGACAGACACTTGTCCACATAATCTTTATTGCTGGTATCTAAAGAACACATGATTAAATTGATTTGTCTTCGTATTTTGGTGTTTCATTTAATCAAATATGAATACGTTGAAAAGTGAAAAGTTATTATATCTGACCTTCACCAGTTGTAGAAGAGCATTTCTCACAGCCACCCTCCTTTGAATACTCTCCAGCTGAACAGTTACACACCACATTAGAAGTCGTAGTACAAGGTTGTTTCTCGTCTTTAGGACCTTAAAGAAATAAATATTTTTTGGTATAACAGACATTAGAAGCTATTTAGTCCATTATGAGCAACTAATAAATGAAGAACTTCCAATGAAGAACGTTTTATAACAACTAAAGACACTTACGACCGCAATTGCCGCAACGCACACATTTATCACGAGTGTTGCTTATGGAAGTAAATGTCCCTGAAGGACATTCTGTGCAGGTAAACGTTCCGTTTTTACAAGAACCATTTTTATGGAACCCTAAGGACAAAAAAACAAACAAACAAACAGAGGCAGAAGAGATATTAGCTGAACTTGTAGAGATGTTTAACTAGTAACTAAAAGTTAATTGGGGGATTTTATTGTGATAACCTACCAGGCGGGCAAATAGCTACGCATTTATATTCTTTCGCCTCAGTGAGACCAGGTCCAGTGATCATGTGGGACAGTATCAAGAAAACAACCTGAAACAAAAGTATATGGTTTGGCAATCTATTAGATCATGAAGCGTTGAGAGTGTGAGAACATTACATTTGACACATAGGAAAGATTTACGATGATCAGGATGTTTAAACAATATATTAAAACCTCAATCCCTATTTTCATTGATTTTAATACAATTATTATTTTTCAAATCCTTCTTATGAACTGTATGCATTATTTTCCATGTTTCCACTGCGATGATTTGTGCTGTGCTGAATTCCAACTTTGAAGGTCCCTCTTTTCATCACCCAGATTTTTAGCTCCCTTTACAGATTCCCTACTAGCTTTTAGGCAGGATTGTGTCTGGGCTGCTCTAAAGTATTACCTCTAACCAGATGAAGCATGCAGCTACAAATAAAAAAAATATTTACTTTAAACCTAAGTCGGTCAGGCTTATAAGTAAATTTGTGATTGAATGAATGTGACTGGGGCTTTATATCAAGATGTCCATCATTGTGAGGCACTTCTATCCCTGTAAGGCTGGCAAAAATAACCACTGTGCAATTTCTCCAAGACCAGAGGAGAGGTAAGACAGATTATGTTGCCCTTTATTTTAGGGACACTAGATTCAAAGGTACGAAGTCAGGGGAATTAAATAAGAGACACCAGAAAGCAGTGTTTGGCTGCCCTTAAAGAGACTTCGTAAGAGGCAGACGGATAAGCCTGTAAGGCAAAATGTTGGCTCACTACAGTACATGTTAGTTGTAGCAACTAAGGAGGATGTAAATAAATAATTGGCTTGCAATGAATTTTCAATAAATGGCTTATTTGATTAAAATTTGTCATATCTGATTAACTGATAATATCCGCTTAGGCAGTGTTCCTCTAGGTCCTGCGTCTTGCACCTTTTAGATGTGTCTCTGCTTCCACACCTGAATCAAATGGCTGAATTACCTCCTCGATGTGCAGTAAGGGTATCTAGAGTCCTGCTATTGACCTGATAATATGTTGAGTCATATAAAAAAGCAGAGGTACATCTAAAAGGTGCAGGGCACCAGACCTGGAGGATTGCAGCTGAGGAACTCTGGCTTAGGCGGACCTTCTTTGAGTGTTGTAGAGTTGGTCTCATCTAGAAGAGAGTTCGAGAGGATGATGCAAGACGTGGAGGAAGTTTACACAAATTTGTAGCATGACTAAAAAAAGACGACACCAATCAGTATGGTAGATAGTGAGGGTCTTCGTGAGGTAATGCACCTCATTGAGCCAATTTTAAACCGTAACCAAAACATCACAAAGTATAACTCCCAGCACTGAAAACAGTACACTATTCCAGCTACCATCAGGTAGCTGAAGTAGTCTGATAGTATGTCGGAGCAACACTCCCTGTCTTTAAATGAGATTTCTGTTTATGGGGGATTGTGGGGATTATAACAGTTTCATATATTCTAATTTATTTATCTTGTTTTCTTTTTTGACAGTAATTGCCATTTAGTTATATTTTATGTGTATATATTTACATTTAATTGTTTGAGAAAACATTTTTGTTTAATTTGTCAGTATAAAGCTACAAAATAGATCATTAATTTAATGATGTGCTTCTTTTTTTATTTCAGTATATTGTAAAAAAAAAAAAAAAAAATATATATATATATATATATATATATATATATATATATATATATATATATATATATATATATATATATATATATATATGTTGTACTCTCTTAATTAAACAGAAAAATCAACACCAGTAAATGGCTGTTTATCAATGAATGCTTAGACAATAGATAAGGCCAATTAACTTTAGATTAGTTAATTAGTATATAACCTGGATCCCTAATAATCAACCTAACTCTATAGCCAGTAAATGAAAGGTAATAATAAATAAATAATATAATATAATGTTTGACTTAATACTTCTAAGATTACATTTACTAACAACGAGGATCATACCAGATACGGGCCAGTATAAGATTCTCACGTTACAGAAACCTTGTGTAAAACTAACAATTTTAACATTCATTATCTGCTCTTTAAAAGCAGTTTCAAGTGCTTATTGAGCAGGTTTAAACACCTCTTTGCTAATATATATTTTCTTCTTTGTAGAGTAACTCTATGAAGCCGACATCAGCTGGATAATTCAGCAAGTTCCCAACCTCAGAGAAGGAAATTTCATCTGGAACAACCTGGAAAATCAGAATTGCGAAACAGAAAGTTGGGGCAATAGTATCACATCCCACTTCTGCACATAAGATCGCAGCTACTCGCATCAACAGTAGTAAAACATTCTTTGACCTTTTTAGCTGTTTCTCATTATCTATGTGATATTTAGTCAGTGTTACACTTACTACTTTTTAGTGTTTATAAGACAAAAGCAGAGCAGTGTTACTGCTGTTGTAACAACAGCCATGGCAACCATATAACAGCCCATATACAGTAGATTTTTTTTTTTTTCTGACTTTCGGTCAATAGGAAACTGGAACAATATCATCTCAGAGATTACACAACTCTGACTTCCCAGCTTGGAGTTCCAAGGTTAATAGCATTATAACCAGCCAAACCTCTAATGGATACGATTTATCCTAAAAAATTGCTAAGTCAGTTTTATGAAGACATTCTAAAGCTTAGGTTTTGAAAATAAAGATCTCTGACTTTTAAAAGAAAAATACGTAAGAAACAGACTATCAGGTTCTTTTGGAGTTTATATACATGTATTGTTTGAAAACACATTAAAATCCACCACAAAAAAAATAGAAAAATAGTTGTGGCTCCAGAGCCCTAGATCAGGTAAACTTTTTAATCAGTTAGTTATTCAATAAATCATCACCAGACGATTAAAAGAAGACAATAACAAAATATTACATACAACTAGGCCCAATGTATCCATACCTATAAATGATTCAAGCTTCAAGTATTCAGTTTATTTAAACAATATGCTGGTCATAATATAACATAGAAGTAGTAACATCTTGAAACAACCATGCCAGAGAATGTGTAGACAGAGCTAAAGATTAGGGTGATGGCAGGGAGGACAATAAGCTGAAAAGACTTTAAACTTACCAAGTAAGATAGATAATCAAAGTACCAGTGGAGACATGCTTAGGGCTGCTCAATAAGAAGGGTTTAATTATGGTAATATCAATAAAGACTATATAGTTGATTAATGAGAAGGGTAACACTAATTGTTTTAGTTTTTTTTTTTAAAAAATGAATATAAACAAATAAAAAAAAGAAGAAAATTAAATAAGAAATTCTTAATATCTGTACTCCTTTTTAAGCATGATTCGTTCTTTTTTTTTTAAAAATCTGAAACCAAATCCTTGGTTGAATGAAAGTGATTTTATCACTAAAACTGCCAAGGATTTTAAAAAGTTTAACTCTAAACTTTATATTAATATTCCCAAAAGTTATCAAAAAAATGTCTGGAAAACCTAACCAGACAAACTTCAAGATCCAAAAAATATCATGCATGTCAATGAATCAATTGTCCAATAAACAAATCAGCAAACTTCTAAAGATGTTGACTCCAGGATATTTCAGTCTAGTTTATCATTAAATTAAGATCTAAGACCATATTTATGGCAGATTTTCACTAAGAGACAAAAACCTTGGCCAAAAATAGACAAGGGTTATTTGAGTTATATCATTGTTTGTTGGTTTTCTTCTACTGGTGATAACTGGATTTTACAGAAATTTACAACATAGATTTGAATGGCTCCCAAGTTCAAATGTGGAAAATCACTGACCAGATATATAATCTTTAAAGCGACATTCAATGCCTTTCCTATTTGTAGTCAGTCTAACAGGTCTGATTATCAACAACACATTATTTAAGTTCAATTTAACAAGTAAGACCAAGCAATGCAATCAGCATCAATCGAGAATGTTCACCTTATAAAAATGTGATAAGCACATGAAACTCTTAAGAAAACACATCAATGAAATTAAACCATCCTTCCTAAAAAAACCTGTCGCTGATCCAAATTATTTAAGGTCTAGGTTACTTACCCAGATAGAGTCCATGACAAGAGACCTGAGTGTAAAAGAGCTTTGCATTGAAGAAATATGAAAAATAAATATCGAAAAATTGAGGTTATCTAGTCATCACTGCGATAACCCACTGTGTCAACTAAAAGAACGCTGCATTCTGACTAATGCATCAGATTTCCTGACTCTGACTCAAATAAAGTGTCAAAGAAGGACTGTTGTGTTTTTTTTTTTTTGTATATTTGTGGGTCAGGACTGTCACTTCTATTGGAGAGAAGTGGTGCGAAAAACAGGAAACATAATGAGATCACTCACCAACCCCCTCCCCCCTACACACACATTATGACACACAGACATATACACACATCAGTGTTAGCGTCGACACACCAGTTTCTACAACCAGTGGCTTCTCACGATTCCAGCGAACTTTTAGTTCTTGACACAAAGAGGAATCAGTTTGAAAAGGTTCACAAAGATCATCTTAGAAGAAGTTTAAAGGGGAGAAATACACAATGGGGAACCTTAGCAACCTCAGTGCAGATCAGTTTCCTAGGAAGAAGATATTTTAAAGTATATTGTTTGATTTTATACACTTTTCTAAGATCCACATTGATGTGACCACTTTTGCTATAATCTTTTTGCTGCAGTAAAACCAGAATTTCCCCATTGTGGGACAATAAATTGATTTTCTATTCTATTCCATTCTAATAAAAATAAGCCAAAACTGATGTGCAGATTTAGATAATTACTCAAGAGACTGATTGTCAGGGTTCAACTTTCATTGTAGAGATTTCCAACCACATATGCGTCTGCGTCACGAGGTAAAATATTCATTGTAGGGCTTTTTTCAAGGGAGCTCTCTGACCACAGGTATGACTTTACCCGTTCCTCTTTTTTATATTCCCCTACTATGTGAACTGTGGGCAGTGATGGTTCACTGGTTGGTTTATAGGTTCCTTTAACCAGCTTCTGCTTCAGAGGACATTTCCTAACCTGAGAGGAAACTTTGGCTATGAAGTTTAGCAAAATTTCACAGCTGAACCATAATTGGTCTGGACAGAAATAGTAAATGTCGAGAGCAAAAGTGAACCTGCTATTAAAAATAGGTAATGAAGTAAATTCTTTTGGACGTAAATATAATTATGTTAAAATAATTAATCATTGTAAATTTGTAATTCTAAATATAAAAAAAAAACTGGTTGTGTTTTAGTTAAGTAGCAGTCTTCTTATTTTTAAAGGTTGAACATACTAGCTGAGGCACATGGCACAACTGGATCTTTCTTTTACTACTACTCTCCTAACTGCCGATTACACATGAAATTTACACACAACTGAAACAATGCAGTTCGCACATCTCAGGAATTGAATAGAACTTTATTGATCTCACATTGGAGAAATGTACCTCTGCATTTAACCCATCCGCTTGGGGAGCAGTGGGCTGCACTTGTGCGGCGCCCAGGGAGCAGTGTGGGGTTAAGGGTCTTTGCTTAGAGACACAGAGTGGCAGTCTGTGGGAGTGGGGCTTGAACTCAGAACCTCTGGATTCCAAGCTCTATGCCCTAACCACTGGGATGCCACTCCCCCAGTTGGAAACACAATCTTTATTTATTTTAATTTGAATTTAGCACCTCTTATTATGAAGGTTTGAAGATCACACCCTAAATACACAAACATTACACTACTTTGGTGAAACAAATAAAAAAGTCTGTGAAAAAATGATCCTGTAAATCACTCTATGTTGAAACAGAAAACAAGAGCCTAAAACTTTTGCCATTTTAAAAGACAGGCAGTCCGTTTACTCATTTCTGCTTCAGTATAAAAAATAAATAAATAAATAAATAAATACTTGCTGTATTTAGATTAATGATCCTGTGGGCTTAAATTGAAATTTCAGTGACACTCACTGTATGTTGCTGGTCAGGATTACTATCAGTCTAAAGTGAAATTATAAAATAGCAATTTTCAACCTATCCTGGGCCCCAAATTTTTTCACCATTCATAGAATGTGGCCAGGGCCACATATTCATTCTAAGGGCCATAAATGGCCTCTATGACAAGTGTTGGTCACCTATGATAAAAAAAAAAAGGTCTACCATATCGGGCGACGCCTAGTTATCAATACGATTTTAAAAAGTGACAGTTTACCCATTGAAATTATATATATATTAGTACCTGTAACCAAGCAACTACAGGTGCAACTACAGGTGCTTGGTTCCAGGTACTTAGACTCAGTTCCATACAGAAAACTCATATTCTTATCTTTAGCTACCACAGTATACATGACAGATTAAATAATACTACTTATACGTCAGCACTAGTATCTAGCATAGGTAGTTACTTTATTGTATGTCTCGTACGATGTCCGTTGGTTTTGCTGTTCTTTTTACATCTTTGCAAGTGATGAAGCAGACTGAATTTTTTTTTTTTCATTATCTCCCTCTTATCTCCTCTTTCTTTCATCTTTTTTCTGTTTTTCCTTTCCAGTTCTACTTAAATGGCAATGTCCATATAATCTGTAAAACTCCCTGCATGAATTATAATAAAGCAATTTATGTGCATAAATCAAGCGTAACACTAAGGCGATAGCCGTACTGCTCCACTTGTAAAAGTAAAATCTGCTGGGCTCTTTTTGGCATCAAGACAATTGTTCTAAGTACCACAGTGCTAGACAGGACATTGTTAAAAAAATGAAAAAAATTAAATAAAATAAAAAAATTTAAATGGCAATTTTCAACTTATCCTGGGGGGCCCAAATTTTGTACCATTCATTGTATTTGGTTAGGGCCACATGTTCATTCTAAGGGCCTCTATGACAAATGTTGGTCACCTATAATCAATATATATATATACATATATATATATATAAGTATATAATAGTGATTTTCATATAAATGCTCCTATGCCATTAATTGCAATCCATTTAGCATTTTTTCCCCTTGTCAATACTGCAATCAGTAGGTTATTTCTGAATGATTCTACTGTTTGTTGTGACGGAGTGCTACATGTTATAGCGTCCGGGATGGTTGCTGTTGGCTTCTGCTGGATAAACACGCATTAAAAACACCGCAACATTTTTCACCTGGCATGCAGTGCACCGTAAACGCCAACACGGCGAGCTGTGCGGTTAAACAAACATCCAGAGCAACATGAGCAGATTTCCTTTCTGCTGCCGCTGCTAGTGAGCCTCGCAGCAGCACCCAGAAGTGAACAAAGCGACCCGGAAGCGGTGGTCCGACTGGAAGCAGAACATCAAGCTTTTATATTATAGCTCTTCTCGCAGGACAATAATCTGCAGCCTGGAACACAAGGTATTTGTGCATGTCTTATTTTTTCCCTCCGCTAAAGCGTTTGTTCTCACGGAGGATCGCGTCCCGGATCCGTTGCAAATGTGCACAGAAATGTGATTACCCTGTTTGGATTCGCCCAAAAGTTACAAAATGAGGAGAGGAAATGTGAAAATGTGTAAACGCGGCTAAGCGTTCCTCGGGTTGTTTGTTAATGTGCACATGAAAGGCACCAATGTTTGTCTTTGAATCGGCGCGATGAGTCCAGCTTCTCCGTTTCCGTGCTGTTTTTTTTTTTTTTTTTGCAGGGCATGGTTGTTGTAGGAAGTGTCAGTTTTTTTAAGAGGTGAGGAGGCCGGGCTTTTCAAACCTGCTATTCACCGTAAACAATCATTCACGCCTTTGACATGATAAACACACCTTTGTGTACTGCTCCTTTTTTTTTTTTTTTTTTTTTTTAAAAAGGACTAAAATCTCCCGCACGTTCTAAATAAAAAAGAAATTGGGGGTCTGCAGAATATGGCGTCCCGCCTTATAAAAATAAGGCTGCCATTTTTGTTTCTCTTTTGTCTGGAAATGTTTTAAGAAAACTGTCTGAGAATGTCTCGGTAGAAGTGGGAGGGGGGGAACAGTCCTCCCCAGTCAGTCCGAGTCCGGAGCTGCTCTCCGGGCGGACAGAATGTCCGAAAAGTCCGAGAAGGCAAAGTTTACTTTGGTTCAGTCGAGCTTTTAAAGCGACGGACGCTTTTTAGTTTCCACAGATTCAGACAATAGGAGCCGAGGACAGCTGCAAGCTAACGGCTACGGTTCCTTGAGTCTTTTTATAGGTGTCCACACATTCTCAGCTGACATTTAGATGCGGAGCTGTGCAAATGTAAATGTGCTGGTTTGGTTTTAAAAAGCCTGCAGGCCCAGCTCACACGCAGACATGCCCGTGCTTATTACATAGTTGTACCTTTTTATTACCAGGTTATAAGTACTTTATTTTTTACATTGATGATATTTGCGCCAAAATAGCAGTGAATTAAGTAAATAAATCAGTAAATTCAATATTTATTAACTTATTTTTTTCCCCACATCCATCATCCAGGTCGTTTTCCTTTTCTATAGCGCCAATTTACAACACAGGTCATCTCAAGGCACTTTACAGTTCACCAGATCATCCAGTCAAATTGATTCAAAGTTTTCTATCTAAGGAAAGCCAGTTGATTGCATCAATTCCTTGACTCAAAGTCAACCCCTCACACTAAGCATGCATCTAGTGACAGTGGAGAGCAAAAACTCCCTTTTAACAGGAAGAAACCTCCAGCAGAACCAGGCTCTGTGCGAGTGGCCATCTGCCGAGGCCGACTGGGGTTCATGGAGACAGAAGCAGACATACAAAAAGCAACCGTAAAAATCGGCCCTGTCCAGGAAACACACAGCCAGGCAGATGAATTCCGAGCCAACTCCTATGTCAGAGGATGAAGAGAGCACATCCAGCCAGTGACAGAAACAGGACTACACTGGAAAAACAGGCTGATCTCCAACATCTATAGACAAAGGTGTTGATGGCAGCAGCACAGCTGATATTTCTCTCCAGGGTGGTGTCACAGCCAAACGGGAACAGACGAGGTGAAGCTACTATGAGAAAAATCAGAGAGAGCATAACATTAGAGTTAATCTAACAGATTCTGCAGAGTGGGAGAATAGAGATAGAATGAAGAAAACTGATGAAATAGGGGTCCCTATGTCCTCCAGCAGTCTAAGTCTTTAGCAGCATAACTATAGAGATAGCTCAGGGTAACCTGTGCCACTCTAACTATAACCTTTATCAAATAGGAAGGTTTTAAGCCTACCGTTAAAAGTAGAGAGGGTGTCTGCCTCATGGACTAAAACTGATATTTGGTTTCATAAGGGAAAAAAAGGAAAACACTGTTAATGTTCTAATCTATATACTGCTTTGCAAAAGTATTTGCGCCCCTTAAATATTTTCACATTTTCCACAACCCTTAGTGCCCTCTGCATGATATATCGACACGGCACCTTTTAGTTGTTCTCCTACCTCATTACATCTTATTCGAATACCTGAATTAGGTCTTTGGGACAGATGACATGCTGAGGAGTTTCGTTCACAAAACAAGGTCAAATCAGAGGCAAATCTTTGTTAATTCTGTCAGATTGAAGTCTTGTTTTGTGGTTGCTGTGACACAGAAAACATTCAATGATTAGGTGTCATCCTTTTGATCTGAACCACTCTGTTGTACACTACCGTTCAAAAGTTTGGGGTCACATTGAAATGTCCTTATTTTTGAAGGAAAAGCACTGTATTTTTCAATTAAGATAACTTTAAACTAGTCTTAACTTTAAAGAATTCTAGCTGCAAATGTCTGGTTTTTGGTGCAATATCTACACAGGTGTATAGAGGCCCATTTCCAGCAACTATCACTCCAGTGTTTTAATGGTTCAATGTGTTTGCTCATTGGTTCAGAAGGCTAATTGATGATTAGAAAACCCTTGAGCGATCATGTTCACACATCTGAAAACAGTTTAGCTTGTTACAGAAGCTACAAAACGGACCTTCCTTTGAGCAGGTTGAGTTTCTGGAGCATCACATTTGTGGGGTCAATTAAAGGCTCAAAATGGCCAGCAAAAGAGAACTTTCATCTGAAACTCGTCAGTATATTCTTGCCTTTAGAAATGAATTCTATTCCATGCGAGAAATTGCTAAATAATTGAAGATTTCCTACAATGGTGTGCACTACTCCCTTTAGAGGACAGCACAAACAGGCTCTAACCAGAGTAGAAAAAGAAGTGGGAGGCCGTGTTGCACAACTGAGCAAGAAGATAAGTACATTAGAGTCTCTAGTTTGAGAAACAGACGCCTCACAGGTCCCCAACTGGCATCTTCATTAAATAGTACCCGCAAAACACCATGGTCAACATCTACAGTGAAGAGGCGGCTGCGGGATTTTGGGCTTCAGGGCAGAGTGGTAAAGAAAAAGCCATATCTGAGACTGGCCAATAAAAGAAAATAATTTTTTAATGTCTTAAAAAATCTTTAAGTAACCTTTGGCTATCTGATTATTAAACGATTAATCGAAAAAATAATCCTTAGTTGCAGCCCTTTTAAAGTCCCTTGCATTCTTAGGTCTTCTTCCAGATTAGCGCTGTATTTAGCTACACCCGTCTCCCATCAACTGATTAGAAAGAAAGAAAACCCCTACAGCATAATGCTGCCACCACTGTGTTTCAGGGTGAAGATGGTGTGTTTAGAGTGATATATCATATAATTCTTACAACACATATAAGTGGCCTTCATGACTTTTCCCTGATCTTCGCAGGGCAGCTTTTTTACACACGTTAGCTGTGTCTCCCTCATAGCTTTTAGCAAACCACAAAACTTTTGTTCCTGCTTTTTAATTAAGTTTCAGTTTTGGAGTGCACATATATTTTTGTCCCTGAGCTGTGGATCTCTGTAGCTCTTCCAGAGTGACTTGGTTAAAGCTTTGGTTATCGCTTTCTACTATTCCACAGCTTTTTTCCCCTCTAACCTATATGTCGATGTCCCTTAGTATTAATGGTGTTGTGTGTTAACTGACGTTCTGTTACTGAGAAAGTTCAAAAACTGAAAAAGTTCAAAATGTATGAATACAAAGCACTCAGTAAGATTTTACAGATAATACAGTCATCCCTTATTTGTTGTATTTGATTTGATTGATTTTGGTTTTTGGGGATTTTTTTATTTTATTTTTTAAGAATAGTTCTGTAGTAAAACTTCATCAGGTTTTCTTTGATTTCACTCGTCCATTTCCAGAGGATAGTTTTCTGTTGCTGACAACCAACCCTGACCTATGAATCATCCAAACATGAAAGGGCATGGTCAGAATTACTGACACTTGACAGGTAACAGTCTAACACTGTTTTACAACTTTTTTTTAGCTTGAGAAGAGAACTTTCATCTGAAACTCGACAGTCTATTCTTCTCTTAGAAATGAAGGCTATTCCCTGGGAGAAATTGCTAAGAAATTGAAGATTTCCTACAACGGTGTATACTACTACCTTCAGAAACAGGCTCTAACCAGAGTAGAAAAAGAAGTGGGAGGCCGCGTTGCACAACTGAGCAAGAAGATAAGTACATTAGAGTCTCTAGTTTGAGAAACAGACTCCTCACAGGTCCCCAACTGGCATCTTCATTAAATAGTACCCGCAAAACACCAGTGTCAACATCTACAGTGAAGAGGCAGCTGCGGGATTCAGGGCAGAGTGGCAAAGACACCGCCATATCTGAGACTGGCCAATAAAAGAAAAAGATTAAGATAGGAAAAATAACACAGACATTGGACAGAGGAAGACAGGAAAAAAGTGTTGTGGGCGGATGAATCCAAGTTTGAGGTGTTTGGATTACAAAGAAGAACGTTTGTGAGACACAGAACAAATGAAAACATGGTGGAAGAATGCCCGACGCCATCTGTTAAGCATGGTGGAGGTAATGTGATGGTCTGGGGTTGCTTTGGTGCTGGTAAGGTGGGAGATTTATACAGGGTAAAAGGGATTCTGAATAAGGAAGGCTATCACTCCATTTTGCAACGTCATACCATACCCAGTGGACAGCGCTTGATTGGAGCCAATTTCATCCTAAAACACGACAATGACCCTAAACACACCTCCAAATTGTGCAAGAACTATTTAGAGCAGAAGCAGGCAGCTGGTATTCTATCGGTAATGGAGTTGCCAGCGCAGTCACCGGATCTGAACCCTGTTGAGCTGTTGTGGGAGCAGCTTGACTGTATGGTACGCAAGAAGTGCCCCTCCAACCACGCTTCTGGAAGCGTGGGGTGCAATTTTTCCAGATTACCTCAACAAATTAACAGCTAGAATGCCAAAGGTCTGCAATGCTGTAATTGCTGCAAATGGAGAATTCTTTGACGAAAGCAAAGTTTGATGTAAAAAAAAAAAATAAAAATCTTATTTCAAAAACAAATCATTATTTCTAACCTTGTCAATGTCTTGACTCTATTTTCTATTAATTTCACAATGAATGGTGGTGAATAAGTGTGACTTTTCTTGAAAACACAAAATTGTTTGGGTGACCCTAAACTTTTGAACGGTAGTGTGTGTGTGTGTATATATATATATATATATATATATATATATATATATATATATATATATATATATATATATAATTTTACCTGGATACAGGTAACGATGCCGTAGCCAGTATCAAACATTTACAGGTTAAATTTTAGATGTGCCACTTGCCCTTCTCACCTGCGGTAGTAGCTGGCAGTCAAGCTATGCAGAGCTCTGCTAATGAGCTGGTATTTCATTTAGGTGTTTTGAAGTAAAGTTGTTGTTAACAGCAGCAGAAAACTAAAGATCCTCTGGAGACTCTAATAAACTAACTGCTCTAATATAAAGCGAAAAGGCCCAAGCAGTCGTTTAAATGAGAAACTTCACCACATTGATGTTTGACCCACACATATACCGCACAAAAAGGAAGTGAGTTCTTTCATTCACTTTGGCCACTTCCTGATTTTTTTTTTTCTTTTCATTTATATCTCTGAAGTCAAAACTAAGATGTTAAAAAAACATTATAATCAATCAACCATGTTCCAGTTTTAGGTGTGGAAACTAGAGGAATTTACCAAATCCTAAACTTTTACAGAACCAGGCTCAGTGTGAGCGGCCATCTGCCCAGTTGGCCTGGGCAGATGGCCGCTCACACTGAGCCTGCTTCTGCAGGTTTCTTCCTGTTAAAAGGGAGTTTTTCCTCTCCACTGTTGCTACAATCATGTTTAGTGTGAGGGATTGCATCCGAGTCAATGAGTCGATGCCATCAACTGGTTTTGCTTAGATAGAAAACTTTGAATCAATGACTGTATGATCTGGTTTAACTGTAAAGTGCCTTGAGATGACGTGTTGTGAATTGGCGCTATATAAATAAACTGAATTGTACTGAATTGAACTTGACAACCAGGCCTGTTACTTTAGTAAACAAAAGCTAAGAAATATTGAGTTCTATTCTTATATACTCTCAGAAACTATAGGGAACATGTTTGCTATTGTAGGTTTTACACTTATTAAAGGTATAGTTGAAGATTTTCGCTATTTTTTTAAAAGACACACCCTCTCCACTCTCCACAAAAATGCACATGCACAACCCTGTACCTGCTGCCGAGAGGTAACGCCTATTAAACGCATGCGAGAGCGTGCACAAGCCCATTTCTCCTCGTGCATATATTCTGTTTAAAACTTGCTGTTTGCATCGCTCATACAAGATTACTTTCCACAAGAGGATTTGCAATTTTTCCGCTATGTCAGACTCACCACCGGTGTGTCTAAATGGGGACGAGCACGTAGAGGGGCCTTACGTAAACATATCACCAGAATGATTGACAGTTAGGACGACCACTTATTTGATGATCCACCCAGGATGAACCTCCACTATATCTTTAATGCAGGTGAATGATATAATTACACAAAATCTAATAGAATTCCATATAAACTATTGTAGCACTGTGTCAATGGCATCCTCATTGGATTTTGGAACACGGTTTGGTGAAAAAAAAGTTCCTATTTAGCTGCGCTTTGTCTTTATACCTGCCCTACACCCCAATCCCTAAATTGCGAGCTTGAATTTTTTTGTTCAAACATGCAGTATGAATAGATATTGAAAAGATTGAAAGTATTTATTAGTGACAATACACAGTAATAAGAAAAAGTTAAATTCCCATTAGGTGTCAGTTACAACCAAAAGCTATACCACCACCGTTCTAATGGGTTAACTTTAAGAGACAACCAAGATAACACTTTTTGACTCATATAAATGTTTTAGTAGCAACAAGGTGATTTCCAAAGAGTTATTTGCTTAATATCTGTCATACAGCAGATGATTGAAAGAATGATGCATTTCTCTTCTCTTCATTTTATAGCCTGTAAGAAAGTGTTGCTGCTTGATATTGTTTTAAAATACTGCAGGAAAATCTGGCTGATCACATCGAAAGTACAAAAAATTTGTGTCATCGCTCTTTCCTTTTTTCCAACAAAGGAAAGGAAATTCTGGGTTTTGATTTTGCTGTTTTTTAGATCTGGACAAGTGTGGAAGTGTATCTAATGTTTTAGCTATTTGGAAAGTTCTTCTTAAAAGTATTTAAAGCAAATAAAAACAATGAATATCATTCAGCAAAGAGACGTACAGTCAAGGAAAAAAAGCAGACCACCCTTGTTTTCTTTTATTTTTCATTGCATTACTTGGGTAATATACCCATTGGAACTACACATTAAAAGAAAATTATGCGTTCAAATAATTTTTTCAATGATTACATGTAGCTTGTATAAAATGGAAGATTAAAGATAAGTGTGTTTCTGTTGCATTTGTTTAGTTGATTATCGTCGACGTTTTTGTTTTGTTCTTTCTTAATTTTTACTTTTTTTGCTCACTAATTACCACTTTTTTTAATATTGCCGGAACGTGTCTTACTTGTTTCAGGATGGCAGAGCCTCGGTTTAACAACCCTTATTTCTGGCCCCCGCCCCCCTCCATGCCCGGCCAGGTATGTCCACCCACAACACATAAGATCGACAGAGTTTCCACCCTAAATGCCAGATCTGTGTCCATGTGTGAATGTCTTTTCCAGCCTTCACCAATAAACAAATCACGGGTTGCTGTATTAGCTATATTAGAAACGAAGCCCTTTGGTTAATGTGTTGTTTTTTGGTGAGGGTCTCAATCGACCTTCATACACGGCTGCTGTTTTCTGTTGAGCATGACCCGTTAACCCTTTCAGCTGGATAACCTGGTCCTCATTAACAAGATAAAGGAGCAGCTGATGGCGGAGAAGATTAGACCTCTGCACCTGCCGCCCACCTCCACCCCCTCTCAGCAGCCTCTGCTGGCCCCCACCTCGTCCCCAGACGGTGGCGGTCCACACGGGATGCCAGGGCCAAAACCTCAGCAGCAGCAGGTGCCGGGCCACCACTCGCAGCAGCAGGGCTCCGGGCAGCCGGACATCGCTCTGCATGCTCGTCCTACCTCCAGCTCCGGATTAGGTATTGTTTTCCGTTTTTTTTTTTAAATGACCAGTGGCTGTTGGTCAGTGTCAGCTGATAGGTCTAAATGAAAATAAAAGGGCCCCCTTTCAGAAAGTGGTACAATTATTCTGAGTAGAGAGCAGTTATTCTGAGTCGACCTATTCAGCTCTGCGACATTCGGGACTTTTGCTCTCAGAACAGGTGCTATCAATAAGCTAAGTTGACTCTGAGTTAAGTCAGCCTTTAATTCAGGGTAAGAACAAGCATAATAAGAAGCCCTTAATAGTGGAACCCTAAAAACACGATCCACCGTGGAAAGTAGCAGCCTCAAATTGAGCATTTCTGGCCAATGGAACTTAAAAAAAAAACTGACACAGTAATGAGATTACCAAAAGATATTTCACACAAAAAGGCAACGTTGCTCCTGCTGCAAAATAAGGAGATATTGGCAGTGGCAGAAACCAGACAACGCATGAGGGAGATTTAATGGAGAATTAATGTTACATTCTATACACGCTTTTAACATGAAAAACATTATGCGAAATGTTGAACTTTTACCAACAGAATTACACAACATTTGTTGTATTTACCAGTGCACTTAATCTTATATAAGTATGTTAACTTAGTGACTTGACATGAAAAAGAGCAGAGATGCAGCTGAAATGAATGTTTTTCTGTGCCTAAAGCTCCCCTGTGAAATAGCTCTACAAGACGACATAGAAACAATTTAACAAATAGTTATGTTTGATAGCAAAAGCTGGGACTGTTTGCAGACTAATGCTGCTGAAATTTCTCTTAACTTTCAGATGGAAATCTGGATGACAAGTCATCAGTAAAGGCCAAAGGATTATGGGAGGACTGGCATATGAGACAACTTAGTGAGCAATCCGCCCGGGTCAACCATCGTTCAGGTGCTACAGCCACTACAGTCCAGCACCATGTTTCACATCCATTGGAAAGTGCTAATGCAGTTCTGGCTCTCACCTCCTCAGGTCTGGCTCCCTCATCTCGACCCGACAACCACAGCACCTCAGAGGCCCTGACCCCCACCACTCCAACTTCAAGCAGCCAGAACCGTTTGGGTGGTGCTCCCTCTGTCAACATCATTTCTGGGCTAGCTAGTGGTCCTGGCATGGACCATATGAAGAGTGGGGGTCTAGCAGGACTCCTGGGCCCCCCACCAAAGGCGACGAGAGGAAGAAAGAAGATTAAAGCTGAAAACGCATCTGGTCCTCTGCTGGTGGTGCCCTACCCAATCCTGGCTGACCAAGGCTGCGTCACCGTGGCGCCTAAAGAGGGCAAAACCTACAGGTTAGACAACTACAGTAAAGCTGTTCTTCTTTGGAAGCAGGTCTTTTTCTACTGATGCTACATAAATAAACTATAGGTATGAATGAAGGGAGAAGCTGCTGTAGAACTTCTCTACTGTGTGTTTAGATGTGTTAAAAAGAGGGAATAATGGATGAAACTAGATCTAACCCCTCCTATAATACTCCTTTAAGGCTGAAGCCACAATTTATGAATTGATGTTTCAACAAATCCTTGCATTAAATACAGAATGAATGTGAAACATCTCAGACTCTGTGTTAGGCTTAGTCATAATAACACTTGCACCACAGTGTTAGGTTTAGTTTCCTTATGTCTGACACCTTTTTTTTTCTATACATCTTACTGTTAAGGTGCAAAGTTTGCCCGCTCACCTTTTTGACCAAGTCAGAGATGCAGATTCATTCCAAGTCCCACACAGAGGCCAAACCACATAAGTGTCCCCACTGCTCCAAGACGTTCGCCAACGCCTCCTACCTGTCCCAGCACCTGCGCATCCACCTCGGGATCAAACCCTATCACTGCTCCTACTGCGAGAACTCTTTCCGCCAGCTGTCGCACCTGCAGCAGCACACCAGGTTTGCATCAACGCCAGAGGAAAAAAACCCTGCAGACATTGTCTAGAAATGTTTTTACACATGACAAATATTTGTGTCATTTTCCATAGATTTAAAGTAGGGCTGCAAAAAAGCAATTATTTTGCTAATTCATTAATCAGATTTTTTTCTTTTTTGATGAAACTGTAAATAATTGAATAGCAAAAAAAAAGCCTTAAGGAAGCTTTTAAAGCATTTGAGGCTAAAACTATGCCGCTTGAGGAGTTCTGGGCAGAACATACTCAGACAAAAAAAAAAAGGTTTTTACAGCAGTGCTGCTGTGCAATACTTTAAGCCTTTGTAAGCCAATATTGGATGTGGTGATGCTAAAAAGCTTTAATGTTTACTGACTTCAGAAACATAATTCCACAGCAGATAATAGGACTGTTACCTATAATAACTTCTCCAAATCACATTTAAAAAGATCAAAACCATCCCTGGTATAACCTCAGGAGTGTCGGTGGCTTTTTTCCCCACACTGATTTGTATTAAATCAATGCATTTAACTGCCTATAGTGAGAATCTGAGGTTCTACAGTATAAAGTCTGTTGCTAATTAAATTTGGTCTATTTAAAAGCATTTTAATGAAACTTTTTTTGTCTAAGACATGTCTTTCCTTCAAATATATTTAAATAGATTGGTTATGATCATCACCCTTTAGCAGTTAGAACTGACCTGGACTGGGAATGGCTGTCTCTGATGGTTTAGCTGCAATCGCCACAATCTTACAATGTTTTATGCATTTCATTTGTTACAGAATCCACACTGGTGATCGGCCTTATAAATGTGCTCATCCTGGATGTGAAAAGGCTTTCACTCAGTTGTCTAACCTCCAGGTGAGTCTTTCTGTTCACAGTGCAGAGGGGAGTGGAAAAAAAATAAAATAAATATATATATATATTAGTGCTGTCAAAATTATCGCGTTATCGCGTTAACGCGAGGCCATTTTAACGGCGATAATTTTTTTAACGTGAGATTAACGCTATGTGGTTTTATGGTAAAATTTTGCAAGTACATCCCGCTGCAGCCTGCGGGAAGGCGGAGCTATTTTCCCCCAGTGTATGCATTTCTCATAGGCTTCAAGAGCGGAGCTCCTCAAGGAAAAAAGACGCTCATACACTGGGTGACGCTAGTGCCTTTTCTTTAAGCCCCACCACCAACAAACAAGTTGAGTGTCTGGTAACTAGTAGCAACCTGAAATACGCTGAGAAAACAGATTACTGAGGGGAAATGGAATCTGCTACGGCACTCTTGCTGTCACAGGTCGGTATCGTGTGTGTGTGTGGGTGGGTGTGTCTGTGTGTGGGTGGGTGGGTGCTTGTGTGTGTGTTCTCATTTTTGTTAAGAGTCTGAAAAGTAACTTTCATAGACTACCTCCATCTAGTGATGTCGGTCTATTGATTTTGATGTATTGATTGAAAATTGTTCATTATTACCTTGGTTAATTAACATTAATGTTAACTGTACTACATTTTATAGCAGCAGGGTAAAATGCTTGTCTTTGTTCAAAAGACTGTATTAACTGTAAAGACTGTCTTTTACATCAGCCTGTTTTCAGGGCCTTTTTTTGGCTACATATTTGTTATTTTTTGCTACATGCCTCTCCATCTTCTTGCCATATGTTTCTATGGCATAAATCAGTATCTGTGACCTGTTCTCATTTAAAAAAAAGAACATTGGCACAAACCTAGCCTGTATGTATTTTTTGTATGTCATCGAGAGTATTTAAATGATTTTCAATCAGAAAAAAAATTTGCGATTAAAATGCGATTAATCGCGAGTTAACTCAGGCATTGATGCGATTAATCGCGATTAAAAAAATTTAATCGATTGACAGCACTAATATATATATATATATATATATGCAAAGTGTGGCTAGATGACTTAATGTAAAATAATCAGTTCCAAGCATTGAAAGTAAAATATTGATCTGAACTGATTTAAATGTATCCAGATGCAAAGAAACAATGAGATAGTCCTTTGCCAGTTAAAAATCAGTGGGGTCCGAATAAAGAAAGTCATCAACCAGTAAAGGTCCAGAGACATTTTTAATTATAATCCGTTACTTTAAACAGAACTTAACACTGAAATAAAATGCAGGTGAATTAGAGAAGAACAATATTTTATTTTGGTATACAGACAATTTCCTGACTCACTTTTTTTTTTTATAAACACCTGAACTGACCGTTTTTTTATTTATTTTTTATTCCTTTCTTTTTTTTTTATGGCTTCATTTTGAGCCTGGATCGATATTTATTTTTTAATATATTCATTGTTGAGAATCCTGCCTTACAGCAGTAGGTTGACATACTCTAAATGTGCAGGATCGTTTTTGAGCTCACCATTATATATCATATAATACCATACAAACACGAGAAGCGGCGCAAGTCACGTTTAGACACTGTCGTCGAACAACACGCAGTTATTTATAAATGTTTTAAATCAGGTTGTGTCTGGATTTGCCAGCAGGTGGTCCGCTAATCAGCGATCTTTGCACTAGACATTCAAACACCCATTTAAAATGGCGTAACCAATATATAGTAGGGCTGGGCGATAATTCAATAACGATATATATCGATCGATAGACGTGTGGCGCAATAGAAAAAAAAGAGGGTCGATAAAAGTTCGATAAAGAAACGCAGTTTTCCTTCCTTCTCATTGTAGCCTATCATGTAGGTTTATGCTAGTCACTACTTCTTCCCAACCAATCACAATCGCGGACCCAGGCACGCCGTCACAAAGCGCCGCCCTCTCAAACCACAACACAGAGCACATGAAGATGTCGCAGCAGGGAGAGGTGGAGGACATTGTTCCAAAGAAGGGTTTTTGTAGTTTGGCAGTATTTCCTTTACGACAAAACACAAACCACAGTCATCTGTAAAATCTGAAGGGAACCAGTGAAAACGAAGTCTTTTTTTTTTTTATCCTCTCAGCCGCTCACACCCGCAGGAGTACGAGCTGTGTAGGCCCCGGCGCGGCTCTCCTCCGAGGAATCTTTGGGAATTTCGGGAAAATATATATGTATTTTCAGTTCTGGTCAGTTTCCCACATAGTTCTAACGATTGAGAGAAAAATGCTGAGAGGCCATCAACTGTAAAGTAATAACTCAGGTTAAAGCAGGAAACTAAGCTGAACCATTACAAGGTGCCAGCATTTTTTAAATGGCAATTTTAAAACTGAGGACTACAACAGAGAACATGTCTGTTAAACCATACAGCATTCTAGGAGGGGAGCCTCATATGGTTTGTGACCTGACCAACTTATTATTACTGAATGCAGGGAGAAAAATGTGAGACCATTCTTTGAAAGAAAAAAAAAAGATATAAAGTAGAACTGGATCCAGCCAGTGGCCATGACCCAAAATTTACACACAAGCCTACCTTGGACTGGCTGGGAATTAAGAACTGAAAAGTCAGTTAGAGATCTGGGTCAGATCAGCGTCGCTGAGGTGCTTCGGAGTGACTCAACACAGGCTGTGGGCAGGAAACCCCTCACATATGTGAAAGTGAGGAGTGGGACAAACTTTTCTCAGAGCAAAGCCACAGAACAGTAGATGATTACAAGGACTTTTTCACTGTAGTTGTTTCAAGCTGAGGTGATAGCACTAGCTATTGTCGGGGTTTAGCTCACCTTTAGAATTTTGTTTGATGTAGTTTAGTGGTTAAAATTATTATTTTTTTCATCAAATTAAGTGAAATCTGCACGTCATTAAGGGATTAATATATGAATAAGATGGTTAGACATTTAAAACTTTCTTAATTTGTGTGATAGCTGGTTATATATGATGTATAACTACATGTATTTATTCTTCCTATACCCTTACAGCGGACTGTTCTTTAAGTTTCTCTGTTTCTCTCCCCCCGACAGTCTCACCAGAGGCAGCACAATAAAGACAAGCCCTACAAATGTCCTAACTGCTACCGTGCCTACTCAGACTCTGCATCGTTGCAGATCCACTTGTCAGCGCATGCCATCAAAAACACTAAGGCCTACTGCTGCAGCATGTGCGGCCGGGCATACACCTCAGTAAGTGGAAGGAAAAAAAAGAAAAGAAAAGCCACAACATGATCTTCGCTTGCTTGCATGTGTGTTTACAAAGCTTAATTGCTGATAAGATTGTGACATTTGATGATGTTCTGCCTTCCTCTGGCAAAAAGAAGTCACGCTTCCTGTGCGTGATATTTAAAAATCTGGTTTGCTGAAACGTGCAGGGAGGGGGATGTTTTGCACCACGCCATTTTGGAGCACAGGGAACTTCCAAGTAATCCCTTTCTCTTACAAATAGAGCTGCATTTACAAAGCAGGAGATAATGGCTCAACTGGGTGCTATTTAAGCGTTTTATTCCAGTATAAGAAGGTGTCAACATGATCACCTACTCTGGTAACAGAGAGCATCTGCAAAAGGGTATTGGAGCCAATTGTGATGTCTGGGGATAAAAAGAATAGCAGAGTCAGCAGGTGAAAATCTTGCATAAAATCTAGAAGTCAACAGTTTAGCTAACAATGAGAACTTGACTCTTTGTTTTACTTTGAATCCAGCTCCAAAATAAAGAAATACATTTTAAATAATGTACTTTTATTAAATGCTCAATGTGTAAAAACCTTCTTCTTTCTTTGACCTTTACAGGAGACCTACCTTATGAAGCACATGTCCAAACACACAGTCGTGGAGCACCTAGTGAGCCACCAATCGCCACAGAGGACCGAGTCCCCCAGCATCCCCATTCGGATCTCCCTCATCTGAGCCCCCCCTCCCCACTCAAGCGTCCAGCAGCAAGATTTATCAGTTTGGCTTCATCCAGATCTCCTGAAGCCCTGCACCCAGGTTCCTCTACATAAGGCTTACATAAGGGTGGTGACAGCTGACCCCAAGCATTCAGTGTTAAAATTCAGTAAATGCATTTTATTTTTCAAAGAGCACAGCGTTGTTTTCTGAATGTAACGATACGGCTTGATGTTAATCTGGCGGTGGGGGCAGCAAAGAATGTCTTGAGTCAGATTCAGTAAGCACTTTGGTAAGCATCATGTAAACCGTTGGATGCATCGGCAGTTAGATATATTTTAAATACCTGTTGTTGTTTTTTTCCTTCACTTTAGATTATTTTGTCCCCCCTTTTTACATCAAATGGGTTTTCAAAACTTGTCAGGTGATGTTTGGCCTTTTAAAGTTCTCTGAGAGGGTGTGGGGGAAAAAAAAAAAAGAATTTAGGTATGTTTGGAAAACATCCAAAGATTATCTTAAAGCACTTTTTTTGGCGCTGTGGTTCTGGCTTAAATTGTTTTAATCAAGTTGGTGAGCAAATGCCAAAAAGGGGGGCATTACTTTAGGCAGCTAAGAGCAGAAATTATTATTCTGTGCTGCTTTCTTCATTTCTCAGCACATATAGTATTCCTAAAGCAGATGACAGGCAATCGGTCGAGGACAATTCAAATATGTTCAGATTGTTCTCATCAGAATATGTTGCAAGGTGGAAAGATAGATTATGTTCTTGCTTTAATTTTCTCCATAATCACTTTAGCTGCACCTTTAATTCAATGACAATTTATCACAAACCCCTTTAATCCTACCCCCTCACCCTTTTTTTGATGTTCATTCAAGTGATCAGTGCCATACCCGAACCTCTGACAATTGAAGAGGAATCAAATCTTTTGCAGTTCCTGATTTTAAAAGCTTTGATGGTTCATTTTGAAGGTTTAGACGTTAGAGCGTAACTACATGTCTTTTTAAATAAGCTCAAATTCCAGCTAAACTAGTTTTTTTAATAAGTGGGTAATTTTAAATCAAACCACTGGACCAAAATGTGAAGTTTATGTACAGCTATTCTCACCTAGCCAACACATTTTTTGTTGTAGCTTTTTTTTCTCCCCCCTCTAAAATAAGCTTTATTCATCTTGAAGAAACTGCAGTACAAGTCCTACTCAGTAGGACTATGAGTGTATGCTGAGGTAAATCCTCTGCTTTTTTTTTCTTCTCTACTTTTAGTATTATTTTTACTGTAAACAGTATTGTTTGTTGTATTTTTACTGTAACCTCCGAATGGTACTCATAGGGTTCCCTGTGTTCTTCAGGGTATTGCAATTATAAAAAAAAAAAAGGAAAAAAAAAACAGGTGCTACGGCTAGACTTTAGCTCCGAGATTGAACTGAGAAAAATGTAAAATACATATACAGTATATAGTATGTTTTCAAAAAGCATAAGTACCTATTACCCAAGCCACTGGCCTGAAAAAACGGACATTTACGCCAACAACAGACCCTGCCTCTTCAACGTACTCTCTCTTTTTTTGTTGAAATAATGGAAAAATGTACATGTTGATGTACTGTAAGACATGTTACTCATTTATAGTCCCTACTCTCTGGTTTCCATCAATATCTTCTGTTTGGAATTTGTAAAAGCTCACCTATGAATTAACTGTGATTATTTTAGTCTACCTGTATGTTAATCATCTTTTATATCAGTTCTATACATGTAAGCCTTAACTGTTTATCATCCCAAATACATTACTCTGTATTGTGTTCAACAGTATTCAGTCGTGTAAGCATTTTATTCTCATTTCTGTTTTGTTTGTTTTTTTATTCCGCATGGAGTTCTTGAGCTGTAATCTGTATAACTGTTTAACCCATGTTCTCTATGAAAAAGATATTCCGTAGATTTATTACACTTTTCCCTGTCTTGCATTGTGGTTTCATATAGTTTCAAGGCGACTTAATATGCACCACCAAGACTGAGGAGTAACTAAGGTTATCAATGTTGAAAAAAAAAAAACAAAAAAAAAGAAGCTTTGTATCTTTTCCTTGTTTAATAAACAGACTGTTATAAATTATTTCACTCTTCATGATTTGAGCTTGTTGAGCTAAGAAAGAAACTTTTCTTTGAATCTTTACTTTAGGAAAATATATTTGTTTAATGTTCTGAAACAGAATTCAAAGTTCTTAACAGACACAAACATTGTTTAGGCAAACCGAAAACAACCAATTATCTGTTGCTAAACAAGAACTAATACAAAAATAGTGGCTAAAATTTAGAGAATATACAAAAAAACAGACGTGATATGCATTCATGTTTGACTCTATTAAATATAGCAAGTATAAAAGTCTAAAGTGCAGCTGCCCTTTTTAAAGGCTTTAAGATTATATCGGCCATTTTTATTGACATTCGTGTTAAAGATGTGAAGGAAATTCAGCTTTAAATAAAATCTGTAATGCAGATCTGTCATAACGTTCCATGTTTTTAGCCAAATTTCCTCAGGCACAAATATTTAATGACAATGAAGCCCATCGCTAGTAACCACTGGACTTCATGAGGATCTAGAAATTACAATAAGGGTAAAAAAAAAAAAAATCGTTAAAGCTCATAAGGGTGGCTTCAGAGGGTCACCCATGATCCATACTAACTATTAGATGCCATTTATATGCAAACCTTATATCTAGGAAAGAATCAAAAAATTATTTGTGTGTTCTCGCTGATCTTTAAGCATTAAACAGCAAAACAAAGCATGAGTATATTGACCCCCCCATATATTCAGATTAAATTATAGCCATTGAAAGGCATCTACAAACCTTGATAATTCTCATGAGCATCCTAAAGCAGCTACACCAGAAATGCATGTACTGTATTGTCATTACATGTATGCATGGAATGACAAATAAACAATATGTCCTTTGTTTAGAGTTCTGGCAAAACCTAATGGAAAGATATTTTCAAAATCCAAAACCTTTTTTCTTTCCATGCGTACATAGATACATCTAAGTTTTTTGTTCTAAATAAGCCGTTATTATTTTGAGAGGATAATTTTTTTAAGTAAAGTTCAAAGTTAATTTATATTTAACTTTTTCGTCTGTGGATACTTTTCCTTCGTTGAATTTGTACAATTAAAATGACATAGAAAATGTAAATGATACTGTTCGGCGCATCTTTTAGTTTGAAAGCTTGCGTCAATTTATTAGTTTGGGGGGGAGGCAATATCAATGTCTTTCATGGGGCCCCAAATTCCTGGTGTTGCAAGCTGGTTTCACCAAACACAGAATCTTCCTAATCTAATTCTCCTCTCACTTCTCATATCTTAATTTTACTGAAGAACTCTGGGTCACTTACAGGGAAACTGCAATTAACAAGAACGCCACCTTAGAAATGTGGGAAAATATGGCCAAATATGGGTTTACTGGCTACAAGGGCTTTCAATGGTACAGCAAATACAGCAACAATGGCATCATTGCTGATTTTGTTATAAACATTCATCTTTTTATAAAAATTTGGATTTCTTTCTAAAATTTCATCCATCCATCCATTTTCTTCCGCTTTATCCGAGTCGTGGAGGCTGCAGTCTAAGCATAGATGCCCAGACTTCCGGATCCACACACACCTCCTCCTAAAATTTCCTGTCAGATTATGCTGCTCAAACACTTTTAATGTATTTCTCAGATCTTTCTGTGTTAATGAAATCAGGCGTTACTGTACATCCTGGGAAAGGCAGTACAATTTCCTCTGGAGGTAGTTCAGTATACATGAGCCTGATTCTGACACATCCTCACTAAACACTAGTAACCTAATGAGACTGGAATGACAGGATAAAATAAATTACAGTTTCGTCACTGGCAGAAAACTGGGTATAAGTATTATAAAAAATTATTAAAATCTTGTATTATTATTATTATTATTATTATTAATAATATAATTAATTAAATAATAATAATATAATTATTATTAAAAACATTGCCCTTTTAAGGATAAACAGATCTTAATAAAACTTAAGTTTAGCAACCCTAAAATCTCTAATAATCTCAGATTAAAGATGACATTCACATCTAAAGCCTATATCCATTTCGGATTTGTCTTGATATGGGTAAGATAAGACCTAAATACCAATGACGTTTCATTACTTCAACACATAGCTAAGCACGTAAAATGAATATTACAGATCGGGCTCTGCTCCTTATGCCTGTGCTGCACGGTTCCCTGACCACTGGAGAAAATTAGGAACAAGCAAAAGAATAAAACGGGGGAAAAAAAACAAAACAAAAAAATCCCAAAGAAGTACCACATACAGTAACATCCTATAAGAAAGAACTGACACACACAACATTTAAGGCATCATAAGGCATTGAAACATCACAATCAAAGCAGCAAAAACCCATCATCATACTTATGTTTGCACGGCAATGCAACAACTTCTCTAATGTAAACATCATCTCTGTAAAAAAAAAGTGCTTATACTCAATATATAATAAAAAATGTTATAAAAATGGATTTCACATTAACAGCACTGGTGGAAAGTCAGTTTCATAAGTTTATGTTATTAACAGACAGTATTAATCCTTTATATGGGCCTGGGGAAGTTAGACCTTTAAAGCACCGATTGCACAGCTTTGTGCTTTCTAAATAAACTGGTTCATTTCTTTAAAAAAAAAAAAAAAGCACTGTCCTTTAAAACGGAGCATATCAAGAAAATACTTGGGAAAAGGATTCCAAAACATTTGCTTTAAGTAAGGAACTAGAACAAAACAATATTTTATCGAATCTCCTTTTTTTAATAAAACCCTGAGTGGAAGCAGACTTTCCTCTGAAGCGAAAGCTTTGTGTTGTCTGGCATCGACGGCACCAAACTGCCTCCTTTCTCTAGTCATTGCCGTCAGAGGACTCTTCTGTACCTTTTGTAGAAGCTGGAGTGACCAGTGGGGAAGTAAGATTCAGGTACCCCTGCTCAGAGGGTTGCTGTGTGGAGACTGAAGTCCTTGTGCCATCCAGCACAACATGACTGCTCCCCTTAGCACTACAGATTGCGTCCAGGATGCTGATGTGATCACAGGGACCTGCAGTCAGACTGAGAGGAATAATAAGCTCCATTATTTCCAGAATCTGCCTCATCAGGTGGATCAATTCAAAGCTTGAGCTGCAGCTGAAGCTTCACCTCTGTCCAACTCCATTGGCATTTTCTCATATAATATAGCATTTATTCATCAGTAAATTAAATTAAAGAAAGTAAATAAAACTGTATCATGTTTGCTCACTTTTCTAAATGTAAGAGAAAAGTATGTTTTTCAGCTGCTTCATGCTTTGCTTAGTAACAGGAACTGAAACAGTTATGTTACGTGTCAATGAAAGAAAAATCACAGTATGACGTGCTAAACATTTTATTTTATATATTTTAGATATTATTCTTTTTTTTTTTTTAAACATTTAAGAAATTATTTCACAAAGAGATGGTTTAGATTACGGACTAAATGCGATACAAAATCAGAAACCCTACATTACTTTTTGGAAGCCATACTGGATATTAAACTATTTGAACCCTGCATTTCCAGACATTGTTTTGCTGTATTTCAGGAGCAGAACTAAGAAAACTGAACTTATAAAAGCAGAAAGGAAATCATTTTACATTTCTCTAATGAATTGTTATAAACTACATCCTGCATCCTCACATCTAAAAAAGGTTTAACCAGTGGCAGGCGCCCAGTTAAGACGACGGCAATCCTCTATAACCACAGCTTCCGCCATACTTACATCATCAGTAGCCGTTCAGATTCAATATGCATTTAATTACCAGATAGTATAGTGCATAAAGCATGAAAATAAAATATATCACACACTTATCAGACATGCTTATTACTTATAAACAAAATCCATCCTTCTGTCTTTGTGAAGAAAGTTTTAGCATCTCCATTTAGTATCAGCCATTGAGGCCAGAAAAACTTTTAACAAAAGCAAATGTAAAATGCAGATTGTCAGATGTTAGTTGGGGTCACAACTGCCACCCCAGAAGAAATCCTTGCCACCCCTGTTGCCTCCCCACTGAAAATATTACACTATTTGAATTTTACGGACAAACTGTCAAATTTCCCAGCGGACTTGAATGCATCCTCATGCAGCACGTTTCTGCTACACTTTTCATTGGTTAAGCTGACATGAAGATCCTTCATGCTCCAAACAGCTCCAAAACAGAACACAGCAGCGACATACAGGATCAATGCAAAGCATTTCCGTTGCTGGTGTGCACAATTAATGGTATTAAACTAAGTGCTGTTTTAACCCAAAAAAAAGGAGACGTTGCACCACCCTGCTTGTGCTTAGTATTACCTATGAGTATTACTACTTCAATTAATAGTATCATGTTTGGGTCTGCTGTCCATATGAAGTGGATTGATGTTCAAAAAGAAATGTACCCACAGGAAAAGCCTAGGGAACTTCAGTGACTTTTAGATGTTAAGTGGGCTTACAGGTACATGGCATGTACAAGTATGAGTGACAGGCTTCAAGAAATTTTGAGGATCTGGCAAGACATTTTACTAGAGAAGAACAGTGGAGACAGAAAAATTTAAGCAATGGGTCTTAAAGCCCATATTGACCTACAGTTTATAGGACTTTGCTTTACTTTTTGTTAAGTGTTTGGGGTTGTGAAAATCCTGTCTGACATGCTAATTCCAGAAGTCTTGATCTGGTTAGAGCAATAGATCTGGTTGGTTCCCTTACAGGAACATTAAAAAGCTACAGAAGTGATAGTACATTTGGTGAATTATTGATGGAGACTGAAGATTTTCACTGAAGCACAAAACAAAAGACGACCAAAGACCAATTTCAAATTTCTGGACTCATTTGTAACGAGCACTTTTGCACAGAGACACTGTGAGTTTGAAAATAATGAAGAGTTCAGTAGAAATATTTTCTATCACATACTTGATTTTCTTGAAGCAGAAATAGATGCGATTTTCCAAAAAGAAATGTGAGATAATGGAAGGAGTGCAGTCTCTTCAACCCAAAAGCCCATCATTCCTAAAAGAGGAGCTTCTGCTTGCTTTCGGGAAAACATTCAAGTCACACTTGGAAGACCTTAAACATGAGCTTCATTGAACCAAAGGGCTTCTTGTAAGAAGGGGGAGAAGTAGAGAGAGACCAGCTTCTCTACTTGAGTTTTTTGTGTTTTTGCAACCTTACAAAGAGGTTTTCCATGAACTCTTTAGGATGAGTAAAATTTCGGTTGTGATTCCAATTAGCACTGCATCCTGCGAAAGAAGTTTGTCTGCACTTAAATTAATAAAAGCCCATTTTAAGTCAATAATGGCAGATAATGGATTAAGTTATCTGGGCATACTCGGTGTTGAGTCAAGGAGGGCATACTCCCTAAATATGAAAGACTTTTTAAAACATTTTGCTTCATCTTCATCGCACTTTTTATTTTTTTATTTTATTCTTTTTTTCCTACTTGCTTTAATTCTGTTTTATTTTCCTATATTTTAATCATGTAAAGCACTTTGCATTGTCTTTGTACTGAATTGTGCTATACAAAAAGATTTGCCTTGCCTTGCTTTGCACTGCTGATTCTGAAGGCCCTGGGCAGATTTGATTGACATAGCAATGCACTAAGTCTGCAATCTGATTGGACAAAAAATATGTCAACGACATAAATGTGATGGAAGCAGCACAGCAAAGAGAAACGCTTCAAAATTCTGAGAATGGATTGTTTGGAATGAATTAATAAAGCGGGATAGAAGGAAATTAAAGTTTAGGTTGTGAATGTTAGTAAGTGTTTCTCATTTATTTTAGGCCAGCAGAGAAGGCTTTGACCGCCCCCCCACTGGGCTTAACTTATTTTCCATCAACAGGCTTACCTTAAAGTGGATGAATGCAGGATACCTTCTGTGAAATCATCAGAGGAGAACACTTTCTTGGCACTCTGTTCAAATTTGAACAATTTGAATTAGAATATGCAGACGTGCTTATTATTCAATAAAAATAGATATTTTAGCTCCCCCAAACCAAATTGAAAATATTTTTCAAAACATCTTACAGTTACTGATAATCTGGATCTAGATATAAACTAATAAAAAAAATGCTATAATTTCTTAACATGACATAATAACATAAACCAAGACAAGTTAAAAGAAAAATAATAAAACGTTTTTTTTTTTACCTCCAGACGGTAGAATGACTCAGCATTCCTCAGAGCCCGTTCTAAGGAGCTGACTTGATTTGAGAGCTTCATGGTTCTGTCCTGCAGTTGTCTGTTTTCCACTTCTAAGACATTAACCCTTGAAGAGATAATCACCCACAATCAATCACAAATTACAAATATCATTAGACATGGCACTGATTAGAAATACTGTTTGTGCGGCACATCTAAGAGGGAAGCGTAAAGGAAAATTACTTCATAGCAGATAATCAATATTTAAACAGAATGGGGTACAAAAATAAATTGGCTAAAAGATTTCTGTCAAATGAAAGATATATTTAAAAAACCTACCAAAGAAGTGCTTTGTTCTCCAAAATGAATGTATGTGATCCTGTGACTGAAACCTATAGCTATTTAAATGTCCATAATAGATATCATAAAGAAAACATATGGTACAATAATTTAGGCAAAAATATCGCTAGACATTCCTTAATAGGCAGTGGTATATTTATATTGTTCACAAAATAAAATCCTAGTTAGGCTGTTCCCCCATCTTTAGCGACAGAGGAATGATCCTGTGCTGCCCCCTACTGACTAACAGTAGTAATAACTTCCTAAAACAAGCTTAAAGCAAGTGAACCTGTGTTGGGCGGTGGAGGCAGTCCTCATGCCTTTGCTGCCCATGTCCTCTGCCTCACTCATCCTCCGTAACAGTTCCCGCTTCTCCTCCAGCAGCTTCTCGTTTTCTATCATCACTGCATTGATCCGCTCCTTCTCCTACACGAAACCGCATTAGGACAAGAAAAATATCAAGATAAGGAAACCTACAAAAAATTATCCACCATTGGAACTCAAAGGTTTCAAGACCTTGTGGGAGATACTGGAGGCCAGTGCCAGTTCATTCTCCAGTTTCTGGATGGTAGAGTCCCTCTGTGCCGTTGCTTTCAGGAAAACCTGCTTGGCCTGATGCAGTTTACTCTTATGCTGACTTTGCTTGTCGTTGTACTTCCTGGTTATGCAGCAGTGAACATTAGAGAATCAAAGAAGATTCATAAATGGTGGTTTATTATAGGCCTGTAAATGCTCTGTGAAAATCAAGAAACATCTTTAGCCGTCCAGGGCTACAAGAAAAGATGATGCCACTCTCATCATATCCTCTGTAGGACTTGTTTTTGTTGGCGTTGTCCATCTACAACTATTTTGAGACACTTAACTGGTGTTATTAGTTAGTTTGGAGCTTCAGTTTTTTTATACACCATTCCATTTCCTGGATATCTAAATTAGTTCTTGCAAGTTCAAATGACTGTTATAACTCTCAGTATAATGCCATCATTGAATGTCTGACCTGATGCGTGCATCTAGTTGAAGGAGAACCTGCTGCAGCTCCTCCTGCAGCTTTTCACACGCCTGCTGACTGGTCACCAGATCTTCCTGCAGTTGCTGGTTGGTCTTCTGGCTGGTTTTTGCCTTCAGACAAACAAAAAAAACATTTTTAAATAAATCAAAACCACCACTGACGACAAAACTAATAGAAGCTAAATTGGGATCTTCAATGTTTAACTTGGAAAGAAGGTAAGTTTAAATAAAATAATTAGAAAGAACCTGATGAACTATTGCTCACCTCCTCTCTGGCCTTAAGAAGCTCAGCCTCTAGGATGGACAGCCGGGTCTCGAGCTGCTGGGCACGGTGGCTGAGCTCCGTGTTTAACCTGTTGAGAGAAGCTTCCTTCAGCCGAAGTGAGCGAACCTGCTGCTGCAGCTCCTCCTCACGCTGCTCTAAAAGCTTTCTGAATACAGGACAGAAGAAAAGTTTGTTATTGGCTGAGTGTGGGTATAACGGCTCTGTGCTTACAGCTTTGGTGCACTTTGTATTACCTGGTGATATGTTCCTCCTGCTGCTGAGCTCTCAGGGCTGACAAAGTGTCCGACAGATCCCGGCTGTCCCTCTCCAGGCGGCTGCTCTCGCCGGCCCGAGCTTCCTCGACACGCAGCTGGTGCTGGGCGTTCTTTAGCTGCTGCTGGAGCTCCAAAACCTGCAATCAAAAGAAAAAGCCACAGGTTTAACCCAGAGACAAACAAAATGTAACTTCCCAACTTTTGCTCCATTAAAAAACATTGCTTTTTTTATTATTATTAAATAATGTTTTTAAATGGATTTTTAAAACTTTTTACCAAGACAGAGAACAAATTATCCATCAACCATTAAATATATTTTCCTCAGGGTAAAACAAATTCAGAGCTTTGCCAAGGTATTTATACCCCTTTTACAATTTTATAATTCTTTTAAGACAGTGAACCTTAATGCATCTTGAAAAGTTGTGATTTGAAACATGATTCCTACTGAAAATAGAATAAGAGTGAATCTTAACATGGAGTCAGAGAAAACATCAATAGCATAGCTAGATGCACTGTGTGCAGAAATATTGGTGACATCACAAATAAGAACAATAATAACAGTATCATGGTGAACCCCCTGGCTTACAATTTGGCGATTATTACAAGAAAGCTGAAAAAGAAGTCAATTAAATATTTTTTTCGTTTGGGTATTTAATTAATTGTTTTAATAAATTTTAAAGCAGATCTGATTTGCCATTTGATTTGACAGAAACATTTTAAATGCATTTAGGTGAAATGGGCAATCACTGGATCTCCCACTGTTCAACCCAGATAGACAGGCTGGGGGAAAGAGAGGAAAGAGAGACAGGCTGAAGTAGCGAAAAACTAATAGAGCAATAAAGCATATCAGTGTGCGTACAAATACACAAAACGGCAATATTTTGGTGAAGCTAGTGCTTAATTTTTGTTTCCTAAGAAGCCAGCATATCCAAAAATGAGTCAATTTACTGGTTCAGGGAACGTCTAGTTTGACCCTAAATTTGATATAGAAATAGGATTCTAGAGCTAAACCCAAACTTTGAGTTATGCTGCATTAAACAAACTGGGGAAAAATGCTGTGTGACACCATTGTCTAACAAGTTCGAGCGCAAGAGCCGACCTTCTTGTCTGCAGCGATGAG
This sequence comes from Cyprinodon tularosa, assembly GCF_016077235.1. NCBI lineage: Eukaryota > Metazoa > Chordata > Actinopteri > Cyprinodontiformes > Cyprinodontidae > Cyprinodon > Cyprinodon tularosa. The sequence goes on from NW_024038678.1 coordinate 1,031,927, forward strand.
CCGTGCCCGTTCGGTCTGCAACTCCTCCTGCAGACTAGCAGCGGTGCTGCCGTTTGAGCTGCTGCGTATCAGCTGCAGCTCTAGTTCTCGGATTTTCTGCTGCTGGCGTTCGCATTCTGCATCTTGAGTTTGGAGTTTCTGCTCCATCTGCACCAGCTTGGACTGGGTCTGCTTAAGCTCAGCACTGAGCTTAAGAAAAACAAAAAGAGCAGAGCCTTTACAAGAGATAAAGTAGTATCAAACAAAAAGCTTGTTGTAAAATTTAACCAAAAGTCCCAATTCTGTCCAAGTCCACTTTATATTATGAATTATATGAATTATAAGAAAGGCTTCAGCCTTGGATGAAAATATTACAAATTTATTCAGTAACTCACTGAACACATTATCTGAGTCTTCCCCAATGAATCATAAGGTTTGCTGATGCTTAGCATTCATAGTAAATGTTTAATGCTATTTAAAACAATTCCTGATGAGCAAAAGCTAAACACCAACTTTAAGTTTTTCCTGCTCCAGCAGAGTGTTGTGTCTCTTCAGATCCAAGCTCTTCTCCTTCTCATAGCGTAGCTCCTTCTCAGCCGAGGTGAACAGGCTCTGGGCCCTCTGCACATCTTGCTTCATCTGTTTCGCCTCCTCAGCCTTCTGGCTCATCACTGAATCTTGAGACTGAAAATGGGAAGAACAGTGTTCAGTAGATGTAAAAGTGCCCTTTAATAGAATACATAAATCATTCACTCATTTATAACATTAACTTTAACAGAGCAGCTTATCTTGTTAAAACTCTGTCATTGCTTAGTTTGAATCAAATTGTTTTCATAACAAAATCATTTATTTTCTCATCAATGCAGCTCGTAGCTGCCTAAAAATTACATCAAAATTAAAAATATGTATCTAAAAGAGAATGATTATATAGCCTTGAAATAACTGCATTATTTAATCCAGTAACTTGACATTAAATCTATTAACTTTTTGAAAGTCCATCATTGGTAAGGAACATTTTAATACTAATCTAGACCTTCCTGCTTTCTTGGGCTATAAAAATAACATTCCACAACATTTATTTCTTTAAAACACAGACAAGACACAATTTCAGTCAGTTAAGGTATTTCTTTGCTGCCGGTTTTAATCCCTACTTTGTGAGGGGTAATGGCAATTAGTCTTAAAAACTCCCAAAGGTTTTCTGTCATTCAACTGCAGCTAAAAAGGGGCATTAGCATTCCATGACTCAGCTTATTCATCCAGTCTTGTGCCTATCTTTACAAGGATACAAACCCTTATGAAGAGAGCTTTCTGTTGAACTCCAAAAAACCAAAAGGAAATATATTTTGAAGTAAGAGAAGGATGTGATCCATTGTACCTTAATATATGCCTGGGCTTCAATGATCTGAGCCTGAAGCGTCATTTGGTGCTGAGAGGCTAACTGCCGTTCTTCCTCCAACTTCTCCTCCAGAACATTTATTTGCTTCTTCAAAGACATAAGCTGTTAATTTAAAACAGAGAGAAATTAATAAAATAAATTTACAAATTTTATAAAAAGAGACAAGAAACATTTCCATTCATTGTCTCAGGTAAATTAGACTTAAAACATGTCCGGTTTTAGGTCAGTTAGGATAACAATCTCGGATTTATAACAGATTTCTCAAATAAAAATTCAATGAAGTCAGTTTTAGGTTTTATTTGCTGTGGGAAACCCATATATTTCTACCCATGGGCCTCAACTGAAAGCCTAACTTCCTGGTTGTATCCTGAGTTGTTGCAGATGAATGTGGCAGTTTCAGCCATCTGGAAATATACCCCCATTATGAACCAGACTTTTAATGATTTAACTAGCATAATAATGAACCTACACATACAGAGGCTGACATAGCTAACTCCATTACCTGATCCAAACCTTCAACCCTTCCTTTCTCCACTGAATCATGCCTAGATACTGCATTAGCTGTTTGTAGTTCAGCCTTTTGGCTACGGAAGAGTTCTTCCTTTGCAGAAGACAGCTGCTCCTGATGCCACTGAAGCTGCTTATTGAGCCGCTGGATCTCCAGCTCCAGCCGCTCTCTTTTTCCTTCCGCCTCTAGCTTCTGATGAACGGCGTTGCTCAGCTCGGCCTGGAGCTCAGCACTCTTCTGGCGTTCAGAGGCCATTTCCTCCCTGAAAAACACACACATACAGTATATGCAAACCAAGGAAGCTCCAGTATCACAGTGTTATCTCTTCACTGGCTATAAAAAATGGATAGACATGCTACTCATAGCTGTTTGATCAGTGCTGCACAGCCACTGGTATTTCAAATTCAAATATTTCAGTAAAACCATGCAACAATGAGCTAAACTGTACGCATTAACCTCTGCTGAAACACTACCTCAGGGTGTCGTGGGAAGACTGGAGGCTACGGAGTTCGGTGTTAAGGCGTTCGGTCTGCTCCAGAGTGTGATCAGCCAGAGGTTTGTTTTCTATCATTTTTTCCTGAGTCTGGTTACTCTTCTTGTAATCTTCCAGCTCACTCTTAATTCTGTTGTAAGCCCGTTCCATCTGGGCCACCTGGGAAGACCATAAATTACATAAAGTCCTTTGCAAAAATACTTCTACAACAAACAAAAAATTGAGGTGAAAGACCAACACAAGGTAAGGGATAACTGCAGTGAAAGGAGAGGAATCTGAATGTATTGTGATGCAGACCTTTGCTGTTCACGTTAGGCTCTATCCAGGCTAAGCAGGTACACTTCCAAGGCTACATCAACACCAAGTCAAATAAGTTATACCACAGCGTAAGCTCAAGTGTAAAGATGAAACTGGCGGACGTTTGTGTCGGCGCAGGCCTGTTAAGGCTGGTGTGGCTGCGTTGACACAAACATACTCCAATGGTATCATGGCGGAGCCGTCCCGAGGAGCTGCTTCAAACTAATCAGGGAGCTGGTTTCAAATGTAGTCGGATTAATGGCCGCTTCCTTGTGATGGAACCCCTAACCGACTAAGAAGCTTGTCAAATACACTCAAACCTAGCTTTGCCTGGAAGAGGCCTAAATGTCGCTGTGTACCAGTCCCAACAAAGACCTGAAGGTTTAATTCTCTGCTTTAAATCAAAGCAGAGCATAATTCAAATGTTAGAGCAGTCCACTCAAAGCTCAGAGCACAACATAACAGATAATCTGTTACAGGACAAGATCCAGCTGAGCCTGAACTAGTAATAAAGAGAAACAGACAAAAAGTTAAGTATTTTTGTCCGGATTGCCTAAAAATACTAGAAGCTGCAACTGCAGCAAAAGGTGGTTCCACAAGGAAGGAACTGAAAGGGGTAAAACACTAGTTCACACGATTTAAACATTTTATTAATTCAAAAACATCAATTCTTTTTTTCTACTTCATGATTAGCCATTACTTTGTGTTAGTTTGATCAAAATAAGAGTAAAAAACAATGTTGTTTGTGGTTCCATTGTGAGATGACGCAGAGTATGAGAGTATTGCCATACAGGGAATCTAAGCTATTTTCATATCAGAGTAAAACTTAGTAAAAATGAAGCTGTCACAGAAAGCAGACAGAAATAGTCAAACCTTTTCTTCCAGAGCTGCTTTTTCTCCCTTGACCTGGGTCAGACTTTTGATAAGCGTTTTCCCCTGTTGGCACTCGGTCTGAAGACCGCTGACCTCCAGTCTGAGTTTCTTCAGCTCTCGCTCACCTATCTGCAAAGCCTTTGGGAAACAAAAATGAAATGGTTTTGTGAGATTAATTTGGAAAATATTTTACATTTAAATGTCAGGTTTAAAGGGAAACAATTTTCTATATGCAGCCTCTTAGCACAGACCTTAGTCCATCAGCTTTATCCTAAACACTCCTGTAAGTAAACCAACTAGCTTACATTAAACCTCCATATCTATATTTCCCTCTTCAAATTATAAACCGGCTTTTCAGATAGGTTTTAAGTGGCTACTTGGTCAAGCTGATAGCCTGAATTGGACTCTTACCTCTTTATCCTTCTTGAGGGCAGCCTGAGCTGCTGTGAGATCCAGCTCCAGCTGTTTCCTCCACTCCTTCTCCTCGGTCAGGCGGGCCTCCAGCAGGGCCATTCTCTCCTGGGAGCTTTCCCTCAGGTGCTTTGTACATGAGGGGAGATCAATGAGCTAAGTGGTTATTTCATTCCCATAAGAACTGCAACCACTGTTTTCATCCACTTTAAGCTCATTTGGATTCTTAATACATAACATTATAGGAGTCATTTCTTACGATGTGTAGGTAGGATTCAGTGGCCTTCACCTCTTCACCATTTTTCTGTATTTTTTCAAGGGGATCTTGTTTTTTCAGCTCTGCCTCCAGGCTTTTAATCTGCATAGTTGGATATAACCATCAGAGATTTCACTGGACCCACTCAAACCTTTACAATGTAAATGTTTCCATGTACTTCTGCAACTATATCAGATAAAGATCCATTTGAAAAATAAACGCATCATATTTATGAAGTAAAATTTTAAGTGCTGTAATGAAGATGTGCTTTTCTTCCCTCTTACCCTTCTGTGCAGCCCCTCCACCTCTCCCTCAAGGCGATGCCTCTCTTCTTTGTTGGTGTTCTGGGCCTCCCCCAACAGAGACTCCAGCTCTTCATTCCTCTCCTCCAGCTCTTCCTGCTCCTTGCGTAGCTTCTGGAGTTGGCGTTGCAGCTCTCTCACTTGCACAAGTCCATCTTCCACCGCTTCCTGACACCTAGCAGGGAATATTTGTAATTAAAGCTTAGTTCAGCCTTAAAGAAGTCAATATTGCTGCTTTTTTAAGTGTTGCTTTTAATGGCTTTAGATAGATACCGTTTATGAATCTGATCCTTTTCTTGGGTAGACACAGCAGAGTTTTCAGATTCAGTGTTCTTGCTCCTTAATTCTCCTTTGGCTAGATTAGATTTTGCTACCTGAATAAAAACAACACACACAAAAAAATCTTAGGTACAGGAAGACCCTGTAATATTAAGATGACAAAAGAAAATGTGTATAATAACCTGATCCATAAGATTTTTCTTCTCAGACTCCATGATATTTACTCTTTCCCTGAGAGCTCTGTTCTCCGCATCCAGTCGGTCATTTTGCTCTTTGGCTTGCTCTAGCTTTATCATATCTGTAAAGAGAAAGCAAATGTAGTTCCACTGCCTTATTAGATTAAGGAATAACACCTAAAGTTTTGCATATGGGTAAATTAAAATCATTTAAAGGGATCCAGGACTAGGTGAGCATGCTGGCCTAAATATGTTGTAATGTTTCCTATTTACTTAAAATTGCCATTCTTGAAACTTAAAAACTCCAAATTAATTACAAATTATACATCTTTTGTTATATCTTTGCCCATGCAGGTCCTTTTTTAACTGTGCAAAGCATGTTGGGTTGATGATGTGTTAGACCTCATTGGACTGGAAGCTACAGAATTGTCAGAGGAAGGCTAACAGTACTTGATTTGGTTTTTTATCATATTGACTGTTGTAAATTTAGACAAAGCCAGACTGTGCTGCTGCCTCACAGTTTTCATGAGATATCTGCTGAGACAAACTTCTAATCTACTGTCCATATGACAATATTTTTACTGTATTGTATTTACATCGAAAATAAATATTTAAGTCTGTTGTCTCAACTAATTGTGGATCCCTTTAAAGTTAGGGTATGGAACGCTCCGGTGTAAATACAGAAATTAAATAGAAAGCATAAAGCAGGTTTGTTTGCAGAAAGTTATGCAATTACTGGTTCAGATTTGTGTACCTATATAGGTCAAAGCAGTCCTGCAACATGGGCCGGTATTAATACTTTAACTAGATTTTCTAATAACCTAGTGAATGTGTTTTCAACAAACCACATGGCTCTTGTCCATTTTTCTTGGCAGCATCAAGTTCATCGTTAAGACGGCGAATGTCTTGATGAGCCATCGCCAGCCTCCTGGATGCCTCTTCCAGGTCCCGCTCCAGCCGTTGCCGCTCAGTGTGCACTCTAGAAATCTCTTCATTATGGGCCTGTTGCAAAACCATCAGGCACAGGTGGTCGGTGTGGAAGAGGAAAAGAAAAGAGTGGGAATGCTGGTTAGACTGGAGACATCTTGCAGGTGTATAAGAATCATGCATTTCGGACTGAGGTCCATTATCACTGCGGATGTTCGGAGGCAAAATTATCCTTTCCAATATGATACTGATATTGCAGCTTTTAGTATTAACTGATGCCGATACCGGCCTGATATGCTATCAGCATGAAACATACATACTTTATTACTTATGTTGTCCTGCTGAATGTTATAAAAAGGATTAATAAGCCATTATCTAAACAAAAATGAATAGTCAGAAAGGATAAATATAAGAACAACTGACCCGTTTATTATCAGCCAGAGTTACACAAACTTTAGAGAAGCAGCTAGAAGCAGGGAGCTAAGCCTGCTTCAATCAGCAATTTTAGATGTATGTGCTTTATTTTTGGCTGATCTGGACCAATATCACTAATTATCACTGAAGACCTGTAGATAGCAGGTGAAGGTGGTTATTTCAGGCTTCTTCAACATGTTTGTATACTGCATAAAATACTCATAAATATACATTTTAATTCGTAGTTGTAATCAAAGTGTACCATTATTTAAAAAAAAAAAATGTCACTGCAACATCAATAGCTACAGACTCACAAATGTAAACTCATGACTTGGTTGCAATATTTTCTACCATGCAATTAAGTTTTTTTTTTTATGTTATATTTGGTCCATGGATAAACTCACACTTTCCACAGTGAAAATAGATAGTGATTAAGACTACAGCTTCGACAGAGCAAAAAAATATTGGTAAATTGTAACAAACATTACACAATTGTGTAACTTCATCGCAATATTGTTTTCCTAAAATTATGCAGCCCTTTCATTTTAATGTCAGAAAACATGTAAAGGTTCTTGGATACATTTGCAAGCACTGAAACATGCAACAGAGAGTGAACCCAACATGAGCCAGGCGTCATATGGAGAGGAAGGTTAGTTCTTAACCTTTAAATAACAAAAACAGTATTAAGTGGTGTTCTTCATAGTATGCATGCACATAGTATCAATCTGTGTGCAGAATATTCCCTAAAGCAATTATGTGTTAAACACCCTGGTGTTGTCCTGCTGTTGGCCTACATCACAACCCCAGTGTTAGTTAAAGGTTAGTATGAGCTGTGAAGTAGAAACCTACAGGGCTCATACTGTGTTTGCTCTGAGCAGACCTGCGCAGGCCAAACAGCTTCTTCCATGGACTCTGAGATGAACACTGCTGACAAAACAAAAACCAATGTGCATATGATGGTAGGGCCGATCTAAACATTTGTCTGTACAAAAAATAAATAAATAAATAAAAACACCCAATCGATCTTCGGTCTCTCTGACGTCGTTCAACCAGGATAATTGCTCAGCAAACCAAAGACACCAGAGGAACCTCACCTTTGTCATGTTTTCTATGGTCTTTTGCAAATCCTCCCTCTGCTGCCACAGATTATCTCTTTGGATCTGCTCCTGTTAAAGAATGTCACACAGATAGAGACTGCGTGTGTTTTAGGTAGTTACACATTATCTTTCATTATAATGATAAAGTTTAACCGCAGACTAAACACAAAGTCTGATGTGTCTGCATATTCAGAGCTCCAAAAGGCACAGAGTTTACATGTGGAGGTCGTAACAGGAAAACTAAAGTTAATAACTTGCTAACGTTACATAATTCAGAACAAGTTCTATGTTATGGACAAATAAAAACAAAACACTGAATCCTCAACATTCTGAAGTCACCATCCCAAAGTATATTTCCTATTCTACTCTCATAAAAGCTTTACCTGATGGCTGCTAATGTGGGTGTTTACGTCGGGAGGATGACTTTCCAATTTTGCCTCGGCAGCGTCCAGCCTTTCCAGCAGAGTGGCCCTTTCTACCAGCAAGTAAGCCACCTGCTCACTGGGGCTACTTAAGCCAATCTCCCCTAGGCCTTCCTGTGATAACATCTCAGCCATCTCCTTGTTCTGGATCTCTAAAAGAAAGCAAAGATTCCCTCAGTTCAGACTAAAATAAATGACACCTGAGCAAAGTTACAACACTATAATTAGCAGACGTGAGAGTACATATATAGATGACAAAACAAAAATGTCTCATGTGGCCTCTAGTTGATTGTTTAATATCTAGTATTTCAAAGCGTTTAATGTATAATTCAATAGAGAAACAGGCCCATGCCATAACAGATCCTCTACCGTACTTAACAAGCGAGTTTAAGATTATCATGCTCATAATCATCCTTAGTTTTTATCAGACTGATCAGGATGTTTGGTGCTAAAAGCTTAGTCTTTGTTTTATCCAGAAGAAAAAAAATCTGTTTAAGCTGAACAAAAACCACACATTTATGGTTCTAATAGTAATTCTTCAGACTTCACAGAACAAAAGTTCACTTCTATATAGTGTTTAAGAGATATTGCATTTTCCATTCTAAGATAGAACAGTTTAGTTTAGTTTAGTTTAGTTCAGTTTTATTAGGATCCCCATTAGCTGCCAAATAAATGGCCACTAATCTTCGTGGGGTCCTCACATAAAGAAATTACATTACATTATGAACAAACCATTAAAAAATTGCACAAGTTGCACATTAGGAAATAATAGGAACATGAAAAAGAGTAGAAATATATAACATAAATACACAGGTCAGTTCATCATATTATCTGCAGTAGCTCTGAGGACAGTATCTTTTTGAAGCTAGTTTTGTTCTGGACTCTTCACGTGGTTATTGGCAGTTGGTTCCAGTGACAAATGGCTCTATAATACACTGTGGATTTAAGATAGTTTGTTCTGGGTCGAGGGGGTTTAATGTCTCCACCTAGTGCCCGCCTTGTTAAATAATCATGACTTTTTTCAAGAAGGACTAAATGTTCAGCAAAAAATGAAGGCTGTTTTTTTAAGGAAAACATTCCATATAAATAGGAGAAGTCTTAATTTTGGTTTATAGGTAACTGTTAACCATAAAAGCCGTCTATGCTTTGAAGCCACATTTGTTCTTTGTGAGCACTGAAGGACCACTCTGGCCGCCCTGTTTTGTGCCAGCTGAAGCTTGTGAAGCTCCCTCTGTGAAGCAGATGACCATATCACCGGGCAATACTCCAGATAACTCAGGACAAGAGACTGTACAACCTGTTTAGCAATAGCAGCGGGTATAAATGAAACACATTTCTTCACCATCGTAATGCCTTTACCCATTTTAGCCACAATACCATCTATATGAGCAGCCCCAGACAGGTGTGAGTCTAAGATGACTCCCAATAATTTCTAAATTCACCTTGCTGATGTTTGATTAGGTGAAGTTCATGTCGCAAGTCTTCATTGTCTCGCTCATACTCTGCAGTCAGACACTCGCGCTCTTCCAACAGCGCCCGAATGTGTGCTACGTAGCTCTCCACCTGAGGGTTAAACACATAAAACTCAGCTAAATCTACTGTAACTACTACAGTAAGGTAAATATTGCAAGTATAATCTGCCAAATCTACTTAATATTTTGGAAACAAAATTGTCTTATTGGACTTTTCTTTTTTTAAATAGCTCAATATGAAGCGTTTAACTATTTTTTCTGGGCCGCCTCACCTCCTTCATTTCACTGGTCTGCTGTGTGCGTGAAGTCTGCAGCTCCTTTGACACAGACTGAAGCTGCGCCTCAGAGCTAAGCAGCTGCTGCCATAAATGCCGCAGCCGCTCCTCTGCAGTGGCCTCTGGAGCCAAGCCATCCTCCTGAATCCGCTTAGTAATCTGGTCCAGCTCTGTCAAGAACTAAGGAAGCAGGGGGGAAATTAAACAATTTATTGGCGACCAAATGCATCAAAAATGACTTTGAATTCAATGTTTTGATACATTTTAAAGGAAAAAGGCTGCTCAGTCCCCTGATCCTGACTGTGCATCAATATTCATACCAGAGGTAATTAATTGTTGATATAAAAGAAAAATAAAATCAGCTGATTCTTAGCTTGCACAAATTTTAATCCTTATTTTGACAATATTTACCTTCTTTTATTAGATAGACGTAGCAAATTCCAATTAACTTCATCATTGTTTTATAAAATATTGAATAAAATAGATATGATGGCAGCAGATTATGTTATGTGCTTTTTAGTTTGACTAAAACTGAGTTTTTTTGGAAAGTTAGACTATGGCTGTGGGGAACCGGCACCAAACAGCTGTTTCACTATCCAGTAACTTGAGCAGAAGCCATGCAGCATTTGGAAAGCTAAAGGAGTCCTTCCAGCTCCAACAACATACAGAAAAAGTATCAAGTCTCACAGCTGCTTGTGTTCAACACATGAGCACCATCTGGTCTACGCTTCTCTCGGACAAATGGCTGAGAGCTTGCAAATGAAGTACACCGTTCTTTTAGGTTTATTATCATTTAAGATGTGTGAGTTTATCACACCCTGGTATGGGCTGCCTGTTGCATGTCAGAACTGACGTTTTAATCTAATACAGACAGTTCCTCTGTCTGGATATAAAGTAATAATCCTTATTTTCAAAGATTTGGAAATGGAATGAGAACGGTGTCCTATTTTGATAAGGCTGAAACCCTTGATTTTTAATCCTCTGCTAATGTGTATGATGTAAAATATGATGATGTGGCAGACTAGAGATGTATAAAATGCCTTTTTTTAACTATTAATCAGCGCCATTTCCTGAGAGCAGCTGCCATTCTGTAACCCTACGCAATTTCTAAGAACTAAGATTACAATTTCTATCGAAATCTGTTGTCATGTCTCCTGGTTATTAAATACATATAAGTTATGAAGTGTTATTTACAGAGTTTGTCCCGAGTGATCTCTTTTCATGGAAAAGACCTGGAGAGATGGAGCATCAGGGTGCATACACAGAGCCTATCTTTAGCAGTTCCAATACTGACAAATGATGTAAAAGATGCAGACTTTTCAGCTAGATTTATGTTTTATTTTCTACACTTTTTAAACTTATCCTTAGGAAAAACAAAAAGATACCCTAGTTAGTAGGGAAACTTCATGAAGACATGAAAAATCCAATGCTCCGCAGAGAGAAAACACTTTAATTGAAGGAGAATTACCTCTTCATGATCCATCTGCATTGATTTTGATGGTTTTTAGCAGAGTAAATATTGATCTCAAGCAGCAGCCCTTTTTACATGATGTCCCACAAAAAACAGCTCAGTTTGCACTTGTGTGGATTGCAAGAGTAGAGCCTCAAACTTCATCGCTCCCATTGTTGGAATCCACCCATACCAGGAGTTCTGCAAAAAGAAAAAGGAAAAACTTAGAGCAACTTAGTCAAGTCATGACAAGACCTGCAGTAACAACCTCAGGCTCTACTATCTTCCTGAGCTGGGCTGTTAAACAGCTGATGCACTCCATCACCTGAGGCTATGCAAAACCTCAGCTTATCATATGAATAGAAACCTTTATAATCAAGAGGCATTTTTGTCACTATGAAACCATATATAATTGTTGCTCCTTCTTGACTAAAAAACACACCATTAAATATGAGGAGCAAATAGTTAACAGCTTAAGCATGCAAGTTTAGGCGGAACCTTTAGCAGGACAATATTGTTCATCAGATTATTAGGCAAAGCTTTAGTTTTAATATGGAAAGCTTACTTTCTCCCTACATATTGTGTTAGAATGAGGATTTATTGTTAAAATATGTAAAAGGCAGCGGGTTCATCTGTGCTTTTTAAACACAACTCTGTGTTTGTTCCAGTTTAACGACAGTGTGGGTTTTAACACCATGTTTGGAAAACTGTTGGGAACCGCTGCATTAGCGGGTGGGCTAACGGTACCGCATCCAGACGCCGAGTGTTTGAATGGGAACTGATGGGTTATGTCCGGGTTTAAGTGTTATAACCGGAAAGTTATCCAAAAGTCTTAATGAGCCTGAGTTTTTGGGATCTGGAACGGAAGACTAGGGTTATGTTTTACTCACCTAGAGATAGCCACGGGCTCGCTCTACGCTACCTTGTTGCTAACGTTGGCTAATTATCTTCAGAAAATCCGAGTAAGACACAAGATACGCGAACGTTTCAAGGGGTTTTCATTGGTTACAAACAAACCTCGTTGTTTTGTTTTCATAAGTCAGCCTCATCTTTTAAAATGACGGTCAAGCCCCCCACTCTTCGCGGTTTCTTGGTCGCTCAAATACCATGAATTACGGTAATGCTGGTTAAGACCTTTCAGAATAAAAGCAATATTTTAGTTACTCGACCCAGTCAGTGTTCTACTCATATTTTCAATGTCCGCGTTTGAATATTTTTCACAGTTGCATGTATTTTTCTTTATGCTTATTATTTGAGAATCTTAAAACTATTGGTTTTCCAGTGACTCTTACTCCAGAATGACATCTGATGTGGAATTTCAAAATAAAATTCCCCCAGAATCTGATTGCTGTTACTTTTATCCAACTTGAAGTTCATTTAGGATGACAGAGGAAACTAAGAGATGACATTCACCATATTTTATCAAAATCTTAATATTCCTCACTTGCCCTAAAGCAGGGGCGGAGCTAGATGGGGGACCAGGGGTGGCCATGGCAACCCTTAGCCAATCTTTGGCCACCCCTGTGGCCACCCATACCATTTTTCCCCCTCTAATACAGGTGGTGGCAGCAGTAATACTTTCAAGTGGAATATTCAAAACAATATTTTTTTTTTGTGGTTAAATATACAAATCAATATATTGACATCAATGATGATAAGTAGTACAGAATTCACGCTCTTTTCAGAACTTGATTTTGAGTTATATGGGGTAAAGAGAAAAATATGTGCCTCTGCAAGTCATCTAGCAGTCTTAAGTGAAATCAAAGATAAATAACAATTTTAATAAAAACGTATGAAATAATCAATTTGTGTAGATATAAGCGCTTGTAAATATAAATTGTATGCAGAATGATTATTGATACAAGTAGGTAAGTAATGACAATGGAAAAGATTTACTCCCCAGAACTCAAAACTGAGTTTTATCCACTATACCTTTTATCTAGATATTACGGATGTTTAAATATATGCGTCTATTTGTTAGCAAAGCTGTAGGAAAGTATAGTTAATCTTTATTTAGATATCTGGATGTTTTGCTCGTTAATTTTCCTGTTGCAATAGTGTAGATTGACAGTGAGGTTCTGCTGCCTATCCGCTTTCGGCCACTCCTCAGTGTATATTGGTTATTGCCTGGCCACCCTTATAAATAATTCCTGGCTACGCCTCTGCCCTAAAGTGAATAGCTCACATTTCCAAGGAAGAGCCTGGTCCTTGCCTCCTGAGACACCACGAATCTGTACCATCTGAGTACCACCTATAGTACCATAGACCTCCATTATTTGAATGTCAGCAGACAGCAAGAAGCCTCCCAGATCTCCAGATGCATTTGAGATATCAAAAAAGTACTCCAGAGTGTTGTTCAGCATGGGGGTGAGTAGAAAATGAAGGCTAAACATGTTTTGGGAGTACTATTCCTTTAATAATCAGTCAAATTCTCCTGTTTAGACAGAGGCTGCCAAAAGAATACACTCTGAGAGGCAACGTAGGTGTTCGTGTCTCAAAGTTCTATTTCCTAAATGTTCCTTCCTTCAAGGGAAGCACACGTTTCTTCATGTTCCCCCCCCCCCCGATGTTCTAATCTTCTGCAGGCGCACCACTATCAGATGAGCGCTGACATGCATTGCACGGTCAGATTACAGGTGGTCTCTTTCCCTCCGCACAGTATAGCGCAACATGGCACATCCATTGCGCATATGCGCAAACAGGCGCAAATGTGGCCCCAGCGGAAGAACGAGGCTCAACGCACAGCGAGTTTTCTGTGTTTTGGTTGGGGCGACCCTGTTTCTGTTCTTTCTTTGTATTTCCTATTTCTCATCACTGTCCTTCTTTCCTGGCGCATCACCTGACTGTTACCAAAGACCGCTGAGGCAGGAACAAACCATTTTCTGGACTTTCTGGGGCTGTTCAATTGATATTGATGTTTTCTTTTGGTCTAAGTGAGGAGAAATTGAACTTTACAAAAACAATAAAACAAAATAAAATGAATTCAGTTGTTATATTTAATACTTCCACACTGTATAAATATACATTTATTAATTTTATATCAATCTTGGTCTTATTTTATTTATTTATTTATTTATTTATTTATTATTTTAAGTTAAAAAGTAAAAAAAATAAATAAATAAAATTAAAAATAAAACATAAAAAAAAAAAGAAAAATCAATCTTGGTCTTAGACTCCGCCTTTTAATCCCGCCCCGCACCACTCTGTTCGATATGCTGTGACGTCACAACCCGGCCACGCCCTCCAAAGGGCGGTTCTGTTGGAACGTTACAGAATAGTGCTCATTCAGACCAGCCCTGGACATTCTGAGGTCAAGTCGCAGTTTTTTTCTGTGTTTAAGGATGGAGAATAAACTTTACACCGATCTGGCATGTGTAAGCCCTGGAAATCAAGACAAGGTAAACGCTCTGTTCTCTGTCTTGGTTTTCAGAAACATGATAAACTGCCCCAAAAGAGTTCAGAATGAAATCCCTCAAAGCTCTTTTGAGAAAATGAGAAATCGTCTCTCCAATCTGATAATGTGTACAAAAGAGCCTTGTGTGGATATGATTCTAAAGGCTAATCTATCAGACATGGTAACTGCAGTTTCTCAGGACTTGTATAGAATATTTGGCTCAACTAAACACTTGCTTCAGGCCGCCATAGACCGGAAACACACTTTTGATTCCTGTCTTATCAAAAGTCTGGAAAAAGACCTGGGACTCAAAAACACAAAACAAGTGAATGTGTTTGATTTTATCAACCCGATGAAGGAGCCTCCGAACCCCAACGTTGTTTTTCTGGCTTTACTAATTAGAAATGTTATAAACAGCTCCAAGACAGCGGGCAAGTCCCTCCCTTCAGGTGCTCTTCAAACTATAGTAGAACGTCTGTACCAGCTAATAACTTTCTGCCCCGATAAAACCAATTCTCACCCTCAGCCGCAGATCCAACAGCTGAAATTGGTTGTCAAAAGGATTTCCAAGGACATCTTTAATGAATATGGGAGTATTCTAAAATTTATGAACGCAGGCCTGAATTTAAACACATCATTTGATGTTTTATTACTGGATTATCTTAAAACCAGCTTAAAAATCAAAGAATCCCAAAAAAACAGGATAGTCTCTGCCATCGACAGCGCCTTGGACAGAATCTCCAGAGGTTTCCTTAACCTGAGTGCTCGGTGGCAGTGGGACTTCCTCCCAACCGTGGTTCAGAGAGAAAACACGACATTTGGGAACAACCAGGAAGTTGGTAACAAGACTTAAACTGCTTGCCTTGTCTCGCCTCCTCTCCCCTCTCCTCTCCTCTCCTCTCCCCCATCCCCTCTCCTCCAATGGGTTTTCTCCAGGTACGCTGGGTTTCCCCGCATAGTCAAAAAACAATTATTCCAATATTTTCATTTTACTTCATATGCTGAATATGTATTTCTTCTTCTCTCTCTGCTTGTTTTTGCCACTGTTGCACCCAAATTTCCTCAGTCTCATCATCTTATCAGCCCAGACACATAGGGCCTCTTGCAAGATGTACAAAAAAATGTTTTTAAATCATTTGCATGAGTTTTTTAGGAGAAAAAGGATACATTCACCATTTTCTAATCTCTCAGGAATAAACATTTACATAGTCCGTCAGACTGACGTAGGCAGGGCCGGTTCTAGCCCTTTGGTTGCCCTAGGCGAGATTGAGTTTTGCCAACCAAGGACTACATAAAAAAGTAATTGATAAACATTAAATTAAATTTTCTGTTCCAGTTCAATTAAATCATTTGAACATAAATAGAAATGTGATAAACAAAATTTTCCTCTAAATAAAATATATCAGGTATATTTACCCTGATTTCTGACATTGATTAGTGATTAAAGAAAGAATTAACCCTCTACAAACAAAAGTGCTTTTATGAATACCATTACAAAATTAAAAGTTTGAAGTTGTTGTTTTTTTTTTGTTCACATATTCTATGATGAACAGCCATAACTTCATATATTTTGATGATTATTTGTACATCCCTTTTGAATACTCAATGCAGATAATCACTACAAAATATTTTATTTATATTAGTATCTTCTACCCATTCTCAAGCTAATAATATAGCACATAATTCTGCTGCATATATACTGAGAAAAAAATGATGTCAACATTAGGGATGGGGATCGTTAATATTTATTGATATCGATACCTTTATCGATACTCCTTATCGATCCGAGTCTTTATCGATACCACTATCGATACTTTTCTGTTATTTGGTGGAAAGACGATGCAACAAAATTTTTTTAACAGAACTGGTATTGCTTCTATTGCTTAACAAGTGAGCATAACAAAAAGGTTTCTAGCCTTCAATAAACATGGCTAATGTAATAGGCCACTTGGAAATGACATAAAACTAACTAGAATATATTTTCACAATTGTTGGTTAATGTATTGTCTACTGTCACTTTTCATCATGTTTTTAGTGATTAGGAAAATATTTAAAAAATAAATAATTGTATTTTAAATTAAATGTAATTTTTAATAAATGTTGGCATCAGTAGTTTAATTATATATAGAGCAATATACAACTGTATTACTCATGTTTCTCGCCAAAAACAAAATTTCCCGTTTTCTTTACGTTACACTTGAATGCATCATGATAACCTAATTGTCGTTTTACTGAGCCAATCTGAACACATCATCACGCAGCACGTCTGAAACTTTATTTACTTTTCAAGCTAACTAGCTTGTATGCTTCCGATTACAACACGGATTTCACAATTAATATTTTTAACTGACCGGACAAGCTACAAAGTCTGTGTGTGCGCTTACCAGTGGTACTCTGAGTGGATGATTAAGACGGGCCCGACTGTGGCAGCCGCCGGAGGAGGAGGAGTCTTTTCCGTTCAGCCATTCTCGAGTCGCGAGCTAAGTTAAGTGTCAGAATTCACTTGTTTTACTTTTAATATCTGTTTGCTTACAATTTCATTCCAAAACATTGGTGGACATGCTGCAGTGATTGACGTCACGACTTCCAGGTTGGAGGGCGCTTGAAAAGTGATCAGAATCTTTTCCGATTTTCTCTTAAATGTGAAAAAATAAATAAAAAAACGGTGGTATATTTATTTGTTCATATTTTGCTATTTATATATACGTAAGGTTAAGTCAAACTGACGGACGCTTCATAACCGGTTTAATTCGCTTTTTTTTCTAATTCTATGATTAATGGGAAGTAAGCCTAAGGGCGACGCTAGAGGGCGCCCCCAACACATTTGTCGCCCTAGGCAATTGCCTAGCTCGCCTGTAGCAATCGCCGGCCCTGGACGTAGGACTAAGGTTCAATCAGTCAGCTGTTATCAAAAACCTAGTTGTTCACTAAATTCAGTTTCAGTTTATTTCTATAGCTCCAATTCACATCATGTCATCTCAGGTCACTTTATAGAGACAATTTAACTAGACCATCAAGTCAGATTGATTTAAAGTTTTCTATCCAAGGTAAACCAGTTAAATGCATCGACTCGAACGTTGGATATGTTGAATGTTGGATAGAACATTTAATTTTTTCCAGTTTCAGACATGACATGAGGTCACATAACCATTGTTTGTGAGTTGTAGGAGCCGCACCCTTCCACCTGGTTAGAAATGTGCACCTCGCTAACAGTGAACAGAATGCCAGTTCTGCTGTTTAGAGGCCGGTAAAGGCGACCCCTCACCACTAAAACCAAACAGAGCCAGAAGAGGGCTAGGTGTTATCACCACTCCCGCCAACCCGGATATTGTATGAAAAACATCTGTCCAGAAATGACCAAGAGCGGGGCAGGACCAGTACATATGGACCAGTGTGGCTGCAGCAGTTTTGCATTTATCGCAGTAAGGGGTCTCCTGGATAGAAACGGGATAGTTTATATTTGGAGAGGTGGGCTCTATGTACTATTTCAAACTGAATGAGGCAATGGTGCGCACATAGAGATGAGGTATTCACCAGTTTGAGTATAGAGTCCCATGTCTGATCCGGTATGGTCATATTCAAGTCCTCTTCCCATGAGGCTTTAAGTTTAAGTGTGGAGGTCTCTTTCATAGTAAACATTTTATTATAAAGCCATGAAACCAGCCCTTTAGAAGTTGGGTTCAATGATAGGATGGTTTCTAACAGTGTATGCTCTGGCAGAGAGATTGAGCCTGACAAGTGAGACTGAATAAAGTTTCTGGTTTGTAAATATCTAAAAAAAAAATGGGATTTAGGTACCGGTAAACCATATTTTTTGCTAAGTTCCTCAAAGGATGCCAAATTTTTCCCAATGAAACAGTCCTTAAAGTAAGTAAGGACTGTTTCATTGGGAAACAGTCACTGCTTTGTTTTTAAAAATTTTCTTTTTGTTTTTTTTTTGTTTTTTTGTTTGGTTTTTGGTTTTTTTTTTTTTTGTTGTTTAAAATTTTTTTGTTTAAAATTTCGTTTTGGTTGGTTGTTTGGAAAAATTTTTTTTTTTCCATTTTTGGGTAAAAAACCTTTTTTTTTTTTGTGGGGATTTGGTTTTTAAAAAAATTTTCGTGCCTTTGGGTTTTTGGGGGTGGGGACCCCCCCTTTTTTCCCGACCGGGGGCTGGTTTGTTTAACCCCCCCGGGGTTTTTTTTTAAAAAAAAGTGGAAAAAATGGGGGGGGTCTTTGGGGGGTTTTTGGGGTAGGTTTTGTTTTTTTTGGGGGCCCCCGGTGGGGGATGTTTTTTTTTTTTTTTTTGTCTTTTCCCCTGTGGGAATGGGTGGGGGTTTCCCGTTTTTGGGTTTCTGTTTTTATTTTTTTTTTTTTTGGGTTTTTTTTTTAATGTGGGTTTTTTAAAAAAAATTTTTTTTTTTTGCCGGGTTTTTTTTGGGTTTGGGGGGGTTTTTTTTTTTTTCTTGGGGTTTCTTTGGTGTTTTTTGGTTTTTTTTTTTAAAAAAAATGGGATTTTTTTAAAAAAAATTTTTTTGCAAGTTTGGGTTTTTTTTTTTAAAAAAAATTTTTTTTTGGTGGTGTTTTTGGGGGCCCGGGGTTGGGGGTTTTTTTTGGTTTTTAAAAAAATTTTTTTGGTTGGGGGTTGGGGGGTTTTGTTTTTTTTGGGTATTTTGGGTTTTTTTTTTTGGGTTTTGGGTTTTGGGGTTGGGCCCCCGGGTTGTTCCATTTTTTTTAAAATTTTTGGCCCCCCTTTTTTTTTGGGGTTTGTTGGGGAAATGTAAAAAATTGGGGGTTTTTTTGGGGTTTTTTTTTTTTGGTTGTTTTTTTTGGGGGTTTTTTTGGGGGGAAAAAAATGAAAAATTTTTTTTGTCAAAAAAAATATTGGAAAAAATGAAAATTAAAAATTTTAAAAATTTTTAAAAAAAAATTTTTTTATTTTTTTAAAATAAAAAAAAAAAGGGGTTATTTTTAATTTTTTTTTAAAAAAAAAAAAATTTCCCTTTTAAAAAAAAATTTTTTTTTATTTAAAAGGTAAATTTTTTTTCAATTTAAAAAAAAAAAAATTAAAGAATTAACCCTAAAAAATTAAAGATTAATTAAAAAAAAATTTTTAATTAAAAAAAAAAAATTTTAAAAAAATAATTTTTTAAATTTTTTTAAAAAAAATTTTTTAAAAATTTACTAAAAATTAATTTAAAAAAAATTTTATTAAAAAAAAAAAAAAATTTTTAAAAAAATTAATTTTAAAATTTAATAAAATTTCGAAATGCCAAATTCACTTTATAAAGGTGAATTCGGAAGAGCCTAAAGATTTAACAGGTCATAAGGAAGGGGTCCCCAATCGGGTACTGTCTTTTATTTATTACTAAATTTTTTAAAGGGGCCCAAAATTTTGTGCAAAAATACCCCCAAATGAGGAATAAAAACCCAAAATTGATGGATGAAAAAATGTGCATTCCGGAATGGCCCTTTGGGGTTTTTTTGGGTTTTTTTTGTTTAAATCTTTCCCAACTTCCCCTGTCGATGGTTCCTTGTTCTTCATGTGCTCCCCCTTTTAAAAAATTTAGGGTCAAGGGGGTTTTAAAGGGAAAAAAAAATTTTTTTTTTTTTTTAGGGCCAAAAAACCCCACGGAATTTGGGGGGAGATTTTTTAAAAAAAAGGGGCCCCCCCCCCCCCCCCCCTTTTTTTTTTTTTTAAAAAAAGTTAAAAAATAAAATTTTTTCCCTTTTTTAAAACTTTTTGATTTTTAAAAAAATGTTATTCTCCTAAAATTGGGTTTGGTTTTAAAGGAGTTTTTATTTTTTGGGGGCAAACTGATCGGGCTGTATCTAAGGAGGTTTGACATTTTCACTTGCCAATAACGTACATTTATAACATAATTTTTAGTGGTTGTAGAAGTAAAAAAAACCAGATCTGGGGAAATGGAATTCTAGCAGCACTCCTCATTATTCTTACATTTTTTTCCGTTGTCCTTTTTTTTCACTAAATGGTTCGGCATTAGATATTTTTATTTGTTTACCAAGCTTTTCCCGTCTGCCCCCCAAACAATCTCCATCAACGCATTAGTGTTGTAGAAGCTTTTATGCAAGTGCCTTTTTTTTTGGGAGTTTTTTTAAGACATTTTGGAGTTTTTTTCGGCCTAGTGTTCTTTTTTTGGCGTAGGCTGGCAGGGAAAAAAGGGGGGAGAGAGAGGGAGGAAAGCGGCCAAAGGGTTCGAACCCAGGTCATCCATGCGAGGCAAGGAATCTTTCTGTACATGGGTTTTGTGCGCTAAACACTGGGCAACCAAAGCACGCCCTTATGCAACAAACTTTTAAACAATTTTCCCAACATTTATGGATAACAGCAAAGTTGCTCTTTTGTAGTTTTTATTATTTACACCTATAAACAGAAAAAGTCAGCAGCCTTTTAAAATGTTCTGTAGTATGGTATAAATCAAGATTCTCCAGAACATATCTCCAATGCCTGCTATTTTCTGTAACACAAGTTGTGCTACCCACAGTAATTGCTGATAAAAAGTCTAAAGACTGTTTTAGAATTTCAATATTTCTTTATGCTATTACTAGTTTTAAATCTGTGGTAAACCATTGTTTTACAGCAACTCCTCTCTCACATATACAATATTGCATCTTCTAATATGTTTCCTTAAAGACTGTTTAGGACAGGAAGCTACAAAAAGTTAAATGACCATAAACTCAATGTAAACCCCTAGCTATTATTATTTTATTTATTTGTTTATTTATTTAAATGTTTGTTTCCCTTGTTTTATTTTTATTTATTTTTTACATTCTATGTCTCTTTTTTTTTAAAGTTATAATGTCACCAACTGCTGTGTATCTTTGTTTGATGTTTGAATTACTCTGTATTGTTACACGGAATTGCCAATAAAGCAAAAAAAAACATGATAGACGCAGCTGTTCTCGTGAGTCCTTTTGTATAACAATGACCTCGTATGTGATTGGAGGAGCTATACTCAGAAGAACTTTATCTCCAGTTCCTTTGTTTGGATTTTGCTGGTACGTGATCATGGCTGGACGGCGTCCCCCGTTCAACTCGCCTTCAACTCCTCTTGGACGCGATGCGACTCTGCAGTCGAACAACTGTGCGGGAGAGACAAACTCAAAGAAGAGAAGCTAGCGGTAAATATATGTTCGATTACTGCAGGAAGCAGTACGCCGTCTTCACAACTCGGAGACAAATTGCAGGCGCTATGAACCGGAGCAAGGGTAAGAGTTAAAGAATATGCTTTCATTCTGCGGTAAAACGAAATAGATACGGATGGATACCGATCATAACTGTGTATTTTGTTTTCACAGACTAATCTCGCCTCATAATGAGGCGGTGACCTCCTATTATTCATACCACTCTCATTTAATTGTTTTCCAGCTGCCTGTAAGACGTATTATGAGACGGTAAGCAGTAGCTTCAGATATACGCAGCCACAGAACACGTGCGCGGAAGCTGCCAAGCATTCAGAAAAGAAAGAGAGTAAGACTTTATTTGGTGACTATTTTTCAGGTGCATTGATAGATGTGTTGTGTCCATACGCAGTGCATCCCATCGCATAGTGCTGATTCATTGTTTTTTTTTTTTTTTACAGCTGCTGGACTCGAGGCAGAGTGTGCTAGCTCATGAGGAAGTGGAACTCTGGAAGTCCGCCACCGTCGACCTCATGTCTGACGAAGAAGATGGCGTCGTTGGCGGATGGATTGTACGGCCGCCGTCATTTCGTAGGCCGGATCTCTCTGAACTCTGTGTTAAGCTGCAGTCCCGGTTAGAAGCGATGCCGAAGTACAGAGCCACGCACAGTAGGCGTCTGCACATCGGACCTGCCTCGGAGGGAATGCTGCCTGTTACCTCCGTTTGCCTCCTCCAACCCCGAGGAGGCAAACGGACAGTTCACAGAGTTGTAATTTTTGGATAGGCATGTGTGGGCAGATCCTCGCGTTGTATATAGTTGTGTGTGTTTTAATAAAACTCTTTCTTTGCATAAACAGCTTCCTGGCAAATGTTCATTTCCTGTATAAATTCATTCATGTCCTTGATGGTAGCCTAATAATTGTGTAGTAGTGTAGGATAACATAAATACACAGCATATCAATAAATAAATATATAAATGAATAAATATATGAATAAATAAATATATATTAATATATATATATATATATATATATATATATATATATATATATATATATATATATATATATATATATATATATATATATATATGTAAATATATATATATGCCAACCAATCACGAGCGATTTTACTTGTTTAAAAAGAAGTGGTTCCGTCCAATACTCAAGCCTTGTGTGGCCACGTGTGGTTTTGCTGCCAATCGCGAGCGATTTTACTTGTTTGAGAATAGTGGTTTCAGCCAATACTGAGAAGGTTATTCAAGCGAGACCTGACCAGCCACGCGGGTTCGCTGCATTCATATGCTAATTAGGGCCATTAGTACAGCTGATCGCTCTCGACATATGTCAGAGTCCGTTTCCGACAATTTGTGGCACTGACAAACGGCGACAAGCGCGGGTTGCAAATTGTCGGAAACTGACGAAAATCAGGGAGATCTGCGGGAGTTTACGGGGACGAAAATCTCACTTTTTCATGCAGTGACTGTTCCTTTGTTTATTATCCAAATGAAACAAACTACTAAATTGGCTTGAAATTGCTCGGTAATTAATTGCAGCTAATAAGAGGAGCAGAAAAATCTTTCCCGTTGATCAGATCAGTGTACTGTTATATGAACATTGTGCAAGATTTCTTCCGAGGATCAGAGTTATTGGCCTATAACAGAAACATTTCATTCATTTTAGTTTATATAGTTTTTGACACAAAAATCAGTATCACAGTTATTTAACAATAGAGTATTAAGAAAAAAAGAGACTCTATTTTTGATATATACTGTTTTATTTTACCTGTATTAATGTTTCTGATTCTATACATAATCTAGAATTTATAATATTTTTCATAGTTAATCCAGAGATGATAAAGTAAAAGCGGACAAGACTGTTTAAAGACGTAACTGGTTCAGATATGTTGTTCATTTGTTAAATCTAAAATGGTGTCTGTCATAGCAAGACATACATAGAGCATGAAATGCCCATGCATTGCATGGAGGCATCTATTATCATTCTGTGGACAAAACAGACTCCTTATAATATTCTAATGCAGCCCCAACCGTAGGACGCAAACCCACAATATAAGAATCAAAACAACCCGGCTCGGGTGTCCAAGGTGTGCAATAATTTTCACAAGCAATTAGTTACCATGGCAACTTGATTCGCAAAAATACTCAGATAAGCCCATATGGCCTCAATAACAATGCAATGCTTCACCCCCTTTATTTCTCATTCAGTCTGAACATCAACAAGTTGCCTTCAACACATTCAGATGGCTAAATTAGTTTTGAGACATGTGAGCGCCTGATTGGAAATTTGCATAAACCGACAAATAAGCAAGTGAACCAAGGGATGAGGTAGTGTGTAGTGTTAAGGAAGAAAATATTCTAAAATAGTTAACTTTGGAAAAAGTTTGGCTGTCTCTCTTCCTCTGATCCCAGGCCCTTCCGGCGAGCTGCGTGTGGCCACAAGGAAACCAGCAATGCGTGTTGACGTCACAGAATTACAGAGTTTAATCCAATATAAGACAATGCATGAACTTAGAAGTAAGACAATGCACAAACTTACACCAGAAACTGCAGAACAACGGAGACATACATTCATTTACCTGACATAAATGGAGAGAAGGAAAGAAAGCAAAGACGTACAAAGACATCTTTGGAGAGTTGCAAGAGCAAATCTGATATGTTACTTCTGTGTAGAAAGTTTTATAATGTAGGTGTGTTTTTCCCTTTAGTATATTCAGATAAGGCGTCCCTCCGCTTGACCAATTGGAAGCTACCTTGGACACTCAGAAAAACTTAGAACTTCCCCTAATTTACGGCCTGGCCTCCAGGAATTCTAAGGTCATCTGGCTAAGGAAAACATAAGACAAGATTTCACAGATAGCTGTGGAATGCAGGGCCTCTCCTACCATAAATTCTCAGGAACAAACTTAAATTCAGTAATTTTGCTCTTCTGCACTATCCACCCTAAAAGATTGAATCCTGCCTTAAACCAAAAATAACACATAGAATCAACAGAACATGAGATACAATTCCTTTTTCTCACCTATGAAAC
Source organism: Cyprinodon tularosa (assembly GCF_016077235.1). NCBI lineage: Eukaryota > Metazoa > Chordata > Actinopteri > Cyprinodontiformes > Cyprinodontidae > Cyprinodon > Cyprinodon tularosa. The sequence goes on from NW_024038678.1 coordinate 1,056,518, forward strand.
ATAATATTCAACCTAAGTATACAAGCTAACACATTTTCTAATACCCCATTTAGCATAGATCCTGAGCAATTTTCTAATACTAAACAAAACATTTTCATTCAAACAATTTCCATTTGATTCTGATATTGTCACAGATAGTACAATTTTCAAATACATTCATCTTCTACTAAACTAGTTAATTCTAAAATTAGATAATACAATTTCCATTTAAAAAACATGCTATTAGTACTTAGAAAAATGTCTTAAAAACTAAATGTTAGTGTTTTAACATTCTACCTTGTATTCAGTTTTACACCATCCCAGATGTTAGTTCTGGAAGACTTTTGATCTTCTGTAAACCAAGCAGACCTCTCTCCTCGAGGCTCTCTCCAAGCAGACCTCCCCCCCCCCACCCCACACACACACACACACAGGAGATACTCATTTTATGGCCTCCTGTACTTTGAATACTTACCCATCAATAGTTTAGTTTTAAATCATTAACACGAACTTGTTCAAAATTAAGAAATATGTTCAAAATGAGGGTGTTCAACATACCTTTTACACATGCCATAAGATTAACTGTATTAAAAACTAAAAATAATCATTTTCTTTAACAGTAGCCAGATATTGAATTGTAGATATAATTTATGTGATTTCTGCTACCAATAAAGTGTATACAACTTCTCTATGCTAAAATCCTGAATCTTGCTGGTGAAGATTCTAAGTCATCCGGGTCATAGTCATTCCAAAAAAGTAAAAAAAAAAAAAAACAATCCACCGGACTTTGTTTACAAGTTTGAAAAGGTTCAGATTCCCACTCACAAAACTTTTTTTTTAATTGAATTGAATTCCTGGATGGGGAGTGAAACATCTTTAAACTTGGAACCAAAGTCTAGTGGATTGTTTTTTTTTTTTACTTTTTTGGAATAAAATCCTGATTCTTTTTTGAGACAAGGCAAGGCAAGGCAATTTTATTTGTATAGCACAATTCAATATGTGGACAAATCAAAGTGGTTTACATGAATTAGACAATAAAATAGAAGAAAACAAAAACATTTGTAAAACAAATTAAACAATTTGACCAAAAAAAAAAACTGAATAAAAGAAAAAAGAAAAGCACACAAACAGGAAAAAAAAACCCACTAGGATAAATTAAAGACAAAATCTGTCCCTTTTTATACTGGCTACACTTATCTATAATAGTTAACGAAAAGTTAGAAGTCACAGGATGCATTAAGATGTAGGTTTGTCCTACTAGTTTAGTTATACTGTACTTGTAAAACCAAAAGATGAACCCTCACTGCCTGCAGGATGCTGCCCCATAATTACAACTCATATCAGCATGATCTATACGTTTTGATTATAACCTTAGCCTTCAGTTTGGATTGTCACCCTACTCTTACTTTTTGTGGATAGATAAGCTGTAAGACATTTTTTACATCTCCAAAACAGACATGACTTGTTTTTGTAAAGTAACATTTTACAGTTTTATCTTGGATTATACGTGTAAAATATAAATTAACAGTTTATTCTTAGATATCTTTTTATGTTTATGCTCATTGTTCTAAGACGTCGTAGCTGCTCTCCTATAATGGTTTGTGATAAAAATCGACATCTATTTGGTCAAAATTATTTGTTAGGGCTGCAGCTCACTGTGACCTACATTAACGCAACTTGAATGATCACAACGCAACAACTCGGTCTTTGTTTTCCACCTTATGATTAATTATTTGCATACTCTCATAAATCCCTTGTGATTATCAAGTGCTGGCTGAAAAAGAAAGTAAAACATTTTATTTTGCTGTATTCTTCTCTTCACAGTAATGAGTAGGTAGCCTTTACATGTGAAATTCAAGATAAATAATTGTCTTAGAAGAACAAACTAGGCATGAAAGGACCCTTAAGTACTGACAAACAAAGATGTCTCTACAGTTCTGTGCAGGCAAGCAAATGGAATATGACAATACAACTGAAGCCAAAAGTAGGACACAAAATGAAATTGAAAAACTAGTTTCCTTTCACATTATTAGATCTTATTTTGGTAAGCTGAACTTGCTAAAAAAAAAACAAAAACAAAAAAAAACGTGTCAATGTGTTTTATCTGCTTTTGTTTTTACAAAGGTATGTACAGTATGATGCACCAATCAAACCACCAGCAGCTTGACTAAGACCAGTTTACCTTACTGTAAACAGCTCTGACCAAATGAATATTGAAAATGTACTTATTTTTTTTCCATATAGTCATAACCAATACAATGACATCAATAATTGTAGATTTTTCTGTAATAATAGCATCCATCAACAACAGGACATTTAGTGTTTTTCTTTATTTTCATAAAAACACAGTCAAGGCTGAAGACATTTTTACTATTGGATATCAATAATCTCAGCAAATACAAAAGCAATTTTTAAATCATAATTGTATTAATTAATGGAAGTGCTTTCCAAATGAACCTTGTCAAAAAAGTAATTACTTAAAAAAATAAAAATGGGTCCACGGCAACAACATCTTTCACACAGGGGTTAATAATTGGAAGCATCAGGAATGGCCTCGGTTATAAAATCGCTTTTAGGTCTGTGTGCAAGCTGGAATGACCTATAGTGGCTACCCCTGCAATAGGGAGCAGGTGAAAGGAGTCACTCGTTTCAGTCATGGAGTTGTTCAGAGTATAAACAGCATGCTTAAGATCAGACTTTGGCGAGACCAATCCAACACACACAATTGAGTTTTTTTTTTTATATAAGTAAGAGATAGCCTTTCTACTGGGATCGCTGTCTTGCTGCAGATCCAAAATGTACTTGGCTTTGGGGACAGAAAATCAGCCCTGAAGCCTGACAATGCCTCATCATGTTAGCCTGATGTTAATGTCTGTGTTGGTTTTAGGGAAGATGTAAAATAACACAGATCTTGCAAACTTTTCAGGTCACTGACCAAAAGGACAATTTGAAAGAGAACCTTTTTGTGATCAAATGGTGAAATTTATGTTTGTCTTCTTTATCTTTTGGAAATTTGGGCAGTTTTAAGAACTGTTATCTGTTAAACGTACCCAAGCTAGAAGCTTATTTGTTTGATTTTTTTTTTTTTTTTTACATATATTAATCAAAAAAAGGGAGTTACAATGAAATAAGTTATAGCTTTAGGTGAAATAAATATTTTCCCTTTCACTGCCACAATAAAGCTGGTTTTATTGAGGATCTGCATACAGTGTGAGGTTTATGCCACTAGATGTTCCTACATGTTTAAGATGAACAAATTTGATAAAATATTATGTTTTGGCTAAATAACTTTCAAGATGTTTTATAGATGTAACATCATTGGGTAAAACAAGGTGCATGACTAAGCTGTTCTGACCCCTTTTCCTGGAACTGGACTAATTCAACTTTAAGGATGTTATTTAATACTGTGTTTTAACTGTGAAAAGCAGCTTAAAATGATCATTATAACATAAATATTTGGATATTTATGAGATATTTACAGTTGTGCTAGAAAGTTAACATACCCTTCCTTTAAAGACAGAGAAAAAAAATCTATGTTATGTCAACAGCTCTGCTGTACCTGCATAATGTCTGTATTTTTCATTAGAAATCATGTTGAGAAAAAAAATCTAAAACAGAAAGAAGCAACTTCAGACTAAAGTTCAGAGAATATATATATTTATTTGAATTGGCCAAAAAATGTTGGAAATGTAAAAATAGTTTTTGGCAAACACAATAAAGCATTCTTGTAGTAAATATGTTAGTCCATTTGTTGGTGAGAATGATCGGAAAGACTTTTTCTGAGTATTAGATCCAGCTTTACTTATTAACTTTTAAAATCATACATCATCACTTCCTGGAATAAAGCTGTGGATTTTCAGTTTTTCTTCTTTTTCTCGAAAGACCATTGAGCCATACGGTTGTTGATAGGTTCCTTGATGTATTTATCTGACTTCAAATATGCAGAAATCCTGTCCAGAGCCTAAAGAATACAAAACAAACAAATATGACTTTTTGGTCAAATGCATTTAGGCCTAGCAAGAGATTTGCATTTAGTCATATTTGCTGAAAGTCTTATCATTTTTTATACTACCACCGGAAAGTTGGAATAAAGACATTTATGAAAACAAGATATAAGCCTACTCTTTTTGTTTGTTATTTTTGCTCTGGTGCAACAGATAACTCTTACTATGGGGAAAACTTGAAAGGATGATGAAAAAGGTGGTGGACAATTCATGGTAAATTTTAGAAAGCAGATTTTTCTTACCTCGAAACGGTCCAAGAAGGCTTTGAGATTCTTGAAGTTGTCCAAGCAAGGAGGGTGAAACATCCTTTGCATGTCCAGCATTTCGTACATGATGAAGTCTGCATATGTCAGCTGGTTTAAAAAGAAATATAAACCTATTTAAATATCCAATCAATTCTAAAGTAGATGGTTGTTATGTTTATTCATTTGATGTAAATTTTATAATCCAGCCTATGAGCAAAGTCATCAAATATGACATTGTAATATTACAGTATGGTAGAATATCACAATGTCAGTTTCTGTGACAATTAGCCCACATTTGGATAATCATAATCCATCATCAGTCCGTTTTAATATACAAGGATTTTTCAAGATAATGTAATTTTATAAAAAAAAAAAGAAAAATGACATGAAACCTTAAATGAAGCACATACATTCTTGATAATGACTTTTAAAAATGTTCAAAAGATAAGTTACCTTGTCACCAGCAAACCACTTCCTCTGTCCCAGGAAGTCAGAGAACAGCTTCAGTGCATCTGGCAGTGCCTTCAGGTAATCTGGCTTTAGACCTTTCTGATTTCAAAATTTCAGAGATGTAGAATTGGTGTTAAGGTATACTAAAACGTATCAAGTTAGACTGAATATTTTACAGTTATATAGTAATAAACATACAAGGTCAACGTAGCACATCCTGACAAAGCTGGCTCTAAGATCAAGGCACTGCTGCTCCAACATGTCCACTCGGATTTTCTGCTCCTCAGTCTCTCCACCTGTTTTAGGAAAGGTTTTAAAAAAGGATTAAGAATATTTATTTTTAGCAGGGACTATGACTTAACATTTTACAATTATGCTATTGATTTTATTCATAAGTGTTTTAAAGTGATGTTTACTTTTTCATTTTGATTTTACCCTTCTATGATGATTTTACCTGTAACACTATGAGATTTTTTCTTAAAATGTAAAGTGCATTACAAATAAAATGTATTATTATTAAAGGTTACAGAAAAAAAGACTCAACACCTACAGCTTGAAAGTTTTATTTTTTTGTTTGATTTTTTTTATGGAAATCTTTGTCACAATGAGTTATGTATGTAGAGGATGAACTACTTTAAACCATACTTGAACAAGATAAGCGATACTCACACAAGTTATTCTTTCGTGCAATGTATCTCAGGATTGCCATGCTCTGTGTCACCTTCTTGTCTCCATCAATCAGGTAGGGCAGCTGTGGAGGGATGTAAATATCATGCCATTGATTGTAAACACAGAAAAAATTTAAACCTGCCTTAGTACATAGGTAAGATAACAAGCAATATTTTCTTACATTGGGGAAGTCTAGCCCAAGCTTAAATTTTTCATTAAGCCAGCTACTTTTGTCAAAGTCAGGGGCTGTTAGAGAAGAATAGGAGTTGAATCAACAAAGTTAAAGTGGCATAAAACATGACATGGATTGTTTGTAATGGTTATTATTTACCGTCACCGACGGCATAAAGTTTCTCCTGGTAGTTGGACTTGGTGTACTCCAGCATTAGGCGGATGTGTCCAGCAAACTGTAGAGGTAAAGAGATAACGGAGAAGGGATTTAAAGATTCTGCAAGTTTGGAAATTCTTCATGAATAGAATCAAAGGACATACTAATACTAACATTTAGGTAATAATGACACATACATCAAGCTATACAAACCAAAATCAAGTTGGATATCTTATATCTAGCTAAAATCCTCTGACTACTTATACTACTTATATTTAAAGTTTACTCTTAAAAATAAGACGTATTTTCATTAAATAAAATAAATTAATCTTTCTGCAAGCTTTTAAAGCTACTGAATCATATTTTACTGAATAAGACTTAAATAATTTACCACAGTTTTGAAAAATGCACTGTCACGGCTGAGATCCTGTCTATCAGGAAGATATAAGCACATTAGTTTTAAAACAATCTCTCTTACTGTAGACCCATGCAGGGCTGGATTTGGTCTCTCAAGGATCTGTGCTCACCTCATTGTTTTTTTTCCTCGACAGTACCAGTTACATTTGCAGCTATATCTTCCAGTGACCGTAGGAAGGTGCGTTTTTTGTAAAAATGGAAGCCTATCTGCACTTATCTAATAATTACACGTCAGGGATTGTAGTAGGAACTTCCTTCAAGAATCAAACTTTAGGTTCTTGGAGCAATTATGTTATTATGTTATCCGCCTATGTGTTTAAGTGTTGTGCACATAACCTGTACGAGTGTCACATTTGCAGTTTAAGTGATCTGCATATATATATATATATACACTATATTGCCAAAAGTATTTGCTCACCCATCCAAATTATTGGAATCAGGTGTTCCAATCACTTCCATGGCCACAGGTGTATAAATTCAAGCACCTAGGCATGCAGACTGTTTTTACAAACATTTGTGAAAGAATGGGTCGCTCTCAGGAGCTCAGTGAATTCCAGCGTGGAACTGTGATAGGATGCCACCTGTGCAACAAATCCAGTCGTGAAATTTCCTCGCTCCTAAATATTCCACAGTCAACTGTCAGCTGTATTATAAGAAAATGGAAGTGTTTGGGAACGACAGCAACTCAGCCACGAAGTGGTAGGCCACGTAAACTGACGGAGCGGGGTCAGCGGATGCTGACGCGCATAGTGCGAAGAGGTCGCCAACTTTCTGCAGAGTCAATCACTACAGACCTCCAAACTTCATGTGGCCTTCAGATTAGCTCAAGAACAGTGCGCAGAGAGCTTCATGGAATGGGTTTCCATGGTCGAGCAGCTGCATCCAAGCCATACATCACCAAGTGCAATGCAAAGCGTCGGATGCGGTGGTGTAAAGCACGCCGCCACTGGACTCTAGAGCAGTGGAGACGCGTTCTCTGGAGTGACGAATCGCGCTTCTCCATCTGGCAATCTGATGGACGGGTCTGGGTTTGGCGGTTGCCAGGAGAACGGTACTTGTCTGACTGCATTGTGCCAAGTGTAAAGTTTGTTGGAGGGGGGATTATGGTGTGGGGTTGTTTTTCAGGAGCTGGGCTTGGCCCCTTAGTTCCAGTGAAAGGAACTCTGAATGCTTCAGCATACCAAGACATTTTGGACAATTCCATGCTCCCAACTTTGTGGGAACAGTTTGGAGCTGGCCCCTTCCTCTTCCAACATGACTGTGCACCAGTGCACAAAGCAAGGTCCATAAAGACATGGATGACAGAGTCTGGTGTGGATGAACTTGACTGGCCTGCACAGAGTCCTGACCTCAACCCGATAGAACACCTTTGGGATGAATTAGAGCGGAGACTGAGAGCCAGGCCTTCTCGTCCAACATCAGTGTGCGACCTCACAAATGCGCTTCTGGAAGAATGGTCAAAAATTCCCATAAACACACTCCTAAACCTTGTGGACAGCCTTCCCAGAAGAGTTGAAGCTGTTCTAGCTGCAAAGGGTGGACCGACGTCATATTGAACCCTATGGATTAGGAACGGGATGTCACTTAAGCTCATATGTGAGTCAAGGCAGGTGAGCAAATACTTTTGGCAATATAGTGTATATATATACATATATATATATATATATATATATATATATATATATATATATATATATATATATATATACATGTATGTTTAAAATAGCTTTAAATCTAAAACAAAAGTAAAGAAAGACAACAAAAAAGTAAAACAACCACTTACCCCACGGACGTCCCAGTAGGCGAGTAGCATGGTCATCTTGAAATCTTTTTTATTTGAGTGAGGGTTGCTCAGAATGAAGCTGCTGCTGGTGCAGTGAAGGACAAAATCAAAGCCTTTTATATCCTTTGATCCGGCAGCAGAGATAGGTGTGAGGGGTGGTTACCCATTTACAGCTGTGTATGTATATAGTAAAAGAGATTACATTTGAAAAAGTGCTGACTCATCCGATGATTTGCTTAAACTGCCTGAACAAGAGATGCCTAGATGAAAACAAAGAACTGCAATGGTCCCTCGACTGGTTTACATATACAAAACACATCTTAGTTTTTGTTAAGTGGTTCCATAGTCTTAAAAATGCTGTTTAAAAAAATAAAACAAACACTAAAATAACACATCCTAGATCTGAATAATGAAATATCCTCACCGAATATTTTATTCTGTACAAAGTTTAATATGTTGAAAACAAAATTACAGAAAAATCAGGAATTGAAATCAAATTTATTAACCAATGTATACAGTAAAAGAGATTACATTTGAAAAAGTGCTGACTCATCCAATGACTTGCCTTAACTACCTGAACAAGAGACATCTACATGTAAACAAAGAACTGCAATGGTCACTTGAATGGTTTTCATATACAAAAGACATTTTATTTTTTGCTTAGTGGTTTCAAAGTCTAAAATACAGTAAAATATATATCTAAAATAAAGGGAACACTCATATAACACATTCTAGATCTGAATAAATGAAAGTTCCTCAGTGAATACTTTGTTCTGTAACCTCCATATATCCTGTATGATGTCCCTACAATGCCTGGGTATGCTCCTGATGAGGTGGTGGATGGTCTTCTGAAGGATCTCCTTCCAGACCTGGACTTAACTATCTGCCAACTCCTGGACAGTCGTTGCAAGGATTAGAGGATCGAAACATGATTTCCCAGATGTGGTCAATTGGATTCAGGTCTGAGGAACCTGCAGGCCAGTCAAAAGCTTCATTGCATTCCATCTTGCAGGAACTGCTGACACAATCCAGCCACATGAGGTGGAACCCAGAGCCAACTGGACTAACATATGGCCTCACAAGTGGTCCAAGGATCTCCTCTCAGTACCTAATGGCAGTCATGCAAACTCTGGAGAGCACATGGAGGGCTGTTTTGCCCTCCAAAGAAATGGCACCCCACACGATTACTGATCCACTGCCAAACCGTTCATTCTTTCTACAGACTCTGTTACATCTGTCACATGTGCTCAGTGTGAACCTCTTTTTATGTAAATAGCTTGTAGCACTTTAAAGGGGCCTTTGCACTTTATTAAAAATCAGCTTGCTTAGCACTAGGACACTTTATTTAGCATTGCACTTTAAGCATAGATTTGCACATAAAGAACAGTTTGCACACAAGGTTTTTAAAATATTTATTGAATATTTATTGGGTATTTTAATAGTTAGCATGTAGCCTTTTGTTCCAGGCTCTCCACAGTTGCTCTCCATTAGCAATTGGGGTGGTTGTCCGTGAAAAAGAGAATTGATGTTTAGAGCAAGCAAGCGTTACTGTTTAGAAACTTCAGCAAATGTGAGTGTAAAGTCTGTTAGAAGTGAGTGCGAAAGAAATGTTGTGGTGCTGAGAAAGTGACTTACTTGTCTTTTCTGTGTCCTCTCCAGGGTGTTTGGACAAATGCTTCCCCAGGGGTCCAGACACCATTTAAAGGTTTTGGGAGAGACCATGGAAAATATAGGGGGAACTGTGCACACATTTTGTGGGATTTATATAGTGTTTGGGTGCAAGTTAAATCAGAAAATGTTTATAAAAAAATAACCTTAAGTGTGTGTTTGTAGATATTTGATTTAAATCTGTGTTTGTAGATGGAAGTGAGGAGTAAATTTTCATGTAAATCGTTCAGTCCATTAGCTGTGTCTATTTAAGCCAGAGATTGTGTGTTTGATGGAGAGTGAATGCTGTGGAGCCAAATAAACCTGCTGATGCCTCAACTTCACTCTGCCTGATAAGTCCATTTTCTCACTGAAAATCCAGCCGAGAGGTTGCCTGCTTACAAACAGATAAACATAATGCAAGTAAAAAAGCAGTGAAGGTAAGCAGTGTAGCAAGAGTGAGGCTTAGACACCGGGTGCTCAGGTGCCCTTTACCAAAACATCATAATCTGTCTGAAAAAGACAAATATTTCATAAAAGGGTTAAGTAAAAGTGGGACAATCAGTCAAACCACAACCTAAGCACAAAATTTGATGATGTCAATGACAAGATAAGAATTTGAAAAAACAACCAATCTCCTGATTACTCAGCATATTCTTAACTAACAAGAGAGATATGAGGATTTTATGGGCTTGCAAAATGACTCAGCAGAGTTTAGAAATTATGCTGAGTCACAGTTTGCTGACCTAATCTTATCATAATAAAATTGAACATTGTCTTTGCAAAGTATATCAAAAAAAGCCATCAGGTAAGCTTAACTAATAAAAGGCTTCTACAAACATAGTTACCAGTTGAAGTTTGGTCTTAATGTTGCTTTGTCTTGCTGATTTCTGAAAATAGAAATCCATCCCATGCCAATTGCTGTCAACCATCAGAAACTTTTAAGCGCTTTATTCCAAATAACAATTAACAGTGGGTGATTACAGCAATCACTGTAATATAACAGCTGACTGGATCACCCACCTATAGTGGGCCAGGGATGTAAACACCCTGCAAAAACATGTAATACCAGCTAATTCAAAAAGGAAGCACAAAAATTGGTCCAGGAAACACAAAAATATACATATAAAAAGCAGATTGACACTATAATATATATTATATTATAGTAATATATAGTAAATATATATATACAGTATACATATATATTTACTGTTTGAAATGTATTGAGGTACATCTCCATAAACACATTAAAACAGCATAATCAAAGGTCAAAACTATTGGCACATTGAGTCATAAAGATAGTTTAATATTTTACTACTAAAGTGTAGTATCAGTGTACTCTTCAAGCAAATATTGACATGTCCTGGTGCAACCTTATGAATCATTGTACGCATATACAAAAAAGTATTGCAGGTAACTAACGTTAAAGATCTTAATTTTTCGCAATACAACATGCCTGAAACTGACAATGATATAACCTGTTTCTGTTTTTCAGTAACAGCTCTAAATCTAATTATTTTTGCCTAATTTTTATTTTTGCATAATAGCTCATCTTATGAGTCGTTGCACAATGGATTCTCTTTGTGTTTGCTGAGTATTGTTGGAGAATTTTACTTTTGGAGTAGTAATTGTTTATTGTATTTAATAGTAATTATAAACAGAAGTTACAGTGTTTGGGATTTAAGGGTATGCATTAGAGATTGTGATGCTTTTTAGGATCAAAGCTGATATTGATTATTGTAATATACGTCTAACCCCACATATCCCTGATATGCTCTTCCAAAATATTGTGCCACATTTCTTTAGGCCAATATTTCTTCTCAGGCTCCATTTACATGACAGAAATAAAACAATGATAACAGGGGGTACACAACTCTCATGTTTAAATAAAAAACATTTATTTCACCCAATTATTAGCTTAACATTAGATATATTAAATGAGTTTTCAGCTCCTGGTGGGTATCGCTCCTAAGTGTGGGCTTTCCTTATCAAGAAGTTTTGGCTCTCCACAAAAGAGCTGCCACTACGGGTGGTGAGAAGAAAGTTGGCATCTTATTTTGTTGTGTTTCCCGATCTTTAAAGTGGTGAAACTGGTGGCTGTCTGCCTCCAGCCCTCAACCATCAGTATTCATTCCACATTTCAAGTCTCCTGGTTCAAACCAGTCAGGACTTCCAAGATTTGATCCGTCCTTCAGACCCCCTCCACCCAGGTGACTCATCGATGGTGACCCAGTCTATTTTGTTGGGTATATCCAACAATAAACCGACTCTGGTTATTCTTCCTGATCATCCTGCCTGTCTCTGCCACTCCGGTTCTGACCCAGTGCTTAATTCTTTGACTATCGATTTCATGCCAGTCCCATGAGTAAAATCATCTGAACTGCTTGGATATGATTCTGGATCACATTCTGCTTATCCAGTGATGCAACAAGCCAACAGGAGCCATCACTCTCCTTCCTAGCCTGTCCCAGTATATTGAGAAGGTTATTAACCAAAGTTTCAGTGACTGTAACACCTCCCAAAGTATTTTTCTGTTCACTTACCTGTAGTGTTCACTTCCAGTGGTTCCTGTTTCAGATGCTACTAATGCATGCTTGACCTGCGTTAGTTTACATTACAATAAATAGTTTTTAACTATCTGTCTTGTCATGCTGAATGCTGGGTCCTCTCTTTCTGTTTGTTACATGAACAATTTAGTTACATTTTAGTTTAACATTTAAACTCAGCATATTACTATGACATTGCTTCATGTATTTCTACCCATTTATTTTTTTTTCTACACAACAATAAAAAAAACTAATTGAGTGAATGAGTTTTCAGTTGCAGGTTTGCAGAAACCTACATTGGGTGTTTATGTGTTGAATTGGCTACTACATTCAACAGCTATTACTAACTGAAAAATGTAATGCTTGACTTTGCAGGAAACCATCAAGAAGAAAATATAAATATTTTGGTGTGCAGTGTAGTCTGTCTAAAAGAAGGAGCCAAAAAACAAGATTAAACCCCAAAATATCCAGAAAAGTAGCAAAGTTAATGTTCCTAAACTGGGCAGCAGATGTATTCAATTTATACATTTTAGTGTGAATTTAAGTTTATTAGTTTTAATCCTTTTGTGAATGCATAAGACTTAGTTCAGCAGTTACAGATATTGCACATAAATGGTGAGAGAATATGGTATAAACGTATGATTCTTTTAAAAGGAAAAAACATCAGGTGACATTTCATAAACGGCATCACAAACGAAACAGTTTAAGGGAACTAAAGGAAGGGAATTGAGGATACACTGATACAATTTCTGATGTTAGCAGATTGTGATCATCCTATATGGAAGGTTGTCCTTTTGTTTCTCATGTATGATATGTTTCTATGCAAATATATCCAATGTCCTCATATGGAAACATGGACTGAGTTAAGCTGTCTGCCCTGCACATTTATTTCTCTGCCTGCATCGCTCCCATGCACAGTGCCCCCTCCTCCACTATGGTCTCTAGCTCATCTGTGCGAATGGCCTGTGTGATCAGATTCAACTCTTCACACATGGTCTCGTAGCGGTATGCCACACGGATGTCGGGGACGTTGGTGCGTCTGATGTCGTTACTCTCATGGCCTTCTTTGATGTAGTTTGAACCAAGCCAGGAGCTCTTCACCTGTCGGGAGCAGAGGGAGATCAAACTTTCTGCAGAATCCTGGACTGTTTCATAACAGTAAAAAGTAAATGGGTTTAATATGGATTGCGTTTTATAGATAAATACTACCTTGTGAGAGAATCCACTCATTAAGACGCTGTTCCTGGCTAACTCACACATGTCACATGAGCTCAGTTTCCACACCTGCGCAGCAATACTGTACTCTTCCATCAAGGGCTCCTGCACCAAATAAACAAATGCTCTTCAAACTTTCCTAAAAATGACTGAATTTCCACCAAGAACAAGTTTTGATCTTGATAGATTTATTAATAGACTTAGATTTAACAATGTTTTATTTTGAAGTGGATAAAATTCCACTGAAACAACTTGTTCATACTGTTTTATAAATGTGATAATACCTTCACATTTTGGTATGGTATGATTTTGATGATTCATTATCAACATTATTTAATTTTGATTTTATTGTGTAGACCAGTACAAAAGTGTGCTGGATTGTGAATTGGAAGTTATATCATAAGTTTTTTATTTTTACAAATGAAATCCTGAGAAGTTGGAGAGTCCATTTGTATTAAAAAGGGACGCTGAAATAGACTAACTAACTAACTAACTAACTAACTAACTAACTAACTAACTAACTAACTAACTAACTAACTAACTAACTAACTGTCTGTCTGTCTGTCATACATAGGACACAATTGCCATTTATTCTTTTTCTTGTTTTTTTAAATATGAACTTAAGTTACAGCTGATTTCAAAAAGGATCTTTAGTTATAAAGTTAAGAAAAAGTAGCAACAAAAAAAAAAAAAACCTATATGGAATAATTTGAGTGCTTAATCACAGTGCTACAGTGTGGTTTAAAGTACTACTTTTTAATCGTAGTACTTTTATCAACTCAATTGGATGTAATGATTAACTTCTGTCTAATGGCCTTAATAAGAGCCCTTCTGAGAGCCAAACACTTTTAATCAGCCAAGATAAGCATGTTTATTCCTTGAGAAAATGTCATTTATTACTTAAATATTAATTTAAATGAAAGAGATTTTTTTTTTTTTTAAGATTTTGTTGAAGGCGACTCCAAGTTAAGGTTCAGCTTAAACTGCCACTTTAAGTTTGTTGGTAGGGCTATTGTTACCTTGGTAAAGTGAAACTGCAGAGGATCATCTGTGGATAGAGAGACCATGAGGCCTCGGGACAGGTACTCTGGCAGAGGGTTACGATGGTAGCTGAGGAACAGACTGTTATTGCTGAGAGGAGACATGGCGATGCCGATCTGAGCCAAATAATATAGGTACTGCAACACAGGAGCCTGCAAGAGAAACGTGATGTTGCAATTCATGCAAGATAGATTCCCTTACTTTCTAAGAGTATTTTAAAGAAGTGAATCAAACCTAAATCCATTCAAATGAAAAAGGTCTGATGTCCCTTTAACTAAAGGTTTCATTAGAATATACAACAAAAAAAAAAATGTCCTGCAAAATTGTTTTAAATAATGTACAACCTTTCTGAGCAGCAGCCCATGCGAGATGTTTTCTGACAGCATGAATCCAGATACTAGGTGATGGATCGGCCCTGCTTCCCCGCAGTGAGGGCGCAGAACCAGGGTGGGAAACCCACGCTGTCTGTAAAAAAAGAAAAGCAACAAAACAAAAAAATGCAGAGAAATGCAAGAAAACAATGTCATTATTTTGTTTTCTGGGCAGTGAATGTCATCAACTGTATTTTTTTCTAAAGGTATTATAAGAAAAAAAACAAGAAAGAAACAATCAGATCCATTAACTTACTTGCGCAGGTGATTCAACACAGTCATGTTTGCATACATGTAGTAGAGGTAGTAGGAATATGGTGGGTTTTCCTCCTCTGTCCAGTTGACCGGAAGCGGACTGTCCAGGTTGAAGATATGCTGCTCTGGTTTAGATTCATCATCCACGCTGTCAAAGCCAACAACCTGAGAGAGTTACAAGAGCATATATGTTAGAAAACCCTCTGATGAGGATTTGAAAGTAATGTGGAGGGTCAGATTCATTTAGTTGCTCAGTGAAGTTGTCGTACATGCTGGAGGAATAGGTGCAGTTCAGGGTGGCTGCCAGGGTTGACTGTGACCTCAAACAGAGGACTGAAGATGTTCTCAAGCATTTCCTGGAAGTTGGACAGTTGTTTCTTTGTATGGTACACGTCACTGTAAAGAACAAAATTTAAAAAAATAAATCTATTACAAATTGTTGCAATGATGAGTGTCAGATATTCACAATACTAAATTAAATTGTTCTATCAGTGTTTAGCTCAGATTTTAAGTTACTACAGTAGAGGACTGTTATATTTTCCTTAGATATTTATATATCCATTTCCAGATATATATATATATATATATATATATAGATAGATAGATAGATAGATAGATAGATAGATAGATAGATAGATAGATAGATAGATAGATAGATAGATAGATAGATAGATAGATAGATAGATAGATAGATAGATAGATAGATAGATAGATAGATAGATAGATAGATAGATAGATAGATAGATAGATAGATAGATAGATAGATAGATAGATAGATAGATAGATAGATAGATAGATAGATAGATAGATAGATAGTAAAAGCAGGTGTTTGAACTGCATAAATAAGACAGTATAAATAGTTGAAAGTATATAATAGAAAGTATAAATAAGGAAATAAGAAACTTACAATAGTCGTGGCACTTGTACAAGCCACCTCACATTGGTGGAGTAGACCTGATGTCTGACTGCCCATTTGGCCAACTTATCCCACTCATCTCTGGAGCGGCCATAGATGGACAGGCGAAGCTCCACATTCTGGTACTTGCTCTCCTCAAGGTCAGCCATCACCTCCTGAAAAAAACAATTATGGGAACAGACAACAGAGGGAGCCATTGCCTTAAAATGTAAATGAGAAATTTATAGTCTATAGTGAGAGAGATGGTGTATTCTCTGTAGGAGGACCTTTATAATGTGACCAAAGTACTTTCCCTCAATACAGTTGTCGGTTTTGATGAAGATCTCTCGCAGGATTGATTCACCGATAGGGTTATATTTGGCATTGAATTTGTCAAATCGATGGAATGTGTTACGGTCCTGAAGACAAAAAAACAGTTAAAACACTTTGTTTCCATCTGTTACTCTTATTATTACAGTTCAGTCTTTAAAGAAGCAATACTTACGGCATGCATGTCCAGGGTGTCCACGCTAAGGTCAAAGGCTGTCAGGTTCATAGTCTCAAAGACCTCCATGAGTGTCTGACCTTTGCCTTTCTCCATGTGCACTATCTCTTTTGAATACTTTTTCATGGCTCTTTTGATAAAACGGAGAAGATGCTTCTGGTTCATGCAAGACGAAGCGTGAATGTGAGTGTCCACCTATAAAACAACCCCCACAAAAAGAGAAGAAAATTACTGTGGATTCTGGATTTCAGTAAATAGGCCTAATTATTATGAGGTAGAAAAGGTTGGAATTTTACCTTACGGATATTGTAAAAGTCTCGATGGGGAACCTGTTTCTGTGCTGCTAACTCCTTCATCTCATTCAGCAGGATATGCATCTGGAATTTTGAGCTAAGATACTGCAGTCGACGATAACAGAAGGACTTTCTGTGGGGAAGGCAGAGCACAAAAGCAATCAGAGCTCTTACATTTTTTTTTACAGCCCTTTTAAAACCTTAGTGTAATTTGTTAGGAATGATGATACTTGGTAGCTCAACACAAAGTCATGCAAAACAATAACAACACAATATTACATTACTATTTTACAAATAAAAACTAAATCCTGCTTGACTGATCTCTGCAATGTGCTCTCTGATCTGTCTGTTGTGTAAAACCGAATAGTTTCGATTACTCCGAATTTTTTTTAGAACTGATTATGTCAAAGTTTTTGAGTGAGAAAGACTGAATATTTAAGTTTGCAGAGCTTACATGTTTACCATAAAAAAGTCCTGTAAGTCCTTACAACTTACTTGCTGAAAAACTTTAAGGTATTTGATTTCCACAAAAGTTTTTAGTATTTCGGAACTCATTCATGTTTACAGCATTGCTGCTGTTTATTTACTAATGCTGCTTCACAGAGCAGCCTGATTTATACTGAAATATATTTTTATAGTTACATAATATAGTATATTATTATAGTTTTTTTTCTGGAGGGACCAAGACTAAAGGCTGCTGACTAAAGGATTTCCCATTTTTCAGTTATAAATCTATAACATTTCCATCCACTCCAGAATTATGTGCTTTTTTGTTAGTTTGTCATATACAAACCCTACAAAAAGCTGCCAGAAAAAAACCCTAAAACAACATTTGTACATTTGTATGTTTTCTATCTCTGCATTAAAATGCATATGACACAACAATAAGATCTTTTTTTAAGAACTCCAGCTTACACTGGTCCATTAATAATGAGGGCCATCATGACGTTCATGTCGGCAATGTACTCCTGCAGGTCTGGATACGGCAGGTCCAGCTCTGTGCTCCTGTTAGCAACATTACAGTTAAACAAGTCTGGCTTCTGACGCTGAAACATGTGAACTGATTCGAAAAACAGATGAATTCTCATAGTCACCACAAGAGTGATCCCACATATCTTACTTTTCCATTACTTCTCTGCTGGTGTACACGTGCATGACTCCGTTCACCATCTTACAGCTGTAACCCAGATCAGGGGGCATGCTGGCTGGGTCCTGGTTCTCGTATGGGTGCGCGTCAGAAGCAGGTGGGTGCACTGTGGCATCTGTGAGGGGGCAGAACATCGTGCTCAATCTGAGCTCAGCAGCCCACACACAGTGACTGCGTGTTAATGGGTGGGTAACAGATTGTAGAGCTTTAAATCTGTGGGGCTGCCAGGTTGTATTTCACTGATACAGTACTACTGTGCTCATCTAGTATATTATACTGTTATTCACACATAGCCACATTTAGAGATTCACTTGCTTTATTGTCAAATAAATAAAAAATGTGAAAAGAGGACAAAAAAAATTACATATTTAAATTTCACTTATTTTACAGTATTAAAATATGATATTTTGTTGATTTTTATTCAGGCTTTCCATCCAGGTTGGAGATATTTCTTTAAAGTGGTCAGCTGGTTCAGTAAAAATGGTACAAATGAACAAAGAGGCTCATTTGTTGTTTTAGACGTCCTACATGAGCTGCTACGCACTCTGACACTTATGGTGATATATTTAACTAAAAGAAAAAAAGCTTAGATGGAAGGCAGCCTACGTAAAAGAACTCACTAGCTGCATGTTCTGTTGGAACAACTAAGTCCTTCTGCTGTATCATAAATGGGAGAGAATTCCAACTGGGTGTCATGATCTTGGCACTGATGACTAGATCATTAATTATTTTCTTTCACCTGCTTAGCTCCGCCCAGTTTTCATCTGTCCTCATCTGATCCACCTGTTCAAGCTCCTATTTATGTTGCCTGTTTCCAGCCATCAGTGCCAGATTATTCAAGCAGTGTGTGAGAGTAACTGTAGCATTCCTGTGTTTTTCTGATTACCTGATCCTATAAAAGTTTCTGCCTTTGGACTTCAGAGTTTTGTTTTGCCCCTGTTTGCCTGATCTGTTTTCGGACTGATTCCTGGATTCTGCCTGCTAAACGACCTTGGATTTGTCTCCTGACCTCGGCATGGATTCTCCCTCGATACCTCTTCAGCTCGTTGATCTTCTGGCATGGTAACCTGCTATGACTGGTTTTGGATTCTTCTGCTCATCATTCTGCTCGGCTTCTCTCCTGGAACTCTTGGAGCAGAGAATCAATCCTCCTGCTCCTTCCACTGGGCTCAGACTGAACTCTTAACCAGGTTAGGGACTTACATGCACGTAATCGTTGCCCATCTGAGTTTGGTAGTGACTAACCTGAGTTTCCACATCTACAGAGTTTCCCACGATCCTGCCCCAGCTGTTGAGCCATTGTTCATTGAGCAGAAAATAAATGCTTTTCTGAGAATTCACCCTGATCTGACTGCTTATCCTCTGGGTCCTAAGTTCTTACCCTGGGTGCCCCATGCCATATTACAGCCATTACATCCAGAAAACTATTTTTAGATATATAAGTCAAAACCAGAAAGAACCAATGGCAATGCAATCATTCTGTTTATATGGAAATCTTCTGTACTATCTATTAAGTTTTTTTTTATTTGAATTAGTTTATTTATGTATTGCAACACTGATTTTAAACTAATACAACATTGAATTTATCATAACATGCAACAGGCACAAGCCATTAAGAAAATGTGAATTGTTTCTCAAATGTAATTAATATAAGACATAGGAAAACTAAACTAAGGAAAGTCAGTGCCAATGATCAAAAGCACATGAGGTCCTTGGTGTAACCAATAAGTATCTTTTTTCTTTCTTTGTTTAAAAATGGATCGGACTCGATTCGATAATCTGTAGTTTGAATAAATACATCTTTAGTTGTTTTGCTTTCAGTGGTACATGTAAGCCAGATGGTTTATAAAAAAAATAATAATAAAATAAAAAAACATAAACGTATTTATTAGAAAAACATGCTGTGAAATGACAACAACTGGCATCAAAAATAGGAAGTGTTGTTTTTGTTTTATGCTAGGTGCCATAATGGCCCCAAGGTAGTGTAAAAATAAATCACTCAATGTCCTTCGCATTAGCTGGTGTTAAAAACAGCACATGGTACTTTTACATGTTATATGATAAAAAATGGTAATAAGCCAGCCCAGAAGGTTAAGAGCTAGTCCATGCTTTAACAGAAAATCTGTTAGAAGCAGGGTTTTAACAACTGTCCTATAATATATATTTATGTATATATTTTTTTAAATCTTGGTGAAAAACTCAATGTTCTTTATCCAACAATTTCTGCTTTAACCTGCTGGTTATATAAAAGATTTTTAGCAAACCACTAGACTTCTGAAGATTATAAGAGAAAACAACTTGCTTTCAACAAACTTTATAGTATAGCAAGTTAGGGAAAAGAGCTCTTCTTGTATGTATTGCCTGGCGCTATAGAGCCGATCAGCCAACCCGGCTTTGAAAGTATCAACAGGGGAGGATCAGGGCTGGCTTTTTACCATATTTGATTATAAATTTTGAAAGAAATATCAAGTTCCGTTTTAAGGTCTGCTGACATATTTATATACCATCTAGCATAAACCATGCCGCTTGGTATTTCTGTACTTTACTTTTCTCCTTTAACAAAATGGCAAATATGAATGAGAGGAATCGCCAAAGTCTATAAGTTACCTAACCAGGCATTACATGCAGTTATTCCCACTGATCATAAAATAAATAAAGATTGAACACCCAACAAGAATATGAAGATGACTTAATAATACAATGTAAGTTTTAAGTCTTTGTCTCTAGAGGGATGCATTTCATAACTTTTTTTTTTTTATCATCTAAACCTATGGCTTTAGGTGAAAAAATAAACATGGTGAATAATTTAGATTGGTGTCAAGAAACTCTCCCCTAAAAAAGGACATTTCAACCTGTTTAAAATATTATCATAAAAGGAAGATATTAAATCAAAAAGTAAAATATGGATTGCAACAAAATGATGGAAATTATTTTTGTGCACAGATTTTTGTGCAGTGTAGGATATTTGTTTTAGTCTATTACTGGGACTGAAAACTGGGAATCTTCTGGATGATTCCCTCCTAACTTTGTAAAATATTCTTTGAGCTGCAAGCAGTTTGACCGGAGACAACTGTCACCATAAAAACATCTCCCCTTGGCTTGTAACAGTGTAAATATAGAGGAGTGATGCTGTACATGCCAACCTGCAGTGGCGCTGTACTCTGTGACCTCTGCAAACTCCTCCTCCTCCTCATAGGTGTCTAAGTACAGAGGTCTCTCACTCAGCTCCTGCAGGTAGCGAGCCGTGGTCCTGCAGAAGCTCTGCATTGACAGGCCCATGTATTTTTGTCTAATGAACAGAGCCTTAACCACACATTTGGCAGCATCCAAAAGATCTGTGAATGGAACCTGCAGAAAACAGTAATAGATAAAAAGGAAGCTGCAATGGACGAGTTCATCTTGATGAAGAAGGGACAGTTGCATTAATGTTGAAGAAACACTGAAAGTCTGATTTAAAAAGCATCAACTTCTCTCCAACTCACCCCACATTTCTCCTCTCCAGAGATAGAGACTCTTAGGTACTCCTTCTCTGTGACAGCAACTCTCTCCTGTTGTTTGGGAGTCTGGCTCTGCTCTTTCATGAATCTGATAACAGATTCATAAACCCATGATTCTTTTTCTAATGATAACAATATTAATTTGATAATTAAATGCTTTCTGACTCACTCCAGGTCTGTGGCACTGTCGGTCTTCATGAATTCCTGTTTGGCTCTAAGGAGAATGTCAGGTTCAAACCTAAACCCAGAAAATATTAACACACTTTAGAATATGGGCTTTGTTAATAACGCCCATTAATCATGCACTCCACTCATGTCTGTCCCTTACTTGACATCCTGACTAATCTGCCGCTCCAGGCGGTGGCGCTTCTCCTCCAGCTGTTCGATTGGGCTGTCCTCCGGAAACTCATAGGGTGCACTTCGCATCTCACTATCCGCCAGGCTGCGGGAAAACAGCTCCTTTGCAAAGAAGCAGAAACAACCTGTTAAATTTAACATGTTAGTTAAAAAGAAATATCTGAATGTTCTTGTAGCCCCAGACCTCAGCTATCTCCTTGTATTTTCCGTCCATGGATGTGCGAAGGTCAATGGATTGCTTCAGGGCCACTGGGAGACCAGGTAAGGAATGCTGGGAAGTGAGGAGACGGCGAGGACCACGAAACTCAACTGCAGATAAATGGGAAGACAAAGTAACACCTTAAAAAAAAAAAACACATTTAGCAATGACCTTTTTGTCAGTATAGATTTGGCACAAATATGATCTTTTTTTAAAAATACAGTTGCATTTGAAAGTTTACATACACTGTCAAATGATAAATTCACTCAAGTAATTCAAATAATGCAAAACTAAAAAAAAAAGTATTTATATATATATATATATATATATATATATATATATATATATATATATATATATATATATATATATATATATATATATATATATATATATATATATATACATTGTAATGCCAAAAGTATTTATGTGTCTTCTTCTTTGTATATGTACATGAACTTTCATAATGTTGATCGATCTCATGTTTTCTTAATAGCTACAGTATATTCTATAAATATATCTCTTAGGGTAAAGGGGTGTGTTCATAGTTGTATAAGAAACCCCAAACAGAAATATATGCTCTATTTCATCCTAAATACATATGTCAGAAACATTTCATTCGCCTGAGATCAAAACTCTGCATAAGCCAGTCACATTTCCTCGTAAAATAGTACACATATTACACGCGCAATAGGGGTGATTAAAACAACAGTAGTCATTGATCTAGTGGTAAACCAATGCTTTTGGCAGCGTAGGGTATCGGCTTATAGCCTAGACTGAGTTAGGACTTCTTTTTAAATGGACATTCAGACATGTTTGTTTGAGGGAACTCCAAATGCCTAAGTTCTCTGTTTCAGGTCTAACATCAGTTATTCTGTGCAACTTTCAATCGCTTTCTAGACAGCTTTTTTAATATATTTGATTTTGATTTACAAAAAGCTGCAAGCCTAAACAGTTTGTAGCGAAGTCCTTACCTTAGCAGGTTGGTCAAAGATTTTTATGGTTTTACTTATTTGATTGCCAGATCTTGAACCACTCCGTATTGTTCTTTTTTGGAAACAAATGTTTTACTCACACTCAGAAATTCGACACATGCTGTCATTATTCTGTGATTTTTTAAAATTTAAACTGTTGGCCACGGCATACACTGTGTGGGCGTCCTCTGCTTACCAAACCAAGTTGTGACATTGTAGCCTTTTATAATCCTAAAAATGAGCAAGCGAATAGAGAGCTCAGCTCTAACTTATTCGCCTCATTTCATGCAACATGAACCCTCTTAACAGTGAGTAAAACAGTCCGCTCACTGCGTTTTTTGCAGTCCAGAGGAGCTCACTAATGCTCTGTGCCTTCATACACAGTGAAACATTTGGTTAAGGACCAATCAACAAAGAGGAATATAGACCACAGTTTATTAGCAAAATCCTACTTTACACAGACTCAGTCATGGACAGATGAGAAGCCCCTCAAAAAAATGTAAATATCTGCGACAAGGATGGAACTGAGTGGGCAGATGTATTAAAGGAAAGTTTATAATCACCAGAAAAAAAATTATTACAGATAGACGACCTTAACTAATGTATCTCCTTATCATATGTGTATTTTTGGAAAGACATCCATCCTTGAAATTATGCACCTGCTACTGAAATATTTATCATGATGTTAAATATTTCATTGCCTGAATGGCAGAGTGTCAGTGGGTCTAATATCCCTCTGTATTTGTGGACCATGTTAAGAAAGCAGTTAGAGAGGATGCTGCTGTGATAAAGCCTGAGAAATAATAACTGGACAAATAAAACCTCTATCAAAATGTAAAAAAGAAAAGAAACCTGGAAAATGTAGAATAGATGGTTAAAAGTAATTGGCCAACCCAGAGCCTTCCACACATTTTATCTCACTCTGCCTAACACCATCCAATCAACACATCCCACTCAACACAGGGAACAAGTTAGCTGGGACCACATGGCAGCTATGTCAAAACATAGACTGTATCTGATACTGTGGAGCCATAAGAGAAACAGATTTATCCTGCATAGACATAGCCAGGAAATGTTCAAGAAAACTCTAAATTATGTCATAATACAGATAAAAATTAAACAGACAAAGTGTGGTAACCTGAAAAGGGATGTGGACAAGAGATGTCAGTGTCTTGTTTACGTCTATCAGATGGACAGTCTGATGAACAAAATTGTAATCTTTAATCATGGGGCATTAAAACCCAAAATAATTTCACCTCTTTCCACTTTCCACCAGCTTCTCTTGACTAAGCTGTACCCCACCCCATAAATCGTTTTATAGTTTTAGCTTTTTCTGTACAGTTTTTTTTTTTTTTTCACCCCTGCTTCTTTTCCAGGGCCTGTATTAAAAAAACAGTAATGGAAACATTTTAAAATTGGTGGGGTGGAGTAGAACCAGGCTAAGTGAAGTTGGTGGAAAGGGGGCATTATAGTTCATAGTTCTTTATTTATTATTAACTATATTTGTACTAGAAATAACACCACTGTGAGAGGACTTGGAGAGATAATTTAGTAATTTCAGTCAGATGTGTGAAATCAATGCAATTTAAAATATATAAAATATATTCAAAAGAAGCTATTGTTGACCTCATTAGCCTTTGTATAGAAGTGTAAACCTACATATCCCTGATTTAACCAAAAGTCAAATTTTTACTTAAGTTCCTTTGCTGAAAATTTCATTAAAAAAATTAACAATGAGATCACTGCAGTCAAAAAGAAATAAAAATATCTGTTTTTTTTTTTTTTGCTATATGGCTACAAACAAGGCTGACTTGATAAAAAAATGTAAACAAAAGGATGCTTTTCTGTACTTGACATATAGAAGCTCCTCCGTTTATAAGCAGTAACCAGAGATGTTATCAGTGCTGTTGGTTCAATGCATATTAACTGTCTTTAATGAAACCGGACACTGATGTGGAGGACAGGATGTGACATCTTCAATGGGCCGCAATAAGGCCGAGCCCAGCCAATGCTTCAAGACCTGAAGTTAAGCCCCTAATGGCTGCTATATTTGGATCAGCATTTATGGTTATGTAATGACCCCCCCCCACACACACACACTGTCAGAGAGCAAAACGTCTGAGATTAAAGTCATCAGTGTTTTGCGTGGAAATAATCTGGCTCCATGAAGGTTTCAATGCCCAGAGTTATCCTGGAAAATGTGTTACACTGGTTTACAACATCATCCAAGACTTGTTGAATAAAATAAAACACTTGTTTCATACCTTCTGAGTCAAAGTGAGGTTAAATAGGGTTGCAGAGAGAAAAAGGCTTTAGACATTCACTCACCAGGGCACTTTAATAAACTCACTTGCTCAGTCACTTGTTAACAGGAACTGCATATCTTCCCATTCACTTGCCAGAAACTGTGTATTTAAGCATCCACACAAAGACATTTAGAAGAAAGAAGGTAGAAACTTGAATTTAAATTTTTATGGTGTCAGAGTGAGTCAGTATGTCAGAAAATGATGAACTGCACATCAACCTATCTATCCTGTTTTCAGGGAATAGATAAAAAAAATAAACTATCCCACCAGAGGCAGCTGTATGTACAAAAAGACATTGCTTATCGCTTTTCAGAGGACAATGAGCAGACTGCATGAAGCTGATAAATGTCAGAGAAGCTTACATAACAGCCGAGACATTAAGTTCTAGAAAGTGGTAGAATTCAGTTTCTCATTGGACAAGAGCTTGGAAGAAGATGGACCTTAGCAGTGGAAGACCAAACCAAGATGTTCAGTTGATAACATGAAATTAAAGAGCATTTATAGTCACCAAAAACTAGAGAATAACTTGTTGCAAAAGGGTTGCCTCTTCTAAAGTCAACATTTCTACTGTATGATATAAATGTAGGATCAGAATTTGGCTTTGGATTATTCCTGCTATGCAACAACAGTTCAGACTTGCAGTGTCGTAATAATGTGAACATTATTAGCTCAAGTGTTGTTGCTGACAATGTCCCTTCCATTATGACCAGTGTGCCAACATCTTCTAAAGGGAACTAGAAATGGAAAACATGCTGCAAAACTATTCAATTCACTGTGAGTCAGTAAACTCCACAGTTCAGATCTCCATCTGACTGGTCACTTTTGGGTGGTGGTGGAGTGAGAGATTAACATAATGGTTGTGGAGTCAACAAATCTACAGCAACTTAACGATGGGAGGGAATATAGATAAAAATATTTAATGGATGTTGTAGTTTGTTGAATCTCTCAAACAAACAAATAAATTCTGAAGACAAGTCGTACCCAAAAGAGTGACTAATGATTGTGTATTTCATTTGGTATAGAGTCCAAGATGATAACTAACTCTAGTAAAAAAAAAAAAATCTAATACAAAACAAGAAAAGAATAAAAAACCTCTCATGATTATCTAAAAAATAAATATCAAGATATATTATTTCTTAAAGTTGTCTAGGAACATTATCATTTCAAGAAAAGTCCCTTAATCTCCAGCAACAAGTAAACATTTTTAGAATGAATGAGCTTCCTTTGGGTATCTCAGTGGAGCAGTGGGTAGCTCTGCTGCCTTGCAGCAGAAGGTTCCGAATTCGCTTCCCGGCCTGGGTTCTTTTTACATGGATTCTAAATGTTCTCCCTGAGCATGCCTGGGTTCTTGCTTGGTACTCCAGCTTCCTCCCACAGTCCAAAAACATGACTGTTAAGTTAATTGGCTTTCTAAAATTCTTCTTAGCTATGAGAGTGTGCATATATTGTTGGTTGCCCTGCGATGGACTGGTGACCTGTCCAGGGTGTACCATGCCTTTTGTCCGTAGACAGCTGGAGATGGCACCAGCACCCCTCGTGACCCTGCGTAGGATAAGCGTGACAGAAAATTGGATAGATGTTTATAGTAATGGCTTTGACTACATGTCTTTGTATAACATCCCATAGTAACACAGAAGCAGGATTCCTATGGGATATTTAGGACTAATACTGTAGAGGAGGTGCATTCGAAAATCTTCCTTTGCTCGTTTTTCCAAAAGAAATAGACTGTATTCCACTGGAAATGTTTGTTTTGTTTCAGCCTTCTGCCTCTGGTTGAGGCATCGACATCATACACGTCAACACATCTCATTGGTCCAAAGCACTTCAACATGGAGGGTACCGCATCTCTTGGCTTCTGGCAAGATGTTTTTTCATGAGCTGATAAATTCACAAATCTCGTGACAATTAATCTTGTTTGCAGGGTAAGTCTAATAGAACCTATAGAGGAAATTGCAGTGAAGACAGGATTGCATTGAGGAAAATCAGGGTTTCTAAAGGCCACAGTTTAAAAAGTGCCAACATTTATGGCTGCAGCTTTCCTGCACTCTAAATTCTTTTTAATGAGATATCATTAAAGGTGTTGAATTTATGTGCTTTTACAGCACGGAGCACAGAATAACGTTGCACTCCCCCTTTCTTACCTGCGATTTTTGATTAAGACTCAGCTGACTGAAAAAACTATTCATGCAATTTGCGCTCAAATAAATCTCAAACTTGCTGGATGATGTCTGTCGGCAGTTATTTCAGTCAGGATCAAATAAAACCAACATTATAATGTGACCACTGGTAGACTGTACCCATTTACACACATCTGTTAAACTAACATTTTATAACAATTAAGCAGCATTTAAACACCTGTTTCTTTACAGTTCACTTTATATTCCCAGATATGTTTTTTTGTATCTCCAGTGGAAGCAGGTGCATGCCCACGAGCCAGAGCGGTTATTGAAACAACCTCCTCTGCCATTCTGCTTTTGAATCTTCATTGTGCGACTTAAAAATACTAAAAGCTAGGATGCAGTCAAGCTTTAAAACTGATGTAAGATCCAGTAGCTTCAGTGGGTAGCACGCATTATTGATTCGGATCTCTTTATTGTGCACACTTGCACCTTTTTATCCACTCTGCAAATGTAAGAGGAGGCAAGTTTGTGCGATCAATTGGCACACAGTCCCTTCAGTGCTCTAAAGACAGTGCTGCTTGGGGCTGTTACAGAGGACAGGCAGAGGAGAGTGGTGGTGATGGGAAAAAGCACAAGAAATAAAGGAGAGAATATTTTGTGCATATTTGTAATGAGGGTAGTGGAGCATACCTGTCTCCTTAGAACCAGTTTTAACCAGCAGCTAGCAGAGGCAAGGGAGGACATACAGAGGGAAGGAGGGAAAGAGATACTGTCCCAGCTGGGAGATGGAGCATGCCAAACAGCAAATGGTCCAGGAATGGCGACTGCTGTCCTTTCAGTTTAGGTTAATCATGATGGCAGGCAGGGAGGGATGGAGAGAATCAAGAAAGAAACACTTCAAGTCAAAAACTGCACATTCACTCGCTCACATATGTGCCTCTGCATCAATGCACTCACAAAGTCAACCATCAGTCATCCCTGCTTTCATCCATAATCTGTCCCTATTATACAGTACATACACAGAGCAGGTCCGGCAGATCCATGAACTCTCCCACACAGCCCCCTCTGCTCTGTCTGCCTCCTGGTTCAGGCCAGCTGTCGCTAGGCTAGCTGCCTCTGGAGCTGATCTTCCTCATTTAAAAGCCTGTGACATCCATCTAGACCGTACCACAGGAGAATGACGAAGCAGGGGGAGACAGAGAGCTTCAGCAGAAAATCCTGTCTCTCCTGGGTTGAACTGCCTAAGCAGCACCCCTCTCCTCTGCTCATTTGTCTGTTCTGTGCTTTGCTGAACGAACCATGTGTTCAGGATGTCTGTGTCATCTGTGTCTGAAAAATACTGTGCTGCCTCAGATGTAAGGTTTGCCATTTCAACACCTCTTTCTTGTCTGATAAATATTTTAAATCTGAGTGGGAAAATGTGTTCAATATCTGATCAAACCCGAACCTCCTCTTACATCTATTAACTTAAAGAACCAGAATATTATTCCCTTTAAGGTTATAGTATTGTTTTTTTTGCAAACACAGAACCCTGTAAGTATTTACACTATGCTGCAAAAAGTAATGGGTAACTAGTCTTTCCAAACAAATATGAACTTGAGTATTATCCCATTTTTAATCCAGCAAGTAATATCAAACCAGTGCTTGCTTTGAAGCTACGGTGAGACAGTTTCAACTCTTCTGTAAAGGCTTTCCATATTTTAGGGATTTTCATCTTTCCAGAGGAAGAGAGTTGAAATACTGATATCGGATTAGGGCCTGGCTCAAAACCACTACAACTTAATCCCATCTGCACCTATTATTAAACTTGATACAGGAGGTAAGTACTGTTCAGGTAAGCACTAGTCTCTTCCACTAATACCACCAACAGCTGTCTGAGGATTATTAATAGCAACGACATTTCTTTACACAATGCAAAGGTGGCATGCTGTGACGGCACCATGCTGGAGTTAATTTGTTCCCAGATGTTTGTAGAAGCAACATGCATGCCCAGGAGCTGAATGATATACACCAGTTGCCAGCGAAGGGAATAAAAATCCTGTATTAATTGATCTGGACATATGACTGAATACTTTTGGCAATTTTGGCAATGAAGTGATTAGTTAGTAGATTTATTGACAGTTAATAGGTATCATTCACTTCTCGTGAAAGTACCTTGATTTACTGTTATCATCTTATCTGTATCTGCACGATTTTACCAATAAAACCATCAATGATAATGCTTTCAAATAATTTCACAAGAATAGGCTGAAAATACCATTGACAGAGAAATAATAAATCCTTGCATCATTGTCGCCTTTATAGGAATTGTTTAGCCTGAATTAGTTTTCAATTTAAATACTTTGTCAAGTGCTTTTAGCTTTTGATGAGAAAATTTAACTTATTAAACCTTGAAAACTATCATAAGTAATCTGTAATTTTTTTATTTTTTTTTACTGACACATGGTCATTATTTCAAAGTCAGCTGACAGGATATGGGATTGATAGAGTCGAAAGATTTGGTAAAAGTCAACAGGACTTTAACAGATCATGAGTGCGCATTTAGATTTTAAATCTTTACAGAATCAGTTTCTTTTCTCAAGGATTTTCTTTTTATATATTAATAGATTAATAATTTTTTCTCCCCTTAAATAACTGTCATGACAGCAAAGTGTGACTATGGATGCATGAAAATGGAAGCGCATTTAACAACAGAATTTTTTGATAATGCAGGGTGCTTCCTAAAGGACACTGAAGTAGAGAAGTTGCCATCCAAATAGTGCTGGCAATTAGGAAAGAGCTACAAGAAG
Source organism: Cyprinodon tularosa (assembly GCF_016077235.1). Taxonomy (NCBI): domain Eukaryota; kingdom Metazoa; phylum Chordata; class Actinopteri; order Cyprinodontiformes; family Cyprinodontidae; genus Cyprinodon; species Cyprinodon tularosa. Next base: position 1,086,550 of record NW_024038678.1, read on the forward strand.
GAAGAAGTATGCTTCCTAGCACGGATGCAGTTAGCATAGGGATCTTATGATGTTCCTAGCCACTGCCAGGAGGTATATGGTTACTCACAATCCTTTGAGAGACAGGACATTTCACCTTTTCTGCTCTTGGTGGACGCGGTTGCATTTTCTTGCTGATCCTGCACCTCCCTGTTCTGTCCTTGCTTTTCTGTCTTGGGTTTTCTGAGCCCTCTCTTCAGATCACCTGAATCAAACAATGTATCTGGTCGGCTGGTGTCTCAATGCAATAGATCAAATTTTCTCAACTGAAAGACAGGAAAAGTGGGACCCGTCCTGTCCAGACGAGACATCCTTTGTGGGTTACCCCCTGGACTCCTGGAGGGCTTGGAGAATGGTGTGTTTTACGTCAGTAAAGGACGTTGAAGACATATACATGTTTGGATTTTTGATACTAGTAATTCTTCTGTTTGGATTTGTTGGAGGACATGTGATGTATCTAAAATTATTTAGGATTTTGGTGGCAATTTGTGAAACGATCAGGCTGCCGGCAGTGGTGGATGCACCCACAAAGGCTGTGAAAGAGCAGGACCGTGAGCTGAGCCGTATGCTGAGTGCGATGGAACTCAAGCTCGTTGCGTTGGTGCTGCTTTATCTAAATTAGCTTTTGCTTTCTTTCTGTCTGCTAACTTCTTCAGTGATATTTTCCTAATTTATATATTTATTTTTTGACTATTAATGCTGTATTATACTGTTGTTCTTCTTTCTTTACTTTATTGTTTCCCATGTTTCATGCTTTGTGATATTTTCCATTCACTTTGATTCTTCTCATCTTGTTCCTATGTTTTGTCATGATTCTGCCATTTAAGTTTTCTTTTTGTTTAGAGTTACACTTTAATTTATGTAATTCTGTATTTTTAAGTCATTAGTTTCATTTCCATTTATTTTCTGGTTATATTTAAGCAGTGTTGTATTTTTTGAGTTGCTCTCTGTTGCCCCCTTGTGGCAGTCTCCATTTCCCTAGCTCCCTTCTAGTTGCTCTCCACACCAGCTCCCTATTAGCTGATTAGCCCATTCTTTGATTTCCCATATATACACCTCCTGTGCAGTTCATCATTGCTGCATTTTCTTCATTACTTCATTACCCCATTCCTCTGTTCCTTTGATTTATTCCACTTATTGTTTCCTAGTTTTTGGTTCCTGAAGTTCTTGTGGATCGGTTTTGGTTTATGGCTTCTGTATTTTTACTCCTTCATTAAATTTTGCAAGAAATATTTTTTGCCTCCTCAGCTCTGCATCTGGCCCCTGAACAAGTATACTCTAATCATGACAGTTGACCCTCCTTATTAGGTCAGAAAGATCTAATCTGCTTTTCTGCTGAAGAAGTCTTAGCGTTTACCTATAGCTGATGAATATCTCAATCCATAATGATGAATAATTTCATAATTTTGATTTGAATCTAGGAACATTTGACACATAGTTTGACTTGGCAGCCAATAAAGATAAATATAAATTTGTTTAAGCAATCTGTCAGCTTAATTCCATTTCTTTAAATGTAAGGTTTTACCAATAAATCATATTCATTTCATATTAATACCTTTCAATTATATCTCTGCATAGGAGTGAAAGTGGTTTACAATGCTTTTAGATGCTTTCAGCCATTTTGACACCCTATCAAATAGATAGATAAAAGTTATTAATTAATCCTCTTTAAAGTAATATTGATCTTAGACGTACAGAAAGCTGTGAAGTGAAAACTGAACATTAGTAAGTTTTTTCAACGCATCTCTTAAAAAATTCATAACTAATTTGGCAAATATCTCTCACTATTTTATTCCATCTATGTTTTTAATCTTTCAATTTTTCTTTCAGTTTTGTTTAAAAAATAGATTCAATGATCTATAGTGAGTTAAAAGGCTTAACTCCATACAATCTGTTGGATAATAAGGTAACATTACATTGAAAAAAGAGTTAAAACATTAGTTAAAAAACAAACAAACAAACAAACAAACATTTTCAGCCATTTAAAAAAAGATAACCCAATGTCAAAAACTGTACCTTTCCAGCAGGACTGGGTCTCTCTGTAAGTGCAAAAAGCAGCTTCTATCAGGTATCTGATAAAACACCATTCAGCATCTAGGCGACAGAAAGGTGACCCCACCCTATCAAAACCCTGTCCATGCCAGATGTTCAATCAAAACAACAGGGGATGGGGGGTGGAAAAAAGTGTCTGAGTACAGGTTATCAAATGTGTCTCATTGTCTTTGTCAATTATTAATAAATGTCTTACTACTTCACATCAGATTCTGGCTACAGTGGCATTACAGTGTTTGTCTGTAATAGGCAGTGTGAAATCTGTTTGGGATCGTAGCGATGACAACAAAGCGGCATGATCAAAGGTCATTTACTGCATTGCTAACTGACCATTCCGAATCAGCCAACTGATTAAAGTGTATTATGCCTGGAAAAATGTAATTGTTTTTTTTCTCTTGACCCTTTACTCAATTTATGTCAGAAAGCAGACTTTTTAATTTGTTTTAACTGTGACAAATCCACAATGCATCGTTATTGTGATCCCTTCTGCAATAATACCCTGAAAAAGATTCAGTTGAAACAATTGCCTTTACAAATCACCTTATTACAAAATAGTGTTTACAGTAAATGTAATTTCAATTTAAACCAAAAGGGCAAGCAAAGGCAGCATGAACAAAAGAAGATGCATTATTGCCATTGTTTACTCTGGAGGAGCTGTGGAAATCTAATGCTTATCACTTAAAAGGACTATTATATAACATGCTCTTAACAAATGTTTAAGCTTCATGAAGAGTGGCTAGACAAAACTCATAAGGTTATGACTGTTCTATTCAACAGGCCACGGGACAGCTGGTCAGTTAAGAGGGTTGAATCTGAATGCACGACAAAACTGTAAAAAAATCCCTTAGATGCTACAGTCTCAGAGCCAGTCTTATGCTGGTGGGGGGTCACCTACTAACTGATTGATAACCCTAAACATGCATTCAGAGGTGTAACTAAAATGGTTTAAATGACACAATGCAATGCAAGAAATAATCAAAAACTTCTTAAAATAGGTGTATTTTAATGTAATTTTACCAGGTAACTAAGATGGCCTGTGTATTTTTGCCCCTAAAATAAGATAGTTAGATTCTATAATGGAGTTTTTTTACTATTATTATTTTAAAAGGAAATCATCTTATTGCATTTGCTAAACATAGTTATTTTTAGAAAAAATGACTTTGCCTTTGGCAGGAAGTCCTCCTGCGTACTGGATGTTTGGCCTTCTTCCCCTGGAAGGATTGTTTACTGAGTTCACACTGAGATTTTATTTTTTCTGGAGCATTCATATGCTGGAGCTCTGGTCCAGACTAAAATTCAACCAAGAAACTGTGTCAGAACCTGAAAACTGCCCACATTTTAAGATGTTATCACTGAAGAACGGATCCAATTTTCTTTAGTTGTGATTGCAGTGAAATTGTTTCTGAAAAGCAGTGACTCAGGGGGTTGAGGATAAATGTATTCCACATTATATTAGAAATATCTATTTTAAACCCTGTATGGTTTTCCATCAACTTTAAACATGTGCACCACCTTATGTTTTAAGATATAAAATTACTATAAAAATAAAATATTTAAGTTGAAGGATGTAATGTGACATGTGAAAAAGGTTTTGCTGTTAATGCATTTTCCTCTTAATGATTTTGAGTTATTCAGACGACTGTTATGATTCAAGAAGATATGTGCGGATTCATTTACAGTTATTTGCACACATTAGAGGTAGAACAAGTCCAAATTGTTTCGAATTGATGTGGGCGAGCTAGAAAGTGGGTGTACATTCATCCAAAGCTTCTCTATGCTGGGTTACATCCTGCAATACTGTGATAAATACAGAAACTACCTTACAAAATGCACTCTAAATCCATGTTGCTCTGATCCTGAAACAAGATTTCCCATTTACTCCGCTTTGAGTGAGCTGACTAGTTAAAGGGGGTAACCTGCTTTTGCTGCATGCAGGTATATGTTATGTGTTGAAAAGGTGTCGCACAATATATATCTATAATACAGAGTGGTTGCAGCAAAAATGCATCCTTTAAAGAACAGTCACTTGAAGAGACAATTAAAGGAACCATCTGATTAAATGCAGTTAAATCAAAACGTCTCTGCAGTCTGATTTTGCTGCATTCACAGATGCAATACTGTACAATCTGCCCCCAACGACACAAGCGCCTTTGCAAAACAGCACAAAACAAAAGAGATGAGTCACCTAAATGTCATATTTGCTTACTAAGATGGTTCCCTGGAAGCTTTAACAACATCAAATGTGAATGTTAGTTTTTCATGTGCCTCTGCAGAGTGTCTACATTCAAACCCTGAAGGCTTCAGATAGGAATCCACAGATGGTGCAGTCTGACTTCAGAACTGAAGATGTACAAAATACATTTCTTTATTAAAGCAGCATCTATGCAGTTATTGAATCAAATAAGATAATAATATTTTTTATTTACAGTCAATAAAGTGGTTAATTGTTCAAAACATCTGGATCTGTTAGCTGATGTTTTGCTCAGCTTTCCTGCTGTTGGATTAGATGTCGCTGATGTAACCAAGCTGTTGAGAATATTGACAATGAACGAAAGTCACAGCATGCAACTGTTGCCTACCAAAATGGTATAAAGAAGAATGTATTAATGAAAATATGCTGTGCTTGATAAATACTTGATCATAAGGAACATGGACATTACATCCATGTTAACATCAATTCAGGTTGCACTATATGCATTTCATTTCTATCATGATATAAAGTCAAGGCTTTGCAAACATAACCACTGCTCTAAAAATAAAATGTAAAACAACAAAAGAAGCTACTTTGCAATTACAGTCACATTGTGAGATGAGGCTTTTCCACCAAGCAGCACAAAATAATTATTTTAATTCCTGTAATTTCAAAATCAGGTGTAAACACCAATGTTAAAATGAAAGGTTTTGTGTTCTAACAAAGATGCTATGATAAATCATTAAGAAACCTTTACCTCATGTAATAGGACAGCCATCCTGTACAATATAAAAGAAAAACAAACCTAATAATTTAAGGTAAAGACATAGAAAGAGAAAATATATTTTTAAAACCTCACTATGTAAGTTTGCACAACCTTTAAGAAACCCTCTGCTGAGGAACATTTTGCTGCAGCTTCATTATTCAGTTTTCCTGAGTATATAGACAATCTAATGAACTCAATTAGAGAAAGCAGGATGAGCTGCAGCTATTTCCAGCAGGTACTGGTTGTGTTAAGAAAATCCACACTTAGTTAAAATCTACAAATCAAGGTAGTAGAACATGTCCGAGTGTGATTGACTGAAGTTTATTTATTTGCTCCCAACACTGAACATCACCAACAGAAGACCATAGAGAAGACAGCTGAGGTTCTTAACAAGGTGGTGAAAGGTTCAACCAGACGGTTGCCAGTTTGAACCCCAGCTCTTTCCATCTCAGTCCTCGTGTCTTTGACTTAGACGCTTGTCTCACATTGCATTCTGATGGTGGTCAGATGACATGGTGCCTACTGTGTACTGCAGGCTTGCTTTTATCAGTGAGCCCCAAAGTAACTGTATGTGAATGTGTGTGTAAGTTGATATGTGTAAAAACCATTGTGTCTAATACAAAGATAAAGATTAGGAAGGTGTTTTTATTTGTATTTTCTTACACCACAGTTAAGTCTGCATTTATCTAACAAAAACATTTCTGGTCCGAGAGAGAAAATATAACTTAATCAAGATGTTGCTTGGGTATTTGGGTAGGGATGTGCACATTTATGAAACCAGGTTATTGATAAACTGGGATGCTGGGATAATGTCTGATATTATGTGGAATAAGTTTGAAATGACTTATTATGGTTTCAGTGCATTGATCTGGGATTTTAAAAGGTGTTAATATGCTTTTGATGACGCTTATAGGTCAAACAGCAACAGAGTTGTTTCATGGTGGCACCAAACAACAGAATGATACCAAAACCAGGTGAAATTTTCATTGTTTAAAATTTAAGGGAACCGAATGGCTTCTCTGGAAACCTTAGCCAAAGCAAATGAAAACTCTGATCATATTATATAACAACTGTAACAATTTTTTAGATTATATTCAAAATCAACTGTTGGCCCCCATCTAGAACCACCAATGAGCAGCAACATTCTTACCTTACATAACCATTGAGGTTTCTACTAACATCATCTTTACAACTCTAACAACTAACTACGTTAGTAGTAGCACCTATAATTGCCCCTCTGGTTTGTGTTCTGATCTGAATATTAATCTCTTGCAAAAAAGACAATAAAAAACTCTTCGGTGCAGAAATTATTTGCAGGTAGTTGTGCATTTGAAAAGTTAAACCTAAAAGCCTCAGTGTAAGGCTAAATGAGAGAGATATGATCTTAAGAAGCTGCTTATCATGGAGATGCTTTTACCACGTTTTACAGAGCGTCCCCTGAGCTTCATGTAACAAATAAACAAGTTTTGCATTTCAAAGAAAGTGTAGCTGGAGCAGGAAAGGACGCCTCCTCTTTGTGGTTTGGATAAAAGGCTGAGCGACATGTGCACACATCAGAGGGGACACTAATCCTCTCATTCAGCTAAGGACAAAGTCCTGAGGTACCAACATAGGTATTCTTTCTTTGCAGTTATCCAGCTGTGCAAAAAAAAATTCAGTCATCCAATTTCTGCTCTCAAGAAAATTAAGTGTAGTTTGTAACATGCCTTGAAAGTAATTAATCCTATTGCTGTGTGGTCATCCAGTTTAAAACAAATCCGCAAACAACAAAGGAGTTTGTACCTGGTAAAATCAAGTTACGCAACATCCAAGGTTTTGATATTGCTGCAGCTTGTTGAACTACAAAATAGCTTTTTGAAACCATGAAACATGACAAATATGAAAATGAGCATTATCAGGAAGGCTCTAAACAAGTATTATACATCAGGTTATATGTCTGAAATTATCCCAGAAAAAAAAAAAAACTATTGTTGCACCTTCTAATAATCAACAGGTTTGGATTTCAGTAACTTCTGACAGAAATTAAAGTAAAACACAGAGAATGTTTCAAACATGAGACTTTTCAGTTACTCCTCTAAAACAGTCTAAACTGAAACATGGGATTTAATGTTCATGGGAGACTCCACTCACCTGTGCTGGCTGTGTACTGCAGGCTGCCCCGCTTCTTAAAAGGGGAAATGGGCTTGCTTTTGGCTCCAGAGCCACCGGATGCGGTGCCGGAGGGCACGTTGGAGGACATGATCCCAGGTTGTGTCAGTCAGCTTGGCTCGGATGTAAGGAAGAGGAGGATGAGAACTGAGTGAGTAAGGCTGAGCTGTAGAGGATGGAGAGATGCTAGATGAGTGAGGAGGGAGAGGCAGAGATGGAGGAGGAGTAGGACAGCCAGTAGAGATGTAACACAGATGCTTGTAGCTTGAGGGAGTCTTACTGCAGTCAATTGAGTGTGTGAGCAGGGATTTCCGGACTCACTGGTTCAGCATCAGCATCCCTCTGCAGAGAAACTGACCGCGCCCCCTCTGCAAAGACCCCCGTGCCTGAGCTGCAACATTGAAGGGGGTGGGGAGTAATAAAGGGGCTTGCTTCCACTCTTCATGCGCAAAAAAAAAAAACACCCCACACACACATAAGCACACACATCGACTACAAAGCACACACTGCTCTCCTGTTGCCATGACAACTACGAATCTCTGCATACTTTTTAGTGAAGAGTAGGAGAGAGAAAACTTATAACACATAATAGTAAAAGTGGTTGTCTTTAATTCAACAAGTAAGTGTGAAATCATATAGCATCACAGTGATCTGATCATATTAATAGTTGCCTTTAGTGCACAGCTTTAGTAAAAACAGAGGAAATACAGCTACAGTATGTTCAGTCTTAACAAGAACAGACTCAAAGTTCACACACATTAAAACTGAGTTATTGCATGTTAAAAAATATATAATGTTTTTATGGACCAAAGTTTTATTTGGTCTACAAAACGTGGACCAAATAAAAAAGAAAATCACAGTAAAACCTATCCACATTCATTGATCAAATTTCTCCATGAATGCATCTTACAAAATGTCAAGTACAGTAATACCCTAAAATATTAGCATTTCAATTACATCCATTGTTATTTGCTTTATCTAGATTTTTCCGACATCTTCTTGCTTTACATACTGTATATTGCCCTCTCTCTTCTCACCTATTGTGATAATAATATGACCAAAATCAGTACAATGCTGATTGGACAGACAAACAAGCAGAAATGCAGATAGGTATCTCAATTTTGTCAGCTAGCTGTGACTGCTTAACCTCACTGTGTCATGATGTGTTTAAAGGTCTGACCGAAAGATGCAGAGAACCACTCAGAGAGCAAGCCAAAGGTTTGACAGGTTTATTGAGGTAGGGTTGAAGGGGGTAGATCTGGAAATAAGAAAGCTGGTGAACAGGAACTAAAAAGGTCTGGAGAGGATATCACAACGGTTAGTTCAGGGACCGTAGGAATCTTGAATGCCGTAAGGTTGATGCTAGTGAGGAACTCACGTTTGGGGGGGTTCTTCTCTCACTTTGAATCCAGAAAGTGTGGGTTGATCCTGAGAAGAGGGGACTTGTTGAAGAGTGGACTGGTAGACATACTTAGGACCCGGAGGAGCAATGGAGCGGACTGTCACTTGGATTTCCGTGAGGGACTTGAACGGCACATGCAGAGGTTTATCCCCTGCTCAGTGTGAACTCAGTAAACAATCGTTCCAGGGGAAGAAGGCCAAACATCCAGTATGCAGGAGGACTTCCTGCCAAAGGCAAATACAAAAACAAGGTTAGGCTCAGTGAAACAAAGACTCAGGTTAGACTCTGCTAATCTAAGCATGGCTAGAGTACCCAAAACTGGCAAACACTCTGGCGTTGAGGTTGTGACAGTCCACTCCTTAAGTATTTTTTCCAGATAATGATCCAAAGAGCCGCAGGTGTGCAGGGAGGACCAACAATGACAGGGCACCACCTGGTGGTGGAGGGTGAGACAGACACAAAACAGACCACACTAACTGGACTCCTGACACACTGAAAGTAAAAATATTTCTTATGTTTGGCTTTTGATATTTTAATTAATATATTTTGTTTTTTTGCCACAATGATTTCGGCTGACACTACAAGGTAACCACAGCCACCAGACTGAGCTAAAGTTATTGGTAGCCTATTTACATTTAACAATGCTAAGAGCACTAATTCTACTATCATTATTATAAGTAACAGTTTAATCTATTACCTCTTAAATTTGTTTCAATCAGGAAAAAACATGTCTTACTGAATCTAGCATCTAACGTAGGCTACCTCTGCTCATAATTTACTTAATGACAACTCCCAACAGCAATGCTAGAGTATGAAAAATATTATTGTTTCCAGCAGATAAAAAATAAACTACCAAACTGAAAGTGGGAAATAAGCAAGAAATTATACATCATACTTTTATTTTCGTTTTTTTGTTTAAGAAAGCAAAAAGACGCAGAGAGTCTAATAAGACAAAACATATTGAAAAAAAACTTTGTTTTCCTCTTATGTAACAAAAATCTATAAATTTTCCTTTAGGCAACATGTTTGACCTGAATGATGTGCATTAATATACAGAGCGCTCTAAAATTACTGGCACATCTAAAAGATAAGTCAGCCAAAAGTTCTCCACCAATATGGTTTGTTCCAGTTTTTTTTAGATGTGAATTAGCTTTGTTTTGAGGAAATCAGCACACATCAGCCTTACTCACCGTTTAATCCATTTTTAAGAGCATTAAAAAAATCCAGATTTCAGCTTTCAAAAACCTACAATGCAGCGATTGAGTTGATTCCTTCCTGCTATCATTACAACCCCCAACAATTCCCTTTAATGACCCTCATTTCAGAGACATAGACAGGTATCCGGTAGCCTGAAGTAGTCCTACTCAATTCTAGTCAGAATATGAGTCTGATACTGCTCCATAGAGCTGTGATTATGGGGCGTGTTTTGAACGAACCAGGAAAAAAAATGCCTCTGCACTCAATTGGATAGACCTACAACCAATAAGAGCAAAGGAGTGCGTGACGTATGTTAAGCGACGCATAGTTGTTGTCAACAAAAATCAAAGCGTGCAGTTGCACACCTAGAATAAGCAGATGAGCCTTGATCGTGTTTCTCTGTTCCTCTTTTAAAATTAATTTGCTGTCGATATCTTCTAGAACAGACCTAATAGCAGAATCTACACACCTCAACTCTCCAGCGGCAGCCATTGTTGTTGTCACCCAAGCGAGCTTTGGTGACGTGGTTGATTACGTTACTGTTGATCATCTGTCCATCATCGTATAAAGCCCGCCCTGACAATTTGATTGGCCTGCCAGATATTGTGCGAGCATACTCGCGGTACTATTGAGCAATGCCAGACCGAACTTTCCGACCTCAAACGTTGTGGGCGGGACTAAGTTTGGAATGGCACCTAGGCTAGGTATCCGGTATTGCAAGCTAACAAATCACCCAAACGAACGAAAGGGGGTTTTAAGGGTCCATTTAAAAGTCTCTGAGGTATGTTCCAGTTATAAGGCTTAATGAATCCAAAGCATTCTTTATAATATAATAACCCTAATGCAAAGATATTAAATGCAATCAAAACATGCATTCAAATATAGTGATGCTGGAAAGAATAGGTTAGTTCACCTGGAACAGGGCATCCAATTTGGGGCTGATTTTGCGGCGGGCCAGCTAGAACAAAAGAGGGGTTGGAAGACTCACAAAATCGCTGCTACCATATGGCTGGCAATGAGGTAGCTTGGAGCTAACAATGCCGTATTAACCAACCATAGAAGCCTAACTCTTTAAACAAATGAAAAAGAGGAATTAAGCAGAAAATAATGATCAGCAGTTGAGTCAGAAAGATTCTTTCAGATAAAATACAACAGCACATGTAAAAATATCTATTGAACCTCTCTCTTGCCCGAGCAGAGTATTTATTAAGCCTCAGATGAAAGCGGGGAAAAGATGTTGGTGAAGATTCTCAGTCATCCAGGTCATAGTCATTCAAAAGAAAAAAGTTAAAAACAAACCACTGAAGTTTGTTTTCCAAGTTTGAAGACGTTCACCTCCCATCCATAAAGCTTTCTCAATTCAAAATGTCTAGAGAAGCTTTGAGCTCCAGGCTTTATAGAGTAGCCAAACAAGAGCCACCCCTTTGTAATGGGGAGTCACTAAAGTTGTTGTTGGCCTGCAAAAAAAGGGGAAAAGATGTTTACTTGTTGGCTGTGGTTTGGTTGCATTTAGACCCACTGGTTTCGGTTTGTTCTGCTCCGTCCAGAGATGCATAAAAACAGTCGTTACTTCTGTTTCAGTGCATTGTCAGGATTGCTGTACAGCTAACTCTTTCAAAAGCCTCCAGTTGAAGTAAAATGCAGATAAGAATAGGTGCCAGAGACATGCCTGCTGGTTAATAGAGGTTACTAGGGTGCCGCCCCAGCCACCCAATGACCTTGATTAAGGCATAAAAAAAAATAAAATAAAAAAATGTTTTATTATAAATAATTAAAATATTTTGACATATATTTATATATTTTGATGTGCAAGATAAATATTTTATTTTTAATGATGAGTAAAGCTGTTTGGTTAATCGTTGGATTGGTGACGTATTTCCGCCCTAGGGTGCAAAAATGTTTGCTCATTGACTCTCATTAAAACTTGTACATGTGCAGTAGCTCATCTGCAATGTAGAGGTATAGGAGAGCTATGAGCGCAGCTGAACTACGCCCTGAGGTGACAAGAACTGTCGTCATAGTTGTAGAGCAGGTGATTGACAGGTCGAGTCGCGGAAGTGAAAGACAGAGACAGAGAGAGAGACCGTACACAGTCTTTTTGCACGACCTGGTTTACTGTAGCTACAAGGCTTGGCTAACTGCAAGCAGCAAGGCTAATGCTTTTTTCTGCTGCCTTGACTGCCTGCCTCATTTTTCAAACATCAAGATCTGACCCAGCATAGATACAGACAGGTAGGACTGATTTAAAACACTTTTTAGAAAAGGCAAAGAAGCATGAACATTCTGGGATTCACAGGGAAAATATAAATATTGTTTATTTTATCTAGGTGTTTGTAATTTGCATAGTTTCTCCTTTTTCTCATAGAATAAGTAGGTTTTATATATTAAAGAAATATAAAGCTGACTAATAGCTTCTCCATTGTTAAACTGGTACATTATTATTGGTGTGTGATACCATATTGGGCCATGCAAAACACAGATTTGCCTTCAGAAAGCCTCAGAAGGGCAAAATGTATGTTCAAAAATTAAACCTGTACATGAAATTATATTCTGTTTATAAAGTGTTTTTATTCAGTTTTTTTATTGTTAACATTAATATAAATGTACTAATGTGATACATTAGTATAAGTTTGATTGGTTTTTGTTATTTGGTATCTATTCTGAATTTATAGCGCCCCCTGGATATAAACTCCACCAACCACCACTGGCAAGAAATCAGATTTCTCCATCATTTAAATTCTTTTTCCTCGTATTCTAGGCTCAAAATTACCAACCTTCAGGTTTATCACAGTGCAGTCACTCCAGTTTTTCTGTTAAGTTTTAACTTGATGGTTAATTATGTTACTCTTGGTTCAAACTGTCAAGTTTAGCCCTTAATTGATGTTTATCAATAACTCTTGTGTGTTTTATAATTGTATGTTGAATCTAAGAACCAACTAGACTCTCTGTCTTTACACTGTGTGAAATTTATTTGTTTTGTTTACAGAAAAAAAGTAAACAATCAAATAATGTTCACAGATTAGAAAACTGATTATGAGAGTGATCTATGCATCTTATTTGTAAAAATATTCAAACACTATCTGATTTAAGATGACAATTAATTCAAAAGGGTTTTTTAGAGATCAAATTAAATAGGCATAACTCAAAAATTAATATAAATATGAGCAATATATATATGGTTTTACAGCTTTTAAACTCTTTTATATTTATTGAGCAGGGTTTTTCACCTATCCAAGGTTATTTAGATTATTTAAGTTTGGAAATGAGCTCCAAGTCTATGATGATGGAAGGCCTCTTTGTCATCACCCTAATCTCACCTTCAAAGATTATCTGTTGGATGCAGGTAGAGACTTTGGCTTTGCTTTCCCACACTATTATCATTACTTCTAGTCAAAATAAACATGTTGGAAAAGTTAAAAGGTTACCTCCAACCTGAATCCATCAGAGGTGTGATTTTTTTTTCTGCTTACATTGATTTGTATAGTTTAGTGTGATTATGATCACAAATACTTTTACTTTTGTGTTCAAGGGTTTCTATGTTTGATAATTAGCTTTTGTCCATTTTTGCTAAAAAAAAAAAAAAAAGTTTATGCAAAAGATACTTTTCTTTATTTACTTCATCTGTTTTCTTGCCGAACAGTTTCAACGTTCAAATCACTGTCTGCTCTTAGAATAGATTGATTTATGAAGTGATTTCAGTCCATTTACACAAGTCTTAGTATATTGATGTTCTTTAAAAGATCTTAGCATGTGGTGGCCTGGGTGTTGATGTTCCCTCAGGAAAAGGAGATCTTAACTGTGTAAAGCTTGTGAGCCTTTTTGCTTAAGGAAGATCTTTGATCAGATTCCCTTAGCAACATGTTTTAATTTTTTTTTTCCTCAAAAATGTCCTTATTTTTCTTCTTAAAAGCTTAGAGTGAGGAATTTGAGTTTAAAACATGCAACTCGTTGTTTCCATAATGCGTCTGTATTGTGGAAAAAAAAATTAATGCATGACAAAAATAAGGAATTACTAAAAGTCAGAAAAGAGTGCAACATGAATTTAGAAGGTATGTGTTAGCCTCTCTCCTCCAAAGCAAAAGTTTAATCATGCTATATTTGCCCCCGCTATGTTCGGCAAAACTCACACCAAATAACTTAAGTAACAAATAAGTTCAGTTTTAGGGTAACCAAGCTGAGGACATATCTACAATTTTTTATAGTCTTTGGAGAATCTCCCACTGATAGGAAAATGAAATGTGTGATTTAAATGGCACAACAAAAGTGCTAGACAGATTCCATTGTTTTGTTTTCTCTCGCTCTTACAGTCATCAGTCTGGAGAGCTGTTGCCTTTCCCAGAATACATTGAGAATTTCCTGGAATTGCTATACTTTAAGTGAATTGCACACAGAGAAAAAATATTCAATTAAACAAAACTACAAACCTACCTCTGAGATTGCTCTTAGTGCACCTGACATAGACATATGTTATAATAATATCTGCTGAACTAGTTTACTGCTAACTAAAGGTTCAATGGAGTCAAACACGTATGAATAGCCTCAGCAGGATATACTCTATATGTGTGCTTTCTTATTACTTATTCATACCACTGAAACTCAATAAGAAATCATTACTACAGTGGGGAACAAGCGCCCTCTGCTGGTATGATGAAACAGTTAAATGTTCTTAAACACCAAAGCAGTTATCCCCTTCAACTTAAAAAAAAAATCCTGAATGAATGAATAAATAAATGTTATATCACACATATTTAGTGTGATGTCTTCTTAAAGCTTCACTTGCACATTTTGTTAATTATGTAACAGCATTGACAGCAACTCTTCAACTTCAAAATAAATCAAAAATGACCAGAAAATTACAATAGGCCTTCACAGCGCTTCACTGCTCGGGCCTAATAACAGATGAACAAATGACAAATTCTTTCAACACTTGCCTCCAGACTTTGTGTACAACAGCCTCATATTACCTGCCAAGACAGAGGATGATACTTTTCTTTTTTCACAGGTCTACTCAGGCATGATCATAGCAAGCTGTCTGTAAATCCATCTACAGATTTTCAGGTGGATTGAAGTTGAGGCCCTGCTTTTGCCACTGCGGGTCATTAACCCTCCCACGTAGAGGCTCTGTATCATGCTGGGATGTAATCAACCAGCACTGCTTGATACAACAGATAGTCGTGGCTTTTCTTAAGGTAGTTTTGGAGTTTTCTCAGGATTCTATTTCCTTTGTCTGTCTCTTCCAAAGATAAATCCAACCAATTTATAACTATACTATGCAGGGAAAACTGTTATAGACAGAGTCTCGGTTTTTGGTCACATTGCCCTGTTTCCAGTCTGACCAGTGCACCTATTCCTCTGTACAGAAAATAGGTAGATTTGATATTGCTCAGATTATTATGGCTATTAGCCAACAATCACATTTCTATAATATGCAGACCGATATCATTTACTTTATAACATTGTCCTTACAAAATATAGATACATTTTCCTGTTCATTAGAGACACTTTTATATTAATGCCCAGTCAGTCATAGATATACATTTATAGTAATCGTTTTTATTTGAAGCTGCACTGTGGGGCAGTGAGTTGCCTTGTAGCAAGATGGTTGCGGGGTCGATTCCCAGCCTTATCTTCCCTAAATTGCCCTTAGGTGTGTGTGTGTGATTGTATGTCTTTGTTGTTTCTGTGCTGACCTATCCCTGATCTCACCCACAGACTGCCGGAGATTGGCACCAGCCCCACTGTGACCCTGACGGAATAAGCAGGAGAAGATGGATGGATGGATGGATTTTTATTTGCACAAGACGTTTGTCTCAAATAGAAGATGAGTAACCCATCATTAATGTTGGTATCAATAAAAAAATATATATTTATATTTAATTAAAATCTGACATAAAATAAAACACAAGCCTCTCCTAAATAATCAATAAAAAGACTACACTACACTTTCCATTTAATTGCATTCCCAGTACTGTCTGAGCTTATGAGCTCCAAAGTTTTGAGAAACGGCAATATAAAAACAATGTTTAACAGAGAACAGATGTTAGAGTTGCAGATTAAAGGACTTATCAATATGTGGATGAGATCATGAGTTAAAACTATATTGAACATTGTTTAGTGAATTTAGAGTAAAAAAACAAAACAACTTGCAAGTATTTTTTATGATTTATTGCTTGTTTTTCACCTGCTGTTCATGCCTGTTCCTCACTTTAGTCAGACTGAGGTAACAATTGTGGCTGGGTGTATATAGACTCAAACTGTGGTTCAGGGAATAAACTAGAAAAGCTATTCTCAAGCAAAGATTTGTTAGGAAAGATTGCTGCTTTGTTCTGTATTATCCAATAATAGAAAATTTAGAGCAAAAGCTTCAATAAAAAAAGAAAAAAAAACTACAATGCACAATCACACAGGTTTTCCAAGTGAATTCTGTGCTTGTGAAGAATCTGATATCACAAACGTCTAAAACTATCTGAACATTCATTATGTTTCTTGCATGGTGCTTTGTGTTATTTTACTGTATTTACTCCAAAAAAGACTCAAGATCATATGCATCATACCTAGAAGAACTATATAAAATATATTACTTATCAACAAGATCACTGCAGTTAATAGTTTTAAAAATCGTCACATAGCTCGAATTTCTGCACAGATCATAAGCAGTTACAGTCATCAATCTTGAGAGCTGTTGCTTTTACCAGATCATGAGCAATCTCTTAAGGCAGAGGTTCATGGAATCTTAAAATGCTACTTTTCAATCTTGACGTATTTCTGTTTTGCTTTGGTCTATTCGGTCTTCTCAGCCACCAGATGGGTACTGGACATGGCCGCACATTCTGCCAGAGGTGTTTTCTGTCACTTCATGCTTGCTTAGGAGGGACTGTTGCACATTTGATTGTAATCAAAAACTATTACCAAATTTATAATCATCTAGATAATAATAATCTGACTACAGTATATAACTGGATTTTATTTAGAATTTAAAAGAAAAGCAATGCAGCTGATTTCTTTATACTGTATGTATTGTATGTCTTGAAAATGCTTCCTGGATAAGAATATTGGCTGCTTCTGTCTGAAACAGGGGAGGCTCAAGGGTGTTAATTAAATCCAAATGTCAAATATTGCATTAATAAATGTTGAAACACATAAAACACACCCCTATTGTAAATAATGATCTCCAAAAACCAAGAGTTCAGTTCACGATGACTGTTCTGGCTGAATGATCACTTTTCACTCAGAAGGTAAACCTCCTCACTGTCTGGCCACCATGGGCGGCTCTAGATGGGGGCCAACAGGGGCCCTTGTTATGGCCCCTGCACTGAAGACATAATAATCAAAGAAATTCTAATGATGATATTCGCTGGAACAGACAGGGTTACTCATATGTTCTTCGAATCTATTTCATTTTTTTTCTTTACAAATTCTGTTTTACTAATTATCTAAAGACAATAAGGTGATAGCTTCAGTGGCATTGAGATAGGATCCCAGTTTTCATCTGCTAAATGTTTTTTTTTTCTAAATAATGAAAAAAAATACTCTAATTTTTACAGCTGAATTTATCAGTTTTTCTTAAGTTCTAATCAAGATTTTGTAGAAAACTGTAATTTTGATTTAAAGGTACACTATGCAACCGGTGTTGATTTTCCAGCGAGGCCCCCCCCAGAGGGCGAAAGTAAAAGTGCACTGTCGTAAATATGCACAGCTGTTCTCCTGGTTTCCTTCGTCAAGCCAGGCGCGGTTGTTTTGAGCTTAGCAGACAGGCGAACGCAACGAATGACTAATGCTGCGTTCACACCGCAGCTGGCGCGACAGAAGCAGCGAGTTTACATGCAACGTAACGTCAAGGCGCAGCAAAAGGTCCCGTGGCACGTTTTGAGCAGCAGGCGCAGCACGTCTGAGCAGCTGAAGCAGCGCATCGGGCGCGTTTAAGCATCTGACGCAGGGAGAGAGACACAGCGCTGATGATCACTCCTCTTAAACAGTTTATTGACGCCTAAATTAACTTAAAATGCAGAAATCTGCCGGCAGAATATGCAGTTTGGATTATTTAGATGAAAAACACCTACCAGCTGCCGCGGTGAACCGCGAGGAGGCGACCAGGCCAGAGACTGCTGATGAAGGGATCCCTACTGTCGGCGCACCGCTGGTATGTGGGGGTCTGAGCGGCTCCGACAGAAAAAATATTGAAGGCAGGATAATAATCTGAATGAACTGACTGCACTGATTACGTTTTCAGGTGTATTTTCTCACTTAAACACATATTAAAACTACTTTATTCCCACTGATCACAGCAAATATAGCTGCAAGGCAGAGAAAGGATAGTGAAGCTCCGCCCAAAGCGCGTCAGACACACTTTTGCACCGCGCAGCCAGAGCAGCAAAGCTGCTTCAGCCGCGCGTCAGAACTAACTGGTACAAGCAGCAAAAATGAAGCAGCAGACGCGATTTTGCTGCTTTTGCTGCGTGAACGTAGCATAACTGCACAAAGATCGCCACTGTGCTAGCAACGAGAATGCTTTTAACTGGGGGGTGTAGCAGTTCTCGCCGTAAAGCAAGACTGACTCTCACGAGACTTCTGAGCCTGTGGGTGCGGGTCGGTGCTCCTGCAATTGCAAGTGCGGTATTTCCCTCACAGACCACCAGGGCGGCCGAGAATACCTTTGTTCAACCTGAAATGACTCATTTAATCATCCAAAACGTTATGGAACACATTAATTAACTGAAAAATGTTGCATAGTGTGCCTTTAAATTAAAATGATGAAATGTATATTATGAAATGTAAATTATGAATGTTATTGACCTAATAAGACATAGAATTTTAATTAAACCTTGAATAGAAATTTCACTTCAGGCATCTATGTTAATATATTTGAATCCCTTGTCCTGTATTTCATGCTTTTCTGTGCCCCCATGAAAACACACTGGGCCCCTCCAGGCCCCCTGGTACATTTGGTCTAGAACCTTCACTGCTGGCCACTATCAGACAAAAGTTCAGCCAATCAGCATCGGTCAGCCAGCCTCAATACCCGCCCCTGCTCCATAGACCCCTAGAAGGTTTAGCCTCACTGGAAGTGAAGTATTTTGGCATATTATTCAACCTTAAGGTTGAGGAAGAAACCTCAACAGGGATTTCTCATAGAGACTGACAGGCAGCGTCCTGCTGCTCCAGAGCGGAGGAGAGATTGCGTGCAGAAAACACAGCTGATTAATGTGTAACATGCTCATGAAATCAGGTGCATTTTCGTGCATATTTAATGCAGTTAAAAGACTACACTATCAAGTTTGACATGTATATTTTACCAATATTTTATGAAATTTACAGGGGAGGTTTAGCTTCCATAGTATTCAAAGAGAAATCACCACTGTTGTACAATATTTACTATTGTATTGGAAAGCCGACATATTTCTTTGTGAATTATTTAAATACAATTTTAATTCAGTTCATCTATATAGTCCCAAATACCAATAAATATAATCTCAAGTCATTTTAGTGGTTTGTTCATTTTAATTTGTCACCCACCTTGGCAGCATGGGCAAAAGTTCAGTTTCTTCACAGCCCTTCCAAGGGGGGATGTGTTATCCAAAGCCTCGCTGCCAATAAAGGTTCTGCCCTTTACAGCGATCATTCAAACTCATCATACAGTACAGATATATTAGTAAAAAGTTTTCTATGTATGGAAAACCATATGATTGCATCGAGTAAATTCCTTCAGGTTGCTCCTCCAGGATGAGCATGTAGCAGCAAGAGACATTTTTTTGTCTTTTATTGTTGACTCTGAAGTAATCCCTCACATTAGGCATGCATGTACTGTAGCAAGATGGGAGAGGGAAAATTTCCTTTAAACACGACGAAAACTCCAGCAAAACCGGGTACAGCCTGAGCAACTTCTGTCGAAACTGACTGAGGGTTCAAGGAGCGAGAAGGAGATATACAAAAGAGCTTTGAAGAAAAATATCGAAAATAAATTCTATGTTAAAGAAGGTAACGGTAAACTAGTTCCAAAGATAGCTCTATCTAGGAAAGAAACAGTTAGGTAGACGAGCTCTGAGCAGGTTTTCTCCAGGAAAAGGAGGGAAAAAAACATATATAGTTAGTTACAGTAAGGTTAACCCATAGCTATGTCTAGGAGAGAAACAGGACTAAGAACTGAAAAGCAGGCCTTACTCTTTCATTTATAGTAGAAGTTTTCAGCAACCCAGTTAATGCATTCTTAGAGGACGTTGTCACAGCTAAATAAGCTACTCTGGCTAAAACAGCACAAGGGATCAGTTTGGATTTGTTGTTTATGTCTTTGAGTTCATTGCTCAGGTAATGTTTTTTGGAGTACTAGGGACTTACTGGGATAATAGCAACTGTTGGAGAGAGAAGGGGAATGATAAAATAGGTTTCACTAATTCAAACCCCTTTCCTGACTGATGCAGTAAATTTTATATTATGTGTTAAAAATCATTACAGATATGTTTGTATGTGTTAAATTTGTAATCGCATTGGACTGTAAGATATAGTTATTAATTCATTCACTTATTAGAAGTGACCAGCAGCTTATCAAAGCTGATGAGAAGGTCCCAGCGTGTTGTTTATGTTTTCAACAGTTCTGTCAGGCACACAGCACTGTTGGTTAAATAAAACAAATTAAACTGCCACCATGACTGTTTCTTTACTCAGCTAATCCAATAAATTCTAACAAACAAGAGTCAGCAGCATAAACCAACAGTTTGCCAAGTGGCAAAGAGGGTTTGGTAGATTTTTCATGGGCCCTGTCCATATAGTACACAAAAATGCATTTACTTACAGTTGCGTCCAAAAATAAACCAAAATAAACTTTTCATTTCTTGTACAAAGGGAATATAAAGTATCATTATTATATGTATACAATTGAAATGAGCAGAAAAAGGAAAATGCATGCAATCAGTTAACATTAAACTATATAAATAATAATCTAGTGTAAGGAATTAACATTTTTACCAAAGTATTTAATTGTTGTCACCGATATAGAGTTTAATAGTAAAGTGTGGCAAAGGTCCCACCTTCATGTTTCATTAAAGGGACTCTGTTGTTTTGTCCTCAATTGAAAAGCTCAGAGACTAAAACCATCTGAGCCCATCAGTGTCTGGCAGCCTTCTGTAATGGAGCCTATAGAGGATTAATAGCAAATATTTAAAGCAAATACAAAATAACACCTTAGTGCACATCTTTAGAGGGAAAATATGGATTTCACTAAGGCTTTCAGGATCACATAGGTTTTTTGATCATCTGCTAAACGGGTGGATTTTATTTCTGTACGCTGTTCTGTTTAATCCTGTTGCGATTTCTTTATTAGCAGAATAATCAGAGCTTTTTTTTAAACAAAAGCTTGTAAACTGAGCTTCAAAAAGTACCCTTGGCAATCATTTACTAGAAGAGCCATTAGTGGGCATTCACACTAACCTGTTAATCCATATTAATGTATTTTTTTTTCCTTTCCCTTCTTACATCATATGTAACATGGTTTGTCCATGTCACTCAGATTGATGTAAGGCTCTGGGAGTAATCTCATCAACAGATCAGAGCCGCGGTGGCTGTGCACTGAGCAGGGTGTACACCGACCTCAGCCAAATGGGATTGGCTGCCACTACTTGATATGTTACAGCGATTAGCCTGCTTGAAAGCGTTCAGGGAATTAGGATGCAAGCACCAGGAGCACATTAGCAGCAGATCGAAGTGTGTGCAGTGCTTAGTATTTCAAGACACAACTGGCTAATTGTAGACTGCCAAGATGGAAGTCACAGTAAAGTCATGGAGGCTGCTGTTAACTTTTTGCATAGTTGATGAATTCATTGTTTTTGTTGAATGATTGTTTTTGTTTTTGCTTGTCATCATTATGAATATGCCAAACATGTTCTCGTTCAGCTGAACTAGAACTGCTTGAACTTTTCGTTACTTTACCAGATTTTAGGTTGCCTGCCAAGATGGAAAATTTACCAAAGTTTTTTTTCAACCGACTCCACCTAAAAAAAAATGCACAAAGAGAACTGTTCAGTTAACGACGTTTACAAAACACTTTTCAGAAATCCAATTATCTCCATCAATAGATCCTGTATCAGACTAAACCAGGCATGACCAAAGTTGGTAATTGAGGGACGCTGTCCTGCAGGTTTTAGAGGTTTCCCTGCTTCAGCACACCTGAGTTTCATTGACAGCTGATTAACAGGCTTTTCCTGAACAGCAATCAACAGAATCAGCTGTTCTAAGACAGGGAAACCTCTAACTGATGAATCTGGGCATGTCTGGACTAAACTGTGGATTCTGAAAAGGCTGCTCTAAAACATTAATATCCCTTTGCGAAACATGTTGGTGAATACGAATACTTTAAACCTAAATATTTCAGTGGTGTGGAAAGTAATAAGAATAATATAGATAATAACTATAATAACATGATTACATCATATAAAATAGAAAAATAAATTATAGATTAAGATCTGCTACTCAGTGCTTTACATAAATTCATATTTACTTTTAATTTATTAATTGATTTAAACTTTTTTTCTCTAGTTCAGCATCATTATTTGGAAGTAATACTACTCTTTCGTCTGTCTATTATACCAATTCCTTGCAACCTGGTCCTTATAAAGACACGGAGTAAGCAGCATTGTGAGAAACTTGTATTTCAAAGACAGCTAGCCTTTTCTACCTCATTTGCAGTTTGGCAATATTGATAGCCGGTGAGTGTCTATTTGAACCTATATTTCAGTGTAGATGCAGACAAAGTTTTTTGTTCAGTTAAGTTTATTGTGTAATTTTGCTGTACCTCAAAAGGATTTTTGTTAAAAAAAAACATGTACAGTGTAAAGATGATTTAGTAATAGAGCACAACTAAACACTTCAATGATTTTGGTTAAGTTATTCAAAGATTACTTGAAATACACTTTGTAGGAATGCTTTGGGCCAGCGAAAAATAAGTATTTTGTTTTACAGCAGTGATCTTCCAAGTGTTTTTGTCAGAGACACTGTGATCGACGAGGAGACAGAGATAGAACCCTCTTTTCTTTGTCTGCCCTGCCAGGTGGGAGGGTTAGTACCAAAGTTTCTAACAGCCTGCTAAGGTATGCTGCCTAAAGGTATTAAGATCATACTGCGATCTGATTAAGCAATAGTGTAGCACTTTTGCAAATATAACTATGTCGGATTCACTTGTTGTAAACTGAAAGAAATCACATCCCTCTTGCAGTACCTCTGCTAAGCCTCCATATTTAGGTCTGGTTTACTGTGTATCCTAGGGAGATTCATTATGGGGAAGTTGTTAGGGTATTGCTGGTTTGGGTATGTTAGCTGATAAAGTGCATGGCACTTCAGGCAAAAAGTCATATTTTACTAAAGTGGTATAATCTGACACATAAATGTAGAATATCCAACCTTTAAATAAATGTAAATGTATTTGGTGGGGAAACTAAATCCCATGAATGTACTTTGTACACCATGTTTACCCCAGATGTTGAGCTCCTGCAGTCAGAAGCTTTGTCTTTTTCATTAGGACAGTCCTCTCCTTTAGCACTTTACAAGGGTGAAGCATACAGAAATGGAGATCTTTGCCAATTGATTATTGCATAATCTTCCCAGCTTGTCCAGTGTCCAGGCTCCTCATGAAGTGTTTGTCTCTTCAGCTCACAGGTTTTTATTATACCACAATGGAGTGCATGAAATTAATATCTAGTACAAGAGGATATGATCCATCTAAAACAGCCATGGAAGAATATTGACTTTGTTTCTAGAGAACCATGTGTTGATAATATATTATTGATAATATAGATATTGATAAGTTGAGGATCAATATACTTTACTGCCAATTGATTCAGTGAGTAGTTCTTGTTAATGACTTTCACCAATGCTCTGAGGGCCACTAGAACAGAAACACGTTGACACCATGAAGTATCCTCAGCTGTTACTTCATAGTGGATGTGAGGTGCATGTTTATTGCTGAATGGTTCATATTTTTTCTCATATAAGCAAAACACAGTTTCAGTGAAAATGTTTCTTCTCCCACTTTAAAAATACATTTCATTCCCTGAACATCCTAATCACTGTGCCCAGTTGCAGGATAAACCTGGGTCCCTGTCCAGCCTTGGTCTCAAAATTGTTATTTATTTGGATTTTAGAAAAAAAAAAATTTTTTCCACACTTAATAAATCCAATTAAATCACATGGTTTTTTTTTCTCTGTTTCTGACTAATCTTAAAGTGAAATTTTGTTGCTACAATAAAACATTCATTTATTTCACTGCTAATTTCTCAGTTTTGCCAGTAGTTACTGCCTGGCTTGTGTTTACATCTCAACATTGTGAAACTTGTTTGCCAACAGAGCTGCAGAGTTAATTTACTAGTTAATTTTGAATCATACTCCATCTTTGATAGAATTAGTGGTACAGTTTTTGACAATAAGGCTTCTGATAAGCCATAACCCAAACGCCCTGAAGACAACACCCACTGATCTCTACCATAGAAGGAGCTCACAGATCAGCTGCTCCAGTTTTGCAGCACAATCTGACCAGGTCTGACCCAAACATCTCTTCCTGAAAACGATTACACAAATGTACTTTTACACTTATGCATACATCAAAACATGTGAAATCCTGCAACAATTGGTGCCAATTATGTAATGTGCTCCATGCATTCAGGTCATGTCATCATGAAGACCCCTCTGAACGACAGAGTGCTGCCACGGCCGCTGTATTTAGCAGCTACCTCACCACCTGGGATATAAACCTCTTAGCTGTAAGACGTTTATAAGACCTTAATGCCTGCCTCCTGCTTTGTCCATGTGACGGAGAGAGAAGTCAAGAGTACATCAAGCATGAAATGATGTTGGGTTTAGAAGAGTAACACATTTATGCTAAAAACAAATAAATTGTGAATGTTTGTAATATTAAATCAATCGATTAGTCAACTAAGACAAAAATAACACATTTCCCTGCATGCATTTTCTTCAGATTTATACAGAAAACATAATCATATACTGTTTTTATCATGCAATACATGTGCATCACTAAGTCTCAATGACATCACTGAAGTCGAGCAAATATGGCTTGAATGGCTTTAACTGAACCGAAATATTTGCAAGATAATTTTCTCCTTCTTTGACATGATTGCCAGCCATCCTCAATAGACTAAATGGATTGAATGGCCAATCAGGAAGAGGCCACTCCTAAGTCCAGGTTTAAGAACAGGGAATTAAGAAGTGAATCTCTGCTGATGAAAGCTGGTGACTTCATTTGAGCCTCCACAACACTCTGTCTTAGGAAGACATATTACAGGAAGGCTCAGCCCCCACCTTTTCAATCCCCTTCCGCTCCAAAATCACCTTTCAGCACAACTAGTGCTGTGATTGGATTCTCTACAAGTGCTCACATAGACCCGCCAAAATTTCCTTCCTCGAGGACCTTGAGAGTGCGGAGGAAGAAATCATGGGTGCGGGAGCTAGCGCTGAGGACAAAAAGTCCAAGGAATTGGAAAAGCAGCTCCAGGAAGATGCAGATAAGGAGTCTAAAACGGTCAAATTGCTCCTGCTTGGTGAGTTGTCTTATGATTGGTCCTTGTTCAACGAAGTTGTACATTTTGTCTCGAGGTAAAGGTGATACTTAATGCTTTACCTGATAGGTTTTGGATTCAGAAGATTGGGAATACTGATCATGCTTTAGTAATCTGAGTCAGCATTAACTTCATAGAAGAAACATGAAAGCAATCTCCTTGTTTGATAGTTCGATAACTTCTACAAGGAAAATAAATAACTTTTATTGACCCTATCAGGGTCAATATTCATATCATATTCACATGAAGACCAAAGTTAATCTAACCATAACAAAAACAAAATCTGACCAGAAAAGGTAGAAAGATAAAGATTTCATCCTGAATCTACTTCATTTTTTCGTATTTAAGTTTTTTGTATTTCTGCTTTAAACTGTTTGATTTTGGCCTAAAGTGGTTCCCATATAATTTTGTGACCTGGTAGATCCACTGTGTGTGGAAATAAAGCCTAAACAGTTTAGGATTACACCTCTGTCATATGCAGAAATCAGTTTGGAAGTGGAGAAGTTAATCCACAGCCTTGAATGACTCTCAGGGAAAGTGTTAACTTAAGACATAGAGAGATAAAAGTTGAAAGTAAACTCTTTTTATAGGTTTGATATCAATCAGTGATGCTCAATAAAACTGGTATGCTGCTTTTTTCTTTAGTTTTTTCCAAGTAGAGTCCTCAAAAGTTTGGCAAGTTTATTTGAAAGAAAATATCCTCTGCTCTCAGCTGGTCAGTGGCTGCTGACTTTCTAGTTCTACCTAAAGGACGCAGCTTCTTAAAAGATCACTGACTTTAGTCTAAATGAATCACAGCCCTGCAGTGATATAACAATCCGATTAGCTAACAGGTTTAGTGCAGATCCACATGCTGAGACCTTTGTTGACTCCTAAATTGCATATGGTAATTTATTTTATGTTTCAATAGCATTTTTACCTGACTGTTTTAAATCTTTTTTATTATTATTATTATTCTTTTTATTTCATCCTATAGCTGAGATTGTTTTTTTTTAACAAAATTACACAAAAATTACAAAACCATCCTAAAGAAACTGTATTTTGGTCCTTTAACATGATTTGCAGTGAAAAAAACTTACTATTTGTTGTTGCTGACAAAGACAGTAACAACACAGGAAAATTATTTAAAATAAGGGCCCCCTAGTGGCGCAAGCATAAAACTACAGATAGTCCAAATTTTGCCTAATATTTAAATACTAAGGACCAGATCCATTAATGTGTCAACCTGTAAAATAAACACTAGCAAGTTTTTTTAACGATAGTCAAAAGCTTCAGTGAAGCTTTTAAGAATATTAGCAAACTATCTGTAAAGAAATTAGAAGGAAATCATATGAAACGCACTTTAAAAATAATTATTAACTGCTTCAAGGCTGATGAAATGCTATGAGAAGTTTAAAAATAAGAAGTTTGAGAGAAAATAATTACTTTGAATCTCAAAAAAACTGCTTTTTTATTTTTATTTATTTATTTTACAAATATTAGTTTTAAATCCAATCAGCTTAATTGAAAAGAATTATCTTGAAAATACCCAATTTTTATAAGTTGTTTATATTAGTTATATTACAGCTAAACTTTGACAAAATGATAATTTTATAGTGGAAGCCTCAGGTCAGAATCAGTAATGTTAAAGGCAAATATTCTTTCATGTCAAACAGAAAACCAAAGAGGAATGATTGCACTTAACCTTTCGTGCAGTGCTTTTTTCTTTGAATTGAATTTTAAAAAGATTAGAAAAAAACCTTTAAAAGCTCAGCAGTAGGTCTGGATCAGCTTAATGTGGCTTCAGTGAGAGTGAGGTGGTCAGCTCTGAGCGCTCTGTGACGGCATAAACTCCTTCAGCTCAGCACTGTGTTTCATGGAACTGCCGAGGCTGATCTGCTTGGACGCTTTTCTTCATCCAGCACATCCAATCCTACCACTGAAATAATGGGCTTGCATGCACATTGTCTAAATGCATAATGTGCATTTAGAGATTGCCCTCCGTTCAGTGTTGTTTTGCAAATATACTGTCAGACACGCAAATTACCTTGCATATAAACCCAGAACCTTAACAAATTAATTCGATTTTCTGGTGTAATTTAAGGTGATTTTTTATTTTATCTCTAATTTATCTCCAGGACCAGGTCTCTTTAGAAAACTTTAAAGCCATCCAATCTTTACAAACCACTTTAAACTGTGCATTAAAGGCAATGATAGGTGTGCATGTAATAATGGGCAGGGTGTCAAATGTGTCCTATTTTCAAATTGTATTAATTTTATATTCCATGTTTTAATTTATTTATTCCATTGCCTTCTGTGAACTCACTTTAAACTAGAATGCCATCCTAAGTGCCCTAGATATGTTTTTTGGATGATGCATATGTTTGATTGTTTAAAATAAAATTCTTTACTGAGAAGTCCAGACATATGTTCACTGACCTTTGCCCTCTTTTCCAGGTGCTGGCGAGTCAGGAAAAAGCACCATTGTAAAACAAATGAAGTAAGTTTTAAAATACATCATTGGCATAATTTTTTTTCGTATAATTTTATGAGAGCAAACACGGGAGAATCCAGATGGTGGCACTGTAGGCATTGAACTAATCAGATATGTGCAGTGTAGGAAAATCTGGAATTTACTTCAAGCTTCATTTTTGTAAATCATAATAAATTAAACATATTTAATTTAGAAATGTGATCTTAAGCATATATTACTTCCTCAACTCAGTAAGGATTAGTGATGCAAAGTTGCCTTTTGTGCTCACACAGGATTCTTCACCAAGGTGGTTACACAAAAGAGGAGCAAATGGAATTTAGGGCGATCATCTATGGCAACATCCTGCAGTCTGCTCTGGCTATCATCAGAGGCATGGAGATGCTTGCCATTGATTTTGGCGCACCCTCTGGACAGGTATACTGACATATTTAAAAGATGAACAGCAGACATTTTCTTATGCTCTCAAAGCAGATGTGAAAAATATTTTTTTTCTTTGTTTATTGTCTTTAAAATTGCAGGAGGATGCACAAAAGCTGCAGAACTTGTCAGACTCCATTGAAGAAGGAACGATGCCCCCTGAGCTGGCTGATGTCATCAAGAAGCTGTGGAAAGACTCTGGAGTGCAGGCTGCATTTGAAAGAGCTGCTGAGTACCAGCTGAATGACTCTGCTGGCTAGTGAGCACCTCTCCTCACCTAAAAACAATCAAAAAGGCTCATCGATAACTGAGTGTAGATAAAAAGGGACTTTGTGTTTGTGCTGACATTTTCAGCTACCTCAGCGAAATGGACAGAATCTGTCAGCCAGACTACATGCCCACTGAGCAGGATGTGCTGCGATCTCGAGTCAAAACAACTGGTATCATTGAAGAACAGTTCTCCTGCAAAGAGTTGCATTTCAGGTGAGCTAAACCCAGCCAACATTTACATATTGGGCCAGAATGGGGTAAAAATCGATTGGTCTGACAAAGATAGGATACTCCTATGGCTGATTTAATACAGGACAGCCGTTGGTAAAAAATTAAACTCATATTGATGGTTTTATAGCTGAATTTAAGCAAATTATGCCTGTTTTAGATGCGTCAAAAACCTATATTAGTCCCAAAATGTGTGCCAGTCTACAGATATATCACATCCAGGGAGCTCTGTCTGAGCCTTGGCCTGGTTTGTACTCATCCAGCCTGTGCAAAATCCATGTGGGACCTACATGCTACTTTGGAAATAAGAAAATTAAAGTTTAAATAAAATTCTAGTTTGGCAGGGTCCAGAAATCTAAAGAAATTGTCTCAACTTTCTGTATGGTAAAGGATGTTTGATGTGGGAGGCCAGAGGTCAGAGAGAAAGAAGTGGATCCACTGTTTTGAGGGTGTGACTTGCATTATCTTCTGTGGAGCTCTCAGCGCTTACGACATGGTGCTGGTAGAAGATGATGAAGTGGTGAGTCAAGGCAGCCATTGTGTTTTTTTTTTTGTTTTTTTTTATAAAAAGAATGCATTTTAACATTAGTTTACTATGCCTTTGTCTCTGATCTTTCCAGAACCGCATGCACGAGTCCCTCCATCTATTCAACAGCATCTGCAACCATAGATTCTTCGCTTTGACTTCCATTGTGCTTTTCCTCAACAAGAAGGATCTCTTTGAAGAGAAGATCAAGAAAGTCCACCTGAGTATCTGCTTCCCTGATTATGACGGTAAGTCTACATGATATTAAACAAGAGGAAGAAGAGCGTTTGTACGTTTATCTGTTTAATTTTAAATATTTACATTTATGGGGGCCTTTATCTACACAGTTAAAAATACACCTTCCCCTTACACTCTTGGGAAGAGCATAGTGATATGTGCTGACTTATGAACTGGCTGTTTGTGATATAAGAATATAATAATGAGTGAGATTATAATGTATTGCTCTATAACCTTGAGATACAGTGATGCTGTTATATAAGCAGATATAGACGCTCTATGCTAGGATTACCTGAATGTATAATAGGTTAGTAAAAATGCAGTTTTACCTCTTATATTCAAAATAGCAATATATGAAATATAATAAAAGTAAAATTCTTATCAACAGCAGTACTGAAAAAACATTTATGAATATTAATTATATTATCTTTTACTTATAATGCGTTTTTCATCTTCCTACAACATGTCCATTGTTTTTTTGGGTTTTCTTTCCCCCCTTTATATTTAGACTGTCTGTTCAGTTGCTCCCTTACTTAGGGGATGCCACAGTGAGTCAGTATGACTCCCCCACAGATTTGGCAAAGTTTTTACCCCTGATGCCATTCCTGACGCAACCAGGGTTCAAACCCAGGTTGCCTGCATTTAAGTCAGAGATATTAACATGTTACCATGGGGACTTTTAGTTTTCCTGTGGAGTATTGCCTAAAAAAAAAAGAATTGATGATAAAATCAGTAATAAACATTCCTCATGAACAAATGGAATTATGCAAAAATGGTCACTTGATAAATCCCTTTTATTCCTTAAATCCCGAAGCAAGCGCATGCCTGACCAAGAGTGTAACTAAAGACAGGGCATGTCTCTCTGATGTCTCTATTAACCGATATCGATGTCATAAAACATTTTTCAGGCCCCAACACGTATGATGATGCCAGCAACTACATCAAGACACAATTCTTGGATCTCAACATGAAGAAGGGTCAGAAAGAAATCTACTCCCACTTGACCTGTGCCACAGATACGAAGAACGTTGAGATCGTGTTCAACGCCGTGACGGATATCATCATCAAAGAGAACCTTAAAGACTGTGGTCTGTTTTAAGAGTGACAAGAGAGGTATGGGACGACATCTGGTAAAAACTCTGTTCATATTTGCCAGCTTGTTTAATGGTGTGTTCATATAAACCAATGGGACCCACATGAGCTAGACATCAGGGGATTCATTTAAATAAATATTCTCTGACCATCCCGTGCTGCCTGGTTAAAACATCTGGCCATAACTGGAGCAGCTGCAACAAATGTTAGGCCGTGAGAACTGTGGAGGGGTCTTTAGAAGGGATCCTTCTAATGACTTTTGATCAGATTTGAATAAAAAAAAAACAACATTTGCATTTAAGAACAGACAAACTAGCATTTCCCAATTAGATCCTAACATGTTTTTGTTTTGTGTTTTCATTTCAGAACATCCTTTTTCAACTGTAACCACACACACATTGGCATTAAGAAAGAAATGAACTGATGGAGCACAAGGGGTCCTCAGACTGTTGTGTTTTATGCCATGGTCTCCATGCCAAGCTGTGGAGGAATACTCCTACAGAACATCACCGCTTTCCACATCACCTTTCTGCAACTCACAGAATATCCAGCTGGTTCAACACAGCTATGAAGTCACCATGTGAACATTGTGGAAGATTTTTACACAGCTAAAAACATTAAAGGTATGAAGATGAAATAGCCACTCCTTTGATGCTCACTGTGTTTAAAAAAACTTATGAATTGTATATGATAAACACTTTGAAAGCCATGATTTGTAAAATAATTAATCTGGGAAAAATGTAAATTTTTGAATAGGCGCTTTTTTTGTTTTTGAGTACAGTAGTCTCTGTGATCTTGATATTTAAGCTGAAAGGTTGAAAAATATCTCTGCTATTCCCAGTGCTACATTTTGTCCAGATTACCACCACAATTATTCCTGTATCTAATCAACATAGTGTTAATGTACTGAACTCACTTAACATTTCAATGTGATAAAAAGAAAATCTGATGACAAACAGGATAGATGAAAACTGTAAATAAGAATAGAAAAGGTATATTTTGAGTGATAAATTAAAAAGTGAGAGGAAAACACTACATGATGGATGCTTTTGTGATGAAAATGGAATTAAAATCTACTGTGATATTTCTTATGAAACATAGAGCCACGAAATAAAGATGCATTAACTTCACTTGTGTGTCCGTTTGTTCCTTTGCCGCAGAATTACATCATCATCCATTGAACAAAAGTGATCCAATTGGGCTGTCAACACAACTTTTGCCTGTTGCATATCTAAGACAATGCTGATGTTATATAAATGCTGTTTTAATGTAAGGATAAATAGCAGCACTCTAAGAATTTGTACTGATTGATAAAAGCAGATAAAAATAAGTTTATCTCAAAATTATGGGATTTACTTTAAATATGTAAGAAATGAAAGCGTTTAGCCATTATCTGAACCTTGTATCATAAGAGGCTCTCAGTTCAAAGTAATCATTGAGTGTCTTGCATGTTGTTTATGTTTAACACAATGGATTGAAATTGATGGGTGAGTAAATGGTCTCTGAAGAATTTAACAGCATGCCTTAAATCTAATTTAATTAGACCGACTGTGAACAGTCAAGATATCTCCCTCAGGATTTTTCTCTGCAAAACTGAATTAATTTTCCATTAATTTCAGTAATTCATCCCCGTCCTTGAAAGGCCCCAGATCTCCTATGTATGACATTATTTAGGGTGTATCTGAAATGCTGTAGAAATTTTACAGCAGATATAACATCATATACACGTTCCAATCAACTATATCCATTAATCATGTAATATCTCAAAAAAGCTTTTCATAATCCACAGGGACTAAGGATGTTTCTCTTCAACCATAAGAGGATATATGGGTAAAATCTCTAAAATATTACTTTGCAGTAGAGCTGCTCCCTTTTCAGTCAGAGAAAGCTGAAGATACAGTAAGTGCTGCTAGAGTAATCTGTTACAGGTAAGGTTAACAAGAAGTATTACTTTTTGATAGTTATCGGATGCAAACACCTGAAATGTTTAGCCAAATCCTCCATCAAAATCATGTTTTAAAAAGCTCTTTCCACTGATACATTTCTAAACTGATCATTTCTTTTTAGCGGGGTTAATGATGTTGTGCAAATGCAGTGGGTGATAATGGCTCCAGTGGTCTGAGCCTCAAATCCTTCAGGTTCCTGCTACCTTTACATGTGTCCCTTGCCCTACACTTGTGATTAAAATGTTTAAACTTTCTCACTTACATCTAGTCAAAGTATACAGAGCTCTTCCAATATGCTATTAATTGAGTCAACAGAACTCAATGCTTTCTGTTATCCAGTGAGCATAGATGACTGTGCTACTTTTACAACAGGTGAATCCATAAACGTAGTTCAAGACTTGGTTATAAATAAAAACAGCTTTAACTGTTATGCATACATGAAACCCCTCACCAACTCATAACCCTATTTGTTTTCTAAGCGTTGCCATTCTACTCCAGAGCGCTATCCAAAGCAAAACAAACGTATTGGTGGGTCAATCCCATATTCAGTTTAAGCTCTTCGATCCACATCAGCCCCCCTGATATTGGGTACCAAGTACCAATAATGAAAGAACAACTTAACAGAGAACCATTGACCTAATAAATTAGATCATAAATGAAATTAGAAGTTGTCAACCCTGACACTGGCTAGCAAACTTAAGTAAGGTGACACCATATGATCTCTTGAGGACCTCTGGAGGATTATTCTTCATAAAGTAAAGAACATTATGGACAACAGTGAGCATCCCCTTCAGAGGTTTTTTTTATGGCACTAGTGGCACGTTTTTCTGACAGTAGGCTGTAGGAAAGGGGGTATGAGAGAGACGGAGAGACATGTAGCAAAGGACCACAGGCCAGATTTGAACCCGGGTTGGCCACATGGAGGACAAAGACTTCCTAACATGGGTCATGCACACTAACCACTGCTCCTCTTACGGAGGATGTGTGCAGGATACAGTAGACATAGGGATACAGTAGATCCTACCTACAGCTATCAACATCTACAACACCTGTTTGAGAAAAACAAAAACCTATGAGATGCTGCGAAATTTAATTTCCCTTTGGGATTAATAAAGTAATTTTGAATTGAATTGAATCTCTGTAGGGTGCAATGGAATCTCAAGACCATATAGGGATTCTAAAGAGAAACGTGCTGTTAAGTGCTAGAAAGCTTGATCTCAGTAGCAAGTTATGGGTCTTCAACAGGCTAATGACTCAAAACTCCCACAAATGGATAAGAGCAAGTCATTGGACAATCCAGAAGTGGCCTTCTTTGAGCCCTGTCCTAAATCCTATAAAGAATCCTTAGGAGGTAAAGGCTTAGAAAAATGGCATCTTAAAAAGGCACCTTTCAAACAGAAACCACTGACACAGTTATTTGATGAGTGGGCAACCATGCCTGCTGAGAGGTAAATGAGTCTAATGGACAGTTAAAGCAATTGTTTGATGGTAGTGATTGCCTCAATAGGTTTTGCAGCAAAATATAAAGTTAAGGACACAATTATTTTGTCCAGGCTTGTTTCATGAGTTTTTTTTTTTCACTATATTGAAACATGGTTGAAAAGCAATGTCTGACTTTCATTACTTTATTTTCATAGGATTTTTATAGATCATTACTTTTGTCAGATTCTAGATATTTCTGACTATTTTCCAAGCAATACAAGGCCTTGTCTCTGACTATTATAGCGTTTTCCAAGAAATACAAGACCTTGTCTATATAAAGACTCAAACTCACTGCGGATCCAGACATTTGAATTGAGAAAGCTTCCTGGGGGGGATGCAAAATGTCATCAAACCTTGGAAACCAAGTCCAGTGGATTGTTTTTTAATCTTTTACAGAATTATGGCGTTTCCTTTCTTTAAATGAGGGGTATCAACAATTTTGTTCATGTGAGTATAGATAAATATAAATGTTCACAAGTACATACATTGGGGTGAGAAAAAAAAGTTTAGCAAACTATTTATTTAAAAAAAAACAACCTTACAATGAAATGGGCTGTTTGTCAGCTGATTTATACAGTAGATTACAACAAATCATTAAAAAGCGTAAACGTTCAGAATATGTGGATTAAGTACAATTTTCTATCAGGGATCCACACTGTCATGTCTTTTTTGGCCTGCTTCCAAAGACCAAAAAAGATTTCCCTCTCCAAAGTGGTTGGACTGTTGAGCTGATTAAGCAAGGCCTCTCGAAGTCTGCCATTGCTGCTGAAGTTGGACAAAGTAAGATGGTCATTTCAAACATATCAAAAGATCCTGAGGATTATGAAACAAGAAAGTAGTAGACCTAAACAAAAAACAATTCAAAGTCTCTGAGCTGGTGGATCCAATTGGCTGTCCACCCCAAGAGGGCAAATTCCTTGGCCTGAATTGGGGTTGTTATTCATGCCATCTGCAGGAGGGATATGTGAGTGAAGGTATATTCAAAAAGAAAACATCCTCAAAAGCCTCATCTCCCTCAGTGGCATAAATTTGCCCGTTTGGAGTTAGCTCAAGAGCACCAAATACGTGACATTGAAAGTTTTATTCTCTGATCAGATAAAATTTGACCTTTACAATCCTAATGGCTTTCAACATTAAAAGCATGACTAGGTGGTCCCACCTGAGTAAACGGCACAGTAGAGGGGGCGCCATCATGATCTGGGGGGCTTTTTCCTTCAATGGAACTATGGTGCTTGAGGTAACGCAGAGATGTTAGATGGCAATTGGCTATGTGAAGATATTGCAGGGGCATACCTTATGACTGTAGGTTGTTGGCTGTGTGGAAATAACTGGATTTTACAACAGGGCAAGACTGCCTTTCACAACCCGTGGCTGACAAAGGATTTCCTCCAAGGAAATAACATAATTCTTTTGGATCATCCTGAATGATCATCGGCTTTAAATCCAATCAATTGAAACAACTTGAGGTTGGATGGCAATAGTTTAAAAAATTGACACTATCTAAAAACAGCAAATGCCCTCTTATAAGCCGCCTTCACCACTTAAGGGGGCTAGAGGGGCAAGATTCCCTCCCTCTATGTCCAGAGAGGGGGCAACATTCCCTCTAGCCTCTTAAAAAACACTAGTATTAAGCATGCTGAGACAAACATTTTAGTTGATTTGCCATAATGGTGCAGAATACAAATTATCCTAAATTGTTTATCAGCTGATAAAAAAGCCTATTTTAATTGAGAAATGACAAAACAATTAAATATAATCTTATCTAATCTTAATAGTGATCAACAAGTGGGTCACTAATTTCTTAAAAGAGATTCTGATCCCTGACCAAAACCAAATAAACCTTAAAGGGAAGTACACAGCGGGAGCATTTTGGTCGATGTCATCAATTTAATCTGTGATTCCTGCCTTAACAGACATATTTGCTAAGGGGCACAGAAATAATACTGAATAGTTTTATATAAAGCCCTACCTACAGGTCTGAAAGGATCTCTGTGCCTTGGAGCATCAACCAAAGACCAGACAGTGCCGGTGTTTGTTATGTAACGCAAAATAATAGGGGCTTATGGTTTTTAATGCAGGTCTGATGACAGTGGTGTGTGTTGTCCTGAAGTGACCTCGTACTTGTACATATGTTTAATTGGTGTCATCATAACCATATGGTAGGCTATGAATAGAAAAATAAATGTAACGGTTGATTGTCAAAAGGAATTATGAGCCTCATCCTAGCAGGTATGGGTAGTTCTAAATGACTTATGGAAGATTATACTTTTTTTCTCATAAACATTTCAGTACTAAACAGGGAAAAAACTACAAAGGTAAAAAAAAAATGGTGAAGAGACAAAATAACCAGTTTATCTTTTCCCCTCTCATTTGATATTATATAAATATTATCAAATATATAAATATAAATATATATAAATATATATATATATTCTGCATTGATGCAGCTTAGAGATACCCCTGTGTTTATAGAACTATAAGTATACTAAGTATAGTAACCTTTTTCCATCCCAAGATACTGATGGTTAATAACCTTTAAATTGTGAAAACTCCAAACCCATTCCTCAAACCCTGGAGCAATGCCATTCAAATGCATATCTTTGAAGTGGTGTCTTTCTGAAGGTAATCCAGTTGTTTAATACTATGGACAAGGGATCAACATTTCAATTTGTCCAATGATGAAGAGGTGAGAAGTTTTTAAAGATTTGTACCTTAATCAACTTAGAGTGGACATTTCTGCTTAGAAAGCAGACTGTTAGATATTTCTGAAAGAAAAAAAATAATGAACTAAGAAAACTTTCCTTTATCCTACCCTGGGGCCTATGGATTAATAGAAGTCAGACTTTATTTTGCTGTCATGCTGTTTACAAGCTTTAGCATTTATACAACAGCCGGTCGAATAACGCTTAGATGAGACAGATGTAACTCTAAAGTTGAAAAAAAAAACATTCCCTTAACGATCTTTGTCAGAAGATATCCTCCAATTTATTTTCAAGCACACATATTTCATATTAACATCATCTGTAGCGCAGTACTTTGGCCAACAATTTTCTAACACCAGTAAATGATTTTAGAATTATTATCTGCTTAAACTCAAAGCAATCATCTGTTTGTGGCAGTCTTTCCACAGAGTGCCGTCAATGGATAAACAGTAAACCCAGTTATTCAGTAGATTATAGAATATCTTCTAGCAACAATAATGCTGAGTTTCTGCCCAGCTTTTTTTGAGGAGTCAATCAGGTCCAGCGCTGGACTCTGATAGGTTATTTATGACACCTTAAGAAGTTCTGTTGTTGTTGTTTTTTTTTTATTATTATTGTTGGATTAGCAGGGCATTTTGTCTTGGAGAGGACACACAGTCTGCCACTCTGGGTTCTGACTAAATCCCCACTATGCTCCGGCTGGTTGCTGCAAAAAGCTGCTCCTTCGGATAAATGCGGAGGAAATATTGGAATGTAGGTACACTAAAAACATAGAAACACTAAACACTAAAAAAAAGAGGTAGTTATTATTTTAAAATTGGTATTGATCACCAAATGCAAGCCTCGCTTAAGCTCATTCTCCTGGACTAAGAATTTTGGTATTCAGACGAGTTGATGATTAACCTGATGACTGAAAGGTGGTCAAATCCTATGGTTGAAGAAAAAGCCAAAATGATATACCTTCAACAGCCATCCCTGACAGTGGTTTTCTAAAATAAAGTGTCTTTTTATTATGGCCAAGTATGTCTACGTTGCTTTCATCAAACCAAAAGAGTCTCACGGTTCAGTCAAACACAACATATCGGTCTAACTATTTCTGCTGAATTCCTTTAAGAGCAAAGACAAATTCTCTGCAACACATACTTGTTCAGTATTTTTCATATATTGCCAAAGATGGAGTCTACTGATCTTGCTGAGACATTCAATCTTGAGGGAAGGTATTAAATAAGCTGTAGCTTTACCTCCTAAATACAATGGAGCACTAAGGGTATATTTACTTTATATATAACTGCATTGGCATTTAAGCAAATATTATTTTCATAATAACAGCAAAGCAAAAGAAAATGTTACAATAGCTAAAGGGTAATAAAACATCCTTTACATTTCTAAAATAACAACCCATTTTATGTGGTCAACATAAGATAGCTGTATTTATAGTGCAATAAAAAAAAAAGAAATGGCAATAAACATTTGAATTAAAATACAAATGTCCATTCAAACTGATTTAATCAGAGATTTGTTTCAGGATTAAAGATGTTGTTAACTGCACTATGTTCTATTTTGAAATCAGTTAGACACCTATAGTCTATTCATTGGGCACCGACTATCTACTCTAAAACTTCCACTATAGCATGATATGTAATATATAAAAACTGCTCACATCAAAATCTTTCTAAAAACAAAACTTAAGAAAGCCAAAAATCCAAAAGTAGGAATATTACATCTATAAACTGGATCTAATAATTAAAATAAAACTTAACAAAAGGTCGAAGTCATCCAAAGCAAAACAGATATTTAAGACAATACATCTTGACGGAAATGTGAGCAGAATATTGTGATGGGTTTTCTTTGAAACGATAATTTTTGGTCCTTGTGTAGACTATAAACTATAAGCAAATGCAACTGAGACTCAATGTGTTTGAATAACCAAAAGATATTAAATACATCTGAACTCACAGTAATTATGTCACAAGTCTCTCTAGGTTGCTTTCTCCAAGTTCACACCCAATTGGAAGATTTACTGAGAGAAAAGCGGCCAGAGGTGCTTTGTAGATCCAGCTCAATGCATGGCCACAATTTTAGTCTTTTGATAAAAAATATTAGCCGATTATTTAAGACATCCCAGATGTCCAGACTTCTTCAAATCACCTGCAAAATAAAGATTATGAAGATGCTTTAGAAATTCTGTTCCTAGCAAAGATCTGTCGTAAAGATCTACAGTTTTTTTTATACCATTCCTACCACTAGAATATTTAGCTTGACAAAAAAAAAAAAAATTGTTTCCTGTAATATGTGTTAAAAATAATGGTTGGTTCTGTTACTGCTGCAGCAAAGTAATCCTGAACAATTACACTTTCACAGCTATGCTCCAGGTCTGATGTTTCATTCACTGTTTTGTGCCATAAGACATTCATTTTGGACATTGGGGACCAATTTCCATGCTGGTTTTCTTTGCAAACTCTAGAAGCTTCCAAACCCTTAACCATGCTTGAACCCTTAATCTCTGCTTCAGGCTTATTCTTTCTATTTGGACGACGAAAGAAACCATAAATAGGAATGCAGGCAGAAGTCAGTAAGCTGACCTGGATGGTAGCAGGAACGTTAGTAGAGTCCAATCTCTCTCAGGTTGATCTTGATGATGACGTCAGTGACAGCATCAAACACAAACTGCACATTCTTGGTGTCTGTGGCACATGTAAAGTGGGTGTAAATCTCCTTTGTGTCCTTTCGTTTGTTTAGGTCTTCAAACCGTAACTGGATGTAAGCCGATGCATCATCATAAGAGTTTGGACCTGAAATGAACAATTTAAAATGGTTATTTGTCTGCTATACTTTCCTTTAAATTGGATCCTATTTTCCTTGAATGTAGAGGTTACTTTTTTATCTTAGAATATCTTTTTTAATCTTTTTTAGTCACTATCTCTAAACGTAGAAGTTACTCTTCCTGAATAGAAGTGTTTTTTTTCCAAAGTAATAGGTTACTTCCATATAACATAAAGGTTACTTCTCCACTTTCAATGAGTCTTCCCAAAGCCGGAGGTCACATTTCTCAGAAAAGGGGAGGTTTCTTTCTCTGACTTTAGGTTCGAAAAAGGTTCTAGAGTAAATTCAATGTTTCCCCAGCTTCAAGTGTAACTTCAACATTTTTAAGGTTACCTCACTGAATCTTTCAATTCATTTGTTCTGAACATTGAGGTTAATTGCCGGGAAACTTATGAAAATACTACTCAAGAACTTAAAGGGATAGTTCGGGATTTTTGACATGAATCTGTATGGCATCCCCATCACCAGTGTCATGCAATCACACTGACTTACCCCTGGCAGCATCCTGTGAGCAGAGTTCTGGTCCAGCTTAGGTCAAGCCGAAAGTAGTCCGGCAGGTTTGCTAGACCCAGCGAAATAAAACGTTTCTCTTCCCAAAACATTATGTGTTCAAAAGAGTGATATTTTTGCATCCCAAAAACATTGTAGTGGAAAAAGTCACACGTCGTTATCACTTGGTCCTATTTTCTCTCTGTTCGTATCACTGCGCGCCGTCATTCTGACAGCGAGCTCAACAACAGCCAGATGCATGTCTCACTCCGCCTAGCTCCTAGCTAGGCGGAGCGAGACATGCATCTGGCTGTATTCAGGTTAGTAGGCCCTAGCTGTCAGGTCATGGTGTCGCACGCACTGATACGAACAGAGAGAAAATAGGACCAAGTGATAACGACGTGTGACTTTTTCCACTACAATGTTTTTGGGATGCAAAAATATCGCTCTTTTGAACACATAATGTTTTGGGAAGAGAAACGTTTTATTTCGCTGGGTCTAGCAAACCTGCCGGACTACTTTCGGCTTGACCAAAGCTGGACGAGAACTCTGCTCACAGGATGCTGCCAGGGGTAAGTCAGTGTGATTGCATGACACTGGTGATGGGGATGCCACACAGATTCATGTCAAAAATCCCGAACTATCCCTTTAAAGGCTGTTTTCTTCAAACTTAACGGTTCATTTCACACATCTTAAAGGCCATTTTCCCCTTAAATGAATGTTTCCGAATGAATCTACATGTCTTCCTTGAACTTTCCTTGTAATCATTGGAGACATTGCACAATTTATGACATAATGTTAAGGAAATCCTAGAATGTTCTCTCACTGAACTTTTTTTACTTATTACAAACACTATCCCATGTGGTCTGAGAATGTTTGTGGTTATTGTTTGTTGTATATTGCATCCAAGCAGTAAAAACAATTGCTTCAAGTCCAGTTCTTATACACTATCTTACTGTGATGAGAAGATCTTATCAACAGCAATGTGTTAATCACTCATTGCTATAATAAATGATAACCTAATATTGAAAAATCAGAAAACAACAAATCCCACAGTTAGCAGGTAGTAGCAGGTATTTGTTTTTACCAAAATAGTACTATGTATTTATTTTTTTCTAAATCAGATGCACCAAATAAAGAAGAATCATCAAAAGAAGTCTGGGCACATATGGAAAAGTCTTTAATAGATTGTGAAGGTACAGATTTGTCTCACCAGTGTACTCGGGGTAGCAGATAGTAAGCGGGCTCCTGGTGATCTTGTCTTCAAACAAGTCTTTCTTGTTAAGGAAGAGGATGATGGAGGTGAGAATGAACCATTTATTGTTGCAGATGGAGTCGAACAGCTTCATGCTTTCATGCATGCGGTTCTGTGGAGAACAGCTGAATTAAATTTGCTTCAAACAATCTTTCCTTACAGATGGTTTTCTTATGTTACAGAATGAACTCTGCTGTTTCTTTTTACAGCTTGAAAGAACTTCAGTGTTATAAGACACTATGAGCTCATACTGTTCATAAGAAGCAAGGTGTAAGAATGCCCGTAAGAAAACAAAGCAGGGCTTGCTTGTAAAAAACATTTTAAGAGTTGTAGTCACTCCATTTAAATTTCTGCTAACTGCCTGTTCTAAAGAAAGTGGGTCAGCAACCAAGAAATCCTGTCTTACCTTCATCATAATAACATACAGCTAACAGCATGGTAAATATGAGCTACACTCTGCAACATGAGATGGCCAAAATCCAGGCCAAAATCAGGGATGTTTGGCCTCAACAGGTTATTAGGTATGAAAAATTAAAAAGCAGAAAATAGGCAGTTTATTCATTAAGGATTGTTTCCCCTAAGATCACCCAACACAATGAAACACAAAGTTACTGT
The DNA here is from genome assembly GCF_016077235.1 of Cyprinodon tularosa. NCBI lineage: Eukaryota > Metazoa > Chordata > Actinopteri > Cyprinodontiformes > Cyprinodontidae > Cyprinodon > Cyprinodon tularosa. The sequence continues at coordinate 1,128,433 of NW_024038678.1, forward strand.
ACAGTAAATTTACTTCAAAAAGTTTTTTTTTTTAATACAGACCCAGTGATAAAAAATATGCCAATCAAAAAGTCAGCATTGGAGGCTATCTGCCTCTCTAAGCAGCATCCTTCACACTTGCAGTAAACTTGAATCAATGCCCAGCACTGGTTGTTGTGTCTTAGTTGAAGATTTTAATCATGAAATAGGGCTAACTCACCTTACAGTAGTTTCAATTGGACCCACTGTGAAATTGTCTGTTTACTGGTCCTACCTGAAAGTGTGGGGGATAATGTTTTGCATGTCTCCACATGTTATGCATTTGGTTCTTGAAAATAAAAGGCTGTGAGTGTTGCCTATTTTTTTTTTCTCAACTTAGTTCCAAATTTGATTGTTTTGGAGTTTTAAGAGGACCGTAATTATTTTTTCTGCAGCAGTGCAAAATAAAACCAACCCCACTGAATGACAAATATGACATAAGAAGAAACAAAAAACAAGCAGCTATACTCAGGAGTACACCCACAGTAAATGCATTGGATTTTGTGGATAGAATGCAAAAAAACAGTTTGTGTTTGCATGTTTGTGTTAAGGAGGAGTTTGATCTAGATAAATCATAAACTTCATCTAAATAGTAAAAACTGAAAACCAGATTTAAGCATCTTGTGTTATAGCAAGTTGCCAGTATTTTACGTGAGTTTGATTGATTTCAAGTCTTAGCCAGCTTGTTTAGGATGCGGCCCAGTTTAATTTTCCATACCTGCACATCTTTTTGAAATTACGGTCGCAGAATATCGATCTTGTGGTTATGAATCATGAACTCATGGCCACGCTGACAACAGTGCATCCATCACTTACCATTTCCTCATCCTCAGCTAAGACAAGGTCGTAGTCACTGAGCGCTACACAGAAAATGATGGCTGTGACTCCTTCAAAACAGTGGATCCACTTCTTTCTCTCTGAGCGTTGACCACCAACGTCAAACATTCTGCAGACACACAGAAAACACACAGACTAAATGCATAAATAAGTTTACTCAGAACACCTTTATTGTCATTTTAATTCCAGTGATTTACAAGGTTTCCTAATCCGGGGCTCAGGCACACATAACATGAACGCTGATGGCATGCTGGCGACCTGACTTTAGTAATCTCCTGTCTGCATGTGCCCCGCAGCCGGCTCCACCTGAAGCACCCTGTGGCAATCCAAATCCATACTAAGCTGACACAGAAATGAAATGAAAGAACACCATGTCCTGTGACACCAATTTGATGATTACACACTTCAAGGTTCTCAGCACCAATGCTTTTATAGTTGATGCTTTACCAATATTTCAAAGTACAGAAGCTGGAGGAGAAATGAAATAATGTAGGAGTGAGTGAAAAAAATTTAATTACTGCGATTGCTCATACAGTATTAAACCAAATCCATCAGCATTTATTAAAACAAAAGCCCTGATTTGTATGTTTAGTGTCTCAAAGCAACGTAGTTGAGAGCTTTACTGCCAAAAAATTAATTAATGACAAACAGAACCCTAGCCTCACAAAGATATTTTCTACCATCTAAATCTCCCATCTCTTTAATTTAGGAACCAGAGTAGTGCGTGTTTGTGAAATGGATGTAAAACAATACATTGATTTAAAAATCTGGTCCACAAAAAAACCTGTTTGAGAAGGAGAATATTTTGGCTTTTATGTCTATTATTCAACTTTTTTCTATAACACTTCTACATGACATAAGTCACCTAAACATAGTTTAATCCATTATTTAAAAAAAAAAGTATTAATAAAGTAAAGTACAAAAGAAATATACCAGCGCAGGGTTGTCTACTTAAACCTAAAGGCTGTGCAAGGAGAGCATTAATCAAATAACAAGCCATGAGGCCAATGTTAACTCTAGAGCTGCAAAGTGTACATTGGAAAACTTGTAAGCATAAGTATTAGTAATGCCTTTCCCACATCTAGGCTTTATAGACAGTTTTTTTTAAAGCCAAAGAAAATCACATTTACAGTTTACAACAAATCATGTAGGAGAAACAGGACATTTATGGAATAAGCCAGGGGTCTGCAACCCGCGGCTCCGGAGCCGCATGCGGCTCTTTAGCGTCCCCCTTGGGGCTCCCTGGAGCTTTTTCAAAAATTTATGAAAATCCATTTTTTTTGTGTGCGTGTGTTTTAATTTGGTGTGCAGGAGGTCATAGAAAAATTCATTATGTTTCCCAATGCTGTAAACATTTGTATAATAAATAAATGTGAACAATAATTTAAGTCATAGCCATAGAGATCAGTGGTTACAACTAGCTGATGAGAAAAGAGGATTCAAACAATAGAGCGAATCATTTGCTTTGATAATCAATGCGGAAGGATTACCTGCATTTTCGCTTTGTAATGAGAGGTTGTCAAAAAATAAAAACAACAATTTGGAAAGGCATTTCCAGGGAAGGCAAGCTAAATATGCAGCCAATCACAAAATTAGGAGTGAGAGAAAAAGTGCGATTGCAGAACTTCCAGATAAATTAGAGGAGCGCAAAGATAGATTTAAGAAGTGGATTACATCTCCAACCTCCACTATTGCTGCCAGTTTTGTTGCAAGGATGGAAAAGCGTCCACAGATCAAATATATAGCACTCTGATACAGTCGTGGGAACTTTCTTCCATTTTCTCCCCAAATCCTAAAAATATAAATCACACCAAGGAACGCTGGTGACGGAGGATATTGGATTTAAGGTTAGAGAGCTCTGCTCTGATGGATGTCAGTTCCTGCATGGTTCCTCATGACTCAATCAACTCCTTCCAACACAAACATGTCCACCATAGAAAGATGCCTTTATTGTGTTTCTATAATTTTATCAATGCAGCAATACTTAAACCGGGCGGTTAAGGGCGGTGATGCGGCACACAGTGAATTCCTCGCAGTGAAAGCGTTCACTGCTCGTCCCACACCTCAGGCTACTATGTGACATTTGCTCCTGGATAAACATTTAATCATGAATGCTTATTCTATATTCCAGCCCAGATAGTCCTTTTCTATAGTGGGATAATACACTTAGAGCCAGTGTTGCCAAACAAGGCTTATATAAGACTTTTATATTTTTGCGGCTCCAGACGGATTTATTTTTTGTTTTTTTTTGGTCCAATATGGCTCCTTGAACAGTTTGGGTTGCCGACCCCTGGAAGAAGCCGTTCAGAGGCCTCATGCATAAAAGAGTGCACAGCTTTATTGACTAAAGATAGCTTTTATAAGTAAAGATAGCTTTAGCAAGAGATTCCAAACTTTCAGTACCCAAACAAAGTAGAATGTATAATATTATGCATAAATGTCTTAATGTACACTTTTCCTTCATACATCACATCACAATTTGCATGGAACTGATCCATGGATAATGTGTTTTATTGCCCACCCCACTCCTGGACCTTAACACATAAAAATTATTATAAATACCTGGGAGGCTCCTACCACTAACCCAAATAACGATACTGTGTTAAGGCGCTATTGTTACAGCATAGCAACAATTAAAGGTATACTGGAGGATTTTCTTTTTCGGGGTGGATCATTAAAATAAGTCGTTCTCATGTCAGTCAGTCTGGTGATATGTATACGTAAGGCAGTCCTATGTGCTTGTCCGAATGTTCACTTACCTGAGGTGATTCTGATGGTGGAAAAATTGCAAAACTTTTGGAAAGTAAGTTGTATGAGCGAGGTAAACAGCAACATTTAAACAGAGCGGCACAAGGAGAAATGGACTTGTTCATGCTCTTACATGTGTTCCATAGGCGTTCCCTCTGGGGAGCAGGTACAGGGTTGTGCATCTACATTTTTTTTTTAAAGTGGAGAGGGTGGGTCTTTTCAAAAATTCACCAAGATCCTCCATAATACCTTTAATTAAACGATCTTAAAAAGTATGTCAGCTTCTTACTGTTTAGTTCTAAAAAATGTGTATGAAGTTGAAAAAGTTCTGTCTCACTGATGCATTGAGCTTTAATTGCTGCTTCATGCCGATCAATGTTTTAAAAATCATTAATATGTGAATATGACCCCCATGTTTCTATTAAACCTTGTCACCACGCAAACATATATAGTAGACTACATTTGATGTTTAAAGAACTGTGCATAATTAATAAATAAACATAAAAATACCTAGAGGCAAGCTCACACAATACAACTACAAGCACAGCGTTATAATGAAAAACGTTTTATTTCTAAGAGTAAATGTGACACTTTAACAAACTGCATCTTACAGCAGTGTAACAACAGTTACTGTACACCTCATATTCCATGTGAAAACCACCCCCTCGATTTAAATTGTGATTTGGCTGCAATGGGGAAACCTAAAGGAAACGGTTATATACCCCATCTGTCAATCAACAGCTTCTAAAATACTCCTGCTGCACAGAGATGTATTTGGATCTTGATCTGGCATGGGCATGCAAGGTTCCTTTTTGGCACTAAACAATCCAAACCTTGAATATGCCACCCATCATCCTCATTCACCAGCAGGTCAGTAGGATCTCTGAACACCCACACTCTCCACATTGTTTCACTGACGATTTCCTCAATCACTGTCAGGCTGCCATCATTGCACAGTTATGTACACCTTTACTCAGCTATTTATGGACATGGGATTTATTGCACCTTGTCCTTCTGATTAATAATCACATCTAACTTGCTTGGAGACAATATGCTGATGCTCCAATTTTTTTCTGTCCTGTTCTCGCAACAACAACAATGCACATATCCATGACCTAAACAGAGGAATATTTACAGTTTACATCTGGCTGAGGCTGTTTGTGTTTAGGTGTATTGAGATGTTAAATGAGGATAAATGTGATTCAGTTTCATCATTCAGAGTAAATCATTAAAGCTCAAAGTCTTGAAAAAAACATCCGGTTCAATACTCCCTCAGCTTAAATCAATTAAAAAGAGCCACATTCCTTTATTGGGTGTTTTACTGCTTTTAAGATTCTTATTTTGGATTTAAAAAGTTTGTACGGCTGCTATAAATTGTCACACCAGGTTAAAAAGATTAGGTGGATTGCCGCATCCTTTCACTCGACTTTGAATTTTTTACATCCCGAGTTTTGCATTAAACATGCATGCTTTTTGTGTGCAAACACCCTATTTGCATGAGGTTCCTGGTCAATAGACCAAATATTAACTTTGTGGCCAAAATGGCTAACTCTCCATGGCTACACTACACATCATCAAAGACACGCCCATGGTGAAACATGGTGGTGGCAGTATCATGCTGTGGCAATACTTTTTTTTCTGCAGATCCAAAAAGGTTGGTAAGAGGTGATATGAATATGGTGGACGTTTAACACCAAACAATCAAAAAAGAAAAAAAAACTGCAAAGAACTCAAAAAGGCTCAATTGTCAGAGGCCTTCACTTTCAAGCAAAAAAAAGTTGGGAACCAGAGCCACGAGTCAATGATTTAGGTCAAAGTAGATTCATATTAGAATGGCCTAGTCAAAGCCCAGACCTAAATTAAATCAATAATCCATGGCTTGTGTTCACAACGGATGTTCAAGGATAGTTTCTGTACAATCTGACCGAAACAATGTTATTTTTGCAAATACTAAATTATATCTATTAGATGCGCAACAACTGAAGAGATGTAACCAGAGGACCGCTGCTACTTTGTGTAAAATCCAGCACATAAAACATTAACATTTGTTGTTGTCATGTAAAAAACTTCAGATACAGTATTTGGAGTACAGTAAATTTGCCAAGCAAAAACAAAGAAACCAAATAGAAAATGCCTTCATGCTTGTATTTCAAGTTGAGAGACATTATCAAAACAAAATGTATTTGACAAATTAACGGAACAAAGAGATTGTTTTAATAGCCACAAAGAAAAAAAAAAGAAAAAAGAAACCAGCTATAATTGAGCAGTACTAACTTGAAGTATAGATCTTTGAAGGTGAAGTGAGTTTCCACGATCCCAGTGGTCTTTACGCGGGTGCGCAACACATCCTGCTGAGTCGGGATGTAGTTGGGTTTGCAGATCCTATCCAAGGCATTCAAATAGCTGAGGGAGACAAAAGACATTATCTAAGATCAAATGTTATATTAGTATGGAACCCAAAGATTTTTTTTCCTGTTATTGTGTTTGCTTTTATCATCTTTTACCATTATGCCTTTTAATAAAATTCCCAAGTTGCTTCTTACTCATATATTTACTGTTGGGCAGGAAAAATCTCCCAGATACTAAAGCTTAGTCATGTAAAGCAAAACATCTAAGGACGCCTACTGTAAGAACAATACTAAATATGGGCTCGTATTTGCATGGATGATAAACACTGGCTTCTTGTGGGTTGAGTAAAAACAGACTAACTCCACTAGTTCCTCTTGTCAAACAGTTTGCACACAGTGCAAAGAGAGTCATGACAACTCAGGTGTTTGCATAACAAAGAAAACGTCCTTCACAGCGAGTGAGATTTTCGCTCAGATGGGTGTTATATGAAGGAAACAGACAGCATGAGCTGCATGTGTGTTTGATTAGAAATATAAGAGAGGCTCTAAATTTAGCTCTTTGTTTGCTTTTTCACTTAGACTGTTTCAGTTAGTGGTGGACTATAAAAAAACAAACTAAGACCAGCATAGAAAATAATAATGCCTTTCAAAAGTCTTCATATCCCATTTTGCTAAGTTACAAAACCGCAAACTTAGAAGTATTTTACTACGATTTCATGTGACACACCAGCTTAAGGTGGTGCATAATCTATCTCATGGTTTTTAGTTTTTATTACTATCATTTGATTAATAAATAAAGGTCTCAATAACATGCTGTGGATTTGTAACAGCACCTCCCCTACCATCATCCCCACCATGGATCCAAGTCAATACGAATAGTTGAACTTAGAGTTAAAGTAAAAGTCATCTGGGGCATCTCTCTACCAGCTAATCACCTCAAAAGACTAAAATTTTTGCCATTCCTGTTTGGAAAATAAATAAAGTTCAATCATACTGTATGTCTTACCAGCAGTCAACTGGATTTATGTGTGGACTTTGCCTCACCCATTCTAATGCAAATGATCAAAACCGTTCCATTATACCCCTAGCTGTATGTTTATTGTTGATAGACAGAGTTCATTCAAACAACGTATTTTTGCATGGAGGCAAAAAAAAAAAAGTTATCTAATAACAGCACCGTCTTCTGTGTGTATGCTGTCTCCCCAGTACGGTTCAGTGCAAAGGGTAAATTAAACTTTTTCTTTAACAATAGCCTTGTTCATGCAGCCAGATTTGGAGCAACTAGCTAATAGTTGTATTGTTCTCCAATCTGAGCTGTGGAGCTCTGGATATTGCCATTGCCTGATCTGTCAGTTTGAATGAAAATCCATATTCTAGTGGGTTAACAGTTAAGCTACACCCTTTCAGCTTTCAGATTTATAACTGAATGGTGCTGAATACATTTTGGAAAGTTACCTAAAAACTGTAACATGCATTCCTCCTGCAATATGCTGTGTTGTACCCGTGTTGAGTCTGTGCTGAGGTCTTTTGCAATCTCAAACTGTTTCCTGCTAAAGATAAGGTTGTGAAATACACCCCCACCCCCCCACCCCATCTATTGTGATCCCTTTTCTCAGCCCAGATGTGATCCAGATTTATTAGGCTTTAAGGTGTTAAAGTCATTTTTTAATTTTTATTTGTAGCTAATCTTGAACCCGCCGTATATGCCCCTTTAAAAACACACTTCTTTGTGTTTTGTATATCACATACAATGAAAATGAAACAAAGTTTGTGGTTGTGACATCACAATAATTTAACAGATGAAATGGCAATGAAAAAGTAAGCCAGAAAAAAAACTTAAGAGATGTGAGGAATAGAATATTTCTTTCTTCTCTGGACAGAAAACCAACAACTGAGCCGTGATTAGACCTCAGCTTATCCCAAAATTCTGACGGTGATAATTAATGTGTATTGCTTAGTGTGAGATCCTTACTATGCCGCCGAGTCATTTAGCTGATACTCTCGAGAACGATCAAAGCAAGCTTGCACGCCACTATCGTTCCAAAGCTTGCAGATCACACCGGTCAGCTCCGGAGACATCACTCCTTCCTCCGCTGTGCTCGCCAGGGTGAACAGCTGCCGTGCATCATCCTGGAAAAAAAGTTCAGTAACCTGCATTGCAAAATACTTTCTGTTGTGATTTAAACCACGATTGAGCAGAAGTTGTTGACTCACCGCTCGGACAGGATCTCCGAAATCTATCTTTAGTAGCCCCATTGCCCTGATGATGGCCATTATGGACTGGATCGTGTTGCTGTACACCACCACTTTGTACTGCTTGCACTCTTCCTCTGAGTAGCCATCTTCGTGGATGATTCTGATGCATAAATAAAACCAGGCTGTCACATTCCATATAGATATCCATCAGTAAAAACAGAGGTTTTAACAAGCATATTTCTAATCACACATTTGCAAGATCTCATGCATCACTGTCATTAGCAGTGGTCTTCTTCTGTGACCAAATGGCATGCTTAACGTGGGAAACGGCAGACTCTATTCAGGCCCTGCCAGGAAGCAACCAGTCTCTGAGCCCTTTGTTTAAAACACTAGGCAAAAATGGAGCTTCCTCATTCGCCTGAGCAAAGTTTTAACTGTGCTTCTACAATTTTTACAGACAGATGAGCTAAACAATGTAGCATCTAAAAGAGGGAATGAAATGGAATGATCTTTCATCTTAAAACTAAAAGAAAAGATGCCAAAAAATAAACAATTGTAATAAATATTTGGACTTACTTCATCTGCTTGACAATAGTGCTTTTCCCGGATTCCCCGGCACCTAAAAAAAAAAAAAAAGGTTTCTAATAACTATTTTGTTTTTCTTATAGCATTTTATAGATAAAATACTCAGTTTCTTTTCTCATATTTTTAGCCAACTTCTGGTTGTCAAACATCCTGGCTGCAAAACATAATTTTTTGTCTGTCAGCCTTTGTTCTCTATAATATCATCAATAGAATTAGAAAAAAAATCTTTTGTAAGCGTTTTGTAATAAAGTATTATCATATACAGATGATATCAGACTGACATGAGATTAACCTCAGCTTTCACAATATCAGGCATCTATGATGGATGATTATCCCATGACTGGCAAAATCCTCTGAAAGCCTCCATTACAATAAGTGATATTGTAGATATAATACTGATGAGCAGGGGAAGCATTTTCACTCGAGTAATTAATATCTGCAGCAGTAAGCCAAACAGGAAGCAGCAGTCATGTATCTGGCTGTCACCATGTTTTTTTCCACTCCAGGGACAATCCCTCAAATCGCACGAATCTGGGTGTCAGAGAGCAAGCGGGCTGTCCAAACAACACCTATGACTCAAAGAGTGTGTCAGCAGTTTAGGTGCACCCCCAATAACAAATGTTAACCTGCTGGTTGACCCAAACCCAGCTGTGCACACTGATCACAGGAAGGCTCCATGCTAGTTTGGCCCTTTTTTTTTCAGTCGCTAGGATTTTGATTGTTTTTTTTTTTGTTTTTTTGTAGTTTCTTTCCTATTTAAACTACCATTCTTCTTAACTGGTATCATGGAGCTCTGATGGACAGAACATGTGTAAAGTGTAATGTTTGTCTTTTAAATGCCATATAACAGTTAATAAAAAATACATAAAAAAGATTGGCCTTGTTCCCTCTAATTTCTTTACCCTGAAACTGTTTGTGTAGTCTGTTTATACAAAGGTAAACAACTTAAAATAACTGCTTTAGGGACTCTGTAGTGCTTCTATTAATATTTATGGGAATGTTCTCATTCAGCTTCATGCCTCCAAGATGATAGGATCTAACAGCTGCTTGCAACAACTTCCCACCAAAAAGCTAAAAACAGAATGGTTACATCTGGCTTTAGTTGTAAATAGGAATGTCTAATAAAAGGGTGTCTGAAAAGCATCCCTGGGCAATTTTGCATTCTTAAGAGTGATTCTGTATGGCCCCTGACAGCAGAACAGCAACAATGCTTTATGCACATAAAGACTTATCTTTAGACACTTTTACAAACAAATTAATAAGTTATTTTCCTTTCTATCTAATTTTAGTCAAAAATGAGCATACACATCCAGCAACCTATACTCAACACCAGACCTGGGAGTGCCCTAATATGCTTTTAATTAATTTAATAAGCCTAGCTACATTCCCGGCCCAGGGTCTTTCTGCATGGAGTTTGCATGTTCTCCCTGAGCATGCGTGGGTTCTCTCCAGGTACTCCGGGTTCCTCCCGCAGTCCAAAAACATGACTGTTAGGTTAATTAGCTTCTCTAAAGTCTACTTTGGTGTGAGTGTGAATGATTGTTTGTCCTGTTTGTCTCTGTGTTGCCCTATGAAGGACTGGCGACCTGTCCAGGGTGTACCCCACCTCTTGCCGGCTGGAGATAGGCACCAGCACCCCTCTCGACCCCACTTGGGATTAAGCGTGTCTGAAAATGGATGGATGGATGGGTGGATGAAGCTTGGCTACATGAAGGAAGCATTATCAGAGACATACTGAGACAAAATCTTGATCCTAAAAATGGAAAGAAAAAATCATTTTCTAGGCCAAAAAATATTTTAATGAGGCAAATGTGTAGAACTCTTTATATTTAGGATCAAAGTAATCTAAGCCTGCCTTCCCCACAACAACTGGATTATTTGTTTGAATAAAAGATTAACTTTTTAATTTATTGTTAAGCAGGTGTCTAAAATTGATAAAATCTATTTGCTTTTTTATTTTTTAAGTTTTAGTTTTGTGGATCTGGAGAAGGCATTCAACCATGTCGCTTGGGGGTTCCTGTGGGGAGTACGGAGTACTGGGCCCTTTAATAAGGGCTGTTATTACCGGTCTCAGAGCCTGGTCTGCATTTCTGGCAGTCGGCCTCATTTCCAGTAAGAGTTGGACACTGCCAAGGTTGCCCTTTGTCACAGATTCTGGGTGGTCGACAGGTTGATCGGTCCGGCGTCTGCTGTGAAGCTGGCGCTGTACCGGTCTGTTGTGGTAAAGAGAGAGCTGAGCCAAAAGGCAAAGCTCTCAGTTTACCAGTAAATCTAAGTTCCTAACCTCAGCTATGGTCATGAGCTTTGGGTCATGAAAGAACACAAGCGGTTGAAATTAGTTTTCTCCATAATGTGTCTGTGCTCTCCCTTAAGGTGCTCAATCATCTGGGGGGGACTCAGAGTAGAGCCGCTGCTTCTCCACGTCGAGAGGAGCCAGCTGAGGTGGCTCAGGCATCTGGTTAGGATGCCTCCCTGGTGAGGTGTTCCAGGCACGTCCAACTGGGAGGAGACCCAGGGCATGCTGGAGGGACTAAGTTTCTCTCGTGCTGGGAGCACCTTGTGGTTCCCCTGGAGAAGCTGGCCCAAGTGGCTGGGGAGGGGGACGTCTGGACCTCCCTATTGATGTTGCTATCCCCCCCAATAAGCATAAGAGGAAGGATGGATGGATGGATGGATGGATGGATGGATGGATGGATGGATGGATGGATGGATGGATGGATGGATGGATGGATGGATGGATGGATGGATGGATGGATGGATGGATGGATGGATGGATGGAGTTTTCAACAAACAACTCATGCCTGTAAAAATTAAAACAAAAAAACTGACTTGTATTATTTATGTTTTTTTAAATGGAAATGTTCTCGCCATACATAGTGATGTATAGGTTTTCAGATGTGTTCCTCACAATACTAGTTTGGTGTCTGACTAAGTTGAGGCTGGTAAAATATAATTCACTTTCAACAATAATATGAGCTAAAACTATAATTAACCGTTCCCCTTATCAATGCTTCCTTTAGACAACAGCAGTACATGTGATTTCTTATCATTAAATATACAAAGTTAGATGTAACTATGATCAATTTTCTGCAGGGAATAAAAACAGGTGCATGTATGAAACTGTGCATAAACATGCTATCACACACTTTTCCTTTATACATTGCAGTTGACAGAAATCAAACCCAGCTGGATGAACTGCTTGGTATGCCAAGTACCCACATCCAAATGAATATGTTAAGTAGTATAAATAGCTGGATGGCTCCAACTGCATGTCAAAATAGACATTGCACCTCCTAAAAAACTCCCACTACAAAGAGGATTATTTAGACCTTGAGCTGGCAAGGAGATGCACCGTTCTTTAATGCCCCTCTTTGCACTGGAAAATCTAAACCAGATAATAAAACATCCATCATCATGCCCCAGCAAGGCAGCAACATCTCTGAAAACCCCTCCGCAATCATCCCCCAGCAATGGTCTCCAGCTTTACCAAGGGGGCCCTCCTTGCAAAATCATACATGGCTTTTACCCTGTTGATCCAGAATGCTGCTGACTGCATCTTTGCAAAATTTAAGATACTGTAGAACATCGCCCCAATTCTAAAGTCATTAAACTGCCCCTTGTATCTAAGAGAATAGACTTTAACATACTTATGTATTACAGACTTGTCAGTGTATAAACAAGTCCTCTCAAGTCTTCTGGCTCTAAACTCTACATACCCAGAGCCAAAAGCAAACATGGAGAAATCTGGAATAAACTCACAGAAAATTGCAAAGTGCTGAAAGTTGCCTTCAATCAATATTAAAAACATATGATAAGAGTTGACTTTGACTGTGCTATCAAAGGCAACTCTAAACATAATTTGTCAAGTTTTCTGTCCAACATTCCTTTCATTTTTAATGAATCATTTTATCTTAAATTTGATATGATCTTCTCATTTGAAATGTAAATTTTTATTTTGTTTAATTGTGTAACTTTTATTCCACTGCAATGTACTTTTTTTTCTCCATGAACAGCACAATTGTGTTGCTCATGAAATGTGCTTTAAAACAAACTAGCTTTGCCTTGTCACTGATACTATGATAAGCATACCAGAAGGAAATAGTAGGAACTACATATTTTAATTGGATGAGATCATAATTGTAATTGTGTTAAAATGTTGATGAACAAATTATTGTGAGATACCCATTACCTGAAGTATGTTTTAAAACTTAATAAGTAAATAAGTTATAATTACAAGTTATTGCTCATTTTAATTTGAGAAAAATACCTCTTAATTTAGGTTTCCCTTTTTCACAATCCAAAAAATTGGATTACTGTGTTTTTCATCCATGTTTAACTCTAAAATCTTCCTCTAGTTTCAGTGCTACTCAAAAAATATCTCTAGCTCTGAAATATCAATTGCCTGTACATCCATTATTTTGGGGGTCAATAAATTTACTCGTTGTGAAACTATCAGAATCAAACAGAACAATCATATTCAAATTATTATTATTATTCATTTCTTTACTTCACTTTTTAATGAGACTGCAGAAATTAACTGAAGCCACAGAGGCCTTTATACTTAGGACATAAAAGTTCATTAATGCAAATAAACATCTTAAGGCTACCTAATAACATCAAGAATAAGCCATCTATCTGAATGCAAAACATAGTGAAGGAAATTACACCAAATGTGTGTAATTACAAATATTGTACTATAATAGAATTATCTACTTGATTAAAACATATAGAGACATCTCAGATGGAAAACAGATTAGTTTTTGTGATGGTTTTTTTTTCTTCTTTTTTTTTTGAGGGGGGTATTTATGCATTACCTGGCATAAGAACGGCTTTTTTTTTATGAAACAGAAACTGTTGTATAAACTCTAGGCACTTAACCGCTTAATGAAGATTCTGTTTTTGCAGCCAAAGACAAAGAGGGATGGGAGTGTCAACACAATAATCAGTTAGCTTTAGGTTGCACACATAAAAGTACATACTGTGCCTTTTAAAACCCATGACACCGCTTAGGGTTTGTCAAGACATGCAGCCTGGAGACTCAGGATAAATCTCACAGACCTGTAGTGATCTACCGCTCCTTTGGGAGAATTTGATGTTTGAACAACTATAAATTGTATTAGTAGTCTTTTTGGAGGTTAAGTCCTTTGGGCAGTTCAACATGTGGAGGACTAAAAAAGACAGAAGAAACTGTTTTATCAGATAAGATCCAACTACAACTTTAACAGCCTACAACATACAATCAGAGATACCATGGATTGGTTTACATCAATACATACTTTATTTGTGTTATAGTAGTCCAACTAAATCTGATGAAGAATCTGTAAAATGATTGGAAAATTGTTGTGGGCTGTTGATCTCTCAGACAAGTTGGACTGAGCTTGAATTTGGTCCTTTAAATTGTAAAGCTGCGAAATATATACCGTTAATATTGAGCCAAAGAGGTGAAATGCATGCAGTGTAGATTGTAATGAGTGCTTTTCATCAATTTCACAGTTGTGTAGTACTTTGTGTTGGTCAATCTAAAAAATTAAATACTAGAGGAATGCATTCCTTTGCCAAGTAGTTCCTTTTCCACGACATACTCTGACTTCCACCTGAACTTAATACCTGCATTTACATAATCTATCCAAAAATTGCCGGATCCAGATGGTGACCCAGATCATCTCTCTCTCTCTCTATATATATATATATATATATATATATATATATATATATATATATATATATATATATATATATATATATATATATATATATATATATATATATATATATATATATATATATATATATATATATATAAATATATATATATATATATATATATATATATATATATATATATATATGAGATCTGGTTCTATACATATACACATATATATATACACGGACAGACACATACACAGTTTTAATAGGGTGGCCTGTGCCACCCTGCACCAACAATTGGCCACCCCTGTTACCATCCCAATAGCTTAAACATTATTACTTTGTATTCTATGGAAATTTGGTCAACTGAAGTAATAAAGCAAAAATTCTCTTATGATAGGTCCTGATCTTTAGCTTCTTCTCTGTCCTTCTCAGATATGCTTCTAAAACTCTTTTTTTTTTTTTGTATGTTTACTTATCTGATGTAGAACATTTAGTTTTGTAGGTGATTCATCTTTTGTTATGCTGTGCAACGCCAGTTGTGATTCATAATCAGTATGTCATGGCAATACATAAAAAAATGCACTAGTGAAATAAAGAGTCAGAAAATAATTTTATGTACGGCTATGAAGTACACTGTGTAACTGACTTTGTTTAGAGAAAGGGGACGGAGGGAGGGAGTAGCTATATGTCGGGAGATGCTGACAAGAGGCTCTTTAGATAATGTGTGTAATGTGGTTTTAAAAATAAATCAATATGAAAAGTAAAAGTATTTTCCAAGTTGTCAAGAGACCTGAGGATATATTTTGATCTAGTGTGAATTTTGTGAGCAACACAAACCTTGGTCTCACTCTGCTTTTCTCATGTATTTTGATGTCTGCTTATGTTTTGAACCTCATTCTGTACTTTATTCACTTCAACTGTCCTTGAACTCTCTTCACTGCTTCTGTGTAGCTTATATGTTTTGTTGTTTTAACGTGTTGTATCTCAACTGCTTTCTTTCTCACCTCACATCCTCCACAGTTGCAGCACCTTTCTTCAGCTTTCTCCATGCATTCCTCGATTCTGTATTCTTATCTGCATTTTGAACACCTTTGCTTTCCACTACAAAATGCTGCCATGTGTCCATAGCGCTGAAACCTGAAGCACCTGAGTGGAGGTGGAATGAATGTCCTAACTGGGAAACTCATGAAACCTATTTTAACTCTATCTGGCAGAACTGACTCTGAAAACTCTAGCAGCAGTGAAATGTGTGCCACTCTTTTCCCTTGTATATTTTTGTAAAGTCTCTGTATCTTGTCAAACTTGCCTCCAAGAATGTAATTCTCTAATCGATCTAAATGCTCGTTAACTGGTGTTCCCATTATTATTCCTTTCACCAGGAAGTCATTTTGAACAGCGAAAAATTTATTCATTTTGGGACAAAAGAACTATGAGCCTATAGGCCTATTTAAAATGCAATAAATAAGAATAAATAAATAGATTGAGATTCACTACTTTATTTTTATATGTGGTCTGTAACACACAGACATCATCAGTTCTCAGGTGCATATATGCGCTTTTAATTAAACTTCACAATAACACTATAACGACGTAGATTTGGTCAGCTGGCATGAACCTTAGTCACTGTGTTTATGTCACATGTGACTCTATTAGCTCCAAAATCCCTTTACGCAAAACACAAGGAAAAAAAAAAAAACACAAGGAAATAATTATATTATATACTTATATCATCATATTATATACTATTTTAATGTTAGTAAACAGTTCCAAATCCATTACACAAAGAACACAGTATCAAAATAGATAAAAGATACAAATAACACTCTTTAAAATATTATGGTTACATTAAACTGCTTGAATAGACAAGAAAGTGTGCAGCGGCATCATGCTCTTACTTTGAGCTACAGGCAGGGTGATCTGGTTACACACTAGCTTGGGTTGCAGGTGCTGGGGCTGTTGTTGCACTACTATCAGGGGCGGGCGAACAGTATCCTCACTCTGGCTGCTCTTTGTCGTCGTTAGAGGTGAGTATTGGCATGAGTGTTGCGATTCGATACATGTCGCGATACTTGGGTCACGATACGATATTATCACGATATTGCAGTATCACCATATATTGCCATATTTTCCCCAGCTATCAAAATCAAATGATGGGATAAAACAGCAAGTGCTGTATATTTTTATCAGAAAATATTGATTAGGCATTATTATCCATGTTGTTTGGGGTTTTCTTCCACTGTGACTGCCTCAAATACAGATTTGGTGCTGCAGTGCACACAGAGTTAAAGGGCTCCACAGCGCTTTCTGCCAGAGTGGTGGTGCAGAGGTAGCCCCTTTTCCCATCAATGTTTTATGTAACCTTTTTTTTTTTTTGAAAATCGATATTAAGAACTGAAAGATCGATATTATATCGGGCAGCCGAATATCACGATATATCGCCAAAACGATTATTTCCCACACCCCTAGTCGTCGTGTCTCTAGTGTTCTTCTTCACTGGTGGTGGTTTTCCAAAAAAAAACTGAAATGTGTTTCTGTGCCATATTTCCTCCTCATTTCTGTCATTAGACTATGTAAATTTACTAGTCTGCTGTCTAGAGAGCTTGCTTAAAGTTGCCATGACAACGTAACTTCCATGAACCTGTGTTGATTAGGCCTCAGAATAATTCAATTCAAATCTAAATACAAGAAATAGTAAAATACAAAAGGCAAAATACTTTCCACAAAAATATAATCTGTGCAAAGTATTTTTAATTCATTATTTTTATCTCCCTCTCACCATTAGGGGATTGCTGCAGCACCCCCATCACCCCACTTCCTGCGGCCCTGCTTTTCACTGTTTTTTTTTTCTCTCCTATGACTTTTATCTCTATCACCTCTCTTCCCTAGGTGTACATCCAATTCTTTGTTTTTTTTTGCTCCTCATTTTTGCAAGTTGTCAGCAATTTTCCATCTCTCAACTCCTTCACTAATTCAACTTCCCCAATTTTCATATTTATTTTTCTGGAAATCATAATTGGGCTCAAATTACTCTATTGTTCCTGCGCACTGAATCTAAATATTAGTTTTATCGCTTCTCTAACTAACTTCTTTCAAGCAATTCTTTCTTCATCTGAACTTCAATTTCCTGCTTATTTCCTTGATTTCTTAAAGGAAAAGTCTGGTCACTTCCAGAACATTGTTTTTAATTTAGAGTAATTTTCATTTGAATGTGCTTTACTGGAGACATCCATGTTTGTCAAAGAGCACTACTGCCACCTACCAGTTTGTGACGTCACAGTGCATAAACGGCTGTTGAGCAAGTCCCAGTGTGTATGTGGTGTTTGTCATAACGCGCTATTATTCATGATGGTGACGACCTGTGAACTATGTGAAGCAGAGAGTAACGGATGAATTACAGGTTTTTTTCTCTGGCCAGAAGTTCGATGGCAAATCCTCTTCAAGTTGGCAATCCAATGACAAACCTGTCTGTGGAAGATCATGAATTGGAAAGGCGAAATAACAAAATTGTTTTCACTTTTACCTGATGTATTACAACTGCCATGCACGTGGGCATTGTCAGTTTAACTATAGCTCTTGCGAATTTCAATGGTGAAGTCCTCTGGAAATCTCAAATAATTGTTGTTGATTGCAGATGTGTCTAGTAGTTCCCATTGATTTTGCTTGTAAAGGCTTACTAAAACGTCACGTCACTGGAGTTACTATATTTGGGCAAAAATGGCCGCTCAGTGATTGCGATGAAAAATATTATTTATATTTTTTTTGCCGATTAATGCAAAATTCATTAAATTGCTGCAAACGTGTTAGCTGTAGGTATAAATAATGACCCATTGGTTATTCCTTGCTGACCGGACTTTTCCTTTAAACCACTTTTCCACCCCTTTTACCTATCTACGTATCTCTCTCTTTCCCATTTGATACCGTTGTCCGTTTGTTACTGTTGTCTAGTCTTCCTCATCCTCATCTACCTGACTTGCCATTTTGTTTCATGCACCAACCCGTCAGGCAAAAAAAAATTTTCTCAAATGACTGCTCAAGCCTCGTCCCAACCCCATCGAGCTGTACTTTCTCCTTTCAACTGTCGATCACTTCTTTCCCTCATGCTCTGATTACTCATTTGGGCCTCCTGCTGCTCAGTATAATTACCACTCACTTCCTCCCACCTGCCTTGCCGCCTTCATAAGCAGGGCTTTGACCAGTTGGCAGTGCAAAATTGTCTAAAAGCTCATGGTTAGTAAGCATCCAGCGTAGGGCTGAAACAATTAATCAGAATAATCCTGATTAATCGATTATTGAAATAATCATCAACTAATTTAGTGATTAATTAATCATTAACTGGAGTTTAGAGAGTCTAAAACATGCTTTTAGCTGACAGAGGGACCCACATGCAGCAGTAATTATATCAACATTGTAAAAAAAAAATATTTAAAAATTTTGCATTTAAGATAAAAAATACATATTTTCATCTGAGTCTGAATATCACACTTCTCTGAGGCATCTCGGTGTTACAGTGGCAAAAAAAAAGGCAACAAAAGTATAGCTCTTAACTGTAAGGGTCCCTTATCCTGTAACATTTGGTGGCGGTAGGAGCAGGGGCGTCTCTAGGTTTAAGAGACAAGGGTGGCTCAGCCCCTAGAAGATATTGCCCGCGCATAGCGCGCACCGAATTTTTTCAGTGCACCTGCTAAGGCAGTGGTTCCCAAAGTGTGGGGCGCGCCCCCTAGGGGGGGCGCAATGCCATTGCAGGGGGGGGCGCGGGAAGCGGTGTGGATGAATGAAGAAAAAAAAAAAAAAAAACAGCGCTTACTTGACTGAGCATAATGGACAGTTGTGACACTGCAACCCAGATTTGAGAAGATCTACAGCAACAAGCAGGCTCACTACAGCCACTGAAAAGATGGGAGGATTAAAGTACAAAGAAAAAACTCTCAGGGAGCTGTTCAATGTTTTCACTCCATTTTGCACAGAGGCTTTTTTAATGTATAGATTATAGCAAAGTTAAATATTGTTACAAATAAAAAAAAATAAATATGTTTAAAATAACACAGACAACAAAGAATCCTCTTCTAATCTACAGTATAGAACTATAAAAAATGTGTGTGACCAGTTGATTATTTTATTTATTTATTAAATGTTTTCGGGGGGTCGGGGGGGGGGGGGGGGGGGGGGGGGGGGGGGGCGGTGGGGTTGGGGGGGTCGGGGCGTGGAAATTTTATTGTAATCCAAAGGGGGGCCCAGAAGAAAATCTTTGGGAACCACTGTGCTAAGGCGTTGTCTAAGACAAGGGTGTAACTTTGTGTTGAAAGTTGGTGGGGGCGGCTCATAAGGAAAGGGAGCTACCTATTAAAGCTGAAGTGTGTAAGTTTTTAAAAATCACTTTTTTGTCATATTGGCTAAAACTGTCCCTATGCCCAGACAGCAGTACATGTGATATGTAACCTGTGAAAAAAACTGCTTCAATTGGTACCGCCTACTGCCTGTATTTCAATCTGGAAAGAATAATTCGGGACGAGTCAAAACAACCAATCACAGCCAGAGGAGCGTCTGATGGAGTGTCAATCACAGCTCACACACGCTGAAACCCGCACCCCCCCACCCCCTTCTGGCGGCCGCATGCGACCAGAAGGGGGGGTGGGTGGGGGGGGGGGGGGGGGGGGGGGGGGCATGAGTGAAGCAGAGAGGGTGGGGGAGTGGCGTGAAACCTGTTTTTCTTCAAATTTTCAGTCGAAGTCTGCTCTTTCCTCAATGTTACAGACTGCAGCTTTAACATTTCTCTATCTGTAGAATGGGTCTGTTTTATGGGTTTTCTTCTCAGGGGGCCCCTTGCCTGTCTTTGCCTAGGGCCCCAAATTTCCTAAATCCGCCCCTGAGGGTATCAATACTGATTTGATAGAATCTGGGAGAGCGGACTATGTTCAACCATCCATTTTCTTTAACCTTATCCCTCAGTGGGATCAGGAGGTGCTGGTGCATATCTCTAGCCACGTTCTGGGTGAGAGGTGGGATCACCCTGGAGAGGTCACCAGTCTGTCGCAGTATGTTCAACCAGCTTAAAAGTAATCGGTAATCAGATTTATTATTTGCACTTTTACTAAGTGAACTTTCTAACTCCCTTAAATCTGAAATTCCAATGCCAAAATTGTTTAAATCTTTTATCTTTGGCCCCCCTGCAGAGTGACGTCACACCTGCAAGATTCTATCCTTACCTTCCTGCTAGATTGCAAAAAGCAGCTTGCTCATGAGTTGTCAACATAACACGCTAAATCTTAAATGTACGTGTACATATAAAAGAAAAAGGGGCGCAGTGCTTGCTACTGAATGGCAACACTATCAAAGTCAGGAAAAAGTTTTAAGTAAAGCCGGGATTAAAACAGTAGCTACAAGAAGCTTCAAATAAAAGGTGTTCTTTATGTTCAACCTAAACACCAACTCCGACAGACCATCAGTAGAGCAGGTGTTTAAATTAATCAATCACTGCTGCGAAAGCTTATAGCAGTGAAAGCTAATATACCACAGCCATCACTTAATAAACGCAAAATAAACAACCCTCTAAAAACGGAAAACTGTAATGAACTGAAAGTCCTGTTTTTTATGTAGGAAATTATTTGCGTGTGTTTTAGTATAATTCTGATATATTGGCGCTGTTGTCTGTTTCTATGGCAACGATACTGAATGTAGTGTAGCTTAGAGTCCTGCATGGGTCGAGTTTTACCAACCCGCACCCGCCTGAACCCGCGGATAACTTCAATTCAAATGTTATGGGGAGAGGGCGGAGGGGGGTGATGGGGAGAAAGCGAGAGGCAACAGATTCTTTTTTCTGAGTTTTTTTGTCGGGGTTTGTGGACGGTGAGCAGCGGGGAGAACTTTTTTTATTTTCTTTCTGAGGAGCGGCATGAATGGGGTTTTAATCAGATATACACAGCACCGAAAGCAAAATACGTGTACAAAATATTGGTGGGGACTGTCCCCCTACCGGTCAAGATTGGTGGGGACATGTCCACACCAGTCCTTAAGGAAGTTACGCCTATGATTGTTCAGATTAACTTGTCTTCTTTATGGCTTTTATTCAGTGCTTTACTGCATTTGTTTTTGGAAAAAATAAATACAGAAAAAAAAAAAAATTTTTTTAAATTGCAAAATAATTATAGGGTGGCTAATGCCAAAGAAAGGATGACTGAAGCCACCCTTAAATAGGTCTAACGACGCTTATGGGTAGGAGTGTACCAGGTGACAGTGAAAGCTTTTGCCAAGGCCTCTTCAACCCCTTATTAGACATGGTCCCTGAGCTTTAGAGGCAATTTTCCTGCGAAAACTGTAAAACTCAGCAGTTTGTGGATGAAAAAAGATTTAAGTTTGCAAAAGAGTAAGATTTCAATTTGGAAGAACTGAAGCAGGAAATCAACCAAGTCCTGAGCCTCTTGAAAAGCAAGGAACAAGGAGTTGTAAAGCCATCTACTCTTGAATGTGTGTACTGTTTGTTTTTTGCCTTTCAAAGCAATATTTCATTAGCTTTTCAGGCACTTGAAAGTTGCAGGTGTCATTCCAGTTAGAACAACAGTATACTTTTATGTAAAAACGCAACTGTTTTGACAACTTGTACCAACGTATGATGCCAGATACTTGATTTATACAGAGGTCCACTTTATTATTTATGGGCTCAAGAGTCTTGCCTATGTGTTGCTTTGTATTTTACTTAAATAGAATTTTTTTCTTTTTTTTACTATATTTTAATTATTTGAGAATATATTAGTTGAATTGTCTGAATATATATCAATTTTATCCAGCACCATGCTAACGTGGCAATCTCTGGAAATCCCTTAGCCCCACCCAGTAAAAAATTCCTAGAACTGCAACTGGATATACATACAGACTGACAGATCGATTTTTATGAATATAGATTATTTACTTGTATGTGTGAGTGTGTTATTTTACCCTTTTAGGGCTGTTTTTGATATATTTACCAATCTTCTGAGGAACGACAGGTGTTATGCTGACTGAAGGCTGGTGATTATTCTGGTGATATTTATAACCTTAGAGAGTCATTTTAGAGATATGGTGTGAATTAGCTTAAAGTTAAAGTTAGTGTTAGGAATGTATTGGTAATGGTTAGGGTAAATCTCAGGGCTAGGCATAAATGCTGTAACTAAAATAAATGTAAGTCACTATGGGATGGATTTATCAAGATCCAATTTTGCGTGCAGTAATTTGCGCTCGCAAACTGGAATTTTGTGCGAGGGGCTGAACCATGGTTTGCGGGTGATTTAACAAGAGCGATTGCGTAACTGGTGGCAGGTGCAAAACTGTTGGAGACACCCTATTTAAATGATGGTTTTGCGCGTTTTGTGGTTTGCGGCAAAGTAGTTTGTAGTTTCTACAAACTAGTGCATTAAGAAATTTAAATCTTACAGTGATATATAAAGAAAAAACTTTGGCAACCTTTATTCCCTAAGGTGGTATGTGGCTGAATTTCTACTTCACTGCAGTAAAAAAAAAACTACAACAAAAACCAGGTGTTTTGTATTGGCCTGTAGAAAAATGCACATACCAAATGGCTCACAAGAAGTAACTGTGGATGAGATTACGCATCCCTGCAGCATTGGCATGTTGCCCCACAGGCGCAGGAGGAGAACCCCGACCCCGTCGGACAGCACTTCTGAAAAACGAGATTGGGAGATCCCAGCTCTCGCTGCAACCGTACGCTGGAATGACCCAGATGCAAAAAAGTGCAACGTTGCAAGGAGTTTTGTGATATCTGGTATTGCGTGGGTCCTCCTTGTGGCTGGCTCCAAATCCATTCGGAGTTCCCCCAACAGCTCCAAAATGGCAATGCAGGATAAATTATATCTTTTGATGATCGTTTCCTCGTTCATTCCAAAAATATTCACATGGAGTGAAAAAATGCATTCTCTGCGTCTCCTTGCTTCATTTCGATGTCTCCTTCTTGCGACAATAACCGCTGCCATGTGTGCGCAATTACGCATACAGACCATTTGCACCTTCTTTTGAAACATGTTAAATATAGAGTCAGATACCGCTAGCAAAATTGTTTTTAGGTTTGATAAATCACTTTGCGAGTGCTAAATTAATATATTTACATGTTCTCCTCCCACAAGACGCACTTTTGCGTGTAAACGCCCCATATTGCATATTCATTGCAGAAAAAGTACTAAATGGATAAGAGGCGCTATTTAGCACCTTTTAAAGACCAAATCCTTTTAGCACGCTGTTGATAGATCAGTTTGTACATTTTTTAGCGTGCGCAGTGAAATAGCTCACGTTTTTATACACGCAAACCTTTGATAGATCCGGCCCTATATGTCTTAATAAGGATAGAGTAAGGACCGTGCCAGTTTCATGGAAAATGGCACATTGTGGGTACCGACTGCTCTTCGTGGGCTGCGATGCCTCGACTCCACATGTGGAATTGCTGTTCTTCGGTCAGGGGTCACATTTAAGACTAATTTATGTCATCTGAGTTTAGGTTGGAAACAGGGTTAGGAATGAACCCGTAATGGGCAGGGTTAGGGTAAGGGTCATGGTTAGGCTGTAGAAATTGATGGAAGTCACGGGAAAGTCCCTGCAAAGATAATGAGACAAGTTTGTGTGTGTGTGTGTGTGTGTGTGTGTGTGTGTGTGTGTGTGTGTGTGTGTGTGTGTGTGTGTGTGTGTGTGTGTGTGTGTGTGTCTATGTGCATTACTTTAACTTCCTCTTTGGACTCTTACATAAACTTTGAGATTAACCATAGTCTGGATTCTTCTTTGGAAAACATCTGTGAAAATAGATGACCAGGATCTCAATAAGACATATGATTTATTTTGCACCAGAACAAATTCTTCCCTGCAATAACTGTTGAGTTGTGCAATGCCAGCATTGTCAAACAACTTACTCACGTCAGAAAGCTGAACTAGAGAGCTACAATGATTCAAAACAGCTTCCTAAAAGCTAGAGAATGAACAGTTCCTCACCTCTGATTTAGATAAGATGATTTACAAAAAACAACTTCCATAGCTTTAGAAACTTAACTTATGTTGTGCTGGAAAAGTTCAGTTTAGGAAACTGGACAGGAGGTTTTCTAAAAGATGTTTCACCTCTCATCCAAAAGCATTTCTCAGTTCTGATGAAAGGGAGCTTAACTTCTGTTCTTACTGACTAAAGTTGACTTTTTACTCTTACTGACAAAAAAAATAAACAAACAGGATGGATCAAATGGACTATGTTTGCTTTCCTTTCTGAAAGGCAGAAAGGGGTTAGCATGAATATGCTGCAACGGTTCTTACTGGGCTAAAGAGGAGAAAGCATGTGTACATTGAAAACAGTGCAGGTCAAACTCACAGCTTGTGACAAACTATTTCCATAAACACATCATCTTAGTTCATTATGTTTGCTTTGCTTTCTAAATCAACAGAAATTACAGCATAACTAATTTTAAGGGTTGTAAATATATATATATATTATTTTACTGAGACTTTCAAAGCAGAAAATCACTGGATTAACATTTTTCTGTTTGGAAAAGGTGTCAGAACACATTCTTATTCCCTTTAGCAGCTGAATGTTGACAAGAGGGATCAGAGCTGAATATTGTGTTCAGATCACTGTTTAACAGGAATTAAATCCTGCCATTGTTTGGTCTAGCTGACGGCAGCAGAAGAGATTAAAGCCAGTGAGAGGAGAAGAGAAATTGCATCAATGTGCAACATCAGTCCTGAACGATACTAGTTCCCTCATTCACAGCATTTCTTGGCTGATTATCAACGCTGGCTGTCTCCCCCTTTACAAACCAACTCTGCACAGGCATTCATACTGATCCAAAACCACACAGAAGTCAGACTCCAAACTAAGTCTTGTTCAACAAAATCTAAACTTCAGATTTGTTTCATTTATCTCAGTTTGCGGTCAAATAAGTGACCAGTTTTATTTGAAGGGTGTAGTGACTTTTAAAACTGTGGTTTTCAATAAAAAAGCTGGAGTCATAGTTTTCCTTGCTTTCCGCCTCTGATTCTCCTCTTCCAGCACAGATGAGTTATTATCTGGAAAAATCTCTGTGGTTAGTTTTTCAGAATCAATGTTTCCACACAATGTGATTTTAGCCATAAAAAAAGAGATATCAGTTTCAGGTTAGACTGGAACAGTGCCACAGTGCCTTGAAAATGTATTTATATGCCTCAATTTTTGACAACCTCTTCTGTTACAACCACAAACATTTGTCATTGTTCTACTAACAATTTAGTTTTATTTTTTTGCATATAAATTCTAAAACTGCCACCTTGACATTGTGGAAAAGCCTTGGAGGTGTATGAGATTGACTCTAAATACCTCAGGTGTCTGAATGTTTTTGGGCTGTCAAGGTTGACACGCCTCTTCAGCGTCATGTGACGTTACCTACGGACAGTTCGCCTGTCAGACCAGGGAGGTGGTACCAGAGTGTGTTTCAGTTGTAGGAATATCACACTTCTCAGAATCCCCAGGAAGCCCTATGCCTTATTCTAATTGTCAAACCTATGCCTCAGGAGAAGCAGTGTGGTTTTCGTCCTTACTGTGGAACAGTGAGAAAGCTCTACACCTTCTGTCGGGTGCACAAGAGTTGATAGGAGTTTGCTGAACTTGTCCATATTGGGTAAGTGGACCTGGAGAAGGCATTTGGGCATTTCCCTCATGGTACCCTCTGGGGGACATTCCAGAAATGTGGAGTCAGCTGACCCTTGCTATGGTCATCTGGTCTCTGAACAAGGAGGAGCAGGAGATTGGTCGCATTACTGGGCATTATGTTGGACCTGTTTCCAGTTTATGTTGGACTGGACAGCAGTCCTGTTCATAACTTTTATGCAAAGGATTTTACAGAATGAAGCCAAGGACCTGAACAGATTTCATTTCTACTTTCTGCAGAGGATGTGGTTCTGCTGGCTCCCTCCTGCCAAGACCTGACTTGTCCTGCCATGACAACCGAAGCATCGCGTTCCCACACAATGTGTTCCATACACATTTAAATGGTTACAACAAAGCATTGTGTTTATTGGTAATTTTTCATAATTAATTTGACTGTTTCAAAGACTACTCTCACAAATCCGATTGCTATATCAGTTATTCTGCTAATCTTATGGACATCCCCTCACTGCATCACAACAGCTGAGCTAATGAACTGAAGATAGACAAAACTCTACCTCAAGGACTGATTTGAACTCTTTTATTACTGATTCTTTAATGTACTTTGTGTTTATTCTTATATTATTCTTTATAATGTTTGCATGGTTGCATGCAAATATTTTTATTCTCTGTGCAATATTTTCTGGATAATCTAATTCATGCTAGAGCTAAAACTTCCCGGGTCACTTTGAGTAACATATATAGGTAATTAGACATATATAGGTGATTAATAGGTAATTCATTGCTTTTGCATGGTATTGCATGGTGTTGCATGGATTTATTAAGTATAATAATAATAAGGCAATAGGGATTATCAGGTTCAATAAAGCACCACTTTTGTTTTAATTATGGTTGTCTGTGATTATTCATATAGCAGTGACCAGTTGTCTGTAAGAGTTGGGTCAACTTCCTTTGAGTTACCAACTTCATTATATACAGAAAATAATATTTTTCTTGTGGTTAATGAATAATAACTCTGCTTGAATTATAAACAAAGTTACTGACGTTTACTGATGGTGAAGACATCTTGGAGCCAGTCCAAAAAAATCCAGCCACAAAGGTAAGCCGTTAATAACACCTGATAATTGAGCAAATTGTCAGTTATAAGCAGTGTTGGGCATGTTACTTTACAAAAGAAATTAGTTAAAGTTACTAGTTACTTCTCCCAAAAAACAACTGAGTTACTACCTGAGTTACTCCACGATAAAGGAACTAGTTACTGTACTAGTAAAAGTAACTATTGTGTTACTTTTGCGTTTCTCGCCCCCGTAACCCTCACCACCCCGGCCCACCTTCTCGCCATGTGTTTCAAAAGCCAGCTGAATAGAGTGGATGACAAACACAAGTACCAGCAGAGAGTTTTGCATTTATTGCAACTCAACGTAAATAACATCAGGGGGGAACGGTATCTGACGGGCCTATAAACCCGGTCAGATAGCGTTCCCCTCTTCTTAACATGAGGGGAACGGTATCTGACGGGCCTATAAACCCGGTCAGATAGCGTTCCCCTCTTCTTAACATGAGGGGAACGGTATCTGACGGGCCTATAAACCCGGTCAGATAACTTTCCCTTCTTCTTAACATGAGGGGAACGGTATCTGACGGGCCTATAAACCCGGTCAGATAGCGTTCCCCTCTTCTTAACATGAGGGGAACGGTATCTGACGGGCCTATAAACCCGGTCAGATAGCGTTCCCCTCTTCTTAACATGGGGGGAACGTTATCTGACGGGCCTATAAACCCGGTCAGATAGCGTTCCCCTCTTCTTAACATGGGGGGAACGTTATCTGACGGGCCTATAAACCCGGTCAGATAGCGTTCCCCTCTTCTTAACATGGGGGGAACGTTATCTGACGGGCCTATCAACCCGGTCAGATAGCGTTCCCCTCTTCTTAACATGGGGGGAACGTTATCTGACGGGCCTATCAACCCGGTCAGATAGCGTTCCCCTCTTCTTAACGTGGGGGGAACTGTATCTGATCCAGTCTAAATATCATCAGGCTGCATTACCTCTACTCATGGGTGTAAAGTTTTTTGATTGTGTGAGTTTTTTTGATGGTTCACGCTCTCCGTAGTTCCCCTGCTGCGCGAGCACAGGGCAGCTATTACGCGCCTTTAGCGAGCATGCGCGTTTCCTGTTGCTTGTGCGGTGAATCGTGCCGCCTGCGCTGTGCGGAGATGCAGGGGAAACCGTATCTGATGGGAAAATGCAGCTCGACGTAACACCGGTATTTCCATCTGGAAAACGCTGTTTTGCTGCTGGAATCATCCTCACTCTCCATCTCTCTGTGTGTGCTGTACGTTTACACCCGCCAGCGGATACACCCACCTACCCAACTGACAGACGTAATCTCACTATACATCAGCCAATCTCATCCTCCCCTCTCTCATGACAAGGCGCGCACGAGTCCTATCATGAAAAACAGGTTAATTGTGCAACCTGAGTACCGTGCAGTAACGGGGTGTCGGCAATAGTAACTGCTTTATAGTTACAGTCAAAGTAATTAGTTAGATTACTTGTTACTAAAAAAGGTAACGCCGTTACCCCATCACTGTTTATAATAACTTAAATAATGATCATTATTTGTACAAATAACATATTAATTAACTATAACATCCAGATCTAGTTGTTAAAAGATTCAGAATCTCTGGTAAAATTGCATAAAAAACCTTTTGCACATAAAGCCTTTTTGTAGTAAAATAAAGTGAATGTAAACACGTTTTGGGGAATTTAAGGGATTTTTTCAAATTTTGCAATTTCCATCAAGCTACTTCTAAATATACATTAGAATTAGCAGATGGAAATGCACCTAGTAACATATAGTACCAACTCTGCACAAGTGGAGATAATAACATTACGTAATGTTAAAAGATTTAAAGGGTATAAATAGTTTTGTGAAGAACTGTCTGGGTTAAAAAAATCTGTGTATTAATATGCAAAACTAAAATAGGCTTTATATTAAACAGCTTTGATACATTTTATAGTCGAAACAGTTGAATAAAAGTCCCTCTGCGAGACAAAGCTAAGAGATGACAGGAAGTGCTTTATGGGAAAATCTTTGGTTTTGCCTATTATGTAGATCAATAGTCAGCCTTCTCACGGGAAACTACAAGATCATATCAGGACCGGGATCAAGAACAAACATAGCAAAAGAAGACTGAGAAAAGAAAAAAAACATTACAGCAACAAAGTGATTATAAAGAGCAAAAGCAAAAGTTGTTGCTACTAAGTACCATTGGTGTGAAAAAGCGATGTAAAGTAAGATTTGGAGAGGAGTAAACTGAGGCGGTATATTTTCCTCTTGTCTCATCAAGACAAATCTGATTCCCTGCTAAGAATCGACTAACTCACTGATTCAGCTTCTCTGTGATTATTGCAGACAGGTTCATCCATTCCTAAGACAAACCATGTCTACCTCATTAGATTACCACTAATAAACACACTTCAATGCGCAGAAATATGGCTGCTGAGCAATTAAAATATATTCTGCTGCTACAGCTTCACGACGTCCTGGAGTATGCCTTAACATGTCACATCAGTCCTCAAATTACTGGATCTAATTACCTATATATGTTACTCAAAGTGATCCGGAAAGTTTTAGCTCCAGCACTAATTAGATTATCCAGAAAATATTGCACAGAGAATAAAAATATTTCCATAGTGCATTATTTTGAGATGTTCTGATCATTTGGGTGTGACCAATTTTTCTACAGCTTAATTTTCAAACTCAAATAATTCATCAGCACAATAAGCAATTATCACTACTGTGTAACGTTGAAAAACATTGATTTATCTTCATCTAATAAGCTACACCTTCCTCTTAATCCTTTAGGGGTTCCAACATATCATCAACTTTCAGAGTATAATTTGAGAGCTATTTTATTAACTTTGGGTGCAAAGAGCTGTGACTGCATGGAAATGCTGAGCACGGCTGGGCAGGTAATCCTCCTGGCATCTCTGTCTGGTCTACCACCAAACTGAAAGGTTTGGAAGGAAAGCATTAATGTAGAGCGTTCTGAAAAGAAAGCTAATTTCTAAATGTTCACAGAAGGTAAGGGTTAAAAAATAAAAAAAATTATTTCCCAGAGTTAAAAGTTCTGCACCTATTTTATTTACTCAACCATGGGCTCTATGCACACCTTCACTACTTCATGAATTTAAGGCAGCTCTGTTGTATCCTGTGTTGCATTATTGGATGAACTGATTAATCCAGGTGTGTCTGGCCATGAGGTGAAGCACATCTGGATTAATCAGTAGAAAAAGGACAGGAAACAAAAGAGCTACCTTTACCTACCTTTACCTTTAACTCATTGATATGGGAGTTTAGAGCATTAAATATATTTGGTGCAATTACACAGTGTTTTGGTTTGGTGTTGTCAGTGTAGTGATCATCTGTCCGAATGGTAAGTTAACCGAGTTCACTATAAAGTCCACTATATAGTCCTTGCTCTATATTGCGACTGAGGGGTTTAGGGGTTAGGTAGGACGTTTCAACACAGCCATAATGTCAGTGATCTAACAGGAAGTCACACCCCTGGAACAAAGTTTATGGCCCCATTAACACTACCCTCTGAAAACCGATCCATGGCGAGTTTGGACCGAGCTTGGATCAGTTAACAGTGCTTAGCTTGGTTCCTTTACTACAGTTTACACATCACATTAGCACAGTTTACACTCAACAGTTATCTCAGTTACCGTGCTCGGATGATCTTGGCACAGTTTTAAAAGGATAGTGTAAATTGGGCTTATTTAAGGAAGTAGCTCCTGTTCAACTTCCTGTTGCCAGTGGCCGTGTTGAGCTACGCTAATTAGTAACCAAATCATTCCAGAGAAGTCTGTGCTTGCAAGACCAGGTCAGACTACCTTTCCTACGATTCAGAAGGAGCTGATCGTATTGACCGTCTTTACCTGCGGTACAAAGCGAGTTAAACGCAGTGTTTCGTGCACCGGCCTGCTGAAGCAGATGAGAGGGAGCCATCCAGATATGATTGACCTACAACAACAGCGGAATGCCTTAGCTAAAGGGAGATGTCCCGGGCTACTGTGAGTTATAAAATTATAAAATTAAGCCCTGCAAATTTGCCTCTAGTTATTGCTTGTCATTGTTCACTTTTCACCATAAAACCAAATTAAATGTAACTGTCTTGACTACATTTAATATCTCTGCATCAGGGTTTCTTCACATTCATCTGCTATTATTTCTAAAGAACACTTTCAATGCATTAAGCCTTAAAACTTGAACATTCCTCAGAGACTCTTTAACTGACTTTAAACCCCTTTTTCCCCTTTATTTGCTTTATTTATTTGTGCTTATTTTCAGTGTTTTAGTCTTTGTATAGTTATAATACATAAGAATACTGTGCTAGGGATTATTAGCAAATAAAGGTATCATTTTATTTTAACCAGCATTCAGAAATCAATTTTTTTGGAAAACCATTGAAGAAATGAGAACACTTCAAGATTAGAAAAATATATATAGTTCAAGTTAGATTTCTTCCTATTCTAGTGAGTTTAATTAATTTTTTTTTTTATTTATTAAAATTTTTTATGTTAATAAATAAAGTGTAAACTGTCTAATAAAAGAAATACAGAGAGTTAAGGGAATTTATACTGCACAAGCTTCAGCAAACATTTCATTTCGCAACATGTTAATGTTTAAATCTAAACAAAAAGTGTCTGAAAGGTGTAACGTCCCATTTCTTCCAGAGCAGGACCCTGATCCTGGCTGAAGCAGGACTCACATGGTACATATAGGATACTACAAATCTCATGAACATGTTTTTTTTTTTTTTTTTCAGTTTGGAACTTTTTGATTTTAACAAAAAGGGAACATTTTTTCACTAATTGAAAAAAAAAAAATATTTCAACAATAAATAGCAAATGAATGCATGGGCTACACATGATGTCAAGGTAATGCTGCTAATTCACAGATCGATAAAGAAATGTGAGCATGCATTAGCCAAAGCAGATACAAGGAAAACACTTTAATATTTTCCCAAAATGATGTCAGTCTACCTCTTGTATCACCAAAAAGAAAGTACTTTGATGGCCCTTTTTTATTTAAAAATAAATAAATAATAAATACTCATTTAAAACGATTGCTTTGCTGCTTGAATCTTGTGTTCACTTGGTTCTCAGTGATTGAAAATATTACTTCTGCTAAAGTACTGTATATGCAACACCTTTTTTCTGTATTGTCCTTAGAATAAAAAAAATTAGAAAAACAAATGATCAAATTAGATTTTGTAAGCTACAAAAAATGGAAATAAGTATCAGTGGGAAAAACCTAAAATGAAAATTCTTATTCACAACGGCAGCAAGAACAGCATACTGCCTGATATCAAATAGTTCACGATCCTCAAAAGTCAGCTGTAATTCCTCTTGCCTTTTAACCTTATTCTACCACATTTTTCCTTCCACTAAACTGTCCATTAAATGCTCGCAATGAATTAGGACAACAGTCCAGGTTCATTAGTAATGATTTGTTGTGGCCTACCCTAAATGTAGAGAGAATCACTGATTCTTTATTCTCCCACTCTGTAGAATTTTATCAGTTCAATCTCTAATGTTCTGTTCTCTCTGCTTTTTCTCATAGTAGCTTCATCTGGTCTGTTCCTGTTTGGCTGTGACACCATCCTGAAGAGAAATATCAGCTGTGTTTTTCAGTGTAGTCCTGTTTCTCTGACTGTAACTAACTGGATGTGCTCTCTTCATCCTCTGACACGGGAGCTGGCTCGGAGCTTGTCTGCCTGGCTGTGTGTTTTCTAGACAGGGCTGCCCGTGGTGCTGGTTTACAGTTGCCTTTTGTATCTCTGCTTCTTTCTGTATCTTTGCTTCTGTCTCCTTGAACCCCAGTCGGCCTCAGATGACCGCTCACCCCGAGTCTGGTTCTGCTGGAGGTTTCTTCCTGTTAAAAGGGAGTTTTCCTCTCCTCTGTCACTGCAAGCATTCTTAGTTTGAGGGATTGCCTTTGTGTCAAAGAGTTGATCTGCCGAAAACGACTAGGGTTCAAGGAGACAGAAGCAGAGATACAAAGAGCAACGGTATAAGGCGGCCCCGTCCAGAAAACACACAGCCAGGCAAACGAGCTCCGAGCCAGCTCCCATGTCAGAGGATGAAGAGAGCACATCCAGCCAGTCCCAGTCAGAGAAACGGGACTACACTGGAAAAACAGGCTGATCTCAAATATCTATTAAAAAAAAAGGTGTTGATGGTCGCAGCATAGCTGATATTTCTCTCCAGGATGGTGTCACAGCCAAACAGGAACAGATGAGGTGAAGCTACTATGAGAAAAGGCATAGAGAGCATAACATTAAACTAACAGATTAAGTGGAAGAATAGAAATAGAATGAAGCAGAATGATGAAATGGAGGTCCCTATGTCCTCCTGAAGTCTTAGCCTATAGCAGCATAACTATAGAGATAGCTCAGGATAACCTGAGCCACGCTAACTATAAGCTTTATCAAAAAGGAAAGTCTTAAGCCTAGTCTTTAAGGTTTTAAATTCTATTATTGATTTAACAGGAAGCCAATGAAGAGAAGCCGGGATAGGAGAGATATAAATCTCTTTTTTGAATTTTCATCAGAACTCTGGCTGCCGTATTTTGGATCAGCTGAAGGCTTTTAACTACAGTTTGTGGACTTCCTGATGGTAAAGAATCACAACAGTCCAGCCTTAAAGTAACAAATGCATGGACTAGTTTCTCAGCATCACCCCTGGACGGGATTTTTCTAATTTTTGTAATATTCCGCAGATGAAAGAAGGAAATTCTAGAAACCTCTTTGATATGGGATTTAACTGCAATCAACTGGTTTTCATTAGATAGAAAACTTTGAATCAATTTCACTGTATAATCTGGTTGAATTGTAAAGTGCCTTGAGATGACATGTGTTGTGAATTGGCGCCATACAAATAAACTGAAGTGAAATTGAATTAATGGTCTGTTAGTCTGATAACTATAAAATCAACAGCTACAATCATGAAATTTAACATAAAATATATATATTAATGACACTGCAATAAAGTACTTTCACTTTAAACCAGCAAAATAATCAACTACTAGATATTCTAATATTTTAAATGCACCTTCGAATGCCAAATTAAATGTAGATTCCTGCTAAATGCTTTGGATTAATGACCCAGCTGCTCCTCCAGCTCATCCCCTAAAGTAAAACAGTCCTTCATCTGTATCCAACATTTTCAGCAACAACTGACAACACTTGTCTTCTTATATAAGCATGCTCCCCTTATTCTTTTCAACAACCCAACACTGATAAATACAGCCAAGCTGTTGCAGTTGCTCTCTGACCAACATCTGGTTTCTTTCTGTCAGCTTTCTCAGGGAACGATGAGTCCCAGCTCCATAAGAGGGAGAGAAAGGGGAGGAGTGTTGAAGTTTCCCAAACTAATAAGTCACAGTGAAGAAAAAAAATGGACATTTCAAAAAGTTACATACTTTATAAAAAGTTATTAAAACAGTGAAGCAAAAAGAAGCATCGGGTATGGATCCATACCGAGTAGAAGCAGTTTCACCTCTCTGGATGATTTCTCTCTGTCGTCTCGTAGGTTTTTATCAATCATTTTACTCCTTTCCACCGCAGCTTTATCCTCGGCGCTGATCGTGCAGCCCATTTTTTCTGCTGGTTGTTTGTTTGTTTTTTTCTCCAGAACAAAACAAAATAAAATCCGCTTCGTATATGTTATTCTGTCTCCGTCCACAGCTCGGGTGGGAGCTGAAGTTTCTCCACCGAGAGGAGAAGCGCGCAGAGAGGCGGTGGCACCGAGAGCTGCGCCCAACTCAACCTTCAGCCTGATGCGCTCAGCTTCAGCCCTGTCAGTCCTGATAGATTATTACCTAAACAATTATCTATACATTAAAAAAGAGGGAAACTCCAAATTAACAAACCAGCAAAAGTAAATAAACTGAAAACCAAAGTGTTAAAAAGCCAAAAGGGGAAATATGGATATGTTTACATATCTTAAGCAATTCCAGCTGCAGATTAGATTAGAAGATAAATTAAGATCAGAAGATCAAAACAACCCAGCAGCCCTCTGAGAGATGCAGATGGATCTACATCTAAAAGCAAACAAAACCCAACGAATCAAGTTTTGCTGAGAAGACAATAATGGGACGTGTGAGTTACTTTTCCTTTAGAGGTTTTAGGTGAAGCAATAGCGCCCCCAAGTGACATATAGTGAAACTATATGTATTTATGAGGGGCATTTATTTGTGTTTACAAATAACTCATTATATAATTATGATATGCAGAGATTTACCTCCAGAAGTTAGCTAATTATTGATAAAAAAACAAAAAAAACAAGACCCCCCTGGGTGATTTTATTCAAATGTCTGTACTTTCTCACGAACAAACTTCATAAATACCAAGAACCACAGCAGACCGGTCGACACTAAGATTATGGAGAAGTAGGGTCAAGATTTGAAATAAAACACAGGCTTTTAATTACCAGTGAAACACTATTTAGATCAGATTTTAAAAAATAAATACACAGCACCACTGTCTATCAATATTATGTATGGCTGTCCAACTTACTGGCATGAGAAGTACTTATCAGACAAGCACCATGAGGTGAAAAGTAAGCTGCATGAAACCTTAGCATGGATGTGTTTCCACTCTGTAAATCTGGACTTTGTGGAAGTGTGGCTACATAAAGACCTTTAGGATAAGCATAATTGAAAGGTGAGTAAATTACAGATTGACACAAGGAGCTAACCAGATACTTACCACCCATTCTGCTGCAAAATTCTATTTGTAAAAACAGAAAAGTTGGTATAATTTTTCTTAGTGATCAAGCACTAGTTTATTTGCAAATATCATAAAATACTGTAACAAAATTAAAAGTTTGTCGTTGTAACATAACTAAGGAAAAATATGTGAATGAGGCCAGAAGTAAATTGATATAATAAAAGGTGTTGCATCGATGTTATACTCCTACCAGATTGTACAGAATGAAAATAATGCTGTATGATTTGTGCTGGAAATGTTAAGATGAAGTGGGGACATATTTACATTGCCTTTGAAAATGCCCTCTGGTTTTACCCTTTCAGCTGAACTTTTTGTAAGTTCCTGGTCTGGCTTAGAAGTCACTCAGACCCCAGAATTGTGTCTATTGAGAGACAGATTTCAAATGTTGAATGTCTCTAACAAAATGTTTTCAGCCATCAGGGTTAGTCTTGTGACAGCATCCCAAATCATCTTAAGACACTGAAAGACCACGGTGCACCCAGAGATAAATTATTCTATTAAATTAATGGCGGACACAGCCTCTTATGAGGCCATGCTTAACAATCTGAAAGGAGACACTGACTGGAAGATTTTTTGGGACACCATATTAAGAAGGTCGTATAAAGCCCCTGAGATATTTTTTACAATTTAACATTTTTTTGGTTTATTTACATATTAATGTAACTA
Organism: Cyprinodon tularosa; assembly: GCF_016077235.1. NCBI lineage: Eukaryota > Metazoa > Chordata > Actinopteri > Cyprinodontiformes > Cyprinodontidae > Cyprinodon > Cyprinodon tularosa. The sequence goes on from NW_024038678.1 coordinate 1,164,883, forward strand.
GTATTATACTGTTACCCATAATTGTTTTTGTTTATAATACATGAATTTAAAATGAATTAAACTTCAATTACAAATAGAGATATGAAGAGTTTTCAAAGGCATGGTACATATTTATCTGCCTTTTACAATAAATAAATGATGATTATCTTTATCCTTGTAGATGCAATCAGAGGACTTCTGTGTTTATTTTTGAATGTAGAATTAATTGATAAAGAGATCCCCTTACTCTTTTTTTCCTGATCATCTCACGCCTCCTGCCATTTCTGTTAAATTAATCCCTTACTGCTGCTATCTCTAAACACCATCAAGACAAGAGCTGTATCCCAAGAGTCAGGGTTTCAGAGTAGGTGAGAAATTGTTGTAATTGAGCTAATCTCTATCACTGCAGTGATTCACTGTGTGTTGTTGATGGTTTTGTAAGACTGCATGTGTCATCTTTTCTGAGCCTGTTTTAAGGCTTTTGTTTACACCAAAACCCTCCCACCTATTAAGGGTGCAGTGCCCCCGGTGACCTTCAGAAGTGACAGGTGGTGGCTGCGATCCCTGAGCACTCTTATTGAGTATTGTAGCCAAGAACAAAGGCCAGGTCATTTGTGGTGTTGCTGTGCGTTGCAGGAGGCGCACCTCTTCAGATGATGGCTATAAGGCTGCAACTGATGTGAGCAGCCCAGTAAAGATTGTAAAAATTAGTTGGATCACGAAATAGACAATCCTCTCTGAGTTAACCGGCGTCAATCTTTCATTGGATTGGACACCTTGAAACACTGAAGAAAGAAAACATGACTGTAGATGCTTGACTGACTATGCAAATTATACTCAATTTATTTTTTACTATAGGTCCCATTTAAGTCTACTAGTTAATCATTAAGACCATAAAACTCTCTGAAAGCTGTACACTATGTGTATACAAAATGACAATGAAAGTTGTCGAAATAAATATTTAGACTACTTTCTGAGATTGTTTCCATTCCCTCTCTTTATTTGTTGATCCTTCACAACAAATCACATCACTAATAATCCATCCATCCATTTTAATTCTACTTATCCAGGGTCGGGTCGCGAAGGCAGCACTCTAAACAAAGATGCCCAGACTTCCAGATGCACACACACTTCCTCCAGCTGCTCTGGACCCTGAGGCGACCCCAAGCCAGCTCTGAGACATAGTCCCTCGAGGGTGTCTTGGGCCTTCCACGAGGCCACCTCCTAATGGGACATGCCAGGGACACCTCCTGAGGGAAACGACCAGGAGGCATCCGAAACAGATGCCCGAGCCACCTCAGCTGGCTCCGTTCGACATGTAGGAGCAACGACTCTACTCCAAGCTCCTCTCGGGTAACTGAGCTTACAACAGATAACAACAGGACAACTTCATATGCAAACAGCAGAGATGATATCCTGAGGTTCCCAAACTGAACACTCTCTGGTCCCTGGCTGCGCCTAGAAATTCTGTCCATAAATGTAATGAACAGAACCGGTGACAAAGGGCAGCCCTGGCGTAGGCCAACATGCATCGGGAATAGTCCTGACTTACTGCTGGCAATGCGAACCACACTCCTGCTGTGGTCATAGAGAGAGCGGACAGCCCTTAACAGAGGGCCCCAGACCCCATACTCCCGGATCATCCCCCACACCACAAGGGAAACGGAGGAAAGCCATTCTCCAGATCCACAAAACACATGTTGACTTGTTGGGCTCCCACGAACCCTCAAGCACCCGATGAAGGGTATAGAGCTGGTCCAGTGTGCCGCATCGGGGACGAAAACCGCATTGTTACTTCTGGATCTGAGGTTCGACTATCAGGTCGATTCTCCTCTCCAGCACCTTTAAATGGACGTTACTGGGAAGGCTGAGGAGTGTGATCCCTCTGTAGTTGGAGCACAAACTCCGGGCCCCCTTTTTAAAGAGAGGGACCAGGAGTCCAGGAGTACTGTCCCCGACCACCATGCGATACTGCCAAGACGTTTCAGCCAAAATCCAGAGGCTTAAGGTACTCAGGAGGAATCTCATCCCTCCCTGGGCCCCTGCCACTAGCTTTCTAGCTATCTCGGTGACTTCAGCCTGGCTAATGGGCGTGTCCACCTCTAAGTCCCCAGCCTCTGCCTCCTCCTCGGAAGGCGTGACAAAAGGATTGAGGAGATCTTCGAAGTACTCCTTCCACCGCCCGACAACATCCGTAGTCGAGGTCAGCTGCTCCCCACTCACACTGTGTGTTGAAGCACTGCTTTCCCCTCCTTAGGGGGTGGACAGTTTGCCAGAACACTTTCGAGGCCGACCAATATTCCTCCTCTAGGGCCTCTCTGAACTCCTCCCAAACCCGAGTTTATTGCCTCTGTGACCGCACGAGCCGCAGTACACTTGGCCTGCCGGTACCTCTCAGCTGACTCCAGAGTCCCACTAGCTAACAAGATCAGGTAGGCCTCCTTCTTCAGCTTGACGGCATCCACCAGATGTTCGAAATAGACCCTCACAACACGCTAAGGCCTGTCAGGTCTGACTGGCTTCCTCCCCTGCCAGAGGATCTAGCTCACCACCAGGTGGTGATCGGTTGACAGCTCAGCCCCTCTCTTCACCTGAGTGTCCGCGACACATGACCGGAGATCAGATGACTCAACTACAAAGTTGATCATCAACCTCTGGCCTAGGGTGTCCTGGTGCCACATTGACTTATGGACACCCTTGTGTTAGAACATGGTGTTTGTTATGGACAAATTGTGATTAGCACAGAAGTCCAATAATAGAACATCGCTCGGGTTCAGATTGGGGAGGCCGTACCTACCGATCACCCCTGTCCAGAGACCCCAGTTGGAGCACTTTCTAGTACCCCTCCCAAGCACTCCAAGAAGGCTGGGTACCCTGCACCGATCTTGGGCCCATAGGCCGAGACAACGGTGAGAGACCTGTCCCTAACCAGAAGGCGTAGGGATGCGACCATCTCGTTCACCTGGGTGAACTCCAACATGTGACGACTGAGAGGGTGGACAATGAGCAAGGCCACCCCAGCTCGCCGCCTCTTGCCACGGGCAATGTCAGAGAAGTAGAGCGTCTAGCCTTTCTCCAGGAGATATAATCTGGAATCCAAGCTGTGTGTAGAGGTGTAGAGGTGAGCCCAACTATATCCAGCCAGTTCCTCTCAACCTCCCGGCCTGGCCTCAAGGTGCGCCTTACTGGGCGATGTCACTGTCCTTGTGTTAATTCTATCCAAAGTGGTCTTGTGAGCTGCTCTTAGTCTGACTCGTCACCTAGGACCTTTTTCCCATGGAAGACCCTACCAGGGGCATAACGCTGTGGACAACTTAGCTCCAAAGATCATCCAGGCACTCAAACAAACCCACCACAGGTGGCAGCTCACGGGATGCCATCAGTAATCACACATCACAAATTCACAAAAGAAATGGTTACAGTTTTAATAACAATCATAATATAAATTGGTGTAATAGTTTGAATACTTTTTATTTAGGTAGACAAAAATTATTTTTTTACCTACCTCAACCAATTGCAATCTCAATATAAGGGACTTCTGCAAAGTTGACAGCTCAAAATGTTCAACTGTTTATGGAAGCTATGTTCCCATTTTTGCTCTAAAAGTACCTATAAAATCCCCTTTTTGGCTTCCACAGTTCATACTCCTTTGTTTTATTCATGCATTGTTAGATTGACCATTTAGTTTTTTTTTTTTAAATTCTTCTGTAAATGGATTTCCTTATTATTTTGCCTCATTTTCCATTGTTGCCTTTGAGTATTTTGGGGCAGATTAACAGGTCTCTAAATAACTATTTTTAAGTTACCGGACATTTAACGCTCCTGTCTGCACTTGTAGTAAGGGGCTCCTGAACTTCTTACTACAAGCACAACATGAAGCTGTGTTGTGCTTACATAAGATAAACCTAAGCAAAGAAAAACTAAACTAAACTTAATGCTAAGAATAATTGATAATAGAACATCTTGGAACATCTTTCAATACTTATCTGTTGTCATTTTAATCACATTTTCTCAATATATGCTTGGTAGAAGGAAATAACAGAATTAGCTAAAAACAAAAAGCCCCTAACATCATAAGACAATCTTCTATCAACTATCAAAAAGGCCGAACCTCGGAAATTATGAAAAAAGTTAATTTTATGGAAATAATGTTGGTAAAAGTTAGTTTCTACATCAAGCTTTTTACTAATGCCCGCTTTCATTATATCCTTAACCTAACTTTGCCTTCTTTTTAACTCCTGCTGGGATCACACACAAAAACACACACAAGGACATTTGTAGTTATTGGTCCACGCATATCTGCAGCAACAACACTCAAATTAAAATTCTTGCCGTTGTCTTTAATGAGTTGAGCAGATGGAGAGAACACAGGAGGAATAACAGTCTTTTCAGCTCAAGTACAAAACATAAATGCTATGGGAAATGAATACATCCAGCTTACGGATGAGATACAGAGGTCAACATTGCATTTAAAAAGTAAATAAATTATCCACTTCCAACAGTTTAGCAGATAGCGTCCCCATCTTTGGAATTGACAAATGTTGACAGAAGGAGAGTTTAAAGCATTTTATCAGACTGGTCAGGGCAGTTTTGCTGCTAATGTTTACAAACGCTGGTGGTATAAATCAAGGCATTTTATATAATGTCTTAATATTAACAGTTTTATAAGTGCTGATAATAAATGAAAACACACAAACTGAGGAACATCGAAGAGTGCATCTCTTATTTGTCTTTGTCAGTGCTCTTGGCTTAGACTTGGCTTTTGGCATTCTCATTTGCAAAAATAAACATTTTAAAATAGAAAAACATGTCTGAAACAAGGTCAAACTGAAAGAAAATGAACAGTGTTATTTGTTCCCCCTCACAAAGAGACCATTTTTTTGTTTTAGCCATTTGCCTTGTGTTCAGAGTCTTGTGATCATACAGACTACCCCATATAAGACAGACAGATAAAACAGCACGAAAGGTGCCTTCACTTTAGGAATTAACATATCTGTCTTCTTGGGAAAATTGGTCTCCACTCGTGTGACTTGAGCACAGTGCTTTGCTATTCTTCTAGAAAGAGAAAAAGTGTCTCAATGTCTTCCATTTGCTGCTAAACAAGGCCAAAGGCAAAGCTTTCCATGTCTGCGAGCGTTGTCACACCTCTGTGCTATGTGTAGCCACAACAAGCCTGGTTGTTTATTGCACAAACACGAGAGCGCTCACACCGCTCTGATGTTTACCTGTAAACAGCACAGACATCACAGGGTGTTTTATTCCTGTAGTGTTTCTAACATGGCGCGGCTGTTCTCTGAAAGAGCCTAAAACCCTTTTACACTGCGCTGCTCCTAAACAAACTAAATCAGCCACAATGTTTGTCTTTGAGTGGAAGGGAATGAAATCACGAGTTTCCCATTTTGGTGAAGAGGTGATAATCACAAGACTAAGAACAGATAAACATGATAATAAGATTCTGGAAAATGACTAAAAATACACTGCCAGGCTGTTTATTATAAATACCAGACAAAGCTGTGAAACAATCCTGTTCATAAATAAAAGTTTAATTAATAAAAGTTTAATTAATAAAAGTTTCAAAACGTTGACACAAAACTTTTATTTAAAGCCTTTCACATTGTTTAATTCCTTGTTTTTTTTAAATAAAAACATAAAATAAGTTCATGATGAAAACAGTAAAAAACGTATTTCTTAAAACTGGTAAGCTTTGCTTTTTATGTTGCTTTTTTATATTGTTTTCTATTTTTATTCAATTGTTTAAATCCTTTGGTATTCACACTGTTATTGGGCTGCGTTAAGCTGTACTCAAAGGAAATTCTGCAGTCATTTAATTGCAAGATAAAAACAAACTCAGTATGATGTAGGAGAAGACAGTGAACCCAAGCAACCTTGCTACTAATGTTTTGCTCCATTAACATATAATGTCAGAACTTCCATCAAAGCATGACATAAACCCCAACTTAGCTAATGAGCACAAACACAAAACATTCAACTCTGGAGTAAGCTTTAAAGCAGAGCTATGAGGGAAAATTGTTTATATCCTTGTTCAAGTCATGTTTTGCTAATTTCAGCATAGGCTACTTTAAAGCAGTACTTAAAAAATAATTTAAACAAAGCTTGAGAATTGTTATTTCATAGCTCTTTATTTCTGAGTTAACTGGATCTAATTGTCAATGAGTTTCCTTCTTATTTCAAAATTTAAAAACTTTAAATAAAAGGATCTGAAGGACAACAAATAAGTACAGAAATGCAATGTTTTCCATTTGAAAATAGTGCTTTTCTTTGTGCATTAGTTCTGTTACCACTGATATCAGTCTGTTTCTCTGTAGGGTTAATGATGTTAAACACTTCATAAATAAAACACATTTCTGAAAACTACAGCAGTCACTCAGCATTTAAAACATCTCTTTCCCTGATTTACCTTCTAGCCATGTTTGAGAGCCTCTTCATGTTTATATGAAGATCATCACTTCACTTGAACTGTAACCAAAACATGAAATGTTATGTGACGCAGAGCAAAAACTGCATGACACCATATGACGCCCAAAACACGTAAAGTGGCAGTCATTAAAGTCCAAACTGTAAGTCTTTAAGAGTTAGAGTTCTAACCAAAAGCATACTCTTAAACCAAATCTTGCTGTCTCCTGGATTTATTGCCCAAAGAAATTGTTGCCACATAAATAACAAACACTATGAATAAAACAAAAAATCGTCATTGTGTTATTACTTGGTGCAAGAAACAGTATATGAGGCAGCTATATCTCTGGCACAGTCTTGCAGCAGTTTTTCAATACACAAAGCTCATTGTTTAGCCGTTGATGCTGCATGAACTCTGCCGTTTCCTCGAGGATCTGCCCTGGGACATGGAAGTCAGCTGGCGTGTTCTGCTCAACAGCTGATTCCTGAAGACCCTCAGTTCCTGCCTCCTCTGGGGTGACTCTGCTGTGAGAGTTGCAGGGCTCCAGATTGCATCCAGTGCCCTGAAGGAACTGCAAAAAGTTCTCCTCGATGGAGGCTTCACGGCTGGGTAGCTGCTCTCCCTCTGTTGGTGCGGCCTTTTTGAAAATACAAGCCAGGTGGCGGCCCAGCTCTTCTCGAATCTGTCGGTTCAGGCAGCCATAGAAAAAGGGGTTGGAGGTGAAGCAGAAATAGCCAATCCATGTGACCACGTCCTCCAGTTGGATCAGGGAGGCCGGAGAGGTTGAAATGACAGCCGAGTAGAGGTGAAAGGAGAAATATGGCAGCCAGCAGCAGAAGAACTGACCTCCGACTGCCACCAAAACTGCTGCGGCCTTCCCGCCACTGAAGGTCCTTTGAGGAGTTGCACGTGCTCCAGTGCCTGCAAGGCTTGCTGCCATGGTGGAGTGGCTGCTCACAGAGTCGGAGCGTTGCCTCGAAGTTTCTACCCAAGTGGGGTTTGGACCACGATGCATGGATGCCACTCGGGCCACCTTGAACATATTGCAGTAGACCACCAAAATGATCAGCATAGGGCACAGAAAATAGATTACAGTAAAGAAAACCATGAAAATTAGTCGTGTGGTCCTTCCTCCAGTCCAGTGGAGGGAACAGTGTCTCTGACTGGGAACTAGGTCTCCAGGAGTCCCCACAGTGGGAGTCCCTTGGAGCAGATATCCTAGCAAGGGCAACATTGACATGATGAGAGCTTTAATCCAGATTGCAACTAGCACTGCTACCACCACCCCAACAGTCATCTTCACCTCATGACGCATGGGATAGACAATGTAGTAGTACCGCTCCACGTTGATCGCACAGATGGTGAGGATGGCAGCACTCACTAGACAAACACTCAGACAGAGGTAGCTGCGGCAGAGAGCCTCATCCTCCAGAATACGGTCTGACAGCATCCCCAGAGGCATCACCAGCAGTGCTGCCAGCAGGTCCACCAGACAGAGGTGGAACACAAAGGCAAACTTCCTCAGCTGTGGTGTTTTAGTGATCACAATCATCACAGCCAAGTTCCCCACAATTGCTAGAATGTCCATGACGAGCATAGCGCAAAGCCCCAAGGTCTGATTCAGATCTATCCCATTCGCAGCAGTTCCGTTTTGCCTGATTACATTAGACACATTTGGCTGAAAAGAGTTTTGGAATGTGGATGCGGACGCGTTGTTCCAGGAGGGCCTTGGTCTGATGGGATTCTCCATGAGAGGTTGAAATGAAGAGGAGGGAATTTGCTGAATTTTACGGGTCCATCACCCATCCTCCTCTGTTGAAGGGGGTCTCCGAGAGGCTCAGCCGTCGGTTTTTGCCATAGTTGCTAAAAGCGTGCAGGCCCTGAACCCAGTGGACTTGTATCTGGAGTTTGGATGATGGTTAAGATGTTAACCTTGATGTAGATACGCTCTTAACTAAAGAAGTCCTCTCTTGATAATCCCATTCAGCAAAGATCTAGAAGAAAGAAAAGAGTTTCATTCAGTAATTTAATGCGTTACATGAATACTGGGAACTTGAGAAATTACCTCTGTTGTTAGTTTGCTTTAAAGAATAATGACAAACACTAAAGCTGGATGCTGGACATGCAAAAATTCTTATCATTAAAACTTAATATTAAACATTCTGTACAGTGAAGCTTATTAGCTACTATCAGTAGGTTACTTCGTCTGCAAAACAAATTTCCTAGCTTTTCAGTTGTAAAACACTAGTTTTACTACTGAAAGCAATGCCATCTTTTAGCTTAAATCTACTCTGTCACTTAAAAGTTATTTATCTTAATGCTGGCTGTGTTTATTTAAAGCCGGGGTCATGATTTATTGGATATTTTGACATCTGCATCCTCAGATGTGTGTTTTCAGGGCAGCAACCCCCACAGGGAGAAGCTAAAAGCAAAGGGTTGGACCATATGTCCCCATTAGATTACTGGAGAAGAAATTATGGATGTGCAAATAAATTGCAAAACTCAGCATTACAGAGCTCCCTTCTGTCCTAAGTGATGTGAGAAGGAGATCGATGAATCCTTTTCAAATTGCAAGAAATTCAAACTTGACTTCTTGTCTTTGGAAAAATATTAAAAAAGATATATTCTTTTAAGAGACTGTCTCTTATAAATTTCAATATCACTCATGCATATGGTCGTGGGTCACCCTCAGCAGTCTGTTTGCCAGTCGAGTAGGTAGTGTTTACTGTCACAACCTCACCTAGATGCAACCCCACACAATGTTAAAGCTCGGAAGCCAGCACAAAAGCATTGGTACATTTCCATATGCTGCTCACCTGCAGGTGTAAGTTTTCCACTTCATTGGTATCACTGGCTGGTCCTCCGTAGGGCTACTCATCTTTTCCTGCCCATTTATATACACAGCAGGTGAAATGATCACCTGACAGGTGTGGGCATAAGATAATGGGTGTTTTATTTCTTAATAGCTCAGAGTGATATAATCATCTATTGAATTCCTCATGTCACATGTAGGGCAGTTTAAAGTATTTTTAAAGAGATATTGAGAAAATCACAAAGTAAATTCAGTTTGTATCTGAGTATAGAGACCACTGCATGAAGACCACTGCCCCTTCACCACCTGGTGATTTGCACTATTGGTTAATTAGCTGCTAATGTCTACTATACGTTTCCCTTGTCAACAAGAAAGACAAAATAAGCTGTTTTGAAGTTTTATCAATGAAAAATTTATAAGGTCAGTGTTTAGTGTAGTTAAAAGGGGGCTCCACCCATCCTTATCTAGTTAACAGGTTTTTTTAACAAAAGGTGTCAGCTACGATTAGCATGACTGCATTTTGATTACTGCGGTTAGATTAGATCAACCATCTGATATTAGTCCCTTAAGTCTGATATTTATCGCTTGAGCGTTACTATAAAAAAGAAAATGGCAGACATGTATCTAAAATTGCTAATATCTTTGCACCAAATCAAAATAAAATTTTTATGACAATATCATCATTGACAATGAATGGTTCATATATAAGCAGAAGATTATCAATAAAAGCAATTAAATACTGTTTCATGTTGTTCTGTTAATTTGTAATTGTTCATTTCACAAGAGGTTTTGATATTATAAGAATCAAATACTAACCCATGCCTAAGCTAAAATATAATCACTTTGCTGCACAAATCAGCAGTTTATTCTTAAAATGGTGTGATTCTGCTAAATACCATCCTGAATCACGGGATTTTTTAAATGAGGTCTTCACTACACAAACAAAACTATTTAGTGAGGGAAAGAGCACAGTAGAGCAGAGTTAATGTAATCAAATCAGTGACAGCAGTGCAATTTAAGTTTAAACTTTACGGAAAAGAAAAAACATTGCACAAAGCTACAATCCAAAGCTGTACTGAATCCCTCGGACTGCTGACTTGGAAACATATGACCCTATCATATGCACATGACACTGTTTGGCGCAGGCAGAAAAAGTAGGCTGTTGTTCAACGTACCTGTCACTGCACAGCTTTCTTACTACCCTGCAGCAACGGACAAGCAACACTCATGAGACAGTGTTGAAAACGAACTGTCTTTTCTATAGTTTGTTGTTTTACATGAGAATGCAGAGATGTGAGAGAAAATACTGCATCATGAGTCATTCATCTTTCCTTTAACCCACCTACTTGCCCTGCCAAGGGGGCAGCTAAGGCTGGAAATGTGAGTAATGAATTGTGAGTGACATACCTGAGTCTGCAGAGGGCTGCTTCCTCCTGTGAAGGTTCCCAGTCTGCTGAAGCACTGCTGACCTGTTTCGCTTTCTCACCCACACACACACACACACACACACACACACCAAACACTCATGCACACCGCGTCACAGGGAGGGAGGGAGTGTAGGAGGAGGAGAAGGGGGAAGAGGAAAGTCCTGAGTCTCCTCCTCACCTGGGCTATTTCAATTTGCCATCCCTCAGACCAGTCGGATGCTTTCTTATCATTCACTCACACACATGCACACACCTGTCCACTCAGATTTGTATTTGCCTCTATGGTCAAGGTGATCCAGAAGCAAGAAAGGAAGTAGAGATTAATGATGCACAAGTATGTGGACATATTCCCCCATCTCACACACTTTCACACACAGATTCCTGGTCACGCCCAGAGCGAATGCAGAGCTGTGCAGGCAGACTGGCAGTGGTGGGCAGGCAGGTTTCCCTGTTCTCCACTGGGTCTTAGTGCCTTGCTGCATACTCTGTCCACATTAACACATTTCCCACTTTTTGCTTCTTCAATTGACCTAACCACAGGTAAAACCATATTCTTATAGCAGTCACCTTCACCCTGAGAATACATTAAGTGATGTAATTTTATTCCTCTGCATCTTAATTGAACAACATCTCATCAATGGTTAATCAAGCAAAAAGCCTTCTCACCAGGCTGTCCTTTTGATCTGATGATAAAAGAGTGACTTCAAAGGTATTGACAGAGTCCAAAAATATACAACTGACTCTTAAATTAGTTTTCTGGATATATGTTACATTTTCAATTTTTTTTATTTTTCAGACATCAAATCAAATTTGATATAATACACTTGACTACCTGAGTAAAGACAAAATAAAAATTTCAAATGATGGTTTAAGACATTCAGAGAATAAAACTACCCAGATCAATATAATGATCCCCTAATCCTACAGTCATACTCAGTGAATAAAATATATTATTAAGTCGTTAGCGGCATAGAGCAGTCTTGACCTAACAGAATAGAAGTTGGACATTAGAAAACATTTCCTGTTAATTAAAAACCTGCAGACTGATATTGAGGACATTCTAAATCCTTAAAAATGAAACAGTTTTTAAAACCTTTTTGGATATACAGATTAATACTTCTGAGTTAATATTTTCATCAGTTTCTACAGCCTACAATTACATATAATTTGAGCTGAGATATGTAATGATTAGGAATGTGCCCCACTAAATAAACATCTATGAAGTCACTCCCTCAATCAATCATCAACCACAACATGGTCTGATTAAAACCTGACCTTTATGAATCAGAAATAATTTAAAAAACCTGTCTGCTATCATGCAGTGAGCTAAAATATCTCAAAAAGATACACAAAAGATATCTGTCAACCTGGAAAGGGTTACGACTCATTGTTGGCAATTTTGGACTACTGTAAACCAATATCACCCAAAATTGCTCCAAAAGCACAACAGCAACTCAGCTAGGAGGTCATGAAAGAGCCTCAAACCACATAGTAGAATAAAAGTAGCACCCATGGGAAAGTTCTTAGGTGAAAAAGCACAACTAATAAAAAAAATATATATATAAATTCATCTTACATTTGCGGAAAACCCTCTTTAGGATGACTAAGATTCTTGGGAAAATAGGATTTTATCTGACGAGACATAATTGGAAATTTAAAGATGTCTATCCTCTCACATCTAGTGTAAACCTGTACTTTTTTAACTAATGTTGTACAGTAAGAGGATCCTTGCATACTGTATGCAGAACCAGAGGAACATGCTGACAACAATGGGATAATGAGTCCTGTAAATCATTAGCAATGATTTCCTTCTTGCCATCAGTTTGAGACCTTAAACTCAAGTGCTTATGTGTTATGCAGGGCAATGATCCAAAGCACACCAGCAGGTGCCTCCGAAACTGCTCAAAAGTACAAAACAAAGATTTTGGAATGTGCCGGTGTAAATTCTTAGTTATCTGGGTCATGAACCACAAACCATGCTTAAATTGTTTATAAAGTAACGCTCAAGGGATAAATATCAGACATAAGGGACCACTATCAGTCGGTTAAAAGTTTTTCTGGAAACATTTTGATACCCATCTGAGAGTCTTTGTCATTGTTTGGCTAATAAGTCAAAGTTCAGACTTAAACATGATTGAAATGCTTTTGCATGACCTTACCTAAGCTGATTATGTTTGAAGACCATCTGGTGTGGCAGAATAAAATTTCTCAGCAGCGATGTAAAAAATTCACTACCAGTTAATAAAAAATACTGAATGGCTGTTGTTAAAATAAACTGTTTGGTTTGATGGGCAATGAGGGGTTAGATTTGTTTGTGTATATTGTCATTTCAAAATTGTCTTTTTAGTAAATTCTCAGGTTATACAGTGTATGTGCATATTTAGTAGTCATTTCATGTTCTGAAACAATTAAGTAGGATAAATAGGGGAAAAAAACTAAAAATCTGAAATATCATAGTGTGCTATGGACACATTTTTTAATGAACAATCGGTTCTGCTGTATTTGTCAATTCCTTTCATCCTTTCATGTAACTGTACTTTACTGTTTGTCCGTGAAAAGAGCACACACATGAATGGAATTTTCTGCCATGTCTTCCTTTCACGCCCTGTGCTTCCCGACAAATTGATTCATCACTTGAAACAAAGCTCCATAAACCCAGATAAGTAATGAGTCATTACATCTTTTATCTGAGAAATCCTTTAGTGATTTAAAAGCATGTAAGTTTATCGATTCCATGACCACTTTATTAGTCTTCTGAAGGTTTTTTTGTTGTCCTCGTTGTTGCTGTTCCTGCACAAAAGCCTTGGCTCTGGGGTTGGATTATTAGGTAGAAACAGTATGTTTTGCGTTTCTACTGAGTTTTGAATTATTGCAAGAAGAAGTTCAGGTGCTAATTTAATTTTACAAATAACAAGGTTTTTGTACGACGACTGAATGTATTTCCAAGCTGGAAAGTGAGCACAGTGACCTCTTTGTGTGTATTGATGTCTGTGTGTGTGTGTGTGCATCCTGTGACTGCACTTGTATCCGAGGTGTTGAATCATGACTGAAATAGCAGATCCTTGGTCATGCCAGCAGCACCAATCACAAGGGAGGGAAACACAATGGTTCCCATGGCAACATCAACTTTTGCTTACCTGTCTGGCCCTGCTCCCCCTCCAGCATCAACCTCAGGGTAAACTACCTTAGTCCCTGCATGCATCAGCAGTCATTTGGAGGGACATCCACTGTGTGGACAACTATCTTAGGTCTGCGATGGTTCTGTCCTTTGTGTTTGCTGAACTCACATGGCTTGATTAAAGTTAAATTACTGCTGCTGGTCTCATGTGATTGTAGCGTCGCTGTCTTGGATCTTACCTGTAGGGGGAGCTCTCACATTTAATAAGGGCATTTCAGAAAATCCATGAGACTCTGTGTTTGCTGCATAGAAGTACTGATCTGATTCTTAGCAGATATATCTTTAGTTCTCACCTACCTGAATACATGTTCAGCCACCATGCTAAGGTTTTTTTCATTGATTTTATTTAGATGAGCATGATCCTGGCAAATAAGTATAATCAGCTGTCAAGGAGGATTTCTGTAGTTTGAGGTGCATTTGTGCAAATAAAAATGACCCAGTTGCTTTAGTCTACACCTTTGAGCATTTCAGCTTGTTTTTGGATCTGCAGGATTAAAGTGAAAAGTGCACAAACATCAAGACTCTACTGATGCCACATCCCCCAGTTGATTAATTGTTCTGCAAAAATAATTTTGCATAAATCCAAGGTTAAAAGAGAACAAAATTAAGTGCCATTACAAATTTAAAACGTTCTATATTTAAAATTACTTTCATCTGATTAAAATTTTCTCTCACTGTTTGCAATGAGGCCCAAACTGACAACCAATGTCCTTTAGCTTAAATGAGGGAGACTGCACACATTTAGTTTAACATGTTAAATTTTTAGAACAATTTTGCGCGTCCCATCTTATTAAATCTCTACTACAAGCCATAAGGAATACAGAACCAACAAAAAGACAAATTAAAAATGTGTAAAACCATGTTCAGTCGGGATCCTAATCTCTTTACACTGATACCTGTGACTAAAATCAAGCAAAACCAAGTGAATCCTTTTAGAAGCCTGTTGGTTCCTAAACAGACTAGTATAATTTAAATCCAGATCCTCTGAGAAGACATCAGATCTTTATACAGAGCTGAATAAGTTTCAAAGTTTCCTTTTTTTTCAAAATAAAACTCCCTCTTTCCATTCGGTTCAGTATGATGGCATGATGCCTCCACCACCATGCTATTTAAGCAGCGAGGTCGTTCCATGGATTAACATTTCTGCCTTATCTGTCTAATTTCTGAAAAATACAGTTTGAATCTGTGTTTGCTTCTAGCAGACAAAGTATACATTCCTACCATTCTATCAAGAAAGTCGCATTTATATTCTCCTTCCTATCAAAGATTATTCTACTTAAAGCCAAGGATTTCTGTAGAGTTATTGGTGGGACTCTTGCTTCTTTGGTTAATACTTTTCTTTGTGGTGTTTCAGCTACACCATGATGTTCTAAGCATGTCAAACATGTGTCAAACATCTCTGCAGCTTTCTTCTTTCCCTGTCTGCTGTGTTTCTCATAATGCTGCCTGTTCAGTTAAGGTCTTAGCAGCTTTTAGCACCTAAGGCCATGACAGAACATCTGCATATATAACAAGTATGAGTTCAATAAAGGCAGATAGTGTTTTCTGAATCCTATTTGAGCAAAGCATAGCAGTAGAGATTTTTTAGTTAATTAATATGCCAAACAGAGTGTGGATTTAATGTGATAGCTTGCTGGGAGCTCTTTGATAACCTGCTCTGCATAAGCTGACCGGAAATATGCTGTCCAGCAACAGAAACTGGTTTGTGTTGTTTAATTTCCCATAGTCAGGCAATGCTGTCCAAATAGACACAATTAGCACTCTCTGCTGAGTCCAGGTTGGCACTGACATCCTGCACACTCTTAGTCACTGATGAGTACCGATGTCCTGCACTGCCGTCTGCCCAGGGAGGCCAAATGATACTGAAGCAGTAAAAGGAAAGAAAAATAAGAATACCTTAAAAATACAAGACAATTTAAACACTTGATACTATCTTTTATTCATCTATTTTTATTTTGTTTAACACTTTTTAACACTTTAGATGTTTGTTTGTTTATAAGCAAATACAGTTACTGTTTTAGTTATTAGATGGTTTCTACAATGGTTGTTAAAAAATGTGTGTATTTATCTTATTGAAGTAACTAATGTGCCATACTTTTTCCTGATTCCTCGGCTAATTATTGATCATTTTAACTGCTAAAAATAATATGTTTTAAGCATCTTTGGAATCAGACATAGAGGTGATGATGTTGATGTTAAGAGCATTTCAGCAGTGGATCTGAGAGGTAAATGGCCTTCAGGTGAAACCTTCAAAACCTTCGTTAGTTATATGTAAATTTAAATCTCTTTATTGTACCACAACGGGGGAAATTCACTCTATGCATTTAACCCTTCCCCTTGGGGAGCAGTGGGTTGCCACTGTGCGGCTCCCGGGGAGCATTCTGGGGTTAAAGGAGAAGTCTGGTCAACAACGAATAACCAATGGGTCATTATTTATACCTTAAACCAAATCGGTTCGCAGTGATTTAATGAATTTAGCATTAATCAGTGAAAAAAGGAAATCACAATATTTTTCATCACGATCACTGAGTCTGGGACCAGCCATTTTTGCTCAAAATATAGTAACACCTCACTCCTGATATCTTCCGGCAGTGACATCACGGTGCGGTAAGCCAAGCACAATTCTCCCCCCTTCACAAGCAAAATCAACAGGAACTACTGGACACATCTGCAATCAACAACTATTATTTAAGATTTTGAGAGGACTTCACCATTAGAATTCGTGAGAGCTATAGTTAAACTGACAATGTCCAAGTGCATGGCAGTTGGATGTTGTCATACATCATGTAAAAGTGGAGAAAAAAAATGTCATATTCATGATCAACCCCGGGTTCATCGTTGGATTGTCGACTTGAAGAAGGAGGATTTGCCATTTAAATTCTGGCCAGAGAAAAAACATTTCATTCATCCGTTACTCTCTGCTTCGCATGGTGCACAGGTCGTCGCCATCATGGATGATGGTGTGTTGTGACAAACACCAGATACAGCACTGGGACTTGCTCAACAGCTGCTACCGCACCTGTGACTTCACAAACAGTAGATGACAGTAGTGTTCTTTCAAAAACATGGGTGTCTCCAGTAAAACACATTCAAATGAAATTATTCTGAATTAAAAACACTTACAGTATCATTTATTGAAAAGTATGTAATAGTTTCATGCTTAAAGTACTTTCAGAAGCTTGTATTCTGAACGTTACCAGGATTTCAGTTAAAGGTCTTGTTCAGGGACCCAGAGTGGCAGTCTGTGGGATTGAACCTCTGGAACCCAAGTACAATGCTCTAACCACTAGGCCACCACATATAAATATCTTGCCTGACTGGGAATCGAACCCAAGCCTCAGCAAAGAGGACAGCGAACGTCGCAATGTCAAAATTAAGCTATTTCCATCATGTACAAATATTTAACTAAAGTATGTTTTTTTTAATGAGAGTTGCTTCAAAGGTTGGATCCCTTCTAATTTTAACTTATACTCATTTTATTATCTCTTTAATTCACTTACCTTTTTGAAGTCATCCACAAGATTAGGACAGTACAACACAAACAATTTTTAAAAAGAAATATATCTCAACTGTAATTTCTGCATGGAAACTGCTGTATTAAATCAGCACAAACCAGAGTCCAACCTTCAGCTACGATTACATATTATTTCAGACACAATTTTTCACATTCATGTAAAAAAATACAAGGTCTGAATAAAGAAGTTATACATGTAAGGTAAATAGCTGGAAAATATGTCATTTTGAAAAAATAAATTATACTCTGAACTAGGTTATTGTGTCAAATAAAAAACTGAAGCAGAGATTTGTGTAGTTTTATCAGCAATTTCATTCAAAGAGGCATAGTTGTTTTTGAAAAACTGAAAAACACAATATGTCTTCAACCTAAATGGAGAGTGTAATTTTGTTGTACCAAAAGCTAAAAATACCGCAACATTATGATCAATAGTAAAGCCTTACCAGTAGGGTTGATGATTCAACAGGGGAGAAATCAATCTACTGAGTGGAGCATTTTGCAATAAGCCCAGAACCTGACAGGTGCCTGCACAAGCCCCCAGCAGCTAGACAACCCAGCACTGAGTAAGTTATCTCAACTGTCTTTGCTAAATCATTGGATATACCTGGACCTTGTTTCTGTAATTATCTTCTCCAGTATATAAACTCCTCTTGTTGATTAATTCAGTACAACTTTGTTGTGTTGTATCCTGCAATTTTTCTGTTTACTGTTTACTCAAGACCACTGCATGGACTGTGGTCCTCCATAACCATAATTCATGACAACTGCAGTTAATCCCATGAACTGACGTAAATAAAGAGGAAGAATAAGCCTGCCATCCTTGAATCAAAATGATAATATTTGAAATATTTAAAAACCTTCTCTAAATCATTCATATTTTTCAGAAAAATCATATGAAATGGATGGAAAATAATTATAAAAGAAAAAAAATTATTATTGTCAATAGTTTATTTTCTTATAACCAAGAGAGACAATGTCAACAGAGCCTTTATTATTCTTTCCTTGACACACTAGCTTTTGTATTAGCTTTTACCAGAATTAAATGTATGTGCTCTCTGAATGATTTGATTAAATTGTCTCTGTAAAGCGTCCTGAGATTACATGAAGTGGAGCTATAGAAATGAACTGGATGAAATTACAATAAAACATCAGTAGTTTCAATAAGGTTTACTGTTGGTGTTTTTTCTAGTGCTGATTTACTTAAAGATTTTATTTTGAATTTAACATTTTAATGTTCATATTTAAGTATATTCTGCAGAAAGCAAATATTCTGGCTGATGAAACGAATAATGCACAACAAACAGTTTTATACGCCTTGATCAGAAGTGGCCAGCAGGCCATCGAGTTATTGGTGAAATAATGAGCTGTGTCTTGTGTGTAAATACCAAAGTCCCACCCTTCACAATCCGTTCTCTATGGCTTGACAGTTGGTGAAAAACTATTACTAACTGTGAAAATTAATATTATGTGATAAAAATTGTCATGAAAATCCATATTTATGAGAACTTCGTAAATGCCAGGGCTGCAAAAAGTGAAACACTGACATGACGCATTTTTGTACGGTTTGTAAAAGTTTGTCTCAGTGGGCCTATTAGTGAGCCAGAACTCGATGTGCTATGTCTAAAAACCATTTCTTATGACAGCCTCAGTCAGCATCAATCCTTTATAGCTTGAGCCCTCATTTTAGTCTTTTCTTTCCCCCTGCAGCCTTTCCACGTGTATTCAGTCATCATTGGAGCCAGCCAGTGTCGTGTCCTGCAGGCTGGATATGCAGAGGAGCAAGAGGAGGAGGAGCAGGAGGAGGGGGAGATGAGATTGTGAGATTCGAGCAGATGCTGCATTGTTAATAATGCAAGCCAGCTGTCAGCATTTAGATGGGTGGCAAAGTGAAAATCAGCCAAGCAGCTTTCAATCTGGGCACACACAGACCCAGCAATTTAAGAGAAACACAGACAGACTCAGCAGTGGGACCTATAGATTTATGAGTTTGTAATTTAAAATACAGTCCAAGATGAGTTTTATAATTAAATCACAGGCTTGTACTAAAATAAAACCGGAGCTTAAAAATTCACTGCCTTTTTATAAAGAATTTGTCTCATATTAACTTTTTTATACTTATTATAAAACATTTAGCTCTTTGCATGTTTTCTTCCAGACAGGGATTAATTATACTATCCTTTAGAGTGGTCTCACCTTGTTCTTTACTAGTTGAAACTTATGCAAATATTAATCTTACTTTGTCCCCTGATGGTACACACACATTCAGGAAATCTTCATGGCGCTTAGCAACACAAACTCACCATAAATGAGCAAACAATATTCATGTCAATTGTTCTTCAGCATTTAGCAATATGCTGCAATATTTTTAGTCTAAAAGAAGAGAGCATTTATCTTGTCTGTAAAAACTAAAACAACCAATATATATTTGTTCTTATTTGGTGCTACTATTCTCTGGCTGCCTTTAAAGTAAAAACTATCAAATCTGTCACTATGCGTCCTTCCTTCTCAGTTTATCAAGTTTTGTCTTTGTGATTTTTTTCTTCTATTTTACATTCCCTCACAGACATAAAATGTACGTTGATTTAGGTATGCATTATTTCTGTATTCTAGAATTGCTCTGCTTGGGGTGGCCACACATTGGAGAAGCTCTGCTAGCTTGACTCTGATATTCTTTATTATGAGAACTGTAGTTTATCTATTTGTGAATGAGAGTTTCTATTTTTATTAAGTGTTTTGCTTTAATCTGGCCATGATTGCTATGAAACTGGAAATTTAGCTGATATTTTTGTTTTTATGATGCAAGTTTTTTTTTTTTAACACCCAGTAGCAGCAAATTAACATCTCTGAAGCTGATATAATAAATCTACTACTTACACAAGTACTAGAAGGAGGAGCCAAAGCAAGGAGGTGAGGGAGGAATAAGAAATTTAAGCCATTTTATCCATCAATCATCATGGGCAATTTGAGATCTTTGGGGAAAAAGTTAGAAGAACTCCAAGCCCAATAAGGATGCAGCCAGAATATCAGCCATGCAGCAGTATGTTTTCTACTGAAATGTGGCTGCAGGATCATATCTAGGACTCCAGCGTCTCTTTGCCAGGCTTCTGACCAGAAGACAAGGAGGCATACAGGAGGAGACTAGGAAGCAAACTTCAGCAAAACAGTATCAGATATGTGTGGTCGGGGATGAGGAGATCACAGGCTTCAAGCAGAAGATCAGAAAGATAGAAATCTGGACAGAGCCAATTAAATTAATTTAATATATTCTTCAACAGGTTCAGCTCAGGAATAAGCTCAGCATCCTTCTCTACTGCCCACAGTCCCATGGATCCCCTGCCCTTCTCTGCCCTTGTCTCTCCTGTTTGTTGTCAGCCATGTCAGACGATGGTGCTGCTCTCTCCATGTTTTACTTGTGTGTCTCTAGAAGTCAGGTAAAGAGGCAAGTGGGGAGACTGAATCATAATAAGCCACCAGGTCCTGAAGGTTTCAGCCATAGATTCCTGAAGTCCTGTGTAGAGCAGCTCTGCAGCATCTCTTCAGCCTTAGTCTGATACAGGAGACTGTCCCACTGATGTGGAGGACCTCCTGCCTCATTCCAGTGCCAAAGAACAGTGGGCTAAGTTTGAACGTTTATTTTATTCTGTTGCTCTATTTATTTAATTGCACTTGCATTTATAGAGATTTTAAAATGAGAATATCTAAAAGAAAATCAGAAATTAAAAGAAATATTAAAAATATGTCTATTATGCATGAAGTTTAGGTGAATGCTGACTCCTCCAGTTTATAGGTCAGTAGCCCTTCCAATGACTAAGTACCTGATGAAGTACTTCTATGCCTTAAAAAGGTTAGTGGACTCTTTCCTATGGGTTGAAGGGTGGCTCCTGCTTGAGACTGAATTTGAATTATGATTCTGAACATGAATTATGATCAAGCTCACGCCTAACAGACCCCAACAACCCAGGAGAATGTTCGCCACTTCTCCATTCTTTCCCTTCTGCTCTAACTGAAGGAGACAATACTATTTTCCTGAGTTATGAACATCATGGTGGCGCCTGGCGGCTGCAGCCTGATAAAGCTTTCAACAATTCTTTCGACAATTCCACAAAATACGCCGTTCAGAACATTACAAACCATACATCGATCCTGCATCTGACCTCCATTGCCTGCTACAGTAAAAAAACTATATACCCCACCTTTCATCAAACACGAAACCACGCCCACATTCCAAAGTGACAGCCGGAAGTCCCGCCTTAATTAAACCGGAAGTCCCGCCTTAATTAATATAAAATTAATATAAAATTAATATAAAATTAATATAAAATTAATATAAAATTGATATAAAATTAATATAAAATTGATATAAAATTAATATAAAATTAATATAAAATTAATATAAAATTGAATTAAAAAAATAATTAAAAAATGAATAATTAAAAAATTATTAAAAATTTTATAAAAATGCATATAAAAAATTAACTATGTTATTTTAATAACGGTTAAGATGATTAAATGATTATTTTTAATTACTTGTATTGATTTCTTATATAATCACTGTTAGCACACCGTTTCAATCTCTGCCTGAGCAGTCACTCACACAGCACCCCCCCCCCTAGGTGCAGCCGCTGTAGCCCCCTCAGTGTGCCTACTATGAGATCCGTTGCCTCATAGGATTCTGCAAGAGATATATATATATATATATATATCTATATATCGATATACACGATAAATAAAGATGTACATGTATATGTATCGGTCTATTAAAAGAAAAAATAAAATAAATAAAAAATAAAACAAATGCCTAATTTAGTCCATTCATACGGTTTAAGCGTCCCACATGCGCAGTAGAGACTTTAATAACGTCACAAGCGGTCTTGCTCCTTGTTTACTTCCGTGAAAATGGAGGGAAGGTTTAGATCGCATCTAGCTGTCTTTCCCAAACTTAAATACACAATCTTTTTTAAGATGGTTAGGAAAAAAAATAAATAAATAAAAATAAAAAATAAAACAAATGTCTAATTTTGTCCATTCATACGGTTTAAGCGTCCCACATGCGCAGTAGAGACTTTAATAACGTCACAAGCGGTCTTGCTCCTTGTTTACTTCCGTGAAAATGGAGGGAAGGTTTAGATCCCATCTAGCTGTCTTTCCCAAACTTAAATACACAATCTTTTTTAAGATGGTTAGAAAAAAAAATAAATAAATAAATAAAATGCTCTCCCACCTTATCATCCACCATGGTTGTTGTGTTTCTAGCCGCTTCTGTGCTCGCTCAGACACAGGTTGCAGTGGAAAAGATCTGGATCACTTTAGGCTGCTGTGTGAACCCAACCGTTCTCCAGCAAGGTTGGGTGACTTACTGAGGGTTGACCAGAGCATTCTATACAAAGTGAGGGATGACCGGAGCATTCTATACAAAGACGATACTGTCCGTCTTAAGGGTCTCATGATGTGAAAGGTCACACTATGAGGAGCTCACACCACGCCACACGGTTAGGGTCACCTGATGTGAACGGTTAATTAAGCCATCAGGTGTTTGGACCTTGGGAGGGGGTGAAAAATACACCACTTAGAAAAAAGAGGAGAGACTCTTTGTGAATCACTGTCCTTCCTAAGGGTCACATGATGTGATAGGTCACACCATGAGGAGCTCACACCATGCCACACGGTTTAAGGGTCATCTGATGTGAACGGTTAATTAATCCGTCAGGTGTTTGGACCTTGGGAGGGGGTGAAAAATTCACACTCACACAGTAGCCATCCCCCAACCCCTATATAAATTCAAAAGTCGCGGTATCTGTCTTTGGTAACTCCTGATTCGATCAGCTGATAAGGTGGAGCCACAGCGTCACGATCTGAGCCACAAAGCGTCTGAAACACAATATGTTTAAAGTTAGTTTTTTGTTCACTCAATTCACTGCCTGGGTTTTTTTTAAATAGACAGAATCATTTTTTTTCTTTTCACTATTCAGTCATTGATGGAAATATCTATCGTACAAACCTGATAGATGACAGTCTATGGATTGCAAATGTTTTGTAGCGTTCTGCTGCCTGAGGAAAGATTTTCTGCTTTTCTCTGCTGTCCACAGAGAGCAACTTTGACAGAGCGGTTTTTCAGCTCTAGTAAAATTGTATCAATAACTGGATAGTGATATTCGTATCTAAAGGCTTATCTATCCATATGTTTGATTATATTCTTAATTTGAAACCAACCGATTGGGAAAACTATAGCTTGTTAAAACAAACTGTCCTCTTTTTTTTTTTTTTTATAATTTTTTGTATTAATCTCTTATTTTTTTCAAACATTTATTTCTCTACTGAATCATTAATCTTTTTTTTATCTATCCCTAGATTTTTGATTTGTTTTTTGTAATTCTAATAATAGAATTGATATAGTGGCAAACTGATAAATTGTTTAACCCTTTCCTGAACAGAAATCAGAGAAACGCTTTAGGTAATAGCACCTGAACCTTGTTCACGTAGATTTAACAGATATATCAGCTATATGGTAATTTCACTTTTATTACTGAAAGGTTTTCAAATAGCATAGATTAAGAAAAAGTAATTGCATACAGTATTCAGCCTATAATTTTTAGTCTGCCAAGACCAAGCAGTTTTTAACACATCTCAACCTCCAAATGTAGCTACTGTCTTCTTAGTAATTATGTGAAAAGAGCCTAAAAAAAAAATCAGAAAGTTTCTATTCCTGTTTATCTTTTTTTTTTTTTTTTTTTTTTTAAGAAGCACCCTTGTCAGATGGCCAATTCTGTAAAACGGGAGGACATTTTAAGTGCAAATTTGATGGAGCCATCTAGCAATTAGAACTTTTGCTCTATCTAGCGCCATTGTTCTGAAGCAGGGGTTTGAGCTTCATGATACGTTTGTAAGTAAACCCTTTAAGTTTTTGCAAATACTCCTTGTGCAATTAGTTGTTGGCCTCAGCCTTCTGGGACTTGTCGCAGTCATCTTTTTAGCAGACCGTCTGAGGAGCAGAACTTAAACTATTGAATATTTTCAACCCAGTTATCTGTTTTCTATACCCTACCAGCTTCTCCGTCATTTTTGTTGTAGAGTGAGTTCCTGTCTTTATGTGTCATTACAAGAAATGCAGGCAGCAGAAAGTGCTAGTTGCTACTTCATTGCATTTTTTTAAGCAAATCTGCAGTTTACAACCCTCATTTTGCAGTAAGGTAATCTGTCTAAAACCTTTGCTTTATTTTGGAAAAAATATATTTATATTTCAGTCTTTACTAAAATCCCATTTAAGTAGAAATTTTAGGTTATTCACAGTATAAAAGTCAATAATATTGCCTCCTTATCCTCAAATATCCTTGTCCTATGTCTTCACCATACTCCTGTAACCAAACACAAGAACAATCAAATAATCGTTCTGGTATTAGTATCACACTTGGAGGAAAGTTTTTGCCTTGAAAAAAAGTGAATTATAAACAAGCAAAAACTCACATTACAGACCGTTTCTCCTAGAACTTGTTTACAAATGCTCATGTAGGCAAAACCACATTATATGCTCATAACTGTAGCCGTATGACATGATGAATCAAGCATTTTGCAAGATCTTTCTATATACGAAATGACGCACTGTATTTAGCATTTTAGATAATCAGTATCTCTGTTTTCATCATTTGACCATGAAAAAAATTATTATCTTTTTTTTTTTTTATCTTTTCCGGAGAACCTATTTTTCTACCACTTTTTATAAACAGCTATTTTTTTATTTCCCTAACTTTTCTCAATACAAACAAGCACAAAATAAAATTTTTAGATAAAGGCATTACTCTGTTGACTCATTCTATGGGAGACCTACTAGTATAACATGGAAATAAGAGTTACACAAGGGAAGGTAATAGGTTTTTCTTCTTTTTTCTACTGATGCAAATCTAAAGGAGAAGCAATCGATTACAGAATTATCCAATGGTGTCTAAATCAAACATCTGTTGACTGAACATGTAACAAAAACAAAGCATTACCCACTATTATTTAAGCTGTAAAAACTTACAAAAACATTTTAAGGAGCAGATTAGGGTGACATTCGCTGTATGGTTAAAATGTAAACTGCTCAGCTTATACTGCTGTTATTTTTTTCCTCATCAAAATTAGTTGTTTTAGATCTGCTACTTTATGTTTTTGCTTGTCTATCTTTGTTTTATTTTTGTCATGAATGCAACAAGATTCAAATCAACCTCTAAGTAGTCTTAAACATCTACGCTTTCAGTGATCATACCATCATTTCTTTGTATAACTAACTAGTATAGTCATGTGAATATAATGTTTTTAATTGAATTAGTTGGGCTATTTATTATTTACAATGAAACCATCATGTCTGTACTCTTTAATGCAAGTCTGTTTTCAACCCTGTAGGCATTTAACCCTTAAACATGATATAACCACTCTGCCTAACTCTTTAGTCAGAACTATATCGGTCTGCAGAAGATAAAACCATGTCAAAAAACCTACAGGATCAGAATTTCAGCTGTGTCGGATCAGTAAACATTCTAGATGATAAATTTTACAGTATTTTACAAAGAATGATATTACGCCCTTTAGGTAAAATTACATCTCACAATCAATAGTCAGTAGTATTATGAGAAATCCTTTTTTCTCCTTTAAGAGTCCTTTCATAAACAAGCATATTTCTGAGAAGAACTTTTACCCTACATTGTGTGCTGTTTCTCATAAAACCCAACCCCCCCCCCCCCCCCCCCCCCCCCCCCCCCCACCTCTACCGTATCTCCTCACTGGTTGTTCACTTTGCTTCATCTTCAGGCTCCAGACTGATCATACCCCCTGACTAAACATGGAGAAACTATCCAGGCCGTATTCAAGGAATGTACATTGCCTTGAATTAAGGTTTAAACTCTATTTTTCTTTAGATCGGCCCTTGGCTGAGTTAATTCAACTGTAGGATAAATACCATTACTTTAAGTTTGACAGCATTTTTGTTTTTGCTGTTTTGTTGATGTACTAAACTTTACTTTTTCTTTTTACTGAAAGGTACTATAGAAATAATTTGGGCTCACCTTAAACCTACCGGTCCTGAATCTGGGCTATTCAGTCACTGGCAGGAAAATCAGCTGTTTCACAAAGCCCTTTAGGTTGGACCAGCACCACAGAGCTATAAGATGAACAGTTAGTTTCCTGGTAATGTGGCTGTTTTTTCATGCTTAGAAGAGAACGAGCCTACGGTCATCTTGAGTTACTCAATCGTAAAACCATATGCAAGTCTTTAGTCAAATACCTCTCTACTGCTTTAGTCTAAAAAACAGTAGGCAAAGCATAGTTATTACAACTAGAACTATAGATGAATCGGGACCAGTTTCAAATTCTAATTTTAGTCAAACTTTGTTGTCTTGTAAGACAAAAGATAGGAATAATTTAGAATTTGTTAAAGTGTATAACCAATTAAACACTTTTTGTTTGTTCTTTTGTTTAAATCTAACCGTTATTCCTTATCTCCCAAAAACATATTCTTACTATTTCTACCGTAAAATCTTTACTGATGACTCAGAATTTAGGCACTGATTATTGATTTATTCTCAGTCATCGATCAACAACTAATTATTTTGTTTTGGTGGTCTATAAAATGTTTCACTAGTTGGTAGGATCTTTGCTTCAGAGCGTCGTTAAATTCTAATTAATAAAAACTAGGAAGGACCAATGCTATGATACAAACATGGGGGGAAAGTCATGTTATCTCCTGACTTGTCTCTCTCTCTCAGTAAGATTCAGCTCTATCCTCCCTGCCAAGCGGTCATAGGATAAATGTTTGTTTTATTAAGTTGTTGAAATAAAAAAGTTTACGCAAGCTAATAGGAACATGTTTTCAGTCCATACAATCTGAATGAGAGGCAACAATTTCCTTTAGAAGCATTTTTTTTTTTACATATTAAGAAAATGTACAAATTAATAAACAAGATGTTTGTCTTGCATTCTGATCTTTTTCTTTCTAAACAGGATCAACTCAGAAATCCATTCTTAGATGGATCTTCCCCTATCACACCACCTTTGAAAGAAGCACTTTTAGCAATGACAAGTTTGGAATTAGCCTTTGACTTTCATTTTTGGACACAGAAAGATTTTCACACCAATCTTACAGAAAGTAGGGCTGGATTCTAAATCAATCCTTGGATTTCATACATGTATTCAAAAAAAATAAGTATTCTGCTTTCCTAACAGTGTAGGGTTTCTTGTAAACTTTACCACAATAATCATTTTTAAAATCATTACCAATCATGAAACAATAAAAGTTGCTTTCATTGCTTTACCAAAATTGTGTAAATAATGATCATATGTGTAATGACACTCTTTGTTGTTGTATCTAATTTCCTGGAGGATACTTTGGGAATGAGAAGTTTGAATAGCCCAGATAACCCAGCCCGGGTTGGGTTTTATGAGAAACAGCACACAATGTAGGGTAAAAGTTCTTCTCAGAAATATGCTTGTTTATGAAAGGACTCTTAAAGGAGAAAAAAGGATTTCTCATAATACTACTGACTATTGATTGTGAGATGTAATTTTACCTAAAGGGCGTAATATCATTCTTTGTAAAATACTGTAAAATTTATCATCTAGAATGTTTACTGATCCGACACAGCTGAAATTCTGATCCTGTAGGTTTTTTGACATGGTTTTATCTTCTGCAGACCGATATAGTTCTGACTAAAGAGTTAGGCAGAGTGGTTATATCATGTTTAAGGGTTAAATGCCTACAGGGTTGAAAACAGACTTGCATTAAAGAGTACAGACATGATGGTTTCATTGTAAATAATAAATAGCCCAACTAATTCAATTAAAAACATTATATTCACATGACGATACTAGTTAGTTATACAAAGAAATGATGGTATGATCACTGAAAGCGTAGATGTTTAAGACTACTTAGAGGTTGATTTGAATCTTGTTGCATTCATGACAAAAAGAAAACAAAGATAGACAAGCAAAAACATAAAGTAGCAGATCTAAAACAACTAATTTTGATGAGGAAAAAAATAACAGCAGTATAAGCTGAGCAGTTTACATTTTAACCATACAGCGAATGTCACCCTAATCTGCTCCTTAAAATGTTTTTGTAAGTTTTTACAGCTTAAATAATAGTGGGTAATGCTTTGTTTTTGTTACATGTTCAGTCAACAGATGTTTGATTTAGACACCATTGGATAATTCTGTAATCGATTGCTTCTCCTTTAGATTTGCATCAGTAGAAAAAAGAAGAAAAACCTATTACCTTCCCTTGTGTAACTCTTATTTCCATGTTATACTAGTAGGTCTCCCATAGAATGAGTCAACAGAGTAATGCCTTTATCTAAAAATTTTATTTTGTGCTTGTTTGTATTGAGAAAAGTTAGGGAAATAAAAAAATAGCTGTTTATAAAAAGTGGTAGAAAAATAGGTTCTCCGGAAAAGATTTAAAAAAAAAAAAAGATAATAATTTTTTTCATGGTCAAATGATGAAAACAGAGATACTGATTATCTAAAATGCTAAATACAGTCCGTCATTTCGTATATAGAAAGATCTTGCAAAATGCTTGATTCATCATGTCATACAGCTACAGTTATGAGCATATAATGTGGTTTTGCCTACATGAGCATTTGTAAACAAGTTCTAGGAGAAACGGTCTGTAATGTGAGTTTTTGCTTGTTTATAATTCACTTTTTTTCAAGGCAAAAACTTTCCTCCAAGTGTGATACTAATACCAGAATGTTTATTTGATTGTTCTTGTGTTTGGTTACAGGAGTATGGTGAAGACATAGGACAAGGATATTTGATGATAAGGAGGCAATATTATTGACTTTTATACTGTGAATAACCTAAAATTTCTACTTAAATGGGATTTTAGTAAAGACTGAAATATAAATATATTTTTTCCAAAATAAAGCAAAGGTTTTAGACAGATTACCTTACTGCAAAATGAGGGTTGTAAACTGCAGATTTGCTTAAAAAAATTGTTTTATTTTTTATTTTTATTTATTTATTTTTTTTCCTAACCATCTTAAAAAAGATTGTGTATTTAAGTTTGGGAAAGACAGCTAGATGCGATCTAAACCTTCCCTCCATTTTCACGGAAGTAAACAAGGAGCAAGACCGCTTGTGACGTTATTAAAGTCTCTACTGCGCATGTGGGACGCTTAAACCGTATGAATGGACTAAATTAGACATTTGTTTTATTTTTTATTTTTATTTATTTATTTATTTTTCTTTTAATAGACCGATACATATACATGTACATCTTTATTTATCGTGTATATCGATATATAGATATATCTATATATATATATATATATATATATATATATATCTTGCAGAATCCTATGAGGCAACGGATCTCATAGTAGGCACACTGAGGGGGCTACAGCGGGGCTGCACCTAGGGGGGGGGAGGTGCTGTGTGAGTGACTGCACTCATCACACAGCTGCTCAGGCAGAGATTGAAACGGTGTGCTAACAGTGATTATATAAGAAATCAATACAAGTAATTAAAAATAATAATTTAATCATCATAACCGTTATTAAAATAACATAGTTAATTTTTTATATGCATTTTTATAAATTTTTTAATAATTTTTTAATTATTCATTTTTTTATTATTTTTTTTATTAAATTTTATATCAATTTTATATTAATTTTAGATAAATTTTATATTAATTTTATATTAATTTTATATTAATTAATTCCGGTTTAATTAAGGCGGGACTTCCGGCTGTCACTTTGGAATGTGGGCGTGGTTTCGTGTTTGATGAAAGGTGGGGTATATAGTTTTTTTACAGTCAAAAAAATCTTTGAATACAGCCGGTCTTGATCATTTAAAAAAAACTGCAGAGTTCTGCAGATGGATGAAAAGTAGAGCAGTAGGATCACAGAGCAGACCAAGCCGAGGAGGAAGCTGGAGGAAGCGGTATGTGACATGCTGTAAGACGGGCAGCAGCGAAGCTAAGAAGGAATTACCACAGAACACTAACTGCTCTAATTCTGCTCTCCGCTCACCGGATAACAAAATGGATCATTTCCAACTCAAACGCTCTTCAAAAAAGGAAATTAGTAACTAGTGTGCCTGATCATGGTTTTACTAATCGATACAGAACAATGTTATTTGCCTGGAGGGGCTCACGCTATACCACGCCGATAGGAACAAAGAACTATAAGCAGTAAGACTAGAGGTGGTGGGATCAGCTAGTTTAAAACTGTTAGATCGGTTGCCAGCTTCTTCTCTCCACAAATTGAGTTTCTGACTTTTATCCGCAGACCGTTCTATCTGCCCAGAGAGTTTAGAGTGTTTAGCATAACTGCTGTTTACCTACCCCCCAGTGCTAGTACAAAAGAAGCCATGAAGACTTTATACCAGGCTATCTATGATCTTCAATCTACACACACACAGGGCATTTTCATAATTGCTGGGGATTTTAACAAGGCTAACTTGAAAACTGTCCTCCATCATTTTTACCAACATGTGGACTTTGCAACTCAGGGCCAAAACAATTTAGATTTAGCCTTCTCTAACAATCAAAGATGCTTTCAGAGCAGCTCCCCGCCCCCAACTCAGGTCATCAGATGACCCTTCTGTCATGCTAATTATGGCATATAGGCCCCAGCTAATCAGGGCTAAACCTACAGTTAAAGAAGTCAGAGTGTGGTGTGAGGGGGCCATGGACAAACTCCAATATTGTTTTGAATGCTCTGACTGGAATATGTTCAAAGCTGCAACAAGCTCTCTCAACAAAATACATATAGATGAGCATGCCATGACTGTGTCAGCCCACATCATTGAATGCATTGAAGCGTCACAAAGAACATCCCCACCTGAGCAAACCAACAACCCTGGATTGATAGGAAGCTTCAGAAATCACTAAAAGCATGGAAATCAGCTTTCAAGTCAGGTGATAGAAAGGTTCTGAGAACAGGGCGTGCCAACTTGAACCATGCTATCAGATCAGTGAAGCAGAACCACAGTCAGAAGATCCAGGATCCCTTCCACCAAACCACTAGGATATGGCAAGGCATAAGGGTAATCACAAACTACAACACAACCTCCCCCCAGTAGATGCAGCTAATGCTGACTTCCTAAATTAATTAAAGAACTTCTTTGGAAGGTATGAGGCACTAAACAGCACTCCAGCAGTGAAAGCCGTTCCACACCAGGGGGAGGACGCACTCAAAATTGACATAGCTAAAGTGAAGAGGAGAGTCAACCCAAGAAAGGCTCCAGGCCTCGGTAGCATACCTGAGCGGGTGTACAAGGAGTTTGCAGGTCAGCTGGCTGGTGTCCTCACAGACATTTTTAACACCTTGCTGGATCAATCCGTAGTGCCAGCATGCTTTAAGTCTACCATCATCCTTCTGGTCCCAAAGAAGCCTCAGGTCACCTCACTCAATGACTACTGCCCTGTCGCACTGACTTCTATCATGATGATGTGTTTCGAAAGGCTGGTTAAAGAACACACCGTCTCCACTCTCCCCCCAACATTCGACCCGCTCCAGTTCACCTACCAAGGTGAACTAATTCTACAAAGAGGAGGTGGAGCAGCTGGTGGACTGGCACAAGATAATGGCCTGATCCTGAAAGTTGAGAAGACGAAGGAGATCATTATGGACTTTAGGAAGAACCGGCCTAATCATGCTCCACTGCTCATCAAACACGCTGCTGTAGAGGTGGTCAGCAGCACCAAATTCTTGGGGTGCACATCACAGACAGCCTCACCTGGACTGTAAAAACCACCTCACTGGTCAAAAGAGAACAAAAGCGCATGTACTTCTTTCAGAGGATGAGGAGAGCCCACCTGCCCCCACCCACCCTCATTACCTTCTACAGAAGCACCATAGAGAGCGTTCTGACCAGCTGTCTCACAGACTAGAAGAAGGTGAGCAGAATGATGAGATCTACTGAGAAGATAATTGGGGCTCCTCTTCCCTCCATTAAAGACATTTCATCCCAGAGCTGCATGTCCCAAGCCCATAACATTATCAATGAACCCTTACACCCCCACCATGGACTGTGAGGGGCTTCGCAGCATTCAATGAAGGTCCAGCAGATTCTGAAAAGGCTTCTTCCACATCGCCATCAGACAGCTGAACTGTTGAGAAAACTCTAAATTATATAAATGCATTTTTCTGCACCATGTTTTTCTCCCACACTGTTTACATTTGATCATTGCCGCACTTTAAGAAATAGAAATGTGATGGAGGCTGTACAAAATAAAATTTTGTTTTATATACACTCTATGTATACAAAACAACAATAAAAGTTGTCTAGGTTTAAGTCTGAGTGAACTAACTAAACTGGACTAATGGAACTCCAAATATAACGTCTAAAATGCAAAGCCTGCGGAGTAAAGTTTACACTTCTAAACTGAACCACAAGCTCCACCCTGATAATGCAGTCAAGACCCCAAAGGAACATTTGTCCCTTTAATATATCAAGGCTACTTGTTTTGTATTGCATTTCAATCATCTTACATCCAAACAGCCGGTCTTACTCTTTTGGCTGAAATTAGTTTCAGTGAGACACTTTTCAGTGAGACATTTCTCACAGCTGAAACCTCACTTTCAGCTGTGAGATGTTTGAGAGCTCTCTTGCATACAGTTCATTGTAATCACCCCTAAGGATTTCAATGAGCTCAAGATCTGGGCTTTGATGCAGGCCAGGATTTTCCAGCCAGTGGACTTACTGGTATGTTTTTGGCCATTTTGATGTTCATGGAGGACTTTCTGTTGGTGAGTTGGAGAGGACTGCTGCTGCAAAGCATCCTGTAGCAATGACACCTATTGGTGCTATATCATTTTCACACTGTGTAAACATATTTCAAGGCCTAATACATAATAGCAACACACACACAGAATATAGTAGGCAGGGTGTTCGAACCCTAGCACACAGAGACAATGGAAAGCAGAGGTCACGTACGAATCTTGGCAAAAACAAGATCATAACTGGTAACCTGCATGTAGGATTTTGATAAATCTCTTTCCTGTTTAAGTATCAGACCCAACTTTGGCCAGCACACATACACTAAGATTACGACATAGCATTTGGTCACGCGCATACCGACTTAGGGAAATTAGAGCCAAACAGACACACATATGTTTCACAAACACTCACACACATCATGATTCAGAAAGGTATAAATAGGGCTCAAATAGAGTGCCATATTCGGGGGGAAACTGAGATGTCTGATGATGTAACGCAGAACTTCTTAAGTTTTTAAGACAGCTGTGTTTTGTTTCCCCCCTCCGGAGGACAAAGTTGTGTGAATCGTTTTCAAGTGTTCTTCTTTCTGTCATAAGAGAATTCTACCATTGAACCTCCAAAATCTTCATACCTAACTGATGAGTTTTTTCAGTCCTTCTGCTGCTTTGATTTATGGGAAACTTGTTCTCTTTTCTGGTGTCCAAATTATTCTGTTTTAGAAGAATCTATCTAAGCAGAATTGTTCCGGAAGTCCTGATATGTGTCAATAGTGGCTTAACCATGTGCACTGGATGTTATTTACCAGGGTGAATCTTTCCTCTACAGAAATAGATTTTAATGGAATGTATAGAACATTTTGAAATGTGACTTCCTTTAAATTGAAATTTTCAGTATAGATAAATCAATGTTTCTCACTATGTAAAATATGTAAAAAGAAAATACATTTTAAAAGAATAGATATAATAGGGTGGTTTTCAGAACAAGTTAGTTTTATCTGAAGTATGGTATAATAAACCTTAGTTTTGTACTTAAAAAAAAAACAGTTTTTCTAAAAACTACCAAGTAAACGTGGTGTTTGCTGTCAAAATATGATAGGGAGATTCACTACTGTTGGTTCTTCACTGATTGATTGTACAATGTAGGTGAGAAGACTGGTATAGGTCAGAGCACTTAAGATGAACCTTGAAAGGAACCAGGACCTGAATAATGGATTGCTTCCTGCAGCACAGAAATGACTGACTCCCTCCGTCATCATTCATTTTCAATGCCTCCAGCGGCCATTACGTAATAACCCCACAGCCAAGTTAATGTTGGACTGGGGTTGCTTCTCTGAGCAGCTGCTGTTACTGCAACTGTAATTCAAACAGCTCTCTAGGTTCATTTTCCTATGGTGCACATCCCACATGCTGACGGAATAGAGCTAAGAGTGGGACCTGATTAAGAAGGGGGAAAACCTAAAACCTGTTTAAGAATCCTTTTACCAAGTCACCAAAGTGCCGTCAGGCATAAAGTCATTTCTCTTATGCAATGAGAGCGGTTGGGGCTTTGTTTTGGCTGGCATTATAAAGGCCAGAGTTCAGAGGAAATACATGTGATACTTTAAGTGAAATCTCAGCAGACATCTTTCCAGTCACAGGGAATGTCATGGATCAAGAAGAAGAGACACATCTGAGGCTCTATTGTTTTTAGAGTTGGTCTGCACACACATGCTGGTAAAAATAGTGAACTCCTTCTTCACCTCTGATGACAAGGAAGATCCTCATGGGCCCCTCTTTATCCAGAGCTGGGATCTGGCTAAATAAAGCCAGACAGTAAACACTCCCAATCAAATGATGCAACTGGATACTAGTCCTTTAAAGCCTAAGGACGTTTTGTTCAACTCTCCCAGTTCTTTCTTTCAGACTGGCTGCTCTGTTCATATTTCTTTAAAGACCAACAAATTATATCCCTCTGTCTTCCCTACTAGTGGTCTGTCGTTGTTTTTATGTTGTAGTGTGTATTTTTTATGTCAAGGTAAGGCAATTTATTACAACCAGTACCCTAATTACTGTCTTTTTTATTTTTACAGTAGTATTTCCTTTCAAAAAGCTCTATTAAATGATTTCATTCTTTCTTTAAGAAACTTTGCCATTGCATTTTAATTCAGATTACTTGAAGAAGTGCTCCGATCTTTGTTTTCTCATTAAAGTGTCTTGATTATTCTGTAAAAAGAGAAATCCTGGACTGTTTGCCCTCAGCCTCATTATAGCGATGCACTCTAACACGCAGACTCAATTTTCTGTCTCCCCTGGAGCTCAATCATTGCCGTTTCACTGGAGAGCAGTACAGACTGCCTCTTCACCGAGGCTTGATGTGCTACAGTCAGAGGCACCGCAGTACAAAAAAGTGAAGGGCAGAAGAAAAAAATTGCCAAGTGCTTAGCATAGAGGCCTCACAGGTCAGGGCTTCAATTGGTCCTCTACCACGATGGACTTTTAACAATGAAAACTAAAGATGCAGCAGGTTTCTACCATTTTCTAGGGGTAGAATATGATCTCATTTAAGTATGTAAATTGATTAGATTTGCTGTGCTTCGAGGATGACTGTCCAGAGCTGCAATATGCCAAGCAAAAAGCTGTGTTGAGCTCTTATTTTAATGCTTTATGCACCACACTGATAGTTCACTCTCAGCAGTATGGCTCTTCCTGCTCTCACTACTTAGTAAACTATGTGACTGATCATCCTCTTCCAAGCGTAAAAAATCCCTTCGTCTAACTATCAAGATTTTGTTTCTTCCAGCTCACAAGAGGTGGTACTAAACATTCTTTAATTTCTATGAAAGGAAATTCCTAAATTAAATCTGAAGAAAATATTTCATTGCATACTGTTTATTTTTGGATAAGAAGCCAGGGGGAAAGGTACATAGATCTTAGAATATCTCTTTCTCATTGCTCTGATTGATTTCTATGTATTTAATATGATGTAAATGTTTCCTTGTATTGTCATTAAAACATTTCTATGTTTCCTTAGAATATGTCAACATTTTAGTTGGAATATTCTTTCAATTTAGGTCTGGATTGCCATGGCATTTATGTACAGTAGGTTCCCTCTGCATTTTTTTTAAATACCAAAACCCTTTGAATTTAAATATACTTTGACCCCTGAGCAGTGGTAACCAAGGGGTAAATTGAAGAAATAAAGGCAAAATTGAAAGAAAAATGTTTTTGTTCTTTTCTTTTTTGAAACAATGAAGATTTTATTGATCTGTTTGTAATACAGTACATAATTCAGAGTAGATCAGGAAGTGTTTGCTTTTTAATGGAAACATTATCATTTGTTTATTGTACACTTTGTTTGCTTGTCTGTCTGCTTTATTAACCAATATGATGTGTTGGTCATGATCGCAGCCTGATCATGACCTAGCTGATCTAATTACTCACTTCATTCACCTGTCGTACCCTCCCCAAGCTCTAATTATCATTCATCTTATCCTCCTACTCCTTGCTCTGTATCTTCATCTTTTTCATCCTCTGATTCAGAATCTGTATCTTCATCTTTTTCATCCTCTGATTCAGAATCTGTATCTTCATCTTTTTCATCCTCTGATTCAGAATCTGTATCTTCATGTTTTTCATCCTCTGATTCAGAATCTGTATCTTCATGTTTTTCATCCTCTGATTCAGAATCTGTATCTTCATGTTTTTCATCCTCTGATTCAGAATCTGTATCTTCATCATTTTCATCCATTGATTCAGAATCTGTATCTTCATCATTTTCCTCCTCTGATTCAGAATCTGTATCTTCATCATTTTCCTCCTCTGATTCAGAATCTGTATCTTCATCATTTTCATCCATTGATTCAGAATCTGTATCTTCATCATTTTCCTCCTCTGATTCAGAATCTGTATCTTCATCATTGTCATCCTCTGATTCAGAATCTGTATCTTCATAATTTTCCTCCTCTGATTCAGAATCTGTATCTTCATAATTTTCCTCCTCTGATTCAGAATCTGTATCTTCATGTTTTTCATCCTCTGATTCAGAATCTGTATCTTCATCATTTTCATCCATTGATTCAGAATCTGTATCTTCATCATTTTCCTCCTCTGATTCAGAATCTGTATCTTCATCATTTTCCTCCTCTGATTCAGAATCTGTATCTTCATCATTTTCATCCATTGATTCAGAATCTGTATCTTCATCATTTTCCTCCTCTGATTCAGAATCTGTATCTTCATCATTGTCATCCTCTGATTCAGAATCTGTATCTTCATAATTTTCCTCCTCTGATTCAGAATCTGTATCTTCATAATTTTCCTCCTCTGATTCAGAATCTGTATCTTCATGTTTTTCATCTTCTGATTCAGAATCTGTATCTTCATCATTTTCATCCATTGATTCAGAATCTGTATCTTCATCATTTTCCTCCTCTGATTCAGAATCTGTATCTTCATCATTGTCATCCTCTGATTCAGAATCTGTATCTTCATCATTTTCCTCCTCTGATTCAGAATCTGTATCTTCATCATTGTCATCCTCTGATTCAGAATCTGTATCTTCATCATTTTCCTCCTCTGATTCAGAATCTGTATCTTCATAATTTTCCTCCTCTGATTCAGAATCTGTATCTTCATCATTTTCCTCCTCTGATTCAGAATCTGTATCTTCATCATTGTCATCCTCTGATTCAGAATCTGTATCTTCATCATTTTCATCCTCAGATTCAGAATCTGTATCTTCATCATTTTCCTCCTCTGATTCAGAATCTGTATCTTCATAATTTTCCTCCTCTGATTCAGAATCTGTATCTTCATCATTTTCCTCCTCTGAATCTTCATAATTTTCATCCTCTGATTCAGAATCTATATCTTCGTCATTTTCATCCTCTAAATCAGAATCTGTATCTTCATCATTTTCATCCTCTGATTCAGAATCTGTATCTTCATGTTTTTCATCCTCTGATTCAGAATCTGTATCTTCATCATTTTCCTCCTCTGAATCTTCATAATTTTCATCCTCTGATTCAGAATCTATATCTTCGTCATTTTCATCCTCTAAATCAGAATCTGTATCTTCATCATTTTCATCCTCTGATTCAGAATCTGTATCTTCATGTTTTTCATCCTCTGATTCAGAATCTGTATCTTCATCATTTTCCTCCTCTGATTCAGAATCTGTATCTTCATCATTTTCCTCCTCTGATTCAGAATCTGTATCTTCATCATTTTCATCCATTGATTCAGAATCTGTATCTTCATCATTTTCCTCCTCTGATTCAGAATCTGTATCTTCATCATTGTCATCCTCTGATTCAGAATCTGTATCTTCATAATTTTCCTCCTCTGATTCAGAATCTGTATCTTCATAATTTTCCTCCTCTGATTCAGAATCTGTATCTTCATGTTTTTCATCTTCTGATTCAGAATCTGTATCTTCATCATTTTCATCCTCAGATTCAGAATCTGTATCTTCATCATTTTCCTCCTCTGATTCAGAATCTGTATCTTCATCATTTTCCTCCTCTGATTCAGAATCTGTATCTTCATAATTTTCCTCC
The DNA here is from genome assembly GCF_016077235.1 of Cyprinodon tularosa. Lineage (NCBI taxonomy): Eukaryota > Metazoa > Chordata > Actinopteri > Cyprinodontiformes > Cyprinodontidae > Cyprinodon > Cyprinodon tularosa. Next base: position 1,203,435 of record NW_024038678.1, read on the forward strand.
TCTGATTCAGAATCTGTATCTTCATGTTTTTCATCTTCTGATTCAGAATCTGTATCTTCATCATTTTCATCCTCAGATTCAGAATCTGTATCTTCATCATTTTCCTCCTCTGATTTAGAATCTGTATCTTCATAATTTTCCTCCTCTGATTCAGAATCTGTATCTTCATCATTTTCCTCCTCTGATTTAGAATCTGTATCTTCATAATTTTCCTCCTCTGATTTAGAATCTGTATCTTCATCATTTTCCTCCTCTGATTTAGAATCTGTATCTTCATAATTTTCCTCCTCTGATTTAGAATCTGTATCTTCATAATTTTCCTCCTCTGATTCAGAATCTGTATCTTCATGTTTTTCATCTTCTGATTCAGAATCTGTATCTTCATCATTTTCCTCCTCTGAATCTTCATAATTTTCATCCTCTGATTCAGAATCTATATCTTCGTCATTTTCATCCTCTAAATCAGAATCTGTATCTTCATCATTTTCATCCTCTGATTCAGAATCTGTATCTTCAAATTTTTCTTCCTGTTTCAAATGCTGTATCTACATCATTTTCATCTTCTGATTAAGAATCTTTATCATCATCTCCTTTATTCTCTGATTCAGAATCTGAATCTTCATCTTTTTCATCTTCTGATTGGGTCTGTTGGTGTTTTCCACTCATCATTGACAGGCCTGGTTCACGACACTCTTTGTCACACATCTTATGCACTGACTCCAAATGTTCTTTTTTCTTGAGTTGTTAGTTTGAAGACATGCCTTCCTTATAACAGCAAGGATCTGAAGAAAGGACTATTTGTACATCATTAGAAAATGTATCTTCCTCTTTTTTGTCCTCTGATTCACGCTTTGAATCTCTATTCTTTATCTTTTTATCTATTCACTGTGTATAAAGAGATATTTTTTATGTTATTTTGGTCTAACTTTGTACACTTGTACACAAGTTGATGCACCTTTTCCTTCTTTCTACACCTTCTCTCGTTTACTAGAGCTGATGTAACAAGTCAGTTTCTCTGTTGTGAGATCAAGTCCCATCTTATCTTATCTTATGAATTTGCCTTTTAAATAAGTTATAACAATGGCGGTCATGATCTCTATCCACATTGTGAAAATAATCTGACAAAAGCTGTTTGGGTACCTTTTTTTTGTTGATGGAAATAAAATTTGATAAATGGCCACCATGCATACAACTGCCTGCCTGGAGCCAAATACTTTTTTAAGATTAAAGGAAAGCTGCTGTATAAAATGAAAATCTTAAAAAAAAACTGGGATGGATTAAGAATTTTGCCTAGTTCTTTTTTTTTTTTAGGTAAACTGCAGTCTATTATGGATAGTAAAATCCCTAAGTTGCAGAATTTTTTTTTCTGACACAAGAAATAAAACATTAAACCACTGAGTCAGTGACTATTTACAGACATATCCTGTTTCCCCTGGGGCCTTCATTCGTTTGGCTAAGACATGGGTATGCCTTATACTGGGAAGACTTGGGGTTATTCCCAATTACTTCATTAGCTGTGATTTATCTCTCTCCACCGAGGCCAGTCGACATGCATCAACAGTTTTATCATCGCCCCGAGGAAAGCATTAACAGGTATTAAAACACAGCTTGGGAAATTCTCCTCATCCTTCCATATCTGTCAGAGTATAAACAAAAACAAGACTATTGCTTGTTTTTTACAGTGCAGAGAATCTCTGATTTAATACTCTGTATGTATGCAAAGCGTCATGTCGGTTTTAGCTGACAGAATGATATTTACAACAGCTTAGCTGCAGTAGTGATTGCTTTAATTAGAGAGCAAAAACAATAAGTGGCCTGCCTCCTGATTACATCCATTGTCAGTGACACCTGCAGCCTTTCTCTGTGATTTAGAGTTGGGGTCTCTGCCATCATAGGCTAAAATTTCTCTGGTTGCTAAGCGATAGGAGCACAAGACATGCCAACATTACAGAGAGCCTTTTCTTTTCTTGAAAGCATCCAGTGTCCATTTTGGCATTATTCTTGAAAGACGATTGTAAGATGACCTCTGTTCATCCTTGCACATGTCATCAAACAAAACATTGAATGTGTGGCCATGGAAACCAAGGGCAGCTCAGACAGCTAAACAAAGATAAGTGATTTTTATCTTCTGCAAGAGAATTACTACATCTATTTGTCTTAGATTTTTTAAAGCTGTTACAGTGGTTAAGACAAAGGTGAAAGAAATGGAGTGAGCTATAAAGTGCTGTAAAAAAATAAACTTAGATTGCGCAAGTCTTTTTAAAAACATTTTGTATGAAAAACACATTAAGTACAAATTATTTTATTCTGAAATTATGTAAGAAAACAACACAAATGTTTTTAGGAAATACCTTTTTTTTTTTTATCTGTAAAATTTTCAACCCACAGAGCCAATACCTTTTTGAAGCAGTTGCAGGTTTAAATGTATTAGTCTATTAGCTTTACACATCTAAAGGCCAAGATTTTTGTCCAATCTTCTCTGCAGTCTTCTCTTGTGGTCGGCCATTCAGATAGATAAAGATATAGCTTGGCACAGATTGTCAGTTAAAGTAATCTCTGTTTACTTTATGTTTTACTGTCTTCTTCTAATACTTGACCATTATTAAAACAATTTCATTGTAGGGCTGGATGTTTATAGTCACTGACCTGCGAGAGGATAAACCTCCACCTGATTTTTAGTTCCTTCTTGGGAACAAACAGGACTACTCAGTTATTAACTCTTCATCTTTCAAACAACTATGACAATTTTAATTTAATGTGTTACTTAGAAATAATTTGTTAATCCATATCCACCAAAAGACAAGCAATTTCAATTAATCTTACCAAATAGTATCTATTCATCCATTTTCCATCATGCTTTAGGGGTGCTGGTGCCCATCTCAAGCTGTCTACAGGCGAGAGGCGAGGTACAACCTGGACAGGTCGCCAGTCCATCGCAGGGCAACACAGAGACAAACAGGACAACCACTCACACCTAAGGACAATTTAGAGAAGCCAATTAACCTACATGTCATGTTTTTGGACTGTGGGAGGAAGCCAGAGTACCTGGAGAGAACTGACACATTCACAGGGAGAATATGCAAACTCCATGCATAAAGACTTCGGGCCAAGAACTGAACCTGGAACTTTCTTGCTGCACCTCTGTGCACTGCATCGCTGAGCAGGCCACCAAATAGTATTAACAAAACAATTTAAATAAGTTACCAACTTAACAGATGCAAGTAAAATGTACTTGGATATTAAGTAAACTTTGTGCCTTTTTTCCTCCTTTTGACCATTCGTAGTACAGAAATACAAAACATTGTTTACTTTTTTACTGCATGGTGGCATAGGTTTGTAGCACTGCTGCTTTGCAGCAAGAAGATTCTGGATCCAGGGTCTTTCTCCATGGAGTTTGCATCTTCTCCCCATGCATATGTTGTTGTTTTTTTCGGGTATTTTAGCCTCCTCCCACAGTCCAAAAAAATGAATATTAGGTTATTAGATTCTCCTTGTGTGTGCATGGTTTCATGTCTCTTTGCCTCTCTGTGTAAAGTTTGCTAGCAAAACAAAAGTACATCTTTTGTTGATAAGATACATTTACTGGTAAGATTTAGTTGAGTTTGTCTTGTTTTTAGTAAATAAAATAAAATTAGATTTTATTAAGAGAAATTTAAAAAGAACTTCTATGTGGAAAAAGTTACCTAGCTTTTTCTAAGTGAATGACTCGTCAAATTTTATTTCAGTGTAGTTATGTATATGCCACCCTCTAACCACATTGTGTTTAAAAGGAGGCATATACACAATTACAGACAGAAGAGACAAAATATCCCATATGGGTTTGGGCTTTCAGAAAAAAAGAAAAAAAGAAAATGAAATCATCTATCAAGCAACGGTTCTCATCTGGGGAAAACTCCTTGCAACAATGCTTTTCTTACATCTTCATGGATCATTCCAGTGTAGCAGTTAGTAGTGTCTCCGAGGGTAGTTTTAATGACGTACCGTCTTGCAAAAGCAGATTTAGTTTAGAAGTGGGGGCCCACGGAGCTGTTGCCTTACCTCTCTGTTCTTACCTTTAATTACAATCATCAGATCAAGTGGAAATGCAGCTTGCAATGAGACTTCCTTTTTAAAAAGTCTCACTATAACAGAAATAATAAATGTAGGCAACTGCAGAAATCAGAAAACGTCTCTCTGTATTAATAAATGATAAAATGTATAATATTATTACATCACATTTTTCACACAGCTGTGATGCAGAAAACACACAAATTGCAATTTCTCACCTGTCTTTCTTGTTATTTACGTTATGCATTAGGAATCATAATGGTAAATGGCCTGTACTTATATAGCACTTTTTTAAGTCAGGATCAAATCGCTACATTCAGTCATTCATCCATTCATGCACACACCAATACATTGATGGTGGTAAGCTACATTGTAGCCACAGGTGCCCTTGGACTCACCGACAGAAGCAAGGCTGCCGTACACAGGCACCACCAGTCGCTCCATCAATAGGCAATTTGGGCGCAGTGCTGTTGCAAAGTGCAACACTTAGGATACCGGCATGAGGAAGGCAAAAATCCATGATTCCTCCCTTCATTTTTACGAATATCTTATTTATGAAGGGGAAAAATACTTAAAATGGGTTAAAAGATGGCTTCAAAAAAGCCATCTGACATTGATTTATACACATATTGCTTTAATTAAAAGTATGTTTTGTCGGGATCTGACAAACCAGCAATAGGTTCTTTGTCTGTGGACAGTATTTTATTTGAAAAGTATCAGTGTTGCCTTGTAGTGCAGACCCATCTGATCCAATCTGTGCAGCTACATGGTGACTGCCTGCATCTACATCAACTTATAGGCAGGATGTGGGGTTACTATCACATCACAAAACAGACCTTCCATCATAAAAAGAACACACTGATAATGTTTGCAGTTGCAGCCTGAAATTGTAAAATTTCTGAAACTGCAGTCTGTTGGAAGAATTAGGTTAATCCCATATGAAAAATTATTTATAAAATATTCCCAATAAGAATCAGATATAGTGCTGCTATCATGCTATAGCAACTAAGGGACTTAGAAGAGGCTCATTGGCCAAGCTTGAGTTTTGATATTGAAAAACATTCAGATTTTAACTGTTAGATAAAAACAGAAAGAAGCCCACATGTAGTAACTGACACATCTTTGATAATAACTGAGCTCTTGATATCTCAGTGGTTTTCCTGAAGTCTAAGTTTCAGATATGAAGAAACTTGACTGGAGCAGGTACTTGAAAGAACTAGAGAAGACAAGGCCACCCCGCTTTGCCACAGGAGCCAAGCCAGTCGACTAAAGGCCGCGAGCAGTTGCCAGGCAACACTATCCCTATCGCTGCAGGAAGTGAAGTCGAATTGAACATTAATCACTTTCAGCTCCATCTCACCAGCGTCACAGCGCTAAAGACACACACACACACAGTCAGACAGAGGTTTCACTGCGGGTGCAGAGTCTCTGCTTTCTCTCGACAAGGTTTTCCACTTACGCGTATTCACAAGTGAAAGTAAGACAATAATTCCCTGAGCAAAAAATGATTAATCACAGTTTTGCCTGTCAGAATCCCAAGAAACTACAATTATGTGTACTGTCTTAACATTGCATTTTTTATGGTAACAAATCAAACCTATTACAGCAGATTTAACTAACAACTCTTTAGTATTTAGCCTAGAACATAAAAAAAGCAAATAGCAAAAGCAAAAACGTGTTTACACACTGAGATTTAATTCAGAGCTGTTTACTTCATATGCTGAAAAGAAGCAAATGTAAGACTGGGAGAAAGCAGCATAAGAGATAGTGCCAATCAATGCATTTCACTATTTGGAGTGAACTAAGCAGTTAAACTACAAGCAAGCATATACAGTAGATAAGATAAGGGGGAAAAAGGAATCCGAGAGTCATCTATATCACCTAAAGCAAACTGCTTTTTTTGGTCCTAAACAATACCTAAAAAAAATTTCTTTGCTTTTAGTGTTTCAACAATTTATCTTGGTTACCTTGGTTTAACCCACGTCCACCCCATCTCCTCCCACATTCTTAGATTATTCTCAGTCTCACTCAGCCTCTGGCTTATTCCACAAGCAGTGTCCGGACCCTGGAGGAAGATACTCTAATCCTTTTCTAGTTTACTCATCCAAGCGTATGATGATTCACACCATCGAGGTCTTCTGCCAGGGCCCAAGCGCCAATTAACTTATTTTATTTCTTCATCAGTTTTTGCCTCCTTGAACCCCAGTCGGCTTCTGCAGATGGCCAATCACACTGAGCCTTGTTCTGCTGGAGGTTTCTTACTGTTAGAAAAGAGTTTTCTTCTCCACTGTTGCTACTCGATGCTCAATGCAAGGGATTGCAGAGTTAATGAGTCCTTGCAATCAGCTGGTTTTCCCTAGATACAAATATTTTCAAGAACATGATTGTGTTACCTGTATAAATAAATCAAACATTTTCTAATAACTGCTTTTCTCTGTGTGAGTCTCTCCAGGCTGAATTGCGTACTGCAAAAGTTGTTACCCTGTTTGAAAAACTTCCTTCCAAGTGCAGCCCCATATGCTTTCTCTTTGTTTCATTATGAATCTTACTATAACAAGTAAATCTGAATTGAATTAAAAATATTCTATCAGTGCAAAAGATAGATTAAGGCTGTTGTAACTAATCTTACAGTTAAAACATATGGATTGTCAGAACCTAAAATACTGTTTTGCAAGTCATAAACACTTAAACTGTAGTGTAACAGATTTAGCGTTAGAGTAGGTCTCTCCCTTTTTGTTCTGTTCAGCCACTGCAATCATCTTTTTTTATCCACCAATTGTGCTGCTCACTAATTCATACCAGCCACCTGTTCTCTCCGCTTTATATACCAGTCATTTTCAATCACTCTTCGTAAATGAATGATGCTTGCCATGCAATGCTTGTCTAAATCCACACTTATTTTTTACCATGCTATAAGTTTTCATGTTATTATACACTCACCGGCCACTTTATTAGGTACCCCATGCCAGTGGCGGCCGGCCCATAGGGGGCGCTGGGGCACCGCCCTCCCTGATAAGGAGAGAGAAACGTAAAATATATTTTTAGAAATTAACTCATAAATGTCAGTTTTACTCTCTAGACTGTGTACCTATAAGCAAAACAAATTATATAAACTACATTTCCCTATCTACTGTCATTAATTTGTGGATTTCCACAGACAGACTCCTACCGTCTCTGTTCTGGGGGCGCTGATCAGACAGCCCCACATTTGCAGAGAATCTGTCAATCATGTACTATTGCTAGGTGAATTTAATGGCCAATCAGCGTCTCGGAACTTTATGGTCTTGGGGCGCTGAAAATACTGCGCTTTAACAGGCTTCTGAACCCAAGCGCAGGTGCAGACAGTTAGAGGGAAGATGGCGAATGTAACGAACGAGATGCAGCTTCCACCAAATTCGGTGAGATCCTTATTTATCTACCCGTTTGCCAGAAGAACATCCCTGTTGTAGGATATGAACATTTCATGTCATGGTTATTGTGACTGTGACGAATCCACCTCGTCGCTTAAAACAACCTCTCTAACTTTGCGCGCCACACACACATTCCTGTTATACTGTGTTTGTGAGGACCAATACACTCGCGCAGAGCCCAGTAGCTCCATGAACTTAAAACACACAAGCTGTTCCTGGTTACCTGCTGGCGTATTGAGGGTGCACACTTAATATTTCAGTGGGGTTAGCCGGGTGTGTGTGTGTGTGTGTGTGTGTGTGTGTGTGTGTGTGTGTGTGTGTGTGTGTGTGTGTGTGTGTGTGTGTGTGTGTGTGTGTGTGTGGGTGGGTTTGTCGGGGGTTGTGGGTGTGTACGTGTTTATGCTATGGGGACTTGTCATCTTCAGTCTGGCTGCGTCTTTGCTGGGTTCAAACCTAGTTTGGTGTAATTGAATAAGTCAATGAATCTGTGTAAAAGAATTAAGTTGTAAAAATTATTTGTTTTTGTACATCAATTGTTTGTGGAGGTAATATATGGACAAAACTGATTGAGAAGAAATCAGAAATAAGAGAGCCTGAGGGTAGGGGCTTAAACTATTTAATGAGGGCTGTGGGAAGAAAAGCGGCAATTTTTGTTTTCTGTTTCTTTGTTACATTGCTGGTAACTGGAGGGAGGCTGAGGCCCAGAGTATCTTGTATGTTTAGTTTCTTTTGCACCCTGTTTTGAGTTTTTGAGCACAATAAATCACCAACACCGGTAACCCGACTGAGCCTGGATTCTTGGAGGCCAAAGAACCCCGTCACAGTGACCCAAATCATCACTGTTATTGTTATTATATAGTAAATTAAATCATTACTGTTAAATTGTATGTATTGTCCAATTGTTTATTTGAATTCTTATTCCGGATTAGTTGGAGACATACACTAGGCTATATCAGCCCCACCAAAAATATTTTTCACCAGCCGCCACTGCCCCATGCTAGTAACGGGTTGGACCCCCTTTTGCCTTCAGAACTGCCTCAATTCTTCGTGGCATAGATTCAACAAGGTGCTGGAAGCATTCCTCAGGGAGTTTGGTCCATATTGACATGATGGCATCACACAGTTGCCGCAGATTTGTCGGCTGCACATCCATGATGCGAATCTCCCGTTCCACCAAATCCCAAAGATGCTCTATTGGATTGAGATCTGGTGACTGTGGAGGCCATTTGAGTACAGTGAACTCATTGTCATGTTCAAGAAACCAGTCTGAGATGATTCCAGCTTTATGACATGGCGCATTATCCTGCTGAAAGTAGCCATCAGAAGTTGGGTACATTGTGGTCATAAAGGGATGGACATGGTCAGCAACAATACTCAGGTAGGCTGTGGCGTTGCAACAATGCTCAATTGGTACCAAGGGGCCCAAAGAGTGCCAAGAAAATATTCCCCACACCATGACACCACCACCACCAGCCTGAACCGTTGATACAAGGCAGGATGGATCCATGCTTTCATGTTGTAGACGCCAAATTCTGACCCTACCATCCGAATGTCGCAGCAGAAATCGAGACTCATCAGACCAGGCAACGTTTTTCCAATCTTCTCTTGTCCAATTTCGATGAGCTTGTGCAAATTGTAGCCTCAGTTTCCTGTTCTTAGCTGAAAGGAGTGGCACCCGGTGTGGTCTTCTGCTGCTGTAGCCCATCTGCGTCAAAGTTCGACGTACTGTGCGTTCAGAGATGCTCTTCTGCCCACCTTGGTTGTAACGGGTGGTTATTTGAGTCACTTGCCCTTCTATCAGCTCGAACCAGTCTGGCCATTCTCCTCTTAACTCTGGCATCAACAAGGCATTTCCGCCCACAGAACTGCCGCTCACTGGATGTTTTTTCTTTTTCGGACCATTCTCTGTAAACCCTAGAGATGGTTGTGCGTGAAAATCCCAGTAGATCAGCAGTTTCTGAAATACTCAGACCAGCCCTTCTGGCACCAACAATCATGCCACGTTCAAAGTCACTCAAATCACCTTTCTTCCCCATACTGATGCTCGGTGTGAACTGCAGGAGATTGTCTTGACCATGTCTACATGCCTAAATGCACTGAGTTGGCTGCTTAGAGATTAAGTGTTAACGAACAGTTGGACAGGTGTACCTAATAAAGTGGCCGGTGAGTGTATATCCCTCAACTTCCCAAGCCGCTTCTGCCTGACTGTCTGCATTTGGGTCTGACTCTAACAGCCCCCTTTCTGACAGCCATGTTTAAAAATCAGCCATGCAAAATGTGGCCATACAGTTCACTGGCTAATGCTATGCAGCTGACATAAATTTACAGGCAATACTTTACTCAGCCAACATGTTACATGGGGTCCATATTGATTTTGCTGAGGTTGAATGGCTACTTACTGTTCTTGTGCCTTTATTACGCCTCTTGTTTGGTGGACTTAAAATAACATCTATTGACAAAATATCACTATATGTTGGTCTCTTCTGGCTCATAATTGATAGTAAGAAAATCAGTTCTAATAGAGGCAATTAACATTGAAGCTATTGTGTAACACTTAGACAATAACGTCTGCAGCCCTTTTCAGTCCATTTTCTACTCATATGGAAAAGTTGGCAAGGCAATAACATGTAATAGAATATTTGCCATTAAAAATAATTGGCTTTTACTGCCTCCTGATTTGATACATCTGGCACTGAAGCCAAGAAAACTTTGTCAATGCCCATCTTTCTTATTTTGATCTATTATAACCTTTAAAGCATACATATGCCTTTACTTTGATTAGTCCAGTACAGACTGATTTGCAAAAGGAATCTCAATGTTTTCTAATTTGCAGGTCACACTGAGGTCCAAAACTTTGAAAACTTTTGGAAATTGATTCGCTGCGATGGACTGGTGACCTGTTCAGGGTATACCCCGCCTCTCGCTTGTAGACAGCTGAAAAAGGCACCAGCACCCCTCACGACCCCACTTGGGATAAGCATGATGGAAAATGGATGGATGGATGGAAATTGATTCCGATCAATCTTTACTTCAAACAAAAGAGAAGCTTAAGCATAATGTCTTCAAAAAGACAGGATGATTTTCCCCATTGAATACTACTTTCCTAACTATTGCCAACTATTGGCGGTGCATTACCAACTGGCACAGTAGATCTGTGAATGAGCACTCAGTGTGAGAGGCAGATGGCCGCTCACACTGAGCCTTGTTCTGTTGGAGGTCTCTTCCTGTTAAAAGGGAGTTATTTCTCTCAACTGTCGCCACAAGCATGCTTGGTGTGAGTGATTGCCTTCGAGTTAATGAGTCGATGCAATCAACTGGTTTTCCTTAGAAAACGTTGAATCAGTTTGACTATATGATCTGGTTGAATTGTGTCTATAAAGTGCCATGAGATTACATGTGTTGTGGATTGGCGCTTTATAAATAAACTGAACTGAATTAAATTGTCGAGAAAGAACAAAAAAAAAAATGATAAGGAAGCAGCTTGTGAGAGGACTCACTTAAATAAAAGGACTGATGAGGTGAAGCCATTAGAAATATAAACAAAGTGAGCACAAAATGAGGTTGGCAGGATTAAAAATGTTACTTTTAAATTCTACTGTAATATAATATTTGCTATCTCTTCAGTTTTAGGCCTCTAAAGACTGATTAAGGTTGACTGTTAAGGTTTTGCAGTAAACCTAAAGTTAAACAGAAATGTACAATGATCACATGAAGAATAAATGCTGTAAGCTTGTAAGATCAATTAAGTTTACTTTAGATATAGTTTGTCACCTACAGAATGTGTGTTCATTAGTTTTTCCAATGCTTTTGCATTTGTCTAAAAGTGACGTTTTTTTTAAGATTTTCTTTCCAGTCTAAAATGTGTTTTACAGAGATTTTTGGAAAAAAAAAATGTTGGGGTATAGTTCTTTAGCGTTTTTTTGTTTTTTACAAGTTAAATTTAAAAAAAAGCCTGTATTTGTATTGGGCACATTAGTTTGGAGAATCACCTTTTGTTGTGAAAGGAACCAGAGAAATCCAGATATCATCTGTGCATATAAAACTTTCCACAATCTTCTTTAAAAAATATTCTAAGCTGGACCTTATAAGGTAGAGTATGAACATCACTTTTCCCATCTCTCCTAAGGCTGTTCTATTCAAAATAATATTGTTTTATCATACAGACAGAGCTCTATTAATGCACCTTTGGGTGTATGCGGAGTCTTCTTGTTTTGTTTTTGTTTTCTGAGAGATAGACTTTTATGAGGTTCATCTAAAGATTTATTGTCCATGTTGCTTTAACCATCTTCTTAGTAGCTTAGACTAGCTTTAATGTACTGGCTAAAGAGAACCCATCCTTCAGCATAATGCTGCCACCATCAGGTTCCATAGTAAAGACGTCTTATGATGTTCAGTGCTAGTTTACATCTACATATATAATTTTGCATTTGGGCTTCATCTGACCAGAGCCTCATCTTCCACATCAGAATCCAAATCTGTTTTCACATCAAATTTGTACACACACACAAAATAAAGGAATATGATTTGGTTAAACCTTTCTCTCAAATAACCATAATAGAAAAGCATATGTATATGTGAATAAATATATAGAACATGTATTGATATATACAGTGTTGTTGTTTTTTTTTCCAAAAGAGGAAAATGGTTTGGCACTTTGACTTTTATGTGTTGAGAAGGGAATTATCTCTGTGGTGGCTGTAAAAAGTGATCTGTAGTGCTGACCTGAAGTTTTAGGGCTAAGGAGGCTGTGTGCAGGGTGTGAGGCATCTGCAAAGATCTTAGCTGTCCTTCTCCTTCTCAGAGCAAATGTTAGCCTCTACAGTCCCCTCAGATCGAATTCTTCATTACAGTTTTAGCCTGTCCTGTTCTGTGGTTGTGCCGAACCACACAGGGATGGATGTGCACAAAACAAATAATTCCAGCAGCTCCTGTTAAAGTTTGTAGTAGGGCTGGGCGATAATTCAATAACGATATATATCGATCCATAGACGTGTGGCGCAATAGAAAAAAAGAGGGTCGATAAAAGTTCGATAAAAAAGAAACGCTCTTTTCCTTCCTTCTCATTGTAGCCTAGCATGTAGGTTTATGCTAATCACTGCTTCCTCCCAACCAATCACAATCGCGGACCCAGGTACGCCGTCACCAAGCGCCGCCCTCTCAAACCACAACACAGAGCACATGAAGCTGTGCAGCAAGGAGAGGCGGAGGAAATTGTTCCAAAGAAGGGTTTTTGTAGTTCGGCAGTCGGGCAGTATTTCGGTCATGGCAAGTCGGACCAAAAACAAACCACAGTCATCTGGAAAATGTGTCGGGAACCAGTGAAAACCAAGTCTTATAACGAAACCAACTTTTTTTAATCATCTCAGCCGCTCACACCCGCAGGAGTACGAGCTGTGTAGGCCCCGACGCGGCTCTCCACCGAGGAATCTTCGGAAAATATATATATATTTTCAGTTCTGGGCAGTTTCCCACGTAGTTCTAACAATTGAGATAAAAATGCTGAGGGGCCAGAAACTTCAAAGTAATAACTCAGGTTAAAGCAGGAAACGGGGGCGGCGGTGGGGGGGCATTTATTTATTTGTTATATTTATTTTGGTCACTTTTCTGGTCACTTTAGTTTATTCTTTTTCAGTATTTAATAACATAACTCAGGTCTCTTAAGTTATTTTTCTTTAAAACAATTCTGTTATGGTTAAAAAAGTTGGTTAAATAAAGATTTAATTCGAAGTCTGTTTGTGTTTTTTATTAAAATTAAATCATTTAGCAATATGATAAAAAGTCCAGGCAGACCTGCACATAAAATATGGTTTCAAATCTTTTCAATAATTATCTATATCGATCAATATGCATTTTTTTTTTATCGATAAGCTTTTTTTCTATATCGCCCAGCCCTAGTTTGTAGTTTGCATGTGTCACCTGAGTCACAGGTTTTTAACAAAGAAGAGAGGGGGATGCTTTCCTTTAGTTCGCCATGAACTCAACTGTCTTGAGCAGGTTAAGCTCCAGGTGTTATTTTCAAGGAAAGGTGTCATATGCGAACTTAAGCAGGTGGGTCATCTGAGATGCAATCTTTTGTGTACAGGGAGAATAGGAGTGGGGGGTGCAAACACACCACTAGGGGTCATCAGTGCTGTCCTTGATTTTGTTGTTGTTGTTTTTTAAAACTAAATTACCTATTGAGTCTAGATTTTATTTAGGGTCATTATTGATAAGGGTCATAAAAAATATTGCAAAATAAAAAAATCTAGAATTGTTTTACTTTACCACTATACATTGTTTGTACAGCAGGGGCGGAGCTCGATGGGGGGCCAGGGGTGGCCATGGCCACCCTTAGCCAATCCTGTGGCCACCCCTGTGGCCACCCCTACCATTTATTTCCCTCTAATACAGATGATGGCAGCAGTAATACTCTGTCGAATATTTATAACATTTTCCATATATTAACAATTACTTAACAAAAAAAACACTTATTAATTATGCACATCAATATTCTAACATTAAAGACGATAACTACTGAATGCATGCTCTTCACAAATATAAATTTTTTTATGGGGTAAAGAGAAAATGTCTCTGCAATAATATACTTTTTTAATAAAAACTTATTAAATAATCAATTAATGTAGATATTAGCACTTGGAAATATCAATTTTATGCAGAATTATTACTGATAAAAGTAGGTAAGCAACGACAAAGGACGTTCGCCCAAAACTCAAACCTGAAAGAATATTATCCAGTATACCTTTTATCTAGAATGTGCGGATGTTTGAATATATGTGTCTATTTGTTAGCAAAGGGTGCGGGGAAAGTATAGTTTGTCTTTCATTTTGAAAATATGGATGTTTTGCTCGTTAATTTTCCTGTTAGAACAGCGTAGATTGACCCTGACGCAGAGATGGGAAATGTGGAGTCAACAAATCATCTCCATGTCTTGTTTTTACCTATCTACCCAGCCAATTAACCAGTTGAGTCCAATCTGCACAGGTTAATTCACGGTGAAGATTGGACTCACCTGCTTCAGTGGGTGGGTAGAACAAATACATGACATGGAGATTACTTATTGACTCCACATTTCCCATCTCTGCCCCGAGGTTTTGGTGCCTATCTACTTTCGGCCAACCCTCAGTGTACATTGGTTATTGCCTGGCCACCCTCATAAAAATTTTCTGGCTACGCCTCTGTTGTACTATTATATAGCAATAATTTGGAATCTGACAAATATCTTTAAAGTTTAATATAGAGCCTAATTACAGTCATTTTAAAGTCTTTCCTTCTGTATTCAGAGGCCATGATGAGTCAATTTGCTTGGAAATAAGATAACATTCTAATCATCCCTATCATTTGCTCTGTAATATCCGGCTCTGTGAGGACTTTTCCATTTTCTATACCATGGTCCTTCAACCAGGTACTGGTAGCTTTGGCACTGTGTGCAGGTGCCAAGTCCTGTTGGAAAATGAAATCTGCATCTCCAAAAAGTTGGTCAGCTGCAGGAAGCATGAAGTGCTCTAAAACTTCCTGGTATGTGGCTGCGTTGACCCTGGACCTCAGAAAACACAATGGACCAACACCAGCAGATGACATGGCACCCCAAACCATCACTGACTGTGGAAACTTTACACTGGACTTCAAGCAACGTGGATGAAGTGCCTCTCTTCTTTTCCTCCAGACTCTGGGACCTTGATTTACAAAGGAAATGCAAAATTTACTTTCATCAGAGAACATGACTTTGGACCACTCACCAGCAGTCCAGTCCTGTTTCTCTTTAGCCCAGGCAAGACGCTTCTGACGATGTCTGTGGTTCAAGAGTGGCTTGACACAAGGAATGCGACAGCAGAAACCCATGTCTTTCATACGTCTGTGTGTGGTGGTTCTTGAAGCACTCACTCCAGCTGCAGTCCACTCTTTGTGAATCTCCCCCACATTTTTGAATGGGTTTTGTTTCACAATCCTCTCCAGGGTGCGGTTATCTCTCTTGCTTGTACACTTTTTTCGACCACATCTTTTCCTTCCCTTCGCCTCTCTAATAATGTGCTTGGACACTGAGCTCTGTGAACAGCCAGCCTCTTTAGCGATGACCTTTTGTGTCTTGCCCTCCTTGTGCAAGGTGTCGATGGTCGTCTTTTGGACAACTGTCAAGTCAGCAGTCTTCCCCATGATTGTGTAGCCTATAGAACTAGACTGAAAGACCATTTAAAGGCTTTTGCAGGTGGTTTGAGTTAATTAGCTGATTAGAGTGTGGCACCAGGGGCCATCAATTTTGAACCTTCTCACAATATTCTAATTTTCTGATATGATGAATTTGAGATTTTCATTTGTTGTCATTTGTAATCATCAAAATTAAACAAAATAAACATCTGAAATATATGAGTTTGTATGTAATGTATGAATATAATATACAAGTTTCACTTTTTAAATGGAATTACTGAAATCAATCTACTTTTTCATGATATTCTAATTTTATGACCAGCACCTGTATATTGGCTGTTCATTTGATCCCAGGGGCTGCCCTGCTCTCCCTGATCCGCTGCTGATCAGCGCGTCTCCAAGATGCGCCAGTTGCGTGAAAGAGCCGTCTGATCGCTCTATAGTGGAAATTCTGATAGAGCCGAATATAATCTGATAAATCAACCGCATCTGTTAGTTGAAGGGCGCGTTTACGTAAGCCGTGTTTTGTTGTTGCTATTAGGTGTCATTTTGCGCCCGGTGCTGGATGCCTCGTGGATTATTTCGCCAAGGAGATGTGAGCTGGGGCTCTCCCTCCCTCCTCCCTGCAGCAGCAGCAGCAGCAGACACGGAAGCTCGCTCAGACAGCTGGTCTGCAGAAACACCGTAAACAATTGCAGGCAGCTTCTTTATAAGAAAAAAAAAAACGCGTCTCCGCTGCAGCTTCTGCACCCCGACTCAAGGCAAGTGTGCTCCTCTCCATCTTTATGTTTGTTATTTTCTCAATATGATGGTGCAATGGAAACAGCTTCCATAGCTATTACATAAAATGAACGGAGGGCAATTTGGGAACATGACACGACGTGGTTCATGCCTTTGCATGATTTTGCCTGTGTGCGTTTTATTTGTTTGGACTTTTCTACTGTGTGAGGCAGCGTGCAGGTGTAGCCTAACAGAGAGATCAAGAAATGGCGAGATATAGGGAGATGGGCAGAGCAAAGGGAATGAAAGCTGGGTCTTCCAGGACTGTGAATACACATGGGTTAGTGTCTCTGTGAAGAAAGTTGTTTTGATGGAGGGATGAAGCTGGAAAGGAGAAGGACGTTTACCCTGCATGCTTTATTTGAAAGATTTCAGATCCCATGCCACTCTGTTTAAATCTATTATTTAGTGTTGTGCAGTTTTTATGTTACAAAAAAACATTCAGTTATTATCTTTTTACTGACTTTCTTAACACATTTTAAAAGGGTTGGTAAATCTTAAGTATGGACCAGTGCCGGAACAAAGTTGTACAGGGCCTTAAGCGGATTTTCTTATGGGGACCAACTTCTTTTTTAAACCATTACACCTACAGAGTATTTTTGGTACTTGTAAGAAAACACCAATTTGTCCGGTTACCATTTAGGAGAAATAACAAGATGACTCATCAAGTCTGAATTCCAACTGAGAAAGTTGGATCTCGCAAGGACCGTTTCTCAATTCACTAGAACGCGAGTACGGACTCGTATTCTCACCGAGTATGTTCTTGACTAGAACACAGGAAAGTCTGGACTTGGTGAGAACGCGAGCACACAGCATAGATATGGGTCAATCGGAACAGAAGCGTACTCATGACGTCGTCTAGAGCTGCCTTTCACCTCCTGTTATTAATAGTCTCTATAATAATAAATTCTGACTTTTTTCATATAGGGAATAATAATTAACAAAGTCAGATAAACACAAATCAAATGAACATTTTGCCAAATAAAACAAAAAAAATCGCCATCAAAGCCGGCGGTCCTTTACACACGGCTATGCCGAGAGAGGGCTGCTGCAGACGGGCTGCAGTTAGCCCTGGCTGCTGTTACCCTCGGAGCTCTGCTGATTGCCCCGGCCCTCTCAACTTCGGAAATCTTTCTTTTAATTACACATTAAATCGGTAAATGGACCATATAGTGACGCTTTAAAGTATAATATTCTCGCCTCAAATGATCTTAAAACATACTTTTATTGAATAACAGCAACAGAAAGAGAACTTTTAACTTTCAATGCAGCGCTCCATTGAAAGCTGCTGCAGTGCATGATGGGACAGCTGTCAATCTCAAGAATGGACAAGTCTGCTCTGATGCATACCCGATAAAGAGGGCGGGGCGAAAACAACATCCAGGCATTTGGTGCGTTCTCGGTCTGGCGTTCTCGGCAATTGGAACAGTGCTCGGGCTGAGGCTGATGACGTGTCACGAGCACACGAGAAAGCTCAAGAACGCATATTGAGAAACGGCCAGGGTTTTTCAATTCAATTAAAGAGGCATGAAGGAGTTTTCTAACGATACTGCCACATGTGGCAAAGCCACAGAACTGCAGCACTCTTCTGCTGATTCTTGTATTTTTTTTCCCCTCTTCTTTTCTTTTTCCCCTTACCTGAAATTGCCATTGGTGTCTAAGTTGAGCTGTATGCCGGTCACTTCTGAGTAACTATACAGTACATATAACGCTTTAGTTGTTTGTTAGGTTGGACCCATTTAACACGGGTGTACTTGATGTCATATCTGCAGAACAGTGCATGAACTTTTGACTCGAAGTGCACATAGAAAAAAAAAGGCTACATGCTTATAGATGCATCAGAGCTGAACTACTGAAGTTTCGGCCTGCTCATCAAGTTATGTTTAAGTTGCAAAGGGTAAAAAAACAAACAAAGTATCTCTCAAGGATATTTTTCAGTCACAACTTGCAAAATGTCCCCCTAGCTTCTGCTTGCTGTACCTTTTTTTAACAGAGCATCAGGGAATAAACAGCAGTGTGACGATCGATGAATGTAAAAAGCTTCGGGAGGAAGGTATAACTTAACAAGTCATTGCAAATATAACCCTGAAAACATACCATCAAGAAAACAGAGCAGTGCTGGACGATCCTGAATTTAAAACATCCTGACCAAAGAAATATGATCATTTGAGATTTATGTCTTTGTGTGAACATTTGTTCTTGGTCCCCACGTAAATTTGGGGGCTCGAAGAAGTAACTTACTTGTGTTTTTTTGGGCAAACTTGTGACAGTCTGGTCCTGCATTAAATGATAATAATAAAAACATAGCTTTACAATGCACTGATGTGATTATAGTAATAATCAGTTGCTGCATATTTCACATCTTGTTTTATTATCTTTTCTAAAACTTGTTTGTGTTGTTTTTCAGCCTTTATTCACCAAAGTGCTTGGGACTCCTTCATTCTTGAGATATATTTTCCTGAAAATGGGACCCTAATGAACCTTTAGAGGATTGAGAACAACTGCTAGAATGTTGCAATCCTCCTCCAGAAAAGGTAAAACTTTACCTTTCTGTAAGTTACAGAATAATTTGCAGAGATGCGCCCTGTTTCTCGCCCTCTGCTCGGCTTCCCTCTGGCTTCCTGAGGCTGAGGGTTCTACACTGAACTGCCATACCACATGCATCTGCGCCTCCAATATCGTCAGCTGCTCCAAGATGAACCTGAGTGCTGTTCCAACCAGTCTGCCACTCTACATGGCTGTGCTGGATCTCAGTTACAATGAGATAACTCGTCTGAGATCAGAGTGGACCCCAGAGAAACTTCCAAAGCTTCACAACCTGCTGCTTAGCCACAATAAACTTAGTTTCCTTTCCTCTGAAGCTTTTACAAATGTGAAGCACCTGCGCTACTTGGACTTGTCCTCCAACAAACTGCAGAAGCTGGATGAGTTTGTTTTTGAGCCTTTGGTCAATCTGGAGGTCCTCTTGCTCTACAATAACCGAATTTCACAGATTGACAAGACAGCCTTTTCTACCATGGAAAACCTTCAGAAGCTGTACCTGAGTCAGAATAATATCTCCCGCTTCCCAGAGGAGCTGATAAAAGACAGGTACCGCCTGGAGAAACTAAGCCTGCTGGACGTGTCTTCCAACAATATCAAAAAGATTCCCATAGATGACCTTAAGGCGCTCCCTGCCTCGATTAAAAATGGCCTCTACTTCCACAATAATCCCCTGCCGTGTAACTGTAACCTCTACTCACTCCTGGCACAGTGGCATATTCGAAAGTTTAACTCTGCTGTGGACTTCATTGACGAATACACATGCACCCTGCCTAATTCACCGAAAACCCAGATTTTCAATCTCAGTGGGGAAAGCATGAACTGCAGCACATTCAAAGAGGCAGACGAAGAGGCATTCCTGGAACAAACACTGATCCTCAACTGTGACACCAAACACCAGAACATGACAAAGACTTGGACTTTGCCTGGGAACATGACTTCTGGAGACAACCAGACAGTAAAGGTCCTCCCAAACGGCAACCTGCGGATAAGTCCTGTGAGGTATGAGGACTCCGGGACCTACACCTGCTTCGCTGCGAGCGAGAAATTTAATGAGACCATCTACGTAGTGTTGAAGGTTTACAACTTCACCATGCATGGTGCTGGGGAAACATTCAACACCGCTTACACTACCTTGGTGGGCTGCCTGGCCAGCGTAGTGCTGGTGCTCATGTACCTCTACCTGACACCATGCCGCTGCTTCTGCTGCCCTAACAAGGGTAAGACCAGGGGTGAGGACAGCATTCACTCCTCAATGCTTAGTGTCACTCCCACCCATGAAGACCCAACACTCAAGGCTGAGCTAAACAGGCACGTTGCTTTCATCGACTCCAAAGACTTGCAAGGCCAGAACGGCAAGGTGAACCCCAACGGGGATGAGGAAAATGATGATGCGGATGGGGAGGCTGGCTCTCTCATGAAAGGGAAGAGGAAGAAATCGGTAGCAGAGTCCATTAGCTCCGTCTTCTCAGACACTCCCATGGTGGTTTGAGTCGACAATGACAGTAATGGCACATTAAGAGCCATAATTTATTGAATTTTAACTCCGACTGTGACCTTGTGCAAGAAAAGATTAGAGGAATGGATAGCAAATGTGTGACGGCATCTCAAAGGGAATTCAAAGGAAGAAGTCGTGTTGTCGAAAAGAACAATAAGCCGGACTTTTCCAGCGTTTCGATCTGTAGCAATTACTATTCATACTGTGAAGGAAAGGAGGCAAAGACAGGCTGTGAAACCTTTTAGGGGAGATGATATGTAGTTATCAGTACTCAGGAAGCGATGTACTGCAACCTTTGGTGAATTTAAAAATGCACAAGATCTCCAAAACCATCTTAGATTTAGTATGAATTAAATCTGTGTTTGGCTCATGGTTATATATATGAAGAATTAGAATAGACTGCATCATATCACACCCTCTTTCTATCAAAACAAGGACAGAAACTGACATTGCCAGGCTCTGAGTAGAAGTGACATTCACCTTGAGTTATATTTAGTGACAGTGCATGCCATAAATCCCTATTATATCCTGCTGCTCCAGAAAGCAAGGCAAGAAAAAATTTTCTCAAAATTCTAAACAGAAAAAGGTTTTCACACTATTTTTCACCTGATCCTGAGCTGATCCAGACTGATCCTGTTTTGGATTATGGAATAACCCTGTGCATAAATAATCGTGCATTAAAACTTCCACCTTACTGTTACTTTACATCTACGGTGAAAACCAAATAACATTTTGTCCGCCTTTCACATGCAGTGTCGCCTGTAGATACACATAAGGTGCAGAGAGGTACTTTGTTCTGACTGATTATTAACATGTTGTCTGAATTCTGTAAACAGATAGGTACCAAACTCCTTACAAGGACAGAGGCTGCTCTGGTTCTCCTCCACCGAGGTGCCACATGCTGTTAAATTTTCCTCTTGGCAAAGTCACAGCATCAGTCTTGCTCATTCAAAGCTCAAATGCTTCACCTATGCTGTATTATACTATTTGGTGCACCTTACAGAACTCTGCAGTTTTTTAATCATCAAACTTGTACTCAGATGTAATCAATAGGATTTAGTTTAAATAAAGTAGGGCTTCATCAATAGTTCCCAGTGTCTACCTGAAACGTAGCAGCTTGTTTTCTTCTTTGCTCTCTATAATGGGATGTTTGTTGTGTTAGCAGTAAAGCGTTAGAGTTTCAGTTAGAAAAACCTTCATGTTTTCTGTCTTAGATATAAATTTATAGATACTATTAATAAAGATGAGGCTGTACATTACTGGCAGGGAAAAAATACTTTTAGCTTTTAAGCATTTGAAAATATTTATTTTTAAACAATTTGTTCAGTATTATTGAAGTGGGGTTCTGTTAAAAGGGTATAAGCTGTTATTAACCTATCTGCTGTAGATAACTCCTGGTTATCTAATTTAGAATAAATTTAGAGGATTTCTCCCCCATGTTGAAGCAAGCAGCTAATCCGAAAGGTGCTAACACCTCTTATCATCTTTCACATTGACCCTAGCTCTTTATTCAAATGCTATTTAGCTTTTAAATCATCTGGTTTTGATACCTTGAGTTTTTCCGTGGAGTATCAAACTGCAAGCTGGTTCTATTTTAGGTTCCTACCTTCTTATTCCTCACCACTCTGTCCTATTCAGGTTCATGCATTTTTTACTCTCCTGTCCAGATGCCTGAACAAATCCCTTCTTTGACGTGTATTTCTGACCCCTGACCCCAACTGCATTGTTGTCTCCTTAATTATCTGCCATAAATGTTCCTATGCAGTCAGGAACCAGAAGACAGCTTGAAAAGTTTTCAATCTGACATGTGTCATCTACAAATAATGCAGTACTTAAAGTTTAAAGAGTTTGAGACGAAGGGGCCCCTTTAGTGACGTTTCTCCATCTTCTAAGATTTTGCAACCATACTATTGGTTATGGAAGAAGGATGTTTTTTTTCCAATGGGAATAGAAGTGTCAGCATTTTAGCACTGAGTAACTGATATAAAAATTAAGTAGTATAAATAATTGAAATATTGTAGCAGTAAATAAATGGAGCTTTATAAATTTTTATACTGTCATAGTTTGCTAGAAGGGTGTTAATCCGACAGAAACACAACTAGGCGTTCCATGAAGTATCCTTTTTTTATGCACATGAAGATCAGTGGTTCTACTCCACCTAATAAGACTATTTCCTCTGTAAATATTTAATAGCTTCAAATTAGTGTAAAATGGAAATACTGCATTTCTTTTGAGTGAAGCAGTTTTAAGACCAGAATGAGTTACCTGCAGATGGTAGTTTTCCAGTCAGAGAAATTGTGGAATAGAGGTGAAAAAGAAGCGTTTAAACCAAGAAAAAGAATCTAACTAAAAAAAAAAACTATTTTTTTCTTTTTTATATATCCAAAAAGTTGTTGAATTAGATCTTTTCTGTTCTGTTCCCAACACATTACTCTAAGGAAGAGTGATGTTTTTGGGGCACCACTCTGATCTCCATTTCCTGTGTATCAACTGGAAAGTGCAATGATGAATCGATTACCCATCAGTGAAACCCTTCTATAAAAGCCTGTAAGGATTTTAGGATTAGGGTTTCTTTAACATTTGGTTTGGGGATGTCATTTTTAAACAAGCCAGCATGATTCATGCTAAATATTTTTGCAAAACATATTTTTCTTTGTTCTTTAAGCACACCAACATATTTCTGAGGACACAAAAATAGAGGTTTAGAACAGAAAATGATCTTCAAAATGGTTTATACATACAAAAGCAACGCTATTTTGGTCTTGCCCCATTTGATAAGGGTATGAATGTTATCTTTTGGGGTAATTGATAATTGCTTATAGTTCTCTTATCAGAACCTCTTCAAAAGTCCTGAACTATCCCTTTGAATACCTAAAACATATCCTGCCATACAAGATATGAGTATAACCTTAAACAATGATACAGGCTAGAAGGAGCAGTTTTACTAAACTGTGCTGGGTTTATGTTGCAGCACAACACAGTCAGCTGAGTGTAAATGCTAATTGCATCTTTTGATTGTAAGAAGCTTCAGTCTGCTTTCCATGTCTTTGTCTTTTTGAACCAGTGGGGATCGATCATGTTATCGTGAGTCACCGCAGCACAACAAGAGGCATTTTCTTTGCCTCCGTGTATACTGACAGCCTCAATTCAGCCCAGATGCGTTTTCTTTGTTTGTGCCTTTCCTTGTCATTATAAAGCTGCCCTTACTAAGGCCCGAAAGCAATCATTCAGCCAGGCAAAGAATGTCCTTTAAGTAGTCTGCAATTTGTTGAGAGGGGAAACGCCTGGAGCTTCTATCAAGCAGTTGAACTCCAACTGAGTCCTATGGTTGAATAGTGCAACATACTCTAGTCTACTACATCCTTTATCCCTTTCAGTTTAATTCTAGATCTAAAATTCTAGAAAATAGATAATTATATTTGATAATCTTTAAAACTTAAATTCTATTTACACGTTTCTGGGTGCAATGTTTTCTTATGGAAATTGGTGAAATATTAACAGTGACTTGCTGCACCGCAGCATCTCCTGAGTGGGTGAGAAAAGGAAGTGACACTTGTCAGAGAGGTGGTGTGTGCGAATCATATCACTCCGTCACACACTGAAATGCCAGGTGGAGAAACAGACAGCAGCAGAAAATATCAAGTCACACTTAAAATGGGCTGCATATAGAAACCTCAGAGATGGGAGGCATCTCTTTAAAAGGCTTTTCACTATTTTCTTCCAGTTGCAGCTAGAATCTGCTTTCATTCATCCGATTTAAAGTTCTGTCACTTGCATGAGAAGCTGAGATCACAAGATATGAGGCTTTTGAGTAATTCAGCAAACAATACTGAGAGGAGAAAGGCTTCTTTGTTGGACTCCACTGTTCAGTTCATATCATAGTTCTGTATGCCCAATGTAAGTGCTTTTGCAGTTGTTTCCAGCAATGAGGGAAATCATGACTTTGTTTTTTTTCTCTAAAGCAAATCAGCCTTTGTGCATATCTATATTAACTGCATATATCTATATATATACATATAAATGTATGTTTTAGGACTCACATTCTGTGTTCAGTATTGATAAGCTGTGTACTGTTTTAATGTATTTTTGTATATTCCAATACTGTTCATTTTGCATTTTTCTGCCTTTGTGCTAATGTTAGCTGTTCTAACATACAAGTCTTATTATAGATGTTTATTTTCAAGAAGGGTGGGAATTTGTTATTTTTTTCATTGAAATTACTGGGAAGAAACAAAAAAAGGTGTCTGAAAATATGATCAAAATCTGCATGGAAAGAGGTTTCTTTTTTCATATATTAAGAAGTATAAATCCTAATCAGCAGTGAGAAGACTGTATGTAGCCACCAGTTACATTCAATCAGTGTTGGATACTGTTCCAAAAGCCATATAAAATTTGAAACACAGTGCTTTAAGAGATACGCCATACGACACAGGGAGCTCCTGGCACGGGGAGACAGGGATATGGGAAACATGGGAGGGTTTGAAAAGCTTACAAATCAGTAGGTAAAAAGATTTCCTCAGGACTATGTAATGTATTTGAAAATTTGCTCACATTTGCAGTATCTTAATATTTCCACGCCTTTCAGGCTCTTTGCTCTAAGTTCAGAAAAAAATGTAACCGGACTAAAAAGGGAAAGAGCGTGCTCTCATTCTGCTCTGCTGCACATAATCGTCTTTCATCTATAACTATAAAGTAGCAATCAGCCATGAGATAAGGTAAGGCAGAAAGCTTGTTGCTTTAACCGTGTCCACAGCAGAAGGGAGCTTTAAGCAGTACTGAAAGCACTGTGTTTATCGACCATAACTTTAAAGATGATAAGGTTGGTCACTGCCATAAAATCTCAAAGGCCTCGTAGCTGAAGAATGATGACTTTTGCATGGTATGTTTAAAAGGTTTTCTGGCTGCAGGATAGATGCAAACTATAGGCATTAATGAGTAACATACAATAATTTGACATAATAAAAGATACAGATTAATATGCTGTGTTGTCTTTATTATTCTCTCTAAAAGGTAAGGCAAAGAAATGTTGATCTATATCAAAAATTTTTGGGGATGACAGTGGTGCTACACTGGTAGCATCGTGCAAAAGCCATTCTTTAGATCTAAATGTTTATTTTGTTCATTGTATTTAATATATAGCACTTCATTTACGCCTACTGGCAGTTTAACTGGAGGCATAATACCCTTTGCATAAAACTGAAGGACAATTCTGATGATCTTTTGATCACAAGTTGAGTCATACTGCCCTCTGGTGGTAAAACAGGCTCTGCACAACCATAAATGTTAATAAAAATCAACGTAAATAAAGAGGGGTGTTGATTTATGGAATAAAAAAAAACATTATTTCTCTTCACAAATGTGTCACATTATTAATATCTTATTTCTAGTAAAGGAATTAGCCATTTTGGAAAAGATAACTCTTATAAGTGGTAACAAGAATACAGTGCCTTTGCGAAAGTATTTGGCCCCCTTAAACTTTTTGACCTTTTGCCATATTTCAGACTTCAAACATAAAGATATAACATTGGATTTTTTTGTGAGATTCAACAAGTGGTGACACAATCATGAAGTGGAACAAAATTTTTTGGATATTTTAAAATTTTCTAACAAAAAACTGAAGATTGGGACAATAATTAATTATAATACAATTAACTCATCGACCACTTTACTTTCAGTGTAGCAAAGTGTCTCCAGAAGTTTAGTGAGGATCTCTGAATGATCCAATGTGAGCATTAGATTTAAGAAGAAACTTTTGGTACGTCTGTAAAGGTAAGATGTCATAGAATGGTTTTCTGGTGTCAGCACCATTGTAGCTTTGACCCTGCCTGAAATATTAGGGACAAAATACAAAATATTTAGCATTTTTTGAACCTCGCCAAAATTTTCTTTGAAATAAACATTGCAAAACACTACCAAAATATTATTTATAGCACAAAAAAGTAGTACAGACTTTTAAATCTAAATGTTGTATAAAAATGTACCAAATTTGGACTCAATCAGATGAATCATATTTATTTTAGAATGGTATTAGTGAGAAATTTCTTAGGCGGAGAGGCCATTTTGGCACATTTATCCATAAATGTCACCAAACTGTGCCAAATGTGTTTTTTACATCAATACTGGGGGTTTGTTAAAATTACGAGGTCACGTAGCAGCTGGACCCGCCGGTGGGTCCGTAGGGTTCTAGGGGTTAATGACTGATGATGATAATAGAATCCAACTGTGTGTAATCAAGTCTCCGTAACATGTTTCCCTGCTTTGTGATAGTCTCAGAGGGCTGTTTAAAGTGCAGAGAACATCATGAAGAACAAGGAACACACCAGGCAGATCCGATACGGATTTGGATAAAGAAATAACTTTAAAAATCCCAAGAAGTAATGTGCAAGCAATAATATTGAAGTGGAAGGAGTATCAGACCACTGGGAATCTATAAAGATCTGCACTCTGGTCAGATGAAACCAAAACTGAACTTTTTGGCAACAGTGCAAAACATGTTTTGTGTGAAAGAAACACAGCTCATCACCCTGAAAACACTATGCCCACCGTCAAACATGGTGGTGGCAGCATCATGCTTTGGGCCTGCATGGAGGGAGCCCATTACCCGACCATTCTGTTAGGATACCTATTGGATTCTGCAAAAGACCTGAGATTTGGACAAAGATTTATCTTCCAACAAGACAATGATCCAAAACATAAATCTAAATCTACAATGGAATGGTTCACAAATAAACATATCCAGGTGTTAGAATGGCTACGTCAAAGTTCAGAGCTGATTGCAATGGAGAATCTGTGGAAAGATGCTCTCCGTCCAACCTCACTGAGCTCCAGGTGTTTTGCAAGGAAGAATGGGCAAAATTTCAGTCTCTCAATGTGCAAAACTGCAACTTGCAGCTGTAAACACAGCAAAAGGTAGCGTTACAAAGTTTTAAATGAAAGGGGGCAGAATAATGTAGCATTCCTAATTCTTCATTTCTTTACTCATTAAAAATAGTTTAAAAATGAAATGTGGGAAAAGGTTGAAAATCCCCCCCCCCCCCCCCCCCCCGAGTACTCTCTCAAGGCACTGTAACATTCTAACGTGCTGCATTCCAAATATGTAAATTACATAATTTTGCCAAATAAAAAAAAGTTTCTAACACCTGTAAATATTTCTGAGTTATCAAAAAGAATATTTTATAGACCCACCAATGCTCCACAAGGAATGATTTGCTTTTTGACAATTATTACCTAATAATAGGTATTATCCTTTCTTGTTACACAACACATTACTGCAGAAAAAAAATATGTTGCATATAGTTAAAAGATTCCTGCAGAATATTTTGGACAAACCAATGTGAAAATATGCTAAAATTCAGCTCTTTAGATTTCATTGCACAAGTTTAGCACATAAATAACCCTTCATATTAGCCTAATCAACACCATGATGGTCAGATTTAGAGATGGGAGCATCATGATACGAGGCCAGAGATTTGTGGAGAAGGGGGTATGTTAGCATTATTATAGCAGACTGTACATAATTAAAGAAAGGAAATTAAATGTCCCGATTAGAAATATTGTTGAAATATTTGATTATTTTTCATTTTTGACACACAAAAATGAAACAAGCAAACAAAAAAATTTTTTTATCCTGAACAATTATTCAGCCTTAGACATTAAAAGCTCAGTCATCACTAAACTTTAATCAGATTTTTGGAAACCAAATACTCTTTAGTATTATTACAAATGTATGTACCGAGTAAATTGTCACATTTAGCCTTACCCAAACGAATGGCAAAACTGCATTGCTTTGAGTTTTAAAGTGCAGCATGCCACTTTGATGACATGACTACAGTTGAAGTCTGAAAAAAATACACCCTCATATGGAGCCTAAGCAGAAATTCAACTGAAGAAACTCCTTGTTTTTTCATACATCAGCAATCACCAATCAGCTTTGAACCACACCTCCACGAAAGCCAATCGGCATCCAAAGTTCATCTTAAAAGGCCTCCGTCAGCTACTATGGGCAGGCGGTGGATGCGCTGTGACTTCATTCAGATGACACAGTTTACACCCACCTCCAGCCCCTCCTTCACCATCATAGCTAAAGCTTCATCAGAGTGTGATTCCTTCCGGACTCTTACTGCGTTACCGGTCTCATCTCAACCGGTCCGGCAGAAGACCCCCATGTTGAGCCTGGTTCTGCCAGAGGTTTCTTCCCAATGCAGAGTTTTTCCTCTCCACTGTCGCTTCATGCTTGTTCATCATGCAGAGGTTCTCCCAACCTGTGTCATCCAACTGGACTTCCATCTTCCAGGTCCCTGAGTGAAGCTCTAGTATCAGCCCACGCAATCCACTGGCTCAGCAGACCGTCTCACTAACCAGCAGTTTACAGACAGACCAACTTCATCTATCTCCACTCCACCACCAGTTTCAGGCCTGGAGGGAAACATTCTTTGCTCCTGTTCATGCAGATCTATAAAAATTCAGTGGTATGTTTCCTGCCGAGGTCTGAGCGCCAAAGACAAAGTAATTGTATCAATAATTTCTCCTAATTGCTTTTTCTCTTTGTGTGAGTTTTTCAGATTGAAATGGAAGATGACATGACTCATTGGTTTACTTTGTAAAACATTCATTTCATTACTGTAACTGGGAAAAGCACCTTATTTTCTTTTTTTCTTTTTTTTTTAACAGTGTCCTCTCTGGCAATGTGGCAATAAGAATAATTGTCTTGATGCCAAAAAGAGCAATTGCAATTGCCATATTGCTCCACTTGTTTCATGCATATAAATTGCTTTATTATAATTATGCAGGGAGTTTTACAGTTTATACGGAAACTGCAATGTAAATAGAGCAGAAAAAAACAGAAGAAGAAAGGAGAAAAAGAGAAAAAAAAGAGAAGAGATGAAAGAAAGAAGAGATAGAAAGGAGACAATGACCATATTTTCATTTCAGCTAATTCAGGTCTACTTAATTCTTTTGATTCAAAAAGGGGGGGGGGGGTGACAAAGGCAAACATGGAGGTATGGATTGCTGATGGTTTTTAGAGATCTTCAAACAATCATTTTTTTTTTTGTCCCTTGAGTAAAGAGCAGATAGAGGCAAGGCAGACACAGAACGAGAAGATTGCAGTGAATTAGGAATAACTCAAACACATCTCAGCAACTGGATTATAGAACTGGTGCGATCAAACAAAAAAGACAGTAACACTATACTGATTATGAGTACCAAATTTTAGTATGAAATTGTATCAGTTCCACATGTAAAACAATAAGTTTAACAAGAACAGAAACACTGCATTAAGCATAATATTCAGATGTAAGTCTGAAATAAAAATATTACTCTAACGGCAATCATTACTACCACACAAACGGAAAAAAACAACTATTTGACCTTCAAATAATAATCTAACATTGGCAGTTAAACTAAATATTTTTGACCTGGGCTTAATTTGACTGAAACATTTTCAAGTATCTGAAATTGAACTGGAAATCCATGATTAATATACTTATCAGCCCTGAGTAGATTAATATTAATAACGGCAGAAACAATGTACTGTAAAAGACAAGATACTGTGCAACTGCAGTAATCTTGAAAAAACAGTTGACTCCTGATGCATGATTGGCCAAAAAAGAGGGTTATGTTTCACATTTCTAACTTAAGGACCCCTTTAGTTTCAACTCAATAAAACAAAGTTAGTATCCATTAGTATTAATGGGGTCAGCCTGTGTTCATTTTTGGCTAAACAATATCCTTTGAAATGTTTTTGGCATAATATGAAACAAATGAAACAAAAAAACCAGATACTAAATTTAAATCAGTCCTGCCAGAAGTGCAGCCAGTTGTACATGCTGGACTGTTTTGAAATGAGGAAGCTGTGCAGTTATGATGGCGGAGCTCCAGCTTCGATGTTGGTAGGCGGGTTTGTCTTGTGGAATGGGGTTTCTTTGTATATGAACCAACAGTTTCCTCCCCACAGGATGAGGTTAAGGAACCCAAATGTCTGCAGAGGAGTTGAGACATAAGTGAAACACACAGCCAAAGCATATGAACACAGGGTAAGAAGGAGGGGATGACGCTGATATTTTGTCTGTATGTGCAGGATTGCTGAAAACTCTCTACAGATTTCATTCAGGACAAAAATAAATAAATAAAAAAGATCTTCCTAATCTAAGCACATTTCTGACCAACCTCAAGAAAAAACATGTTGTAATGTTGCCACGATCATGTTTCACAAAGTTTCTGCACAATATTCACCAATAGCCTCAAGTGACTGGAACATGTCTTACATCCTTCTTTCTTCTACCTAGTTTATGGCAACCTGCTAGCAGGACTACTGGCTTTTTTCTTTCTCAGGAACATCTTTCTTCTTGCCAGATTCCCAATAATGGGACACATACACTATATTGCCAAAAGTATTTGCTCACCTGCCTTGACTCACATATGAGCTTAAGTGACATCCCGTTCCTAATCCATAGGGTTCAATATGACGTCGGTCCACCCTTTGCAGCTAGAACAGCTTCAACTCTTCTGGGAAGGCTGTCCACAAGGTTTAGGAGTGTGTTTATGGGAATTTTTGACCATTCTTCCAGAAGCGCATTTGTGAGGTCGCACACTGATGTTGGACGAGAAGGCCTGGCTCTCAGTCTCCGCTCTAATTCATCCCAAAGGTGTTCTATCGGGTTGAGGTCAGGACTCTGTGCAGGCCAGTCAAGTTCATCCACACCAGACTCTGTCATCCATGTCTTTATGGACCTTGCTTTGTGCACTGGTGCACAGTCATGTTGGAAGAGGAAGGGGCCAGCTCCAAACTGTTCCCACAAAGTTGGGAGCATGGAATTGTCCAAAATGTCTTGGTATGCTGAAGCATTCAGAGTTCCTTTCACTGGAACTAAGGGGCCAAGCCCAGCTCCTGAAAAACAACCCCACACCATAATCCCCCCTCCACCAAACTTTACACTTGGCACAATGCAGTCAGACAAGTACCGTTCTCCTGGCAACCGCCAAACCCAGACCCGTCCATCAGATTGCCAGATGGAGAAGCGCGATTCGTCACTCCAGAGAACGCGTCTCCACTGCTCTAGAGTCCAGTGGCGGCGTGCTTTACACCACCGCATCCGACGCTTTGCATTGCACTTGGTGATGTATGGCTTGGATGCAGCTGCTCGACCATGGAAACCCATTCCATGAAGCTCTCTGCGCACTGTTCTTGAGCTAATCTGAAGGCCACATGAAGTTTGGAGGTCTGTAGTGATTGACTCTGCAGAAAGTTGGCGACCTCTTCGCACTATGCGCGTCAGCATCCGCTGACCCCGCTCCGTCAGTTTACGTGGCCTACCTCTTCGTGGCTGAGTTGCTGTCGTTCCCAAACACTTCCATTTTCTTATAATACAGCTGACAGTTGACTGTGGAATATTTAGGAGCGAGGAAATTTCACGACTGGATTTGTTGCACAGGTGGCATCCTATCACAGTTCCACGCTGGAATTCACTGAGCTCCTGAGAGCGACCCATTCTTTCACAAATGTTTGTAAAAACAGTCTGCATGCCTAGGTGCTTGAATTTATACACCTGTGGCCATGGAAGTGATTGGAACACCTGATTCCAATAATTTGGATGGGTGAGCAAATACTTTTGGCAATATAGTGTAAGTGCAATTTATCACCAATAGCTGCTAAAAAGTCTTCCACCTAAGCTGTGAATCTATGCAGCACCTCCTTACCTGGTTATCATAGGTCTTATGGATATTAGCTTGATTAATGTTATCCTTGCCACGCCTGTCAGGGTGAACTGATCGTTATCTCTAGCTGCAATGGTGATTGTGAAATAATCTATTTTTCAAATGGATTGCACTGTCCTCTAAAACGACTGAGGCTTGACTTATTAGTTTTTCACCTCACCCTGGTGAATACTGAACGCAATCCGGTGCATTATATATTAAAGCTATGCACCATAGTAAAGGAGACCAAATACAAATGCACAGCTTAAATTGTTTTTATTTTAGAAACCATCACTCTTTTTACTTTAAATTCACAAGTGTGCTTTGTTTGCCCACCATTTCAAATATATGAAACATGGCAAAGCATCAACAGTTTATGGGATATAAAAACCTTTGCAAATACCTGTCTAAACTTGGGTCCAACACAATTACATATTAAGCTGTGTTCCTACTCACCACAGAGGCATTTAATTTGCCCATGACGGGCAGGGCTCCTGCGGTACATTTGTTGGCATCCCGGCAAACAGCAAGCAGTTTGATAATAGTTTGAGGATTTGTAGCCCATTTGACATCAGTCAAGCCTTTAGCCCAAGCGGAGGATGACACCAGCCACAGGAAAGCCAAGGCTGCAGTCACCAGCAGATCCTAAGGAAAGAGAAAATAAACAGGTTTTATCTGGTGTGGGATTCTAGGGCCCTACACAACAAATCAGCCTTGCCTGTGCAATTCCTCAGTCCTGTGGATCATGGCAACCGCAAAAACAAACACAGAACACCGGAATGTTTTAGGACAATTGTATGAAAGTCTGGTTGCTTCCTATTAAAGGCTGCTTTGTGACAACAAATCTGATTTAATAGATCTGCTTTTCTATCTGGTCTGTCCAGTCCAAGAAAAATCTGAGGACCACACTTCAATAGTAAATTCAGATCATTAGTAACTCTGTTACAGAATGGATATGTGTGCATTAATGTAAGATAGTGTAAGAACAGAGATGCACACTGGGAGAAAAAAACAAAGAAAAACAAATGCATACACATTACCTATTTGGTCAATAACAAAGCAAAAGGTTTAAGCTTCAATGTAGCTAAAAATTATGTGATGTGAAATTATTTAGTTTTCGTCGATTCTGTGTAGCTACCAATAGTTCTTTGAAGCTTCTTTGCACAAAGTTTAGAACAAGTCTAGCTGGGGGAAAGTGCATGTTTGGAAAAATGGATGTGCTAAAAAGACTAGGGGGGGAAATACAGAGCAAAAAGGCTGTTTGATTTTAATTGAATACAAAAACTATTAAATAAAATGAGATTTTATTGTCAAACATGAAGAAGTAGAAATGGAAATCTAGATATTTTTCGTGTTTGAAAAAAGATCAGCTCCTTTTTTCAGTTTCACACAGGATCCTGTAGGAGGCGCTGTTTCCTCTGATCAGAAGAGCTGTCAAATATTTTATTTTCCCCTCTAAACAACCATAAACCAAGGTGCC
This sequence comes from Cyprinodon tularosa, assembly GCF_016077235.1. NCBI lineage: Eukaryota > Metazoa > Chordata > Actinopteri > Cyprinodontiformes > Cyprinodontidae > Cyprinodon > Cyprinodon tularosa. The sequence continues at coordinate 1,237,027 of NW_024038678.1, forward strand.
TAATTAAACATTTAAGACAGAATTACTTTGTTAAAAGGCTTAGAATAAAATAATTTCTTTCTAATTACATGAAATGTAATGATGTGAAATACACCTGTGTTATTTGTGGTCATTGTTTTCCTGTTCAACCTGATGTAGAGAATTTAGAATATGAATAATCAGGTTACGTTCAAACTGCAGGCCTCAATGCTCTATTCAAATTTTTTTGTGAGATCTAATTTTTTTTTTTTTGCTTGTCTTGCTGTTCACATTTCCAAATATATGTGACTTGTATGTGATCTCCAGTGTGAACTGCATTCATACAACGCAAGTGTCCCGCATGGGCAGTAGAACACGTGATGACGTCACAAGCAGCGAGCGTGCTCCGTTTTTACAGAAGTGAACATGGATTGCAGTGCTGGAGTGCATCTAGCGATCTTTCCCAACCTTAAAAACTCAATCTTTTCAAGATGGTTAATGCTCTTCACATTATCATCCTTCATGGTTGTTGTTTTTCTTCCTGCTTCTGCATAACAAGATGCAGAATAGTGAACTTTGTCAAGTATTAATGACTTTCAGGTCGGATAAATACGACCTGGCCGTTTAGACACAGGTCAGATATAAAAAGATCAGATTCGTAAGGGATTCAGGACCACATAGCCAAGTAGCCTGGGTCGCATTGGAAAAAAACTGGATCTGTATTGTTCAGACTGTCATTAAAAGACCAGATATAAGCTGCATATTGGCAAAAAAGACCAAAATCAGGTTTGGGTCACTCCAGGCTGCTGTGTGAACTTAACCTTAGGCTCAGTTTCTCTTTTGATGTTTTAGTTATTTTAGATATGAAAAATGAATCAAACCAAATCAATCCAAATTTACATACCAGCTCATCTGTTTTTGAACACAAAAGAACAAACAAAAAGAAACAAAATTAATCTTTTTTGTCATTTTCCTTTGTTATTTGTTGGTGGTTTTTGATGAAACCTAAACATTAAAAACTAGGGATTTATTTTATATATTTTCTATTTTCTCCTATCAAGACACCATAAGATTACATAAAACAGAACTAACAGATTCAAAATTCAACACAAAAAATAAATAATAAATGGAAAAACTGAAAGCTCCAAGTTCCCCGTTAGAATTAGCTTATTTCAAAAAAACAAAAGTGATTCTAATATAATCTCAAACTGCTAAATATATTTATGAACTTTTTCAGGAAAAAAAGCAACATGGAAACATAGTTGAGTTTGATTCCCGTGTCCTGTAGGATCACAGAACACAGAAGCATCTCTAATCTGACGTTTTCAGTAATCAGATTCCTTCCGTTGTGGCCGGTCTTCCTTATAGTCACATGCATTACTAACTTTTAGCAACGCTAATATTGCTCATCCACCATCGCCTGCTTTGTTTCCTGACATGCATTTGCACAACCCTTAAATCCTTTACTTGTTAACCAATCCTTTTCCTGTCCTTTACTCACATCTGTTACGCCTTCTCTGAACTTGTCAGATTCCTGCAATAAGCAAACCCACACTGTGGATGTTTTCACTGCCTCTGCACACCAGACTTGGATAAATAGGTGATTATTAACAAATGAGTCGTTTTATAACCACCTTAGCATGGATTCAACTCAAACGTGCAGGGGGGTGGGTCCTGAGGACCGGTGTTATGGATGTTCACCAAAAGTCTTGTTTAGGTTGAGATTTTCATTGAAATGTATATTCTCTAAACTTAAACTTTCAGATACAACAAATTTTGTGTTTATAATTGGAAATCTTTTTGTTGTGTTTTTTTTAATCATTCTAATTTTACATGAAATTGAGAGCAAATACTCTGCGACTTTTTCTACTTTTTGGTACTATTCATTGAACTTCCCCAAAATAAAGCTAGCTTTATTTAAAGGTGTAGTAGTAGCCAACTATAATCCATTTTTGTTGAAAGAACAGGCTAAAATCCTTTATTTAAAGACTAAAATATTGAAAAACCCTTACCCTAAAACAAATTATTAATGACCCTTTAAACCATTTGCTCTTGTTTTAAAGAGGCAGATATTTACATTTTGGATCTACAATGATATACAAAAACCCTTTTCTAGCCAAAGATTAGAATTAAAATATTGGGTGTTTCATGCCTTTCAGGGGAGGTGAATAAAATAATTTGTTTTTAATGGACAAATGTGACCATTTCGTTCTCTTCACTAATCTAAAAGCAAAAACATCCATCTCATGTAAAAAAAAAAAAAAAAAAAATTAATTAAGTCAAAAGAATAAAAACTATCAAGTCATTCTATAAGACATGCTGAAATGTCCTTTTAATAAAACTAAAAATGCAATGATTCTCATCAATTTAAACAATGGCAAAAAATGAGGAAATCCATGCAAACTTACCATAATGGGACCACGGGAGGACTCTCTATACAAGTGCTGATAGCCCAGATAAAGGATTAATGAGGCGGTGCTGTAAAGGAAAGCCAATACCCCGATACAGACGTAGAACTCTGCAGAGGACGAGTAATCCCCAGTCAGGAAGAAATGGTTGTAGATCGTCTGGTTGGTTGAACAGTTACGAACGTTGTAGGGATGCTGCACCAACCTTTGCACACAGACAGAGAACAGTTAGCAGATTCGCAGAGATCCAACATCTTGCATTTAAAAAAAGCTGAAATATTTCTTCATTCCTTTGCGATGCTTTAAACTCTTAAAATGAGATGCAAGGCTACAGTGTCTCTGTTTTTTTTCTATGAACTGATTTTATATTATTTCTGATCACAAAAAGACACCATACAGTGAAAAGAAAAGGTCCTGTCACATCTTTAAAGTATGCATCTCTTGATTTGCTTCCAATGTGATCACTGGATATGTATTGGGATCAAGAGTGTGGGATTTACACTATTTCACAGACATAGGATGGGGAACAGTTTTCTGTGACATCAGGGATGAAAGTAGTTTTAACTTCTTGTCTGTACAATTAGAAAAAAATTAATTGCCCTCTCCCTCTCCTACCATGCATTTTTTTTAAAAGCAGTGTCAAGATCAATAAAAAGACAAGAATTTCAATCAATTAATAAGACTTTTTTTAGAGACTTTTTTGAGTACTTTTTAGTTAGACTTTTTTTTTTTATTAATAAAGCGCAAACCAGAGCAGGAATTCAACCTAAACTGTTAAAAAATAATCTAGGCTTTGCATTTCAATGCTTCTAATTAAACATGCCCTACCCAGAACTTTTCAAGAGACATTATGTTAGGTTCAACTGATTCAAAAGCTGTAAGAAAAAAAATACTCCTATTTTTTTTTTTTTACTTTTGCTGCCTGATTAATTAAAGATTATTTGAGAAAACAATCTACAGGTTAATTAATTAGCAAACTGCTTTTGCTGCATTAAGACATTGCAGCAGTAGGAACAATTTAACTTGAGAAAAGTTAAATACATACCGAGTATTTATTTTAAAAGCTTAGACATTATTTTTCCACTGAAACAGTACATCGTACTACAGCCAGCCTTAAACTTTCTTTATGTTTTTGAATAAAACAAAGGCTGTCTTACCCAGAGGAACTGAGACCAACCCCCTTTTCTGGGGGCAAATGCTGCTGTTTGCTTAAACATACCTGAAAGGATAGTTGAAATCTGCTTGTATTTCCTCATTCTTGCCTCCTTTGCATTGAACGTTGAAGGTGGTGGAGCCGCTGTAACCTCCAGTTGTTGCAAAGGCAAAAATGGAAAACAGCTGAAACCACAGAGGGAAGATAGAAAGGACAAACGGTTGGAAAAGAAGAAAAAAAAACGGAAGGATGTAGAAATTAAGAGTGCTGATCTAACTTTCACACATGTAAACTTCCTGGTCTGAAGTTGTATTTGAAAAAAAGGGTTATCTAATCAAAAAAACCTAAATAAAGTAAAGAATGAAAACAGTTAACTGGAGGCAGCAAACGCTTGGTTAGACATTGCAATATTTGCATAAACTTTAAACTGAGTGGCCTACATAGCCTACTTTCACCTAGAGCTGCATAGAGGTTGGAGCGTCATTCTAACGGTGCAGCATTTTCACATTTTACCTCAAATAACTGCGCTGGGCGTGGTGAAGGTCACAAGACCAACAGCCTAATCAATTGGTGAGGGATTTCTGGACACATGAACCGGCCATATGGTGAATAAATCCTGAAAAACTCACCCACTCTAACAGGCGGATAAATGCCAGAGGCTCCTTCAGGGGTCCAAAGTCAAGAGTGAATCCAGATGAGCGCACTTTCTGATCAATACAAGACAGACTGTGTTAGAAAACAGAATAAAAAATATTCTACTACCGAGTTATCGCGAAAATGGAGGGTGAGGTTTCTGGTAAAAGAAAAAATCAACAACAATCTGTTATCTATGGGGGGCCTCTGTTCTTTGGGGCCCCTGATGTTGGCGCTGTTACCTGAGCAACAGATTCCATGTCCTGTCCGAGAAAAAAGAAAAAACAAACTTCTGAAAGTCTTCGCCCCTTTTGGCCTTGCAGCTCCGTGCAGGCTCCTCTGTCGTGTCAAACTTTTCACCGAATCGCAAATGCTGACACGTGATCACAGACACAGGGGGGAGCGGGCGGTAGGGGGCGCTGCTGAGACAGGGGAGAAATGAGGGGATTTATGGATTTTCAGACATCCCAAGTCTCCCGGAAGTTCCCGCGAGTCGGATAAATCATCCCGGATTTTAGACTCTGCGAGGTTATGTTTCTTTTTTTAATGCGAGTGAGAGCGAGAAGGCAATAATTCATGCATCATGTGCGGATAAGACATACTGCGAATGCGCAGACATAAGGGTGTGCGGTGAGGAGGAGGTTGCTGGTGAGAGCTGTGAAGCGTATCTGTCCAAAGCGATGCTCTGTTCAAGCAGCGCTCCAGGCGACTGGCTGTCAGAGCGCTGATTGGATCAGTCAGAAAAATAAGCCAATAAGTTTCAGTTCACTCTTTTACAGTCACATAATTTTACAGCAGAATATACTAAAGTGTATCCATGTCTTGTGAAGGTGAAGAATGATGGAGTGTGCATGTATGGGGCACGGTGCGGCCAGGGGCGTCATCTGACCCAGTACTATACAGGGGCACAATAGGGCACCAAATAAAATGCAAGCGCGCAAAGCACGTAAGCAAAAAAATTTTGGGCAATTATTTATTTAAAAAAAAACATGGGCCCAGATAATTAAGGCAAGCACATGAGCAAATATTTTATAGCACTTATTTATTATTATAAAGCGTCATGGTTTTTGGTATAGACATATACTAAGTTATCATACCAGTATATTTACATGAATGCCAATAACCAAAAGGACATTATAAAAACAAAACATCATTTTATGAACAACTTTACATTTTGTACATAAATCTTGACCTTCTGAGGCTTTGTGAAGGTAGATTTGTATTTTGCATGGTCCAATATTATTTCACAAACCTAAAGAAATAATATACCAGTTTAATAATGCGGAATCTATTGGTCAGCATTATATTTTTTAAATATATAAAAACTATTTATTTCTTGAGATGGGTGCAGCCCACACCGTGCTGGTCGGTTATCTATGGCGGGTGCAGAGGGTGGGGGGGTTTGTTAAATAAGCATCTCCCTGAAATGATTTTTTTTTTTAACTTGGGATGTCTGAAACATGCGCAAAATATTCAGCCTGGAATTTTATTATGCCTGCATTTATTGAAACAATTTTCTAAAATGGGGGGGAAAAAGCAAAGTCAGCGTGCAGATGGTTGTTGACCATTGTAGAAATGCTCCCACTCCAGTGAAATGTCTATCTGATACCCAGAGAAACATTGGAAATCTCAGAGCAACACATCTGGGAGACAGGGGATATTTTTAAGCAATAAAGAGCTAAAAAACAGTAAGCTCTATTTTTTTTCCCCATTTTGCAACAACCAACTTACATCCTGCAGCTGTACTGTCATTGGTACTGTCCCACTTAGTGTGTGTGTGGGGGAATACCTGGTCAGACTGGTAACCGAAGCACCATGAATGAGGTCCAGAGTTCTTTGTGGGGATGGGAGAAAAGTAACAAAAGAATAACTGTCCCTCTCTGCAGCCCTCAGAAGCCATCCCCCTTGGATAGGCACATTACATCCTGTTGTACTGTAGTGTGTCAAAAAGCACCTGAAAGACTCTTCAACCTCAATGCAGCAGTGGGAGGGGAGGCCACAATACAGGAAATATATGCACGCAACAGCTGTGATGGAAAATTGTATCTGAGTCATAAGGTCAGAATTAGGTTTTTATTATGGTTAGAATAAAATGTGCAAAACACCTGTATACTTAAACTTAACATAAACTCATTTACAGGTAATTAAGTCAACTTCAGAGTTCTTTCACATTTCATAATACTTCTTTTTAACTTTATCAATCAAAATCTTTATTGTCATTATGAAGACATAACACTATATGAGATTAATGGTCTGTTTGATTGTCAGCAGGGCTGTTTGTGTGTATCTGAGAAGGGGTGGGTGGGGATGTTTGTGTGTGAGGGTAAGAGTATATATATGTTCTTGGGTGAGAGTGCATGTAGGAGAGTTCTCCTTCTGTAGGTGATGATGTGAGTTTGATTACTGGTCGGGCAACTGATCTGACAGCTCTGGGAAAAGCTGTTTTTGTTTTGTTGGGTTTTTTTTTTTTTTATTCTTCCTTTTTTTCTTTTTTTTTTTGTTCTAGACGTGATGCTGCTGAACCATTTTCCTTGACGGAAGTAGGGCAAACTGTGCATATCACAGATGAGTGGGATCTGTGCCAATGCGTCAGGCTCTTCTCTGGACTTGTCCAGATCTAGATGGCATCCCACAATCCCTTGTGTGTCCTGGTAAGCATGATGCTGCCACTATCATGTTTCATAATAGGGATGGTGTGCTCATTTGTGCATTTAGTTTAACACCAGCTACTATTAAAATAACTTCTGAAGGCAATTGGCAGCACAGATTTTCAGTTGAGTGTGTCAGAGTAAAGAGAGAGGAGTCTTTTAAAAAATGATAATTAATTAATTATTATTATTTAAAAAAGTAATAATTTAACAAGCCTTTTGCTCTTTACACCACTCCTATCTACTTTTTGTTTGAAATGTTTGGGACTTCCCTATAAATACATAATACCACCCATGGAAACTGTGTAATACACCAACATTTTCCAAATGCAAAGGAGTTAAATATTTTAAAGATGCTAAAGTAACTTTTAAATTACAGCATTTTACAGATATATTTGTGTTATATTTTATTTGTTTAAGGGATTTGTCGTTATTTTTGTTCTGCAGCAATTTGACATTGACCATAAAAAATGTGAGAAAAAAAATGTGGGGCCTGTCAGGCATTAGAACTGTACACCCAGATATTCTAAATCAATTATTGTTTATCCCCTCTATATTAATTCATAAAAAATTTATTTCTTCATTCCAAGCATAGTTTTGTTATAGATAGTTCAGAATGAAATAGGCTTAATCCCAGATATTTTCTTCTACCATAGCATTCCTGTGCATGAAGCGCATATTAACCATCTATTTCAAAATGTTAAAATAAAGTTGCTCTTTTTTAAGTGTATGCAGACGAATCTTCATAGTTTGAAGCGTATGCCAACATTAACAGTTAAATGCTTCACAGTGTTTGTGTTAGAGCACTGGTTGCTAACCTTCTCTGAGTGTTCCAGACCCTTTGGCCAAACTTGGCCCCCATCTTCAATCTGTATTAAAACACTGCAAGTGTTGGTTGGTGGCTGGTGTGTTTAACAGGAAGAGGGCTCCCTAATCAAATTCTGCTTTAGGGCTCATACATAACTGGACCAGATCTTGAGCATAGTGCATGAGCCAAAGTCAGGTCTAAAAAGCTACACCCAGATAATTGATCAACAAAGGAAAACCCTGATTAATACATGCTATAGACATGTAGTGACATTCACATTTCCTTACAAACGTCTGGTGCTGGTTCGTGTTGTGTTATTCTGGTTCAAGTGTCATCTCAGCCTTCTTTAAGGAATGAGGGTGGCTCTGTTCTCTTCTTTGTTTTTATCTGTTAGGAGAGGTTGTGCCTCACTCTATGCTCAAAACTGCAGCCCAAAAACAAACAAGCTAATTGGTTATGAGAGTGAGCTTAAGAATCAAGTACATATAACTAAGACAATAAATTATATAGTTAGTTTTTAAAACTAAATAGAAGAGAACTAAAACATTGCACTTTTAGATTTTTTTTTCCAGACTAAAACCTGATCAACAGCATCCTATTTTTGGCAGTGATAAGATGGCCTTGCTTTTTTTGTTGCTGGTTCAGAAACTTGATAGACTGGTTTAGCCACCCCATTAGCAAAAAAATGTGGAAAAGCAAACACTTACTGGTTTGCTCCGCCCCTCACTCAAACTTTGTCACAATGTGTTTAAAGGCAGAAAGCTTCATGCACAGCAGGACTGTATGAAAAGGAATGGAGGCCAGAACTCCAGTTACAAAGGAAAGTTTATAATACTGAGTACTGTAGTAAATTAAGACGTTATATTTTGTTTGTTTTTTATTTCCAACACATGACAAGTAATCATGGATTGTTTATGGTACATTGAGTCAAAGACACAAATTTAGGCAACACGGTGTGACTGAATATAATAACGAATTTAAAAGAATTTAGCAAACCATCAGGTTCTAATGATTTTGGAAAAATAGGTTATTAGACATTAGGTGTCAATGATAGTCAATGATATTAGACTGTCAAAAATCAAACATTAGATCTCACTACAATCTGTATCTCAACTAACTTCTGGAATATAAACAATTAATTATTGGGTGTAATACTAATTACTTCAGTGGAGGAAAAAGAATGAATCAAAAGCACCGGGACTTCTTGAATTCTACGTCTGCTTGTGTAGTTTTTTTTTTTTATTATTATTATTTTAATTTAATTTTTTGGTTTGTTTTATATGATTGAGAGAAAATATTTTCTTACTTGTCTTAATCTAAAACCTAATTTTATATAAGGTTTCATATACAAAAAAAATATGGAATGTGAGACAATATTTCCATTAATCTATAAATCCATTTATAGTGAATTTTGATGCCATAAAATGATTTAAAAATATATGTTGAGGTAGTTTATATATATATATATATATATATATATATATATATATATATATATATATATATATATATATATATATATATATATATATATATATATATATAAATTATTAAATTTAGCCATAAATATTACACATACAAAAAAAATCTAAGTAAAGCCAAATAGGCACCCCTAAACACTTTATTTTGTATCTGTATTGATACTAAACAGGATAAGTGAGTAATTATGCTATTTTGAACTTTTCTGAGCCAGCTTTATATATTATTGAAATATTTACTCATTTACTAACTTAAATTACCACCAGAAACCCTCTGTGTAAGCTGTAAACCAAATCAGTTAGAGATCAGCTAAACTAATCTTCTAGGCTGCTTTTTGGCTGTTGTTATCATAATGAAAATTGCTGTCAGTAATGGACGTTCAGTCTCAAACAATGTTTTGTTCCTAAAATGCTCTTTTTGTGCTTTGACAGAAAGTTCAGGCAGATGAAACTACATGGTAGTACTGCTCAACCTTCCATGACTGATTTTGACAGCTAACAGTGCAGCACAACCCTTCTATCATTGAACCAATCAGAACAACGAAGGGGCAGGGCTTGCCGCAGAATTAGCCAATCAGAAATGAGCACAGCAGTAGAATATGCAGACCATTTGTCTCGCTGTACAGTGTATCATGTTGGCCGTGGAGCAGTAGCGCGGTTAATTGGTGTTCCAACCAGGATATATTGCACCAAAAAAAAAAAAAAAAAAAACCCTCAGTTTTTGAAAATATTTTTAATTCATTTCAATTTTTTGCAGTTTGGGCTTTAAAGGACGTTGAGCAGCAGCTGTCGGGACGGCCGCTGTTTTGTTGATGTCATCCGCGACCTTCAATTCCTCAACAAGCTGAGGATAAACAAAGAGTCGCTTTGAGGGTTTTAGTGTTACCCTTTATTTTTGTCGCCTTTCCGCCTTTGCCAGTTGGCAGGATGAGAGTCCTGCTGCAGGGGCTCCTGCTGCTCGCTGCCTGCGCTCTCCCTGCAGGTGGCTTGGATTTCCAGCCTGGATCCAAAGCTGTCGGACAGCCGGTGTTCAGGAGGCGCTCCGCCGTGGAGCAGAGAGCCTCACACATCGTCAGGAGGTCCCTTCCGTCGTGGCTGGACGCATCGCAACATAGGAGAAGGAGAAGGAACGCCGAGCAAAGCGATTCCTGCAAACAACACCGAGGGTTTCAGAGCAAGTTAAATGACAACACCCACAGTGTAAGTTACCGTCCTGTTTCAGGTTGCAATCCGACAATTACAGAGAGGCATGATAGTGCGCAGGTGCTAAGATGTATGAATAGGCCTTATTTATTGCCCACGGTAGGTAAAAAAAAAAGAAAAAAAGTATTTTTTTATATTTATATTTAAATTAGACTTTGCAAACCACATAAGTGTATCTCCTAAATTGAGGTATAAGCAACCAGAAGCACTCATATGGCCTCCAAACCAGCAGCAGCCCCGTATAATGTCATGTTATATAGAGATTGAAAATGAATCTTTGCACATTGGTAATGAAAAGTGTGTTTCTTTAATTTTTTTATTTTATTTTTTTCAACAGTGTCCTGTCTTGCAATGTGGCAATAAGAATAATTGTCTTGATGCCATAAAGAGCCCAACAGATTTTACTTTCACAGGTGGAGCAGTAGGGCTATCGCCTTAGTGTTCTGCTTGATTTATGCATAAAAATAGCTTTATTATAATTGGGTAGGGAGTATTACAAATTATATGGACACTGGAAAGTAAGTAGAACAGGAAAGGAAAAAGGAGAAAAGATGAAAGAAAGAGGAGATAAAAGGGAGCCAATGATAAAACATCTTCAGTCTGCTTCATCACCTGCAAAGAGATGGAAAATTAAAAATAAAGGTGTGTTTCAAAAACTAATCCTTATTGAAATTGTAATTTCTGGGTTGCAGTCAGTAGACTTCTGTGCACTTGTGTTGCATGCCATGTCCTATTTTGGGCCTGGTCTGCTGGTATGGAAAAAAATGCAAATAAAAAATGAACTAAACTTTTTCAGCTCTGTAGGCTCCAATGCTCAGATCTCATGTGAAGATGTTGTGGTTTTATCGCCTTTGTACTCTGGTATTTCCTGTAACATTTTTATGCGCAGTGTAATAAAATCCTGTTAAACGACATTCAAAAGTTTTGATGTATCTAAAAAGTTTTCACTTGTGTCACTGGTATGCAACACATATCTGTTTTGCAGCATATAGCATTAATTTGGTTTCTCTACTGATTAGAGATCCAAACCGTCTGAATGCTGACAGGAAGTATGAGGCAGAGGAAATTCTTGTGACTGACGATGTGTTGGTTATTTTGTAATTAAAAGCTTTGCTTGTGCAGTCGTTAAAGCAGTTAGGAATCAGAAAGTCATGTAGGCCAACAGAACCCACATTGTTTGTTTTTTTTAAGTTTAAAGCCTCCATCAATGAAGACAAGCTCATCAAATGTCTGCAAATGCACCCTTTTCTCAAGTTAAATCTAAAAACAAAACTAAAAAAAGACTAAATAAGAATCCTGTGCTGCTTATTTGCCTAGCTCACTGATGCCATGTGATCAAGTTTGCATGATGTACTTTGTGTACTTGGCCCCAATAATCTCAGGCTGAGAGAGTTCCTCGAGGCTCAGCCTTCTCTTTCCGCAGAGGTTACCATGCAGGTCCCTCCGGCACTGGGCCTGCTTACTGCATGAACAGCTCGGAGCACAGTGTGTAATGGGCTGCTAATTGTTGTTTAAGAAATTAATCTTGAAGAGGCAGCAGGTCTATATTTGTCTGGGAAGGCAAAAGTATATTTTTTGTTCATTTTATTGTATTTTATTTAACCCTGTAAGTAAAATAAACTATAAAGGTAAATAAACATTAAGAAAATGACAAACTATGTAAAAAAAAATATGTATAGTTACATGTCTCAAAGTATAGATGTTGGTATTATTGTTTGCGAGGTAAATTAAAACACATTAATTGCGATGTAGTTTATACAAGTTAACTATAGACAAGTGCTGGTGGTTGCATGTGCTTTGTTTCATGTTCCTCCTATATTCAAACCTTTGTCTGAAAATATTCTTAACACTAGTCAAGTCCAAATTCAAAAATCAATGGGATTTTTTTTATTAAAACAACTATTTTCATTAATCTCAGACGGAACTATTCACAGAGTTGTATTATATTAAACTGAACTTCCAATTTTCACCATTGTTCTGCGCCAAGTAACATTTCCTCTGATCGCGGAGCAAATCCCGATGATGAGACATTTGTTAACCCCCCCCCCCCCCCCAGGGTTCCAAATAATATATATATATATATATATATATATATATATATATATATATATATATATATATATATATATATATTATTTTATTTTATTTTTGTTTTTTTTCTGCCCTAACCTTTAACTCTTCCATCACTATATAGAGTCAGCAGTATATAGTGGACTTTATAGTGAACTGAGCTAATTTACAGTTCGGACAGATGATTGCTGCTTTTTGCCACCCGTTGGTCACGTGACAGGCTCTCTGCACAGTACCTGTGCCATCTTTACTCTCTCTCACCCAAAACATCCCATGATGCTTTGCGAGGAGAGCTCTTGGATAGCATTCTGTGATATATCTGCTTGTCTAGTTTGTTATATGTCTGCTTGTAATTTTTCCCATTTTGAAGGACGGGCTCGATGTAGGGCTGCATCTAATGATTATTTTGAAAATTTATCAATCTGTAAATTGTTTTTTTTTTTATTTTTTATTAATCAATTAATAATGGAATAGCAAAAGGTTCCTTAAAGAAGAGATTTTATGAAATTAAACCAGTTGAAAATAAACTTTTTCACTTGAGGAGTTCTGGATAGAGCATATTTACAGAAGAAAAGTTTTTTTTAATCTTCAATACAAATTGTTTATATATATATATATATAGTGTATGTATATATAGTGTGTATATATATATATAATTTATTTTATTTATTTTTTTTGTTAGAATTTTGGTATAATGAATGCTCTAAGTGGGATGCTCTGTCAGCTAAAGGCAAGTTTTAGAGTCGCTTTACTCCAGCTAGCGATTAATCGATTTCCAAATCAGTTAATGATTATTTCAATAATCAATTGATCAGAATTCTCCTGACTGCATCATAAGACACAGTGCAGCATCCCCCTTGCACAAATGATTCATAAGCACACATACATTTTTTAATCATCATTAAATAAACCTGACAAATTCTTTCAGCCCTAGCCATATATATACCTTTGGCCATCCCCATATTATCATCTAAACTTATCCTGGAAAGTTAGCATAGTGTATGTCCTGCAACATATTGCCCAGTGCGACTTCTTTATGGATATTTTTTACTTTTTATAATGGATGTTGTGACTTATACTCTGGGTTTACTTATAGTCCGCTAAATACGGTACTTTTATTTATGTACTGTATTTACATGTTTACTAAAGGAGGTTGTCTAATTGTTTTTTCGTACTGTTTTAAATCATAAAGACAAGTGAATATTTATTCTGCTGCTATCACTGAGTTCGATAAAAGAGAAACCATTTTGGATTTTGAAGTTATACTTAATCACTATGTAATAGTCTATATTTACATTACTGCCACATCAATTTACCTCTTCAATCACTGTTTGTTGTATTTTCTTCAGTTCATGTTCAACGACCTGAGCGGCTCAGTGTCACTGGCTTGGGTTGGAGATGGAACAGGGGTAAGTGTTGTAAACATCGGGACAGGATTAGGTCAAAAATGGTTGGTTCTTTAGGTGTAAGATAATGTGCTGTGCAATCTTTACAGCTATTTTTGCAACATCAAAGTATGTTGTAAAATATTACTGCTAGATGATAGATGTCTCCTAATTTCCTAAAGTTTAACCTTTATTCTTTGCAGGTCATTTTGGCTTTGACTACCTTTCAGGTGCCTTTCTTCATGTTAAGATTCGGTCAATCCAAACTCTACCGTAGGTAGGTCTTGTAAGCTTACCTGTTGCAAAGTTTGCATGGTGAGCAGCAGATTTCATCTCTTGGTTCTTGCATTTTCTTCTCTGCTAGTGAGAACTACGGGAAGACGTTTGATGATGTGACCAACTTAATCAACAGCACCTTCATATTAACAGAGTTTGGTATAGCAATCGGCCCTGAGAATTCAGGCAAAGTACGCCAAATCCCTGTTTTTTTTAATTCATTTATACGGAGAGAACAGCTGCAATCGGCTCTAAACAGTAATATTTGGACCCTTGCTTTTAGGTGATCCTGACCGCTGAAGTCTCTGGAGGTGATGGGTATCGGCTTTTTGTTTCCATGGACTTTGGAAAAACCTTCACCCACCTGGACTTGCCTTTCAATCCCCTGATGCAGATCTCATACAATCCGGAGAACTCAAATGTGCTGGCAGTCCTCAGCACCAGGGTAAGACGTGCATACTGAAGACTTTGGTAGGAAAACCAAGTTAATTCGTTAATTATAATGCTGAAACCAAAAATGGTTTAAGTTTTAAACACAACTTTCTCTCTAAACAAAAAAACCCACAGAAAAGCAGTTTATTTTGAATTTTTTTTAGTTTGGACATTTTTTTTTTAACCAAAGGGAGATCTTTGTATTAGAGCAAAGGTAATTGAATTAAAATGAATATAAAACCAATTAGATTTAATGTACATTATTTATTAAAGGGAAATAACATATTGGTAAATATAGCAAAGAAGCGAATGGCTTGTTGCCAAAACCTGAAAATACCATAACGGTTCTAGCTAATAGTATTGATTTCTATTAATGAATTAATTTCCTTTCTTTTACACAACTAAGCCACACTTAATCTATTTTTGAATGGGTTTCAAAGCAGCATGGCCTTGATGTTAAATATCTGTCTAATTCAGAAGTAAATGATGTTGAAAGATTTAAAGAAATAGCCCTGTAATAACTCATAAAATGATTTGTTTAAACTGAACTTGTAACAGGATCTTTAAAAATTAAACTGCCCTTCCTTTGGTCACTAGCTTAAATCTCTGGTGAGAACTGCTTTCTGTTTTGCCAAACCTAATGTGATCAACACTTCAGGTTTTATTTATTGCAGAGACTAAGTACTGTAAATATTCTTTTTAAAATGTAAACGGTTCTGATCGTTATTAAAAGTAAAAGGAAAAAAATTTAAACATAACATTTTAAGAGCACAGTTTAAAAATAGTCTAGAAACCATTAGTAAGTGATCAGTTACTTCCTCATTCTCTAGAGAAATTTCGAGATTATATTAAGATCATTTGACTAATTTCTCTGAACCCATTTTCAAATTGGAAAAAATAGCATTTCTAGTGAAACATTTGAACCTTTAAATATCTAGTTAGAGCATTAAATCCCCCAAAGTTTTATATTGATTTATATTTTTCATATCTAATGTAGTTCTGTATTATATTTACCGTTTGAAAAGGTTATATATATTTATTTAAAGCTTATATATATTTGAGAAGACTTAAACCAAGAAGATGAATTGCCAGTTCAGTTTCTTTGCTTAGTGTTTATTTATTAACGTGACTTTAGAGATTATGAGCTGGTCCATAAACTAATGTGTGAACCTAAGTTAATATTTAATTCCGTTTTCAGCATGAACTTTGGCTTTCTGAAGATTTTGGACAGAGCTGGAAGAAGATTCACAACAACGTGTGCCTTTTTAAATGGTGAGACACAGTTGGTGTTAAACTAAACTGAAATCCCAAATAGTTTTATGTTACGAAGCTTTTAAAGTGCTGTTATCTGGTTTTAGGCCTCAGAATAGGAAGAAGGTTCAGTTCCTATTTTCACTGCTGTGGTCTAAGGCAATCTTTTTGCAACCCTAGGCCCAGTGTGGTTTCAAAATGTTGAATGTGTTTAAGTTATTCTCACATGATCGCTTTTGCTGATAGTTTAGGTGGAAAATAAGGATTTGAACTTTATAATGTTGAAGCCTTTTACTGTATTTTGAAATGGTTAAATAGTTTGTAGTAATTGCTAAACATGAAGGGAAATTGGATCACAAAGCTGTGACCAAGCCCTTTTAGAGCCCAATGTTGTTGTTTTTTTTAAACATATTTCCTGGTACTTATCTCTTTGTAAACTTTGAAGCATTTTAGTTTCGTTTCCAGGGTTGCTTTGTGGGTGCAAGGAGTGCTGAAATACAGGTGCAAAAAAAACCCCCAAAAAAACAAGTGAAGTATATGCGCGATTTGTGGGCCTTTCGCTAGTGATGGAAAGTTTTATCATTAGTGGGCAAGGTGCAGGAGTAAAGAAAGTACACTTTATGTCCATACTTTTTTACAAAAATGAATTTGAATTAGGTAGTTTGCTCCTGTGTTGATTCTCCAATCATTCTGTTACTGCTAGATCAAATCATATACTTCTTATGACCTTTATCTGTGACCTCATTACTAAATGAAGTCACCTTGAATGTAATTAAGATGGTGCTAACGCAAACTTACCAAGAACTAACTTGCCCTTAAGGTGACAAGGGAAGGAGAGCATTCATCAGAAAAGCAGCCAAGAGGCTAATGGTGGCCCTGCAGAAGCTGCAAAGGTCAGGCAGGCAAATCTAACAACATGACAACTATTAGCTGTGCCCTTCATAAACGTGTCCTTTATTGAGAGTGTTAAGTGGTCACATGATGGTTGGGGGAGTTTTGTTCTTGTAGGGTTGAATAGGAGAGTTGATAGGAAGATGAATGAAACTAAATAAAGGATCATTCAACAAGAAAACCTGTTAGAGGCTGGAAAAGAATCAGTGTGGGTCAGATGCTTGATTTCCAGCGGGAGAGTCCATTTTGCGCAGAAAAAAGGGGCAAATATTTTAATCTATAAAGGTATAGTGGAGGATTTTCATGAATTTTTAAAAAGACCCGGCCTCTCAACTATAGAAAAAAATGCACATGCACAACCCTGTACCTGCTCCCGAGGAGGAACACCTATTAAATGTGTGCAAGAGAATGCACAAGCCCATTTCTCCTCATGCATGCTCTTTTTAAATTTGCTGTCTGCATCGCTCATACAAGCTTACTTTCCAAAAGAAGATTTGCAACTTTTCCACTATGTCAGTAAGTGAAAATGGGGACGAGCACATAGGACGGCCTTACACAAACATGTCACCAGAATGATTGACAATTAGGAGGACCACTTACTTTGACGATCCACCCAGAAAAAGAAAGTCCTCCACTGTACCTTCAAGTGTAAAAATTTGAATGAAACCTTTTCCAGATATTTCAGTTTGTAGTTTCAGATGGAAAGTATGGGATGCAGAAGCAAACCAGTCATTTCATTAAAAACGGGATTGTGTTGAGATACGACATAAAATCCCAACAAAATGGACTGAAACAGGGATGCAAATGATCAAGTAATAAGTTCATCTTAATCCATTGACTAATGATTAATAAGTGATCATTTTCTTAAAGAACAGAGATTTAAAAAGATGAAGCAGATGCTATCTGTAATATTGTTCTCTTTTTTTAATGGGAAATCCTGTTGTCTATTTGAGGGTGAAACTTTGTGCTGTTTGCTGTTCTTCTAAACTGGTGGTTCCGGTAACTCTCGAACTAATGTTAAATGTTTGGCTCTATGAAGTGCGTTAACTTACAAAAGCCCTCACAATCAACCGTTTTTATTGATATGATGTATTTTTCTATCACGTTGCATGTCATTTTTGGTTGCTAAGAATGAATTACATTTTGCATCTTAGTCGGTAATGAACAGTTGAAAAATAGTCCTGCACCAGACTTCATTTGGAATTTTGATCTGAAATCTCCACCAGGATTTTTTTTCTTTCATCTATAAAGATCTGGGCCCACTAAAGGGGGAAACGCAGCTCCCTCGTTTGGATTGTGACCACATTACAACACTTAAAGAAGGTCCATCTACAGGCATTATCAATGAATTGGATTGAGGAAAATTTATTCTGATAAACTATTAATTGACAAGGAATAATAAGTGTATTATTTCCACATTGGTGTTTATGACTGATGCCACAAAATGTAGAAATGTTTTTAAGATTTGAACATATGTGCAACTAGATCATCTTAAGAAATTTATCTGAAATCAAGTCGAACATTTGTTTATCCTTAAGTTAATTACTCAATTAAAAAGCTGTGAATAACTCTCATCCTCATGTATTCTTAACCATCCTTTCTTTTATCTGCCTCTCTATGTAGGGGGAAGAAAAATAGCACCTTCTTTACTACCAACCAGAATGGATCTTGCGGTGAGTTTCTCTCAAAGTTAAATTTAAATCTACACAATCTGGATTCTGACAGTTCACCAATTCTTTTTTTATTTTTCATGCATGTAATTTGAACTCTTTAGACAGCAAAAGTTAATGTGAGAAAAGGCAATCAACCCTTATGGATTTGGTCTGAAAGCTGCATGTATATTTTTAATGCACATTTGTTCATGTCCTGCCTGAATGGTTTAGGTGATAGAGGAATGTTAGAGCTGAGGAGAACCACAGATTTGGGTAAAACCATCAAGACTGTTGCCACAAAGATCTTCTCTTTTGGTCTGGGTGGACGCTTCCTCTTCGCTTCAGTAATGACTGGAAAGGTTAGTATGAAATTGACTTTTTTTTAAGGCTGTTAGGTAATATACCAGTGTTGCATATGAGGAAGAACAGAGCTTGTCATATGAACCTCAAAGAGAATTTTAAAAGACGAAGTATTGACAAAGTAAATATTTCATATTGCATTTGTTAATTAGAACCATCTTTCATGCTATCCTCAAGGAGAATATATTTGGATTCAATGTGTTTATCCCTTTGAAAATTATAGAAATAACATGATCAGAATGGTCAACAGTATTTGGACAAGTAATTTAAAACCAAACTCAATTTGGAAATAACAAGCGCTATGAGTCATTACACCTTCAACCAACCACCTTCATGGCTGTGGATAAATAACAGCCTGTTTTTTTTTGACAAAAACTGCATTTTTGATGTTTTTTATAAAACAAAAGACTGGTAGCATGTTGTTCCAAAGAAAAAGAAAGAATGCTCAATCCAGGAAATATGCTTGTTAAAGGAAACGCAGGTAGAGAGGTTAACATTCAGACAAAAGGTTGAAATCTTGAACTCTTTTGCAAACATCATACAGAAATACGGCCTCCTCTGAGGTCCCTCTGAAATAACTAATAACTAAATAATAAAGTGTGCCATTTGTTTCTAAATGATAACCCTGAAAAAGCTCACTGTAGCAGTTCTGTTTGGCTGATCTTCAAAGTGAAAATAAATTAAAATATCTTGCTCCAAATCTTGTTGGAAAAAGTTGACTAGAGGTCAGACCTTGTATGTTTAGCTACTGGCTTGTCAAATAAAGCATACTATACAACACTCTTAAGCATTAGAGCAAATTAGCTCCTATAAAGGGCTGAATATCTTCACCAGTTAATCATTGTTTTATTGTAATTAAACTCCCAGAAAAAAGAAAAAAAAAGAAAACAAGAGACATATTATGTGCAATAAGGTGAGACTTGTAAAGTGAGTGCATGCCTTCATGACAGAGCATTTTTCAGGAATTTGTTAGCTCTCTTGTATTGTGAAATAGAAGGGCTGTTGACTATTGATGCCTAACTGCCACTGCTGGTCAAACCTGGAGCATTCGTTGCAATATATATCTAAATGTTTATAGTATTAATGTTAGAATACTTTTTCTGTTACAACTTAGTCTGTTGAAACTCATTAGACTTGGAACTCAGTTCAGGGTGACTAAAATATAAAGTCAAAAGGTCATGGATAATTTTTTTTTAGATCTTTTATTTACAGTCAGTGAAATATGAACCTATGGTTGTAATGGAGTTATAGCTGTTTGCAGTATAAAAACCTAGTTTTTCCCTTATTGGTTTAAAACAACTACTCTTATATCTCATGTTCTTGTTTTCCAATGTCTCTGGCCTTTTCATATTGGAAAAAAGGCCTATCTTACTTATACTTTTATGTAATTGGAAAACATTTTGTTCTCTCTTTTTTTCAGAAAACAGGCAGTTGACAACTAACAAAATAATTAGCTTAAATAACTTTCCACTCTAACCGTGCATTCACACCCAACGTGTTTCAGTGTCAAATGTGTCTGGTTTACTTATAGAGTCTATGTAAAGGAAATTCCTATGGTTCATTTTTAGCAATGAAGTTGGGAAATCAGAATTTTTGCAACTCAATAAAGCAACCAATCGGAGAAGCTGATTGATCACAGCTTAGATGAAGAGACAGGCTCTGCATCTAAGAGGTGATCTCTCCTCCCACAACGCTGTCAGTATAAGTTTATTAAAAGATGGATACATATGTAAGAGTAAACTCCACTGGGACCTGCCAGTTAGGAATTTGATTTATTTTCAGTTTTTACAATAAACCTATATAATCGCTATATATTCACTTTCCACCACTACGGACAACAGCAGGAAATCCCCGACACCCTGGCAGGTTATGGAAGCTCTCACTGGGGATTTCCAACCATATCACCCACCTGTATGCGGTGGTCTGCTGCTTGAAACAACAACAAAATATTTAAAAGTAGGATCATATTAACTGACTGTGAAGATCACATTTTGAGGTGTACTTTTTTTTGCTTGAAAACCGGTTTAAGCTACTTATGTCTGCCATTTTATACAAGAGACCAGCATAGGAAAAAAAATGGGATAGCTATTTCAGATGGATTTAGTAGAGAACCAATTAAGGGTTGGAAAAATGGGAGAAATATGATGGAGGTTTTTCATTTATTTTTTTTTTCGGAAATGTAGCACAAATAAATACTCGCAACTGTGGGCTGACTGAACTTTTAAATATCTTTATGTGAATCGAGTTTGGTAGGTATTGTATGCAAATATTTATTTTGACATCCCTATAAAACAAGGATGTCAAATAGTGGATGCCACTTTGTTATATATTTCAAACAACCTCTCACTGCTGCTGCTTTGGCTGAGTTCTCCTCTGCCTTGTGGCTTTTTTTCCTCACACGCTTTATGTTGGTCATGAAAAAGAAGCAAACAAACTGCTAGCTGCAAAACTGAAGACAGCCGAATAGGAGAAGCTCTTCAAATGTTTGGTTCCATTTAATTTGCTCTAATCTGATCTGCATTCTTCCCATTTCTGCTTCTCTGTTCGAACAGGGAACTCTTAGAATGATTCACGTGTCTGTTGACCAGGGTGAGAGCTGGAACATGGCTCAGCTGCCTCCTGTTGGTCATGAGCAGTTCTACTCCATACTGGCAGCAAACGACGATATGGTTTTCATGCACGTTGATGAGCCTGGAGGTCAGAGCACACAGTAACTCAGATGTTCACCTATCATTATAATGGCACATTGTCCTGTGGAAGTGATGCAACTGATGGCATGTTCATATCAGCTTTAACTTGCATCAGTAAATTATGTAGCTATTACTCGTTTTTTTGACACTTTTAGGACTTTAAAACTTTTATTCCTTATTGGGAACATTTTTGAATCCCGAAACTACACCTTGATTGATCCCAGTGATACTAAGGCTACGTTCACACTGCAGGCCTTAACGCTCAATTCCGATTTTTTTATTTGTGAAATCCGATTCTTTTGCGTGGTTGTTCACATTTCCAAATATATGCGACTTGTATGTGATCTGCATTCAGAAGAGGATGCAATGACATCACGAGAGAGCGTGCTCTGTGTTTACAGAAGCATGGATGGTAGTGCTGGAGCGCACGTAGCCGTCTTTCATTTCTTTCCCAACCTCAGCCAGTGCATTCACAATACAATCTTTTCAAGAGGGTTGAAAATGAGGACTGCTCTCCGCATTATCATCTGCCATTTTTGTTGTTTTTCTTCCTGCTTCTGCACAGCAAGAAGTGACCTTTGTTGAGTATTAATGACTTTCAGGTCAGATGAATGTGAGCTGGCCATTCAGACACAGGTGTCATTTGAAAAGATAGTATCGGATTCAGGACCACATAGCAAATGGCCTGGGTTGCATTGGAAAAAAATCAGATATGTGTTGTTCAGACTCTAATGAAAACATCAGCTACAGGTCGCATATGGGCAAAAAAATCAGATTTGGGTCCCTCTAGTCTGCTGTGTGAACTGCTTTATGAGTTGATGTCTTTTAAACATTCCTGCATATCAGTTTGTAGCGCCTAAATACCCATTTCAGATGTTAATAAAGACCAGTGTGATCTTTTTTTTTTTTCAGATACTGGTTTTGGTACAATTTATGTTTCGGATGATCGAGGAACAGTTTACTCCAAGTCGCTGGAGCGTCACCTTTATACAGCTACAGGAGGTGACACTGACTTCACCAACGTCACTTCACTGCGAGGAGTCTTTATCACCAGCATCTTGGCAGAAGGTACCTTTTATCCCATACGATGTGCAGCATACCTCAAACATCTTAAATTAGTTCACGCATTATCTCTAGACAATTTAATTTCAGGACTTTTCCTATGCTTTTATGTAATATTACAACACAAAATAGAGTATAGTTGTGAAGTGCTTTTGCTAGTAAAAAAAACAAACCCGAGGCGTGTGCTTGTAAACTTAGTGAATTTGGAAAACCAACTATTTCTCCAATTGAGCTACAAGCCGTTTGGACTATTTCTCAACCACTACATCAGGAAATAACAGTATTTCCTCACAACTCTTCCTCACTTTGTTGATTGGGTTACTAGTTCTCTGCATACTGCTCTACATAAAGTAGCCCATTTGAAATAGAAAAATATCTCCTTAATTTATTGCAGAGCTGCAGACTTCTAAACTGAAGGCTAGGAAACGAGAGAAAATGGCGCTCTACATGCCTACAGGAATCCTACCTAGTCTGGAAAAACAGTTTACTGCTTTAGTTGATGACCCTTTGTAAAGCAATAGCAGCATATTTTCCTCTTTAACAGAGGAGAATAAGAAAAATCCTAGATATCTTTTTAATAAAGTTGCCAAACTCACCCAGAGCCATAGCTCTGTTGAACCATCCATTGATTATATTAAACATAAAATCATTAGCACACCTTTAAATATAACTGGTTTATCTCTGGAAGGTGAGGCAGAATCTGAGGTAACCATAGAATCTTTTCTTTATTTGGACTGTTTAAGAAACCGTCTCTTGACCCAGATGACTTGGTAAATTATATACCTATATCCAATCTTCCTTTCTTATTCAAAACAAAAAAAAGTTGCTAAACAACTGTGTGACCACTTACACCCAGAGATGGCAAAAGTACTCACTTTCCGTACTTAAGTAAAAGTACAGATACTTGTGTTAAAAAATACTCTGGTAAAAGTGGAAGTACTGATTAAACTTCTTTACTCAAGTAAAAGTAACAAAGTACAGGCTTGTAAATTTACTTAAAGTATAAAAGTAAAAGTAGAAACCTCTTTTTTTCATGCCATTGCCTACATTTTAAATGGATGTCTGCCAATAGGACTAGATCTCCGTTGTGTTCATTTTCAATCATCTCGTCGTCCATGCTACTATGCTAACGCCACCCTCCACCGAGCTGCAATGATTTGCCGCGAATGAATACCGCCGAATCTGTCGATTCATCTTGTAGTGGTGCGTCAAATGCAAAGTAGATTCCCATCCAATTAGATTGAATTTGGTATTGATGACGTGAAAAATAATAACGGTAACTCCATTGAAATGATTCAAAACTAAAGTAACGAGCCAATTTTTTTAAATTAGAGTAGAAAGTACAGATATTTGTGTAAAAATGTAAGGAGTAGAAGTAAAAAGTCGCCATAAAAATAAGTAGTAAAGTAAAAATATCAGAAAAATCTACTTGAGTACAGTAACGATGTATTTGTACTTCGTTACTTCCCATCGTTTCAGTTTGACTTTAGATTTCATCATAGCACCGAAATGGCTCTGGTGGAAATTGCTAATGATATTCCCATGGCCTCAGATAATGGACTTGTATCTGTACTTGTCGTGTTAGATCTCAGAGCTGCATTTGAGCAAGTTGATCATAATGTTCTTTTAGATAGACTTGAATATTATAACAGCACAAGACTAGTTTAAATCATATCTACCTTACCTTTTGTTTTCACCTCACCAGCATTCCCGTGGGTTTCTTCACTGCTTCTCTATTGCTCTCCTTGCCAGGGGCGGGGGGGCATTTCTTTCACTGCATTTGGGCATTTTTCGTTTTGGGCTTTAACAAAATAATTGGTACTGGCCTTAAATACTTTAGCCAAATTGTGTTCCAGCCCTCAGATTCTCCTTAGTAAAACAGTCACAGATATTTCACAGATATTTCTTCCTCGTTACGCACCCATAAAAAGTGTTTGCAGTAAATATTTAATTAGACATTCAGTGTTAGATGTGTTTTTCAGGCTGAAGCTAAAAAAAAAAAAGAAAAAAAAAACCTCATCACTACTTTTGCGCTTTGTTGATCAGTCTGTTAATGTGTTAAATTAGCTAAAACAAGCCAAGTCCCTTTTTACCCAGCGTTTCTAGTTTGTTCCTTGGCTTCCTATAAATACGTTCTCCTTGTGTTTGTGTTTCCAGATAACTCTGTGCAGTCTGTAGTGTCCTTTGATCAGGGAGGAGAGTGGCTTCCCCTGCGGAAACCTGTCAACAGCAAGTGTGATGCTACGTCTAAGGACCCAGACAAGGTACACTTTCTCAAAGTATTGCTGTAATTATGTAAAAAAACAAAACAAAAAACATAGTTTTATTGTTATTTTATTTTTTATTTTTTTTTGCATATCTCCTCATCAATGTATCATCGTGATATTTGCAGAAAACAAATAATGAAATGAGTTTGTGTTGCTTTTGTAATCTACAGTGCAGCCTCCACATCCATGCAGCTTACAGCACTGCTATGAAGCTGAGCGTCCCCATGCTGCCTCTGACAGAACCAAACGCTGTGGGTCTAATCATAGCTCATGGTAAAAATCATGCTGAAATTACATTGTAGAAATGTTTTTTTTTTTATCTTTTTAAACAATTGCTTTTCAACCTCTGAGCATTTTCCTGCAGGCAGTGTCGGGGATGCCATCTCTGTGTTGAAGTCTGATGTGTATGTGTCTGATGATGGTGGCTACACCTGGATAAAGGCTCTTGAGGGGCCCCATCACTATGCTATGCTGGACTCAGGAGGGCTGCTGGTAGCTGTGGAGGACAACGGCGAACCCATCAACAAGATTAAGTGAGTAACTCAGTTAGAATAAATGTAAAACCTTAGCTGATAATTTGCTTCTCTAGCTTTTTGAGATTGCTATGAAAGTATAAATTGGGCAATCTCTGTCTGCAGGATTTAAACTATCCTTGTCCTAAAC
Source organism: Cyprinodon tularosa (assembly GCF_016077235.1). NCBI lineage: Eukaryota > Metazoa > Chordata > Actinopteri > Cyprinodontiformes > Cyprinodontidae > Cyprinodon > Cyprinodon tularosa. Next base: position 1,262,315 of record NW_024038678.1, read on the forward strand.
AGACTTATAATTATGCAATTTTCTGAAAATGCAAATGTGAAACCAATGCATCTACGCATTTGATCTGAAACCTGTGCAATTTATTCAGATTTCTTTTTTATTTACTACTCTTTATCCTACCTTACAGATTTTCCACTGATGAAGGACAGTGCTGGAATGTTTATAACTTCACAGAGGAGCCAATCTCATTCACGGGGCTGGCATCAGAGCCGGGAGCTCGTTCCATGAATGTCAGCATCTGGGGCTACAGGGAGAACTTCATCAGCCAGTACTGGGTCTCCTTCACTATCGACTTCAGGGAACTCCTCACTAGAAGCTGTAAGTTATTCATTTTAAAACAAAATTCCTAATGAGACTTCATTATGTTTTCAATGATTTTCTTAAACTTTACTGATGTTTCTAGGTGACGATAACGATTATGTGGAATGGTTGGCCCACTCTGATGACATCAGTGACCCCAACGATGGCTGCATGCTGGGTTATAAAGAGAAATTCCTGCGGCTCAGAAAGGACTCTGTTTGCTTGAATGGACGAGATTATATTTTGAACACACAGCCGACTCCATGTCCATGCACCCTGGATGACTTCTTGTGGTGAGATACAGAGCAGATGTTTATTTATTTTTTTTCTAAACCCAGAATATCCCTTGCTTATCAATTTAGAGATGTTCTTAGGCTACGTTCACACTGCAGGCCTTAATGCTCAATTCCGATTTTTTTGTGAAATCGGATTTTTTTGCGTGTCCGTTCACACTTCCAAGTATATGCGACTTGTATGATTGATCTACTGTGTGAACTGAAAGCGTTCAACCGAAGTGTCCCGCCTGCGCATTCGAGGACGCGATGACGTCGCATGTAGCAAGCGTCCTCAGTGTTTGCGGAAGTAAACATGACTCGTAATACCGCAGCGTATATTGCGTTCTTTAAGTTCTTCTCCAACAGGAGCAGGCACATTACGAACGAAATCTTTTTAAGAAGATCAAAAAGAAAGAGAGCCATGTTCCGGTAAGACCTTTCGAGTTTGATCTGAATCGAGCTATCTTTCCAAATATGAATTAAGTCAGCAACCTCACTTTCTCTCCATTGACTGCTCTCTGTGTTATCTTCCGCCATGGTTGTTAGTTTTTCCCACCTCCGCTTAGTAGGACGCAGATTAGTAACGTTTAGTAACATTTGTCAAGTATCAATGACGTGTAGGTCGGATGAATGCGACCTGGCCGTACAGACACAGGTCGCATTTGAAAAGATCAGATACGTATCGGATTCAGGACCACATATCCAAGTGGCCTGGGTCGCATTTGAAAAAATCCGATCTGTGTCGTTCAGACTGTCATAAAAAGATCTGATACAGGTCACATATTGGCAAAAAAATCGGAATTGGGTCACTTCAGGCTGCAGTGTGAACGTAGCCTTAGTGATCCTGGGATTTTTCACAGATTTTTACATTACAATCACCAACTTAAACATATTTAAAAGGGTTATAATGCATAAAATAGTTTATCACTGTGAAGAGAAAAAAACTATGCATAATTATCAAAACCCTTTACAAATAAAAACCTGAAAAGGCTGCTGTGCATTTGCATCCAGCCTTCACTCTAGAATAAATCTGCTTTAACCAACAGATTTAGAATTTTAACTTATCAGTAAAATACTCAACCTGTGTCTTAATGAAGATCAATATTAACAGCTGTTTTATTAAGGCCTCATACGTTTTTAAGAGACTAATTAAAGAACAACAACCATCATGAAGATCAAGAATGTCTGCAGACACATCAGAGATGACGCTGTTGAAAAGTTTTAAGCAGAGTTAGGTTGGAAACCGAGGGGACTGTAGCTGAACTTCAAACCTACCAAGATGTGACCAACTCAAAGGCCAGGATACAATTAATCAGAAAAGCATTCAAGAACTGTTCTGGGTGCTAATGCTATTTCGAGGAGCTTTAGCAGCAGTACAGTCATCATGAAAATCAGATTTATTGTCCCCACACCAAACGGATATTAGAACCTGAGCTTACCGTAAATGTCCGACAAACCCATTTATATAGGGACAGATGAAACCAAACATTATCCGCCACATATCTGACTCAATAAACCAACTATTTTCATTCATTTCAGACGGAACTATTCACATACTTGTGTTCGATTAAATTGCACTTGCAGTATTCACTACTGTTCGGTGCCAAGTACCTTTTTCCTCTCAGCACGGAGCAGCTGGCTTGTTTTGACTCGCAATGAGTCATGGGATACCCAAGGCTATGTAGGATACACTGGACCTGTCCTTGAAAACGGGCAAAAAGAAAGCTGCATTTGTCGGCCGTATAACGAGGATTCTTCCAATTTGAACAGGCCTCGGCGCCGCTATAATAATAATTATTATTATTATTTAATTATTAATTATTAAACAGCGCCTTTCTGGACACTCGAGGTCACTTTACAGAAAATACAAAAAATAAATAAAAAGAAAAATGAAAATACAAATACAGGAACATAAAAACAATTATGGATAGGGAAAAGAGCAGTGTATTAACAGATAAGCGAGCTGGAACAGATGGGTTTTGAGTCTGGCTTTGAACAAGACGAGAGAGTCAATACTGCGGAGGTCAGGAGGAAGTGAGTTCCAGAGCTGGGGAGCAGAGCGGCTGAAGGCTCACCCCATGGTGACAAGTCGAGCTGGGGGTACAGTGAGGTGGATGGAGGAGGAGGATCTAAGGGAGCGGGAGGAGGTGGTAATGTGAAGAAGGTCTGACAGATATGGAGGAGCAAGGTTATGGATGGCTTTGAAAGTAAAGGGAAGAATTTTAAATTGAATTCTTAATTGAACTGGGAGCCAATGGAGTTGGTGAAGGACAGGGGAAGTATAATGGCGTAATCAGCCGACGACTCTGGCCTTCGGAGGACGTATCCGCCGAATTTGAACTCTGTATCACCCTTAGAGCATCATCTCCATGGTTATCCTTGATGAGGCTTTTGGAAAGCTCTTTTCAAACAAAGAGAGGGAAGCTGGTTTAAGTTCAATATAAATGTTTTTCAGATTTCTTTTTTTGAAAAAACTTAAAAAAAAAAAGACAAACTGAGTGACTGTTTTATTTTTTCACTTCAAAACCTGGTGTGGAAAAGGTAAAAACTCTATGAATACTGAGAGTGTTTAAAGTCATCCTGGTTTTGTGTGACATTTTGCAGTGACTTTGGATACCAGCGTAAAGAGAACAGCTCTGAGTGTGTGGAGCAGCCTGACCTGCAGGGCAAAGTGTTGGAGTTCTGTCTGCACGGCAAAGAGGAGCAACTGCAGACCAGTGGGTGAGGTTTCAGACTGAGTCAAAACTTGGCTTGAAATAGAGTTTGGTTCGTCACTTTCCATTTATTGAGAATAACACTCTACTCTGTATCCATATTCATTAGCAGTACCTGTTAGCTCTCTAGAACTTGATTCAAATTTTCATCAGGTTAGCGTATAATTCTGAAAATATGTAAGCAGGCATATTGCTTAGGTTTTAGGTACTGTGTGAATTTGGCAGAAATCATGCTGTTTGCTAGGAAGAAAATTGTATATTGTAGTTGAAGTGGCAAACTTAGAAGAAGGAAGTTACTCTCATGTAGAAAGAGGAGAGAGGAAGCTTATCAGGGTGACAATGAAACTTGTGGGTAGGAGGAATGTTGCCTAGAACTAAACTTTAGGCTTAACCTTTAATTTAACTTAGCTGAGAGTACATTTTAAATGGTATAAGGGTTTAAAAGGGTTATAACTATATAATTGGGAAGGCTGTTGCATCACTGAAGACAGGTTTTTCTAAACTTTATCATTATAAATTGTTTTAAAAATGCATATTGTATGGATTCCATTATGTTTTATTTCTAAGACTATTAAATAAGTTATAACGGTTAGACGTCTTATAATGCAACTCAAATATGTTCTTTGTTGTTGCCAATTAAATAATAAAATAAAATAAAAAATATTAGCTATTTCTTTCCTTTTTCTTTTCTTTGATCTTTGACCATTTATAACAAATGTTCTTTTCGGGGATTATAATATAATCTGTTTTGGCCCAAAGGTACAGGAAAATTCCCGGAGATAAATGTGAGGGAGGAGAGATGCCTAAGCGTAAAGAGATTGACCTCAGTAAGAGGTGTGTCAGTGATCTGGTATCTCCGGAGCTACAGGTAAGCAAGCAAAGATTTTCCTGATTTATTGATATGTTGGTAATCTGTTTCTGAGCTTGTAGTTCCCACCTTTTTATCTGCTTCTACTTTCTACAGACAGATGGTCATTCCTCCAAGTCAGTGCCCATTGTGTTAGCAGTCATCGTTGTCCTAGTGCTGAGCATCGCAGCGGGCGTGGTCTTTGTAAGGAAATACGTCTGCGGCGGAAGGTTGGCTAATATCAGTTCGTATTACATTTCCAAACATTCTGAATCGTGTTTTTTTTTTTTGGGTGTCCTGACAATGTCCTGAATGTGTCCCGCAGGTTTGTAGTGCACAGGTATTCTGTGCTGCAGCAGCACGTGGAGGAAAATGCAGCAGATGGGATGGATGAGCCACTAGAAACCAACCATGCTCCTAATGGCAAAATAGAATTCCATGATGACTCTGATGAGGTAGGTTTGAAAAACTGCTTTTCCTAAACCAAACTCACACAAACGTCCAAATAGGCTCAGAGTTTTCAGCCATAAACACTAAATATAAGCTGAGTATAAAGTATCCTCTGTTCTCTGATTGTAAGGAATTATAAATATAAGGCATAACATAGATATAAGTAAGTTGAGTGCATGCAGGTTTTTATAATAAAATGGCAAAAAAGTCCAAGCTTTAGACCTTAAATGAAAGGATTTTATAAGATATATTGTAGACTTATTGGCATCCATAACAAAAAGCCTTTTAAATAGATTGATTTCTGTAGCATAATGAAGAGGAAAAAAATATGCATTTATTTTTATACACGTATTGAGTAAGAAAGAAATATTCACATGCAATAATTTTTTGTATTTTGTTTTTTTTTAATAACTGGTGCCTTAACTTTGTTTTTTCTTTGGGGTTTAATTTTTTTTTTTTTTGACCATCTAGAAACTTTGAGTGAGAAATCAACATGTTCCTTAAATTTTGTAACACGAGGATCTGTTTCTGTTGACCATAATCTTTTAGGATTGAAAAAGGCTTTGTATCCAACCTTGAAAAGTGTAAAGGTGTTAAGGCTACTGAAACTCGCCTATGTAACTTTAGAGGGTCACGTCATTCTCTGAATGAGTCATGTGACTCATGGTGCCACTTTCTGATGGTTTGACCTCACCTTAAACATTAGAGTGAATGCTGAAAGTTGTAAAAATTGGTGAGCAACAAAATGCATATAACATTTACCTAATTAGAATTATTTTTGGTTCTCTGATGTAGGATTTAATCTAGAGGGGGTGATTGTGGCCTGGTTTTAGTAGACAGCTCTAATACTTCTCAATCTGCTGGAGCAAAGTGGTCAGTCTGTTTTCTTTTGTGACAGTGCAGTGCCCTCAGTTGTTTTAAGAGCCTCTTAACCTGGAGTTTACAGATCCAGCTCCCCTAGTGGCTAAAAGTTATCCAGCACTGGTTTTTGCACTGGATTTTAGCTGCACCCTATAAGATATTCTGTCCACAAATGCAAACACATTGTTTTTTCCTTCATATCAAAGTTTTATAACTGTAGGATAAACAGACACTTCTATAGTAAAGTGATCTCAGTTGCATCTCTGGAGCTACTGATTATCCTGGCCGGGTTTCAAAGACCAGCTCTCTGTTCAGGCTGGGGAAGGACTTGACTTGTTATATTATGAGTAAACATGTAACTTGAAACCAGCATCGCCTCAACTAGATTCAACCTTAAAGCAATGAAATACGACACTAACCTGCATATCTGACACCTAAGGTAGTTGTAATTACAGTATGATGGAATTTTAAAGTTTAGACCAATTGAGGTCACTTGGATAATGGGGTTAGTTTTGTAAAGAGATGTATTCATTTACCCATGGTGGTTTTGTCTTCAGTGGTATGCTGTCTTCTGTTTGTGCAGGATCTGCTTGAATAGCAGGGACCACCTGTTAAACAAGCGGGTAACTGGTTGGCCTGCAGCCAGCCGTTGTTCCCATCACTCTCCTCTCCAGTTATTTCCTCCTCTCACCCTCTGATGTAAACTTCAGCCTCAGCGACAGAAACTCTGCTGTCATCGGCGAAGTCAAATGAATGTAAGGAGGCTTCCTGAGACTTAAAGCCACTGTTGGAGAGAACCATGAAGGAGGTCTTGACATGTTTAAGGTATCTGTTCTGTTGAGTACGTTTTAATTTTTAAGTTATTTATTTCATGAGGAAACAGCTGAACATGCTGACAGAGATTGATAAATTAATCAACTGTATGAAGGCATCTCTGCTTTACGGGTTCTATCTTTTTCCATCTTTTGGCAGAGCTCCTGAAAAGGTCTTTTTTTTAACCTCCTAAGGATTTGTGTTTGTTTTCTTCATGCACTTGTCAATAAGTACTTTTTCTTTATTAGTCTTTAATCAAATATCGTTTTGGTGAGAGCTGAAAAGCCACAGCTGGCATCCGGTTAATATTAGGTCCTACAGACAGACTAAGTCTTAATGGGTTTTTTATGGAAGTATTTATACTTCCACGTTCCTGATAACTTAATTTTTTGCTTATTAATAAACTCTTTTACTTCTTTCTATCTCGTTGGAGGTACAATTCTGCAGCTCTTTGCATTGTGTAAAAGTAAGAAGGGATGCACCAATCAGGTTTTTTCTACCCTTGGGTTCTGATCTTCCGATTTTGACTGACCATTTTCCCATAGTAATTAATTAATTAATTCAATAAAATGTAATTAATTATGTTAATTTTAAACTGCTGGTGGTTTTTAGTTCAAAAGAAATGAAGAAATTACAAGATTATCCACTAATAAATTTTTCTTCTGGGTTAAAACTTTAGACTAATGAATTAATTCACCTTCCTTTATGGGAATTCTATTTTTTGATATATGTTAAAGTGAAATAATAATATAATACTGATAACAATTCAGTTTTTTACTATTTGAATCACAAAGCAGAACCAGTCGTTGGAAAATTGTCCCGATTTAAATTTCCGATCGATTGATTGGTGCATCTCTTGCAATAAGGCATCTCTATGAGGTTTAGAGCAATAACCTGTGAAGATTTTGTAAAAATTTAACATATTGTCTGTGCATGACAGTTATTCTTCTCTGCACATCTCTTAGAGTTGTTAGTTGTCTTGTTAATCCAAACAATAGAAGCTTAGAAAGATGTGTTTAAAACTCTGAATGCAGTTTTAACCACTAAAAGCACAAAAGTCCCCTTAGAAGTTCAGCATTTGTCGCTGAATATTTTTCCAAAATAAAACCTATTTTAACAGTAGTGATCACCTTAACCTTGTGTGCTCCACGTTTGTGAAAATCTGAGCAGTTTTATACTACAATTTACAAAATATGTGACATATCTTTTGCAATAACTAGGAAACCAAAAGTATAGGAAAATTGGTGAAGGATAAATAAAGCAAAAAAAGGTTCTAAATTATATAAATGTTGTAAAAAAATAAAAATAAAACCGTGTTGGAAGTTGAATAAGCTGCAGCATGTTTGTTTCTGGTTGTGGTTCACTCTGACTTCTGTTTTTTTTCTGTAACCATGGTAACCATGTCATATATTTTTCTTAAAAACATTTTTTTGTTGCAGTTTTTTAAATTTTATAGGTTTACTTTATTTATCCAGCTGGTGCAGATTGCAGTAAATTACTGTAGGTGTCGTTAAACAAGTGCCTGGTGTGAGAATTTGACCGATTTCCATCATATTGTTAGTTTGAACAGTAATGGCAGCAACAATCACAAACTGGACATATTCCAATTGCAAGTCAAATTAGAGGAGTGTTTGAATTAGTTTCCTTAACAAATATCTGAAAAAAATATGTAAAAGAAATGTAATAAATTCAGTTCAGGCTCAGACGGTTTGGCACATTTAGCACAAAATAAGGTGGTCTTATGTAAAGGTTCTTATGTAGCTGCATTGCATTGGAAGACAGTCTTTTAAATGGAGCTTTAAGAATTTTGTTGAAAACATGTTTTCCTTACATTTTTAAACTGCTGTACTGATTTCAAAAGAGTCATTGTGTTGTGTAAATATTCAGGTTTAAACATTTGTAACTACTGTTTCCCTTTTCTGTATATTTCTTTGGGTTTGGAAATAAAGTAATGTTCCTCTTTTTTTGTGTTCACCTGTTATTTCATATGAACACCAATTTTATTTTTGTGTGTGTTTATTAAGGGTTTAGAATCTTAAGATACTTGATTTAAAGTGTTGTATTTCTAAGGTCCTAAATGTGCCTTTTGATCCAAAGATTGAGACTCTAGCTGCGAGTCTCCTTTTTCCTTGATGGGCCCTTGGCTGGTCTTGGCTAGTCCCCTACAATTACTTTATGAACATCTAAAATATTATTTGTCATGATTCTGTAAGATCTAAAGGTCCTGGTCAGACACTGTAATTTAGTGAAAGGGTGGAGTCAGAGTAAAAAAATATGCACATCCATGAGAAGGCCAGTGGCTGGAAGTTGGAGGGGAATATGCTGCCTTTGGGTTTTGACTGGGAAGGGTCATTTTGAATAACTGCTGCTGTAAATGCTTGTGAGAGTGTGCACAAGCCCATTTCTCCTCGTGCATGCTCTGTTTACTAGTTGCTGTTTGCATCACTCATGCAAGTTTACTTGCTGAAAGAAGATTTGCCATTTTTCTATTATAACAGACTCACGAACGGTAAGTTAAAGCTGAAGTCTGTAAGTTTTTAAAAATCACTTTTTTGTCATATTGGCTAAAACTGTCCCTATGCCCAGCAGCAGTACATGTGATATGTAACCTGTGAAAAAAAACTGCTTCAATTGGTACCGCCTACTGCCTGTATTTCAATCTGGAAAGAATAATTCGGGACAAGTCAAAACAACCAATCACAGCCAGAGGAGCGTCTGATGGAGTGTCAATCACAGCTCACACACGCTGAATCCCCCCCCCCCCCCCCCCCCCCCTTCTGGTCGCATGCGGTAGCCGCGCAGATGCTGTGAGAGGGGTGGAGCTTGGAGGTGGGGCATAAGTGAAGCAGAGAGGGTGGGGGAGTGGCGTGGAACCTGTTTTTCTTCAAATTTTCAGTCGAAGTCTGCTCTCTTCTCAATGTTACAGACTGCAGCTTTAAAACGTAATGTAAACATATCACCAGAATGATTTACAATTAGGAGGACCATTTATATAGATGATCCACCCAGAAAATAAAAGGAACATCCTATACCTTTAACAATCTTTATTCTGATACCCTTAATTTGAAAGTTTACCATATGGTGTATATAAAGGACAAAAAAAAAAATGCAGCTTCTCTTTTGAGATGAAATTTTAACTCTTTTATCACATATTAAACACTGAGCAGGGGAGGGGAGGTGGTTGTGCAGAGACCCATTTATCGAGGATTTTGTCCTTAATATAGTAGTCACTGATTCTGTAAGAATCTTTATTTCAGCATGGACGGGACAGAGAAGCAGATCAGAGTTGATGAATGGCGCCAAATACAGGAAAATCCTGGGTGCCCAAAGTTGGCAGAGGCATACAGGTCCTTCTCAAAATATTAGCATATTCTGATAAAGCTCATTATTTTCCATAATGTAATGATAAAACATGAACATTAATATATTTTAGATTCATTGCACACTAACTGAAATATTTCAGGTCTTTTATTGTCTTGATACGGATGATTTAGGCATACAGCTCATGAAAACTCAAAATTCCTATCTCACAAAATCGGTATATTTCATCCGATTAATAAAAGAAAAGTGTTCTTAATACAAAAAAGTCAACCTTCAAATAATAATGTACAGTTATGCACTAAATACTTGGTCAGGAATCCTTTTGCGGAAATCACTGCTTCATCTTTATCTACATAAAGCTTTTCAGCAAATGGAAGCATTTAGTGCTCCAAAATCTCCTGATAGCTAGCTGCATTGACCCTGCCCTTGATAAAACACAGTGGACCAAAACCAGCAGCTGACATGGCACCCCAGACCATCACTGACTGTGGGTGCTTGGCACTGGACTTCTGGCATTTTGGCATTTCTTTCTGCGCAGTCTTCATCCAGACTCTGACACCTTGATTTCCACCTTGACATGCAAAATTTGCTTTCATCTGAAAAAAGTACTTTGGACCACTGAGGAACAGTCCAGTGTTGCTTCTATGTAGCCCAGGTCAGGCGCCTCTGCTGATGTTTCTGGTTCAAAAGTGGCTTGACCTGGGAAATGTGGCACCTGTAGCCCATTTCCTGCATACGCCTGTGCATGGTGGCTCTGGATGTTTCTACCAGAGTCAGCCCACTGCTTCCGCAGGTCCCCCAAGGTCTGGAATCGGCCCTTCTCCACAATCTTCCTCAGGGTCCGGTCACCTCTTCTCGTTGTGCAGCATTTTCTGCCACACTTTTTCCTTCCCACTGAGGTGCCTTGATACAGCACTCTAGGAACAGCCTATTTGTTCAGAAATAGCTTTCTGTGTCATTCCCTCTTTCTTGAGGGTGTTAATGATGGCCTTCTGCACAGCAGTCAGGTCGGTGGTCTTACCCATGATTGGGGTTTTGAGTGATGAACCAGGCTGGGAGTTTTAAAGGCCTCAGGAATCTTTTGCAGGTGTTTAAAGTTAATTTGTTGATTCAGATGATTAGGTGTATAGCTCGTTTAGAGACGTTTTTTCATGATATGCTAATTTTGTGAGATAGGAATTTGGAGTTTTCATGAGCTGTATGCCAAAATCATCCGTATTAAGACAATAAAAGAACTGAAATATTTCAGTCAGTGTGCAATGAATCTAAAATATATGATTATTTGAGTTTTATCATTACATTATGGAAAATAATGAACTTTATCACAATATGCTAATATATTTTGAGGACCTGTACTGGTTAGACTGGAACTAGAATAATGCATGCAGGCTGAATGCCAATGTATGTTCTTAGACTTTATTTGAAAGAACAATTTTTGAAAACTTTTCCTCAGCTTCACAATTACTCTAGTTTGTGGTTTTCAAATCAAGGCATGTCATTGTTCGACAAAATATGGAGATTTTCTAAGGGGTAAAAATGCATTTGCAAGGCACTGTAATTTTTTTATTTTTGCAATGATGTGTCGATAGCGGTATAGACTAAAGATTAGTTTTGATAAACTGTATAGGAGTAAAGCTTGGGAATGTATGTTACTGCATAATGAGATTTAAAGCAACTTAATAAATCCAAATTAATTTGAAACATTTTGCAATAATATGCATAAAATACTAAATGACTCTCCAGTGTGTTGGTTAGTTTCCACATCTGCAAACTATTAGAGAAATTTTCGAAAAAAAATTGTTCTAAAGCAAAATATCTGGTTCTGACAGAATTGCATGAGCTGGATACAGAATACAGAAAACATGCATCAGTTTCTTTCCACTGGAGTTGAATCTTTTGAGCTTATCCATTTTATAAAAGCTATTAGAAGTAAATGGTCTAGACTCTAGGCCAATTAGAAAAAAAAGATTTAATTGCATAGATTTTCCTCCATAGATTTTTTTTAAGATGACTTTATTATAGTACAATAATGTACATTACACAATTTCATCTTCAAGTTTTTATGCTCTCAGATTCGATACAAGAAGTTTCCCTCTGCATCAAAGTAATCGTTCCCCATCTGCACCACAGGTGAGGGTTTATCTGTATCCAGGAGCTCCTCAAGTTCTTCCTCTGTCAGCACCTGCCCATCCCAGCTGTCCTCATGCTCTTCAGCCTCCTCAGGCTTTGCCCTAATGCCACCATCATCTATCGTTGACCCCGTCACTGTGGAGTCTTTCCAAATTCCAGTTGGTAGTTTAGGAGGCTCAACGGTGACTGCGGATTTTAAAGCTTTACTTTGCAACATCTGTGTCTGAGCAGTGACAGATATCAGAGCATCCTCTGTCCTCCCGGATGTTAGCATGGCAGGTGTTTGATTCGCAGCCAACTTCAACAGCTTCTCTTTTGTCCGACTGCCTGAAGGCAACACCTGCTGGCCTAGTTTAGCCATGGCTTTAGCATCCTGTTTGGCCTTTCTGTCCTTAGAGGGGGTAAACTTGCTCTTCAAGACCCTCAGGATGACATGTGAGGGAACAGAGAAGCCCTCAGCAAGGCGCTCTACCGTCCACTCCTCCGGCTGTTCTTGCTTCAGATATCTGAAATGAGTGGGGAAAGTATCAGCAAACCTACAAACTTTTCTTCCAATAAAATAATTTTTTTCTTTGAGCTGCAAAATGTTTGACCTTTCGAGAAATATATATATGAACAAATATACACTATATTGCCAAAAGTATTTGCTCACCCATCCAAATTATTGGAATCAGGTGTTCCAATCACTTCCATGGCCACAGGTGTATAAATTCAAGCACCTAGGCATGCAGACTGTTTTTACAAACATTTGTGAAAGAATGGGTCGCTCTCAGGAGCTCAGTGAATTCCAGCGTGGAACTGTGATAGGATGCCACCTGTGCAACAAATCCAGTCGTGAAATTTCCTCGCTCCTAAATATTCCACAGTCAACTGTCAGCTGTATTATAAGAAAATGGAAGTGTTTGGGAACGACAGCAACTCAGCCACGAAGTGGTAGGCCACGTAAACTGACGGAGCGGGGTCAGCGGATGCTGACGCGCATAGTGCGAAGAGGTCGCCAACTTTCTGCAGAGTCAATCACTACAGACCTCCAAACTTCATGTGGCCTTCAGATTAGCTCAAGAACAGTGCGCAGAGAGCTTCATGGAATGGGTTTCCATGGTCGAGCAGCTGCATCCAAGCCATACATCACCAAGTGCAATGCAAAGCGTCGGATGCGGTGGTGTAAAGCACGCCGCCACTGGACTCTAGAGCAGTGGAGACGCGTTCTCTGGAGTGACGAATCGCGCTTCTCCATCTGGCAATCTGATGGACGGGTCTGGGTTTGGCGGTTGCCAGGAGAACGGTACTTGTCTGACTGCATTGTGCCAAGTGTAAAGTTTGGTGGAGGGGGGATTATGGTGTGGGGTTGTTTTTCAGGAGCTGGGCTTGGCCCCTTAGTTCCAGTGAAAGGAACTCTGAATGCTTCAGCATACCAAGACATTTTGGACAATTCCATGCTCCCAACTTTGTGGGAACAGTTTGGAGCTGGCCCCTTCCTCTTCCAACATGACTGTGCACCAGTGCACAAAGCAAGGTCCATAAAGACATGGATGACAGAGTCTGGTGTGGATGAACTTGACTGGCCTGCACAGAGTCCTGACCTCAACCCGATAGAACACCTTTGGGATGAATTAGAGCGGAGACTGAGAGCCAGGCCTTCTCGTCCAACATCAGTGTGCGACCTCACAAATGCGCTTCTGGAAGAATGGTCAAAAATTCCCATAAACACACTCCTAAACCTTGTGGACAGCCTTCCCAGAAGAGTTGAAGCTGTTCTAGCTGCAAAGGGTGGACCGACGTCATATTGAACCCTATGGATTAGGAACGGGATGTCACTTAAGCTCATATGTGAGTCAAGGCAGGTGAGCAAATACTTTTGGCAATATAGTGTATATATGGTTAGAATTAAACACATACTTGTTTTAGAAGCCAGAAAAGCAAATATGTTTATTTTTATTCCTTTATTTATTTATATCAGTACAAAGTAACTGCTCAAAGGGTAAAACTTTAACAAACTGCTAAATCTATAATTAGAAATAATTAAATGTAAAAAAGATGACTAGATTTAGACAAAAAATAAAGAGCCTTACCTTATTTGTTCAATAGCAGCCCATGTTAGCTCCCTCTGGGGGGCTCCAGATGGAGCCATCTTCCTTCTTATTAGATCATATTTGACTGATCGCTGTCTGTTTCTCTCCTTGCTGAAATGAGATCATTTGTTTACATTTATAAAACAAAAATCAGTGTGTTTGCATTAAGAATAATGGATCTTACTCCAGCACAGCCTGCAGTTTATCCTCCATCTCTTCCAGCTCAGTCTCTCCATCGTCGTTGAATCTGGACCTCTGTGATCTGTCTCTATCAGGACCCACACGGTTCTGGCCCATCCAGGCTTTGCTGCTGATGTTCATGGAAGATCTGAGGCAGTTTAGATGAACGGAGGGAGCTGAAAACCCAGCGAGGAGGCCGAAGAACTGCAGAGGTCGCGCCATGCTAACAAACGAAGCTTCACTAACGTTGTATGCTAACAGCAGGATCTGTTGACAAAACTTAACGATTATTTTTTTTCTTCTATCAACGAAAACCTTACATAACACGAATAACGAGAAACTAACAGAACCAAGAGACCTTCTTTAGTCTTCACATGCTCACACGCACGCTGTTATCTAGTTTGACAACTTCCCCAAACACAGCTGACAACGCATGTAAACAAAAGGTGCTGCCACCTAACGAGATGGAGGACCGTGTTTTTCCGCCCTAAATCTTTGATGCATAAATAAAGCTGGAAAATACTTTTTTTTGTCAATGATGCGTAGACAGTTAGCTTTAGTAACTTCCAAAAGTAAAAAAATATAAGTTTAAAAAATAGGATATTAATAAAAGAAATACATTGAACAACATATATATATATATATTTAAATATCGAAATAACTATTTAGAATAAAATAAAAATCCCTTTATTATCCCACATGAGTATATTTTGGTGTTACAGCACCAAAGATTATATCAAACGTGCTCAAACAAATGTGGAACTTAAAAAAGGTGTATAGAAAAAACAGAATAAGTTATAGAGTTAAGAAAATAAACAAGTAAAACACTGTACTGCCATTGAAAAAAAAATGCAACCGCTTTTGGCATTTACTTAATCATATTTAGTTACTTTAACACAATTGTTTTATGTCCTACCCCGCTAACATGAAACAATTGTTTTAAAGGAACTAAATATGATTAAGTAAAGGCCATCTTTATAAAATCGTTTTATAAATATGTATAACTATTTATCTGTTTTAATCAATTTTGGGCGGAGCAGTAGCAAAGTAACTATTTAATATAAAAAGTAATGATAATAGTATTATTCATCTTTTAACCAAATGTTTGTACATTTTTACATATTTTTCTATATTTCATTTTCGTTTTAAGGAAATATTTTAATATTTAGCAAACAAGTTGATTGTTTAATGTATAATGGCACTTTGGGCCCTTGATATAGTTTAGGAGCCAGCTTTTAAAGGAAATTAAAATGGAGTTTTCACCACAAATAACACTAAGTGAATACCTGGATAACCTAGTGGATTTATAAAATTGATTGCACTTACGACAGTTATAAACTATGTGAACATTTTCAGGGTAAACAGCTAACAGAAAAATGTAGCTTAAAATTATTATTATAATTGATGACTGTTAAAAATTATTTAAGCATCATTTTAATCCTAAATTCAACAGGATAATAACTGACATATTTTATGATTAACAGACTTAATATGCAAAACAAGCTACAAAAAATAGTTATATTGATATAATGATACCATTGAGTAAAAAAGAAATAAAATCTATTATTAAACAAAATGTTTAGGAAAGATGGCAAAAGCAGCCAAAAGAGAATAGAACTGGAAGGTGGTTTTACACTATTCAAAGAACAGTTGGTACAATGAGGAGAACAGGAAGATATAGAAAAGAGGAAAGCATTATATCCAGATTAGTTTAAATAGTACATCATTTAAAATGGGAAAACATCCCAAAGAAAATTGTGATTTTTGTTTCCAAGAAGAGACAATAAAACATGTTTTGTTAGTCTGTTCTAAATATTCTGTTGAAAGAAAGGAATTAGTTAGTTGATTACAAGAAAATAAATTGCAATTAAATATTAGATATTTTGGACAAACTTTCTACGTCTAAATGCTTTTTATTTAATGAATTACATTAAGAAAACGAAATTGATAGACAGAATATAAGATTTTTTAACTTAATTATTATAATTTTATGTTATTTATTTTTTTGTTTTGTGGGAGAATGTATATCTAGTCCCCTATCCACACTCCATTCTAGTAGATGGCGGTAATACGCATCAATAAGTTGCTTACCAACCGCCATAAAAAAAAAAAAAGAAGAAGATTAACAGACTTAGCACCACCCACTGGCAGAAAGAGGTACTGCAATCAGCCCCATCCCCTGGAGTCATGCGTCACGCTGCTGCGCACCTCCTCCCAGCTGCCGTTGTTTCATTTGCGCCATTTTGTCCGCTCACTTTGTTGATTGGGTTTTAGCGAGCTGTACTGGAGCCAATCAGAGGGAAACCGGACAGTGAAGATACGGTAAGGGAGCCACGATTGAAGGCATTGGTAGTTGTCAGCACGGATTGGTTTGTCACGGACCAACCAAATTACTAACCCTGCTTAATGCAGGAAAAAAATTACATTTGACTTTAATTTTGACCGCTGTGTCGCCGGGATCATTTCAACCACAAAGACCTTCGTGTTCTTGCTCGGTGTTGGGCTGCTGCGGGGGAAACATGAGCTCTCTGCGGCTCTAATGATAGCTTTTGTGCTAAAATAAGCGTTAAATAAAGCGGCTTTCGCAAATGAAGCCGAGTTTACCTAAAAATTTTAACTTCCCATAAAAAAAAAAAGCAACAAAACGCCATATTTACCCCATGAAGATAGCGAGCATCCATTTTGTTCTTTCTAGAATTTACCATCAAGCTCCCAGCTAGCTCTGACGGTAGCTTTGTTAGCCCCATATTATTACAACAGCGACCAAAATCAGCAGAAATATAACTCAGATCTTTCCCCTACGTTTCCCCAGATATCTTGATATGCCCGAGATACATTTTTTAAATATAATCATCATAAATAAGCTTTTCGTGCTAAAATTCAAGCACCCAAAATGCATTGAAATTAAATAAAGGACTAAATTTACTAGAACATAGTAATAAAGATCTAATTTTGATGTTGATGTGTATAATATCTGTTAGGATTAGAGGGTTTTTGTGACGTGGATTTGCTGCTGACTGTATAACTGTACATGTCTTTGTCTCAGGAGGGCTGAGCAGATTGAAGCATGGAGCAGTACACCACTGCCACCACTACAGCTGGGGAGCAGATCGTTGTGCAGGCTGCTAATGGACAGATCCAGCAGCAGGTGAGCCCACAGTTTGAACAAATAGCTGTCAGATAAAAGAAGCCTTAAACTTGTCAGATCCATGTTTCTTATAATTACTAACATGTACCTTAAAGCATATTTTAAACTGTTAAAGATAGGCTCTGTGTATGCACCCTGATGCTCTATCTCTCCAAATAACACTTCATTACTTATATGTATTAAATAACCAGGAAACATGACGACAGATTCTGAAAGAAATTGTAATCTTACTCAGATCGGAGAAATTACTTAGAGTTACAGCTGTTGCCTCCCAGGAAGTGGCCCCGATTAACAGTTAAAAGGGCATTTTATACATCTCCAGTCTGTCACATCATCATATTTTACATCATACGCATTGGCAGATGATTGGACAACTATGGCTCCAGCCTTATCAAAAATATTACACTGTGTTCTTAGCTGAAGGAGCTGCTCCCATTCCATTCAAAATCTTTGCCACTTACAGAATGAAGATTATAAATGTATATCCAGACAGAGGAGCTGTCCTAATTAGATCAAAACATCAGTTCTGACATGCAATAGGCATCCAATACCAGGGTGTAATAAACTCACTTATCTTCAATGATTATCCTAACACAACATTATCAAATCTGATGCAGAATTTGTGTTTTCCACTTGGGAATTTTGTTATGAAGTAACAGATGAGTGAGCAAGTTTGTTATTTTCAATGTCTGTTGCATCTTTCTGAATTTATTTTAATATTCCTTGAAAAACGTGTATTATTTTTGCCATATTGTGATACTTTTCAGTTCTTTTGATTTGCAATATCCATCATTGTCAGTAAAAAAAAACAATGAATGCCTTCATAGGAGACTTTTCTGTGCACTCCTCTGAAGAATGGAAAACATCGGGAAATGTGTTATTTGCCATATGTTTGCATAAAAATATGTGGATAATGTTGATGTCAGCTAAATTGTTTAATATTTTCCTCTGAGCTTCGGTGTTGCCCTTAAAATGGTCCTTAGAATCCAGCTACCTGGGCCAATATTCATCTATTATCAATACCTAGAGCACAGAGGAATTATAATCATTAATATTTTTTCTAGCAATGCATTGTGATTACTGTATTAAACAGGTTTATACTATAACTATTGCAGTTAAATATTCGCCACTGATTGTGGTTCTGTTTTAGTAAATAGAGACGTATGAAAAAACTCCTACTGCTAAAAATGATCCATCAGTCCCAGAACATAATTTCCTGATTGTAACTAGTATTCATATATCTTCTCAGAATCATCGGTTGTTTTTGTGGGTTCAATGCTTTGTTACGTATGTTTGTATGAAACGTCTGTTGTTACCAAGGTTACTAAAACTTTGTAACAGCATGGGGGGTGAAATGACCACAGAACTTTTTTTTCTCAATAATAATGAAATACTGTTTTGCATCCGACTAACCTGATCCCCTGATTTCTTTATCACTTGTACCGTATATATTTTTAAAATCAAAATCTTTTTAAAACTCTTCCTTACTTTTGTGTTTTTCTGCAGATTATTTGATGTGTACGCTAATATCTAATCTTTAATTTTAGTTAGATGAAGTGTCCTGGGATTTATTTCTAACCGGATTTGACCTGCTGGTAGCAAGGATTTTCAGGATCCTCTTGCAGCTGGGGGCTAAAATGTGGTGAATTTGTCAAAAACACTGTAGTGACAAGCATCAGGCCGTCTGCAGGGGAAAAAAAAAAAACTCGGATAGCTAGAGTTGTTTATTTTCCAAAGACTACATTGTAGCCCTGTTGCTCAGCATAAATGTCATATTTCCCTTGATGATGTTGTAATTATTTCCAACCAGAAGACAAATATCACTGCAGCAGAAATCTTTGAAGGTATGAAGTTTTTCTCTGAGTGTGATGTCCTGCCTTGCCTGCAGACACAGGGCACAGTGACGGCTGTGCAGCTGCAAGCAGAGGCGCAAGGCCAGCAGGTGCAGACACTCCAGGTAGTGGTGTCACAGCCGCCCTGTCACCTCAGTAAACCCCTAATAAGTTACTTGTTTGCATGCCGTACCCAGGGCTGTTTTCATGACCTGTCTGTGCTGTATGGTCCATCATCTTTCCCTCAAGTGTTTCCTGCATGTTCCACCTCACAGTGCCTCATGTTTGCCAGCCTTCATCGTTTGCCTTTCCTCTTATAGCTGTGAAAGAAAAGAGCGAACAGAAATAAGACCAGTGTGTCGGTCTAAAGTTGTATTTGTCTTTGCTTTAGACAAAAAAAAACAAGTTCAGAAAGTTCTTGTTTTGAAGCCATGTGCTGCTGGAAGCATGAGTGAAATGAACTTGGTGGAGTCGAGCATAAAAAAAAAAAGCTGCATCAGCTGTTCTGGCCCCAGCTGCAACTCATTCATAGCTGTAATGACCATGTCTCTGTAATGTGTTCTTGTATTTTAACCCAGGCTTCTTTTTATTTTTTCCTGTTTGACGCGTCTCCTTCCTAAAGCTGCATTTTTTTTGGTTTTTGCGAGTGAAACCATTTTAGCTTTTTACATTTACACACTTTTTCTCTTACAATCTACACATACTTTTTTTTTTTACATGTTCAGTAACATTCAAAAGAAAAAAAAAATCTATTTATATTACAAATAAATTGGCTTTCATTAGAGCTGTGTTTTGTATCTCAGTCTATCCTGCAATAGCCACAACATTTGTGAATTCTTGCATTAATTTTATCAAAACTAATATAATATAGAGTATTTTTGACAGGTAGTATGTGGCCATATATATATATATATATATATAAGTTTGTGGATTGAGATGTTTTTAAAGTCATTTGACACACAGATGTAATTAATCCATCCCCAGGGAAATTCTGGTTCCAGTAGCTTATATAGAGAAAAAAGATGCCATTAAAGAAAAAAAAAATACAACAATATAAAAAAAAAGAGTGTATATAGTACAAAAGAGCATAAAAACTTGTAATGTTCTGGAATATGTTTCTTTTAGATATAAAAATATCGGCACATTAGAGGGCTAAGGAAAGACTGCACACTTGTTGACTTGGATTATTGCACTTGCAGAGATGTACAGACCTTATAAATAATAAAAAAAAAATATATACACACACTACACAGTATTTGGCATGTGTTATTGCACAGGGAGAGTGAAGAATATTGCACGAGTGACAACAGCTTTATTTATGGTTTAGTGTAACTTAAGTTTGTTTCCCTTGCACGCAGCCCTACAAGTCTCATGCATGTGTCTGTGGGACCATCAGCTGCTTTAACAGCTCTGTGTGCCTCTCTGCAGGTGCAGGGACAGCCTCTAATGGTACAGGTGAGCGGCGGACAACTCATCACATCCTCAGGGCAGCCCATCATGGTGCAGGCCATGTCAGGGGGTCAGGGTCAGACCATAATGCAGGTTCCTGTGTCCGGAGCTCAAGGTCTGCAGCAGGTAAATGACGAGTCATTTATTCCTTCCTGAAGACCGGTGATCAGGTTTAACCACCAAATGTTGCTACTAGGGTTGACAGAAAATTATCGATGCTCAGAAAAATATCAATACTTGATTGCTGTTTCTGGATATAATGCTAATTAGCATAGCACTGATACTAAATTGTTGTTTGTATGTCCGCTGTTATTCAACATCTTTGATTCTGTTGAGACTGAAAAAGGTGAGTTTTTTATGATGATGAAAATATTTTTTTTGTGCATTTAATTATGAGTCATTTCTTTATCCCTATGGCAGCAAGTATTACATATTTTCCTGGGTATTGATATGGAGTTTCACTTGGTTTTGAAACGACCCTTCTTACCGCAGGATGTAAAGTTATTTGTTATGCTTGTTTTGGTCATGGAGACGTTTTTTTCATTGATGGTGAACTCTCTGTCGCCGTAGATCCAGCTGGTACAGCCTGGTCAGATACAGCTGCAAGGCGGTCAGACTCTTCAGCTCCAGGGTCAGCAGGGTCAGCCTCAGCAAATCATCATCCAGCAGCCCCAGACGGCCATTACAGCCGGACAAAACCAGGTCTGTAATGTCATCAAGTCTATATTAGCAACTTTGATACCGCTTTATAGGCATAGTCTCACAGTCAGGGTATAATGGCAGCCTGTTTTTTCTTTATTAACCATGCTGCTGTGTTCATGATGCAAAGCTCCATATTATCTCAGTTGACACTTGTTTTTGTGTCTGGGTGTCTGTGGGGTTTGGACTGGTGTGAGGATAACAAATCACAAAATATCCCTTATTGGTTGAAAAACATTGATTTGATGATGTATACATATTTCTGTTCATCTTTAAATTATGTTTGTATGTTTTTAATTCACTAACATGAACTTAATTTAATATTGATTTTAAAGTTTTAATGCAGAGAACAGAGAACATAGCTCTAAAACACATACCTTAATGGCTAAGGTGGCTTGCACTGTTTTTTACGCAACTTGACTGTTTGTTTTCTATGAAAATATTTCCAAGCAGCTGAAATTCTTTTTCCAGTAACTGAACAAATATATTTGTCCTTTCTAATAGCTAATTGACTGGTAGTTTAGCCCAACATATGGGGGAGGGGCAGCACATTTCACCTTCTATCATCTCATTAAATAAACTTTATGCCATAAAATCATTGGGAAAATATTTTAGCTGTTCTGAAAGTAGAAAGGTTTGAATTTTAGCATGCCTTCATACTAGCAAATGTTATCATTAATGGTGTGGAAGTATTGAATGATAAAGCTAACTTTATTATATTTTAAAAGATAAATCAATATACTGCTAATTAATCAAAAAGGTAAAAACTAGGACAGGGAGTGTCATTGTTTAACATCTTTATGCTGTAAACCAGAGCCAGCAGATCAGCGTGCAGGGGCAACAGGTGGCACAGACAGCAGACGGACAGACCATCGTCTACCAGCCCGTCAATGCAGATGGTTCTGTTCTACAGCAGGGTACATTTCTCTTTTTTTTTTTTTTTCTATTTTAGCTACAACTACATGTATTTATTTTTTAAGTTGTGAATTAAAACCTGTCTGTGACGATTTTTTTTCTCTGTAGGAATGATCACAATCCCCGCTGCCAGCCTAGCAGGTGCCCAGATAGTCCAAGCAGCAGGGGGCGCCAACACCAATACTACCAACAGCGGCCAAGGCACTGTGACCGTCACCCTGCCTGTCTCCGGCAACATGGTCAATGCAGGTGGAATGGTCATGGTAAGGCCCAGTGCAGAGGTACTCAGCATCTTTATTTATTTTTACATCTAGACTCACACAAGGGTGCAGAGTTTGGGGAAACGAGCAGCAGCGGCTGGTGGTTTTATCACACAGGTTGATTGAATCGTTTGCAATATGGTCTGGATAATTTAGGTTAACCACTCTGGAGTCGTCACACCTTCCCTATCCTGTTGCCTTTGTATAGATAATTGATAATCCTTTGTTTAAAAGCAGTAATCAGGTAATCAGCTCACTAATATCCAAAAATATGATGAAAACATTGTTTTATATAAAAAAAATTGTGATTGAATCAACTGATTGATTTAGGTGACATTTTAACTTCTTATTTGTCAGTATGTTGTCATAAACATACAGGTTTTTCATGGCTTTTTTCTGGTTTCTGTTGTTTCATCTTTTAGATGGTGCCAGGAGGCGGCAGCGTTCCCACGATGCAGCGCATCCCCCTTCCAGGTGCAGAAATGCTGGAGGAGGAGCCTCTGTACGTTAACGCCAAACAATACCATCGTATTTTGAAGCGAAGACAAGCCCGGGCCAAACTGGAGGCTGAGGGCAAGATCCCCAAGGAGAGGAGGGTATGGGATGTTTGTTGTAGAAGATCTATGAACACGTATACAGTTTAGTTTCACTTAAAAAAGGAAAACACACCAAATAATAAACAGTCGTTACTGTAGTCGGGACAGCTGGAAAAACGGGGGCTTTTTGATTATTTTAAAACTGTCTCTACTGGTTTATATTGGCAGCAGTGTCAGTTCTGGTTTGTTTGTACGATGTGAGCTGTCATGTGTTAGAATCCCGTTAAAGCATTGCCAAGTTGGACCTTCTTTCAGCCCTTTTAAAAGTTTTTAATGATATACTTTTAGCAACTGATTCAGGTGACGTTGTTGTTTTGGTGCTGTTGGATTTATCATCTGCTTTTGACACAGTTGATCATGTCAATTTACTTTCCCGTCTGGAACAGTGGGTGGGCGTCGGTCACATAGCTCTAGATTGGTTTAGATCATATTTGGCTGAACGTACTTTTTGTGTCTGTCTTGATGGCCATAGGTCCCCCTCTGCTCCACTGTCGTGTGGTGTCCCACAGGGCTCAGTTCTAGGCCCGCTCCTTTTCTCACTTTACCTTCTTCCGCTCGGCTCTATTTTTAGAAAACATGGGATTGCCTTTCACTGCTATGCAGATGACACACAGATATACTTACCGCTAAAGAATGTAAACTCCACCTCTCTTCGGTCTCTGTTTTTATGTCTTGAAGATGTGAAGGCCTGGGTGGCCCTAAATTTTTTAAAACTCAATGAGGACAAGACGGACGTAATGATCTTTGGCAGATCCACTGCTGATTCCGTGACTAGTCTTGGCTCCTTGGCTCAGTACGTTAAGCCAGTTATTACAAATTTAGGGGTTAAGATGGATGCTGGTCTTAAAATGGAAGCGCACATCAGAGCCGTTATAAAGTCCAGCTTTTTCCACTTAAGGCAGCTAGCAAAAGTAAAACCCATTCTTTCCAGACAGCATTTCGAAACAGTGATCCATGCATTTGTGACCACACGGCTGGATTACTGTAACTCACTTTATACAGGGGTCAGTGACTTGTATATTTCTCATCTTCAGAGGGTTCAAAATGCTGCTGCATGTCTTTTAACAGGTACACGAAAATTCGACCACATTTCCCGTTTTAGCTTCCTTACACTGGCTGCCAGTACATTTTAGGATTAATTTTAAAATACTTTTATTTATTTTTAAAACTCTTAATGGCCTTGCTCCTTCTTATCTGTCTGAGCTGTTACATTCTTATACACCCTCCCGTCCCCTCAGGTCAGCTGATCAGTTGCTTCTGAGGGTCCCAAAGACAAAATGCAAGCTCGGAGGAGACCGTGCTTTTTCTGTGGCAGCTCCTAAGCTGTGGAATGATCTGCCTCTGAGCATAAGACAGGCCTCTCCTCTTGCTGTTTTTAAGTCCCTTCTTAAGACTCATCTTTTTTCCTTGGCTTTTGGCACAATTTGAGAGGTTTTACTTTGTTCTATTCTTTTTGTATACTAATATGTATTTTACACTTGTTTTTTCTCTATTTTATAATTTTATTGTATTTTATGATTGTGTACAGCACTTTGATCCTGTTCGGTGTATAAAGTGCTTCATAAATAAAGTTGGTATGGTATTGTGCCTTGAGTTAAAAAGTACCAACCTCCCACATAGACTTTTTCCACTGTTGTAGAATTTAGTACGACATATTGCTTGTTAGTTATGCAGCCTGCAATGCTGGTTTCTTATTTAGATTTTTTAAAATTCAAAATGTAACATAATATATGGAATAAATGGGGAAAAAATGCTAAAAGAAGGTGAATGGTTGCTAAAGCACTTTGTTTTTTATTTGTTTTTAATGTCTATTAGGGACCTTTTCTGGTTGAATTTGGTGTTTGGGACCGACGTTTTAGAGTTAGGAGTTGGTGTTAGAGCTGTAGTGTAATTAGAGGTAAACGTTTTAATATTTCTTTGTCTCTTGCAGAAATACCTACACGAGTCTCGCCATCGTCATGCTATGCAGCGTAAGCGTGGAGACGGAGGGCGTTTCTTTTCCCCTAAAGAAAAAGAAGAGGCAGCTTTAGGCCTATCGCAAGTAAGAAGTTATGATGGGTAGAAAAACGTTGCATTTAAAATGGAACAAACCTAAAAGTTACAGCTTGTCATTTATATGAAGCCTCTGCTCAGGACAATATGAACTACAGGTGCTGGTCATAAAATTAGAATATCATGAAAAAGTAGATTGATTTCAGTAATTCCATTTAAAAAGTGAAACTTGTATATTATATTCATACATTACATACAAACTCATATATTTCAGATGTTTATTTTGTTTAATTTTGATGATTACAAATGACAACAAATGAAAATCTCAAATTCATCATATCAGAAAATTAGAATATTACTGAAGACCAATAAAAACAAAGGATTTATAGAAATGTTGGCCAACTGAAAAGTATGAACATGAAAAGTATGAGCATGTACAGCACTCAGTATTTAGTTGGGCCTCCTTTGGCCTGTATTACTGCAGCAATGCGGCGTGGCATGGAGTCGATCAGTCTGTGGCACTGCTCAGGTGTTATGATAGCCCAGGTTGCTCTAATAGTGGCTTTTAGCTCTTCTGAATTGTTGGGTCTGGTGTATTGCATCTTCTTCTTCACAATACCCCATAGATTTTCTATGGGGTTAAGGTCAGGAGAGTTTGCTGGCCAATTAAGAACAGGGATACCATGGTCCTTCAACCAGGTACTGGTAGCTTTGGCACTGTGTGCAGGTGCCAAGTCCTGTTGGAAAATGAAATCTGCATCTCCAAAAAGTTGGTCAGCTGCAGGAAGCATGAAGTGCTCTAAAACTTCCTGGTATGTGGCTGCGTTGACCCTGGACCTCAGAAAACACAATGGACCAACACCAGCAGATGACATGGCACCCCAAACCATCACTGACTGTGGAAACTTTACACTGGACTTCAAGCAACGTGGATGAAGTGCCTCTCTTCTTTTCCTCCAGACTCTGGGACCTTGATTTCCAAAGGAAATGCAAAATTTACTTTCATCAGAGAACATGACTTTGGACCACTCACCAGCAGTCCAGTCCCGTTTCTCTTTAGCCCAGGCAAGACGCTTCTGACGCTGTCTGTGGTTCAAGAGTGGCTTGACACAAGGAATGCGACAGCAGAAACCCATGTCTTTCATACGTCTGTGTGTGGTGGTTCTTGAAGCACTCACTCCAGCTGCAGTCCACTCTTTGTGAATCTCCCCCACATTTTTGAATGGGTTTTGTTTCACAATCCTCTCCAGGGTGCGGTTATCTCTCTTGCTTGTACACTTTTTTCGACCACATCTTTTCCTTCCCTTCGCCTCTCTATTAATGTGCTTGGACACTGAGCTCTGTGAACAGCCAGCCTCTTTAGCGATGACCTTTTGTGTCTTGCCCTCCTTGTGCAAGGTGTCGATGGTCGTCTTTTGGACAACTGTCAAGTCAGCAGTCTTCCCCATGATTGTGTAGCCTATAGAACTAGACTGAAAGACCATTTAAAGGCTTTTGCAGGTGGTTTGAGTTAATTAGCTGATTAGAGTGTGGCACCAGGGGCCATCAATTTTGAACCTTTTCACAATATTCTAATTTTCTGATATGATGAATTTGAGATTTTCATTTGTTGTCATTTGTAATCATCAAAATTAAACAAAATAAACATCTGAAATATATGAGTTTGTATGTAATGTATGAATATAATATACAAGTTTCACTTTTTAAATGGAATTACTGAAATCAATCTACTTTTTCATGATATTCTAATTTTATGACCAGCACCTGTATATGTCGTCATTTTCCAAACTTGGAGAGAAGGAAATAAAATAAAATAGTATTAATAGCATAGTTATAAGGTAGAGTTTTTTTTCTTTGTATACAGTTTTACAAAAAACAGTGTAATTGTGTCTGTAGAGTTACACATACCTAAACATGTATTTATGTTACTTGTATCCTGAATACATACGGTTCATTCTAGGATTTGAGGAAAATTTAGTGCAATAGTTTAAAGAATGCTATTTTCTGTATTTCAGCAGTAATCATTAATGTACAAGAATACTGGATATATCGATTAAATTGGGATTAAATGGCTTTAAAACTAATGAAAATATACAAAACACAACTGTATCCATTTTAAGTCAATCCTACCATCCAGGAAGATGTTACAACACGTAATGGAAAGAAAAAAGAAAGTTGTTTGCTGTCTGTAGTTAAACAAACAAAAAAAGTCAAACATTTTAAACAGAATTCAAAGAAACACATTGAAGCTTTTATATACTGTCTTTCCTGACAGATGAAGCCCTGTTGCACAACAAAAAAAGTAACAGGGTTGAAAATCAATGCTTGTGTTCAAAAGTTCATGCTAGCAGTGTTAGCTGCTTTACTGATTAGTATGAAACTTGGCTTGAAAATGAAAAAAAAAATGATAGTAATATTTATTTTAATGACAAATGTATCAGAAGTGATGCCTTGCCTTGAGTGATGCACTCTACTATAGTGGAAAACATTGAGAAAATCTGAATAATAGTAGAAGGGAGGACCTAGCTTGCAGCTTTCCTTGATCAGTGCTATCAACTTGATGATGTCATTTGTGCTGAGTCATGTTACCAGCCTCCCTTTCTTTTCTTCCAGGCGGTTTAAATTGTCTTAGGAGTATGCATGTACAATGAGGAACATAACTAGAGCAGAATTACTACAATATTTCATATATTTAAAGGAATTTCTTCATAATTACAGGACATATATGTTAACAAAATTATACCAAACAAATGGATATTAAAACTTATTTAATCGGTTATCCAATTTACAACTTGATCATCATGAGGAAAGGACTAGAACAAAAGGCAATTTTAGGGGCTGTTCTAGAGCTATTTGATATTTAAAATGATTACATTTACAAAGTTTATTCACATATTTATATATATATTTACATAAGTGCACATTTCCATATTTAGTATATGATTTATTTAAAACTTCAAGGTAGGGACATAAAATATGCATTCATGGTCCCTAGACGAGCAGATATATCTCAGAATGCTTTGTAATAGCATCATGGGATTTGTTAGGTAAAGATAGCACAGGCGTCAATTAACTGAGTACACTATAAAGTCCACTATATTATACCGCTCTGCTGTTTATAGTGATTGAGGGGTAATGGTGGACGACTTGCCAGAGCCTAAGATGAAAAAACAAACTATAAATTGTGTGAACCCTCTCAATAACCCATTTGTACAGTTGTATAGATGATGATCGGGGATTTTAGGAAAATCCTTATAATGAAACTAAAGCTAAATGTCCCTGCTCATATGCAGAATGTTGTAAAAAATGTGATTCCTAAATTTGACTGTGGAAAAATAATGAATTTAGAAATAAAATGACTAGAGACCCTCGTTAAAAGTCCTCACAATATGTTTTTTTGTCTTTCTTTTGCAGCAGGAAATAGCCCCCGCAGCCCCAGACGAGACAGTGACTCAGATGATCAGAGTGTCATAGCATTTACCCAAACACCAGGACATGAGACTGTTCTTCCCAGCTAACCTGACCAGCTAATCTGAAATGCTCTTCTTTAGTCCTCTCCACCTCAAAACACACAGCAAAGCTTTCACTGTGGGCTTTTCTTTTATCTTCAACGGTCTTCCTGGGAGCTGGCTGTGTCACTGCTGAGCCAGGGGGGTTCTCTAGTCTTTCCATTAATGGAGGATCTTATCATGTTCCCCGAAGCAAGATTGGTTTTTGTTTTTACGAAAAGGATCTCTTTTTGGTAACACATCCCACAGAGGAAAAGACAGTCCTGAAGCCATACTCTGTCAGAACTTTGGTCTGTTAAAAAGTTGCTTTTTTTGTCTCCAGCAGACACTTTTCAGATTTGTATAAATGGTACAATTTCTTTTTTTTCTGAAGCATTTTTTATTTTATTCTCCCCTGCCATTTTTTTTTTTTATTGTTTTCTTCTTTGTCTAAAGAAAAATGACAAACTATTTAAACCCATGTACATTTTGGACTTGTCTGGCTGCATAGTACTGCAGAGATGTGATAGTAATGTGAAGACGTAAAGAAGAACTTTTGTTCCCCTTGCAGGTTTTGTGGATGCATTGTATTCAGTTTATATTTGCACGTAGGATATTGCTGGAAAAAATAGTGTTTCTTTGTATTACACACTTCATTCATGTAGAGTTGAGGATTTTTTTTCTTACTGTAAGTCCACCTAGGTGTTTTTTTTTTTTCTTTGTAGATAAAGATTTTTATCCATCAGGAAGCATCAATGTTAATATTTTTTTATATAATTGTGAAAATGACATTGTCTTCATAAAAACCTGTCAATTAAAATTTTAGTAAAAAACTCTGTCTTGTTTCTTTAGAGAACAAATACGGAAACCTCTGAAGCCTTGAGAAAAAAACAGGGTTTTTGTACATTTTCACTCCAATTAAAAGACATGAAGTTCCGCGCAAAAGGATTCTCAGCCCTCAAAACATTTGTATATTTTATTTAGTGACGTTAAAACCTTATGTATTTAGGGTATTGGGCTGTTATATGATACCACATGGTACATAAGGACATGCTTTTTATATTTACAATTATCTGGAAACATATTTGCAATCAGCATTTAAATCTAATTATAGTATGTTTGTTATAGGAGGTGAACCCCAAACTCCTAGGTTTGCTGTCTAAAGGTTTATCTTCAATGGATCATGCAGTGTTTGGCTCAATTTATCTTATCTTAAGTCCTAAAAGGTTTATCAGTGCAATTATTGTTCTCCTGACTTCATTAGAAAATGTTACAGAAAATGGGTTTTGATGAGAAATTGCAAAACCTATTTAAAATCAGGTTTGCGAATATTTTATCTTGCAGGACACTGAAATTTTATCCAGCAATGAAATGGTGAATGGGAGAGTAATTACATCATAAATTGTATCTTTGTCTTGAGTAAATGGTTTGTTCAGTAACAAAAACACAATTTGATATGCATCTGATTTTGTGATAAATTTAGATTATTCCACTCTTCCCAACCCATGGTGTCTTTAGGACTCCTAGGGTCATAGGGGAAAAAGAGCATGGGGTGCTACACGAAGAGCCCTAACAGACTTATTCAAGTTTGATTAGGCTATTGGGATTTTTTACAATTATAAATAAATAAAAGCCACAGAAAATAATGCTACAACTCTCATCTAGGAGTTGCTTCTTCACCCAGCTTGTTTTGAGCAAGTAGTGTACATATAAAACAAATCAAGACATTGGCTGTGAAAACAGCATCAGGGTTAAAACAATTTCAAATATCTAATATATTTTAAAGAAAACACATTTCCCTAACTTTTCAATTTTTCTTTCTAACCACTTTTTTCCATTGTTTTTTATTCAGTATTTTATTTGTATATTTAAATTAATAAATTTAAAGAATAAATCTCTTCTCAAACAGAATGACATGCTGAAAGTTTCTCAACAACACCAGGGAATAAGAGTAATTAGTCGCTTAATAGATTACAATGCATCTGCAAGATTTAAAAAAGGACATACAATACTCTAAGCCACATATGTCAAACTCAAGGCCCGCGGGCCAGATGTGGCCCGCCTTGTCATTTTATGTGGCCCGCTAGAACTCCCACAGCTGTCATTTTGACGGTTCTGAGATTTTAAAGGGAACAATTTAATTTATGTTGCTCATGTTGCTCCTGTTTCTATATTTCCTTCATTTTCATGTAGTTTTTTAAAATAAAATTAAAACATAAAAAATAAATATGGTTAATTCTACCTCGATCGCCCACAACCTTCATTTTGACGGCTCTATTAGTTGCATTGTAAATTCTTCCCGCGGTTGATTGATGTTCGGTACCGTTACCAAGCAACCAACATTCTACCTAGAACTTTTTAGCTAATATGGAAAAAGTAGTCTACTATAACCACACACAGGTCGGGGTGGATGTTTTGGATCAGATGATTAGAAAGGATTCTGTAAAAGCTCTGACGCGAAGGTGACCTGTGGCTGTAATATATAATCTTGTGGAAATATCAGCTATATACGCAGAGATTTTATCCTTGAACTGGTAAAAAAGTTCCAGACAATCCGCAAGTTTCCAGCCCCCGCAGTAGAGCAGCCTTGGCGAGGCACAGAAAACAGCCGCAGGAGCTTCAGCAAAAAACCGCCCATATTACGTTTGCCATAAATGTGAAAAGATGGTCTGCGGGAAATGTTTGGGGGTAATCGTTCAATTTATGTAAATAAAATTGAATGATTCTGTTGTTGTAATTATTTAATTATTTAATGTTTGCAGGTCTTATGTGTGTATGCATCAAACCATCAGTTGGATGCAAAGCTGTGTATGGCCTTTTTTTTGTAAAATGCTACATGTGTCATACATGTTTTTTGCAGCTCAGTTTTATGTTATATCTCTTTATTCACTTGGACAGTTTGATCCTTCATTAATGAAGTTATGTGGGTTTTCATAAGCTGACTAAATTTAAAAGGATTTATGTTAGAGCAACAAGCAAGCATATGTTTTCTATGCAACTGTAATTGTCACTTGAATAAGCTATAATAAATAATGAGTTATTTAACATTAAGGAGTAGTTACATTTATTTTACATTACATTAATTTACATTTAGTTACATTTATAAGTTACAACTGGCCCTTCAAGGACAGCCATTACCCTTATGTGGCCCTCAGTGAAAATAAGTTTGACACCCCTGCTCTAAGCCCTTGGATGGTAGATAAATATATTTTTGCTTTTATGGAAATGACTTCTACTGTTCCACCTCCACCCGTTTACCCTACTTCAAGGTCCAATGTTAAAGATAAAAGTATAATAGGGAGCAACTAGGAAACTTAATGTGTTTTTGTTCTATCCCTGTACAGGACCCTTTAAGCAGAACAATGCGCAGCCAATCAGAAACAACGGATTGGCTAAATTGATCCCGCTGTCAACCAATCACAGCGAAAGAAGGCGGGACTTGTACTCAGCCTCCTTGACAACGGTCACGCTTGCTTCTGCAGACTAACGTGTACTTTATGCAAGCTGACACCGGCTTATTAGAGCGTAGATACGTTGAAGTCTTGGCGAATACGACCTCATTTGTTTCTTTTCGGTCTAGTTTCCCTCCAGCAGTAGGAGCGCTGTCTGAACACAGCCTACTTCCTCAGGTGACAGGCTGAGCCTACCACCCCCTCCCCTCAGAGATGCTTTAGTCTGAGGTTGGCAGCACAACGCAGGACCAGCAACTGCCTCTGCGGCTGTTTTAGAGAACAGATCAACATAGAAAACTTAACCTAAACGTCCTCTCTTTCTTCAAATAGATAATCTAGTCATTCTGTCGCGTTTCGCTCATTTTAAGCCCATTTACCAAAGAGCAAAGAAGGCGACAGACGGAGCTAACGTTAGTTAAAACTCCACTAAAATCCGGCTTTTTTTTAACCCACTCCTGTATCAACTCTCAGTCGGATGCGATGACAGACACGGCAGTGGACAGCAAAGCGGAGGTCAAGCAGGCCACTAAATATGACAAAGAGACGGAAAACGTCGCGGAGAAATACTCCGCATTGACCGTCAGCAAGAACAGCAGCGATGTGAACATGAATGTTGGAGAGATGCCCTCTGCTGCATTTACCGCAGTCCCGACTCTGAAGTCCGTAAAGAAGGTAAGGAACGTGATGACCGCCATCACTGCTGCCATTGGCCAGCGCGCGGCCCGTTCGCATGTGAGGAAGACTCCTTCACATTGGAGAGCAGAACTGCAGTCAGGCAGGCCACTGCTGGAGCACAGAGGGGAAAAAACACAATAAATGTGCGGCTAATCTATATTTATTATTGCCCTACATATTTATTACAGTAGAATTAAAACCAGCAGTGATAGTGGTTCCCATAACAATTCCTGTTAACATTTTAACTTACTATAGGGTAAGACATTCCTTATTATTCCCCTTGTTTTAGTGGAATCATAACTTCCCCTAAGGAAGAGGATTAGGGACACTAAAAAAAAGGTAACTGGTTTTTAAATTATATTTCAGTTTAATATGGGAAAAAGGTCCGAATTCTGACTTTAATCCGAGAATTCTGACTTTTTTCTCAGAATTCTGACTTTAATCTCAGAATTCCGACTTTAGTCTCAGAATTCCTACTTGTTTTCTCAGAATTCCGACTTTTTTTCTCAGAATTCCGACTTTTTTTCTCAGAATTCTCACTTTAATGTCAGTATTCTGACTTTTTCCCCCCTCAGAATTCGGGTTTTAATCTTAGAATTCCAATTTTTTTTCCTCAGAACTCTGACTTTAATCTGAAAATTCTGACTTTTTTCTCAGAATTCTGACTTTAATCTCAGAATTCCGACTTTTTTCTTACAATTCTGACTTTAATCTCAGAATTCCGACTTTTTTCTCAGTATTCCGACTTTAATTTCAGAATTCTGACTTTTATTCTCAGAATTGTGACTTTAATCTCAGAATTGTGGATCTTAATGTAGATTGGCATCATAAAGGTAGAGATGTGGGAGCACGCAGCTTCACTGACAAAGATGTGAGTACTTTGCAGGGCCAGTAACACATTGGTGAAAAATCACGCAATTAGGCAACTTTTTACATGCCAGAGGGGTCCCCGGTGATGCTATTTCATTAATGGAAGAGCAGAAGGTGATTAAAACAAGAGAGCTAATCTCTAAAACAGACATGTCTACTGCTTGACGCTATCATGTTTGTTAGCTGTCAGAAAACAGAATTGAGATTAAAGTCAGAATTGTGAGAAAAAAGTCAAAATTCTGAGATTAAAGTCAAAATTCTGAGATTAAAGTCAGAATTGTGAGATTTAAGTCAGAATTCTGACTTTTTGTCATATTATACTGAAATAAAATAAAAAAATCAGTTAACTTTTTTTTTTTTCAGTGGCCCTAATCCTTTTCCGTACTTCCCCCCTCATTTGATGTGAAAACATATAACTTTAAAAGGACTCTTAAGGACACATAAACCCTAAACCTTTGTTGTGAGGCCCCAGCAAGCTTCATCTTAAATGGGGGTGATTGGTAGGCAGGGTTTCCGCGCTGCGTATTTGGCATTTAATGCCATAGAGGATTTTCTTTGAGAAAATATGCAACCCTATATAACCGGAGTTTATGCAGCTTTCCTTAGCACTACAGGAATGTAGATATTGGATTTTCCAAACAGAGAAGCACCAGTTAAGTCATGCAAAAAATCAGATTTACTCTTCTGTCCTTTCAGCAGGTTTTGAAAAGAATTTGGCAGGTCAGATATTACGAATATATGTATATATTATACTAAATCTGTGATTCAAAATTAGAAACCCCCGATGCATTTCTTCTACATTGTTAAAACACAGATACAAGTTAGAAACATAAGCATTGATGCATATCTTTGATATTCTAGTTTCCTAATTCTTTGATTTTAAGTTGGATTTAAAGCCAATTCTACTACAAAGCACTAAGCTCTAAATTAAGTTTTAGTTCTAAAAAAAAATATTTCAATAAGCAAAGTAAAATAAAAGAAAGCTAGAAATTGGTATCATATTTATGGGGGAGTTGTGGTGCTTTATATGATGAACCATCCTTTCAATTCAGGTTATTCATATAACGCCAATTCACAGCATATATCATCTCATTTCTGATTCTCATTAAGACTAACCCAGCTTGATGGTGTCACCAGCCACACAGCTGTGGAGGACAGAGGCCACATAGCTCTCAGCGAGGGGTTAGACCCAGCTTTTTTTGCCAATGGGAAGGGAGCCAAATACAGATTGTTAGCGAGTCGACCTGGGTTTGAAAAACCTACGTTAACCCACTAATTTCAGTGAGAAAGAGGCTATAGAGAAACAGGACTACACTGAAAAAACAGGCCAAGCTCCAACATCTATAAACAAAGCCCATCCTTAATCTATATTTTTTATTTCAAGTTTATGTAAGTAAAGACTTCCATAAAGTAAAGAATATATTTTCTGTTTTATGTCTTTTTGCCCTTTAGATATAAAACTGGTGAACAATGAAGCTATTTATTGGGAAAGAAATCTAAGAATCAAGCTGGCCAGCAAAAACTTGGCTGTTGCATGAGTGTTGGCCTGGTCACCCTTGACTTACTGTATCTCAGGCTTTTTATGTGGTGAGGCATCGTTAGTTTTGAAAACAGCTTGAGAAAAGTGTAACTACCCCACACTGCGCACCTGAGGGAGCAGACTCTGAATACCTTTGCTGATCTACAATGGCTCAAAACAAAAAGACTTTCTTCAGGTGGATGTTCATATTACACATCCTCTGCTGATTCCCAGCACTGGATAAACCTGAGTGTTTATCCACAGCTGGTAACAGGATAAGGATTTATTTTGTGTTTCTGAGAATTTCCTCGCCTTTATAGGGGAAACTGTTTTTTTAACCCTTAAATTATTTATCCATTTTGCATTTCTTTCCCTAAGCATATTGCTTCCTGAAAAAGTATTACATATAAGGTTAATTTGAGCTTCAGTGATTTGAAAGCATAGGCTGACATTCAGTAAAAAGTTTAGTAAAAATAAATACAAAAAGAAATTGAAACAAAATAATCAAATTGTTTCTTTTTAAAACAGAGAGTTGTTGTTATCATGCTGTCATATAATGCAAATATCATTAAAGTTGTAATAGTGTTATAAGTTTCAATATCATAAAGTATGATATACGTATTTTCTGTAATTATTATTTTGTTGAAGAAATGTTTAAGAGCTCAAATGATATTCACATAGCATGATTTTAACCAAAAAGAGTTGGCAGAAACTGGTATAAATGGTAAAACTTCCTAAATCTTATGTGTTTTTTGTTTTTGCCAAAAGGAAAACAACAACATAAACTAGGTTAAAATCATTGGCAAAGATATTATGATAAAAATATATCGAATGTGTTGAAAACCCATTTAGTTTTTTTTGGATACTGTTGTTTGGATTGTTTTCTTTTGCTCAGAACCAGCCCAGAGTTTACTAATGGTTTGTTTTGGGGCCCTTGTTGCAGTTTTCATTATATCTTATGAAACTGTAAACAGAAGTAAACAAACTTGTAGAAGCAAAGTTATCTGTCTAATTTATTTATCTGTTTTTTGAAGTAACATGTTTCCATGTAGATTTGTGAAAAGAGGACCATCTTTCCTTTCCTTTTAATTTAATTCATAGGTAAATAATTTATAAAATGAGACTCCAGCACAGATATGAGCAATCAAACTGGTGAAGTTATTGTATGAACTTTTTTTTTTTCTTTCAACATTTAAAGGACATTGATTAGATTTTTCAGTTCTTAAATCCCTGAAAATATTTCAGTTTCAGTTCTATAGAACTATCTTTTTTAAATTATTCTTTTAACCTTGGAGTTAAATTGGTACATTCTAAAACTGGCTCATTCCTCACAACTTAACTGCAATTGTGAAGGTCTGAAATCTATGTACTGTCATATTCAATAAATTAGGATAAAGACTTTGTTGAGATTAAAAGTAACTTAAAAAACACTCTATAACCTGGCATTTAAAACATTTTTTTATGTGAAATTTTATTGTTTTTTTGTCTAATGTAATATTATTGTCTTAAGTCATGTCTCTATTAGCTGCATTTTCTTTAGTTTCTCTACTGATCAGAAACAGCTTGAGTCCAATATAATGTGTTTCACATAATAAATAAAGAAGTGTTCCTCTGAGCCCCCTGTTGGCCTGGATGTCTTATACCCCAGTTTGTGCTTTGGGGCAGATCTGTGTTTAGTCCAGAAAATAGGTAGAACTTTTTTTTTTTTTTTTTTTTATTTTATGTTTGGTAATGTCACCTTTGGGAGACTTTGCATGTTCTCTCTGTAGTCTTTTCAGATCCTCTTCTAATTCCTGCAGTTTATTTTCTCTGATTCTTTTCTCATATGATGTTATGGATATGATTTTACCCCTAATCACTGCTTTTAAAGCATCCCAGACTATAGGAGGAGTCACTTCATCGTTATCGTTTTTTTCTAAATATAATTTAATTTCACGTTTTAGTTTATCCTTGATTTCAGTTTTGTTCATAATGTTAGAGTTCAGTCTCCACAGAGTGGACCTTCTCCTGTTATTCAGCTGGATTGAGATGTATATAGGCCCATGATCTGAAAGAGTGTTAGGTCTTATTTCACAGCTGTTTACCCTAAAAAGATCTCCCTTGAACATAAAGAAGTAATCTATGCGGGAGTAGTGGCAGAACTTTTTTAATGCTTAGACTTAAAGGTATAGTGGAGGATGTTCCAGGTGGATCCTCAAAATAAGTGGTCCTCCTAATTGTCAATCATTCTGGTGATACATCTACATAAGGCCGTCCTACGTGCTCGTCCCCATTTACCGATGGTGAGTCTGACATAGTGAAAAAAATGCAAAGCTTCTTTTGGAAAATAAGCTTGTATGAGCGATGCAGACAGCAACTTTTATACATAGCGTGCACAATGAGAAATGGGCCCGTGCATTTAATAGGCGTTCCCTCTCAGGAGTGGGTACAGGGTTGTGCATGTGCATTTTTTTTTTTAAAGTGGAGAGGTTGGGTGTTTTAAAAAAATTACAAAAAAAATTCTTCCACTATACCTTTAAGCTGAAATATAGAATAAAAACCAACTTAATTTAATATTAGTTTTAAGTGTATGTGTTTTTAGTCTCTGCTCAATCATGAGTTATTTCAGTAGAAATAGAAGCTGTCTGGTAAATCAGTCAGCAGACTGCTTAACAGATGTTCTGCTCATGGCTGGCCAGCTGTAGTCACAGTATGACCTTAATAGTGCTTAAAAGCACCTCTGGTTTTATTCAACACGACTGTCCATTGTTTTATGAATAAATGTGTATCAAATATGCTGTAATTGCAAGCAAAGGAGAAATTTAGTTTTTTTCAGCCAGCTGACAGGTAGTGAAACATCTGAGGGAAGGGCCGCGTTGTGCTAAATAGTGCATACAGTTATTTTATAAACATTTGAGATGAGCTCAGGTGGTATTTTGATTGGTAGGACTGCCCCATTTAAAATTGTCCTACAGTCATAATAGTGCCTTTGTTTAACTTGCTTATCTGGGATTTTATAGTTTAACTGCAGTTGCGCTGTGTCACATGGCCTATAAGATGCAGCTGATGAAGTTTCAGGTCAGACTAAAGTGAAGTGCTGGTAGGGAAAGACAATATGACTATTCTATAAGATTGAAGATTAAGTCAGTAATGTGCTAAAGCAGACTGAAATTATCTAAAATTACTGTTCAGTGCTTATAGGCAGAGAAATCAATGTAATTTTCGTTCTTTACTTTTATCCTTATAAACTTGTTTTCACATACATAATATAAAACTTTTCAAACGTTTAACATCAGGGCATCTTATAAAATCACTGGGAA
Organism: Cyprinodon tularosa; assembly: GCF_016077235.1. Taxonomy (NCBI): domain Eukaryota; kingdom Metazoa; phylum Chordata; class Actinopteri; order Cyprinodontiformes; family Cyprinodontidae; genus Cyprinodon; species Cyprinodon tularosa. Next base: position 1,300,472 of record NW_024038678.1, read on the forward strand.
AAGTGTTTTTGTTGATATGTTTTGTTGTATGTTTGCAGAGATTATTTTCTTAATGGGACCAAAACAGGACATTTTTTTTCTAACAATTTCTTAATGCACTCACTGCATTTAATTTTTATACTAAGTAATCACCTTAGATGATAAAACTGGTCCATTATTGTTTAAGTTTGACATTATCTTTATGATTTGTACCTCCAAAGAAAGCCTGTCTGGTACTAAGTAATATATTCGTAATTTACACCCAAAAGATAATTAAATATAGATAGATAATAGTCTCAACAAGTGTGCCTGAAAAGTTCAGAATATTTTTCAGACCTCCTTCCTGTCTGACAGGCAATAATGTTTGGATGGTGTTCCGCCTCAGGGAGCCTGTTTGGAAACATATTGAATGATAGGAATGTGCTGCGGCTTTATGAAAACAAAGCTGTGTGTGATGAATAAATCTGAGAGCCCGCTGTCTGACCATAAACTGTTTGAAAAAATAAAACAGTAAAAAAGCTTTTTCACTGTTAAAAATAAAGAATTATTATTATTTTGTATTTCATTGCATTAACTCTGAGGTTGTTTTATGAAAATGTGTGGCGCATAAATACAACCCATGATGCAAATTAGAAATGAGTATGATGGTGGGTGAGGCAAAGAACTGCAAACCTGTGCCTCCTCCCTCTTCCGATATAAAACAGTTATGCAATACACCCCCCTGGGAAAGGGACTTACTCACATCGAATTTGTTCCTGCATCATCATTTTCTATCTGATCCCTGTGGGGGTGTGTGGAATGCTGTGCGTTCGGTCTGAAGTCCGGTTATATCATGTGTACAGTGCCTCACAAAAGCATCCATGTCATTGATCTTCTCCACATTTTGTGATGGCACAACCAAAAAACCTGAATGGATTTATTTGGGATTTCGTATGGCAGACCAACAAGCAATGCAAACTTGGAAAGTGGAGGAAAAAATTAACATTTTCTTTCTGAAATAACTAAAAACTATTATTTTTCTGGCCTTTCACATCAAGTCAAAATATATACTGATGTTTGTAGTTAATTTTACAAAATGTGAAATTGTTCAAAGGGTGTTAAAGTGATATCAATGCATCACCTTAATATATGGATATGAAAGGTACTCAATCTGCAACTACTATAAACAACACAAACAAAGTTTGTATAACCTTTCTTACCTTTAAAGCATGAAAAAACAGCTAACTAACAAAAAAAAAATGTAAAAAATAACTAAATCCAAGTAGGCATAGTTCTGATCTGATTTGAACAGATTTTCTTTTCTGCAAGTTTAAACTATCAGTCGATTGTTTCATCTTTCTATGATAAAATCCATCAAGTAATCTAATACATGACGCATAAAAATATGTTTCAAATATGTTTGTTATTAGATGGGAACAGGTTGTTTATAGTGTAAACTTACGGGTGTGGCCTGTTGTGGAAGAATGGATTCATGTGACAGTACGTGTCTGCACAGCCTGGCTGACTTTTTAGGTATTTTAATGTTGAAAAAATCTAAGAAAAAAGGTGGAGACGGGGGATAGTTTGTTTTTTACAGATTTAAGTTGTGTCAGACCATAACAGTATTATCAACTAAAAAGAAATCTGTCTACAGTATTTTAGAAGCTAAATATCTTTTACGTTTTTCTTTTTTACTAGATTAAATTAAGTTAAACAATACAACCCATTCTCATATGCCTCCTCATTTACCAACACTCTGCTTATACCCAAGATACCTACTTGTTTTGCTCCATATTTAAGAGGGAGGGGGATTCTACCAAGAGGTTATATGCAATCAGTATCTTACCTGCAATTGGTAAATCTGCAGTTGTTTTTACAATAACTAACTTCAATCTGAAGAGTTTCCTGCAGAATTTACTCAACACACATATGGATCACGTTTGCTTTGTACAAGGTTTATATAATACTACAATTTTGGGAACCAATTGTTTTAACATGGGCAACCTCTAATGTATTCTTCCTCTGACTTCCTGCTACCTAAAAACTAATCTTGGTTTAAATTAAGGTAACGCTGTTCATAACTTCTGAACACAACCAGACTTCCCCTTTGACTCATTGTTATTTTGCTGCAGGTCTGTAGTTAGGAAATATGGCCGTGTGTTGTCTTCATATCTTAATCAGGTGACCTTATAGTTTTAGCATAAAGTCACATAGCCGGATTAGTGCACAGTGTGTTTTTTCACAACAGAAGGTAATCTGTCTTGCATGCATTGATTTAAACAGCAGCCATTGCATACCAGGAGAAATGAGCTGATTTCAGTGTTAAACTTCACTTGAATCTTGCCTTGCTGTGTGCACCTTTGTCCCGCCTTGCCTTTGACTTGTTGAATTCAGAGGCAGCGAGTGGTTAGCAGTGTGTATATATGGGGATTACAGTCAGACAGTGCCGTACAGCCGCAGTGGTGATGTCTCTTAAGTAGTTTTCATTGCCTTATGTCAGGGCCACACTGAGACTTTATGCCTCAGACCAACTGTAACACTCTACAGCTTAAGTCTGTGACCTGGCCTGTTATCTGAGAGAGAAAGGGTATTTTTAGCTGCAGGATGGGACTAAAGAGATGCCTAATGATGCAGCAGAAGGCTAATGGAGAATGGTTTTAGTTCTTCCTGCCAATCCCACTGCATTTATTGCTTCAAATTAGGAACTCATGCTGAAAATATGAGCTTCAGCAAATGTGTTTTTGTGCTCATGTGCATGTGATGCTGCTGTATATCTGGTTCACACAATGCTTTATCCCCATACAATAAAAGCTGAAGTCATCAACAGCTGTTTGTCAAGGACAAAGTGAAGCAAACGTTAAGACAAAGAAAAGCTGAGTTGAAATTGACCTCCCCTTTACGTCCCGGGCTGTTTCAGTCCAGGTTGGCCATTTAGAAATCACGATAAGGTGGGAACCTCCCCCTGAGCTGCCTGGGAGTGTTCTGGGATAATAGCATCAGGGACACCTGGTACCATCGCACACACAAACAGGACAGGCTCAGAGAGGTAGGCTAGAAAACCGAAGAGAGCAGCAGGCAGTGACCGGGAGCTATGGCCCACAAGCACGGACATGGAAGAGAACGGGTGAGTTACTCGTAGATCTTTACAGGAAACTTAACTTTTAAGATATTCTCATATAGAAATCAGTTTGAATCACTAAATTACATACTTCTTTTTGTCATATGCAGGACTCTTTTAACAATAAACTTCAAAATGTTCAATTAAATGTTGCATTTAGCAATTATTTTTATTTCACCTCAGCATATAACCAGAAAAAGGGTACAGACTTGTTTAAAAGCCTTGAACTTGAAAAGGAAATTGCAAAGTGAGTGCTAAATCCACAGGAATTGATCCAAAGTATAACTGAATGTTCTGTTTTCCTAGCATATGAGAAAGGCCACAGTCTCAGTTGTGAAAACACAGCCATGCAGAGATGTGTTCGGTTCATCCTGTCTCCCAAGCTTCTTGAGTTTCTCGTTGGTTGCATTGCATCGTAGATTGTTGAAGACAAGGTGTTACTATCAGTGGGATGATGGAACTACTAAAAATTAGGTCAAATGAAACTTCTCTTATTTATTTATCTTTTTATTCTGTTGTATTTACATATACCAGCAAGTTATCACTCCTAACAATTTCTGTCAAGCTTGACCTGTAATGTCATGCTTCTAGGTCAATGTATATGTCACAGTCAATGTATATTCCAGTCAGATCTCAAACATCACATTGTTTTTTTTCTAGTATCTTTATGGCCCCTGATTCATCGTCCTGTGTGTTTTGTCAACTCTGCTAGCCTGCTAGACAGTTTGCACTCCAAACAAAAGTTATGGACATTAAAAATAAGAAGCTGAGGGAGCTCGACAGCACTGTCACAAATGTCTCAGGACGAGACAAGAGTCAATAAAAAACTTACAGTAGCGCTGCAACTCAAGCATGACAAAGGACTCAAATGATGGGGAGTTAAAAAGGACACACTAAGAGAGAAAGGTTTTGGAAAAGTTTTATGCATGCCGTCTATGCAGCTGCATTGGGAACAGCCAGGATTGCAGGACACTGCGGCGTGTTATGACTTTACACAGTGCCGTCTGACAGACGGGGGTGCAACATCATACTGCGATAATGAATCCACGAGGATAAATTCTTGGAAAGGCAGACCTTATATGTCTCCGAGGCACTCTTAATTAAGATTAAGACATTATTTGATTAATTTTGTAGCGAGAGAAGCACTGTTCGAATTTTTTTTTATTTGAGTTCTTGGTATTGATTGTGGTTTAATTTCTTATTAAATAAAAAAATTTAAATAATTTGTCCTGCCTTCTTGCATTAAGCACACAACCACATTTATTCTATATTAGGAGCAAAGTAAACACCATTTTGGAAATGATTTCTAATAAAATAGAATTTTAAATGTTCAATTCAATTCAATTCAGTTTATTTATATAGCGCCAAATTCACAACACATGTCATCTCAAGGCACTTTACAGTTCAACCAGATCATACAGTCAAATTGATACAAAGTTTTCTATCTAAGGAAAACCAGTTGATTGCATTAACTCATTGACTCAAATACAATCCCTCACACTAAGCATGCTTGTAGCGACAGTGGAGAGGAAAAACTCCCTTTTAACAGGAAGAAACCTCCAGCAGAACCAGGCCCAGTGTGAGCGGCCATCTGCCAAGGCCGACTGGGGTTCAAGGAGACAGAAGCAGAGATACAAAAAGCAGCTGTAAAAGGCGGCCCCGTCCAGGAAACACACAGCCAGGCAGACGAGCTCCAAGGCAGCTCCCATGCCAGAGGATGAAGAGAGCACATCCACCCAGCCACGGCCAGAGAAACAGGACCACACCTGAAGACAGGCCGATCTCCAACATCTACAAACAAGGGTGTTGATGGAAGCAGCACAGCTGATGTTTCTTTCCTGGATGACGTCACAGCCAAACAGGAACAGACGAGGCAAAGCTACTCTGAGGAAAAGCAGAGAGAGCAGAAGGTTAGAGACTGAACAAACAGATTCTGCAGAATAGGAGAACAGAGAGAGAATGAAGCAGAATGATGAAATGGGGGTCCCTATGTCCTCCAAAAGTCTAAGCCTATAGCAGCATAACTATAGAGAGAGAGCTCAAATGTTAAGATACATCACATAGTAGCTTTTGTAGGGAATAGCGCAGCTTTCCGTAAAAATTCAAAAAATATCCACTGGACTTGGAATTTTTGAATTTTTTGAATTTTTACGGAATGACTTTGACCCGGATGACTGAGAACCTTCATCAGCAATAGCGCAGCTTGCTAAACTAAAACATTAAGATCTGAATTCCCTGTTTAGAATCCTGGTCAGTAGACTAAGACTTCCAAATGACCATCAACATTTCCAAATCCATAATTATCCATGACAGATAGAGGTAGGAAAACTCAAATGGTCAAAACAGAACAACTTTGCCGTTTTAGCCTTCCTGTTACCTGCTGAAAGTCTTGCTCTCTTTCACTGCTTGAATGAAACACAGCCAGATCTTGCATTGTTTCATAACATCTTATGAAATGTAGTTTTCTTTTGAATAATTATGTGCTTAGCTGATGGTGGGTAAAAAAAGTTTAAATATGTGATTTAAATTTTATTTTATTTTTTCGAGAGCCTGACATTCTCACCAGATGTACCGGTAAGTAACAAATCAAGTAATCCACACGTAGATGGAAATAAAACTTACTGTGCTCCACATTTACAGACATGTATTAAAAAGCTTTTTTTATAATTACTTCTTCAAGATATATTTACAGGCATCTTTCATATGTGGTTATAATCTATTATTAAAAAAAGAAGGTGTTTTGAAATCTTGAAGGTGTTGGGGATCCTTCCTGTGTGATCTGCTTGTTATTTCTGTATATTTCCAGTTAGCTATGACTCAGACAGCTGAACAACTGACTGGGCCGTTCTAGCAGCCGTGTTCTATGAAAACAAGTGTTTCTTTAACTGTGTGCTTCACTCTGTTATTATACTTGGAAATGTTTATGTTCCTATAATGGTTTTATGGCTATTCATTTATAATGGATCTTATGGCATTCATTCAGTTATATGAAGTATTGTCAACAGTGTTGTTTCAAGTGTCTCTAGTCTGTTTTTAATCAAATAGCAACAATAAGCTGCAATTTTTCATAGCAATACATATGGGTAAATGACTGGATTAATAACTAGATATTGTAATAAGTATTGAAATAATAAATAGAAATGTGACTTTTGCTAGCACCTTGCAATTTCTTCCTTGAATTAAGGGAAACTGGAATGTTGTGGCTTTCCTTTCATGTTTCACACATGTCGTCTTTCGTATCATGCAGTGATAAATTTTTTAACATGTTAAAGTGTGTTGTTTCTCTAGTTTTGATTGCATTCTATGTCTTGATTACTTTGGTTGTTACTAGAAAAAAAAAAAGGCCTGTGCTTCAAGTTCCTGACCAGCCAATCACCGGCCAGGGTCGATCAAGCTGAAAATACATTTATTCCAGTGCGTGAACAGCCAGTTCCTCGGTGCATCTCTAGATTCAATGTTAGTTCTGTAGATCATCTGTTGATATTTTTCTGAATATCCTTTTTCTTGTCCACAATTTCATAAAAGTACAAAAAGAAGGGACATTATGTAATCCCTGCAGACCTTTTTCTTCTGTACAAAGGGTTACATGCGGCACTGTGATGTAACAGCATAATGTCTTAAATATTTCACTACACCTGTTCAAAGCTTATAAACTTGAAAAATGTGTTCTGGTGCTGAAACCCCCTGACCAGTTCTCAAACAGTTGCGACTTTTATTAAAAGCAAGGCTACATGTTACAGAGTCTAATCAAGCTTTTGCTGATCTGCTTCATGTGCTTCCAAGGCTTTGATGTTGGGCGCTTTGAAGGCTTTGGCTAACATGATGAATAACGTCTAGCATCTAACAACAACTCAAGGCTGTGTATCTGAACAAAGCATAAATCACAGAGGAGGAGAGAACATAAAAAATAAGCATCAGCTCTCTTCCTTTTATTCCAGCTGTGCTTAAGAGAAAAAAAACAACAGATTTCTCTCTTTTTGTTTTTACAAAGGGCAGTTTTTAGACTTAAAGCAAAAAATGAGTCCAGATATGAACAGCTGTCTAAGCATATTATGTGGTCTACACTGTTAAAGGGCGTTGGTGATATTGAAACTTTTTCTTCCTTTCTATCAATGACTTCCGTGTCAAATTTTGTTCTTTCAGATTCAGTTTGCGAATGCTGAGGACAAGCAGGAATTCAGCAAGTATCCCACCAAGGCAGGTCGCCGCTCCCTATCCCGCTCCATCTCACAGTCCTCCACAGACAGCTACAGCTCAGGTACTGTAAACTCAAACAGTTTAACACCGAAATACCCTTTACTTGTTGGTAAAGGTAATTTTATAATACACACAAATCTTTTAAAATACCTAAATAAATGCAACTCTATTGTAGCAAAGCTATTGAGCTTTTTCACAGATTTGTCAGAGTAAAGCCACAAATTGCATTCTTTTGATTCGGATCTTATATTTTAGAACAACACAGGGTATTATATTACTTTGGAGTGAAAGGAAAAATTATGCATTGTTTTTGCAAGAAAAATGTGACTTATGATGCCTTTAGAAGCAACCTTAATGTTAAAAACACTTGATTAAAACTCAGTATTAAGCACAATAGCTGCTTTATGAAGGCAGTAGAGGTTTCCAGAGAACATAGAAATATCCAGAGGTTGTGAATTCCTGGGTGTGAATACTTTTACAAGGCACTTTACATGCACAGAAGGGCAAACAGATAAAAAGTGCATACAGAGGTTCCTCCTTTCTCACTCTAGATTTAATGTATAGATTTCGTAATTGGGTCCACTCATTTGTTTTGACCCAAAAGGGACCTTTTGTGTTTCCAGCTGCATCGTACACCGACAGCTCAGATGATGAAACCTCACCCCGGGACAAAGCCCAGGTCAACAGCCATGGCAGCACCGACTTCTGCGTGAAGAACATAAAACAGGCAGAATTTGGCCGCCGCGAAATTGAAATAGCAGAGCAAGGTAATCTTAAACGTGCACATCTAGAATATAATATCGCTTCTTAATTTAGATGCTCTTTGACTGGTGTAGCTCTGAGGTTGTCTTTTACTTTGGATTCCTTCTGAAATAAGAGGAAACAGCCATACATATGCTTGATTTTGCTACTGTCCAATTTGTATCGTAGACTCCTTTTATAACCTCTAAAACAAAGAAAGGTTGGACTTTTAAGAGCAGTACGGCTCTGTTTTTGTTCATAATGTCTAATAATCTTTTTCTTTTAACTCTAAGATCAGGATATTGTAGTGCCTCTCTTCTCTCTACCGTTCTTTTGGCTGTTTACATTGTAAATGTGAAGTATGCAAGTGCTTGATAAGTGTTTATTTCAAGCTGCATGGCTGCAGATGGTACGTTGCTGTTGTTAAAGTAGTCATTGTCCAGTTCTTCTCTTCATTATTATCTTCTATAAAGGGGTTATTATTAATAATTACTTTTTTTTATGCTGCTCATTTTTTGGAGCTTTCATTTTCAAATATATGCAATATTTTCAGGAGTTTCAAAGCATACTGAGTAAATTAGATTTTTTTTAAATATTTGTAGCATTTCATTTTTTATTTATTTACATGCTTTGTTTTGTAATTAATCACCTAGAATATTGCAGGTAAAAGAGAACATGTTAGGGTGCTTGCTTCTTTTTAATTTGCACTGCAAAAACTATCTAAAAATAAGTAAACATTTCTTAAAATAAGTGTACTTACCCTTAATTTTAGTAGGTAAATAAAAAAATCTGCCAATGGTATGAGAATATTTAGCCTAAAAATAAGATAATTAGATATTATGCACTTAAAATAGTACAATGACATTTTCTGCAGTGTGCTAAATAACAGCATATCTGTAAGTGAAATCCATCAATGTGTTCTCATTATAAAATAAGACCCCCTTTGATTGAATTTTTCAACTGGACCTGTAGTTCCACTGACTGCTCTTTAGATGTGAGAAAAAACATTATTACTCACCATTATAAGAGCAGTAAGTGGACTTTCACCACTAGGTAGGGACTCTATATAGACCAAAACTTTTCCTAATTAATAACAATAATAATATCAATTCATTCCATGAAATCCAAACTGACACATTATTTTTTGTGTAAACTACTATTCCCTTTGTTGCACTAGCATATTTTTCATTTATTTTGACATACAATATGAGATCTATCATTTCTGTCACATAACAGTATCGTTGGGTCCATTGCTGCTCAGACTCTAACAGTTAACCGGTTAATCAGACCAGCAGCAGCTAGCAGCTAGCAGCTAGCTCCAAGACAAACTGGAGCTGCTTCTACTCTGAAGTGCTCTCCACCTTACAAACACGAAGCCATCGTTAACCCCCGTTTTGTCCCTTTCCTTAGCTGCCATTTTACTCCTCTCCTACTCTGATAAGCCCTGAGTGGCAAATGTTCACATGTACGTACATGCATGTACTCAGAACAAAGCATTTACAAACATATGTGCTCATGGGCACACATAGGCTCTCACAGCCAGCCAGGCTACTGAATGTAAACAAGAGACTGAGAACAACAGAGAGAGATGCTGTGTGAAGTCTTAACATAGTCCATCTGAAAATATACCTTTAGTTCAAGTATTATTTAGATCTTTTTTGACTAAGATAATACAATTTCACTTACGTCTCCTCTAAATAATACAAAACATAAAAACACAAAACCTTCCTTGAAGTATTTTATAGTTTTTTTCTATTATACGTTGGCCTGATCTATTTGTAGTAGATTTTTAGCAATAGGTGAAAAGTTTCTCATCAAAATCCAGCTTCACTGTTGTGCTGCTGTATTATTAGTGGAGAATAAAGGTAATAAGATCCAGGTCATTAAAAATCTTTTGTAATTCTCTTTTTTTTTATACAGAAAATCTAGAAATCTATTTCTAGAAATGTAAATTTGTAAATGTAAAACTTGGATATGGCAGAGGTGCTGCAATGTTTTCTATATTATATTCAGGTGCAAAGCTTTAACTAAATATAATGCTTCAGTCTCATACTGTACTTTAGCATCACTTTCTGTAAGTATATAACATTATGGCACACATTGTGTGATATCCAGATATGCAGTTCTGCTATGTGTGTGTTTTTTTCTCTGTTGAATGATCACAACAAATAATTTAGAGTTGGGGAACTGAGACCCGCATAAAAAGCCCTTTAGATTTTGCAAAATATCTGCCAAAAAGGGGATAGTTTAAATGTGCATGAAGATTTCTGTCAATTTTCTACTGTATATATTTGTTTTGTGAGAGCTGTAACAGTAATGATTAAAACCAACGATCTAGAATAAAGTTAGAGCTTAACAAACATAAATACTGAAATTTGATAATTGTCCACCTGTAGGTTCAAGATAAGAAACAGCATGACAACAACTTTATAGTTTACAAGTTCTTCATGTAATTATTTTTTTCTGAGAACAGCCTTTTACCTACTCCATCTGAATCTCAAATGTTCTTGTTGACAGTAAAAGTAGTTATTTTGCCAGCCCTGCCTGTACACCCTTTGCTATCTTTCTAATATATTTTTAGTACGTATGCACAGATATATATAATTCTTAGCATCGTGTGGTTAGTCCTAACTTAGAAAAAATACCCTCAAATTTGTTTTTAAATTTTAACCAAACTTTCTCAGTAAGAGTTTAATAGGTTTTTAATGCTAATGTTTCTCTTTACAGACATGTCTGCCCTGATCTCTCTGAGGAAGAGAGCCCAGGGGGAGAAGCCGCTGGCTGGTGCGAAGATAGTGGGCTGTACCCACATTACTGCTCAGACAGCCGTATGTTCTTTGCTCTTTTCGTGTTCAGTCCATCTGATGGTTTTTTTTAAAAAGTAAAGTCTCCCAACTTTTTATGTCATTCGTTATATCATCCCAGGTTCTGATTGAAACTCTGGTGGCCCTCGGGGCCCAGTGCCGCTGGACCGCTTGTAACATCTACTCTACTCAAAACGAGGTGGCCGCTGCTCTTGCTGAAACTGGTGAGATTATTTCCTCTATAAGCTTGTGGGACTTTTTTCTTCATGACCAATTTAAAACGTAATCTTTACTGCAACCCATTCCTTAACACTTCGATAACATGAAGATTTATGGGAACAGAAACGCAATAAAAAAATCAGAATTTCGCAAAACGTATAGTAAGTAAACCATAATAGAACTAATACCGGTAATTACACACTAAAGAAAAGATTATCCTCAGATCGCATGTGGAGTGGTGGACTAGTGCTTAGGGCATAGTGCTTGGAATCCTGAGGTTCTGAGTTCGAACCCCACTCCCACAGACTGCCACTTGGTCCCTGAGCAAAGACCTTAACCCCACACTGCTCCCTGGGCGCCCCAAGATGGAAGCCCACTGCTCCCCAAGGGGATGGGTTAAATGCAGAGAGTTCATTTCTTTGCTCTGTACTAGAAAAAACAAGATCATATAATGCATTAAAAAAGCCAAGGCAGTCTTATTACCGTATTTTCACGACCATAAGGCACACCGTACTAAAAGGCGCACTCTCAGTTATGTGTCCCATTTCTGTATTTAACACACACATAAGGCGCACCGGACTATAGGGTGCGTTTTTTATATACAGGTACATGTCCTCTACTACCTTTAAATACCTCTACTGCGTATTTAAAAATACAGCGGGGGCAAAACTGAGTATGACTGTGCTTTATTCATGTATTTATAACAAAGTATTAATCAAACCTGGCAGCTGGCCGTGAGACAGACACATCGCAGATGACACAGCGCTGTGATCACTCCTAAATTAACTTAAAATCCTGAAACCTGCCGACGGAATATGTTCGCTTTTATTACCGGTATCCTGGTGCCTGCAGTTTAAATTATTTAGATGAAAAACACCAGCCAGCCACCGCGTGAACCCGGAGGCTGCCCAGCCTAGAGGCTGCTGATGAAAGGATTTCTACTGTCGGTGCACCGCTGGTATGTGGGGGTCTGAGCGCCTCCGACAGAAATAGATAATCTGGATGAACTGACTGCAATTATTACGTTTTCAGGTGGACTTTCTCACTTAAAAACATATTAAAACTACTTTATTCCCACTGATCACAGCAAATATAGCTGCAAGATTTAGATTATTTAGATGAAAAAACACCTGCCAGCCACCGCGGTGAAGAGGAGGAGACGCGCCCAGAGGCTGTTGTTGAATTAAGTTTTCAGGGAGAAAAATACAGCGGGAGCAAAACTGAGTATGATTGTGCTTTATTCATGTATTTATTACAAAGTATTAATCAAACCCATCGAAGTCATCATCCTCTGTTTCTGAATTAAACATCTGCGCTAAATCAGACATGCCAATTTCCCCTTCTTCGCTGTCAGAGTCACTTTCCGTGCAGCGCAGCTCCTCAGAAATAATGCCGGCTTTTGCAAAAGCTTGAACCACAGAGCCAGCAGACACGTTAGTCCAAGCATCTACAGTCCATCCGCAAACGGTGGCGTAACTTGCCCGGCGCTGCCTTCCACTTATCCTGAAACTGTGGTATCCGTCTGTCATCCATCGCTCCCACGCCGCTCGCAGCCTTACTTTGAACGGCCGCTTCACACCGATGTCGAGCGGTTGAAGTTCCTTTGTCAGACCCCCCGGGATAACGGCGAGCACAGCGTTCATTTGATTCATCTTTTTTTCACATCGGCTGTGAGATGGGCACGCAGCGATGGTGATGCGTGGAAAAAACCACCTAGTCTCCTCACATACACCTCCCTCAGCCACGCTTTCATCATCTCCTCATCCATCCAGCCTTTTTCATTTAATATCATATGTCATCAGAGCGCTGTGTCTGTCTCGCTGTCAGCTCCCAGATCAGCTTCTCTGATTGGTTGATGCGGCGCGTCCAGCAGCAAAACTTTTCCATCTCGAGCAGCAGCAGCGCGTTGGCGGTGCGTCAGATGCTTAAACGCTCCCGACGTGCTGCACCAAAACGCGCTGCGGGACCTTTTGCTGCACCTATACGCGCGTCAACCATTGACTTTGCATGTAAACTCGCTGCTTCTGCTGCACCTGCTGGGTCCGGTTCACACCGATGTCAAGCGGTTGAACAGCGAGCACAGCGTTAATTTGTTTCCCCATGTTTTTCACATCAGCTGTGAGATGGGCACGCATGGAGTTACATATTAACAGCGATGGTGAGGGGTGAAAAAAAAAACACCTGGTCTCCTTACATTCAGCCACTCTTTCATCATCTCCTCAATGAGGTGGTCTCAAAAGTCGCAGTTACAACACACATAGGGCGCACCGCACATTTTGAGGGAAAAAAAAGACGTTTAAGTGCGCCTTATAGTCGTGAAAATACGGTATATATATGACATTTGTTCTAAAGGGGGAAAACTCCTTTTTTTGTAAAAAAAAACAAGATTAAGTAGATCAACTAAATAATATACAGCTAAAATACTGAAAAAATAACAGGCTGTATTAAAAAAAAAGAAATAAATGCTGATCCAGGTCATACTGGGAGTATGGTTAGTTAAGTGAAGCTATTGTATAGACGGACACTATAAGCAACTATGATCCTTGTTGGTTAATGCGAACTCTGAAATGTGGGTTTCAAGCAAAAATAAAATCCTGCCATTGTAATAATCTGCATCTTAATGAATAAAATTTTTTCAGGTTTATGTTACTTTAACAGTAGTCATCAAACCGAATAAACCCTGAGAAACCTTAAAAGTGTTAAATGTCACGCTTATGTTTTTATAGTGTAACGCTCCCTAATGGGTTTTGTTACTTACTCCGCGTTTGCTCATCAAGTGTGTTTTGCTTTCTCCAGGTGTGCCTGTTTTTGCATGGAAAGGTGAATCAGAGGATGACTTCTGGTGGTGCATCGATCGCTGTGTCAACAACGACGGCTGGCAGGCCAATATGGTACCATGAGTACAGTAGCATCCCAAAGTCGACCCTTACCTTTAGGAGCCTTCTTAAATCGTTGATGCGGATGACTGATGTCCTTTCCTTTTTTTGTGTCAAAGATCTTGGATGATGGTGGAGATTTAACTCACTGGGTTTACAAGAAATATCCCAGCGTTTTCAAAAAAGTCAGAGGAATTGTGGAGGAGAGCGTCACTGGTGTTCACAGGTCCGATACTTTTATCGTCATTTTAAAGTTTTTCCTCTGCTTCACCTGACAGCATTTGCGGATGAATAACTCTGAATACTGTATTGCGTGAACAGGAAACATATCCAAGGATATTATATAAGCCATTTGCTTAGTGATACATGACATAATGGGTTTTAGGGGACGTTTGACTTATATGACTTCAGGGCTTTCGAGAAACATGACACAGCTAAATAAACCTTCCATAGACTCAATTAGCCAGATGCTCCAGATAGCTTCATGTCATAAAGATGGACATCTCACTTTTCATTGGATATGCACAAAGGTGTCATGTGACCTCATCTACCTGAGCACAGCTCCTAATGTGTCCTCTCAGATTGTACCAGTTATCGAAGGCAGGAAAACTGTGTGTCCCTGCAATGAATGTGAACGACTCGGTGACAAAGCAGAAGTTCGACAACCTCTACTGCTGCAGAGAATCTATTCTGGATGGGTAAGCAATTTAGAAATATTTACTGTAGAAAACAGATATTTACAGTTTTCTACAACCATTTTATTTTAACACTGTGTGACATTAATCAGACTAGTTTGTTTTTTATTATTATTAGGACAATTTGGATTAACAAATTATTTGCTTGTTAAATACCTGGATAATTCAGGCATCATCACAGGGTTGATGATTTCACATTTAATTCTTTTTTTCATTAAACAATTTCAAGGAAAGTAACCAAGTTTGCAGACTTTAAAGATTTTTGTTAAAAAGTCTCTTTTAACATATTCTCTCTGATTAACATAGCATTCATCAAATAGAAAAAAATAATGTGCAACAATTTATGAATTAAATCTGGAAAATTTTTGTCTGATTTAATGTCAGATAGTGAGAAAAAGAGATGATGTCATTTTTTTGTGTCTATAAATGTTTCGTTCTAACTGCCCCTTTTATAAGTGATGGTGTAAAAACACTTATTTTTGGTTTCTCTATTAGCCTGAAGAGAACTACTGACATAATGTTTGGAGGCAAACAAGTGGTTGTGTGTGGTTATGGTGAGGTGAGTCATTCCTAAATTTACAAAAAAGAAACAACAACAACAAAGAACAAAGGCTTTTACTTAAAAATGACTGAGTTTCCACTGTTACTGCTGACCTTTTTTATTGCACTGCCTTGTGATCTGTAGGTGGGAAAAGGCTGCTGCACTGCTCTTAAAGCTCTCGGCGCCACTGTGTGCATCACAGAGATTGACCCCATCTGTGCCCTGCAGGCATGGTGAGTCACTGCACATTACCATTCAGCACTCCCCCATCAATAAATGCACCCCACTAAAATGTATGTTTGTGTGTATTGAATTAGTTGTAATAGAAAAATCACTCTTTAAGTGATTTACTTTTACTTTCGCATGAATACAAATATCTGGTTCGTGTCTGAACAGTATGGATGGATTTCGGGTGGTCAAGCTGAGTGAGGTCATCCGGCAGATGGACGTGGTGATAACTTGCACTGGTACTGAGCCCCATGCAGTGGCATCTGTCCCTTCTCCTTTATTGCTCACAGTGTTAAGAGCCTCTTTTGATTATTAATTTGTGTTTTTTAGAATAAAAACATAATTTTTCTGTGATTTTAAACCCCTTTGATGCGTAATGTCTAAAAGTAAACAGCTATTTTTCTTTATTTAAATGCAGGCAACAAGAATGTTGTTTCCAGAGAACATCTTGACCGAATGAAGAATGGCTGCATTGTCTGCAATATGGGACATTCCAATACAGAGATCGATGTGGTAATTTTATCACTCTATATATCTGTTATATGAGCTGGACGTTTGTGCTTCAGTATTTCCGCTTGCACTTTGACCCTTGAGGTTGTTTGGAAAAGATGGTTCTCATCAGCAGGAAAGGGCATGTATTCACACACTTTAGCAGAAAAAACACTATTTTATTCGACCTAATCACATTTCAGCCTGTTAACTTAAAAAAAAGAAGAATTTTCATTATTTAACCCCTATTTAAATGTGTCTGAATTAAAGCTTCTGATGTAGTAATTAGGGTGATCAGGTGTAAAATGCAACTTTGTTGAGCTCCATCTATTATTAATGGTGAGCTATATGGAATATTACCTCTAAATTGGTTTGGTGTCTTTCCCCAGTATACTTATATTGCATTATAAAGGAACACAGCACAAGTGTTTCTGGTCCCTTAAAGTTACATGCATATTAAAATGTGTATGGTTTGTGGCCTCCAGCATGGCGGGGGGAATATTATAAACAGAATTTAAGCAGAAGCATGATGCATATCAAAGGTTTGGTGTAAAAATACCTTCACCTTGCAAAATTTAAGTGACATTATCTTAAGAGTCTTCAAGAGATTGAGAAAAGAAATGTGTTTTTTAAAAGATCCTCTGTTCAGTGTAGAATATTCAGGTTTGACTGTTAAAGTCCAACTATGTTTGATCTAGATGTACAGAAGTCAGATCAAACAGGAGAGACTCACACAGCGAAAAGCTGTCATAGAAAAGTTTTATTCAATTCAATTTATTTATACATGTAACGCAGTCAGATTGTTCAAAATGTTTCTATATAAAGGAAACCAGCTGATTGCAAGGATTCATTCACTCTAAAATCCCTCACACTAAGCATGCATGTAGCCGCAGTGGAAAGGAAAACTCCCTTTTAACAGGAAGAACCCTCCAACAGAACCAGGCTAACTAAGTGTGAGCGGCCATCTGCCAAGTTCTTTGGCGCTCGGGCCCCAGCAGAAGACTTTGATTCTGTGAATTAACATTCACTTGGATGAGTAACCTAGAAAAGTATTAAAGAAATCTTCCCCTGAGGTACATTGGTGGTGGAATAAGTCAGAGGGTGAGTGGGACTGAGAATAGTGTGAGAATGCAGGAGGAGGTGGCTAAGAGCAAAATTATGAGGATCTTGAAAGATGATTGGTTATGGAGAAGGTGTGATCCGCAAGTTGATTGGCTGGAGCTGAAATTGAAAAAGACCCTTTTACTTTCCTTACTGCAATTTAGTTAACAAACTATGATTTACATTAACACAACATTTTTTTTACAGCATTAAAAGTCTATATAAATATGGAATCTCTTCATTTGGTTTTCAAGTCTGAGTAGGTTTGTAAAGAAGAGAGAAGACTACTGTCATGATGGGTTCACTAATAGCGACCCAAGTATGCAGAACACCACTGACGGACACAGGAATAAAAGTTCAACAAGTTTATTTTGATACAAGCACACTGAAAGTACTGGTTCTGGTTCGGGCCTGGACACTGGTTCACCGGAGTCTGCGTGAGAGACAGTTCAGTTAGCGTTGCAAGCAGGAGCTTGATTTCTAGATGATAACTGATTGTACCTTGAGGGTTCTTGAGGTTAGCTTTGGGAGAGTCACTGTTGGATCTGGAGAGGAGTTGATCAGCAGAGTCCGCTTGCTGCTTCAGCGTCTCACGTCTAATAATGAACAGACCTTGGCTTTGGGTTTTCCAGCTCTTAGTCCTGAGCTGCATGGAAGTTCTCTATGAATCTTCAGGTTTGGCTCAGAGGGTCGGCTCGGCAGGTTAGCTCTTCCTGAGCTTCATAGAGGAGACACTGGTTTCCTGGAAGACAGAGATAACGGTTAGAATCCAGGCTGGATTCAAAGTCACAAAGTTACACTGAGGATCTAGGCTTAGGCGCTGACCAACTGGATCAACACTGCGGCGTTGAGGCAAGGTCTGAAGACAGCTTATATAGTGGATCCTCTGATGATCTTGATGACCTGCAGCTGTGCAGGAGGCTCACTCAGAAGGATCCACGGCGGACTCTGCTGGAGAAAGGTGGAACTTCTCCAGCTCCCAACAGTACCCCCCCCTCAACGACCGCCCCTTGGCGGTCCGCAAGAGGTCGAAGGGCAGGAACGCTCGTTCTCCTCGATAAGGGCAGGATCGAGGATGTACGAGCCCGGAACCCACTGGCGATCCTCCGGTCCGTAGCCTTCCCAGTCGACGAGGTACTGCCAGCCGCGACCTCGTCGACGGGAGTCCACGATGACCATCGACCTCCAGGGCGGGTGGTGGGGAGTCGGAAGGCGGGCACAGAGAACTCGAGACGACAGGTTTGACTTGTGACACGTGGAAGGTTGGATGAATCCGGAGAGACTGAGGCAGTTGGAGACGGACGGCTGATGGGCTGATGACTCGGGAGATCTTGTAGGGGCCTATGAATCTGGGCGAGAGTTTTCGGGACATCCCCTTAAGGGGAATGTCCCGAGTGGATAGCCATACCTCTTGGCCCTCTGTGTACTCGGGGGCGGGACGTTTCCTGGAGTCGGCGAAGCGTTTGTTGGTCTCTGAAGATCGGTTGAGGGTGGCGATGGTTTCTCTCCAGATTTTCTGACAGCGGCGGATGTGTTGGTTTACTGACTGGACCGAAATCTCTCTCTCGTCTGTGGGGAAAAGTGGAGGTTGATAACCGAGACTAACCTGGAAGGGAGATTGACCAGTGGAAGCAGATCTGAGGGAGTTGTGCGCGTATTCGATCCAAGTGAGAAATTGGCTCCAGTCCACGGGATTGTAAGAGGTGAGGCAACGAAGAGTTGATTCCAGCTGCTGGTTCATCCTCTCTGTTTGTCCGTTTGATTGAGGATGGTAACCAGAGGTCAGAGAGGGTTTACAGCCGAGAGCAGAACAGAATGCCTTCCAAACCTGGGAAATGAACTGAGGACCCCGGTCCGAGAGGATCTCTTGGGGAATGCCGTGTAAACGGAAGACGTGTTTGACGAGGAGCTGGGCTGTCTGGAAGGCCGTGGGGAGTTTCCTAAGGGGAATGAGATGGCAGGCCTTCGAAAAACGGTCTACAATGGTGAAAATGGTGGACATACCTCGAGAAACGGGGAGGCCTGTGACAAAGTAAATGGCGATATGGGACCAAGGGCGCGAGGGAACTGGAAGCGGCTGAAGCAGGCCAGAAGGAGGTTGGTGTGAGGCTTTATTACGGGCACATGTGGAGCAAGCCAATACATACTCCTTGACATCTCTATGGAGGGTGGGCCACCAGAAGCGTCTTGAGATCAAAGCTATTGTTCTACTGACTCCTGGATGAGCAGAAAACTTGGCAGCATGCATCCATTGGATGAGACGGGACCTGACGGAAGATGGAACATAGGTTCGGTTAGTGGGACCGTTACCTGGATCGGGTTCAGTGGCCAGGGCGGAGTTGATAAGGTCAGTGATTTCCAGTTAAACACTCCCACTGTGCAGGAAGGCGGAAGGACAGGTTCAGGTGTCTCGGGGTGATCGACGGAGTAAAGACGAGAGAGAGAATCGGGTTTGACATTCTTGGATCCGGGTCTGTAGGAGATGATGAAATTAAACCGTGAGAAGAAAATGGACCACCTGGATTGGCGAGGATTGGCTTGCTTGGTTGATTGGATGTAAGCCAGGTTCTTGTGGTCAGTCCATACAAGAACCGGATGCTCAGCTCCCTCCAGCCAATGTCTCCATTCCTCCAATGCTATTTTTGATGGCCAACAGTCTGGGTCCCCCCACATCGTAATTCTGCCAGGGGAAAGAAAGTCTACGGGAAAAAGAATGCAAAAGGGTGGATCTTTTAATCCGTGTAAAGTCCCCGGGGGATAGGACAGCCCCAACCCTCCCAGAATCTGAAGCGTCCACCTCAAAGGGAAAAATTTACTGGGTCAGGCTGCATTAGCACTGGTGGGCCCGGAAAATAAAGATTTTAATTTAAACAAAGCAGCTTGCGCCTCAGGAGTCCCACTGAAAAGTGCGTTTGACGAGGTCAGGGGAAGTTAAAAGGGGAAAGGGGGGTCTGGCTATAGTTTCCGGGTGAACCGACCCATAAAAATTTGCAAACCTAGAAATCTCTGTACTGTTTGCGGTTTTTTGGAACTGGCCCCGGGGAAAAATGCCTTTTTTCTTTTTCCTCAATGGTTTTTCCTGGCCCCCCCTCGGGGCACAAACCCCAAAAGGTTACTTTAAGACTGGGGAAATTCCCCACTTCTCAGCCTTTACGGGCCCGCTGTTCCCCCAGCAGTCTCTGTAAAACAAGGCGGACATGTTTTTTTAAAGTTCAATTTTAGGTTCTTTTGGGGTAAAAGAGTAAGGGCCCCTCAATGTAAACGAAGACAAATACATTTTAAAAAATCTTTTGAGAACAAAAATTCACAAGGGCCCCGGGAAACAGGGTGGAAGCGTTAGTTAAAACCCAAAAAGGGAAATTTCCAAATACCAAAATTTGGGCCCCAAAGGAGTCTTTAAGGCTGTTTTCCATTCTCCCCCTTCTCGGGTCCTAAGAAGATGAAATGCCCCTTCCTTTAAAACCAGTTTTTGAGAAAAACTGTGGCCCCTGTACAGGTTTTTGGAAAACAAGGCCCAGTAGGGGGAAGTGGGGATTTGTTCTTTTTTTGTGATCTGGTTTAAACCTCGGGAATCAAAACATGGTTTTTCAAAAAGCCATCTTTCTTTTCAAACGAAGAAAAAATCCAGCCCCAAAAAAGGGGAGGAAAATGGGGGGATTATTCCCCGCACTAATGATTCATTAATGGGATATTTTTCCCCTGGGTTTTTCTTTTTAGGCTTTGGAAAAAAAATTTTTAAAAATCCCCTGCTAGGTAGTGGTGCTTTCCCGGGGTAGTTTCAATGGCGCAGTCAATGGCTGTGTGGAGGTAGGGGCCGGCACTGCCCTTACCGAAACAAAGGAAACTAGGTCATGGACTCGGAAGGAACAAAGGGAAAAGGGCGGGGGAAGGGCCCCTCTCCCCCCCACCCAAAGGGAAAAACCCCCCCAAAGGGGGGCCCGCTGAACGGGGGCATTTTTTGTGGGGATGGATGGGACCAGATTTTCCTTGACGCTCGGTCCAATTTAATGTGAAGGAATTTTGGGTTTTCCAACCATTTCGAAACCAAGCACCAGAGGGGAAATGCAGAGGGAAAAAACAAAAAATGTTATTTTTCCCTCGGGGGTTACCTGACAAAAAGTGCCGAGGGGCTGAGTTTGGGTGGGTTTAAATTGGTGAAGCTCTTTCCGTCAATACAAAACCTAAAAAGCCAGTCAGGGAATGGTTTCCCAAATTTGGGGCTGTTGGGCGAGGGTTAAAAATCATTAAAATTTTTCCTTCACACCTGAGTCATGAAAAGCGGAAAAGGGAAAGGCTTTGGGTTAAACACAAAACAACGTGGCAGGAAGGAAAAGTCGAGGAGAAATTTTTTAGGTTAAATTTTGGCCCCCCCAGACTCCCCAGATCCTCTGGCGGGGGCCCGGCTTTTTATTTTGCCGGGGAGGAAAAACGATGAAGTTTCCACTCTAAAACCCCAGTTAATGCATAATTTCTTGAAAAAAATCTTGTCTCTCCTTGGGGGGAGCCTCGTGTGTTTCCCCCCTTTCATGGTTCGACATTTCCCCTTTGCCCCAATGAGAGGCCCCGAAAGGGCCCGCGGTAAAGACTGGGACTAGGTCCCTGAATGGAACCCTCTTTCTCTGGGAGAGGGAAAAACAAACAGTCCGTTAGTGAGGGAGAAGAAAGGTCCCCCCTTTTTAGAACTGTTTCTGGCACGGATTCTATTGGGCCCCAAACTAATGGTAAGAAAAAATTAAAAATTTTTTTTTCGAGGGGAGCTGGTTCGTCGAGGGTTTTCAAGCTAAACTTTAATGTGCTCATTTTTAAAAGGGAAAGAAATAGGGTCCCTTTTAGAGCGCTTTGGTTCCATCCGGAAGCAGCCGCTTTAACCCGGGGGGGGGGGGGGGGGGGGGGGGTTTGATGGAGAATTCAGCCACAGAAGAATTTCCCTGTTTTTAAATTTAAAAGACTCGAGAGTTTAATGGTTTGATCTGTCCCTTTGGTTGGGAAAACCTGAAATAAAAATTTTTGAAGGAAATCATAGTAAAAAACCCGTTAAGGCAACGTCGTTGGGAAATTGCCCGACCCCCCTCCAGGGGTCTTTCCCGTTAGCTGAGAAAAGGATAAAGGTTTTTTTTCTTTTAATTTCCTGGGAAAAGCTTTCCCCGGGGGGTTCTGAAAAATCAAAAAGACATTGAAATAAAAAACCTTTCAATCCCACCCTTTTTTTCCAAAAAAAAAATCTTCTGGAAGAAATTGGGGGAACTCCTTTATGAACCCTCACTGCTGGGGGACCCGGAGGTGGAACTGGGCCCCATATGGTTGTGGTGCTGGGGGAGCATTAGCGCTGTTCAAATAGTTAGCATAGCTCTGTAGCATATGGTTATGAGTATCAACCAGGCGGTATAACTCACGGAGCGTTAGGGTTTGTCCTTGAATTTGGGCATCCTGCTCCTCCAATCGACGGGTGAGGTGATCTGCTGGGCCTTGAGTTTGGCCGCAGTGTTCTGTCATGATGGGTTCACTAATAGCGACCCAAGTATGCAGAACACCACTGACGGACACAGGAATAAAAGTTCAACAAGTTTATTTTGATACAAGCACACTGAAGTACTGGTTCTGGTTCGGGCCTGGACACTGGTTCAGCGGAGTCTGCGTGAGAGACAGTTCAGTTAGCGTTGCAAGCAGGAGCTTGATTTCTAGATGATAACTGATTGTACCTTGAGGGTTCTTGAGGTTAGCTTTGGGAGAGTCACTGTTGGATCTGGAGAGGAGTTGATCAGCAGAGTCCGCTTGCTGCTTCAGCGTCTCACGTCTAATAATGAACAGACCTTGGCTTTGGGTTTTCCAGCTCTTAGTCCTGAGCTGCATGGAAGTTCTCTATGAATCTTCAGGTTTGGCTCAGAGGGTCGGCTCGGCAGGTTAGCTCTTCCTGAGCTTCATAGAGGAGACACTGGTTTCCTGGAAGACAGAGATAACGGTTAGAATTCAGGCTGGATTCAAAGTCACAAAGTTACACTGAGGATCTAGGCTTAGGCGCTGACCAACTGGATCAACACTGCGGCGTTGAGGCAAGGTCTGAAGACAGCTTATATAGTGGATCCTCTGATGATCTTGATGAGCTGCAGCTGTGCAGGAGGCTCACTCAGAAGGATCCACGGCGGACTCTGCTGGAGAAAGGTGGAACTTCTCCAGCTCCCAACAACTACCAAATAATTTTTCTTTTTTTTTGTTCTCCTTTTTTCATCTCCTAAAGTAATATGTTTGTGAAGATTCTTAGTCATCCTGGTCATGGTCAAGCTTAAAAAAGTTCAGTTTATGCAACTAGACATGAAGTTTTCTAGAAGACGCTTTTTCCTCATCCAGTAGGATTCTTCAGTTCTAACTAGTGGTGGTGAGCACTGAGATTAATATACAGATTAAAGCATCTCCTAAAGTACTTAAGTAGCAATATTTCATAAATGTAGTGAATTTTGCATTCTTTATAACAATTTAAGATGTTATGCATCAGAATTTGATCATTTTGGAGTTTTGATCACTGAATGAATAAAAAAAAGTTGAAAAAAGGGGCAAATATTCTTCCTTATTCATTTCTAGACATCTTTAAAACCATGTTCGATATGAAGTGGGGTTTTTGAACTGAATCTAAAATGCCAAAATACACTAAAGCTGCCTTTTTTTCATCTTTGCAATCCAGTATTGTCAAGTTTAGCTTTAAAAGAGGGTCACAGTGATAGATTGAAAAAAGAAAACTAATACACTATCTGGACTTCCTCCCGTGCTGCACTGAAGTTAGATAGTCAACTTTGAATGAGAACAACAGGGACTCAAGACCTGGTCCTAAATCAAACAATTAACAAACAGACTTGGGCTGTTATCAAGTAACGGTCTGATACATGATCTATGTAAAATCAATCCCATGTATAATGTTTACTTATAGAAATATATATAAATAGCATTACGGTACTTTAAAGTGCAGGAGACATCTTTTCTTACCCATATTTTTTAGTCTCATACCCCTGCTTAGCTGAAACAAGCAGTTCTGTCCAAACTTACATGCATTGACTCGATCACGAAAACTGCTTAAAAAGTTCTTTCAGTTCTCCACATAAGTTATTTTACTTGTTTCAACAGAATTAATTCATAACATAGAGCCATGTTGGTCCTTCTGCTGTTCACATCCAGAGCAGTTACTGTAACTGCAGTGTTAAGCACCATTACTGTAGCATGTTTACCCTCTGATTTGATGGCTCTTTGATACTTTTCTAGCTTATGTTATATTCTTTTAGTTAAATATATCCCAAAAAAATAAATACATATGCATAGACATAGCTTTGTTTTTGGATTTCTAAAATTAAATGACAGCTGTTGAAGATACACAGCCAATAAAGTCACAGCCAGTAATCCAATTTTAGGTATGAGGAGCAGAATTAGGTCACAGATTCCTGATACCTGTTATTAAAAATAAATTTGCAATCATGACATCTATTTAATTCAAGGCATCGGGTTCAGTACCAGAGAAAAAAATGTAAGTGGTGAAACAGCTGAGGGGTAAAATCTAAACTTTTTTTTTGTTTTCTTAGTTCTGGTGTGAACAATACAATCACTCTAGGTGATTGTATGTAATATGTACCACCATCTGAAGAGGGTGAAAAACATGCTTATCCACTCGTCGAAATTTGATAGCCTTAAAAAACTTAGACAGACTTTATTGTCATTTTGCACACACAAAAAGAAATTTCGTTCAATAAAGCTCTCAAGACACTTCAATTTTTGTGCAGTAGTGATACAAAGTGATAAAAAGAGTGTAAATCATTGACAGATGTCTCATAATTATTCCCCTCTGAACAATATTTTTATGTTTTTTCTTTTTGTGTGTCCTCAGGCCAGTCTACGCAGTCCTGAGCTGACCTGGGAGAGGGTTCGCTCTCAGGTCGACCACATCATCTGGCCAGATGGAAAAAGGGTTATTGTGCTGGCAGAGGTAAATCCCTAGACATTAACGTCAATCCTCACACTTCTTGTTGCTACAACAGTTTCATGCTTCCGATTTTTTTAATTTGTTCATAGAATTTATAAGTAACTTTTTGTTTCAGGGTCGTCTTTTAAATCTGAGCTGTTCTACAGTGCCTACATTTGTTTTGTCCATCACTGCTACTACTCAGGTCAGTTTTATTGGCCTTCAGCTGAACAATGTTTGCAGGTTAGGTGTGTGAGTCTTAGATCTCTGTCCTCTTTGTTGTCCGTAGGCTCTGGCCTTGATTGAGCTGTACAACGCTCCAGAAGGACGTTACAAACAGGATGTTTATCTCCTGCCCAAGAAAATGGGTAAGAGTTTTTTTTTCTAAAAACTGCTCACTGCTGCCACCCTATGACGCCCCCAAAGATCCACAGCTTTTATAAAGGTAAAGATTAAGTCAGCCTCATCCATAGTGAATTACTCTGTCTTTGCTCAGATGAATATGTGGCCAGTCTGCACCTGCCTAACTTTGACGCCCATCTGACCGAGCTGTCTGACGAGCAGGCTAAGTACATGGGGCTGAACAAGAATGGCCCCTTCAAGCCAAATTATTACAGGTTGGGGGCATTTAGCCTTTTCCTTTTACTACTTTTCATTTTAAATCAAATGATTTCAAAAGAGTACAATAAAACTGTGTTTATCTTACAGGTACTAGAAATGATATCTGCTACTCAGCAAAACGTCCTGAGACAAACAGAGATATCTATTTTATTTTATAAACTACTGCAAAATGGAGGAATTATTTTACCTATGCTGAATGTAACTTATTAATAGCACTTCAAAGTAGAATTAAATATTACAGGAAAAGTTATATAGAGAATCTATAATATATAATCAACTAACATGAATCTGTTCTGTGTTCAGAGAGCATCCTACTTGCATGCGTTGATGTTTCTGTGTATTAAGTTGTTAGTGATTTTTTTTCCCAATGACAAAGCCGTTGATTTGTTTGTTTACTATATTTATGCACAGTGCCAAATAATGGCCATTCTGTTTTGTTGTCAGTGGCAATTGAATAAAAAACTATGGGCACATTCATTAACCAGAGTTTAGGCTGAGCTGAAGTAGACTCTGTATTACTATGCGTAATATTTTAGTTTTATTTGCATAAAGGCATTTTTGGAATTATGTGATCACATAAGCTCTAAAGGTAACATTCACTCATTCTTGAAACATAAAAAATGCATTCATATAGATTTTTCTTTTAGATTTTGTCATATTACAACCATAAACTTCAATGTATTTATTGGGATTTTCTGACAGAACATTACAAGGTAGCCAAAGAAGACGATACAACTTATTATTGATGTACACTGATTAAAAAGTTTGGGTTGCATGAAATGGATTTCCTTTCCCTACAGATAGTGCTAACAGTGTTTTATTTTCTGTCTCTACCACCTTTCCCTTTGCACAATTAGAGACAAATCACCATTTTACAAGATGGGAATAGTCTGTAATATTCCTTGTCAAAGTGTAAAAGTGTTTGATAAAATAGTTTTGATTTTCATCTGACCAGAACACCTTCTTTAGCACATTTGCTAAATAGTGTGACTTGTTGCAAATAGAAAGCAGTACTGTACTTCTTTCAATAATGACTTTGTTCCTGTTGCACATACTACTTTAAAAAATCTAGGTCCTTCAAATGTTCTTAAAATAAGTGCATTTTTTCTTGAATTGATCAGGTAAGTGAGGCAATTTCCTAATAGAATAAGACAATTTACACTTAAAACAGGGGAAAAAAACACTTGCAGTCTCTTATTTTAGGTACTTGCATGTTGATGGTAAAAACACTCATTCCATTGGCAGATAATTTTATTTATCTGCTCAAATTAATGGTAAACATACTTTTTTAAAATACATTTTTAATAAATCCTTTTTGCAGTGAATAAAGATGAAGCTTGTAGAGTGCACAACAAATGATGCAGTTGTCCATAGGTTATATTGTTGTTCTCCACAGCTCCTCAGGAGTAATCACAACCCTTATGGCTGCACCTCTAAACAATGATGTCTTTACAAGCCTGCTAGTTTAGGAGGCAGCTATAACTAATGTCTGAAAGGGAGCCATTTAAAAAAAAATTACTTATATGTTTCCTCTAAATCCATTTGCACTGTATTGGTATTTTTTATTGGTATAAGAGTAAAAGGGGAAAATATAAATGCTTGCCACACTCTTCAGATCCTGGTTTCCATTTATATCTTTTCTCACTTTTCACAAATATGCAACTTTGTGTTTGTCAGTCAAATACAATAACTGAAGTTTTTGGTTGTAGCATAACAAAAGATGAAAAAAATGTAAAAGTTTAGAAAATTTTTTTCAAGGCACTGCTAACCAGCACTAGAAACTAAGAAGAACTAATATATATAATATAATATGTATATAACTTATATATACAACTTAACTTGTTAGAACATCATGAGGCGTTAAATATTACAAGCTTTACATAATACTGAAGGAGATTTTGAAAAATCCTGAGAAGTAAAGCTGTAAGGGTCACTTCAATAAATAAAAACATCCCATATTTATTTCCAAGTTTCCATTTGCTCCCTGACATTCCACTCCTGATCTCTGTCACTGTAGAGCCTTTTGCCTGGGTGATGCCTTTTAAGGCCATGGTATGAATGTGCCTTTTCGATTAGTTACAGCTCTGTATTTAAAGAGGTTGGGACACTGTTTTAAATAGAAATATCTGGGAAGCACCCAATAGTCCACTGTTTTTAGAAATAAAATATGTTGATCTTTCTGGTAGGAATTGTTCTTTTTATTGCAACAGGTCACGAAAAAGACTGAAATATCTCTCTGTGAGATTATTGGTAGGAGAGAAACTTCTTAAGCAATAAGTTGAACAGGTAAATTTCGTTGCTAGGAAGATTTTGAGACCAAGAGATAAAATCAGATTAGAGCTACAAGAATACAAGGAATTGCTTATTTCAGCAAAAATACCTACACAGTAATACCTTCAGGTCCCTATAGCCCTGATCTTTCACTGTGATCAGTTTTGTCACCACTAGATGACTGTAAGTAACATTTTATGTGTTTAAATTACTTTTTTTCCCCCCAAGCATATTCTTAGTATGATTTAAAATTAGACAGACCATATATTAGTTTCAACAACTGCATTATGTGGTTTAGTTAAGACAGTCCAAAAGTGTCCAAACTTGTTTTGAAACAGGCTTTATATAACAATCAGCATTGACTTTAGTTTAACAATCATTCCTTTTTGTTT
Source organism: Cyprinodon tularosa (assembly GCF_016077235.1). Lineage (NCBI taxonomy): Eukaryota > Metazoa > Chordata > Actinopteri > Cyprinodontiformes > Cyprinodontidae > Cyprinodon > Cyprinodon tularosa. The sequence continues at coordinate 1,328,662 of NW_024038678.1, forward strand.
TTGACAACAAATATTTAAACAGGATGTCTTCCTTCTTCTGCTTCTGGTAGTAATTGTAACCCCAACAAATAAGATGTATAAAAAAAAAAAAACAACTTTAGACTTTATGTCTGGCATATGATTGTCATTGTCTTATTTTGATTTAAACTTGGTTACCTTAAATAGCATTTTATGTGATTGAAATGACATTAAGTGTACTATGTATGTACATTCATGCATTAAATCAGCAATAAAGCAAAGCTTTCCAATCCGCATTAAAACTGTGTTTCTTTTTCTTTTTGGAAAGGGGGGGTTAGTTATAGAAATAAGGTTGCAGTTGGAGCCCTTCGGAACTTCCTCCCAGCTCCCTGAATGGACCTAAATGCTAAATTCTCTGCATTGCTTTCCTTACAGTCAGCTGTGCTGGCTGAGCGTCAAATGACTCTTCCTCTCTGGAATATTCACGACTCTTACGCTCTAGGCTAGCTGCATTAGTTTCTAAAATTAACTGTTTGGTCACTGGACCTGAAGGAGGAGGAGGGGGGTACTGGGAGGCTTCTGGAAACCTGGGTGTTGCTATATAAGCAACAGGCCTGTAGAAGTCGTGCAGTTTCAGAAGAAACACCTGACGGCAGAGACTGACACAAAGGAACTTCCCAGCGGAAATCCTTCCTTCCTCTCACTTGGCAACAAAGAGAACAGCAGTGACTGTAAGTAGCTGAAACTCTACAATTTCAGCAGTCTAAAACCTTTAAACACATTAAATTGCATAAACTAAGTAGTGACTATTTTCACTTTATTTCTTGAATGAAAATGCCTGAAAGATAAGTAAATTATTTTAAATTGAAATTTTGAAAGGAAAGTTACTTTTTAAGGCTTATTCCAGCAATAAATGTGGAGGGTTGCTGAGAGTTATTTTATCTTTCCTTATCACATATTGGGTGGTTTTATAGAAATGTAAGTCTGGTTGTATGATGTTTAGATACATAGATATAATTCTTCCGACAGGTTCAATAATTTCAATAAATCTGAAATGAACAAAGGTAGCAAAGTTAATATATTACTAGAGACAAATAGAATCACCATGTATTGCAGAAGTATAAAAACAGACACTGAGAACCTACGTTTAAATACAAGGCATAGTGGAAAGCAACAGGCTTATAAATTATAGGCAGGACAACCACACTGAATTAAGGTCACCCCTCAAGAACACTTTAGGGCATGGGTAGCCAATTAAAAATGAGTGGGGTCCAAATAAAGAAAATGAACAACTAGTAAAGGTCCAGAGACATTTTAATTATAGTCTGTTACTTTAAACAGCATTTATGAAATGCAAGTGTTTATGCATCAATGTTATATATTGAATTAAAATATATATATATATATATAAAAAGTGGAATGTTTTTCCATTTTAAAATCCAAATTGTTTGCCTGCTGTGTCTAAAAGGGGCCAACAGCAGCAACCCTAACTGACACAGCTCATTGTCTAATTTGTATCACGTACAGCCTGGTACTGGGGGTTCCGAGTGGCTTTAACATACAAACAGGAGAAGCGACGCATGTGACGGTTGGACAAGATGCAGTAATTTATAAAAGTTTTAAATCAGGTTGGGTCCGGATCCGGACCCTGGTCCACTAATCCGTGACCTTTGCTGTAGGGCAACACTTTTTTAGTTTTTACAATACCGAAATATGAATTGTTTTGCCAAATGTCTCAAAGTGTTGACTTGCTGCAAAACCACCCAAGGATACTATTAATGGCTAATTAAAAATGTTTCCATAGATGATAATTATGATAAAGTTTTCCTTTGTTGTGATGCTTTTGTCAAAAATAACTTTTAAAATAAGATTTTCTTATTCTGATTCTATACAGGTTAATCTAAAAAAAGCAAGATGTCATCAGCTAAGGGAATATCCATTGGCATCGATCTGGGCACCACCTACTCTTGTGTTGGGGTTTTCCAGCATGGAAAAGTGGAAATCATCGCCAACGATCAAGGCAACAGGACAACTCCTAGCTATGTTGCCTTTACTGACACAGAGAGACTCATCGGAGATGCTGCTAAGAACCAAGTTGCCATGAACCCCACAAACACTGTCTTTGATGCCAAACGGCTCATTGGAAGAAGATTTGATGACCCAGTGGTTCAAAGTGACATGAAACTCTGGCCCTTCAAGGTGGTCAATGACAATGGGAAGCCCAAAGTCCAGGTGGAATATAAGGGAGAAACAAAGACTTTCTGTCCTGAGGAGATTTCTTCAATGGTCCTGGTTAAAATGAGAGAAATAGCTGAGGCCTTTTTGGGACAGAGGGTATTGAATGCGGTCATCACAGTTCCAGCTTACTTTAACGATTCCCAGAGGCAAGCCACAAAGGATGCTGGAGTCATCTCGGGCCTAAATGTTCTGCGTATCATAAATGAGCCCACAGCAGCAGCCATTGCCTATGGCCTGGATAAAGGTAAAAGAGGAGAGTGCAATGTTCTCATCTTTGATCTAGGTGGAGGCACTTTTGACGTGTCAATCCTGACCATTGAAGATGGCATATTTGAGGTAAAAGCCACAGCAGGGGACACACACCTCGGTGGGGAGGACTTTGACAACCGAATGGTCAACCACTTTGTGGAGGAATTCAAAAGAAAACACAAGAAGGATATCAGCCAGAATAAGAGAGCAGTGAGGAGACTCCGCACGGCCTGTGAGAGAGCAAAGAGAACATTGTCCTCCAGCACTCAGGCCAGCATTGAGATTGACTCACTGTTTGAGGGGATTGACTTTTACACATCAATCACAAGGGCACGCTTTGAGGAACTAAACTCTGACCTCTTCAGGGGAACACTGGAGCCTGTTGAAAAGTCCCTACAAGATGCTAAACTGGATAAATCCAAGATTCATGAAATTGTCTTAGTTGGTGGTTCTACAAGAATCCCCAAAATCCAGAAGCTCCTACAGGATTTCTTCAATGGTAGAGATCTGAACAAGAGTATCAACCCTGATGAAGCCGTAGCCTACGGTGCAGCAGTCCAGGCTGCTATCCTCATGGGGGACACCTCAGAGAATGTCCAAGATTTACTGCTTCTGGACGTGGCACCCTTGTCTCTGGGCATTGAGACAGCTGGTGGTGTTATGACACCCCTTATCAAATGGAACACCACTATCCCCACAAAGCAGACTCAGATCTTCTCCACATACTCTGATAACCAGCCAGGAGTCCTGATTCAGGTGTATGAAGGTGAAAGAGCCATGACCAAGGACAACAATCTCCTTGGAAAGTTTGAGCTCACAGGTCTCCCGCCTGCTCCCAGAGGTGTGCCACAGATTGAGGTCACCTTTGACATAGATGCCAATGGTATCCTAAACGTATCTGCAGTGGACAAAAGCACTGGCAAAGAAAACAAAATCACAATTACCAATGACAAGGGCAGACTCAGCAAAGATGAGATTGAAAAGATGGTACAAGGCAGAGGATGACAGGCAGAGAGAGAAGATCACAGCAAAGAATTCCTTAGAGTCCTACGCTTACCACATGAAGAGCAGTGTTGAAGATGAAGCCTTGAAAGGAAAAATAAGTGAAGAGGAGAAAAAACTGGTCATCGACAAATGCAACCAGACAATTTCCTGGCTGGAGAACAACCAGTTGGCAGAGAAGGAGGAGTATGAGCACCAGCAGAGTGAGTTAGAGAGGGTGTGCAAACCAATTGTGACTAAGTTGTACCAGGGGGCAGGATCAGCAAGCTGCGGCAGCCAGGCTGGAGGTAGCTCTCAAGGTCCCACTATCGAGGAGGTTGACTGAATTTAGGGACTGTGGCATTTCACCTCTAAAGAACATTTCTGACTGATGTTTCATTTCAAGAAAAGCTTTTCACTGTTTCTAAATATTTATAATAAACATTGAAAAAACCCCATTGGTGTTCCATTATTATTAACCATTAATATAGTTTATTTAAGTACTTCAGCATTTGAGTTAAAAAAAAAGAATACACATGCAAAGACTCAGATAAAAATGCCCAATAAAACTGATTTTTGAGCTAAGAATGAGTATTGATAGAATGATAGGCACACCTGAAAAAGCAATAATAATCAAAAAAAAAATATCTTTACCTATATTAGTCTTCAATTTACAGATGCATTTCCGTTAATGGAAATATTATCACAGAGTTAATACAATTGAATAATAAAGATAAAAGGGAAACTCATGTATAGACTCAGTATCCGAATAGTTATATGTAAATTGTCTATTTTGTTCATTTTGAAGTCTATGGCTTACTTCTAATGAAGAGGTAATATGGAAAAAGACTGGGAAAAAAGGAAATAATATGTTTTAACATTTAGTTATGGCCACAAAATCGTGGAGAGGACAACTAACTTGACATAACTCAGCATTATAATGAAAAGTGGAAAACAAACATGTGGTTGAAAAAGGCACACAGACAACAAGGACAGCCACAGTCTTTGGAGTTTGGAAGAGCTTTGTGCAGTATGGACTGCAGCTGGAATAAAAGCTTTAAGAACCACCACAGATACGGTTTACATACCTTCAAATTAAACAGAAAAAAATCAGCTGCCAGGGAAATACATTGAAATTGACAAAAGTAATATATGCAACATATAAACGTACATATATATAGACAGATAGATGTATATCTACACATATATACAAATATTTGTCATTGCTATTGTTTGTGATCAGTTGAGATTCACCTATAATTCAGTTGTTCATTTAACATGTTATTCACTAAATATTCCACTAGAGGGAAACCTTGAGTCGTTGCTTATTTAAACGTAGCAGAAGCCCAACAACTACCTGTTGGATCTAACTAAACTATAATTTACTTATCAAACAAATAAATAAAAAACCGGGGATGGAAATTAAACATGAATTTACGTTTTTTTTTTATTCAGCCATATGAAATTAATTAATTGATAATTGGGTGCGTTTGCTTTATGAAAGATTTTTGTTTATTTACCAGATTAACGCCAACATTTCCAGTGGCAAATGACAGATTCATGTATTTACTCAGTATTCAATGCAGGCCACCCTGAAGGCATTGTAAACAAGTCTAATTACGCAGGGTTATTGCCCTCACCTCTCCGTGTCTAACGCAAACAGCTCATCATGAGGCTGATGCGCTAATTAGCGGGAGCCGCTCTTCAATAAATGATGCGTCAGCCCTCGGCAAAGCAAGGGTTAACTCGGTCAGCCTGTTGTTCTCCGTTTAGTCCAACCGGGCTGTGTCTCTAAGGGAGAAGAAGCTGCGCTTCAGGAGGTGCAACAGATCTCCAGCTGGAAAACGAGCTCACATCTGGCGCGCAAGAGGAGCTCCTGTTTAAGCGCAACCTGTGCGCGTAATTCCTCGGAGCTGGATCACATTCCCTTTGTGTAAGTGGAGAGGAAAGTAAACAGTGATTGGATTTGATTTAAAGGACATAAATGTGATTAGAATAGGGGAGTTTATCGTGCGTAAAGCCAATTCCATGTAAATGAATGAGAAGCTTTTGCAGAATCCGGTTAAATATTTTCAACAGGTGGTTTCCTTTACTTTGATGTTTGTTTTTTTGTTTTTCCACCTGGCAGCATCAACTCGTGGGTCACCACCAACACTGAGCTCAGACTGACATGAAGACGCGCCTCCTCTTCATCTGATCGCTCATCTCTTACGCTTCTAAATGATCAGCTCCGTGTGCGTTTCGACTTATCGAGGGCGCAAGTCAGGAAACAAACCTCCGTCTAAATCATGCCTGAAGGAGGACATGGCGAGAGGCGAGGACTCGGAAAAAATCATCATCAACGTCGGCGGCACCCGGCATGAGACCTACAGGAGCACCCTCCGGACCCTGCCGGGGACCCGCCTGGCCTGGCTGGTTGAAACAGACTCTCAGGGCTGCTGCTCCGAATCAGACGCCGATCCTCCGGTGGCCTCCGAGTTCTTCTTTGACAGACACCCGGGCATCTTCGCCTATGTGCTCAACTATTACCGGACCGGGAAGCTGCACTGTCCTGCAGACGTGTGCGGCCCCTTGTTCGAGGAGGAACTGGCCTTCTGGGGGATAGATGACACCGATGTGGAGCCCTGCTGCTGGATGACCTACCGACAGCACCGGGATGCCGAGGAGGCCCTGGAGATATTCGAGCCGCCCGACCCGGAGGACACAGACGATGACAGGGACACGCCGCGACGGTTCGGCATTGAGGACACCAATCACGGGTCCAGAGGATGCTGGGAAGTTTGGAGACCCAAAGCCTGGGCCTTGTTTGACGACCCTTACTCATCCAAAGCAGCCAGGGTGAGTTCACCTCATGGGTTCTCATTGGACCCTTGTTTTACTCCCAGATTGACACCAGCACTGTTATCTTCTGTTTGATATATTTGTTTTTTTCTTGTTCACAATCAACAGGTGTGCCTAAAAGTTTCAGCCAATCAGACTGCAGCATGTGTTTTTAACTCTATACGCTGGAGGAATAATCACAGTGAAGAACTGAAGTAATGCGCCACCCAATCAGTGATATGCATTCAGTATATATTAAATAAAAACTAATACATATTTTATACAGACAGGTCTATGCAACCAACAGGTGAAATAGCCAGCTAAATAGACTGTTCTCTATGGAGGACCACCTCTGCCATATCAAAAAATAAATATAGAAATAAATAAATGCTCAATAAATAAATAATCATTCAATTAATTTCCCCCAAAAATACAATAAACAAATAAATGTGGGTAAATATAGGGACCAAATGTTCAATTTTAACAATATAGATTAATGCTAAGGAGATGCAGCCAATAAAAATAACATTGTATGTTCTGTACAAAGCCTTATTAAGAAAACCTTATAGACATTAAATTGCTATTAGGTTTTAAAGTTTAGTTATAGTTAATTTAGCAGTAAACAGGGATTGGAACTGCCATTGAGTAGCCTATTGGTTAGCAAGTGTTGCATTTGCCTGGACCTGGACTGTTACTGTTCCTTAAAACACATACAGGTTTGGTAAAAATGTATATGACAAATTTCCCCACTAAAGATCAATAAGCTCTAAATAAAAATAAATGAGAAATGAAAGTTTGGGAAAGTTACAAGCAAAAATAAAAGATTAATTTGTATTCTCACTGTGTATATTTTGCTGAAGGTTGTTGGTTAAACTATCTCAATTCTTCCAAATTATCTTTTTTGACAGTGCATAAAAAACTGGCTACTAGTAATTTAAATGTTCTCTAGAAGAGTGTGATATTTACAAGCCTTTCAGGTGACTACTGCTTTACACTGCTAGTCTGTTCCAGTGATTGGTCCATAGAAAGAATGTTGAGCAGTTGCAAGGGGGGAGCAGTATTGCACTTATTTAGAAAAAAAGAAATAATGAAAAAGGTATTCATGTATAGTCATGCAGCAAAATAATAAGAATCTCAATGTGCTGTATATTCAGTGTCAGTTTCATCTTGCAAGTGAAAATAAAACTGAATTTACTTTGTATTATAACTACTATTAGAAGCTGGACTCTGGTGTAGTTCAAAGGTTTGGCGAGAAAGCACTGTGATCTCTCTACGTCATTGGAATGTCTGGAGAACTAATTTTAACCTGTTGGAGAAAATGAATTGAAGTATAGGCTGGGACATGTGCTGACATGTATGAAGTGAGCGTTGTGTGATGGATGGATGGATGGATGGATGGATGGATGGATGGATGGATGGATGGATGGATGGATGGATGGATGGATGGATGGATGGATGGATGTACTGTAGAAGTAGCAATAATGTGGTCAGTATCTTTTTTATCTAATTATTTTGTTGTTTTTAAATAGTTTGTCACAAAACAGATCTTAATGTGATTGATGACATATACAATCCTGTAATATATGTTATTTTTATTTATTGATAAACATATCTTAGTCTCTTATTATTGATAAATATCTAGAATCTCCTTGCTTCTTTAACTCTGATAATCTGAAGGCAAGACTCCTGAAAAATGGTTGGAATGAGACCATTTGATTAATAAAGTTCAGTGCAGCTTATGAAACCTTAATATGTTTACATGGTAACTCTGACAAAGAAGATCGTGTCATGTCCATATCTTAAATATTTATGGATTGAACTAGCATCTCTAACAATAGAAATATCTGTTTTTAGAATGTCAGATATAAAATCTTTCTTGTTTCTTAGTGCATTTAGTTCAGCAGCTGTTAAATCCTCTTTGAACAAAGAGCACACTATCTCATATTTTTAACTGTGTTGGGGAAAAAAAACCAAACCAAACAAAAAACTGTCCACAAAATGTTCCTATGTGCTCATAACTCTAATCTTCATCTGAATCCTTGTATTGTGCGTTCTTAATTTAAGGCTTAAATACAGCATCCCTCCACATTTTTCCAGAGCTAATATGCCAGCCACCTGGCCAAAGACTTTATTAAGTTTTAGACATTGTCAGCTGCTTCCACTTGGTACTTGGTTATTTGAGAGGAAATTTCCTAAAATGTGTTTAATGCTCAGGTTTAAGTAATCACAGTACCACTCTACTTACCAACTCCTATTAATTCAGTTGAACTGAGTTTATTTTTCTAGCACCAATTCACAATACATGTTATCTCAAGGCACTTTACAGAGACAATTCAACCAGATCATACAGTCAGATTGGTTCAAAGTTTTCTATCTAAGGAAAACCAGTTGATTGCATTGACTCACTGACTTTAAGGTAATCCTTCACACCAAAAACCTCCAGCAGAACCAGACTCAGTGACCTGTTTGTTCAAAAATATTTGTGGAAAAAGTGCATGCATATAAGGCGGATTAAATAAATCTGTTTGCACTAAGCAGTCAAATATAGATAATCAACACAGAGCCTCTCCACATAAAATTTCTGTGATAAAGTACAAGAAAACATGTTGGGCTTTTCATTGACCTTTCTATGAGCATGCCTCTATTGCTTGTACACAAGGAATGCCTTTAACAGTGCAGCATCAGAAGTAGCGGCTACTAAGAGGAAAATGATGGTCCTTTCAAGCCTCCCTGTAAAGCTACTGATGTCTCTGTTATACATAGCACTGATTTCAATAATCTCACTCTACCTCTGGTGTGCAAGAATGTACCGTTAAACAAAGCAGGTATGATATAGAGTTAATGTTTCTAGAAATCCTGAAGCTGGAAGAAAAAAGGAAAACAAAATGGTAACCAAATTTACAAAAAAAAAAAAGGTGGAGATAATAAATGAGCACTTTATCGATCCCTGAAATGAGACAACAGAACTCGTCACCCGGTTTAGTTTTATTTACACCACTTTACGGTGTGGTGGAAACCACAGTCATTGCTGATGACAAACAAAGATCCCTCTGTGGGTATTTTGAGAAATAAAAACAAATGGCTGAAATATCACAGCAGAAATAATGCTGTCTTAGATTAACATCTCACTAGTGATTGCACACAAGCTTTAGTTTACATTAAACAGATATAGTTTTGTGGTCAAATGAATGCGAACTTGATGAGTTGAAGTTGCTTTTATTCTTCATCCTGAGGCTATACAGCACTCCAGCTGTAGGCTATTGAATGGATGCTATATGTCTAATGGCTCAATAACAAAAGCTGCAGAGTGTTTACTGAAGTAACCATGAAAGCAAGTATCAAGTGTCATCAGCAGGAGTTGTCAGGCCAGAGAAGAAAATGTGTTTAGCTGAGAAAGATTCTTTTCAGTCAGTAATATCTGTCGGAGCGTGCAGCTGAGTGGTCTCTGCAGAAACCCTCTGTTTTACATAAATGTAATGTTCTCGCCGTAGTCCGGTCGGACTACAACTGTTTATGTAAACTGTTGATCCAGCCTTGTGGAACAGCTGACATCTGCAGCGTCTGTGTAGCTTCACAAGACCTGCACTGCCATACCTGCTAATTTATCATGTCTGTCAGAGCTGTGTGTTTGCAGAGGAATCTGTTCGGAAAGATGTTCCAAAAAAAGATTAAAAGAAATCTGGAGTCCAAGTAGTTTCATATTGACCTGATCCTAATGTATTCTCCACTTCCTTCTCCTGACAGAACATGTATGTATGTTTACTCTGTGTATCATTGGAGGATGCTCTCTGAGAAGAGGAAGAGCCTCCCATTACTTTTATGGCCTTTTTATTTCAGAGAGCTTCTCAGCTCCTTTCAGGTAATGTGATTCCTGAAAGCTGTGGAAAAGCTCATCTGTGCAACGTAAAAGTCACATCATTCAGCATTCTGCATTTAAAGATGACTGTATTCAAATGGCTGACTTTCATGTTAAATGTGAAGGCATACACAGAGCCTTGTAACATCCCCTGATCTTGTTTTGCATTTTTCACGATGCAGGCGCAAACTCCAGCATATATTGGTGGATACAATCTAGAGATTGAAAATAGAGTTTCTGTGACCATTTTTCTGCAAGACTTACCACAGAATATCTTTTGGGTTGAGGGCTGGACTTGAACTGGACCACTTTCACACATAAATATGCTTTTGTCCAAACAACTCCATTTTTGATTTTTAGCCTCTGTTGGTTTTTCTTTCAGGATTTCTTCATTTATCTCCATTCACATTCCCACTATCTTAGACAGCGTCATGCCAAAGCCAATCCAGAGTGCCTTGGATTGTCCCCATGGCCTCCTTTTGGTATGATCTACCTAGACTAGATCCTAAACTTGTGAGCTTATTTAAGCTGCTTGATTTGTCCAGTTTTTATTACAGTTGGTAAAGAAATGAATTTAAACTGACCAGTAAATTGAGAGTTTAATCTTTTAGCTCAGCTCTCTGTTCACCACAACATACCAGTGCTGCCTCCTCATTACACCTGCAGCTGCACTGATGCGTCTGTCAATCTCAGTTCTTTTCTACCCTCACTTGTGACCAGCATCCCAGCAACACTTGATTTCCTTAACTTGAGAGAAAAACTCTGCTACCACCTTTTGAGGGGAAACCACCCTTTTCCACTTGAGAACCATTGATTAGACATAGAGGAGCAGATCTTCACAATGATTATCAAAGGTAATGTGGAGGATTTTCGCAATTTTTTTTAAAAGTCCCACCCTCTCCACTTAAAAAAAATGCACATGCACAATCCTGTACCGGGTCCTGAGAGGAGATGCCTATCAAACATGTGCGATAGCATGCATGAGCCCATTTCTCCTCGTGCAGTCTCTATTTAAAAGTTGTTCTCATTGCTCATACCTGCTTACTGTGTTAGAATGTCTGCCTTAACCCCTAAATTCCTCAATCCCAATATACAGTAGAGCAGGGACTATATAGTCGGCTTTATAACAAACTCAGTTAACTGCTCCGTTGGTCACATAGCTCCCCTTCCACTGCTCCTGTGCCATCTTTGTTATTAGTCGCCACTCTCGGGTAGCGACAGCGGGGCGCTGTGACAGCAAATACCATCACGTTTTGCAAATGCAAAGCACTACGGGATATATCTGCCTCTTCTGAGACCTTTCCTTTCTTGTCATTCACTTCATAGACACTTTTTCTCTTAGGACCCCCGGCCATTTTCAAAGAACCGCAGTGAGAAAGGTGAGCTTCAATGACTGTCTGAAACCGTAGCTCTCCACACACATACGCCTGAAAGTGTGCATGTACAGATAAAGATAGCTAATGGGGCGAGCACATAGAATGGCCTTACATAAACATATCACCAGAATGATTGTCAGTTACGAGGACCACTTGTTTAGATGATCCACCTGGAAATAAAAGATTGTCCTCTATACCTTTAAGGATGCTGCAGGACCTGCCACTGCAGTTTTAAATAGACTATATCATGCAAAATTAACTTTTTTGAGTTTTCATTAATGGTACAATGCTATTCTTTCATAAAAAAAATTTGCCCAAAGTAGTATTTAATTTAATTCACTTATGTTTGAGTTATCATCATGGATTTTGTTTTCAGTTTGGAAGCCCCTCCCTGTTCTGGAAAAAATAATGTTTGGGATAGCTCTATGTGGAACAGTTTTTACTGACTCTCGGAAGTATGGACAGCTATTTTTTTCCAGTATTTTTAAAAGCACAGAACAGATTTTATAAATGAAATTGTGAAGAAACCGCATGTCTAATTTTGACCGATCGATAATTTAGTGATATAATGCAAATCTGGGTGTGGTAGATGTTCTTTTTATGCTTTAATGCTGCTTCTAGGCCGTGCATAATTGCATTAGTGGTTAAAGAGTTATTTTCAGAAAAGCCCTATTGACATAAATCGCAGTTGGCGATGGAAAAACCCACTCTTTGCTTTTTGCTTTCAAAGATTTATTAAAACTAATTTGCTCTGTATTTTTCTTTGCTAGTGTCTAAGTCAGAAAATTTTATTTTCAGCTGTGAGAGGTTTTGGATGTCATTCAGCTTTCTTAAAGGACAGCTTAGTCTCCAGAAGGGGTGGAATGAAATGGACTGCACCCCCATGGGGAGGGACAATGTCATAGAGACAGCAAGTGTCTTTCTTCTAGATCGAGGGAAAAAACAAATATTTTGTAACTAATGAATACTCCACAGTCGACGATCTGCAGAAAAGGCAAATAAGTGAGAGCTCTCGGCAGCTCACTTTCTTGCCTGTGGAGCTGGCAGATAGCAAAGCCTGACTGCAGACCGGATTTTAACATTTTAATCAGCTAAAGCCACCCTGAACCTGTCTAATATTTTTATTATCTGCTTCATGACTTTATAACTATGGGTTACTCACTATTCTTCGTATAATTTTAACATGAGCAAAATGTATACCTTTGTTTATATCATTGGCTCATGGTGTTTTAGAACTGAATGCAGTTTCTTTGAGTCATAAAACCTATAATGGTTAAGATATTTTAAATTTGTCTGATTATTGTTTTGTCTTATTTGATCATAGGTCCCAGCTAGCTCACAGAGGGGAATGCTGCCATGCTCTCTGTTTTCCTCTATACAACATTGACTTTCTTCTTTATAATTTTTCACAACTTTTTTGACCAAAACATTTTTTTTCTTTCAATGTGTTTTGAGAAATTTAATTTCATGACTATTTTATGTGTTATTAATCTTTTAAGGCAAGTCTTTACTCATTCTGAAATAAAGCAAATGGAGTCACAAAAATAGTGTTTACTGATTAATTGGCTGTAGGAAACAGTCGGAGTGACCTCAGTTTTAATGAAATAGGAGAAAATTCTTTGAACAACAGATTTTGTTTTAACTTACTGGGAGAAAAAAAGTTTTGTTGCTATTTTTCAGTTTGATTTTGACAATATTTAGTTTTGCAGGTGTAAGGAAATTCTGGATTAATTCTGATACTGATTTTTTGTCTGTGAGGTAAAATTATTGCAGAACCTGAAAATGAAGGATTGTATTTCAACAACATTCCCTTCAAAAACAGCCACAAGTTGCAAAGTATTTTGCAGTTTCTCACAGGAAAGATAAAAGAAATAAGATTTAGGTCACTGGAAGTGGGATTTGCACAAAAGAGATTTGTAAGGATTTTTTTTAGGGTTACAACTCTATGTTAAAAAAACCCAACAGGCTTGGCAAAAGATTTTGTTTATTGCATTTTATACGGTGAGGGGAGAGGCACACTCTACCCAGTCTGACCATATTTCTTGATTAATACAGTTGCTACGGTTAGTTATAAACATACTATTTAAAAATTAATTTTTTCCACATTGGACCCAGATTCTAAATAAGACCAAGTACTTGATGTGTATTTCTACTCAAAACAGACAGTAACAACCACCAGTAAGTTTGCCAATGCTTCTATAACAGAGCTTGTTATTATTTAAGTGTTATCTTAATCTTGACACCTAATTGTGTCCGTTGTTTACGTAGACGACAGGAACTGACCTCTAAAACGAAGAGGATGGGTTATTGAATGCCTCTTTACACACACTGAAATAAGAATTTACATCAAAGAAAGTTGTTTTAGCATCACAAAAATCATCCTATGTGAATAAGAACTCTTCAGTTTTAACAAATACTGAAGAGATCAAATAATCTGTAAAAACTCCTTTGACTACATGTTTGGGCAATTCTCTTAAAAAGAACATCTCTTTTTGAAGCTTCTATCATCATCAGGTTAACAGATTAGCTGAAGTGTTTCCAGGACAGAGGAGAGCTACATACCATGTACAGTAGTGCTTTTGTGAATGGTCCTTATAATCCACTTGTGGCTCCCCTGTGTGGAGGCGGATTCTCACCTCTCACCTGCTGACTGAGTACTGCTTTCCTCTTTCTGCTGATCCGACAATAAGTTTTTATGAAAGTGCAAACTTAGTCCCTGAAAGTACTGCGACTTGGAGCTCCTCTCGTGATATTATACAGTTATACATCATGTGTAGATAATCACCACCATTTTTCCAGATATTTTTGGCCCTACGAATGTATAAAATATAAATGTCTGATAATGAAGCACCCAGCAGAGATGTGGCTGTCAGGCTGAGGAGTGGAGATTAATGCTTTGTCCTCAGGTGCAAAGGCTCTCAGAGAAAAATTAGTGTGACATAAGTTCCAGGAAATCTCATAGCTGGCTACTCTCACCTCTCTGGATAACTCGGTGGGTTTGTTACTGGGATTCTTTCCTGTAACGTTTACTTAATGGTAGTAACACAGCAGGATGCTCAGTAGCTAGGGGCGATGGTTGTGATGGGATCCCTCAGCTGCCTCATCACCTACTGTCGGATATTTTTCATGCTTAATTCCATTTCCAGTGCTTAGTTTCTCTGTATCGCTAACTTTATCTGAGCCATGCAGACAAACCTATTGGCAAAGACTCACATTTACACGGTGAGATAATGAGCAAGAGAGATGACAGCTTCTCTTTCGTTTACAAGATGAGCAATTCTCAGGCAGCTCCTGGGAGACACATGCTCAATAAGGTTTGAGGTCATGTAGTTGTTACACTGATTGGTTATGTTTAAACTGTTCTCATGTTTGTCTCAGCATTGATCACCTTCCCTACAGAAATGCTTCTGGCTACAGACAGCTGACTCTATTTAGTTCTGAGATAAATCACTTGGCATTTCAGTAAACCAAAGACTGTCAAGAACTGTAAGGCTCATCACGAGCCTTAAGGACTGAAGCAGCTGGTGGTTTTATCTAGTTTTAGTTTTTGTTGGTATAATGTGAATGTGAAGCATCTGTGGGATTAGGCCCTTTCTCATGTAATGGTCCTGTGGTCATTCTTTGTGTGTTCTGTGATGGACTGTTTATCCACTTTGTAAAGTTCAGATTGATTTCTTTTCCATCAACATTTGGAAACCCTTTTAACCCTGCCATTGCTTAAAACTGTGAACCTAGAAACAATATTGTAAACATTACATTATTGTTTGTTTTTTGATCCAACACAGACATTTTTATGCGTATATTGAAAAAGTAACGTTAACATAAAAAGGATGACTTTAGTGAGGGTCCAGTTTCCTGAACAGGTCACATCCCGGACACTGAAACTGACTCTAACCGTGCCCTGGTGCATTTATAGTTATTTGTGCTTCCTCCACGTTTTATCTAGATTCTGAGGCAGTTTGCTTGCAGTTAGATTGTGCCTCTAAGCTGCAATTTCCAACCTCTTGGTGAGAAATTTCAAATATAGTGGCCCTGATTTCAGAATATAAAAATTGGGGCAACACATCATAATAGGTGCTTCTTGTGTCAACAGTAATAAATCTGTCTTATTTTTACTGTTTTCAGCTGTTCTTTTATTATATATGTGACTATTTGTCCATTGTACACATATTACTTTCTCCTGTTTACACAGCAAGATGTTTTAACATGTTTTTGTCATTGTTACTGTTGCAGCAGTAGCTGTAGTGGTCTTAAATAAACCTTGATGAATACAAGCTGAAAACTTGAACTCTTATCACCTTGAAAGAGAGGATGGAGAAATGTATTGTAGTAGAAGAAAAGAAAAATAAGTAAAAACTCACATTTTTAGAATGTATAGTTTGAAAAGATGTCATGGAGCTACGTGGAGCAATGAAACGGTCACGAAATACACATTTAAACAGCAAAGCAGCAGAAGAAACTGTATCAGAAGGACTAAATGTTTTTTATTGCTCAGTCTGCCATGTCTAAAAAAATCTATGAATAAAAGCAGACAAACTGGAGGTGTGAATCTTCTTGCTTTATCTGTCCCTTAGCCAATCACTGGACTAGACTAGCATAGTGAATGAATTTTCAGATTCATTCAGAAGCCAGAACCAAGAAAAGATGGTGTCAAACGTATATGCAGATCTATTGTATACAGTAATTTGCATCTGTTAACTAGTAAAGCCCAAAATTGTTCATACCTTTGTCAGGTTGAACCTTACCAGCATGTGTCTTCTGATTAGGATTAATATAAGTATTTTTCAGTTGCTCCAATAGAGTTCAGTCTTAAATCTGATAGAGAATCTGTTTATGGAAGCAAAGTTAAGGGAAATGGTGAGGAGGCCTTCCAAACTCATAGATCTAAAGCATCATCAAATAGAAGGTTACCAATGGAAGCATGCATAAATCTAGTCGGCGATTCTAAAATGGGCTAGGCTGCTCTAATGCAATAAAGATATATTCTTTGATCATTTAAAACATTTGAAATCAGTTTCATTATGCCATTAAAAGAAACCTATTGGTTAGAGAGATTATTATCAAATGTAAACAAAGGGTTGGAATTATTTCGGGAATAACTGCAGTAAAAGATAGGTAGTTAAGATGCAGCTGATTAGTTCTTGCTTTGTTATTCTGGTTTATTTTAACCCTCCTAAAATGTTGCATTGCTTTTCTTGTCTCCTTAAGAAGCAGAAAATACTTTTTTTTATCTCTTTAATGTGTATGATGCTCGCTGGACTAAATCTGCAGCAGTTCTTTATGAAAAAGCTTAACTTTTCCTGAGCAGGACAAAGCTGTTGGTGATGTTGGGGTAACAGTGATGGAATAAATTTCCCATGCAATAAGTAACAAAAACAGTAAACACAAAAAGAGTAGCTCTTGTTGACGTAATCAGTCTCTTATTGTCTGGATTTGGAAACTCATAATTGCTTGCTTTGGTGTTTCTGTGACATATTTGGTATGAATGTATATGTACAGATTTATAACCAGAAATTCAAATAGTCATTTATTCAACAATCCCTTACTATTTCCTCCATTGATATTAACAGAAAAGTTTATTGTAACATCTGGATTCAGCTGTTTTTCCTGATTGTAACATGCTTTGGGCCAAAGTTTAGGTCAGCTTTGGTTGAACCTTTGCAATGGCTAATGCTTTTATTCAGAGAATGGCCTTTGCTTCTATGGCAAACAGACAGATTAAACAGATTGCTCCAACAGAGTGTGATTGAGTGCTTTGTGGTGTCAGTAGGTATTGGATGTTGAGGATGGATGAGTGCATGTGAGGCGGAGGGGGGTTGGTGAATTTACAGTTGGGCCTGGTAAAGGCTAGTGAAGAGGGTCAGTGTGAGACTGGGTGTCTCTGGCGATGATGACGTGTCAGCTGCACTCATCGGTTCAATAAATACAAAACAAAGGAGGGGAGAGCAGATTAATGGGACACCAGCAGAGAGATGAGGGAGAAAGAAAAACGGATGACAAAACTTGGATCTTTTTTGTTTTAGATTTAACACATTTTAATTCAAAACTGAAATTCTCAGTTTGAAAAAGCTGTCAAGTTAGTTTTTGGTTTTTTGATCAACATGCAGAATCACATTAACCTGACAACAGCCAGATGCATGTCTCGCTCCGCCTATCTCCACTCACATAGATCTGGGACACCGCTCATTGAAAGTGATTTCCCCAACCAAATTTATGGTCTGGCCAATCAGGACGCAGGGCGGGTGTTTCCTGGATGTGACGTAGTGGAGAAGCGAGTTCTGAAAGTCGTTCGTCTATACTTTTTTGGTTGGCTTCTTTTTTTAAAATAAGTCTGCTGTGCACAATGTTGCCTTTTATCCGCACATTTTCATAGCACAAACGACATTGATCATTTACCGACATTGCGCTGATTCCACTGTTGCTATATCCAAGATGTCAGCTGTTCTGTTTTGTTTTTTTCCTGCGTAGCTCTCACAGCGTCACGGGTTAGCTTCAGTGTGAGTGGTTGAAATAGCACGTCGATAAAGATGACAGACAAGTGGCTTATCCAGTCATATGCAAGGAGTTTTGATAAGGCCCAGCCTTCAGTAAAGGCAATTCCTATGGCGGTGTCCCAGATGTATGTGAATGGAGCTAGGCGGAGCGAGACATGCATCTGGCTGTTGTCAGGTTAGAATCAGATGGGAAACCAGTGAATTTTAACTTCTTTTTACAAACAGCAACAAGAATCTATAGGCAGAGAACTGCAGGAAGTCAGTTGAACTTTCTGGTTGGTCTGAGGGGAGAAAGCAGGAAGGAGCTGGTTGATGACAACTGATGACCAATTTATTTGCTTATTTGAGGAATGAAGGGTAGGTAGCAGGGATCTGTAAGTATTTGATTTAGCAGGCTTTGTAGACTCTACTCCAGAGATCCAGGAGAATGTGTGTAAGTTTAAAGAGCTTTGGTACTTGCAACAGACGTTGTGCTGGAGAGCGGGCAGGCAGGTGAGAAGGACTGCACACAGGTAAGACCTTTTCCACAGAGATAGACGAACTGAGGTTCACTGGTTCTCATCAGATGTAAGCACCTTCTTATCTACACGCTAGTCATCTTGATTGAGAAATGTTCTCAGTTGTGCAGCAACATGGATCAGCCCAGCCACCAGCAAAGATCTTCTCCATGACAGGAAGCTCACTTGCACCAGAAAAACAGCAAGACCCCGGAGACCATAACGACATCAACCTTACATGCATGTGCTGTCATGACAACACTCAAAGCCATTTGGGAAGATGATGAGTTAGCTGCATGAAGAGAAGGGAAAACAGCTCTGTCCAGGGAAAAGCCCACAAGAGACATCCTAACGAGGTAAAGATAATAACATTGTGCACATCGTTGGAAAAATGGTTGAATGTGCTATTATTGAGCACATTCGATTTGTTTATGTGAAGCTTCAGTACGTTTGTAAAAATCTGTCTGCTTTCCACCGTGTGACCAATCAGAAAGTTCAACTGACTTCCTGCAGTTCTCTGCTTCTAGATTCTTGTTGCTCTTTTAAATAAATCGTTAAAATTCACTGATTCTCTGTGTGATTCTAATTGTGGGTCAAAAAACTACAAATCAACTTGACATATGCTGTTTTAAACATCAGCTTTAATGAATTAAACTCTAATATTCAGACTCATAGTACTTAGTTCTTATTCAGTTCTTCTGTTCCTAATTTACATCCTGTATTTGTTTTAATCCCGAACTCAAAAGAACCCAGCTGAATGACGAATTATGGTTCCCATGGGGAGTGAATACACATCTTTCAGAAAATTATCATCTTACTATAAGCACAAACTGCAGGAGTGGTCGCAGTGGCAACAGTCACTGATTTCTATGTCCTGCCACGGCACTGGAGTTAGTTTCAAACAGCCTGTGACTGATTTCCATGTCCTGCAACTGCAGCGGAGTGGGTGCCAAAAAGTCTGGCACTGATTTCCATGTCGTGCCAGGGCACCAGAGTGGGTGTCAGACAGCCTGCCGCTTATAGCCATGTCCTGCCACGGCACCGGAGCAGGTGCCAAACAGTCTGCCGCTTATTTTCATGTCATGCCACGTCACCGAAGCAGGTGCCAAGCAGTCTGCTCCTGATTTTCATGTCCTGCCACGTCACCGGAGCGGGTGCCAAACAGTCTGCCGCTGATTTTCATGTCCTGCAACGGCACGGGTGCGGGTGCCAGACAGCCTGCTGCTGATTTCCATGTCCTGCCATGTCACTGGAGCAGGTGCCAAACAGTCTGCTGCTGATTTTCATGTCATGCCACGTCACCGGAGCAGGTGCCAAACAGTCTGCCGCTGATTTTCATGTCCTGCCACGGCACCCGAGAGGGTGCCAAACAGCCTGCCACTGATTTCCATATCCTGCCACGGCACCGGAGCGGGTGCCAAACAGTCTGCCGCTGATTTCCATATCCTGCCATGGCACCGGAGCGGGTGCCAAACAGTCTGCCGCTGATTTCCATGTCCTGCCACGGCACCGAAGCGGGTGCCAAACAGTCTGCCGCTGATTTCCATGTCCTGCCACGGCACCGGAGCGGGTGCCAAACAGTCTGCCGCTGATTTTCATGTCCTGCCAAGGTATTGTAGTGGGTACCAGACAGGCTGCCACTGATTTCCATGTACTGCCAGGGCATCGGAGCGGGTGCCAAACAGTCTGCCGCTGATTTCCATGTCCTGCCAAGGTATTGTAGTGGGTACCAGACAGGCTGCCACTGATTTCCATGTACTGCCAGGGCATCGGAGCGGGTGCCAAACAGTCTGCCGCTGATTTCCATGTCCTGCCAAGGTATCATAGTGGGTGCCAAACAGTCTGCCGCTGATTTCCATGTCCTGCCAAGGTATCATAGTGGGTGCCAAACAGTCTGCCGCTGATTTCCATGTCCTGCCAAGGTATCATAGTGGGTGCCAAACAGTCTGCCGCTGATTTCCATGTCCTGCCAAGGTATCGTAGTGGGTCCCAGACAGTCTGCTGCTGATTTCCATGTCCTGCCAAGGTATCGTAGTGGGTCCCAGACAGCCTGCCGCTGATTTCCATGTCCTGCCAAGGTATCGTAGTGGGTCCCAGACAGCCTGCCGCTGATTTCCATTTTCCTGCCAAGGCATCCTAGTGGGTGCCAGACAGCCTGCCGCTGAGTTACATGTCCTGCCACGGCAGTCTATTTTGACTTTTTAAAATACAGCCGCGCTGAAACAGACTGGTGCCAAAAAAATGACTTTTGAGGGTAGAGTTACATTTCTCAGAGTACTTAATATGGACAAGAGAATAAAAAATTAAACCCATGCAGAATTGAATGGGTGATTACGATGACTGCGCTAATAAAGTTATGCCAGCCAATGTAACTGCAAGGAGTAGCCCCATTTACACTACCCACTGAAAACCAATCTGTGCTGAGCTTGGATTTGTTATCTGAGAACCAAGCTAGAACTGAACCACCCTGAGCCCTACTGATGAAATAGTACCAGGATAGTGTGGTTCAGTCGTGCCTGGCACGGTCCGGTTCAACCTTGCGTGCTATTTAAACTCAACAGTTCTCTCAGATACTGTGCTCGGACCGATATCGGCACGGTTTCAAAATGCTAGTGTAAATGGGGCTTCTGTCTACCATGGCATCTTTTGACATCCTATTTTATCTTTGTGGCCAGGGAATTCTACAGACTACCACCATGTTTTAAAGTGATTTTTTTTTCTTTAACAACTCACAATAAGCTCTCACACTGTATAATAAAATGACTGATTGTGCAGGGAGTCTTTGCCATCCTTTCAGCACGTCATATACAGCATTTTGACACCTTGTGGCAGGTGTCTGGCAAAACTTCCATAAGCTTTTATTATACATAATATAAATAAAGTATGTTTTTTTTGGAAGTAGTTTTAGACTAACAGGTGTGTGGCAACAGCCGTGGCACCTTTTTGAGTTGCATTCCAGTGAGAGAACCTCTGGAAGTGCCACTATTCTTCAGCTGCCACCAGAAGTGCCACGGCCAGATGCTGCTGCCACAAATTGAACTCAGCCCGGCTGACAGATTATTTATGATAAAGCTCCCAGCATTTACAGACACCGACAGCTTAGGTATTATTATGGAACATGTGGGTGCTACCTATCTTACCCTTGGAAAAGTATTAATGCCCCCTTGGTATTTTATTTCTAAGAGGCTTGAAAAAACCTGAGAAAATTTGTATGTGCACATTTGTATGTAGTATATAATCTTATTGCTACCTGTGGGTAATCGGTCTCATGGCCTTTTGTGAAACTTCACTGAATGAAAAATAAGGAGCAAAAAACAATTCAGGGACAAAGAAAGACAAAAGCAGAGGGATAAAAGCAGGAGAGGTTTTAAAACATATCCAAATTTTTGATGTTCTTTCAGAGTGCTATTGAATCCAACTCCTTCAGATAGAAAACATATGGTATCACAAATAACCTTCCCAGAGAGGGCCGCTTAGAACATTCCTGTCACAGTTATGAAACAAAAGTGTTAAAGTCAAATAAACAATTGTATTATTATTCTGTCAGTCACTTTTAAATAAGAAGTTGTTTTCTGAACAGATATGTTAAAGCATACCACTTTTATTGAATTATTGATATTTCATTGTCTGTCATTAACTGTTTCAATATAAAATAAATATGAAAACCTGAGTTTTTAATACCGATTATCTGTCTCAAACAGGGAGTGGCAATCATCTCTCTCTTCTTCATCCTGTTGTCTATCACTACCTTCTGCTTGGAGACCCATCAAGCCTTTGACGTAGAGGAAAACTTTACTGAACTAGTTACCGATGGAAACATCACAAAGGTGGAGAATAGGACTGAGAATGTCACAAACCCAAAACTTGTTATGGTGGAAGGAGCATGTGTGGTGTGGTTTACCTTTGAATTCCTGGTTCGAATCATCTGCTGCCCGATCAAACTGGCCTTCATCAAAAACACACTCAACATCATTGACTTTGTTGCCATTCTGCCGTTCTACCTTGAGATGAGTTTGAGAGGTTTGTCATCCAAAGCAGCCAGTAACGTGCTCGGTTTTCTCCGAGTGGTGCGCTTTGTGAGGATTTTACGGATCTTTAAGCTCACACGTCACTTTGTAGGACTGCGTGTCCTGGGTCACACGCTAAGAGCCAGTGTTAACGAATTCCTCCTGCTTGTTATATTCTTGGCGCTGGGAGTACTCATCTTTGCCACAATGATTTACTACGCCGAGCGCATCGGAGTCATCTACAACCCCAGGATTGAAAACGACTTCAAAAACATCCCCATCAGCTTCTGGTGGGCAGTGGTTACAATGACGACACTGGGCTACGGAGACATGGTTCCAAAGACCTGGCTGGGTATGATGGTGGGGGCACTGTGTGCGCTGGCTGGCGTGCTGACTATCGCTATGCCTGTTCCCGTGATTGTCAACAATTTTGGAATGTACTACTCTCTGGCTATGGCGAAGCAAAAACTGCCAAAAAAGAAAAAGAAGCACACCCAAAATCCAGATGCACCAACCGACTCGGCCTCATTTATGAAATCAGAAACAAACTCACACATAGACAGCACTCAGAGTGACACGTGTCCACTGGCAGCTGAAGAGAGCAGCAGCAGGAACCGCTCAGGTAAGGTAAAAATGTCTTGTTAAAGGGATGGCTCAACCAAAATAGCGTGTTCTGTAATCTTTACATTATCAAAAGAACAGATAGTTACAAACTGCAAACTATCTAAACATCTTGTTTGCAGTTGGTAACTCTGGCGTTAGGACTGAGCAATATGTAATCATTTGCTGTAACATTAAGCATATCACAAATAAATGAACTGCTAAACCTGTTGAGAAAATATTTTTGTACGTTCAAGCTTTCTATGCCTGTAATATAATTGTTAAAAGTTGTAAGAAGAAACTAAAACCAAGACTGTCCTAAAGTAACCCGGTACATACTTTTTTGATAAGCCCTTATTTTCTTTCTTTATCCTGATAGTCTGCTTTTTATCTCAAAGAAAGATATGAACAAATTTTAATTTGTTTCATTTTATGTTATTATGACAATTGCCAATATTCTTGCATATTGCTTCTTTTCTTGACATCTTGCAGCTGTACATGATATTACTAGTCTTAGAGGGTCAATGTTCAAAATTTGATCTCTAATCAGTAATCAGACAGGACAGAGGATATGATAGCCCTTGTATATAGAATACCCTCTGCAATAATTTAATATAGTGCCTCACCTCTTAAAAATCCATATCAGATGGTATCTTTCAATAGCAACTCTTTATACAGAAGCAGAATCAATATTAAAGTGGAAATAAAACGATGAGCCAAACTAGCTAAATTTACGAGATCGTGTCTTACTATTATAAATAATTATATGACACGTGAAAAATATAAATGTACAAGAAAAAAATGAAGCATTGTTTTATTAATTTATGGCATGGGCGATGCCATGTTGCAGCACCCAATGTGGTACTCAAGGTTGGTTCGCTCTGTGGTTGAATACCTGGAGATACCTCTCAATTGTAAAACACTTAAGAAATTTTATATGATGGAAAGGTATGATGCTCAACACAGAGACGTACAACCATACACACACACTCACACCTAAGGAGAATATAGAGATGCCAATTAACCTAATAGTTATGTTTTTGGACTGTGGGAGGAAGCCGGAGTACCCACGCATGCATGAGGGGAACATGCAAAGTCCATACGACATTACCTGAAACCTTGTTGTTGCAAGGCAACAGTGCTACAATCCGAGCCACCCTGCAGCCCCTATGTTTGTCACATAATTTTCATAGTTAAGAGACAATCTCATGAACTAAGTTAGTTTGTTTAACTGTTTAATTTCCACTTGAATGGCCAGGTTTGTGTTTACAAACAAGAAATTAGATTTAGGTTTTTTTTTTGCCCACATTCTAATCAACATAGCAGTATATACTTGTACATAAACAGAGTAAGCCAGTTTTGATAGAGCAAAAGCCCTGGTTATTATAGCAGAATGTTCTCAGCTCATATGTAACCCAGGATAATCATTTTTAGCTCCCCTCTATTTCACATTAGAGTTAGTATCTGCTCCAATTTAAATAAACACCAAATACAACAATGATAAGGGTTTCAGTTATCAAAACAGCTTTAATATAAACAACTATAAAATTTAAATACAAAGGGGTTTTAAGACAGTCAAAGGTGGCCTATCCTAGCCACAAGTTTCAAGCTCAAATAGTCTTAATTTTTTTTTACATTAAGATGAAAAGAGTTATCTACTGCCAGCACACATAACTAGTTATAAACCTCTAACAGATATTCTTCGAAAAAAATCCTTGACATTGCTTTTAAAGTCTCACTTAGGTTGAAATTGTATCTATTTGAGAAAAAACAAATAGGCTATTTGAGATAATACCCCCAAAAAATAACAAAAAAAGAAAAAAAGAAAATCTGCCTAGTACATAACGGTACATACAAATTTTGAAACAGGATTCATTTGGAAATTGATTTTCATTAGATATGTAAAGATATTTTTATACATTTAATTTAGAAAAGGCTAATTCATCAGCTGGAAAAAATACCCTTTATTTCTCTTTCATTTGCTTAACTTGTTTTTAATTGGGTGATGTCATTGTTTATAGACATATAAATTATGTTTTAATATAATTTCTTAGTTTTTAATGATTATTTCCCTCTTGAATGGAGTGCAACATTTATATTGATTACTCAGATCTTCTAAAGCGTAGTAATCCTAGAGTACCAACTGTTTTTGACTTTCATATTCGTGGATTTGGTCTGACAAATGCTATAAGCTTAGTCATAAAGACAGCAATGCAACATACCTCAACCTTTGTCTGTGTCTTTGGAGATCCCTCTGTAAAAGCTTTGCTGCCTATGTTATGCTATTTCTGTTGAACTTTTGTCTTCTTGTCAGACTCCAAACAGAACGGGGATGCAAATGTTGCCCTTTCAGATGAGGAGGGCTGCAGTCTTACCCAGCCGCTGTCCCCCAGTGAAAAGTGGTCCATGCGGTGCTCCAGAGGACGCGGCAAGAATAAGGAGGGCACCTGCTTCCTCTTAACATCTGGGGATCTCAACATCCATGTTGGTGAGTTACATATTCACTTTTATTTCATTTGTTATACTTTCTCTGTTTAGTTTGGCTCTGTTTAGTTGGATTCAGTTTGTTTTGATTCATTGCAGTTCAATTCATTCTATTTAATTTTGGTTACTAGTTTAATATCAGTCTAATCCTTAATAATCCATTTCAGATCCATACATTTAGTCTAGGCTGAGTTTTTTTTTACTCAGTTTATTCCTGTTGAATGTAACTCAGGACTATATAGTATATCTACGATTGGGCTGGCTGGCTGGCTGGCTGGCTGGCTGGCTGGCTGGCTGGCTGGCTGGCTGGCTGGATGGATGGATGGATGGATGGATGGATGGATGGATGGATGGATGGATGGATGGATGGATGGATGGATGGATGATTAAAACATAATTCAATCACATGTGCTAGACCAGAGGTCACGGATTAGTGGATCGCGGTCCAGATCCAGACCCAGACCCACCTGCTTGCTAATCCGAACCCAACCTTATTTAAAACATTTATAAATTACCACATGTTGTCTGACAACAGTGTTTAACTTTACTTGCGCCGCTTCTCCTGTTACGAAATCCCACATCCTCCGTCACTGCTTCACCCTGCAGCGCTCCAGACCTCCTGCGCAAAGCAAAGCCTACAGCCTTCGCTGTTCCTCTCGTATTGCTGCGCTTCGACTTAGCTTGAGGAGAGCATGCACGATATTATCATAAAATTCGTAGGAGCAAAACATGCAGAAATGAATGCTTAATTTAATATGAAATATAAAAAAAAACCCATCAGCATCCAGCATATGTGCTGTTTCGGATGGAGATAAGAAATCTGCTTCCTGGGCTGTTGAAGTACCAATAGCTTGCATCCAATCTTTTAAATAAACAGTGTTAGTTTTTTGAAATATATATATGCTCTAATGTGTAGTTACCAATCTGGTGTTACTATATTTTAATTAGACAAACAGGATCTTCTGGCCTTTTTTTTCCTGTTTGGTGCGATTGCAATAGTGGATCTTGACCTGGCCGGACGGGAGCAGAGCCTGAACATTTTGAGTATGTTTGGATCAACCTGCTGTTGTAAAGCAGGATTTTCCACCATGAACATAGTCAAAAATAAATATGGATCCAGGCTCAAAATGAGCACCTTGATATGTGCTTGAGAATGGCTTTGTTTCCATTCAAACCCAGATTTAAAGCCTTGTAGGGCAGCATAAAGCCCACTGCTCTCATTAGACCATAAAAAAGGAAAGAAAAATAACAAACGGTCAGTTCAGGTGTTTTATAAAATATGGTAATCAGGAAATTTTCTATATACCAAACCGAAAGATTGTTGTTCTCTACCTCAAAAAACACTTTAGATTTTGAAATTTTCTATTTTTGTTTTCAATTTTTTTATTTAAAAATTCATTGTATAACACGGATGCATGAACACCTCATTTTATTTCAGTGTTAAATTCTGTTTAAAGTAACAGCTCATTAAAAATGTCTCCAGATCTTTACTGGTTGATGATTTTCTTTATTCGGACCCTGCTGATTTTGAATTGGTTACCCCTGTACTAGACTAATGATCCAGTAGGTTCTTGTACCTGTTTTATGGGCGTAAAATTCTGATTTTTAATGACTGTGTTTTAGATGATGACTGAAAGCAGTAGAGAAGCCACAAGCAGATATAAAACTGGAAACAATGCATTTTTAGAAAACTAATGCGGTTGCAAAACATAAATTGTATGTATGTTGCCAACAGCTTGCACACAAAGAACATAAAAATCCCTTTGAGTCCTTTACTGCATCAGTTATAAACAAAGACATAAAGGAAAATTCAAGGTCTTTAGTGGCTTGCATTTGTAACCAGTTTTACAAAGTCTGTCTCATTACTGTGTCTGATCTTAACTTTAAACGGAAACTAAGCTTAATTTAAACCAAGAAGAAACTGTCATCAGTGTATGCTTCCTTGCTCTTGCAGCTCTGCATCATGTTTTTACCATTCAGATCAATGGAAAATCAATGAAAGAGCTTTGGAGCACTAATTGCATCATCTATCTGTGTGTGCTGACTAAAAATAATGTGTCTCATGAGACACTGCTGATTTGAGACATCTATAACAGCAGACCAAAACCTGCCTTGTGTTTGATGTGAACAAGGTCTGTGCATTGCAGAAATGAAAGTAGAAATCATATGATAGACACAGTAATGCAGAGAAAAAAAGGATGTGTTGTTATTTTGTTTTAATCCTCACTGTTGATGGGAGTGTGGCAAAATGGTGAGATCAAAATAGTTTCCTGACTAAATCACGAAAAAAGATTATAGTTGCAGCTTATCTGTCTGCAAAGGGATTCATGAAGAAACTTAAAAGATATTTGATCAATTACTCCACTGTATAAAGCACAGCCCACCACTGGTTGACATTCAAAAAAACTCAAAATATGTGCCATCTAAGAAGCTTGCTGTAGTGGACCTACAACAGAGAGGTCTGTTGCTCATTTGAATTCATATAACTTTACAATTAGATACAGACTGTCCAAGTTTAAATTTAGTCCTTGGATGTAACATTCTCTCTCCCAGAAATACACTAGTGAAGCAAAAACTGAGACAAAGACCAAGATTTCTTGAAATGTTCTTCATAAAAATGAGTCTAAAAACCTAGTTATTAGTTATTTGGGACTGGAAGGGGGAATTGCTTCAGCAGGACCTGGTAAAAAGAGGCTCATTTTAGCCAAAGGGGGTTAAACAAGATATAAATTGGCAAATTTCCTTAACTTTTTGCCTAATCTGAATACTGTTTTAATTCAATCACTTTTTAAAAAAAAAAACCTTCTTCCCAGATTTAAATAAATGAAGATTATACTTAAATATAACCTCTTTCCCACTTAAATTAACGGGTTAACACAGATATTTCAAACATGGGTCGACCCCGTAACACTTAAAATTTGGCTTCCTTCACATTGGCCATAAAAAGCTGGGTGTGTCCCCTTGCTGGCAAGCTGTGCGTCCTCTGTCCTCCCACTGGTGCTTGTCTGTTGGTGCCATCATGCTTGGTTAGCACTGATGATGTCCCCAGTGGGACAGGAATCAGGTAAGTAAACAATGGAGAGTACCATGGAGAGAAGCCAGGGTCTTGTAAGTGTGTTTTATTATTTTGTTCTTTATCCATACAAATCTTTCTCACCAGTGCTGCGCCATGTTTATCGAATGTGAACAGAGCTGTTTAGGCTTTTTAGATTGGACGCAAATGGCATGCTTTCTCGTACGTACATTGTGTTCAATGGTGTCAAGTAAATTATTAGGTCTGATATTTCCACTGTATGCCTATTGGAGCTAAGCTATTTCAAGGCGATTTTAACCCAGCTTTTTTGGCAATTGTTTGATGCCGGTTGGCACGGGTTAGTGAGCTGTTCCCACTTACACAAAAAAAAAGATTTTTCCTGGCTTTAAATGGGTTTTTTGACCAGTGGAAAAGGGATATATGGGAACTTTTTTGATAAAGCTAAAACATTGGTTTGCCCTAGTTAATTTGCAGTTGTTGTAGGGCAATGTGTTGCAGTATGCAACATATCTTAAAGGTCAAATGTTAAAGAGTGCATCCAGAACAGTTTCATCATGTGTGATGGTAGATTCAACTTTCTTTTCTCTATGTGGTTGGTCTAAATTGCGCTTAAAATGCTCCAAGTAATAAAAATCGAGAGAATTTTACAGTATGCTGTGCACCTTTAGCAATCCCCGACTGTGATGTCAGTGTAGTCAAACATCCTCTCTAAGCATTAGTTGGATTTAATATACAAAAGTTGCAAGAGCTTGTTTTCTCTGTTCATAAAATGCCTGATGGCAATAAAGCTATTTCAAATCATTGTTTATTTTTTATGAAATATTTATTTCATAAAACAACAAACCTTAGTTACAGTTACCGGAAGCGAAGACCCACAGCTCAAACTCCACCGGCCCAGAGCCATGAGCCGAACCGGGTAAAAACCACATCCGAAGGGCAATGTTTCCCTCCTGGACAGCAGAAAAGACCCAGTGCTTGGACCGCTCACTGCGATCGTGTTACCAAGGGACCGCCTTCCCTGTCCAGGCACAGCAGGGCTGCACAGTCTGCTATGCAGAACCGCCAGCGCCGCACAAAGGGCTCCAACACTGACTGCGAACCGAACCGAACCAGAGATCCAATCCCAATCCCGTTATCCCCTCTTCATACAAAGGTTAGACTCTGGTTTAAACTAATTAAAGCTGAACTCTGTACGTTTTTAAAAATCACTTTTTTGTCATATTGGCTAAAACTGTCCCTATGCCCAGACAGCAGTACATGTGATATGTAACCTGTGAAAAAAACTGCTTCAATTGGTCCCGCCTACTGCCTGTATTGCAATCTGGAAAGAATATTTCGGGACGAGACAAAACAACCAATCACAGCCAGAGGAGCGTCTGATGGAGTGTCAATCACAGCTCACACACGCTGAATCCCGCCCCCTCCCTCTCACCGCTGAACCTGCCGCTGCAGCCCGGCTGCTGCAGTCAGGAGGACGCGCGTGGAAGTCATGGCGGAGCGACAGCCACCAGCGAAAGAGAAACTGCCCTTACTGCCCCTGCCGACAACTGTTTACACGGCAAAGACTTCAAAAAAGAAGATGTCAATGGAAGAGCTGCCGCGTACGCTGCTTGGACGCTTCTGGTTGCATGGGGTAGCCGCGCAGATGCTGTGAGAGGGATGGAGCTTGGAGGTGGGGCATGAGTGAAGCAGAGAGGGTGGGGGAGTGGCGTGAAACCTGTTTTTCTTCAAATTTTTAGTCGAAGTCTGCTCTCTTCTCAATGTAACAGACTGCAGCTTAAAAAAAAAACAAAAAACAAAAAAAAAACAGCATCATAAGGAAATTGTTCTGAAAGATAATGGACTTCTACTGGCTCTGCGTAAGATCATAGAACGTTTAGCATTAATAAAATCACTAAGACTCTGATTGCTTTGTATTTGTCCTCGTTAAAGGATAAAAACTCCATCACAAAGGTAAATAAATATTAACTCGCTATGTAAAATTACTACATGCTGACTAAACTGACGTCACAGCATCCCTCAGTGGGTCACGTGACCGAGTGAGGAATTTTGGGTTGTCTGCTATCTTAGTGAATTATTTTAGGCTATAAACAACAAAATCCTGGACATTTTTTTCCACTTGTGATGTATTTAAATTTGTACATACTATCAAATTAGAAACTATAAGTATGTGTTTTCTGTTTGAACTTTTTAGTGTCTCTGCTTGAATGAAGTCTACAATTTTTGAAGTATCCCAAAGCTGCGTTAAAAGAAGGTCTTTGATCCAGTAATATTCCTTACATCTAAATCGAAGATTCCACCTTTTTTACAGACATATCCAGACACCCACAAAATGCTTTCTTTGCACTTCGCTAAAATGCATGTCTTTCTGAGAGGTCATTAGCATTATTGCTACTGGAGAAACAAAAGCAGGCCTCATAAACGAGGCACTTACTACAGCATGGGGCCCGAGAGAGTTGCATGTTTTTTTTTTCAATAGCCCATTACATGGACAATGTACTTGAATGTATTTCTTGAAAGCTTCATCCCTCACTGAGTGTTGATTAATGTGGTTAGCTGCAGGCTGGCGACATGTTGAAACAGGCAGACGGAAAATACTATCAGTTTTGCTAGATAGAGTTGAATCTCTGTATACCTGACATAACCATTTTTTATCCTGTGAGATTAAATTTCTCCTGTTTTAAAGTAGAGTTGAAAAATAATTGTCTTTTTTTAATCTACTTTTTTCAAAGTCAAAAGATTGTGTACAATACAGTTGCTTTTGTTTATATGACTTCATGGAAATCAGCAAGACATGTTGAAGATCACTGTGGACCTCTCTACATCAGGTTCAACTTTGAGTAAAATTTCCAGATTCTTGAACCTGCAGTGCTATATGTCTACCCGTTCAAAATGTAAGAGCCATTGCTATGGGTATGTCCAGCTTTCTGTTTAGGAAAGAGACTAGTTCTTGGTCCCAAAAACATATGGGTTTTTGTGTGAAAAGCATCAGTCAACCCCTGAACAAAAAACAAAACACCTCATTAAGATGACAGCTGAAGCAGGTTTAAAAAACAAGTTTTATAATGGCATGGACTGAAGCGCCCTTCAGCAAGGAAGAAGCCACCACTGCCAAGATAGCATCAAACACCAGATTATAGTTGGCAAATGAACTTAAGGACAAATATCCTTAGGAACGTGGTCTTTCTGTTGTGTCATAAAACTAAAATGGAACTGTTTTGATATACTAAAAAATATGGCATTTAGAGGAAAAAGGGGAGACCTGGTAGATCTTAGAACAGTGTTCCAAATGGGAAACAGTTACAAAAATTCCCAATATAAATAAAGTAAAAGAAAATAATTATAGTAAACCTAACCAGCTAAAAATATAAAGGTTGAATCTGATTTAATATCTGACAGTAAGAGTCTGTTGATACAGCTTATATAGACATTAATTTCCACTGTAATAAAGTTGAACAACGGTTATGTTCATATAAAAAGGTTGATCGAAAAATTATCGAAAAATTTGAAAAAACATATTTCAACAGTTTGAATCATTTTTACATTGATGCCATCTCAATTAATTGTCATGCAGGTCTGTTTCTGAAAAAGAGACAAAAATGACAGAATGCTGATGAAAGCCAGAGCAGCCCAGAACTAATGTATGATGGAAAGAAGAGCGAGTTAATTCAATCCAGTGCCCTGTATCTGATGAGCATCTGCATAACATCCTGTCATATTACAGGGTCGTTTCACATGCATTTGAACTCTTATTAGCCAACATTATCTGGAAAACATTTTATTCTCTCACATTTCCCCCCTGCTGAAAAGCTTAAATGCAGTTTTTGAACTAGTAGGCTACGCTTAGCCTGATTTGTTTTTATATGACTTGTTGATAATTTAGCTTATATTCTGTTTTTGGTAAATTATGTTTGGCAAAATATACAGTTTATTGCCATTGAATTTTTAAACATTTCCACCACAGGTGATACATGTTAACCGTCAATATCAGAAAAAATTAGGAAAGTTTTTGTAATTTTTTTTCTAATTCTAAATTCTCTCCAAGAATAAAAAAGAATGTTTCTGTGGCTGCAACTGTTTTCAGCAGGTTCGATGTAAATAGATTATGACCCAGTGGATCTGTTCTTCAGTACTGTGCCCATGGGGGATTGGGATGCTGGTTGATACCAGAGAGTTACAGGGTAAAAGGTATGGATTATATTTCTCTAAGGACGTATGACTTGCAGTAGAGATAAGGACAGATGGACATCTGAAGATGCTCTCAGATAGCCAACAGTAAATGGAATGCTTGCAGAGGTACAAACAAACAAATGGAGGACTTGAAAGTAGTCAACACAGAAAGCCTTTTCAGTACTTAGTGTTATGATTTTATACTGTACATATAAAAACAAACACTCCCTAAATGCATGCACAGAGTGCAACTTCAAGTAGTATTCAAGCAGAGGAAATGCTTCAGAGGATCAGAGTAATCTTTATATTCCTGGGGGACTCTTCTGAATGAACTGAATTCCCACTGTAGATTTCCATTAACAGTACAGAGATGCAAAGCAGAGACTTTAGTCAACTTCAGATGTTCGTTTGTCTGTGATGAACTGATACTTAAATAAGTTGCACATAGGTTTATGTTTTAACTACTAAATTTAGTCACAGAAAAAACACTTTCAGAAAGTTTTGGAGTACCTTTCAGTTTAACAAACCGTTCTACCAACAGAGACAACTCATCAGGTTTTGTGAAAGATCAAATCCTTTAAGCTTTAACTAAGGTCCTTTAGGCAGTAGGGATCTGACAATATAGGTTGATTTTAAAAAGTTTACATATGAAAAAAAAATATATTTTTTGACACTCATTTCAGAAGGTTAACGTCATGAGTTACATAGATTAATACCTACAGAGGGAGTGTTGGCCTAGTGGTTAGAGCAGTGCGCTTGTGCTCTGAGAAGTTTGCAAGTACCCAGTTTGATCCCCACAGCCTCCACTCTGGGCTCCTGAGTCATTTTTGATCATTAGCACTTACAGACAATAAAACCAAGCCCTTTGTAAAAAGCAGAAACTAACTTTTTTCGTGTCATGTCTACTTTTATTTTTCTCAACAGAAGACTGTAAAGATATTCTTGGTACTGCTGGAAACTATACCCAGCCCGAGGTCACCACTCTGACCTGATGACTTGCTTAAAATAAGGAGGAGGCGACGTGACGTCTGCTGCGGTGTATGCTGGATCCCTGCTGTTTAGATCAACTGCAGAGCCAATTATTGTACTTCTAAATGAATCCTCTCTGTTTTTACCTATACAGGTGCTGGTCATAAAATTAGAATATCATGAAAAAGTAGATTGATTTCAGTAATTCCATTTAAAAAGTGAAACTTGTATATTATATTCATACATTACATACAAACTCATATATTTCAGATGTTTATTTTGTTTAATTTTGATGATTACAAATGACAACAAATGAAAATCTCAAATTCATCATATCAGAAAATTAGAATATTACTGAAGACCAATAAAAACAAAGGATTTATAGAAATGTTGGCCAACTGAAAAGTATGAACATGAAAAGTATGAGCATGTACAGCACTCAGTATTTAGTTGGGCCTCCTTTGGCCTGTATTACTGCAGCAATGCGGCGTGGCATGGAGTCGATCAGTCTGTGGCACTGCTCAGGTGTTATGATAGCCCAGGTTGCTCTAATAGTGGCTTTTAGCTCTTCTGAATTGTTGGGTCTGGTGTATTGCATCTTCTTCTTCACAATACCCCATAGATTTTCTATGGGGTTAAGGTCAGGAGAGTTTGCTGGCCAATTAAGAACAGGGATACCATGGTCCTTCAACCAGGTACTGGTAGCTTTGGCACTGTGTGCAGGTGCCAAGTCCTGTTGGAAAATGAAATCTGCATCTCCAAAAAGTTGGTCAGCTGCAGGAAGCATGAAGTGCTCTAAAACTTCCTGGTATGTGGCTGCGTTGACCCTGGACCTCAGAAAACACAATGGACCAACACCAGCAGATGACATGGCACCCCAAACCATCACTGACTGTGGAAACTTTACACTGGACTTCAAGCAACGTGGATGAAGTGCCTCTCTTCTTTTCCTCCAGACTCTGGGACCTTGATTTCCAAAGGAAATGCAAAATTTACTTTCATCAGAGAACATGACTTTGGACCACTCACCAGCAGTCCAGTCCTGTTTCTCTTTAGCCCAGGCAAGACGCTTCTGACGCTGTCTGTGGTTCAAGAGTGGCTTGACACAAGGAATGCGACAGCAGAAACCCATGTCTTTCATACGTCTGTGTGTGGTGGTTCTTGAAGCACTCACTCCAGCTGCAGTCCACTCTTTGTGAATCTCCCCCACATTTTTGAAGGGGTTTTGTTTCACAATCCTCTCCAGGGTGCGGTTATCTCTCTTGCTTGTACACTTTTTTCGACCACATCTTTTCCTTCCCTTCGCCTCTCTATTAATGTGCTTGGACACTGAGCTCTGTGAACAGCCAGCCTCTTTAGCGATGACCTTTTGTGTCTTGCCCTCCTTGTGCAAGGTGTCGATGGTCGTCTTTTGGACAACTGTCAAGTCAGCAGTCTTCCCCATGATTGTGTAGCCTATAGAACTAGACTGAAAGACCATTTAAAGGCTTTTGCAGGTGGTTTGAGTTAATTAGCTGATTAGAGTGTGGCACCAGGGGCCATCAATTTTGAACCTTTTCACAATATTCTAATTTTCTGATATGATGAATTTGAGATTTTCATTTGTTGTCATTTGTAATCATCAAAATTAAACAAAATAAACATCTGAAATATATGAGTTTGTATGTAATGTATGAATATAATATACAAGTTTCACTTTTTAAATGGAATTACTGAAATCAATCTACTTTTTCATGATATTCTAATTTTATGACCAGCACCTGTACCAAGAACCATGTAACATATCTGACCACGGGTGGATATATGCAGTGATGATTTCAAAGCACTTTGCATGTATTGCATGATTTAACGTTGTACTAGAGATGCACCAGGATACCCTTACAACATACTGGGCATCATAGTTCCTTTCAAAGGCCCAAAAGCCATTTCTCAATCTTCTTCTTTGCTGTGGGGTCATAGAATATTTGAGACAAATTTCCTGTTTTCAGCTCAAAAGAGAAAAACCTATGTTTTAAAGAAAATAATTTGAGAAGATTTAGAATACTAATAGAAGATTTAGAATACATCAAAATTTATGTCAGCACTTTTTTCTGTTAATTTCGGTTTATTTCTCAAAGGGGGAGTTTATCACACTCTAAACAATTTTTTACTTTTATATACTTGAATTCAACATCAACTCATGGTCTCCTGACGGGTCAAAAAACAAGCAAGAAACAAACAAACAACATTCCAAACATGGTTTGTTACATCTTTTTTAAACCTACATTTCTAGTCCTGGGATTAAAGCCTATACAGAATCAGATGCACAGATAACTATCATGGGAACATAATGTCATAATAATTTAGTTTATTTTAGGATTTATTTGAACTGTACATTTTTCATGATGTATTGATGCTACAACATTCAGCTTCATTAATGTGTAACAACAAGAATTAATTATACAAGGAGCTCAAATTGTATGCACACACCAACAGAACTTTTTTTTTATAGTCTTTGTAACATTTCAGAGAAAACCCACTATTCCTGACGCCATTAAAAAGCTTCAGGGTTAACTTGGACAACAGATACTGCCAGTCTTATCAGAATTGTTGATTCATTTAAACAGGTACCTTATTGAAACATATTTTGGCTATAAAGCAGAATCCATCATTTTTTGTATAGTCTTGAGGTTGAGCTTGGAGAGAGAATCTCCAAAGCTCAGTCTTAGCCTGTTTTATCCATCCCGAAAACAGTTTTGGGTTATTGCATTGCTGGAACACTGACAGCACATAACTTGTAAGGATATTTATTAACAGCACTCAAGCAGTAAAGATCAAGGCTTAACAGTATCCTTGTGACCTAGAAACTGGAAAAAGCCATGGATTGATACTGTAATATGACCATAAAACAAGCATTCAACCTGATGGCAGTTTTTGGTCAGATGAGGAAAAGATTAAACAGTTTGCCCAATCTGGCTAGAAGATTCCTATGATATCTCAAGGTGAGTCTTCCAATGATCAACTGCCCTGCCAAGGGTTTCACGTAGGATCAACAGATGGAGGCGGATATTCCAAAAAAAACACAAGCCCAAATACTTCTTGCATGGTGGCACAGCGAGGGGATCCTGAGTTTGACCCCTTACCTAATATCATGATTCCCTCTGGATAATTGAACTTCATACTTCAGCTTCCTCCCACAGTCCCAAAAAATATGTGTGTTAGGTCAAAGTATGTCACAAATTTGCTCCCTATTTTGCAAACGTCCAATGCCCAATGATTGCTGGTGATACACTTCAACCCCCCATTACCCTGATGGACAAGCTGTATAGAAAATGGATTGGTTAATGTCTGTGTTGAATCATGTTTGAATAACATGGACCCTTTTAGATTAAAAGAAAAACAACAATAATGGCAAACTCAGTCGGTGCTGTTAGAAAGACATTGAAGTTGTATGTTGTCTCTTCATTCAACAGATCAAACAAATCAGTAAAATCCTAATATAATTCCACATACATACATAACGACCTGTTAATCTAAACCATTTATCCGAACTCTAAGTGTGTTTAAGAGACCTTTAAGCGTAGATTATCATATTTTTCACTGTTTGCCTTCTGCTGTGTCACTGCCTTCTTACTCTAGTAAAACGTGTTTATCTAGCACATCACAGAAAGAAATCTACATATGTAATGTGTAACTTGTAAGTGCTTGTAAATTAGGGCAGTTTGACAGAAGCTGGAGAAAAAATATCTGTGGAGCAGTATTGTCTGTTTACTATGTTAGCTCAGCGCAGCTGACGCATCATCACTGGTTGACTCTGGACCAAAATACAGACTATTAGATTATTTGGTAGATTTTCAGTACTCGCTGGTAAAAACACATACAGTATAATACCATCAGTTCCGCTCGTGCCTCATGGTGATTTATGGAGTTTAGATGTCTGTAATGTAATCAGCTTGCCTTTTGCTGCCTCAGAACCCAGAAGCAGTAAAAAATGGTTTCTTTACATGTATTTATATTGTATTCCTCATGCTCTACCATAGTGGCCTTATGTTTAATAAAGCAAAAGGGAAATTCATTTATGTCTTTAAACTATTTCTACACTGAAGCTGATGTCTGTAATAGCAGCTATAAGTATGTAGCACAGTACAATATAATAGACGATTACCTGTAAAGTATGTTTATGGATCATGATATAATTGTTAACCAACAATGAGAGATTATTATTTTGAATATTACCCTTTTTAATCTTATTTTCTGCATATCCTGATGTATATATTCAATGTTATCAGACAAGCACACTGTACATCTGTTTATATTCAGCCTGTACGGATGAGAACGATGGCTGTGGTGAATTTAAGGTCCAGTTTAACAGTCAGAGGTGGGAGTGAGTGTGCAATGTTATACCTTGAAGGCATGTGTTTCTATGCAGAACCTCAAATAAAACCCGCTTTCTTTCCCTGGTGTTGAAGATACTTTGGTCTCATTTCAGTTTTTTTCTTCATATGTTAACAAAATAGTTTTTCTTTTTATGTTTTGCTGCTGTGCTGCTATTTATATTTGAACCAGCAGAGAGCTAGTAGTGCCTGCTTGGAGTGGTGTGGCGGCAAACACAGCTGGGCCTCCTGGTCTCTGCTGCCTCCCTGATTATATACCAAAGGTGTAAATGGCACCCAGATCACATCTCCATGGAGATTAGAGATGACAGGCAGCACTAATTAATGCTCAGCTACATGCATCCCTTTTCCCCCTCACTTCCGTTGATCTGATGCTAGTATAAAATGCATGTTCTGATTCTCTAACAGATTTAGATGTGAAAGCTTTCACATTGGTGCAGGAAGATGATGAGGGAATTGACTCCCTAAAGAAAAGATTTGATGCTTAATGATGCATATGCTACTGATATAGTGGAAGATGTGCAAAACAAACAATACCATGTAAAGAATGAAAAATACCACTTTGTGTTAAAGGACGAAGAAGTTTACTTTGATTTAGGTCAGACAAATTAAATTAAATCCCATATATAAGACTATCTTCTAGGAAAGTTGGCCGTTTTCAGAAGAGGTTTTTCTAATATTAATTTGCAGATTTATTTTTAATTTCTGTTTTGAAATTAAGTATTTTCCTCAATATTTGAAATGTGAATGATTTTTAACTATTACATTTACTCTAGACATACAGTGCAAGCTGTATTATAGGTATCAACTTGTTTAGGCAGGATTGCTAAAATTATATTTTACTTGCTAAATTACCTTAATGCTAAGAAAACCAGTAGCTAATCCCAATATTTCACTTTCTTTTTTAGTTATTTACAAAAATGTGTTTAATTCTGTAGTTTTTTTGTATGATACAAATCTGCAGTAGTTCTTGAAGAATTGTATTCCTTTGATGTAACTTGGATTCTGTAGCTATTCACTACCTGTCATATAGCTTTGTAGTTTTTTGACCTATCAGCAGAATCACACAGAGAATCAGTGAGTTTTAACATTTTATTTAAAAAAAAAAGCAACAAGAATCTGGAAGCAGAGAACGGAAATCAGTTGAACTTTCTGGTTGGTCTGAGCGGAGAAAGCAGGTTGATCAGGAAGGAGCTGGTTGATGAAAACTGATGACTGATTTGTTTACATGAGGGATGAAGTGGAGGCAGCATTGATCTGCAGGGGTTTTATTCAGTGGGCTTTGCACACTGTACCCAAGAGGTCAAGGAGTATATGAGTGAAATCCGAGAGCATTGGTACTGGAAGAGACGTTGTGCTGGAGAGCAGGCAGGCAGATGATGAAGACGGAGGACTACTGCACACAGGTGAGACCATTTCCATGAGATCAGACTGGTTGTCAGGAACAATAACAGAGTCTACATTAAAAGGGATTCACAAGAAAACAAATTTCAACAAGAAGGTTGTTCCTGGTTTAGGTCTTCAGCTGGAATACCATCAAGGGTAACCATCCGGCAAGGAGAGATGATCCTTGGCCTCCATGTATTCATGCTAGTCATCCTGATTGAAAAATGTTCTCAGGTTTGCATCAACATGGGTCGGCCCAGACACCAGCAAAGATCCTCTCTGTGACAGGAAGCTCACTCACACCAGGAAAAGTAACAAGACCCCAGAGACCCTAATACAGGCATGCCAAACGTTGGTCCTCGAGGGACGCTGTCCTATAGGTTTTCAATGTTTCTCAGCTTCAGCATAGCTGATTCTGATGATTGCAGTAAAAAAAAAAAAAAAAAAAAACTGTTCATAAGCTATCAATGGAAGTCAGCTGTGCTGAAGCAGACAAACCTCTAAAACCTGTAGGAGAGCAGCCCTCAAGAACCGACTTTGGGCATGCCTGCCACTGTCCTCTCATCCAGATCTTGTTATGTACCTGAACAAAAAACAAACCAAAGAATCCCAAAAGTTTAAAAAAGTCTAGTTTAAATGACGTGGCCTTTGCATAATGCATTCATGGGGTCTGTATTTATACATTTTGGTTGTGTGTTTTTTTAGAACCTCTATCCGTTTTACATGGTGATTTAAACACAGACACCTAATTGTTACCCTTTCAGTCCAGATTCACAAAACTGGATTAAAAGAGAGTTGAAATAGTAAAGATGTCATGTAAAAAAAGGAAAAGGAGCTCTGAATTCATTAAAAAATATTGTATTATAATTGTTTAGGTTTTGGTGAAATAAAGGTTAATAGTTGCAGGAATCTACTTCTCAGAAAAGTTATTAACGGGAGAAAAATGTTAAATGGACTACTCATAATTTAGGACATTCTTGGGAGGGTGACAAGATGAAAGCAGCTTTTAAAATATGCTGTTTGCACTTAAATATGCATGTAAAAGCATCTACATGATAGAAAATCCTATAGTTAAATTTTACACTCCTTCAAACATAACAAACTCGGTATAAAAGCCCCTTTTTACTAAGTGATATGGGTTTCCGATATCGTTATTGGGGGCTCTAAATAAACGATACCCAATATATTGACCAACATCTGATATCTGATACATATCAGCCAGAGTAGAAAAAAAATGATCATAGACATACCCTGGATTTGCACTGTCCAACTATAGTCCGAATGAAATTCTCATTACAACCAAAAAAATTTTCAAGACAAAGAAACAGAACATAGAACTATGGAATTAAGATAATTAACTTTAATTTGATCAGTGTCGACATAAGACAATTAATACCAATCAATATTTGACGAGCTGATTTATATATTGCATTAACTTTGTGGTGCTGGAGTCCTGACTAACTTTAACACTGCAGCTGCTGAATCCAACACCTGTTGCATTCTTCTGGAAGGGGCTCCACACCTGATTGTTCCCCTCTGCCTGTGAAATTAGTATATATAATTTAGTGTGTTTTTCTAATTAGATTTAAACTCTATGGATGATAATTTCAATATGAAAATAAGTGACTTCATATAGTTTAAAGAGAAAATACACTGGCTATTGGGAGTTGTTTTGTATCTGATTACTTTTTAAGAGTCATTCACAAAACACCTTAGAAATATATATTTGTCTTATTTATCAGCAAATGAAAAGTTTCCTCCTCCACTGAACCAAAGGGACAAAACTAGATTTGAGGAGCAATGCTGCATTTTTAAAAACATCCAAACAAGATTACAACCATGTTAGAGCAGGGGTCTTCAACGTTTTCCAGGCAAAGGACCCCCAAACTGATGAAGAGATGGCGCAGGGACCCCCTTATTAAATATATTGTATGAAATTGTTTTATATCAAACTGGTCCTATAGTCACTCTATTACATATGGAGCAATGTAACAAAAGTAATTTTACCCTGGGATTATTAAAGGATTTCTGATTCTGATTCCTGGTTGATGGGACAGGTGTTGTGAATCAAACAGTGCCCAGCTTGAAAGAGCTCCTGTGTGTCGCTGAATGTGTG
This sequence comes from Cyprinodon tularosa, assembly GCF_016077235.1. Taxonomy (NCBI): domain Eukaryota; kingdom Metazoa; phylum Chordata; class Actinopteri; order Cyprinodontiformes; family Cyprinodontidae; genus Cyprinodon; species Cyprinodon tularosa. Next base: position 1,370,270 of record NW_024038678.1, read on the forward strand.
CATTGATGACTGGAAGACATCTTCTGCCTCCATTTATCAGTTTACTACAGTGTGTTGAATTCATGTTAATGTGTATTTAAAGACATTTCAATTAGTGGAAAAATGGATTATAAAGTATCAGCTGAATATAAAAAAAACTTTTGCGACCCCCATGCAATACTTCCATGAACCCCCTAGGGGTCGCGGACCCCCTCTTGAAGACCTCCATGTTAAATGTTGTTTAATGAAAATGTTAACTGCTGAAATTATGAACTCATTGCCCATCACTAAGTCAAATTCTTGCTAAATGTCATCCTCTGCAAAAATGCTTTAAAAACTTGCGCAAAAACTATGTATTTGACAGGTCGTGTGGCCCATTTTATTATATTATAGTAACTCTTAACCTCTCTTAAAATATACTGTACAGCCAGAACTACATTGGATTAGATGAAAATGTGTTCAAGTGTTCCAATAGTCGGTCCACCAAGATTTCAAATTAAAATTTGTGGCAGGACTTTAAAATTAATATCCATAGTCTCTTCATTATTTTTGTCAAGTGCAGGAGTTTAGTCATTGAGCTGTGAAAACATGAGAATCTTTTGTAGTTTTACAAACAAAAAACATCTAAAATAAATTTAAATATATCTTTTGACTGTGTTACAGAAAAAAAACAACAACATGTTGAAAAGACTCAGAGAAGACACCTTTGAGAGTTACAGCAACATTGAGTTGCAAATTAATTCATTTATTCATTAATTCTCCATTATTATAAAGGCACTAGCATATCAGTAGGTAGGAAAAATCTAAACACTAATTTTATTTAAAATTTCAGGAGTACTTTAGAGAAAGGACAGCTGATAAATTTGTCAGGATTTATAAAGATGAGTTATTGCTGAAGAGAAACAGTTGAATTTGAATCCATCAGGATTTGTCCTGTCAGCCATGATTACTCCCTTTGATTGTTTCTCCTTGTTCCCTGTTTTTTCCCCTCCATAAAAGGTTGTCATGACAATAGAGAACATGGTTACCATGGTGAGGGGCTCAACCAGAACCATCTCACTGTCTGAAACATGTGTATTCTTGACATATTCTGGATCAAGCTATTCTGATCCGTTGGTTAATGAGGATGTAAAGTTATGTTTGAATATTGAATCATTGTTGGCCTCCTATAAAACCTGAGAACTGTGAAAGCATTTCAATAAAGAAACAATTGAATCGATTAATGGACCTTGTTTTATGCAAGTCATCCCTTTTAAAATAGAAAATAAATCCAACTGAATGCCAAAGATGTTGTTACGAAAAAGCATTTGATGATTTACCCACAGTCTTGAATCCATCTTAAGCAGGGAAAATTCTGAGTTTGAAGAAAATAGAATAGGAGTGTGACCTCTTAGGGGCTGTTCATGTGTAGAGAAAAGGTTGGATATAACTCAGAGCTTAGTTGAATGTGCAGCAGCAACAGGAGCTCTGATCAGCCACAGCTGAACAGAAATGAGGGTTGTGAAGGATATTGCTGCTAAGCAAAGGTTAAATCTTGAAGAGATAATTTTGGTAAATCTTTATTTGGTCATACTCATGTTTTGCAGTCTTTATGAAAATTTTAAAGGTCCCATATGCAAAATTCCCATCACAAAAATTTTTCAACAGTCATATATATTCTGAATCCTGTATATGAGATTAACAAATGGAAAAAAAAATTACATTTAAATTTGCATAAGTTTGCACACAGGCGGAGGAGAAGGAGTAGCAGCAATCGTCTGACTTACTGATAAGTCCAAAGCCAGTTAAAAGTTCAAATTCTTTTAAACTTTTAACCCCGAGTTCCCCCCATCCAAATTGTAAAGCAACATAACCCCTTCTGTTTAAAAATTTGAATCATCCACCAAGTCCTAACTCACAATTTCTAGAGCAGTTTTCAGAATTCCTATCTGATTAAGTGTCAAATACTGACAAGATAATTATAGTGGGGGATTTTATAGTGGGGGAATGTCGTATAGACATTGTAGAATATGCTGCATGCATAAAAGGGAAAGATGAAAGCATGCATAAAAGCGGTGGAGTATTTGAAAGTGGTGATTTGTATATATCAACGTAACCTTGTTGGTTGACCTTGAAGTGAATTGAAATATTGTGACCTGCCACTTACTAGATATTTCAGATCTTACCATTTTTCATAGTACCTGGTGTTGTGGGTTCTTGCCCTACCAAAATTTGTCTGTTTACATATAAAAAAATTCCAGCCATAAAAAAGGTTTTTAAGATCCAAAAGAGGCTCACTGAACATTGGTGCCTTCATTTATTTTACTCAGTTGCAAAAACTTCACCAAACTAAATTAAATTAACGAAAATGAATTCATACAAAAAACTCTTTAGTTACAAATATATGTAAAGGGAACAAAGCATAAAATTAGTAGTTATTTAATTACATTTTCAAGGAAATCAGTTTCTAATATTGCATAGGTTTGTGTCATAGTTATGGTAACTTATAGTGTTGTTTATTACCATCTAAGTTAGAAGCAGCATGTAGACATTGAATAGGAGGTGCCCTAAGATGGACCCTTGGGGAATGACATGTGATTCTTATTTCAGATGTAAAGTTACCTCGTGGCAAAAGTCCTGTCCTTGAGGGAGGATTTGAATCAGTAGGGTTCTGTAACAGAAAGACTGAACAGTTTTTTTCAGGTGACCTGGTAGAATTCAGTGATCAACAGTATCAAATGCTGCACTAAGGTCCAATAGTAGCTCCGCTTTGGTTCTTTATTAATTTGCATTTATGCAGATGTCTTTGAACATTTTTGACAAGAAGAAGACATTGGTGTATGATTTCTTTGGGATTTTTTTTGTTGGCTTTAAAAACATCAAGTGGACTTAATATGGACATTCAGGATTCCCTTTATTTTCAATTAAGTTAGCAAATTTGTTTCATTCGCAGGAAATGTGGAGAAGCCCTAGTCCTTCACCTATCCATTCTGAATCAGATATGAGAGTTATTATTGTTTAAGATCTTGTTAGGATTCCAGTTTGTGTGGGGTTTTTTTGTGTTTTCCTCTCTCCACCACCAGGCAGTGCCCTGTCCTCATTGGGCCCCCTTGCACACCTGCGGCTTGTTGGGTCATTACCAGAGGAGTACTTGAGTAGCGGGCTGTCACCACCTCGACGCCAGAGTGTTTGCCAATATTGAGTACTTTAGCCAAACTGAGATTAGCAGAGTCTAACCTTAGCATTGTTTCTCTGAGTCTGAACTTATTTTTTGTCTTTGTTCTTTGGCAGGAAGACTTCCTGTGTTACTGGATAAGCCTGGACCTTCTACCCCCTGGAAGGATTTACTGAGTCTCACTGAGCAATTGGAAAACCTCCACATGATCCGTTCAAGTCCACTCCTGGAAAACCAAGTGACAGTCCGCACTTTTACTCATCTGGGTCCAACGTATGTCTGCCTGTCTGCTCTCCAACGAGTTCCCTCTTTTCTGGATTAAACCACCACAAACTGGATCCAAGGATAAACCAAGAGCCCCCCAAAAGTGAGTGCCTCTCCAGCAATATTCAAGCCTCAGTCTATTTTCCTACTGTCCCTGAACTGATCACTGTGATCTCCCCTTCAGAGTTTCCGATGTGTCTGCTAACCTACAATAAACCTGTTAAACTTTTACCCTTGGTCTCTGAGTGGTTCTCTGCATGTGGGTCAGATCTTTAAAGCCCATTATGACAGATCCAACAGAAAAACTATTCTTATTTCTGCAGTTTCTCTATATACAGTAGATGTTATAGTGGACCTGGAGTGCACTCTTTCTCCACCTGTATTCAGCTTTTCTTCCCAGAAACAACCTTCACTTTAATTGGAGCAATGGACTCATTGATGTCTGATGTGTTATAATAAAGTTGTCTATCAGCTCATCTGCAGAATTAAAATCAGTCAAAAATGCACTGTCGAGTTTCACCGATTGGCTATTGAGCTGCAATGTAGACCGTTGTTGAACACAGAATGAGTGGAGAGATAATGGAGTAGAGACTCAGTGACAGTGTTCCTAAAGAAAAACGCTCCAAATGTTCCTGTAATTTGCTCTCTATGTGCTGGAAAGAAGACTTTAAATCAGTTTCAAGAATCTTTACTCCTCACATCATGTCATCATCATCAACACTGGCTAACAGCTGGCTGTGAACCAGGCTACCTCAGAAGGAGGTGAAGGAGGTGTCTGGGGAGAGGGAAGTCTGGGAGTCTCTGCTGAGACTGCCGCCCCTTTCCTGAATGAAAGGAAAGAGAAGAAGAGATGTAGGAATTTTTAAAGTTCTGCTGTTTTTTGTTTTGTTTTTTTTTCCTGGAATTTTTTTTTTATTGTTTACTTTTTGATTACTGCTGCACCTTATAAATGGAAATATTAATTTCACTGCTAAGCTGCTCATTCACTGTCAAAAACCTGTACGTAACGAAATTTCATTTGCATACACTTTGCGTATATAAAATGACAAAGTTTGTCAAAGTCTAAGTCTTTTTAGTTTCATACTTATTTCATAGCCAGTTGTCAGAATGCAAAAGTATTAAGTTATAACACATCAACTTTACTTTGTCAAGTAAATAAATAAATGTAATCTACCGGTAACAAAAACTTCCAACTGTTTTTAATATTCTTTTTTTGTTTCTGCATTTTTTATTTTATTTTATTTATTTTTTATTTATTTATTTTAATTTTTTTCCTACTTGCTTTGATTCTGTTTTATCTTCCTGTATTTTAATCATGTAAAGCACTTCGCATTGTCTTTGTACTGAATTGTGCTATACAAATAAATTTGCCTTGCCTTGCCTTGCCTTGTTGTTTTTTTATTATAAACCAGGGGTGCTCAAGTCCAGTTCTCAAGAGCCACCATCCTTTAACTTGTAGATGCAACTCTTCTCTAACACACCTCAATCTAAAGGCTCAGACCCCTTATTTAGCTCACCAGAGGAATGGTAACGATCCACTAATTTTATTCAGACATGCTAAAAATGGGGTAGATCAAAAAGTTGGAGGAGAGTAGCTCTTGAGGATTGGATTTGAGTACCCCTTTTGTAAATAATAAACATAATGACATCTTCATCATAGTTATATGTCGACTCACTTGCAATAAAGGTTATAGGTTTAGTTATAATGTGAATCACTTGCAATTTAACAAAATAACCAGTCTAAAAAGGGTACAGGGTAATAATACTGGTGCATTTTAAATAATACTGGTTGCTTTTTTTTTTTCTAAGAATAACTTCCTTAAAAATTCCTGTCAATAGAAATAATTTTGATTATTTTGACTGGCCAATCTGTATCATTCTGCTAAGTTTTCTCACTTGGTAAGTAATGTCTGTCATTGTGGTTTGCTATAGTCCAAGAGGCTCAGACATTCATTTAAAATATCCATTTCAACATGAATAGATGTCAGTTACCTCAAATCTGTCTTTGAACTACTTTAGTGTGATGAAAGAGTTCTGGCAGATGTCGTGCCTGGGTAATTCTAGCAAAACTAGATTTAGCTATTGTGATCTTTCAAAGGTGATTGCTAATTTAATAAGATATCACTGGAGATACTATGGGTTGTTATTTTAATGTTGACTTGAAAACCAACAAAATTAGTTTCCATTACTGTAAAATGCACTTCTAATATGGCGATATAATGAAAATGGTCCTTTTTTTATTTTGGGGTAGATTTGTGCCAAACTGTAAACAAAAATGTTAAGGTCCGATTTTTAGGAATGTCATGATCAAATTATATAATTAGATCGTTTTTGTCACAATAAAATAGAAGACTATGGTACATATACAACCACACACTGAAGAGGTGGTTTAAAGTGTTTTATGTGGATCAATAGTGGTTTTCTCATTTCAGTCAGTAGACAGGTCCCTGGGGTGAGTAGAAGGAAAAACAGCTAATTAATGAACTTTCCTGCAGATGAAAAGTAAAGATATGAAACATCAGAGGGTGTCTGTGTCTTAATTACTTGCTTAAGGTTATGTTCTGGAGGAGTGGGTGCTGTATATCTGAGACTGCGTGTTCTTTGGGCTCCTTTAAAATGATGAGGGTACAGGCAGAGGGGAGATAGGTGGAGGAAGGTTTTCCATGGGGAGAGCAACTCTAGCAAACTTGATCTAAGGTAGTGCTCTGAGAAGTAAGAAGTGCAAGGAAATAATCCAGGAGGAGGAGGAAGGAGATTGGTATTTAAGGCTGGAAAGTAACTTGGAAGGAATTAAAGGATCAACTTGGAGTAACTATTTCGGAGTAGGAACTAGGGGGACCTGTTTGCCTTAAACAAACAGGCAACTCTCCCTTGCCTTCTTTTAAGTTGCATTCATGCCTGCAGAGAAGTGGAATACTAGATATGCATATTATCTCTGGTCTTAAATATACAGGTTTTAACCATTCCACAAATGTACTATATTTCCTTTATGCGGGATAACTACTTACTATCACTATTGCTATCTTACTATTTCAGTACACCTTGGCAACCAAGAAACTCACAACTTGATAAGTTTGCATTTTTTTCAGGTGTTGAGCAGGCAACATACTTTTTTTGTTGTGGGTTTATGTTGGGATGTGGAGTTGAATTATAATTGTAATTAATCATTTACATTTACTGACTTGTGTGTAAACACCCAGCAAGGGGTGGCCTGGTTGTTACAGCATTGGCCTTTCAGCAGTTTCATTTGTGAGACATAGACTTTTAGCATGTATCTAAATTTATGTAACTAAAACTCATCCAGATTATGTATACTACAATATTAAATGTTTTGGAACCTGATTTGGAAGTGTTACTCTGAGGGTATTCAGTTAAAAATTAGGTGTTAACAATTCAATTAAATTTTACTCAAAATAGGTTTTTTGCAATTATATTAAGTATTAAGTTAAAATTTGCTCAAGTGTTGGAGATAATATCCACAGGAAAAATTTGACAGCCATGAAGTGTCACTTTTTCTCTGTATGGTGTTGATTACCCACCAGTAACCAAGGAAGGATTTTTCATCCTGTTAAAATGAGTAGATGGAATTTTGCTTTTATTGAATTTGTTATAATCACATCTCAAATTAAAGTATCAGATGCTCTGAAGTCCATTATATGCTGCTTTTAAGGTCTGACACTTCTATTCTCTCTAATCTGGTTTTGTAAAAAGCTTTCTTAATTACTTTTTGTCATGTTGCTACAAAAACTCTCTGAAATTAAATACAAGGACTAATGCAGGACAAATATACAACAGATCATATGAAGAATCAACTTTAAAGAAAAGCAGCAGAATTATGGCACTCAGAGTTCCCAAAAGAGGTGCGTCTATCCCATACTGCAGAAACTGCAGGAGACACTCCTGGACATACTCCATAATATGTTTAATGTAGAGCACTTACTGTGTTCTTTTGTGTTTGTATGAGATACAACACTGAAACATTAATTTCCTTGAATGTCTTAATCAAGCTTTTCTGCAGTCTAAAGATATTTTAGTTTTATTCGTTGTAGCCATTGAGTCATAGCTAATAGGCTTTAAAGTTCAGTCCAAACTTATCCACAGCAAAGTAAAAAGTAAAGAGTGATGATAGGGCAGTAGTGCTAATGAGGTATAAGCCAATAACATCCAATTAGATGCAGAGTGTATGAGGCAGCCTTATTCAGATGACTGGTTAGTGTGTTTTCCATGTCTGTCATTTAGGAATAAAAATTAATGTCTGTTGCTTTTAATATTTCGAAGATGTGCCTCATTGTGTGGCACACAGTGTGTAAAAAAACAAAACCTTCATTCAAATATGGCTTAAATCTTTAATTTGGTATATTTTTATTCTTTTCTCGCACGTTAAACAGGTATCCAGTGAAGGTTCAAGTCAGGGTGATGGTCCTCAACTTTATGTGGCCTTTATTAAGTGGCATAAATACGTATGGCAGAGAAATTATAATTCAAACATGATCCCTGACTCCTTTCTATGCGCTAAAAATAGAAAGATTTCTTTTTTTTTTTTTTGGTAGAGATAAAAAAGATTAATGGACCTTTTTGTGTGCACTGATATTACATTCTAAAATATCTTGTCTTGTACCCACTCTCCAAAAGACCAGAACTAAAAGCATAATAAAATACTAGCATAAATCTGGCAGATATAATGCTTAGAAAAAATATTAACAGATTTAGAACATATCAAATCAAAAAAAAAAAAAAAAACCCATACACCAGACGTCATTTAGATATTGGTTTTTAGGCTAAATCTGGTCGGTAAGTCATAGTCCTAATTTAGTCCAGAATCATTGTTGAAAACTGGGCTGTGTTTGGAAGGTCTGATTTTGTCCCACTTTTGTCCAGTAATATATGTTGAAAAGATTTAGCAAATCCAGTTTTCAATGTCTTTTCAACTATCTTAAAATTACAGCTTTTCACCTTTCAGTTTTCAACCAAATGTAGACGAAGGATGTAAAGCATGCTGTCTTTACAATGTCTTTTCAACCAATTGTTGTTCAGTGGGGATATATGAATTTGGTGTTAGGATAAATCCAGATGTTCGGTTAACAAACAAGGAATATGGAAAACAGGTCAGTCGGAGACACCGAAAGGAACAAGCAAGGGTAGATTTTACCTTAAAGTACTTGAAAAAATCTTGTGCTTTGGAAAACTAAAGCTCCATGTTGCCCTAAACACACCACCTCAGTAGTTTGGGCAAGGGGCTGGTCAAAGATGAAGGAAAATGGAAGGCGCTAATTACAGGGCAAAACTGTTAGATGCTGCAAAAGAACTGAGATTTAAAGTTCAACATCCAGAGAACAACCCTCCCTTTGTCTCTGTCAGCCATTTATGCTCTCCCTCTGCTCTCACTCTTTGTTGGTTCCTCTGTTGTTGCTGGTCCTGTCTTAGCTGTAGTCGTCTCCCCTTGTCTCTCCCTGGCTCCTTCTACGTGTTTTCCCTTGAAGTCTCCATGGTTCTGGCCTGTAACATTTTTAGTTGGATTTTTGGACTGCCTTCGTTAACCATTTTCATTAAAACTACAAGTATTTACCTCTGCCTCTGTCATGGATGGTTGTGGTCCTCCCAACCACAACCATCCATGATATAATCTTTCTACATTACAATACCTTCTCTTCTAAATTAGCTCTCGGTGGAGGAGGACGTTTTTTCTCTGTCTCCCACTCCTTCCCCTGTCTACCCTGCTTAGCTCTGTGTCTTTTGTTCTGTTGGAGTCTTTCGTCACATATCTTCCCAAAACCTACAAACTGAATTAAAGATCTGGTCAGCTGGTCTCTCAATCCAATAGATTAATTGGACTGGTGTGGTCATGTCCCCACCAACGTTGGCCTGGAAGGAACAGTCCCTACCAACAATTTCCACAATTTCCACTCTCCCCTCAATTACTTTAGCCAATAGAAACTCAGGTTTGTGTCTGTGTTCAGAGAGTTTTCTGTGTGCATTTTTTCTCTCTGTCCCGCTGCTCCCAAGTCCCACCTATCCTTCTAAAATCATCGAAACTTCACACTGAGATATAACAAAATTTTTGGTTGCTACTTACTGCATACATAGTAGCTATGTGGTTGGAGGAGAGACAACACACAGTAGTAGCACTCAGTGCATTTTAACCAGAAGCTACTTCAATATATGTTTAAGTAAAAGTTAGAAGGGATAACATTTGCAAAAATGTGTTCGTTAGACATATGGAGATTGTTCAGTAAAGAAAATGGTAAGATTGTAAGTGTATGTCAAAAGTTAGTATTATAATGTAATAAATTTGACAAAACAAAGGGTTTAAATGTTGTTTTTTCTTTACTAGTTAAAAGAGGCTTCTGAGAGGATAATGACTCACAGTTACAGGTATATCTGTTGTTTGCAGTTAGATGGAATCAGACTGCAAAGCTTTTTTTTGGCATCATTATAATAGTAGACAGGTTCATAAATCCAAGAAGAGCACAGAGACACAAGAAGGCATAGCTGCAGATTTAAAGGTGAATCAGATTTAGTGGGATATGCAACATGCAAATATATATATCCAAGTTTATCTCCAAGTTTACCAGAAAATTTACTAAACAAAAAAATTTTTAAATGCTGTGTTACTTTTAAAATGCAACTTATCTTTTTGTAATTATAAATCAGCAAGACTAAGTAATAGTTGCAAGCTTGGATCTTGGCGGAGTGGACCAATACCTCTGTTCTATTGGGTTTCACTAATATGAGACTCCAGCAAAAACTCTGAAGGCTGACAGAAACAAATAACAGCCACCCTGAACCAAACAATCTGTCTCTATCTGAAATTTGGCTCCCCACTGACCTTAAGAGTCCTTTATCCAGTCCAGTCTCCAGGAGGAAATGTAAATATGAGGCTCTGCCCTCGTATGTATTGTGCCTATGTATTGACTATTTATTTTCAAGCAATGTCAGTAACCCCAATTTTTTCCCCAGCTTTTCTTTTCGTATAAACATTGCTAAATTCCTTGCTAAGAGTTGTTTTCCACATCGGCAAACATATAATCACAGGGTAATAATGTTTTTTCAAGCCATTGAATTATTTGGGTTAATATGCATGCTAAATCATCAGGTAAATGTAGAAGAAACATCATCACATTTTTAACCACACAAAAAGTAGTATGCAAACCACAAGCAGAAATGATTTGATTAGAAATCTGAGGTCAGCTGAACCCTAGTTAGTCCATGAAACTGCATGAAAAGCTTTTGGACAGCTTAAAGCTTTTAGTTACCATTTATTTTATGTTAGATCAGATTCCTCTCAGGGTGAAGGCATGTCTTTTGTAAAAAGGCTCAGCCATTATGTCTCACAACAGGCGGGAAATCACTCAGCCATTAGTGTGTGCATTTGCTTCACTTGCCAGTCCTCTGAAATACTTGATCCATTTAGACAATTCAATTCGCTTCCCCTGTAAAAGAGAAAATGTCCAACTTTACTGAAGGTTCCTTTAGAATAAAACTTTTCAGACAAAATCCACCTACACAAGAGTTTAACATTAAATCTAAATTCTCAAGTAGAGCCTTTTCAGTTGCATGGTAAAGGTTTTACCTTCACACGTATCTTTGAGGAGACAGAGAAGGCAACCGTGGACTCCTGCTCAGCAGTGGTCTAATCAGCTGCCTGCTGCTCTTCAGCTGTCATTGCAAAAAGGCTTTTCCTGCACTACTCTCCAACAATACCTCTGAATGGCTGCAATTATCCCATTTGATGAAGCCTGTGCACATGAAATGACAAACCCATTAGACATGACACCTTCCACCACCACTTCCAGGTTGGAAGGAAACCATTAAGGCCCAAATGTTTTTCATCTAGGAGTTGTTGTGCTAGGCTCAACATCTCAAATGTTTAATGTAATGTTGTTAAATATTTATATTCTTGCATGCTTACTAATTGCTCCGTCCAAAAAAAGAAAAAACAACCCTTTGATTGTATGTGGGTGGATTAAATGACCACATGTTATGTTTTAGGAGTCCCAATGGATGCGACAAGTAAAATCAAGCCTGTTAATGCAGAGAACAGGCTGACATTTAACCGATATAAGAGGATGTTCTTTGTTCAAACATGATCTCCATTAATTCCAAAGAGCTGCTGGACTAAATGCATAGAGAAACAAGGCAGATTTAAAGTGTGTGACATTTTAATAACAGATATTTCTATTGTCAGAGATGCTCTTTCAATTGATAAATATTTAAAATGTGGACATGACATGATGTTTGTCAGATTTACTATATCATCAATATATAAAGGTTTTTAATAATCTATGCTAACCTATATTTGTCAAATAGTCTCAAACCATTTCTCACAAATCTCACCATCAAATATCAGAGTAATGCTACAGTCAGACCACACATTCTAGAAGCAGCAGAGGCAGCTAGTTCACAAAGTCAATGGTTGACGCGCATCAACGAGCAACAAAAGGTCCTGCAGCGCATTTTGAGCAGCAGGAGCAGTGCTTAGCGAGCTTCTGAGCTTCTAAAGTGTGTGACGTGCTGCAAAAGCAGCAGCTGCTGGAGTATGAAAACCACATCAACCAATCAGAGAAGCTGATCTGGGAGCTGGCAGGGAGACAGACACAGCACTGCTGATGCAGAGTGCTATGATCACTCCACTAAAACAGTTTATCAATGCCTAAATTAACTTAAAATGTTGAAACAAAATATTCAGTTTTATTATTCTGGTAACTGCAGTTTGGATTACGTACATGAAAAACGCCTTCCAGTCGCCGGGAACATTAGCGGAAAACCCCCAAGAGCTAAACAGGCCAGAGGCTGCTGTTGAATGGGATTACCAGGGACAGAGCACACCGTACAACCACTCAGACCCCCGTACAACGGCAGTCTGAGCGGCTCCTACAGCAAAATAATATTTGAAGGCAGGATCGTAATCTTCATCTTGCACTGATGAAGTTTTCAGCTGGACTTTCTCCCTTAAAAACATTTTAAAACTTATAACAGTAAATTTAGCAAAGCTGTCTGCCATTGAACACAGAAGCGGCAGACGCATCTGGACACACTTTACTGGACAGGCTACAGGAGTGACAAAAAGCTGCTCTTGACGAGCGTCAGACCTTAATGTGTTCAAGCATCAAAAATTAAGAGGCAGAAGCTTTTTTTGCTGCTTCCAGCGTGTGCGGTCTGAATGTAGCATTGAAGAAGCAAGGAGATTCTAGATATTTATCAAAAATAAAGATATTTTATCAATGATACAAATTACTTATATAAGAGGATTGCATTTCAATACTGTGAAGATCTGTTCTGTAAAAAAAAACAAAAAAAAAAAACAATTTAAAAGTCACAAACTAACAAGTTTGGACCAAAAATCCCCAAATTCAATGTTTCTTTAAAGGGTGAGATCAAAACCTCTACATATGCATATATAAGTCTATTATTTTTTATTTTGGGCAAACTGATTAACTTAACTGATTCATGTTTAATTTGTAGATTAGCCAGAACATCTGATCCCCAGCTGCCTCCCAGCCAGTTCATTTTAATGCATGAATTGAAATATTGGGATAAGATTTTCATATCTGGATTGGATGTTTAAATAGAGTCATAATTTAAAGCAGGTAGCCTGTTTGTATTTTCTCTGTGTTGTACACATTCTATGTAATCAAATCAGTTATTATTTAAATCTTTGTTTTCTTATTAGTCGAATTGAAGGGAATTGTATTCCAACCTATTAAAAAAACTTATTTAGGTACATCAGTTCAGCAAGAACCTTTGGTTTATTCATTTTAGTTTTTTTTTTAAACATTAATCTACTGAAATGAGTAGATCCATTTGTTAACTGTGGTCAGACAGAGCTGTAAAAACAGCGGCAGTAGATGTTGATTGGTGTCAAACAGCAGGAAATGATCAACTAATGATATTTTTATTTGCATCTTCAAAAATATGGCTATTTTTTCTCATCAGCCAAACTATTTGCATTTATATTCTTATCTATTTCTTCCCAAATCAAAAAAAATACTGTACGTAACTGTCTGTAACAAGAGGATCTTTTCCTTCTGTTTATTTTTGCAATAATGAGAAACAAATAGAACATAAAAGGTGTTTTTTTTCGGACACAGTTATTTCAGGTGGCTGGTTGGCAGTGGGTGTCCTGAATCCCATCGATTTAATTGGAACTCGGAAGGCAAGGTGCATTGAGTACAAAGGATGTTTAGTTTGAATCAACTGCTAAAGTTCCGGCTTGGCTCTTCTTTTATTTATGATTATGGTTCTGTATGAATTAGGTATGAGCAAAATTCAACACAGTTGCAAAATTAGAGCACCATAAATCCACTTTACTCTTCTGTAAAAATAGATTATTTTTCAGCAATCTCTTTCTGTAAATGGTTGGTTTTATTTTGACATTTGTGTGAGTTTCCTAACTTCCCTTTATGAGCATAGTTTCTATAGTTTTTTTCCTCCAGGCGACAAAATCTGACTTGAAGCCATTAGACTTAGACAACTGTTATTGTCATTTAGTATACACAGAGTATATTCAAAACAAAATTTCATTTTATTACAGCTGTGCAGAACTTTTACTTCATCCTCTTGCGAAAAAAAAATCCCCAAACAAATTAAATTAACTTACAATAATTGTTCTTAGATCTCAATAAATTATTAAGAGTGTGAGACTCAACAATGTTGTGCTCAATGTGAAACAGTTTCAGTATACGGTTCACTCAAATGTTAACAATCAGAAGCACACCAAACTGAATGCATAATGTTTTATTAGATCACACATCCATAAAAATGCTGAGTACTGATATTCTAAATGTGTGTAACTGGTGTAAAGCTGCAGTGATTTTAGTTATCTCTATTGGGAATGAATATAAGAGCATTCTAAGTAAATCCTCAAAATAAATTGCAATTAAGAATGTAAAATGTTTCAGGGGATTCTTTTCAGTGCTGCTTGTTATTAACTATATGTTTTCCTGTTTTGTTATAATTCATATAAATAATATTTTATTGTTTCAATAATTTTTCATAATGTGCTGCATTGTGTGAGAAGATGTATTCAAATAAAAAAAGGTTAAACTTTGTTTATCAAGTTCATTTTTGGTGCTTTACTGGTAAAGCCCTTTGATTTCGGATTTGCTTATTGGTCAAACACTGATGGTTAGCGCTCTCATCATGCTTCACATGGGATGACTTGGCTATGCTGAGGAAAAAAACAACAGCAGAAGAAGCGACATTAAAAAAATACTAATGGATCTCAGCCTACAAGCACACTGTTGATTGGGAAGTGCTACTTGAAGTGTGAAAGCTTACCATCGAGAGTCTTTTCTTAGAAGATGTGAGGAAGCGGTGAACATTTAGGAAGCAGCCGCTGCAGCTGTGAGTGTTGTTGTGAGATAAATATCTGTGAAAGAAGCTGCAGGTGTTCTCTTCCTACTCCCCCCTTCTCTCTGGGCTTTTTCAGGTCAATGCAGCCTGTTTGTGAAACCTTTGTGTGATGGAGAAGCTTTCTTTACAGGATGCTCACAGGATATACCGGTACACTTTTCTCCACTAAAGATCATAATAGTCAAAAAAGGAAGTGTGGTGTTTGGCACATACTAAACACACTTGTGACCAATAATATCACTACAATAGAAGAAGTGTGCCTGTAACGGCATTAAAAATAGCTTTTAAATACAAAAAAGTTATTATACCAACCTTTTAACAAAGACAAACTGTGGTTATACATGTTCCAGAAAGGTGTAACATGTTATAAATAGGAACCAGACTATTTATAATGTTTTTTCTCTTCTGCTGTAGTTTTAACTTTAATGGTTAAGATCTAAAAATTCATTTACACATGTCTGTAACCCCTCTCCTACTTGTTTTTGTCTCTGTGGTACAATAAACATATTCTAATCTATTCTATTCAATGCTATACTGTTCAATGCAATTATATTCTATTATATGCTATTCTATCCTAGGCTACCTATTCTATTCTATTCAATTCTATTCTATTCTATTCTACAGGGTTGTGTAAATAGGTCTGTATATTGCTATTATCTTTCTTTAACAGTTATTTTAAAAGACTGTTAGTAAACAAACCAAATTGTTGAATAGGCATCACAAGGCTGTCATTACAGTCTCAAGGAGAACGTAGGCAAATTGTTCACAGAAAAAGGTATTTTCACAAATCTTCTAAACTTTTTGAAAAAAAAAATGTCATTATTTTGTTCATTAGGAAATAGTAAAAGTTTTACTAATCCTCATTTAGTCAAAACATGTTTCCATGAAAGATCTGTTTTTACTGTTGGTTAAAGAAATGAAATATGCTTATCTATCATCGAAACAAGATACGATTGAAATTCCCCTTTTTAATGTCTTCTTTGTACTTTTAAGTAAACTCATGTTTACACATTAGAATAAAAGACACACAACGCTCTTATCAATAAAAGTGGTTATTTTAATTCCTCTTCATACCAGAGTGTATTCTTTTTACACTGTCACTCTATTCACCAAAATAGTTCCTGTTTTATTGTTACAGTCATACATGTCTTCCTGATTGCGTTGTAAGTTTTGCACTGGATTCTATCACTGTTCGAGAGAAAGACAGAGAGAAGAGATTGCTGAAACGTTAGTGGTCCCACTCAACAGCAACATTTGTTTTCATGTACTGGCACACAACACTGAAAGAGGAGAAAAACACAGAGCGAAACACCGAAAACCAATACATATTTTCACTTCAAACAGATGCTCCCTGTTGCACACACAGACACACAGGCTCTCTCGGTTATTATCATGAACAACAATCACATAAAAACACCTGAAACCAACAGATACCAATGTAACAGTACTGACAGTACAAAAAAATATCTGAAAAATATACAATTATTATTTACAGCTCAAGTATACACCCTGTCACTCGTACTACATATATACTCAGTGTGAATTTATCAGAATATACATCAATATTTACAGGTTAAATACATCGTCTTAAATACTATAAATATAACTATGTTTGGTCACATAAAGACTATTTGCACATTTAAATAGATTTACTGGTACTTTGTCAAGCTCATGTTGTTGACTAAGCTGAGATAAATTCCAGAAGATGCTTGTGACACAGCGGACATGTGGATAAGACAAAAAGACCCTGGGGTGTTTGTTTTCAATCATACTAATCATAGCCAAGTGATAATAGCTTTTTCCTGCCTGAGTCATCATCTTTGTAAATTTTAAGGCAAAATCTACATAGATCATCAGTTATAATACCATAAACTCTGGCAGGTAACTAGGATTGTGCTCTAATCGATGTCTCTGTCTGCAGATAAAATGTTTTATGGCAGTTCTGTTACTTTTATTGATGGCAGTGTGTTTTATTGTGCAGATGTGTGCTTAATGTTTTGTAGGATCCTGGATTTAAGTAGACGAGATGTTCGTTCATCAACCACCATCCTGTGGCTATGGGATCAAAAGTTCAACTTAACATTTTATTCAACATGACATTACCGTCCATGCTTCTAGTTGTGCTATCCTAAAATGTGCTTTGACCTCCAGCTGAAGCTGCAGATTTATAAAATATGTGCTATTATTTCAGGTTATGTGTCATTGGTAAAACGTCTGCCATGCAATTTTAACTTAGACATTAAAATCTTTAAAAAGTTTAATAAGACATTCCAAGAGAAGGAATAGTGAGGAAATGTAATAAGTGCCTTTACTATTTGTAAAAGTGCATTGTTATTTAACTCTACAAAAGCTAAAGATAAAGAAAATCTTGGGGTTGTTTTTGGAATTTTGCTGCTTTGGGTGTTTTAATGTGATAAAGGGCTTGAAGTCCATGGAAATGTTGCATTCACATCACCCCTTTATGCGCAAGTTTCAGAAACTGGCTCAAAATGGAGTTAAAGCTATTATATGACAGAATATTTTAACTCCAGATAACTGTATTGCACAGATTCCCAAATGTGAAATCAGTAGACACGGAAAAGTGTAAGGTTGCCTGTGCATGTAGATAACATTCATAAATCTATTTCTTTATATATCTCATTTATATATATATTTTTTTCTTTTCCTGAAACATGTTTTCCTCACATTTGTGCTTAACAAACAACTCCAGGGTCTGAATCTAATTAAAGTGCTTGTGTGAACAAGACAAAACATCAGTGCAAACAAACTACAAAGCAAACAGTGATCAAATGACAAAAGCATAAGGCAGACAACACAGATGCTGCTCAGGCACCACACAATGTGATTCTGCTTTTATCCATTTCTTTTTTTTTTTTTTTCCAAACATTTTTTATTAGTTTTATGTTTTGCTTTTATCCATTTCTGGTGGCAGTTTCAGGTATTGGTGCTCTAACAGGGAGGGGCCACAGATAAAATTACACCACTGGATCCTCTGCTAGGCAGCAGATACATCTAGTGGCCAAACCCAGGTACTATCACTTATTCAAAACATTAATATCACGTTACATTGCCACTGTCTTTCAGGATTAGAAGTTAGAATAAAAAAAGCTTTGTTTTTACACTTTGGATAACAGAAAGTATAGCTTGAGTGCTGTGGTCACTATTAGAGGAATGTACAAAACCTAAACCCAAAGATCATCTTCCCAGGGATGAAGTACTGGTCCACAGAGGTATAGCAGTGAACCACATATATTCAGTCCTTTTAGCAACACTGGTGAGAATTGTAAGTGGGGTATGAATAGATGTGCAGGTGGAGCAGACAAAACAAGGTGTCTGCTACTCTCCTCCTCCTCCTCCACATCAGAACAGAATCTGTTTCTATGGTGCATGTTGCCACGGCTTCCCCTGGGTAACGCTGCTCTATTTTTAAACAGGCAGGTAAGCCAGGAGCTCTTATTCAGCAGCGGACAGCACTCAGACTTGCTCATCTGCTTATATTAACCAAGCTTTCTTCTATGTCTGCCTCCGTATAAAACATGCCCTGCACAGGCAAACTTAGCTTTCTGTCACAATTAATGAGGAACATAAGTTCAAAGACAAGTGTTAAGGCTCAGAGATTCTCTAAACATAGGTGTCTGTGGTCCTGTGCTTGTGGAAATGATGAGGGACAGAGGTAACCTCTTTTTCTTCTCTATTGCAGTGTGTACGCATGGTGGTGTCTCAACCTATTGCCCAACATCTATATATATATCTATATATATATAGATATATATATATATATATACAGTGTTCTAATGTACATTAGAGGGGAAAAGAGAGCTAAAAGGAGATCCGTGATTTTATGAGCACTGGCATTATTGCTGATGCATGATAGGCACACACAAATAAAAATATAGAATGTGCTTGTAAATAATCTCAAAGTACATATTGTTGTAGATGTACGCTTGGTCAGTTATTGACTGGATGAAAAGGTTTCTGGTATTGATAAGATGAAGTATGATTGATTCTTCTTAGTCTTCTGCAATCCTATTCCCACAGCCTCTCTTGAATGAAATAAGCAGAAGTATAAACTGATCACCCAGAGCAATTTGATTGTTTACTTGCCAAAGCATTGTGGCATTGCCAAACATTTAACCTCAGAGAGAGTTTTTTGGTGCATTTCTGCTCGGATATTTGAAGATGTTAGAAAATACTGGCGCTAGCATGAGAAAAAAAGTCAACCTTTTCTGAATATTCTAGGAATTATATACTGTTAACAGTAAAATTCTCAAAATTCTCAATATTTCACATTAGGGTTGCATTGACATGTTTCAGGAGAGACAGAGTTTGAAAGATAACAAGAATTAAATAACAGTATTCTAAATCAAGGAATCTTCTGAAATTTCGCTTTCTTGCAGATAAAAAGTTATAAGAACATTCTTATATTGAATAGTCTCCTCAAACAAAGCATCAAGCTTAGCATGAGGCCCTTTGGTTTCCTGACTGGCAGATCGAAACCTGATTTTTACATACTGTGATTGATTAAGTTGTGAGCAATGGAAAGTCAGATTCCTTGTTTCTGTGCACAAACTTGGCCATTACTGTTAATTCAGATTTTTTTAGTGCATCTCTATGCATGATCTGTCCCACCAAAATATCCTATAACAATTATACATTTGTATATCATTTTCTCTAATTCAGACCCAATAATGCTTTCGATAAAAACAGAAATGCTGATTGTAATGTATTGCTCACTGCTGTCAGTTACTTGCAAAAACATAAAGAACTACTGCAAATTAGTAATGAAGCCGAAAAAGGAGAAATTGGAGGGTTTTCTCTCTAGAGGTTAAGCTGTAAGGAATGCTGTATTAAAGTTTTCTTCACCTGCTTTAATTCTCTTCTAGCTGAGTTGGGTTTTTGTAATAGGAATGAAAACATTGAAGCTCATTAGATCATAGCTCAGACTCAGGAGAGCCAATGTTTTGGTATCCCGTCTTGGTGGAGGTGCCATAATTGGTGTTGGTCATCTCCTGGGTGCCACCAGGCCCAAGATATGCCCGGTGGGCGGGCATGGGGGAGGGAGCCTCACTGGGATTCTTTCCGAGGATGAAGCGCTGCTCATCCTGCTCCTCCAGGTTGGAGATATCCTTCATCATGCCCTTGCGATAGGAAACCGAGAGCTTGTTGGAGCCGTCTGAGACCAAGTTAAATTGGCGGGCAATGAAGACTATTGGCAAAGGCAGCATGGCAACCACGATGAGGGAGTATGCCATGGCTAACGCCCATGGAGGGTAGCTGTGGAAACGCTCTGAGCCCTTAACAGGAAAGAGTAACAGTAAAACAGGTTTCTGGTTAAAATCCACATTGTCATCTGAAAATGATGTTTAGACAAAATATACATACACAATCAAATAGGAATATTGACCCCCCATGGTGAGTATGGCTACGTAAGGTTTGCGTATGTAGTACCCGCAAAATTGATAGCACACACAAAGCTGATTTACTATTCAGCTTAAAACAAGGTTTGCATTCCTAAAACGAGCATAAATGCAAACCCATTTTATTTTATGGGTTTACCTTCATCATTAGGAAAAATTCTGCTGATAAACAGTATATGTAAAATCCTGGGAGATGTGTATATATATATATATATATATATATATATATATATATATATATATATATATATATATATATATATATATATAGATATATATATATATATCTATATACAGGTGCTGGTCATAAAATTAGAATATCATGAAAAAGTAGATTGATTTCAGTAATTCCATTTAAAAAGTGAAACTTGTATATTATATTCATACATTACATACAAACTCATATATTTCAGATGTTTATTTTGTTTAATTTTGATGATTACAAATGACAACAAATGAAAATCTCAAATTCATCATATCAGAAAATTAGAATATTACTGAAGACCAATAAAAACAAAGGATTTATAGAAATGTTGGCCAACTGAAAAGTATGAACATGAAAAGTATGAGCATGTACAGCACTCAGTATTTAGTTGGGCCTCCTTTGGCCTGTATTACTGCAGCAATGCGGCGTGGCATGGAGTCGATCAGTCTGTGGCACTGCTCAGGTGTTATGATAGCCCAGGTTGCTCTAATAGTGGCTTTTAGCTCTTCTGAATTGTTGGGTCTGGTGTATTGCATCTTCTTCTTCACAATACCCCATAGATTTTCTATGGGGTTAAGGTCAGGAGAGTTTGCTGGCCAATTAAGAACAGGGATACCATGGTCCTTCAACCAGGTACTGGTAGCTTTGGCACTGTGTGCAGGTGCCAAGTCCTGTTGGAAAATGAAATCTGCATCTCCAAAAAGTTGGTCAGCTGCAGGAAGCATGAAGTGCTCTAAAACTTCCTGGTATGTGGCTGCGTTGACCCTGGACCTCAGAAAACACAATGGACCAACACCAGCAGATGACATGGCACCCCAAACCATCACTGACTGTGGAAACTTTACACTGGACTTCAAGCAACGTGGATGAAGTGCCTCTCTTCTTTTCCTCCAGACTCTGGGACCTTGATTTCCAAAGGAAATGCAAAATTTACTTTCATCAGAGAACATGACTTTGGACCACTCACCAGCAGTCCAGTCCTGTTTCTCTTTAGCCCAGGCAAGACGCTTCTGACGCTGTCTGTGGTTCAAGAGTGGCTTGACACAAGGAATGCGACAGCAGAAACCCATGTCTTTCATACGTCTGTGTGTGGTAGTTCTTGAAGCACTCACTCCAGCTGCAGTCCACTCTTTGTGAATCTCCCCCACATTTTTGAATGGGTTTTGTTTCACAATCCTCTCCAGGGTGCGGTTATCTCTCTTGCTTGTACACTTTTTTCGACCACATCTTTTCCTTCCCTTCGCCTCTCTATTAATGTGCTTGGACACTGAGCTCTGTGAACAGCCAGCCTCTTTAGCGATGACCTTTTGTGTCTTGCCCTCCTTGTGCAAGGTGTCGATGGTCGTCTTTTGGACAACTGTCAAGTCAGCAGTCTTCCCCATGATTGTGTAGCCTATAGAACTAGACTGAAAGACCATTTAAAGGCTTTTGCAGGTGGTTTGAGTTAATTAGCTGATTAGAGTGTGGCACCAGGGGCCATCAATTTTGAACCTTTTCACAATATTCTAATTTTCTGATATGATGAATTTGAGATTTTCATTTGTTGTCATTTGTAATCATCAAAATTAAACAAAATAAACATCTGAAATATATGAGTTTGTATGTAATGTATGAATATAATATACAAGTTTCACTTTTTAAATGGAATTACTGAAATCAATCCACTTTTTCATGATATTCTAATTTTATGACCAGCACCTGTATATCTATATAGATATATATAGATATATATATATCTCCCAGGATTTTACATATACTGTTTATCAGCAGAGATGTATATATATATATATATATATATATATATATATATATATATATATATATATATATATATATATATATATATGATATGATATATAGATATAAATATATATGAGTATCGTTTTGACAACAAGCTCATAGATGTATAGCAGAAAACATTGGTAATGAGTTTAATACAATTCTATGAAAATGGTCATGTTTTCATTATTGTTCTACCCTTTTCCAAATTTTATCTACTCTCTGTATAATAATACTAAAAAAGCGACACAGACATCCAGGAGAAACTGACCTCCTCTTCCACCCATGCATTGTATCCTGCAGGATTGACTGACATCTCAATGACTGTTGCAACAATGAGCACCACCAGGACAGCTGGGGACACATATCTCCACATGTAGTAGTAGAAACTGTATGGCCTGAAACCAAGCATGTCCTCAAGGTCCTGCATGAATCTGAGTACAAAGGAAGATTGGAGACAGTGGGATTAGACAATGTTTCATAGAGATTTTGTAAGAGAAATATTCTTCTACCTCAAGTGACTTTTTTTTTAACTGTAATTTAGTTGTGACAGATTTTTTTATATATACAAATAAAAAATCAGACATATTACATATTCATATTCAAAATGAAACTAAATATTTAGAAACAAAACATAATATTCAAAATGCAATGGCATTGACTTGAAAAATGAGACCTCGCTGACTGGACACCATTTGGCTTTTAAACAGGAAGTCATTCTGCTTACAGCATGCTCACTTATTCAACGTTTGAACCGAAAAGGCGTCGTCCAGGTAGCGAGCTCTCCGGTTTCACATTAAGATCTACCTCTTCCAGTAGGCTAATGTCATTGTGATTCTGAAAATTATGTTGTGTTTTTTAATATGTGGCTGAGTTTCTGAAAATGTTGTTGCGTTTTTAAAATTTTTACTTGTTGATGTGGTTTGTACTTCTGCGCCATCGTAGATCTGCTCTTATTTTATGAAAATATTTTTTTTACCAATACTTAGAGGTGATTGATGCAATAGGTTTTTGTACGACAGCTTAAGATCTATTTTTCCTATTTTCTTCTAACAACACAAACGTCCAAATAACTATTTCTAGCCATGTTACCTCTTAGTGCCGTATATCCAGGCGACAGAGATGTTCTCTAGGATCACAACCACAGTGAGTGGCAAACCAGCAGAGTAGTCATCGAACATGGTGACAAAGTAGTTCCCTGAACGCTGAACAAACAGCAAGCCCAGCAGGAAGGCTATTATGCAACAAACCACTGAAGGAGACATAACAGAGAAAGATTGAGTGAAAATCTGATCCCTCATTCTAATTTTTACAATGTAAAAGACCTGGAAGACAAGAATCAGGACTTACCACACAGGATCTCCTTGCGGATCTTGAAGGCATCCAATATGGGTGTAGTTATTCCAGTCATGGTTCCGATCATGCTTCCCAGTCCCAAGTTGATCAGCATGAAGAAAAACATGACAGACCAGCATGGACTGGCAGGGAAGTGTGTCATGGCCTCTGTGAAGGCGATAAAGGCAAGGCCGGTACCCTGAACCGCCTTAAAGGGAGAAAGAAGGTGGAGATGGTCACAGAAGCAAAAAAATACTGTATCTATCAGTTCATTAATTATTTTAACTAAGATAATTCACCAAAGTGACAATATCAATCTGAAATACTTTTCTGAATTTCAAATACCTTAAAGAAAAACAAAACAACTGAAGGCAATTAAAAGATACATTCACAACAAAGACGTTGACTTAATAATCCTAATTTCTGCTTCTCTACTTCTTTGAACTGTTCCAGGATCAGCATAATTTAAAAATAACCTTATTAAGTTCGTCCTCCAAGATACAGGGGTCCAGACCCAGCTGGCCAAAGCTGTCCTCCTTCACCGTCTTGATGACGCCATACATTTCCGAGTAGTCCTGTGCTGTCAGCTGGGAGAAGTTGACATGAGGAGGAACTAGATCTCTGCTCAGCACACCTTTTTCCAGGTAACCCAGGATCTTCTCTGCATTTCTGGTAAGGAAAAAAGTAGACATGTTAGTTAATATAAGAAGGAAAAAAACTACATCTGATGAAGAGCAACTGTTTCTGTGAGACATACTCACTCGACAACACACTTCTCATTCATGATGTTAGCTTTAAAGCCAAGTACAGCAAACACCACCAAAGTGGCCAAGATGGAGGTGACAAAATTGATGGTAGAAACCAGTGTTGCATCGAAGTGGCAGTTGTTATCTCTCTTATTGTAGCTAGAGAACGCAATGACGCCTCCGAAGCCAAGGCCAAGGGCGAAGAAGACCTGGGTAGCTGCTTCTCTCCACACCTGTGGCTCCAACATCTTTTCCAGCTGGTTTGGAAAATATATCAACATAAAGACAATGTTCATTCGCATTTACTGATGTAGTCAAACGTTTCCAATGGCAGTTAGAAACTTATATACACAGAAAAAAGTAGTGCAACCATTTCTGGCGTTTACTTAATCAAATTTAGTTAATTTAACACAATTGTTTCATGTTAGCAGGGTAGGACAATTGTGGTAAAGTAACTAAATATGATTAAGAAAGCTTCCAAAGCGGTTGCATTATAATTGAGATCAAAGATTTCATGAATACCAGCTTTAGATAATGTATTTGAATATTATATATATATATATATATATATATATATATATATATATATATATATATATATATATATATATATATATATATATATATATATATATATAAATAAAAAAAAACTGTTTTCTCACCCCTCGTGGGGTGGTATGTGTCATCCTCAAGCTCGGGTCCTCTACCAGAGGCCTGGGAGTTTGAGGGTTCTGCGCAGTATCTTAGCTGTTCCTAGGACTGCGCTCTTCTGGACAGAGACCTCTGATGTTTTACCTGGAATCTGCTGTAGCCACTCTCCCAGTTTGGGGGTCACAGCCCCCAGTGCTCCAATTACCACTGGCACCACTGCTGCTCTCACTTTCCACATCTTTTCTAGCTCCTCCTTCAGTCCTTGGTATTTCTCAAGCTTCTCGTGTTCTTTCTTCTTGATGTTGCTGTCGCTTGGGATTGCCACATCTATCACTACTGCCTTCTTCTGCTGTTTGTCCATCAACACGATGTCTGGTTGGTTAGCCATCACCTGTTTGTCAGTCTGGATCTTGCAGTCCAATAGGATCTTAGCTCGGTCATTCTCAACTACCTTAGGAGGAGTCTTCCATTTTGACCTTGGGACTTCCAGCCCATACTCATGGCAGATGTTCCTGTACACTATGACAGCTACCTGGTTGTGGCGTTCCATGTATGCACTTCCTGCCTGCATTTTACACCCTGCTGTTATGTGCTGTATTGTTTCAGAGGCATCTTTGCACAGTCTGCATCGGGGGTCCTGCCTGGTGTGGTAGACCCTGGCCTCTATTGATCTTGTACTGAGTGCCTGTTCTTGTGCTGCCATGATTAGTGCCTCTGTGCTGTCCTTCAGTCCAGCCTTTTCCAGCCACTGGTAGGATTTTTTGATATCAGCCACTTCTTCTATTTGTCTGTGGTATACGCCGTGCAGCGGCTTGTCCCTCCATGATGGTTCCCCTTCCTCTTTCTTGTCCTCACTTTCGGTTTTCTCCTGCCTGAGGTACTCACCGAGCCATTTGTCTTTGGGGGCCATCTTTCTGATGTACTCCTGGATCTTAGTTGTTTCATCCTGGACAGTGGTCTTGACACTCACTAGCCCTCGGCCTCCCTCGCTACGCTTGGTGTACAGTCTCAGAGTGCTGGATTTGGGGTGGAACCCTCCATGCATTGTGAGGAGCTTTCTCGTCTTGATGTCAGTAGCCTCTATCTCCTCCTTTGGCCAGTTTATTATACCAGCGGGGTATCTGATGAGTGGTAGGGCATATGTGTTGATGGCTTGGATCTTGTTTTTCCCATTCAGCTGACTTTTCAGGACCTGCCTTACTCTTTGTAGGTATTTAGCTGTGGCAGTCTTTCTTGCCATCTCCTCGTGGTTTCCGTTAGCCTGTGGCACCCCAAGGTATTTGTAGCTGTCCTGAACATCTGTTATGTGGCCTTCTGGTAGTTCAACCCCCTCGGTTCTGATCATCTTCCCTCTCTTTGAGACCATGCGACCGCACTTGTCCAGTCCGAAAGACATCCCAATGTCGTTGCTGTAGATCCTGGTAGTGTGGATCAGTGAGTCGATGTCTTGCTCACTCCTGGCATACAGCTTGATGTCATCCATGTAGAGGATGTGACTGATGATTGTTCCGCTTCGGAATTGGTATCCGTAGCCAGTCTTTGTGATGATCTGGCTGAGGGGGTTCAGGCCTATGCAGAACAGCAGCGGGGATAGTGCATCACCCTGGTATATGCCGCACTTGATGGTGACTTGTGCAATTGGCTTTGCATTGGCTTCCAGACTTGTTTTCCACAGCTTCATTGAGTTCTTCTTAGAGTCCTGTTGATCTTGTACATTTCCAGGCATTCCAGTATCCATGTATGTGGCATTGAGTCATAGGCTTTCTTATAGTCGATCCAGGCAGTGCACAGATTTGTCTGCCTGGTCTTACAGTCTCGGGTGACTGCTCTATCCACTAGTAGCTGGTGTTTGGCTCCTCTGGTGTTGCTGCCTATTCCCTTCTGGGAAGGGTGCATGTATTGAGCCATGTGCCTATTCATCTTAGCCGCTATGATGCCTGACAGGAGCTTCCATGTTGTACATAGGCAAGTTATTGGCCGGTAGTTGGATGGGGTTGTTCCCTTCTGCGGATCCTTCATGATCAGGATTGTCCATCCTTGGGTTAACCATTCTGGGTGGGTCCCATCCATCAGCAGTTGGTTCATTTGTGCTGCGAGGCGTGCGTGAAGTGCGGTTAGTTTTTTCAGCCAGTAGGTGTGGATCATGTCAGGGCCTGGTGCTGTCCAGCTCTTCATACCTGCCACTCTTTCTTGGACGTCGTACTAGGGGATCCAGTTTCGTTATGATCTGCTGTCGCAGGTCAGCTGCCCTTACGTTTAGTGGGCTTGTTGTTGTTGGGGCTGGGGACCCAATCTCTGTGTGTTGGGATGATGATATTTCCCTACTGACCTGTTGTCCTGACTCCCCCTTGCCGCAGCATGTCAGTTGTACCTCGTCAATTTCTAGCTGTGATAGGAGCTGCCGTGTGCGGATGTTAGAACACTGAGTTAGTAGTTGTTTCTTTGTCAATGATGACAATCATTGACATTCTTTGTCAATGATGACAATGGTTGTTGGAGCTGCCATAATTCCCATAGTCTCTGCATGTAACCTCTCTCACTGGGGACGCTTCTATAGTAGCATTTCATCAGTACCAAGTTTTCTGGTATCTAGTCCATCTATGTCTTGTTCCAGTAGCCAATTTGTCATCAAGTTGCCCTGGTTCCCTAGCAACTGACAAGGACCTTGTTAACCCGGGCGACGTCCGAGCCGGTATGGCTCTTGTATTTGCGGTTTCAGTCATGCCTGAGGTAGGCCACTAAGCACAAAGGACCTTGCCTAAGGGTCCACCTGGATGTCCATGCCGGGAATCGAACCCCGGTCATCTGTGCCGGAGTCGTCGATGTTACCGAGCTATCCAGTTGCTTAATATATATATATATATATATATATATACATATTTAGTCATATATATATATATATATATATATATATATATATATATATATATATATATATATATATATATATATTACAATATACATATATAGATAGGCAGGTAAATAGAAAGAGTTATATAGATAGATAAAGATATTATAGATATTTATGTATATATATATAGTTATATAGTAAAACTGAGTTTTATGTTGCAAAAAACATTCAACAACATTATAACAACATTATGTAGAGGTGGTATTCATGGCATTTATATTATTTGGAAGGTTTTAAAAGATCAAATCTAACCCAGAATTATGTGCTTAATCATGGAGATTTATTCTGAAAACATTTTTACTAGAGAAATTAAAAAATAAGTCCAACTTCCTGCTCAATTATCAGTAATGACAATTGAATTATATAATTTCCTCTGAAACCAAATGTATTTCTTATCTTGTCTCAAAATATAGCAAAAGAAAATTAATACAGTACATTTCTTTACGCTATATGTTTTTTTAGCACACTTTTTAAAATCTTTCCAATGGTAAATTTTTGAAAAAACAACACACAAAAAAGCAAAAATAAAACACGAAATCCACAAATGAAATACTTTCCCCAAATATTCCCAGAGAATGTTGAATGACAGACTCTATTTAAAATGATTGACTTACAAATATGTAGTTGCATTCTTAAGCTTTTTGGTGCTGTTTTTTCAGTGAACATTGACCACTAGATGGAGACACCGCTCATCTATAATCTATGTAGTGCTGACATTTTCATGTAATTGGATCTTAATGAGTGGTGCTTGAACTATTAGAGATGTTGACCAGTGTTGTGTTGTGACCTTACTCCCTGCTTGGGAGGTTATTTTTTCTCTGCTTTAAGCAAGAAATTCTCATCTCTGTTGTTTAAAATGTTTTAAACCCCTCTAGTTCATCAAGTATAATCCATCCCAGAGTTTCTATATGCTGATAGCTCCTTTGATAGGAAAAAAAAACTGCCTAATCTCTCTCACCTTGGGAGTAAACATGTGAGCTATGCCGTCCACCGCACCCTTCAGCAGCAACCCTCGTATCAGGAAACAGAAGAGCACCACATACGGGAACAGAGAGCTGAAGTACATTACCTAAAAGAGGGAGAGGAAGTCAACACACATCAAATAGTGTTGCCATGGACACGCTTTTTCTGAGACCTCACACATGGAAGAAGTGCAATCAAACCCACTTCCACATACACTTGTGCTGGATCAGTCCCAAAGCTGCTCCATGTTTGCTTAAAAGCAAATCTGTGAGATGAGCCCATGGAAGAGAAAATCCTTCCCACAGCATATCAGGGACTCGTTAAAGCTCTGAGAACTGGATCACCAGGCACTGTTTTTTTTTTTTTTTTATGTGTCAGAACTGAGTTGGATTTAGTAAAGAGATATGCTGGATGACTCATATTTTGGCCTGAAAGCACAGCATTGTTCATTACAGCTGTTCCTTGGTTCAGTTTAAGATTATCAATGTTTAATTTCTCTTGGTTTCATAACCTAGATTAGTTCCAAAAATAGACACAAGTGGATAAAACGGCTTAGTTTTTACCTTTGACCCAAAAGCAAAGTCAGAAATGCCCTCATAGATACGGATAAAGCAGTTATAAAAAAAAAATCTAAAAAGGAAGCTTTTGTTATATGTTATCTTTATGTACTATCATTATATTTTTATTCTTTGCATGTGGGAAAAAAAAAAAAGTTATGAATGTATGGAGGCTGTGGGTTCAGGGAAGCCACAAAAACGGCATACCTTCCCAGAGGACTGGATGCCCTTGATAACGGCCAGGCAGACCAAGATCCAAGCCACTAGCAGGGACAGGGTCATCTTCCAGTTCAGGCCACCGGTGTCGTCAATTGTGCTGGTGATGTTCAGAGTCTGGCGGTACCAGAAATAGGTGGTAGCTGAGCTCTTCTCACATTCAGGCTCCACAACTGGAACGGCCACAAGAGATTAAAAAAGGGATGACAGAGGCAACACTTAGAGTGATACATACTGAACTAAAAGACATGTAAGAATAAGGCAGCAACAGGAAAAAGCTGAAAAACCAAAACAGAGAAAATAATCTTTATACATTTACAAATTATGTAGAAAATTATATTTACTGATAAGCATTGGAGGCATTGATATTTGTCATATTTTGACACATCATGACCCAAATCCTTTGTCTAATTTGATTAGATTTTATGTGAAAGACCAGTTAAAAAGTTATTGTTTTAAAAGGCAAAAAGATTTGCCTAGCATTTCTTTAAACTTAAATCAGAAAAGTGTGTTGTAATTTGAAGGCATATCACGGATTTTGTACCCTGAACAGTTGACACATAGGAGTTATTTTAAATGATTCCTCAGGCTAATATACAGCGCTTGACACTATCATTGCTACAAGCAGGCTCCTCTCTTGAAATACTGACTATGTAAGTTGGGAGAAGATGCACCGTCATTGGCCAGGTGACCTAGAAGAACGTATCCTCGCTTTATAGCCGCAGGCTCTTATATAGTCATGGAGCTAAAGCTTTTGCTCTACAATTTTTCTGCCTCCTCGACTACTGATTATGGTTGAAGTAAAGAAAAAGTTTAAACCTTCTGAAGAGGCTGAAGAGAAAAACGTAAAAGGGATCATGCATGAGGAAAAACAAGAGTCGATCTTGGAGAGGAGTTTCCCTTTTCTAAACTTTATTATTAGACTGGTAAGTTAACACTTTGCTCCTAGTATACAGTCATATATCTTTTTTATTATTTTCGATGTTTAGCAGAAGCAAAATGGGGCAGAGAAAGCTAGCAGGCTACAAACAAAAGCCAACCGAGACACCCGTCCAACCCAGTCGCTCTTCACTGGAGCTCCGCCGCTGATCCTCAGCGCAGTCCAGCCTGCCCTGGCAAAGCTCTTTAGAGCGCAGCAGCGTTTCTAACACCCTCCGAGCTGAACCTAGATGCCTAGCGCGGTCCCCAAATTAAAAGATACAGGATTGTTTGTTGTCTTTTCTGGCAGTGCTACAGTACATGTTGCCACTAGGGGCGCTAGACATGAAACGTACAGGTCTAGCACCCCTAGTGGTCAAAAGTTACACAATGTGCTTTTCAAGAGGCATTATTGAGTTTCCTAATGATATTGTCACCTATGGCCAAATCTCAGAACTGCAAGGTTTGTTCATGCTAAACAAGTTTATCTTTTTTACTTATTCACCTTATGTGGTTTTGCCACTGGTGTCTGAGTATCTTCTGAGTATCCACAAAATTCATCTTGAATATAACGCTTTTATTGTTTGCTAGGTCAGACCCATTTAACATTGATGCGCTTCACATCTTATCCACCGTACAGCATGGGTGTTAGGATTCCAGTTTGTGTGGGTAGTTTTTTGTGTTTTTCTCTCTCCACCACAAGGCGGTGCCCTGCACTCGTTGGGCCTCTCTGCACACCTGCAGCTCGTTGGGTCATGACCGGAGGAGTACTTGAGCAGCGGGCTGTCACCACCTCGACGCCAGAGTGTTTGCCAGTATTGGGTACTCTGGCCAAACTTAGATTAGCAGAGTCTAACCTTAGCCCTGTCTCTCTGAGTCTAAGCTTGCCTTTGTCTTTTGATCTCCGGAAGGAAGCCTTCCTTCTACTCCCTTGGAAGGATAAACTGAGTCACATTGAGCAAGGGGAAACCTCCACATGATCCGTTCAAGTCCACTTTCAGGAAAACCCGGTGACAGTCCGCTCCAATACTCCTCTGGATCCAACATTAGTCTGCCTGTCCGCCCTCCAACGAGTTCTTTAATCTCAGGATTAAGCCCCACAAACTGGATCCAAAGATTCACCAAGAGCCCCCTAAACGTGAGTGCCTCTCCTGCAAATTTCAGGCCTCAGCCTTTTTTCATACGTTCCCTGAACTGATCATTGTAATCCAACTGTGTTACCTAGCTGTATATCTCTCAGTCTGTGTTTTTGCTATCCCCAATAAACCTGTTAACTTTTACCCTTGGCGTCTGAGTGTGTCTCTGCATGTGGGTCAGATCCTTAAAACCCATCATGACAGTGGGAACTTCGGACCTGAACTAAATTCAGGAAAATATGCTACAGGTTGAACTATTAAGGTCAGTCTGCTCATCAAACATCTTTTAGTCATAAAAGGTCAAATTAAAAGGATATTTTGTGTGAAAACTTAGGTAATGTCTCTTTAGCATCCCCTCAGTTAAAATCTTATGTAACCACAATTTTGCAATGAGTTCAAGTCTTTGGGGTGTCTATCTGTCTGGGTATCTACCAATTGAGCATATTTAGAATTTTTTTCTGCCCATTGTTTCTTATGATATAGATTAAACTCAGGCTTCCCGTCCTCCTTGACGCTGAACACTACATTCCTGAACCTTACATGATGAAATAGCCTTTAGAGATCCATTTCTGATCTTTTTCCTCTATATTTGGACTTCTGAATAGCTTCTCAGTAAGTAAGTAGAAATTAAATGTGGATGTTTAAATTTCTGCATTGTGTATTTGTGTGAAAAACTCACTGGCTTGGGTTCCATTTTTCTTGATAGGGCATTCAGCCCAAGGCAGCGGATACTGAAACGACTGGAAGAAATAGAAGATACTCCAGCCGATAATTACATTATAATAGAGGCCAACAAACCCGCACACCTGTGGGGACAGGAGAAAGACATCAGAAAGGTGCATTAATCAAACAGTCCACAGTGTGGCGAGGGTAGTCAGGATGCAGGCCCACACAGCACACATCAGCTTAAGACGAAGTCGGTATGAATTATTGAACTGTTTGCTTTCAGCCGCCAAGGCTGTGGTCCTCAAAGAGGTAGTATTTATAGCCGCACAAGCTCCCTCACATCTGAGCTGCCACACGCCTCACTGCCCCCAGCCACAGATCCACATCCCTTTCGTTTACATTAGACTGATGAAATTTCTGTCTGGATTGAATGGATGACTGGCACACGCTGAAGACTCACTGACTGAGGGATGCAGGTGCCGACAGGCTGTTTTAAGCTGCTGACGATAATGTGATGGGGACATTGTGGGTCAATACTCTTGATAATGAGGACATGCTATGGCAGAGATCACTGATGGAGGCTGTTTTTATATAGCTTAAAGCAACAGCAGTTCATTTGAAGAAGCACAACTAGTTGTGAGGGGCATGCTATACTTGTATTGTACATCTTTCAGGAGCAAATATACATACATGCAGAGAGCATAAAGAATATCCCTTATAGGTTTCTAGAAGATACATTAATCGGTATATTTTCATGTGAAAATGTGTGTAGGACTTCAATTGAAATCTGATGGAAAATTTGGATTGCTACACTATATTGCCAAAAGTATTTGCTCACCCATCCAAATTATTGGAATCAGGTGTTCCAATCACTTCCATGGCCACAGGTGTATAAATTCAAGCACCTAGGCATGCAGACTGTTTTTACAAACATTTGTGAAAGAATGGGTCGCTCTCAGGAGCTCAGTGAATTCCAGCGTGGAACTGTGATAGGATGCCACCTGTGCAACAAATCCAGTCGTGAAATTTCCTCGCTCCTAAATATTCCACAGTCAACTGTCAGCTGTATTATAAGAAAATGGAAGTGTTTGGGAACGACAGCAACTCAGCCACGAAGTGGTAGGCCACGTAAACTGACGGAGCGGGGTCAGCGGATGCTGACGCGCATAGTGCGAAGAGGTCGCCAACTTTCTGCAGAGTCAATCACTACAGACCTCCAAACTTCATGTGGCCTTCAGATTAGCTCAAGAACAGTGCGCAGAGAGCTTCATGGAATGGGTTTCCATGGTCGAGCAGCTGCATCCAAGCCATACATCACCAAGTGCAATGCAAAGCGTCGGATGCGGTGGTGTAAAGCACGCCGCCACTGGACTCTAGAGCAGTGGAGACGCGTTCTCTGGAGTGACGAATCGCGCTTCTCCATCTGGCAATCTGATGGACGGGTCTGGGTTTGGCGGTTGCCAGGAGAACGGTACTTGTCTGACTGCATTGTGCCAAGTGTAAAGTTTGGTGGAGGGGGGATTATGGTGTGGGGTTGTTTTTCAGGAGCTGGGCTTGGCCCCTTAGTTCCAGTGAAAGGAACTCTGAATGCTTCAGCATACCAAGACATTTTGGACAATTCCATGCTCCAAACTTTGTGGGAACAGTTTGGAGCTGGCCCCTTCCTCTTCCAACATGACTGTGCACCAGTGCACAAAGCAAGGTCCATAAAGACATGGATGACAGAGTCTGGTGTGGATGAACTTGACTGGCCTGCACAGAGTCCTGACCTCAACCCGATAGAACACCTTTGGGATGAATTAGAGCGGAGACTGAGAGCCAGGCCTTCTCGTCCAACATCAGTGTGCGACCTCACAAATGCGCTTCTGGAAGAATGGTCAAAAATTCCCATAAACACACTCCTAAACCTTGTGGACAGCCTTCCCAGAAGAGTTGAAGCTGTTCTAGCTGCAAAGGGTGGACCGACGTCATATTGAACCTTATGGATTAGGAACGGGATGTCACTTAAGCTCATATGTGAGTCAAGGCAGGTGAGCAAATACTTTTGGCAATATAGTGTATGTATGGCTATGTATTTTCGGATAGGCTCTTTGTTCAAAACCAGAAAAGCCCAAATCATGCTCCAAAAAGCACAATGTCTGTCCTCATGACAGGAATTTCGGAAGGGCACTAATATTACCTGTTCCACCAAAATTTTTATTCGGAGACTCAAATGCTGATAGCCGCCAAGTGTTGCTGCTTGTGTAATTTTTTACCTATTGGGTAAGAGACTGGGAAACTAGGGTATATGAACTCTAGCAAACTGCTAATGTTGCTAACACTACACCCACATGGATCTGTTTAAACACAAGTCCAATTCTTGTGCATATATGATAAAAAAGGGAAGTGAAATTTTCGATCTATTTAATTTTTTTTCTCCTAAAATGATTGAGCATTATTTTAAAGAGGGATTGTGTAATTAAAACACCAGGTTTTGACTCTAAAATACCAACATAGAAAAAAAAACTGAAGCAGGTAGTTAAATGATTACATTTACATTTTAAAAAAGTACTTCTAGGAGTTGCTTTACTCTCTATACCCCTAATTTTAACTTTGGTGATAGTTTGTTGAGTTAATGCTACTTTATTGACTCTATAACTAAGACAACCTAGAGGACCAACAGATTCCACCAGTCCACACCAAGTGTTCAAACTTTACACTATGCAAGTAATTTGAAATCTGTGTCCCTAAACTCTTCCTCCAGACGGAGAGCTAGATATCGAAAAGGGAGCAATGTTTATTTACCGAATCACTGAAGAACAGTCAAGCTATTTTGCCCTTAATCCCTGTGACTGGGCCCCTTTGGTGTTTGACCCCTCGGGGGGTCGGGCTCCAGGTGTTCTCTTCTGCCCTTCACTGGTGGGTGTGGGCATCCCTATGTCTGCCCTCCTTGTTTCCCAGTGATCTGGGGTGCCTTTTGACATTTGGGGCTCACATTCCCTCTTTATCAATCCTGAGGCGCTGTAAGGCGAGTCTGGCTGCTATACAGATTCACCTGCTATTGATTTTCCTTCCAAAGAATTTTTGTAAATCTATATATATATATATATATATATATATATATCTTAGGCACACATGGAAATCTAAGGGAGAGCTAATGTTCATTAAAGCATTTTTTTGTTGTCCTTTTTCTTGTATTTGCTGCTATTCTCACTGTTTTGTGCTCCTCTAATCTCATGCAGGCATGGAAGCAGACTTCTAGGAGTTACTGTATATATTCTCTGTTGTCTGTTTTTGCTTTATTTGCTCTCTTTTTATGCACTCTTTCCTGTCTCTATCACTTTCCCTCTCCTCCTAGTTCCTATCGCCTCTTTTTTCCGACCTCTCTTTCCGTCTGTGTGTGTGCTGTAAATGGTTTTACTCCCTAAACAGTTTTCAATATTGTAAGAAAAGTTGGGAAATTGGGAGTATATAAAAGTATTCAACTAAATCAAATTAAACATCTGATTCTTGTGTTGTGGAGAGTGATAATCTATCCTAAGTTAATTTTATTGACATAACATACTTACCATGAGGCTAGAAACCCCAATGCCCCCCAGCTTTGGGTAGACGTAGTTCCACACACCGATACTTCCACGCCTGATCCTCTGACCCACTGCCAACTCCAGGAAAAACAAAGGGATCCCAATGAGGAGAAGGAGGATGAAGTAGGGCACCAGGTATGCACCTAACACAGAGAAAGATTAAATTATAGCAGTAATTTCACAATTTATCCTCCTTCAAAAGCATCAGATAAAACAATGCTTGGTCTTTTTTTTTACCACATTCTTTTTACTACAACACTTTATTTACTCTAACATTAGCAATATTTCTCAACTCTTCATCATGACATTCATTTTTCGAGAAGGGAAATGCAGAACAGACGGCTGTCGCAGACATCAAATCACATCTCGTCCTGCTTACGTCAAGAAATGAAGAGGCACCATGGTGACAGAAGTATCTGAAGCCAGAGAAATGGTTCGCAGAGAGAGACAGCAGTCTGAAAAAAATCATTTTCGTTTGATCTGAAACTAATTCTAATAACAGTATCATTCTGATACGGTGAGCAGGAGAGTGTTATATTTGGCTTTGATACTGAATCTTATTTATTATAATTGATACTCCACTAAACAGGCATAATGAAGAGAGGTAAGGCAATGTGTAACAAAGGAGAACAAAAAATATTTTTCTCACTATGTCTTAGTCAGCTCAGTAGCAGTTCTACACATGAATTAAACCATTTATTTGACTAGTAATGTAGATATTTATTAGATATAGCTTTTGACATAATGTTAAAATAGGAGTTGACAAGTTTTGGTCTTCTAAAAACTGCTATTTAAATAAGAAGAGAAACCATCTAATCAAAAAAAGATTTGCAGGTGGCATGCTTTAGTTTGGGCCAGTTTTGACAACATGTTGCATCATTTTTTGAATTCTGTTCTTATCATAGTTCACTGGTGCACAATGTAATTGAATGCAGTCACCATTCCTTTATCATTAATGGGACTGATCTTGAAAGACTCCAAATATGAAGTACGGTACTACTGCTGGTGCAAAAGTATGCTTTAAATGATAACTGTGTTGGTTATGATAAAGCCTGATAGACAAAAGTAGGAAAAATATAGGCTTTTCTTAATGAATATCACAAGAAAATGTATCTCTACATTTTTCTCTGAAATCATGCAGAGAAATCATAGAACTCAAATCACAAAAAAACCCTCAATGAATTCAAATTGACCCCTTTACCATTTTATCCAAACCACTATGTATCTCAACCCCCTTTAAACAAACCATCCTGTTCCCATCGACTAAACATATTAATTTAAGAGAAAAATGATTAAATAATACTTTGATGAATATTGTCCTGCAGCATCATTCTAATAATCATAGTAGAAACACATTGGACCACATAACATACACACGACCTCCAACAAATGTAAAGAACACACATTTTCCTATAAGAATACCTGTATAAAGTTCCTTATTAGTTTTCCTTAAAACTGATAAGGAACTTTACACAGGGTCGTTAAAGGTGATTGTTGGCCTGGCTGAATAGAAGAGGTCGTCCGCTCTCCTGTACAGCCCCAGCAGCCCCAGCCCCTGTACAGGAGAGTGGAGGACTATTTAGCCAGGCCAACAATCACCCTCAAACCCAATGCTAATTCAGACATTTTGAATTCAAAAAGCTTCCTGGATGGGAAGCGAAATGTCTGCATACCCTGCATATTACTCAAGGTTAATAGACTATATTTATTAGGCTATTAGGCTAAGTGTGCTTCCAAAAATAAAAAAAAATTCCACCATCCCCTTTCTTTTTTTATACAGCTAGACTACTGGCTACATATTCTTTTACTTTCTCTCACTAAAAATCTTACCTCTACATCAAACATGATATGACCAGTAATATAGCACAATGTTTTAAAGCTGTAGCATAGGGTGATATTTAGGGTGAGTTAAAGTTTCCTTATCCTACTTATCGTTTAAACAAATGAGGATGATAAAACACCTTTAACTGAGTCAGCCTTCTGGTAGGAACTGTTTAAATGTGAACATATTAAGAAACGCTAAGCCACAATTCATGTAACATCATCCCACACAAGAGATCAACACCACCTAAAAACCGGGAGCATTTATATTTATTCTTGAACTTCCTTCTTAGTCATCGCCACTTTCACACTTCATTTTAATAGCAGTAAATCAAGCTTCAAAAGGCAAGATTCTAAGAGAACTATAATAGAATGAGGGTTTTTAGGCAAATGTATCTGTGCCTCCTCATCTCATTGTGGATTAAAGGTCTAATCTCATTGCTGCTGAGGCTGCATGTTGACTAATTCAGACAAATGCTGTATAGCCTGCAGCGTGGGCTTGGTGAGAGTGGTTTCTCTGTGTGTGTCAGGTGTAATTTCACACAGAACAATAACAGAAAACAGTCCAAATGTTTATGTTCTTTTTGCTGGAA
This sequence comes from Cyprinodon tularosa, assembly GCF_016077235.1. NCBI lineage: Eukaryota > Metazoa > Chordata > Actinopteri > Cyprinodontiformes > Cyprinodontidae > Cyprinodon > Cyprinodon tularosa. The sequence continues at coordinate 1,408,496 of NW_024038678.1, forward strand.
TACATTTTATTTTTATGCTACTAACACCAATTAATTCAGTCCAAGCTGGGCCAAATCTTAAAGGTATAGTGGAGGATGTTCTTTTTAAGTTTGGATCATCAAAATAAGTGGTCCTCCTAATTGTCAATCGTAATTGTGATATGTCCTACATCCTGATCCCAATTTTCACTTACTGGTGGTGAGATTGACATAGCGGAGAAATTGCAAATCTTCTTTTGGAAAGTTAGCTTGTATGAGTTATGAGAAGAGAAACTTTTTAACAGAGCGTGCACAAGGAGAAATGGGCTTATGTGTGCTCTTATACGTTTAATAGGCATCCCCTCTCGGGAGCGGGTACAGGGTTGTTCATGTGCTTTTTTTTTAAGTGGAGAGGGCGGGTCTTTTCAAAAATTCACGAAAATCCTCCCTTATACCATTAAGTAAAACACCAATAGCAGAGCAACCTGGGAAATAGTCAACAACCTTCAACCAGGACCTTAGGCCTTCAACAACTCACAAGTCTACTTTCCTTGGACAAAGCAAGATTTCACTGAGCAATCAATATGTTAAACTATACAATAAACATATCCATCTAAGGGTCTGATCTTCAAAGGGTTTTCCTGTATAAAAAAAGTTGCAAACTTTATAATGTCTGCAAAGGTGGTCTGCTAACTACACACATGGACAAAATTGTTGGTACTCCTTGTTAAGTGTAAAAAAAAAACTCACATCGGTCACAAAAATGACTAGAATCTGAGAAAAGTAAAAAAGAAACTCCTATGAAAATGAAAAAGATGAGAGTCAGACATTGATTTGCAACCCTGCTTAAACAGAAGGAATTAAAAAAATAAACTCATGAGACAGGCCTCAACTAAAATTATGTTATCCTTATTTATATAGATATATAATTATGATCATTATTAATTTGAACTTAACCTTTTTTAATGACCTGCTCTCCAAAATCACTTCGGCACTTTGTAGGCATCTTTTCAAATCTCCAATATCTCACTCACTGCATGTGCATTTTTGTTTTGCAAAAGTTCCTTTTTTAACAACTGAAGATCAGGCTCCATCATTTTAAGCTACACAATGGGTTCAGATTTAAGGCTGAGATTATAGTTGGCTGGTATGGCTTTCTGTCCAGGGAGCCTGGCCAATACAGTCATTCCCTGGCAAACTCCAGTCAATGGCAAGAGGCCCACAACCACTGTCTGTACATTTAAAGCACTCAAACATAAGTTGCACACCACAGGTGGCTGATGTGAGATTAAGTATCAGATTTCCAGCTTAAAATGCAAAGCTGCCATAAATCAAACATCTTACCAGATTTTCATTATTATCCATTTGTAGTTCGAATGTTTATATTTTTAGACTTCATCTGAGCTTAGAGTGTAAAAGAGATGGTGAATTTGAGTCCAAAATGGTATATGATGAAAAGATTTACAAGCTCTGCTTATGCACTAGTGATGCACCTTAGAATATAAATGAAAAGTAAGATGACTTTTTAGCCAATTAAGCATTTTATATATATTTGTTCTGGTCATTACGGAGTGTGTAATGATGCTCGTTCTTTACTGTTTTTGATGGACCAACTCCCTTTTCTTACCTGCTAAGTATGTTTTACACTGTTCATTGTTCGTAATTAGTAAAATAAATGGTAAAGGACCTGTTTTTATGCAGTGATTTTCAGATCAGAGGACATACACATTCACACATTGATGCTGGCAAACCACAGCTGCCCTGGGGCAGACTGACAGAAACGAGGCTGCCAAGAAATCAGTGCTGTCCAGTCTTCAGATCACAGACAGCAGGGAGGGCAGCTGAAATGTCTTGCCCAAGGATTTAAGGTCAGAGGGAGAGAGAGCAGAGACTCAGACTAGTGGCAACCCGCCAATTACATGACAAACACTTTCATGCATGCTAAGCTCCTGTCACCACAAATAAATTAAAAGAATATTTATTGCCAATATTTTTGGTTCTTTGAGTTTTTGGTTTCAAATTTGTGTATCTGTTTGGACTTTTTCTCTGCTACTTCCAAGAGTTCATTGTTTCCTTGAGGGTTATTATTTAAACTTCATAATTTAAAAACAGAATGATAGAAGTCAAGTGAAAAAGCAACTGGAGAGACTGGATCATAATAAGTCACCAGGTCCAGATGGTGTCAGCCCCAGAGTTCTGACGTCCTGTGCAGAGCAGCTCTGTGTGATTCTACAGCACATCTTTAACGTTAGCCTGACAGTGTTCATCACAGTTCCAGCGATGTGGAAGATTGATTGATTGATTAATTGAATTTATTGATCTTACAGTGGAGAAATGTACTCGTTACATCAGCTTAAATAGTCAAAGGAGAAGAAGAATGTGCCAAAGGAAGAAAAAGGTGCATGGGATATATACAGTGTGTCCACATATGGCATCTTTCTTTTTATAGTAGGATTATTATACAGGGTTATTGCACAGGGTGTTTACATGGGTATTTATATAGATGGATATTTATATACATATATATATATGGTTATTGCACTGGATGTCAAACATAGAGAAACAAGTTATTGCACAGGGTATCAAATAGTAATTGCACATTATACATTTGTCAAAGCAAATTGCTCAAGATCTGCTATGGTGTTTTGGTACCAAAGAAAAGTCAGCCCACAATCAATAATGACCGGTTTGCCCTGACATCCCACATCATGAAGGTCCTAGAGAAGCTTCTGTTGGTTCACTTCAGCAAATGAGCAAGCAGTTATCAGGACCCCCCGCAGTTTGCTTATCATCATGGAGTTGAAGCTGCCATCGTACACCTGCTTCAACAAACCCAGTGTCATTTAGACAAGGCAGACAGTACTGTGAGGATCATGTTCTTTGATTTCTCCAGTGCATTTAACATGATTCAGCCTGGCTTACTTTGTGAGAAACTCCAGAAAATCCAGCCGTCTAAAAGAAAGGACACAGCAGATTGTACGAGAGCTTAGGTCCTTCAGTGTTTGCAGCATGATGCTGCATATCTTCCATAACTCTATTGTAGAGAGGGCGATCACTTCTGCCTTCATTTGCTGGAGTAACAGCATCAGATCAAATCATGAAGCTCAACTAGCTGATAAATAAGACTGGCTCTGTTCTAGGCAATCTTCTAGAACCTCTGGAGATTATTTCATATAGAACAAATTCTTCATTAAATACATTGACAAATAATTTATTTTTTAGATATCCCTCCCTCCACTCCCTTACTGATGGTGTGCTCTTTAGGGAAGAACACCTGCAAGATAATGCATAAAGGATGTTCCTCACCAGATCAATGCCCCCAGTGCCAGCAGGGGCCCCGTTGGACCCCAGAGTGGGCTAGGCACCACATTGGTTCAGAAACAAGCCGACAACCACCAGCAGGGACCCCACCCCAGATCCATCAAAACAGCCAGAGGGCCGGTAAACCATGTCCGCTGACACAGATTCCTGCAAGACCATCTACCCAGCCTCCAGGAGTCCCACCCTGGGGCTACCAATCTGGTGCATAACCTGAGCATTGCAAGCAGATATCAGGCTGTGCAAAACCCATCTTAAACATCCGCTGACCTAGATAGTGTACTGTATAAAGGATTTTATATTAAATGAGTTGTTAATTAGGATTTCTAGTCATGGTAAAGGTTCTCTAAAAGATTTTAGACCAACAATTTTGTTTAAGCATAATTGTTAAATCAACTTCCATTTTTCAGTAGGAAGTGATATAGACTGATCTATTTTGGATAAACTCCTATAGATTTTGGACTGTCATTTTGGAGGATTAAGATTTAATAAATCCTCTACATTTGATAACATTAGACAGAATTAAAGGAATAGTACACCCAAAACATGATTAGCATTCATTTTCTACTCACCCCCATGCTGAACAAAACTCTGGAGTACTTTTTTGATATCTCAAATGCATCTGGAGATCTGGGAGGCTTCTTGCTGTCTGCCGACATTCAAATAATGGAGGTCTATGGTGACCGAGACAGAAAGGTCCATAAAAGTCCACAAAAACGTGTCAATATTCCTCCATACTGCTCGTCCAATGTAATCCAAGTGTCCTGAGTGGGTAGCATCCAGAATTTACTCGAAACGAAGTCATTTAGAACGTTTTAGAGCCTAAACAGTAGTGTATAGGATTTCCTAATAGCGCCCCCATGCGCGCTCACGATTCTACGGAAGCCGGCAGACCAAACCGGAAGAAAGTGCGCATTCAGCGTCTGCTCTGCCGATAATGCAAGCGTAGAAGAAGAAATGTGCTGTTTACCTGTGCAAAGAAAGAAACAACGAAAGAAAAATGCCTGAGGACTTCAGTGTTGAGGAAGAGCATGAGTTCTTTGCCGAGCTGAATGCGCTGGTTTGGTCTGCCGGCTTCCGTAGAATCGTGAGCGCGCATGGGGGCGCTATTAGGAAATCCTATACACTACTGTTTAGGCTCTAAAACGTTCTAAATGACTTCGTTTCGAGTAAATTCTGGATGCTACCCACTCAGGACACTTGGATTACATTGGACGAGCAGTATGGAGGAATATTGACACGTTTTTGTGGACTTTTATGGACCTTTCTGTCTCGGTCACCATAGACCTCCATTATTTGAATGTCAGCAGACAGCAAGAAGCCTCCCAGAACTCCAGATGCATTTGAGATATCAAAAAAGTACTCCAGAGTTTTGTTCAGCATGGGGGTGAGTAGAAAATGAAGGCTAATCATGTTTTGGGTGTACTATTCCTTTAAATCTGTATTTTATTATAGATATTCTAGAAATGTGTGTTTTAAATAAGATCATTGAATTAGTCTAAAATCATCATATGAATTCTAGCATAAACAGATAATTTAAGAGATAAGAGGCACATTTCCTGTAGCCGCATAAATCTGTAAATATTTTTTTGTAAAATAATGTTTTATAAAACTAAACAGATAGTGTTTACCATTTTTTTATTAACATGTGAGAATACTTTTCAAATCACAGCTGAATAGTTTCAGAATTTACCATAAGCGATAAACCAACATTTAAACAGCAAATTGAAATGGTGTCCCGTCTATGGATTTTACAGAACCAGTAAAAGGCATCATGTTAAAGTCCGAATATGCTTGTTTCAACTAAGCTGAAACTAAACCAGAAATTATGGCAATTCAAAATTCGGGAAAGTGTTATTTAATAAAAAGAAAACAGGAGCTGGCACACATCCATTTTCTACTTACCTCCACCGTTCTTCTGGCACAGGTAGGGAAATCTCCAAACATTTCCCAGACCAACTGAGAAGCCCACTTGAGCAAGAATGTACTCCAACTTGTTGTTCCATGCAGGTCGGCCATCCTCTAAGTCTTGTTCAGGGAGCAGGGACCTTCCTGGGGCAGTGGATCCAGGACTGAGCCCCATACTCATCTGACTGCTCTTATAGTCCATGGGATGCTCCAGGGACAGAAGGTCAGCCACAGACTCAGTGACGGCCTCATTGCTGTGCTCCCGCTGAGTCACCTTGGTGTTCTTTGGCATAGTTGCTGGAACAAAGGAGCTCCTTCACAGGAGAGGCTGACGGCTGGGCCTGAAGAGGAGGGTCTTTAATAGAGGACCAACTAAGCCGCTGAGACCGAGGATGTGTGGGGATGATAAAGCTGCACTTTTCTTAAATCTGTGAAGGGATATATGGAATAGAACAAAAATGACTTCTCAAGAACAAAAAATCCCTATTAATTTTCACAAGGCTTACATTTTGTATTGCTTGACTGAAAGCAACCAGCAAACAGACTGGTCTAAAAACAGTTTAAAGAGAAACTGGTGTTAGAACTTTGTCTTATAGCAAATTTACATGTTTTTCAGGATTCCCTTTTATTAGCTGCATCCATCGTTCCAAACTGGCTTCGCTGTCCCTGCTAAAGAAGAGCATACCCAGTGCATGACATTGCCACTATCATGTTTCAACTAAGAGAAAGCATCTTTGAAATAAGGTTCACTTTTCCTGCCACACAAAGCTTTTCTGCATATAGGCCAAAAGGTTACAGTTTAGCCTCACCAGACCACTAATCTTGACCATAAAAGCAAGGAATAAAAATGCTATATTTTTTCTCCTTTACATTTTTAAATACATTCAATACATTTCTTAATAATTGTGTGAAACTGTCTTGACCTGTCATATACAAGCCCATGTTTGTGGTCATATCATGAAAAAAGGGGAAAAAAGATAAGAATACTTTGGCTTGAGATCAAAAGGTTGTGTGTCCACTTTCCTCCTGTCACAGGTGGATATGCCCCCAGGTAAGACATCTAACCTAAAGCTGCATAAATGCATAAGAATGTGGCTGGACGTGGGCATAATGTAAAGTGCTGTATGAACTTAGTCAATGTACTAGGCTTTACATATTTTTTTAAGACCTTTTATGGTAAACATCCATGCTAATCTCAGGGTACTGATGTCCCTTTTTTTTTTTATAAAATCAGTGATTGTTTTTTTTCTTAAACAACAGAGAGCTTTTAGATAATTTACCAATTTGAAAACAAAACTGATAAAACATGCTAAATGTGGAAAAGAATGCACTTCACTGTGGATTCTTCAACATTGAAAATCTGGTAATTGCATTAACAATAAACTGTTTCAGTTTTTTCTTAACTAAAGTATTTTTAAACAGCAATTCAGCACCTCAAATAGCTATAAACAGCAGCACTTCAGAGCCATGAGGCCATTCTGTAATCCACTTCATTATAGCAGATGAATCTCTCAGACTGAATTACAATCCATTTCACAGCAAGGCCCATTATATGAGTAAAGTCATGTGAATGCCATGAACAACTGGGAGTTTTCTATGTGTCTTTGTCTCACGGAGGAATGCAACAGTGTTAAACTATGGTCTCTGAGCACAGATTAAATCAGTTATTAATGCTATTTTCTTTCTTATCAGAAAACCTTTACCCTTTCTCAACTGTATTTTGTTTTGTTGAGCAAAACATTTTTGTCTTTTCATAATACCTATGAATTGTTATTGTTTATCGTTTAACTCTTCACTGTTATGTTATTCTTATACATTTTTCTAAGGTCCACATTTGTGTGACAATTTTTTCTATAAACTTTTTGCTGCTGTAAACACCAGAATTTCCCCATTGTGGGACAATTAAGGGATTTTCTGTCCTATTCTATTCTATTCTATTCTATTCTATTCTATGTGGAGCATTTTACAGGAAAAGATGCAACAAAAGATTACCTGTAATAATTTGGTCTTATTGTCTGACATACATTAGGATTTTACAGACATTAACTGATTAAACCAGTAATCCCCTGAATTAATATTGAACTGTCTGAGTAATCCATTATTTTAGTATCAGTTTTTCTAACAGTTTAAGGAAAATTAATAATAAGTTTGCTTTTGCACAGCCCCCATTTATCAAAGTAAATCTAATAATGTTGACAAATGAGGGGAAGGTGAAGCGGGAGATCAATAGGCGGATTGGTACGGCGTCTGCTGTGAAGCGTGCTCTGTACCGGTCTGTTGTGGTGAAGAGAGAGCTGAGCAAAAAAGCAAAGCTCTGGATTTACCAGTCGATCTACGTTCCTACTCTCATCTATGGTCATGAGCTTTGGGTCATCACCAAAAGCAGCTAATATGAGTTTTCACCATAGTGTGTCCGGGCTCTCCCTTAGTTATAGGGTGAGGAGCTGGCCTAAGTGGCTGGGGAGAAGGGAACGTCTGATCCTCCCCAATGAATCTGCTATCCCTGCAACCCCACCCCGGATAAGCGGAAGAAGATGGATGGATGGATGGATGGATGGATGGATGGATGGATGGATGGATGGATGGATGGATGGATGGATGGATGGATGGATGGATGGATGGATGGATGGATGGATGGAAATCTAATAATGATTTCAACTAATAAACAACTAAATGTTAAGACTTTATCTGGAGCATGTAACAAAAGTAATATCCGTCTGGGATTATTAAAGTATTTCATATTCTGATTCTGACTGATTTAAACTTTCACATTTAACACTTATGTTTTTTCTGTATATGGTTTTTATTTTATCTTTGCATGTTTTAAGTTCATTAGATTCCTCAAATCCTCCAATTTCACTTTTTTTTAAATTAGTTACATTTTTTTTCTCCCAGAAATACTGCTTATTCCAAACTGATGTTAAAATTGCACATTAAAATATTTTTTTTCAGAGCCTTAAAAATAATCTTTTGAATAAAATCTTTTAAAAGGGAAACAACAGATGGCAGATAAATAAAATATTTTAGCATGTTAGGTTGCAACAGCACTTACTGCTCTTTTTTTTTATATTTCAAAAGATTTAAACATTTTGTTTGATATTAATTCTAACAAACTTCTGGCCAAAATGTAACTATTAGAATAATAAGCATTTGGTCGGTGTGCACACTAAACATATATTTATTTAATTTCCCTTTGAGATCAATAAAAAAAGGTTGAATTTAATTAGGCTTTCGATATATATATTGTTTGTAAGGACATTCATGTCTTAACATTGTATACAAGTTGTTTCCATGAGAAAAACGTATTAGTCAGGCAAACAGACTGTTTGAAAAAGAGTAAGTAGAGGTACAGACTTCTGTCATTTTCTTTTCCCCCAAAATAATACTGGCATCCCAAATTTCTAATTACAATATTAGACATGCTAAGTTAAAATAACTGTCAATGAGCCCAGAAAAATACACAGAAGAAATCTTACTACAACTCATCCTCAGCTTACTCTACCAAAAATATATAATTTTTATGTTATTTTATAAATTCATTTATATTTGACTATGTTTTAAATTATTATTATATATATCTATAACAAATCATTGACCAATGCATACATCTGGATTTTTCCCTAAAACTCCCCAAAAATTTTTTTCGTTCTTAATTTTTTACATTTCTTATTTTAGATTTCCAAAGTTCTTACACTCAGAGTATAAACCCTCCAAATTGTGAACTATCTACATTATGAATGTTTCAGATTTTTTACCTAACTAGTTAAATGATGTTGTAAAATACACCGTAAAATACAGTTAAACTTACAACAGCATCAGCATTTATTTAATTTACACCACTGTAGCTGAATGAATAGCTGAAAACAAACTGCAATTTACTGTAGAGAAAGGATTGGTATCCCCTTAGAATATCAACAATGGTTTTGTTGTAATTCTTTCTCTGATTCTCTGATATTAAATGTATTCCAGCCCCATGGTTATAGATTTAAAAACAGGTGCTTGAAATTTACAGAAAACTAACGACGGTAAGATCAGTGTCCATATACCAATTAACTAAAGGTCAGCTTGAGAAAGCCTGACACAGACTGGCTCAGGTGACTTTTGTTGAATGCCAAACAGCAGCTGCAGTGGTAGGAGATGAATGAGCAGAAAGCTAGCGCTTTGTTTGGCTGGGTGGGATAGGTGAAAGATGACTTTTATTCACTCGTAGCACAGGGGCAAAGAAGAATGTCAGAAGTGTTAGATCTGAAGAAAAAAGAGCTTAATTTGAAAACACATGCAGCTGACAGATATTTGAGCCCAGTGTCTTTTCAGTCACTTCTTAAGAATGCTAGCCTGCTGTTGAGCCCTGAGGTCCTGGAAAAGACTGAATAGAAGTACAACACAGTAGCTCACACTTCACAGCAGTCACGACACACAGCAGCTTACAGGCAGGTTGTAGAGCACACATTCCAGAACTGCAATCCACAACTACTACATTGTTTCGGCCTCAAGATCCATGTGAAGACTGATTATATTTCCTTTTGCTGTTTTAAAACACACAAAAATACCAGGAAAGTTAACAATTGTTCTAAATGTTGAGGTTAGGTAAAATTATTACAGAGCTCCTCCAATTGTTCAACCTTAATATTTTCCATTGCTATCAACAGTGAATAAATACCTAAATTTCAAAGAAAACAAGGACTTAAAATAATTAAATGACCTCAGCCCCTAATTTTTGAAGTTATTCTAAATTCCACCTGTTTACAATTTGAACTTACTAATTCTGTAAAGGATTTCTTGAAAGAAAGAAGTCTTTCTTTGAATTTTCCAAAGCAAATCCATAAGAACAAAAGACTCTCTGGTTAAATGAAATAACATGTTAAATTTTAGCCCGTAATCCAAACATTGCATGGCGAAAAGCAATCACCGTACATTATACCCTGAGCCCACAATCTCTATTGTACAGTAATGTTTGGTAGTGGCAGCGGTATGCTGTGGGGAAGCTTTTCTTTGGCAGCAACTTGGAAGTTGGTCACAGGTGGTGGTAATAGATGAAGCGAAACACAAAGTAATCCTTGAAGAAAACCTGTTAGAGGCTGGAGATGACTTGAAACTGTGACACCTTCCAGCAGGATAATAACCCAAATCATACTGCCAGAGCCATATAGAATATTCACATATTAAAACGGCTTAGTTAAAGTTAAGATAGGCAAAACATTTAGAGACATACCACCAAAATGTTGTCTTAAATGAAAGGAAGGTAAAAAAAAATTATAATTCAAAAGAGCTTAGTATAAATACATGTAATTTCATTCATTTATTATGAACTATCACTTAAAGTCTTGATCAAATATATAAAAGTTAGTATTTGTAATAAAAAAAAGGGGAAACATTCAAGTGTTGTGAATATTTTTTCAAGCACCTAGTCTATTTCTATCTATGTAACATTTCTAGACCAAGGTGAGGGTCCAGAAGAGTGTACCCTGTCATGCAACAAGCTGATGCCTGATCCTGCAACACCTTGGTTTCCACAGACCACTTGGAGTTGATGATGCAACAGAACAGCTTCCTCATGATGTGATGCTCCACTTCTATCTGCTGCGGTTGCCTAGCAATGGGCTCTTTCTGAAAAATTCAAATTTCATCTTTGCAGCATAATTTCTCGCCTGTGTATATCTCTTTCTCTCCTCTCTTTATCTTAAAAGTACAGACAATCATACACACCCCTGAAGGGTGGAGGCAAATAACTGTGACAAAAGTGAAAGGGAGAAACAGAAAGTGGCAAGGCTGGAGGTGATGATGGGTTGCATCTACTGGCTATCTGCTAGGGAGGCATCATCACCTCCTGCTTATCTCATCTGTTAGGGCTGTTTTTTTGTTTTGGGGGGTTGAGTTAATGAAATCAGAGCAATCATAACTCCCTGAATGTTAGGTTAGGACAGCACCTGACTAAGAAGATCCGTCCATCAATTACATGAGAGATGTTGGACAGATTTCCTGAGCATACAACCTCCCTCAAGGTCAAACTAAGTATTTAGCAGCAATGAGGGGATGCAGAAAGATGTCAACACACAAATTAGGATCAAAATAGGGGAAATAATTGGCATCAGCGACAGAATAACGAGGCTGTTTGTCCGGTGAGGAGCTGCAAGCTGCCGCTCCTCTCCATCTAGTGCTTTCAAGCCTTTCTTGTAGAAAAAAAAATCTCGCAGCAACTGTAATAATACTAAAAACTGCTTATCAGATGCATAAATGGAAAACAATAGAAAGGAATCAACTGAGACCCATCTGGTGGGGAACTGTTCTTACCTTTTTTGCAATCTGCAGATCGGGTCGGTGTGGCTGCATAAATACTCCGTTAGATCATCCTGCGTTCATTCAGACACGGTCTCCTCATGCAGCATCTCTACACACTCACATAGATGCGAACTCACGGAGAGCCTGGAGCGGCGCGGGGCGCACGGTGCGTAAAGTCTGACGCAGGAGCTGAATGGATCGCTAAACCTGGCATTAACCCGCTGATTCCCTCTGTCTTACTTCTTATGTCAGGTGATTGGAACTTAAAGGAGGCTCTCTCTCACACGCGTGTCTGGTTTCCACGTGGTTATGGTTGTGTTGTGGAAAAATTAGGCTACATACTATAGCAAGTCACGACAAAGTCTGACGCAAGTTTGACTCATCAGCCCGTGCGCACGTCAGCGGCTGATCCAGAAAAAAACATCTGCAGTGTTCGCTGGATGTCTGTATAATGAGACAGTTAGTCTGCAGGTGTCAAAAATCTCCCCTATATCAGAGCCTTAATGTTTTCATATAAATCCTGAATATCTTCATTTACTCATATCGCTGACTTGATGATCGCCAATAAAATAAGCCTGGGTGGTTTCATATCTCAAGCAGACATAATATGTGGCTGTCATTTATCTTTCTGACAGATACGGCCTTGGCTTTGCCTTCATCCAGCTTCATTCATCACAATACACCGATTTTTCCCTGCATGATCAATTTTACTATATTTTCCTCCCAAATATGATCCATATAGTGAACTTTACTGACTACAGTGCTATCAGCGCACTGTCACTGAAATGGGTGAAATACAATAGAGTGAGAGAAAGTAGTGTATGAGTATGACGTAGAAGGAAAATCTAACTTTGGATTTAAAAAAAAAATTAAAAAGTGTTAGGTATTTGCCCCCAACTTTGATTTTTCTAAATTAAATCGAATGCTTGCCTTCAAATGTGAGTCTACCTGTGTGTAGTTTTTGTAGACCCCTAAGGTTTATTTTTGTTTTTAAACTAAGGGATAATCAGCACTGTCATGCACAACAAACTCATTAGAAATGTCTGCCCTGCAGTTATGGAGAGGTTTAAAGCACCTCTTTAACGCTGGACCTCTATAACTCTATAGAGGGGGCCTTCAACCCTGGTCCTCCAGATCTACTGTCCTGCAGATTTTAGATGCTTTCCTGCTCCAACACAACCAATTTAAATGACCAAATTTAGCAATTACCTCTTCAGCATGCTATGAAGTTATGCAAAGGCATAACAAGCAGGGATGCATTTACAAACTGCAGGACAGTAGATCTCGATGACCAGGATTGGAGACCCCTGCTCTGTAGGACCTGCATATATCTACTGCTCAGGTGTAAGGAAATGAGATCTGTCAACAAAACAATTATTCATCATCCACTCATCAAATCTGAATCTTATTGCAATAAAAATACTGCTGTAGAAATAAGTCTGTAACGTTGCAATAACTTTGAAATAATGTTACCTTCCAGCAGGATAGTGGCCGTAAACATTCAGCCTGAGTTACGAGAGAAGGGTTTAGAACAATGCATGTTCAAGTGGAAGAACGGCCTAGTTAAAGTCTAGACTGATGGTTTAAATGGCATGTACTTATAGCGCCTTCATTCAAGTTAGGAGACTTGACCAAAGCGCTTTACACTACATTCATTCACCCTTTCACGCACACACGGATGGTGGCAAGCTAAATTGTAGCCACAGCTGCCCTGGGGCTCACTGACAGAAGCGGGGCTGCCATACACTGGCGCCACCGGGCCCTCTGACCACCATCAGTAGACAATGCAGGTGAAGTGTCTTGCCCAAGGACACAACGACCCTGAAAGTTGGAGTCGGAGCTTGAACCACCAATCCTTCAATTTCAGGGCAAGCTCCTACATCCAACGCCACTGTCGCCCTTTAATCTGATGGTATTTTGTCATTCTTGGAAACTGTTGCTTCAGAGAATTTGATGCAGTCTAACTGGGCTGGATTTATTGTGCACCACATGAGCCAAAATGTTGGTATTAACATGTGCAAAAAGAGACTTATGTGACATAAAAATAAAATTGCCTTTGGCAAAACATGGAAAAGCTTTATAAAAAAAAAAAAAAAAGAAGAAACAAAAGCCAAATGTCCTGAAACACCAAGGTTCTGAATTAAATATTTGACTGAGTGTGTCTTTGCCAAAGCTGAGCAAAGTGAACAGAAGAAGACTGGTGTTAACTTGGCAGCTGCTGGAACACACAGTGCCTACAGGAGTTATATTCTGAGTCCTCATTTATAATCGTCTTAAACATTAGAAGCTTAATGTCAGAATGTCTTCTCTGGGGCATTTTGTATTCAACTGCTGCTGGATCAGCTAACACAGAGTTTATCTTTTTATGCATCATGGGATGCATCCAAACAGTACAGCTACCTCCTCACACACACACATAAACAAGCAGCCCTGCATACATGCAGGCAAGGTATGCTTCCTGTCTCCTTCAATCCGCTCATGTGACTCACTTTCCAAGGACTGCCTACTGGGATCAGTTGCCATAGCAACCAGCTGATCATATGATGGTTACTCACCCTTTGAGCATTTGTGTCTTTTTTCTCAACCTTCTCATTCTTCCTCCCTTCTCTAAAGGACCCTTTACCACCGTTCCTCTCTGCTGTTGTGAATAACCCTCTGTACTACTGTACACCATCCATTCACCGAAACAAACCATGCAGTTGGGCCTCCTGCTGGTGGTTTGTTGCCTTTGGTGTGTGACTCATAAACACAATGGTTATCACACCTTCAAAAATATTCATTGCTACCCTGATGTCCCCTGCATCCTGTCAGAGCCTAGATTCTGGTGCAGTATTACTCACCTTAAAGGTTCAGGAATAGCCAACAACCATAATTCTTAAAGTGCAAAGCCCTAAAGCCCTGAGAAAGGGACTCCCACTTCATATTTTCTGTTCCACAAATGGGAACAGCTATATTATGACTTTATATCATCACACCTTTCACTTTGGACATTGACTCCTCTTGTCAGGTTTCTATTTTTACAGTGCAGGGCTGTTCCATAGGCAACAGCTCCGAGTGCTTGGATGCATCCTTAATATCTCACACACTGTTAAAGTAGAGCACAGAATGGAGGGCTAATGAGCCATCAGACTGGGCTGTGATTTTACAGCTCTCTTTAAGGCCATTGATAAAGGCTTAGTTCTGTGAGGTCTGACAACTTAATACCCTGTAAACAAGGGCTTATGGGAAGCCTCCCAGACTTACATTAAATCTAAAAGATCTTAAGTGTACTAAAAAATGACTGGTCCTCATATTAGATGTATGTAAATTCTATTCAAGTTCTCTGTAATGCTTTTCAATAGTACAGTGCCTTGCAAATGTAATGATTTATTTCTGCTAACAACCCTAAACTGATAGACCACCACAAAGAAATGCATTATAGGGAAGTAAAATGAAAAGTTTTCAAAATTTCTAGCAAGAACATTTCAACATTTTTGACATGAATTTGTATTCAGCTGTATCTGAATCAAAGCTGTATAAACCCAGCATGTGTTGTAATGGCAGCTTAAATTAATTTAGGCAAAGCACCTTGGTTTAGATGCAGAAATGTCTGCCCATTGAGTCTAAAAAATACCTAAGCCAGGGGTGTAGTGGTAGTAGTGTTTCTCATTTTACATGATGAACTCCGTCAAGCCGTTTCCGGAGGCGAAACTGATGAAACTCTGTTAAATGTAGGGGTATCAGATATAAAGATTTGATACTTGATTTTATTTGTAAGAAGAATATTTTTTATTCTAGGTAACAAATGCTAGTTTGTGTTGGCCACTAAATCCAAATAAATAAAATGACATTTTTAATTGTAGCAATGTGAAAAAGTCCAAGAGGGATATATATATACCCTGGCAAGGACTCATATGCTGTGAGTGCATTCATGAATGGGCCTCCACAGTAAAGTTCCATCCCTTGCCACCATTCTCGAGAGAGAGACAGGTTGCCATGTTCCAAGTTAAACCTGCTGATAGAAACCTAAGGGCAGAACCTGTTCTTAGTCCCGAGGGGCGTTTCCATCCAGCTGAGCCTAGTCAGCCTTTCCGATGCACTCTCTCTCATTGCGTAGTCTGCTTCTTTCAGCTTGCTCCAAGAACCTGACACCTTGCCCACTTTCCTCAGGATGGATGAGAGCAGTCCCTGGAAAATGGTGGACAACTGAGGAAGGTGGGGAATTTTAGAAGATCCTGTTAGAATTTACTGGTTCAATTTATTTGAATAAGAACACAGTGTAAGATATATTAGTATTCAGTACACATTAACCAGTTGACGGCCATTGTTGCGAATATGCAACAAACATTTCGTATTATGTACACAGCTAAGATAGCCTGTGAATTCCCTCAGTTTCATTTATCACACATTCAGTGTGGACCTAGGAACCTTTGACAAGCTCTTGTTCCTGTTAAAACTGGTCCCTAACAGTGCATGTTATGATTGACCGTTATGAATGTCACAAATAGGAGAGTGGTGGCCTAGTGGTTAGGGCATAGGGCTTTGAATCCTGAGATTGTGAGTTTGATTCCCCCACCGCCACTCTGGCTCCCTGAACAAGACCCTTAACCCCACACTGCTCCCCGGGCGCTGCACAATGGCAGCCCACTGCTCCCCAAGGGGATGGGTTAAATGCAGAGAATTCCTTTCGTCGCTCTGTACTTGTCACAGTGTATTGACAATAAAATTGTATTATTTTATTTATTATTATATAAATTTGTAATATTCCCAATTTAATGTAATATACCCACACTTCTAATTCTATTTTAGTAGTTTATCTTAATAGTTTATATAAATATGGGTGACAGGGGGTTAAACATCCTTCACTATCATGATGGAGAGGAACTAAATCATTTGTATTCTTTCCCCCTCTTGTCTATGTCCTTTCTAATAGCCCATCCCTGCTGCTCAGCAGACAAGAGAGTCATTAGTAGTCACTAAAGCTTCGCTCCTGTTCCTCAGATAAAGGAAAAAACACAGAAGTCACGACCAGGGAAGGAGAACCATTAGTATTGACACCTCTGATGAATGTGCAGCCAGAAAAACGATGAGACAGATTTGAGAAAAGATGGTATTATACATGATTGTAATGATTTAAACATTAAATATTTTGAAGAACTTAATATATTATACAATAATAATGAACATTAAAATAAACAGAACTAATTCAATAGGCTTATCATAATCAACCAGGCTTTTCTTTTTAATATGATGTCTGATAGCCAGATGGAAAAGCTTCATCATTTTTTATTATCAATGTTTGAGGTTTTTTGGACGGAATTTAGAAGATTATAATACATGTTTTTAAAGATTTTTTTTTCCTGTGCTTTTTTGTGCTTTCCCAGAAATGGTAATGTGCTCTCTAAGGAATGGCCTAAATGATGACTACAACTTTTACTGGAGTGTATAAGTTTCAAATAAAAAGGATGATTAAACACACTTATAGTTATTGCTTTGGAAAATCCTGAATGTATTTTTCAACAAAAGCATAAAATGTTGAATTGACCTTATATGAGTAATGCGTTGCTATCCCAGCAACTTATTTGATTGTACCTTTAATTACGCTAAACATTTCAAGAAATTAGTGAAGTGTGCAGATTTTTTTTTTTTACTTTGAAGTGCTAATACCGATAGTTATGTTTAATTTAAATTGTACTTATAACCTGTAGAGAAACGATTTAATGCATTTCCTATAAATAACCTTTTCCATTTTAGGCTGTGAAGAATATACAATATTCTGATAGTGAACTTTTTTTTTAAATGCATCAAATTTGCTTTAAGAGACAGAAACAACACATTTGAAAGAACACACCAAAGAAATAGAGTGGGGCTATTATAACATTGTTATTAGATTTAAATTATGTTATTTAGTAGATCAGTAGAGAATAAATAGCATTTCCAATGTCCCATGTTAACAGAAAAAGAAAATTTGCTTCTGGGCACACTGGCATGAAACTAGCTCAAATCATACATCCAGAATAGTCAGTGAAAACTCTATCTGACGAAGTGTAAACAGCCTTACCTGCTAACTCATGACTATGTGACTGCAGAGCCAGGAGGGAGGCGTGGCCCTCATGTTTTGAGTAGATGAATTTCCAGATTTCTCAGTAATCACCCAGAGTATCCTAATGAAATACTAGCACCCTGCATGCTTTGACCCTGTCTGCTGCAGTGTCGTCACAAACATCCAAATATGTGGGACAGATGGTGGTTCATTCAACTGTGTAACCAGACTTTCTAGCCTCTTAATTTCTTGGTTAACCAGCCAAAAACATAACAGGTGCTGCAGAGTAAATAGAAGCAAAATATGCAGCGAATACAATCTGTTTTTCTTCAATGAAAGATATGCTCCCAAGTTATTTCTAAGTGCTTTTTCAGTATTACACAATGAGTCCTAATATTTTAACTCTACAAATAACTTAATTTGATCCTGACTACAAACTGCCTGACATGTATTTATTTTTTCAGTTATCTAGTTTGATGTTTGTTTTTGTATCTTAAATTTTTCCAACATTACTGTACTTTTTAGTTATATGGAATTTAAACAGAGGTTGGCGGAGTGCTTTCAGAATAGAAACTTGTCCCAATAATTATTTAAGTAAAATTTAAAAATTGTGAGGGTTGGTTGTGGTTTAGGACCCAAATGCAGAGGCAGAGAGGCTGAGGAGATTTCCTGTGGATTTAATTAAAGGAAACTGTTCAACAGAGGCAGGAAACCAAAAATCCAACTAATAATGAAACGCAGACCAGAACCATGGAGACATCAAGGGAAATCCAAACACGAGGAGCCGAGGAGAGACTAGGAACGTAGACCACAGCATGGGAAGACAGCAAAGACAAGGAACCAACAAAGAGTGAGAGCAGAGGGAGAGCATATACAGCAGAGAGAGACAAAGGGAGGGCTAACGAGCAGACAAGGAGCAGGTGTGAGAGGAGACAACGGGGGGGAGCCAAGGGGAAAGGAACACACACACACACAAGAGGGCAATAGAGGACAACAGAAAAACATGAGAACTAACATAAATCTAGAAATTACAACAAAACTGGAATTAAACCAATAAAACTAGAAAACAAGGAGCAAAGTAAAGAACAACACAACCAAGACCATGACAAAAATATTCAGTAAGAATGCCAACCAAGTACTGAGTAACTGATAACATTTGTTAAACAAAATTTTAGGAAAAATAGCATGAATACATAAAAGCTATATGCATATTCTGTTATTTTTTTTTTAACAAAAATGTCATAAGTAGTAGTTTTTCTTGATAATATTGCTAAAGTCAAAGTAAAATGTTCTGTATAGCAAAACTACTCCTAACATTTTTATTTTTTCTAAAAGTTAATCAGGCAAAATCAACTAACTAAATGTAACTAGCTATACCCACCCCTTTTCATGTAAATGATGAAATATCACTATGAAAAATATTTAAGTAATATACATATCTTTATCAGTTTATACACAATACAATACTGAATCCGTTTTTAAAAAATTATATCTTAAATCAATATAAAAACCAGAAGGGTGGTATAGAGTACAGCCATAGTGATGTTGTAATGCCCCCTACTGGTTAGAATCTTATACCATCAAACGTAGACCAGTGCTGCTGGTTTTCAGTATATGTACACTTTAAATAGAATAGCAAACAGTCAACTACAAATTGACATAGTGAAAACCTTTATCATTTATCAATATTAAATATATGCTGCCCTGTATATTAACATCTGGAGCAACGTTTTTCATAATTATCCAGCATTAATTAGTCCTGCTTGTCTTTCAGAGGAGCACTGTTTGCTGGTATAAAAGCAATGTTTGTTCCCTCCTCCCACTGTGTCCTCTCCGGCTGTCAGCTCCGGCTGCTGTCAATGGGGAAGCTTCACTGCCATCTGGGCTGCAGCAGGGAGTGGCAACCACGGCAGTAATACAACATACACACTGGTAGAAAGAAAAATATTGATTTATTCTGGATTTTTTTGCTGGGTTTTGTTTGCAAATTTGACAAGAAATCATATTAAATAAAGATAATCAAAGAACAGTAAACTGTGGTCATGTAAAAAAAAATGTCAAAGAAGAAAAAGTTGCAGAAAAGAAAATGCATAAATGTTTCCATTGTATGGCATTCTATAAATTCAGTTGTTCCATGAAAGCATTGGTTGATTGGAGAGCATTTGGAGCTTTAAAAATCTTTTTTACTCCATTTTTTGAAAAGGCAAAGATTCACTGTGAGAATGTTGTTGTCAAAAAAAAGTGCAAGAAATCCTGCTTGAAGTTTGCAGAGCACAGAAAAAAGCATGTTTCTTGTATGAAAATGGTAAATCATAATGGTTTACAAAAAGACAAATGGTACAGATGAAACAAACAGCAGATATATCTTAAGCATAAAATGGGCACAAAAACAAGAAATAAAAGCTGAAAAACATGAAACCTAGTCTTATAGAAACAAAGAAACAACAGAACAGCAAACAGATAAAAAAAAAACTTGATAGAAACAAAGTAATTGTTGTTTCCTAAGTAATGAAGCCATACGTTTGATGCTCATTTCCCCTCTGAAATACACATGAGGGCAAAAAAACAAACAGGATCCTCTCCATTACGTTCAACTATTTACTTCAGAAATATAAACAATACAGGTATGAAATATCCATCAATAAATGAAATAATAAAAGAGGATTAAGAGAAATGTAAATCAGGTCAAAAAACTGTAAGACTCCAATTAACTGACTTACACTGAGTCAGAAGCCGCACTTCTAAACATCCAGAAACTCACTAATGAGCAACAAAATATGCACATTTGGAAAAGAACTTCAGTACAATTAGAAATATTGCATATCCCTACACATCTTTTACTTTCTGGTAGATATTGTAACTTACAAAAAATCCCTTTTATCTTAACTTAAAGTAAACTTAGACTCCTACAGAAATGTTTGGTCTAAATTAGTGAGACACAATAAACAGGTTCATCAAGATTTCACTTCAGATTCCAAGAAGCCAACACTTACTTTATATCACAGGTTTTCATGGAGTCGATGCAGCAAATAATCTGATTGTTGCCTCCACTTGTTTAATTCTGGTCTTGGGAAGCATGGCCTGTACATCTCTGATGTTCGACATAGTTCTAATTGCACCGGGAATCCTGAAATGAGTTTTGATGCTCTTTTTAGACCATCAAAAAGCCTTTGTGGAAAGGTTAAAGTTTAAGGTTAAAGTTTAAGAAAGGTTAATACACTTTTGCAAAAATGTAAACCCTTGGTTTAATTGCAAAAGTTATCCTGTTATAAATAAATGTGGACATTAAAATGATTTTAATAATTAATTATACATGTCAATAATTAATTATTGAGATGTATATGTAACACTGACAGAACATCTGTAGAGGTTTAAGATAAAGAAACAGCAACGTTTTATTCATTAAGGACTACCCCACCTTCTCCTCATCTGTCCAACATGTTCCCAATGTTCATCATGGTTTGTTTATTTCCTGTTGTCTAGATCCATGTCTTTATCAAGGTCGACCATCACTTTGACAAATTCTGCACAGTCTCTCATCCGCTGCCTATTCAGCTGCCAGCTTTTTCAGGAGGCAGACCAATCTGTAACACCTCTATTCTCTGCCTCTGTCTGCTCCCTCCCCAACAAGATAAACGACCTCATCTCTACCATCTCCCAGTAGCCTTCATCAATTATCACCCTTTCTCTTCAACCTGCAGAGCATTTATTTTCTTGTTTCCTTCACACCCAGTTTCATTATCGATTCCAGCACAGGATGGTAAGAGCGTGATGTCTTCTTTTGAACGTTGCTCTTCTTTTGTGAAGCAAAGCTAAAGTCTTCCTGCATACAATATTCCCTTTATGTTATGATATTTCGGTTAGGTTGCAGGATTAACTGGACACATAAAGTAATAAAAAGGAGTATTTTTTAGGTCAGCAGTCCCTTAATTTATAAAAATAGACACCCAGTTCCCACTGACACCACCACCAACAGATGCTCATAAAGTGTGGCTTGTCTCTGGGTTTGAATAAGATTTATGGGCTATATAAATCTCCCTTTTCTCTGAACTTTGCAAACATTAACAGAAATAATAAGCATTCAGGCTACTCATGTTTTGCTGTAAAGTCTTGTTTGCAAAGCCCTGGGAGAACAAAGGATTATCTTCAGAGATCAAAGATAAGAGTGGCTTTAATTCACCAGGCCTGGGCTGGAACGTTTGCCTAATGGAAGATGCACTCTGTACCTCTGTCTGTTTTTCTGACTGGATGAGTTTGACAAAACCATTTGGCTTAATGTATTTCAGAATTCAGACAGATATGAACAGGGGCTAAAGAAGTCAAAGTAAACTTTTAGTAAAGTACATTTGTAGCCTACAGTCCCTCGTGATTTTTATGCTTGATCTCCCAGGTGTGAAGCACATGAAGCAGATATTGGTTGTTGCAAAATGCACAGAAAATGTATATATGTATATATATATATATGTATATATGTATATATATATATATATATATATATATATATATATATATATATATATATATATATATATATATATATATATATATATATATATATATATATATATATATATATATATATATATATATATATATATATATATATATATATATATATAAACAATAGAGAATACAGAACCTATAGCTATATAAAATATAAAAAAACAATATAAGATATAGGCTGGTAGCGGATGGGAAGAAACTGTTCTTGTGGTGTGAGGTTCTGGTCCTGATGGACCGCAGCCTCCTCCCAGAGGGAAGTGTCTGAAATAGTTTGAGGCTGGGGTGTGAGGGATCAGCCACAATCTTCCCTGCGCGCCTCAGGGTCCTGGAGGCGTGCCGATCCTGGAGAGATGGAAGATTGCAGCCAATCACCTTCTCTGCAGACTGCATGACATGCTGCAGTCTGCCCTTGTCCTTGGTGGTGGCACCAGTGTACCAGATAGAGATGGAGGAGGTGAGGATGGACTCAATGAAGGAGAAACATAGTAACTTCAGCGTCCCTTTGAAAATCTTTCGTGTTGTTATTCCATGCATAAGTACAAGATGGCAGACTGTCATAGCGCATTGCAAAAAGGTGACAAGCCTTATGTCTAAATTAATATAAAATTCTTCATCTATGAAAATGTATCTGACTATTAGTGGAGTTAATGATAAACCAATAACAACACATACAAATGCACTTATCAATTTCTGTCAGTAAAAAAGAGACATTGTTAAACAATATCCATTTACGTGTTTGTTTCTGGATCTGGTGGTGTGCTTAGGGTCATTGTCCTTTTGGAAGATCCCTTTTTAGTCAAGCTTAAACTTCCCTATACATTTATTATGTATTTTTTTCCCCCATATGATGCTTATTTTTTTAAACCTATTTTGTGAAGTGAACAAGGTGTATAGATATTTTTTCAAAAGTTGTGGTCATTTGGGCTATAGGTAATAAATATATGAAGATGTGTGTAGGCGCATGTCCTAAACATATGTTTTGTTTTTTATATGTACAGAAATTAATTCCTCTGCTCACCTAAAGGACTTCTGCATATTATGGATTAATAAGTAAAGTAGGAATCAGGAAGATTGTTGGTGTACAGGTATAGAGGAAGGAGAAGAGGTATGATTAGATCACTTTTACTGCCTTATACTGCCTCAGAGAGCGGTGAAATAAATGTTCACAACCATCTGTATGCAATGCAACTTTGGATGCGTTAAAAGGCTCAATTATATTTCTGTGCACAACCACTAGATGGCAGCACCGGGATTAATGACGCTTCTGGATGCGACTTTGCACAGCAAAATAAATGATATTCAGACCAAAGCAGGGGCGGATCCAGGATTTTTCAAAGGGGGGTGCGCACCTAAGGGTCATGGGGTCAAGGGTCACAGGTCAAGACTATGTGAGGCTAAAAGACCAAAGAATACCATCTTCACTCTTTCACGCTACCCTAATTATTCATCCAAGGGTTTATAATTGATAATTTTAATGGATGAACATAAGTAGAATTAGCATGATTACATATTGTAAATTAAAAAGGATCTCTCGGTTTTTAATGCATGCACAAGGTTAAAAGGTAGTTTGAAGAAAAAAAAAAGATCCTTATCAACAATTAATCAAACAAGGAGTTTCTTTATTTCCAGAAATGATATTTACACAGAACATTAAATAAAAAAAAATAAAAAAACAAGGACTTGGGTTCGAGTAAGACAAAAGAGTTTTGAATATATTTTAACAAGATAAACTGTTGAAAAACAAAAAAAACAAAGTTAAACCAGACAAAGAATATTGTTCTCTACTACAAACTTTATGATGATGATAATGAGTTTACAAATGTCAACCTTCTGGGATGCTTCTGGGCAAAATGTCTATGATTTTGTTGATGTCTAACTGAATGTCCTTGTGCACATACAAAAGTAGCAAAGCCAAAAACCTTTCCTGTCCCATTGTTGACCTCAGCAAAGTTTTCACTGCTTTAAGACCCGAGTTAGCACGTTCCACAGAGGCACTGGTAACAGGTATGACTGACAGAAGGTGAAGAATCATATAAATGTTTGGGTAGCACTTCATATTTGTTATCTTTAGAATTTCAGGGAGAGAGCGGGGTTTTTCCACTGATGATGACCACTTTGTGTGCCACAACTTCACTTCCTGCCTGAATGTTGATCCTTACGGTAGATCATCTTTATATAATGTAAAAATGATAAAAAGTCATACTTGTCCAGCCAGTCCCTCTGGCATGTTTTTTTGGTCACCCCACTGGCTCTTCGGTTGTCTTTAAATTCTCTGGCAGGGAAATTGAAAGATTTGGGTTTTCTGGTCTGAAGAAGCTGGAATTTTCCAGAGTCATCCATTTCACTAATCCGGTCCTTGGCCTTTGATATATCTGTAATAAGATTGATATTTACATTGTCAATTTTACATGGGTGCTGGTGGAGTTGTAAATCTGCCTACATGAAGATTTTGTATAGTCTTGCTTTATTATGAAATAATTATTATAAAATGTAAGATTTCAAGATTAAGCAAAAAAGTCAATCATGTAAAACAAAATTAGTTGTTTTGACATTGAAAAAAATACAACTATTACTAACCTATGTCGTAAGTTGTTTGGGGCAAATCTGCTTGGTTGAGTGCCGGCTCTTCAGTTGTCTTTAACACGGTCCTTGTTGTTCATCTAGAAAAGTAAATAATTTTTGTGATCAGGTAAACCTTGTAATCTCAGGAGGAGCCACAAAACAATTTAATGTTGTGGTTTTATCGTAAATTATTAAATTCACTGAACACATTTCACCAGGTGCACAAAACTGAATTTACTTAAAAGTAAATTGTATTTTTATTGTAAAATATTAAATGCACTGAAAACAAATAACAGCAGATTTGTAGTTATCATATCACAATGTTAACAAGACTCCCTTAGACTCCAAGCATGTGCTTAGAGCATTCATTGATTTGGATCCTTACCAATTGATAAAAGTTAGTAATGTTTTCGTAAAGGATACCATTCTTATTTTAACAGTACAACACATGTGGTACAGGTTTAGACCCAAAAATACACACTACAAAATAACTATTGTATGCATGTCAATGGCAACTAATGTTGCTTATTTTTGTTAATTGTACACTCTTTTTATTACTTATCAAACGCTGCAATTTTTATAACTTTCCCGTTACTGGTTAAAGTATTCCTACAATTGCATTACTTTGCAACTTTAAACAACTTGTTTATCAACAATCAACAATGTTGATAATGTTTTCTCATTATCAACATTTTCTAGCAATCATCATACCTTTTATCTGTGTGTCTCCAATATCTGAACGTTCATCAACGCTGTGGTCATTTTCTGTAGTTGTGCCAGGTCCACTGAAGAATAGAAAACAAGATATAAACATTTCAATCTGTGTTATTTAGATTATAGACATAAGCCTTTAGAAAATAAAGTGATAAAGTTGGTTTCTACTTACCCTTTTGTTGGATTGGACCAGAATCTTAAAAGAGATGGCTGTCTGGCTTTCTTGTTTGGCCTTAAATCTTCCAGGTCTCCTCGTGCTGGCAACGACGCTATTGTGGTATGGCAAGCCGATTGGGCCAATAATCGTCCGTACAATAACGCGCAGTTCCAACCCGTATTTTATGCGGGTGCGCGTTTTTTACGTCACCGCGCGTTTCCAGCCACCAGCCACAACGCGCGGTGACGTAAAAAACGCGCGCTCGCGTAAAATACTGGTTGGAACTGCGCGTTATTGTACGGACGATTATTGGCCCAATCGGCTTGCCATATCCCAAGGGGGGGTGCGCGCGCCCCCCGCGCCCCCGCCTGAATCCGCGCCTGCAAAGTATATGATATAATATGATTTTACCTACTGTGAATAGCATTATGGTCGGTTCACTCTGGAATGGGACAAACATCGGCTTTCCTGCCTTAGTTAGGCTGTAAACTGGAGAAGGAAAATAATTATAAAGATATTGTTAAAGTGTTGATGTTTGACTCAGTAGTGCATTTCAGAGAAACAATCTTAAAGGTCTTTCTGATGTCTTTTTATGTATCTTCCTTCCTCACTTGTACAGTTTCTTTCATTCTAGTGAAACCTTATTATTAATGCACCTCTTGTACTATCCCTTACCAGTAATAACTACATAATAACCAACATACACTTTCTTTTACCTTAAAAAAATTAAAATATTCATGCTACCATGCTAAATATTCAATATTACTTTAGTTTTACTTAAAAAAAAAATAGAGAACAAGTTATATTAACAAAGTTGCTTTCATATATTTTCCTATTTTTACAAGTAGTACAGATGTGTTCCAACCATTTATTTTTTGGCTCATGTATTTGAGCTCAGTTGCGTCTGAATTCCACTGATCATCCTGAAGATAACTCCTCAACTTAATTTGGGTTTACCAGTGGTCTATGGAGGACTAACTCTGAAATATATCAATATGGATATAATATGAAATAAATATGGCAGAGTTGGTCCTCCATAGGGTCAGCTATGACATCAAATAAACTGTATACAGACCAGTGGCGGCCGGCCCATAGGGGGCGCTGGGGCACCGCCCTCCCTGATAAGAAGAGAGAAACGTAAAATATATTTTTAGAAATTAACTCACAAATGTCAGTTTTACTCTCTAGACTAGACTGTGTACCTATAAGCAAAACAAATTATATAAACTACATTTCCCTATCTACTGTCATTAATTTGTGGATTTCCACAGACAGACTCCTACCGTCTCTGTTCTGGGGGCGTTGATCAGACTGACCCACATTTGCAGAGAATCTGTCAATCATGTACTATTGCTAGGTGAATTTAATGGCCAATCAGCGTCTCGGAACTTTATGGTCTTGGGGCGCTGAAAATACTGCGCTTTAACAGGCTTCTGAACCCAAGCGCAGGTGCAGACAGTTAGAGGAAGGATGGCGAATGTAACGACCGAGATGCAGCTTCCACCAAATTCGGTGAGATCCTTATTTATCTACCCGTTTGCCAGAAGAATATCCCTGTTGTAGGATATGAACATTTCATGTCATGGTTATTGTGACTGTGACGAATCCACCTCGTCGCTTAAAACTACCTCTCTAACTTTGCGCGCCACACACACATTCCTGTTATACTGTGTTTGTGAGGACCAATACACTCGCGCTGAGACCAGTAGCTCCATGAACTTAAAACACACAAGCTGTTCCTGGTTACCTGCTGGCATATTGAGGGTGCACACTTAATATTTCAGTGGGGTTAGCCGTGTGTGTGTGTGTGTGTGGGGGGGGGGGGGGGGTGTACGTGTTTATGCTACGGGGACTTGTCATCTTCAGTCTGGCTGCGTCTTTGCTGGGTTCAAACCCAGTTTGGTGTAATTGAATAAGTCAATGAATCTGTGTAAAAGAATTAAGTTGTAAAAATTATTTGTTTTTGTACATCAATTGTTTGTGGAGGTAATATATGGACAAAACTGATTAATGAGAAGAAATCAGAAATAAGAGAGCCTGATGTGAGGGGCTTAAACTATTTAATGAGGGCTGTGGGAAGAAAAGCGGCAATTTTTGTTTTCTGTTTCTTTGTTACATTGCTGGTAACCGGAGGGAGGCTGAGGCCCAGAGTATCTTGTATGTTTAGTTTCTTTTGCACCCTGTTTTGAGTTTTTGAGGTCAATAAATCACCAACACCGGTAACCCGACTGAGACTGGATTCTTGGAGGCCAAAGAACCCCGTCACAGTGACCCAAATCATCACTGTTACTGTTATTATATAGTAAATTAAATCATTACTGTTAAATTGTATGTAATGTCCAATTGTTTATTTGAATTCTTATTCCGGATTAGTTGGAGACATACACTAGGCTATATCAGCCCTACCAAAAATATTTTTCACCAGCCTCCACTGATACAGACCTCAGAGACCCATAACTAAATTATAGGCTAGATTACAGCAAATGTATTCCCTAAAAATAATGTTTTCAGTATTACTTCTAGGGGGATTTCAACTATTTGTAATAATTATGGAAACACAAAACTTAGGCTATAGATGTGACTGGTTGGCTATACTAAGGGCAAAATGTCCATTACTAATGAATTTGAGCAGCCAGGTCTATATGGTAGACGTGGAAAAAGTGCTTGATGTCTGCCATTACACGCTTTAAAAATAAAATAAAAATAATGAGATTTGGAAAAATAATAATTTCTCTATAATCTCTGGTGTTAATAGCCAAAGTCACACCTTTTGAATAAGGATTGTCCTATACTTTGAAGCAGGATGGTGGTAGCAGCATGCTGTGTAGATGTTTATTTTTATACTAGGAACCAGCCAACTAGTCAAGGAAAAAATATTTGAGAAAAGGTTGTGGAAGAGAACCCCTTCCCAAATGATGTTGATCTTAGACCAAGGCAATGATTTATATTCAAAAATGACAAAGAATCAAAACATTTAATCAAGATAAGAAATAAGTGGCTTCAGAAGTAGCATGTTAAAGTCCTCAGTAAAGACTACAAGTAGCTGTCTACTAAGTTTGGCAAGCTTACAAAAACAATACCAAGAAATTAAGGCCAGGGCCAATTGTGTTTTGACAAAATATTTAGCCAAATATGAAGCCTTATATGTAGAGGTATATACTTTTCTTTTCATTTAAAATATATATATATTTTTATAACAAATCAAGTAGGCTTAACAATATTGTAACTGGTCTATTTAGTCAGAAAAAATGTTTTGGGTGTAAAAATATGTTGAAAAGGAGAATTTATGGAGTTTTTTAGAGACTATTAAAATAGTTTATGGATGAATAACATGACACAAATAACTTTATCAGAAGAAATATATGAAACATTTAAAGGGAAAAGTAGACAGATATAAGACGATGTAAGACGATAAATAACGATAGGATAAAAAAAAAAAAAAGATGGTCCGATCACCATGAATATAAGCTAAGTTCATTACGACCAGGAATCTGTAAGACATGCAGAGGCTTCTGCTGACCAATCCTTTCCCTGAAGGTCAAAGGTAAAGCCATGACCTAATAGCAACATGCCCCAAATAATAAAACAGCAAACATCAGCCTTCTCTCAGCAGGTCTTCAGCCTGTGCTTTTCATGCACTTTAGTCGACCTAACTCCTTATATGCCTTATATTAAATATATGCTGGTGAACATAATGAAAAGATTGTATTCATGGATATTATACTGACAACAACAATGCTTGAATATGCTAAATCCTGCCACTGACTGCAAAAGCGAAGTTTAATTTGTGTTTATTTACAGTTTGCCCACCATATGTATTTTTCTGAGTGTTTGAAGTCTAAGACCAGTCACAGAAGTGGGGGACTCGTGGCTCCAAAGACACCTAATACTCTGCATGCTCCAGGGCTGGAGAGAAGAAAAAGAGCACAATTGGATTACATATGAAAATAGTGTTAGTGTTTGTTTTAATCAGTCTGGTGACACAGCGAGCTCTTGAAAGGAGTTTGTAATGAGAGCATGGAGAGCGAGAAAATCAGAGGGGGAGAGAGAGCAGGGCAAGAGAAGGAGAAAAAGGAGACAGAAAGGGCAGCCAGGGTGATGGGCCCTCAAGCGAAAAGTGAATAACCAAGACTCAGGACCAGAGGGGAAGCTGTCCTGGGGGGGGGTTGGGGGTGCGTCTGGTCGCTCAGAGTTCATTGTCAGATTTCTAAAGTGTACATATATATATATATATATATATATATATATATATATATATATATATATATATATATATATATATATATATGTACACTTTTAAAATTGTATAGCTTGTCATGCAAGATGCATTTGGTCAGTGTTTTTCATCGGTACTGTCTTAAACTTTAACTTTTGTGAGGGATTTGCACAAACCAGCCAGAAAACCAGTCTTAAATTTATTCCAAAAAAGTGTTAAAAAAAATGATCAACTGGGCCCAAAAACAGAGGTCAACCAAACAGACTTCAATTCAGGCTCTAACATAAAAAACTCAAGCACAAACTGACCAAACAAACAAGACATGAGGGAAACTTTAATAGTGGCTGATCAAACCACTGTTGACACACAAGGGGGATAACTGACTAACAAACTAATGAAAAAATAAACTTAATTAAACAGATAAATACTGGTCAGACACTAAGTACTTTTTAAATTTAACTAATTAAAGCTACAGTGTGTAATTTTCAGCGACATCTAGCGGTCAGACTACAGACCGCAGCAACATGAACGTCTCCCCCCCACCGCTTCTCCCCCCCAACAGTACGGCGAGCGTTACGGGACAAAATGTCTTCCACGACGTCCACATCACCTACCTTCTCAAGTGATGAGGTTTGTTTACATAGATAATTTTACAGATAGTATTTCATTAGTCTGTGTAGGGTATAGATTTCATGTTGACTTTAGATAATAAATATACCCGTTATTTTTTCTACATCGTTGTGACGTTTTGGTGAGCTGCTTTGCATGGTGATATAAACAGACGAAGTAATTGTAGTCATTAGTTTAACAGTGAGATTGTGTTCGCTGGAAGAATATATATCCCCCGTTTACAGAGTCCAAGTCTTGTTTGTGGCACGGGGGTTACAAGGCGATGAAGAGGGAGAGGACGAGGGCGAGGGCGTGCAGCTAGGGCCAGGCGAGAGAGGGGTGCCAGCGGGGTGAGAGCAGAGGAGGAAAGGCTTGAAGATCTCCAAAGGAGCCGGAGAGAAGTAACCGAGGTATATATCCAGAAAATTATTTTACAGAAAATTACTGAATCATTACCTATGAAACGTCAGGGACGTTGCTGAATAAGTATACTGGAGAGTAACAGCATCATCACGCAGCATGTTATTGTTTTAGACAGGTCTGAGCATCCTGTACTCCAAAAACTGCAGTGATATTAGACAATTGTGTGTGTAGGATTAATTACCTGTCCAAGAGAAAACTGGCAACTTGAGCGTCACTTTGAAAACCTCCATCAGTGACTTCCATCGTGTAAATGCTGTGTTAATGTTGATCCGTGTTTTTTGTCGTTTCTTGTCACGCTTGCGTTTATTCTCGCCGTGTTTCTGCTTCTTAGATGACGGGGGTTCGGTGTCCGCCGCTTTTCGTTGTGATACAGAGTAGGCATGATCCTCCATTCGTCTGATGTTTGGCCAAACAGTTTGCAAAGTCACTCACGCCTGCCGCCTTGTTCACCTTTCTTGTTACTGATGTGCAGTATACCTGCTTCTTCTTCTTCTTTGGTTTCAGGCAGACTAAACGCTTCTCAGGCATAATACTGCCATCTACTGTTCAGTACCGTCTCAGTTCATCTCTCTCAACTTGCCGTAGTTATTTTCGAGCGTCATGGGAGATCTCGCAATCGCTAGTTTGTTGCCTCTGCGCTTGCCGTAGCACAAAGATGTCAGCCTCCATGGCTGCGAGACCCGCTCCTATGTAATTATAAATAACGAATTCTAGGGCAACGCAAATATTAAGGTTAAGAGGCTGAGCTCATAGGTGATGATAAATAACATAGTTATGTATAATATATTAAATTTCTGACTTTATATGCCTGTAATTATTACACACTGTAGCTTTAACAAAATTACCTAAACTAAGAATATTTAAACAAATGATAAACAAATTTCCCTTCCCATTACAAATGGTTTGACCCGCTGATTAGCCTGCAACAACCAATTGAGGAAAGCTGGAGCTCATTGCAGCCCTCCACCAGCAGATCAAGAGGAAACTGGCAACTCACAGAAAATGAAATTAGTCAATTGCATCTTTACAAGAAAACAACCCTACAAATAAAGTTAACTAAATGTGTGCACTGCAAAAAGCTAACTTAAAGTCAGGCTAATGAAAATATATGAAATGTGCAACTCATTTTGAAAATAAAAAATTTAAAAGTTACCACACAGCATCAGAGTGTGACAGCAGGCTATCATACTTTAATCATGCTAAATGTGGCCAGTAGAGTATAATATTAGGGTGCTGAGTTGCCTTTTTCTGTGCATTTTGTAGAATTTTTCATGAGGTTTTTTTGGGCTATAGCTGTGCATACGTTTAACCTCGGCAACCGTCTTTTACCACACTCTCATTTCTTTTATTTTCTGTGCGGAAGTGTGACATTATTTATCAAAGAGCATTTTGAACAAATACAGAAAGGGCTCCATTGTTTGCCATGTTCTACATGCTTATTGAAAGAAAGTCAAAACAGTTTTATTTAAAAGGTGTAAAACATTAAAATATGGAAAGAACCAGAGTATGCAAAATATTTCAGACCAGTTCTCATTAGTATGTATAGACTTCATATAAACAGCATCTTCATTTTACAGAATAACCACAGATTCTACTTAAAGACGAACCTAGACATTCACACAACTGTGTGTGTGTGTGTGTGTGTGTGTGTGTGTGTGTGTGTGTGTGTGTGTGTGTGTGTGTGTGTGTGTGTGTGTGTAGCAGGTTCACACATCTAACACACACACAGAGAGCACTGATAATTCACTTTATAACCATGGCTGTGGTGGAAAGTAACAAAATAAATTTACTTGATTACTGTACTTAATTACTTTTTTTTGAGTATCCTTACTTTACTTGAAACATTTTTTTGCTGGGTTACTCATGACTTTCACACCACTACAGTTCAAAGTCAAATATTGTACTTCCTACTTCACTACATTTCCAGGAAGCTGTTAGTTATTTGTTCCTTTTGGCTCAGCTTTGTTTTGTAATCCACTGTTGCTGTTTTTCTTTCTGGAAATGCAATTTCAACATGAAAGAGCCCTTAGGTCTGAATGTGGACCCCACTGTTTTAGAGATTTGTAGACATCCCACAAATGTGAGAAACTCACGGCGGATATTATTGGTAGTAATGAATTTTTTTAAGGCGTCAGTTGTTGCCAAGTTGTTTAGTAGGATGAGTTCTCAAAGCTGGTCGTAGTTTCTTTTTTGTGGTAATAAATTCAACCATAAACCTCTATTCCATAGTGAAAGTGTGAGGAGAATCAAAACACTCCTGTTTTCTTTTTGGTTTGTTTTAAATGAGAAATAATAATCGATAGATGTCCTTATATTTCTGTGGCATTCTTATATTGAAGTTATTTACAGTTGGTGCAGAATTAGTAGTAGAGGTTCTACATATAAAAAGATAAGGTGGTTTGTGAAAGTTACAACGTTCTTTAAAATTACTTTGAAATTTATACAGAAAATGTATTTTTAGAAACATGTATTTTTGAATAATTTCGTACTTTATATTTTAACTTGAGTAGATATTTGACCGAGTAACTTTAACAATACTTTTAGTCAAGTACTAATGTTGTACTTGAGTAAAATTATATGTTTACATATTTCAATGATAAAAGCCACCCCCTCAGTTGATCCTTAAAAGTATTAATTTTTGGGGATTCCCTGACAAAGACTGTTTTAAAATGTACTCATTATGACAGACAGAACTTTACCTCAGATGTGTCTGAGTTGGATAATACTGTCACTTTTACTGGAGAATCAGGTGAGTTCACCCAAAGAAACACGCACAGCTCTTCTTTTAATGTGTTTACACAATAGCTGGGCGGAACTTAAACTGCTCTGTTCCTTGTATTATTAGTTATAAAAAAAGAAACTTTAGTTTTAAGCTATGTATATCACAAATATTGCAACAGCAAAAATAATTGAGGTTTCCTATTAGAAGCCTTAAGTACACTTTTAATTAACCTGCCCACTTTCTGTAGGCAGATGACTCGTTCTGAGGCGTTCTGTTCAATTTGTGTCTGCTAAAGTTTTTTTTTTTTTGTGGATTTATGTTCATTATATGTTCATTATCCTGATTAAATAAAGACTAAGTCTCAACTTTTTACATACCGGTAACCCACTAGCTATGTTTATTTGAAATCTCCTGGTTTTTCCAATAGATTCCAATGAACAGTTTACATGTTAAAACTAAGAAGTAATTCAGTCATTTAAATCAGCTGTGATAGAGCTGGAATAATCTAAAACCTGTAGGGTGTCTGCCTTTGAGAACTGGACACCCTTGTTTCAAAGTGATGAATGTACAATCGGCTGTTGAATAAAAAATATTTCTTAGTGTTTGCCTGAGTAAATATTGAAAGTAGGGTTTCTCTAAAATGTCCAGGATAATGTTAATATCCAACTAATGTTAAATATAAACTTTGTACAACAGTTAAGATCTTTTTTATTATCTTCCATGGAAGAAGTTTACATTTTGATTAGATTTATGTTCAACATGTAGAGTTAAGTGTGGTATGGATGACCTCACAATATACAAGTTTAGGATGCTACTGTATAAAAAGCTCCTTTGTTACAAAGGTACAATATTTCATAAATATTTTCACCTTGAATAGTATATCTGTCTCCGGAATTGCTGGGTGTACAAATATTGTAATCTTCTGGGATTACTGCTTTACTATTGTCTTTAGGATGCAGCTTTTTTATTTTTATTTATTTATTTATTTATTTTTTTAACAGTGTCCTGTCTGGCAATGTGGCAATAAGAATAATTGTCTTGATGCCAAAAAGAGCCCAACAGATTTTACTTTCACAAGTGTAGCAGTATTGCAATTGCCGTATAGCTCCACTTGTTTCATGCATACAAATTGCTTTATTATAATTATGCAAGGAGTTTTACAGTTTATATGGACACTGCAATGTAAATAGAGCAGAAAAACAGAAGAAGAAAAGGAAAAAAGAAAGAGAAAAGATGAAAGAAAGAAGAGAAAGGTGACAATGACAATGGGGGGGCTGTAAAGTAAATATAAATCTTAAACAACAGTCATTTTTTTGTATCTGCATATGAAGGACAGAGTTAAAGAAAATACAATGCAACAATGATCTAAAAATAAATACAAATCACTTAAATTAAGTATGTTTACCCTTAATTTAAATAAGATGATTAGCTAATGGAATTATATTTTTTTCTCTTAAAATAAGATAATATGCACTTCCAATAAGACAATGCAATTGTTTTTTTGTTTTTTTTTTTATGTAAATTGTCTTGTTCCATTGGCAAAGTTTCTCACTAAGATTTAAAATTTTCAGTGTAATGCCCTGTATGCCTATGAGGAGAAACTCTTAACTCCCCCATTGATCTGGTGTTTAAGTGCTTAAGAAATACTGCACTCATACCTTTGAATGCTATGCATTTGTGAGCCAAGTGGATTTAGCATATTTATTTACAAAAAGGGCAAACGAATTAGGAACAAGAATCCTGACTTCTGGATATCCTTACGCCTTTCCAGAGTTGTTTGGTAAGTGTATACTTTGGTTGGAAGTGCAAATCTAGGGGCTGTGAAGTAGCAACGAATTAGATTTTCCTGAGACTTACTAAAGGCTTAGTCACACAGTCTCCTGTGTGCCATGATTATAGAGCTAATACACACAGCACCTCATTATTATGACCTAAATATAAAGACTTTCCTGACCCCTTGTTAGATATAAATTATGTCGATATGCACAGTCTCTCTCATCCAGTGCAGAATAGTGTTCCTTTAACTTTAGAAAAGAAGTTTATTTGAGCCAAACTCCAGATATGTTTTAAATATGTGAAAAACATGGTGAAAACATTATAACTCAGGCTTTTGCACTGTAAGCCCAGAGGTTAGTGTGATTTTGCCTGCTGAAAGCTTTTTCCCTATCACTGAGAAATCAAGTGAGTACGCTCAGCGTTTTGCAGCTGCTTTCTATTCTTCGATGTGCAGAGTAATTCTAAACAGTTTATTTTCAATCCAGCCACTTCAGCCCCCAAGGTCATTTGCTTTTGCTTTTTCTAAACAGGCTGAACAGCTCAGATGTCCTCTTTGTGTGGAACTCCTCTCAGTCTGATTCGCCATGCTTTTCTGGTTTCAACCCGCAGAGCTTTGTCACTCAGATGGTGCAGAGTTATATTATGTTTTACGCTCATCCTTTGAGTTAAGATTTTACTTGCAATAACATTTAGGACCAGAAAAGCAAACCAAAACCATGTACTTTGAAGTGTACTTCATAACAGCCTGTTTAATTATTTGTCATCTGTCTGCATCATCGGCTAAATCAGATATTAGGCAAAGCAGTTCAGTCACGGCAGCAGATGACTAAAGAAGGGTATTATGGGTAGTGTCTGGGTGGGTGTGAGGAGTCTGGGGTGGAGGGGTCACACTGTCTACTAATGCCCTCAGGACATTGGTGGCAGGATGAGCCAGAGTATCCGCTTGGAGATTGACCCCAGCTATCTCTATGGAGTTTGGCTTGGACAGCTGTGTCTGATTGGACAGGAAGAAAGAGCAACACTCTGCACCAGTGTCTTAGGGAGTATTCAGTATTTAGAAGAAGGCCTAGAATATATTTACTTATATTCAAGATGATAATTGCTGAGAATGAAGGGAAATTTGCACTGAAGTCGAAGGTAAAATGAAGCCCCTTTCGTTATTCCACTTTTAAGCAGTATGTGATGGCATTATATTTCTAATCAATATCAGCTTTAAAAATATTGTTTGTAAATTTGTTTTCCTTTTTATCTCACTGCCTTATAAAAGTACTTACAACTTTAAATGTTTTCAAAAGTTTTCACACTGAATCCACTGTAAGGTCTCATATTTCTATTTATACTAAAAAGTGGCAGTGAATCACAAAGGGGAAGAAAAAAGCACATAATAAGTGAGGGACTGTTTTAGACAAAGTTCTTTTAAGGGCTGTTTATCACACTGTCTAAAAAAAAAAGGAAAAATCAAAGAACATCTGCAAAGTTACAGGGAGCTACAATTAAAGTTAAAACAGTCAAATTAGCTCCAATTAAGTCAGTGACCCAAACCTGCTCTTATATGGAGCCTAAGTAGAAGTTCAACTAAATAAACTGATTATTCGTCGTCATTCGCCTACGATACAGCCAATCAGCTTTGAACCACACATCCACCAAAGCCAATCAGCATTCAAAGTTCATTTTAAAAGGCCTCTGATCCACAACTCATCTGCTAGTGCGCAGACGGAGGTAGCGCCGTGTGACTTTATTCAGACGACCCCGTTTCAACCCACCTCCAGCCCCTCCTCCACCATCGTAGCTAAAGCTTCATCAGTGTCATTCCTCCCTGACTCTTACTTCATTCCGCATCTCATTTCTACCGGTCCAACAGAAGACCGCCATGTTGAGCCTGGTTCTGCCAGAGGTTTCTTCCTAATGGGGAGTTTTTTCTCTCCACTTTCGCCTCATGCTTGCTCATCATGAACAGGTTCTCTCAACCTGTCCCCAAACTGGACTTTCATCTTCCAGGTCCCTGAGTGAAGCTGTAGTATCAGCTCATGCAATCCACTGGATCTCCCCATAAAACTCAGCATAAGGTCTCGCTAACAGTAGTCTACAGACTGACCAACTTCATCTATCCCCACTCCACCACCAGTTTCAGGCCTGGGGGTAACAGCCCTATTCTTCGTTCCTGTTCATGCATATCTATCAAAATTCAGTGCTTTGTTTCCTGACGAGGTCTGGGGCCAAAGACCAAGTAATTATATCAATGAATTTCTTCTAATTGTCTTTTCTCTTTGTGTGATTTTTTCAGATTGAACTATGATAAAAATTTATAGTTTTTGTTCACATGCTCTCTACTCAATCTGACAATATGCTTGGGCTCTTTTAGAAAGAAGATTGGGTGTAAAGTTTCTGTTTCTTCATTTCATTTTGAAGTACAGTAGTATTCAATAAACTAGAATATTGAAAAATTTAATTAAAAGATTTGATAACATAAAAAAAAATAAAATAAATAAATATAATACAGCACCATACAATGAGAACAGCACAAGGATCATGAACAAAGTAAAATGCAAAGAAACAGAGATCATAGGTAGATCAATGAGGGAACCCAAGGACCAAGGACCAGCAGAGGGATGATATTAATAAAGAGTTTTTCGGGAAAACAGGGTGTGTGCAAAATGTATTAAACAGGAGACAATATGGGGCAGCTGAGTCAGAAGGTGTAAGCAGGGGGAGTTGAAGGAGGAAAACTACTTAAAACACACCTAATTAAGAGAGAAGGACAAATGCCAACCTAAGGAAATAAATTATTATACACAAGGAATAGAGTAATTGAATGAATTAAGAAAGTAACTTAATATCATAACTAATATGGGAAGAATAAGAGTAGCAAAAGAAAGTATCAGCTCTCAAATAGATGAAAAGATTTTAACAAAAAAAATCGTGACATAATGAAAAATATGTAATCCTACAATATATTGACTTAACGAGTTAATGCAAAAGCAAATGCACCCCCCACATCTCAAATGTTTTATTTTTTAAAAGGTTTGAAACCACTCAGCTCACAATTATTCAGTACTTTGTGTTAGTCAATCTCATAAAACCCCCCAAAAATTTAATATAAATTAAATAGATCTGCATTTTGTATGCTAAAATGTTTTTTTTCTGTGCTAATTAAATATATAAAAGTACTTTTAAAGATTTCTAAAAACTTAAAAAAATGAATTTACAACTTATTACTTCTTAGACTACAACACATGGGTTAAATCCCATGAAATATTGGAAAATATAGCCTACATCCTGAAATTCAGTATTAACACAAAGATTGGAACCTGATTTTCTTAAATTATGTTACAAGATCAGTGGTGGTTTTATACCAAATTTACCTGATCAAGGGTAGGAATAAAAAACAGTAGCACCTGCACTAAAAAGCAGCAATGTAAAGATATGAAAGTTTGTGGGGTGGTGTAAAAACAGGTCAAGTGGAGTCAGTAGATGCATTGGGAAGGCATAAAAAAAATCTGCTTTAAGACACACTCTGTTGTAAAATTATTTTTCTTCAATCTTCAAATCATCTTGCCCCTCCAATTCTTCCTGAGCCCTTAAACACCTTCCAGATCTCTCAGATCCGCTGACTCTAAGTGTACCAAGAACCAGGTCTAAGTAAAAAGTGAAACACCTTTGCTGTTTTTTGGCCCAAATAATGGAATAACATCCCTTACAGTTCAAATGAGCCTCATTAGCAGTTGCTTAAAACTTCTCATAAAACCCTTAAATAATTTCATTAACTCCTTTTTTAATCGTCTTTACCACCATTCTTTTACTGTTTGTGTAACAGATTCTTGTTGTTGATCCTTGTACTGTACAGCCATATGTGTGTGTATATAATTTTTTTTTTTTTAAAGCCTAAAAAGCCACTTTTAAGAATTAAATCAGTTATGATAGGGTATTGTAATTGTAATGGTTTACACAGTTAAAGATTCATCTCTATTTTTTCATGTATTTATTTATAATCACAGTCATAGCCTTTAGATAACCTTTCCAAATCTTTTTGGGGGTACCCCTGTTTAAAACACACTTAGAAATCAGGCTTATTTATTCATAGGTCAGGCGTGTGTCTGGTGGAGCTGCGCCTAAATCTGCTACATCCAGATGGTTTTGTTGAGGTTTATGTTTACAGATTCCTGCAGATTGTGAGGAAGGAGCAGGGCTAAGTTGGTCTGTCCCTCATTAGGCCAGTCGGAACAGGGAGGCACTTATCACGACAGGCTGGAGATCACATAAAGAGGTGGGCTTTATTTCATGTTCAAGCTACTGTGCTGAGCTCTTCGTCCCTTTTAAGTGACATATACCTTAAACAAGGCTTGGTGAGAACCTAGAGGTGACATTGTTTAAGTCTGCACCTTTATGGGTCCTTTCTACTAAAACACAAGTATCCTTTTTTTTCACTTTACTCTTTTTGGCACATTTTTTAATAGTCCTGTATTGATTGGAGGAGTCGGCCAATATAAATAAACAAGCCAAAGGCCTGACTTTTACATTTTTTAATCAGGAAGGGAAAAAATGGCCATTTACTTGTTGCTCAGAGGCAGCCTACAGGAAGGACGTCACTTTGACGCTGTGGCTCATTGGAAAGGCAAAGTTAAAGGGATTAGGCTGGAGCTTCTTTTCCAGAGAAACACACAGAACTTGGAGGATTTCATGCAGTTGTGGGGTTTTACAAGGATTTATGTAATGTATCCAACAATGGAGATTGACTATATATCAAACTCCTTAGTTAAAGGTATAGTGGAGGATTTTCGCGAATTTTTTTAAAAGACCGTCCTCTCCACTTTAAAAAAAAATGCACATGCACAACCTTGTACACGCTCCCGAGAGGGATTGCCTATTAAAAGCATGCAAGAGCCCATTTCTTCTTGAGGATGTGAGGGGACACAATGATAAGACGGTCGCTTGGATGGACCTCATCTCAACCATATTTATATATCAAAGGTTTCCCTGCAAAATAGACTTCTGGTACCTTAAAAAAAAAAATCATGACATGCTTGTATGTCTGTGTGTTGCAGTGGAAATTTGGACCTGTTTACGGGGTAAACAACGATCTGTGGCCACCGTATAACTACTAAGGATGCAAAATACCACATAAATAAATTTATCTTAGCTGTAAAGTTAGTAGAGGTAGATAACTTTTACTAAACACAGTAACGAATTTATTATCTGGCATAAGTTACTGCAATTTTCCTGCTATTCCTCAGCAATTATTACAGGGTTATGAGTTTTGAGTGTTTCGTCTTGTTTCTGTTTGACTTTAATCCCAGCAGCTCCCTTGTCAAAACCAGTAAGAGAGGAGCCAAACTAACAGGGGATGAATGGTGGCTCAACCACAGACAAACAGTTTTCACATGTGCATTAATGAATACTGCAGATGCTGTCATTGCAGTGTCAAACATTGGGGTCTTTAAGCATATAGCTCTCTGGTGGGCTCCTCCTTATGCATGTTTTGACTCTTCTGCTGTAAAAGAAAGAACAGAACTTCTATTTTCCAAGGCTCGGATAAAAAGAGTATTTTTATTTCTGAAAGCTCTTAGGAAAAGTCTTTGTCTCCTCATTGGAAAACCGTGGCCAGCCTTTCGCTGGTGTGCTGTAGCTGGAGACCCTAACACTCACTAGACTGTATGCTGATGCCTCACAGGAGGTCAGACAGAGGACAGCTACCCTTCTTCTCAACTTGCTTGCAGCAGACCACAGCAAGTTTCCCACAATGCACCTCGCCCGGCCATCCGACCCCGAGGTCGGCAGCTGTCAGTCACAGCCTCAGCTGGCTCTGCAGCTTCTGGACACGTATCGGAGGATGTAAGGGAGGCCAGGGGAAGGAGGGGCGCCTCTACATATGGGATCATCTCTGTGCATTCATGGCCCGGTAATTCAATTAGCTATCCTTCTCCTATTCTAATACAAACCTCAGGTTGAATCGCCACCCTGTACGTGAGAGGAAAGGCCCCAGGCAGTGACAGCCAGACGAAGAAGTTCAGAGCTGTTCCTTGTTTTAGCAGCCTGTCCTGTGTTGGTATGCATCTGGCAGGTCAGTCTTCATAACCTCTTCCTCCAGCCACTTGTTTTGAGATCGCCCTGATTGTCAGTGTAAAAACGTTAGATCCTTTCCCTTTATTCTGCAAGTCCAACCCTTCTTTAGTCCATTGAAATAATAGCTCATCTTCATCTTCTGAAAGCCAGCGGGTTCTGGTCATATTTTTCATTTTTCCTCTTTTTACATTGCTGTAAATATTATACATCAAACAACTAAACTAAAGTCTGAATTTATTGCAGATTTCCTGAACTAAATTGCAGAGTCATAATTATATGTTCCCTTAATGCTTAAGTTTATTTTCACAAGTTTAAATTTGTTATTTGTGTTTTTTAAGTTATTAGTCAGATGATGTATATGTTTTGTTTAAATACTACAGATGCAATTCGAGTGGGATGGAAATTAGCAAGATTAGAGAAAATAGGAATAAAGCCAATATTACAGTCTCACCTTTGTGGAGTATATTACTGATGCTTCCAATGGCAAGAGAGGCCACTGAAATGTACTTGAAAAAGAAATGCCTTTTGAAAAATCATTTTGCTGCATAGTCCCTCTGGCTGCATTTCACTTATTCGACGTAAGAAAAAGTGTATTAGACTATCTATATATTAAAATGAATATTTATTAATTATCAGAGTGCAAAGAAATTCATATGTTTGTTGTAAATCACAGTATTTTTCATCTAAATTTCCATTACTGTGAAATGTAGAGAAAAAATGTCCTCATTAAAGTTATAAATAAGTTTATTTTATTTGGCAAAATGTGTTTTTCCAAACATGTCAGTAGTAGAAAAAATCCATAAGCAGGTATATATATTTTACTACACCACCTGCTGCTAATTTGGACAATTTATGGAATTCATCTTTGAGGATCCAGGCAAGCCCTTTTACTAATAAGATTAAATGGGGGGAAATCCTTTAAGAGGGTCCTTGGCATTTTTATTAATGGGGTATGTAACATACAGTGAAGCACACTCAGCATGATGCTACCACCTTGTTTGCTAGTTGAGGCAAGGTTCTCTGGGTGGTGCTTGACTCGTATTCTGCCAACACCACTTTTCATTGATAATAAAATAAAAAAAAAATAAAAAAATTCTCATCCTAAATTTTTACTTCACAAACTGAAACGGCAGCAACAACTTTCAGTGCACTTGTGTGTTTTAAGAAGGAAAATGTTGGGTGTCACAGGCTGTGAAAGAGAAGGAGGAAGATCCTCTTTAGTTTGAGGGTAGCATGTCAAGCAGTGAGAGTGCAGGGTCACCTTAATCTGGTGGTGTCTGTGCCCAGAACCCTGCTGCTGATGGAGGAGGAGGTGGGAAGGGACTCTGAACAGGCTGAACTGATTTCCTGTTCAGGGTCATGCCCAGGACAAGCTGGAGGAACATGGTTTTAGGGGCACCGGGAGGGAGGGACACAGTGTTGACACTGTTTATCTGGCATTTTCCGGGCTAAACCTGTGAGCTACACATCACAGGCAGAGACCATAAAAAGCCCTTGTTTTAATTCATCAAGGATCTACAGATCCCAGAGCAATTTGGACATTATTTTTAACTTTTAACATGTATTAAAAGTGTATTTTATTACAATTAATTAATCCAGAGTATGTAAAGACCTGTACTGATCATTGGATTTATTTGCATGTTAAACACTGTCCCAAGCATGTCACTTTGGGCAGCTAAAGTGCTGCTTCAGATGACAAAGGAAAAGAAAACTTATTTGCATAGATATGTTAAGTTTTACATACTTCTCAAAGAAAGACACAGTGAAGACCCCCTTTTAAATTAAACGTTAAACTTTGGAAAATAACTCATTTAAAACACTTTTAACATTTACAGAAAAGGTAATACTGTATTTGTCTTTGCATAGCTTTCTCTGATGCAGAAAAAAGAAACCAAATGGAGCGTGAGTCCTCTCAGAGAAAATGGACCTAATGTTTATACACTTGTCTATCATCTGAGCAGGGCGCAGCCTCGGGTGTCCAGAGAGATGATGAGATGTCCCTCAAAACTAACAGCACCACGTCTGAAGCCTTTAAGTGCAGAGTGTTTGGATGAAGGCTTTTAGATCTGAGATAACTCTTGAGAATCAAAAGCCCTTTCTTCCACTGCTCAGTCCGAGTGTGTTCACATTGGATCTATATGGTCACGAAAAAGAAAGAAACAAATCTTTTTCTATGTGCCTTGAAAAAATTATGCTTTTGTTTCTTTTATTTGCAACAACGCACTAATTAAATACTGATGATAATGTTTATTATAATGTTTCATTCATTCATTTTCAGTTTTAGATACATATGGCCTGTAGCTAAAAATCGCTTTTCAAGAGATGAGACTCCAAAACACTTTACACTATATTTAGTCATTCATGCAAACATTCACATATTGATGGTAGTGAGCTTCTCTGTAACCACTGCTACCCTGGGGCTCACTGACAGACGTGAGGCTGCCGCACACAGGCGGCACGGGGCCCTCTGACCACCATCAGTAGGTGATGTGGGTAAAGTGTCTTTCCCAAGGACAGAGCAACTGAAACGGAGAGAGCTGAAGTTGGAGTCACTCCTAATTATTTTATTAGGTTTCTGGATAAGAGTGAAATTAATTATATACCACATATATATTGCTTTGCATTCGCTCAATCTTATGTCAACATCAAAAATGATATCAGCAGATCAGCTTCAACCTTATTTATTATAGTGGGTAGTAATTTTTTAAGTTGAGCTGTAACTTTTCAAAATAGTTGGCAAATAAAACATTTGTATTACTTCATAATAGACCTTTGTTTCATTAACATGGTATATACTTATTTTGCCCTAAAGTCTGTGTGAGAGTGGGCTGGGTGAATTTTTGTGTAAATATGTATGCATTTGTTAACATAATTATTTTGTCATGAGTAGCCTATTGCACATTTCTTTAGAATATTTTCTTAAACTGTAAAGAAAAAACTTATTTCACACCTTAGGAAATGTGTACTATTGTATTTTGTAATAATAG
The DNA here is from genome assembly GCF_016077235.1 of Cyprinodon tularosa. NCBI lineage: Eukaryota > Metazoa > Chordata > Actinopteri > Cyprinodontiformes > Cyprinodontidae > Cyprinodon > Cyprinodon tularosa. The sequence goes on from NW_024038678.1 coordinate 1,452,710, forward strand.
TACTACTAATATAAATGATAATAATAACAACAATAATAACAATAAAGATGTATTATTTAATATTTTTTTCGGGAAATTATTTATCAATCAAATTTTTCATCATTCAAAGTTAGACTTTAAGTAGCCTACAATTTATTTATTTATTCAAATGTACTTAAGATTCAGTCAGCGTTTTTTTAATGTTTAATTTCTTGTCTTGTATCCTGGATTATAATAATACATTACATTTAAAACTGCCAACCTTTAACTCAAATACATCATCGAAATGTCAGACTAAAGCGCATTCCAGATTGCTGGAACACAGATAAAGTTCTCTAAAAATCATTAAAAAAAATTCTATGAAACCTTTTGTGAACGAAATGCAAACCAAATATGAAAAATTTGGATAAGTGGTACCTCTGTAACGTTTTTCTGCTTTGTGTCGCGAGATGCTGCGCAAAACAATCGGAACATTTTTGTTCTGAACCACTGCGCGTCAGACAGATGCGGCTGTTCACAATATTTCACATTTCAGTTTAACAGTAAATAAACACCGAAAAAAATAGTCTGCAAGCAAATATAAGACTCATAACAAAAAATAATTAACACAGTAAATATAAGAGCATAAAAATACAACATGGGTGAATATAAGCGGCCGTCTAGCTGCTTTTTGACAAGATCCGATGATAAACTCCAACACAATATAACATGTGGAATATATGCGCAATATTTAATCAGCAGGGTTGAAAAACAAGATTCAATAGTTGGCGCACTATACCAGTCTATACTGGAGACACCAATACACATATTTAATAATTATCGAGGCGAACATTCAATTTCAACTATTTCTATGGCTTAACCCTAAACCAAAGGGAATATACGCCTAGAATTCACACTTTAGTTCCAAACCTAACCAAAAGGTCCTCGCCTTACTTGTAAATACATAAATCACTCTGCTGCAAGGGTGTAAGTTTGTGATGAACGTTGGTGGGGACACTCGGGACCTACCCTTATATTAGGTTTTTGTATTTTCCAAAAATTAGCTCAAACATCTATTTATTGAATGCTTTCCTGTTGTTGAGAGCACAGGAGAACCATAACACACTGATACTTATATGTATAGATGTTACAGAGATTCCTTTTAGTGCACTACACATATAGGACCAAAAAACATTACTTTATATTGAAAAATAATAAATAACAGCCGATTCCAATGCCAAAATCGATAAATCATGCATCCCTAGAATTTTCCATCCATCTAGAAAAATAAGGATATGCTGCGTTTTAAATATAGTATAGAGTTCTGTTTCCTGTAAACTTTCTGGTAAACTTGGGGATATATTTTATTGCATGTTGCATATCCCAGTAAATGTTTCACCTTTAAATCTGCAGCTCTCCCTGCTTATCTCTGTTTAAAAAGATGTATGAACCTCTTTACTAATATAATGATGCCAGATACAACACATCAAGATATGTAGAAGCTCTGCAGTCTGATTCTGTCTGCACAATAAGAAAACATGTTATTACATATTATTACATATTATTACATTTTAACCTGTAACTGGGAGTCATGATGCTCTGAAAAGTCAAGTTTTTTAACTAGTAAAGGAGAACAAACTATGTTTTCTCAAGCTTCTTGCATTATAATAGTAACTTGTTTAAATAAACTTACAATCTGTTGCCATTTTTAGCTAAAAAAAAAAAAAAAAAAAGCTTCGTATGTCTAACAAACAGATTTTTCGGTGGTATGACCTCTATTTTTTTTTTTTTTTTTTAACCAACCTAACTTTTACTGTAACATCTATTGAAGTAGCAGCTGGTTAATATTCACTGAGTTCTGCTGTGCGTCTCTCCTCCAACCACGTAGCTACTCTTTCCGCAGTGAAACGCGACCGCAGATCAGATGTCTTCAAGCGACAGATCCGATGATGTTACAGCGAGAGGCAGGACGCAGGATCAGCACCAGAGAGGGAAAATAAACACGGACTCAAAACGATCTGAACACAGATAGCTGCATCCAACCTAAAGAAAATAAGCGGGAAAAAGCGGAGATTATTGGCGGGGACATGTCCACACCAGGCCAAAGTTGGTGGGGACATGTCCACACCTGTCCTTTATAAAGTTACACCTGTGTTCTGCAGCAGGTATACACACCTACTCACACTAACTTCTCTCACGCACCAACCCATCAGTCCCCGTTTCACGGGTCTTTGTTTCTGATCTGTTAAATCCCACCCACTTGACATGAACACAGAGAAAAAAAGTGAAAATCATTCACACTGCCCATGCTGACAGCGCCTAGTCGCTGTTGTCTTAACTGTCTGCTGGATCAGAACCATGGAGACGGAGAGCTGCTTGCCTTTCTCCGCGCAGAGCGCTGGAAGGACACCGACAAACTCTCCGGGCCTGGAGCAAGGTGGTGGTGGTGGCGGGGGACCCGGCTCTTTTCTCCCCTGCAATGGGCTGCAGAAACCCTCTCATATCCTTCCCCCGCCTCCTGCTGCGTCTCTAACTCACCGCCACGGCTTGTGCGGGGAACTGTATGCAGCCATGGGCAGGTTTGGTGATGTCGCGGGTGTGGATTTTACGCACGGCTCTGCGCCCGGCTCTGCGCCGAAACTTAAGTTCCTGGACGGTTTGAACCCGGATCACAAAGCGGCAATAAGCGACAAAGCGGTGTTTTATGAAAGCAGTTCGGAAGGTGAGTAAGAAACAGATGCAAGGACAAATTAAACGTGTATATAAAATGTAAGAATATGAAACGTGGCACCGGATTAGGCCTATATTAACCAATGCAAGGCTGCAAGCTTTAAGCGAGTTTTCTCGGGACGCTTTTGGACATCATGATGCTGCTTTGGAAGTTTGGAAAGTGGATAAAATTGACAAATATTGGATCAAATTAAAATTAGACCACAAAATTTCTTAAATAAATCTACGTTTCGGGATATAAATAGCTTTAAAGTAGCCGATCATTTTGATTAAAATCTGATTTATGTTTTGAATTTAAATATTTCTAATTTATGATTTCCAGAACAACCCTTTGTTTTTAGAAATCCAAATAAACCACAGTTCTGCGCTCAAGAGCATAAAATTGAGATATTGGCGCAAATGGCTATTTTACACCAAAGTTTAGGAAATATGCTTTGCTTATTGGTGAGGGTAATTCCTTCTTATTCTGCACAGCAACGGATTAAATAAAAGGAGATAAAATCTGGATTATATGATATACTGAGGTTTTATTTAGGCTCAAGCTTAAAACAACAAACAGTTTGTGCAGATTTCAGTTTTGACATGCACTGTGAAATTTACTGTTAGATTCTGTTTGGGTGGGTGGCTTCATTTTTGCGCGGCTTCCAAAAATATTTATTTAACTCTTTGATTAATAAAAAAAAAAAAGAAGAAGGTTGTTCAAATGCTCCTGTTTGGATTCGCTTCATTGGACATTTGTCTCCCGCCTCCAAGTCATTGCTTCTTTCAATAAAGAATAAACTTTGGAGCATTTGACTTTTATTATTTTTCCCCAAACAGCCCTATCTTTAAGTATAGATGTTTAACCAAAACTTTTTTTTTCATGTTAAAGCTGTTTTTTTTTAATATAACCATTTATTTGCATGTTGTGTGGTGATTTCCTATTAGTTTGCTGAGAAGGTTGTGTGTTTTATTTTTATTTAAGAACTCTCAGACACTGAAGAAATTAAAATAAATTTCTGTTTTCGTTACTATTTTCAAAATTATTAGCTAAATTGTTATTAAGAAAAAAGAACAAGTAGAAATTACAATAATTTATATTATTTGTTTTTAACTGCCGTTTTGGTTTAATTTTTTTTTTTTATGTTTTCCTTTCCTTATTTAGCCGTTGTCCAAATTAATATGACGAAAAAAGCTAATTTCTCCATTATTTTGGTGATTTGTTTTCATTTAATTAGAATAATAAGTAATATTGTTGTAAGAGTAATTGTTGCATCATTTTTTTTTTTGGATTAGAAAAATGTTAAATTATTTTAGATTTCATTGATAGACAATCAAAACAAGTTGGAATATTAATATTTGCACATTTGACACTGTATCAGATTTTATGCAAAATGTTCTCAGAATTGTACATTTGCATCAAAATTTCAAAAATATAACTGAATTAGTTTCCAGTTTTCAAAAACTCCTTATCTTAACATCCCTAAAAAGTTAGATTTTATTTACTATAGCTCCTCAGATAATCTTAAAATTGTAAAACCAAGACAAAAAAAATCAGACTAGTTCCACAGTGGAAAATGGAGAAATTCACAGTTTTGATGGATCACATTAAATCCTTTAGACAGGTACGCTTTTGGAGATATTCCCTCTCCGTTGCATATATCCTGAGATATAGATCTTCAGTTTGACCCATGCAGACCAATCGGATGTGAGTGGTTGACAGGCTAAAAGCTGCTCAATACCCTGCGGCCTTTGTTTGTTCCTGAGAACGTTTTCAGTTTGTGGCATAAGGTTGGATGTAATGGACATAAGGAAATGAATGTTGCAGCCGGGAGTATTTTCTGTCAGGCCAGAAGAACAGTAATGTAGAGAGTTAGCTTGCCCCCAGTGAGTGGATGGGGGCAGATGGATAGAGTTGAGTGCTGGATCGAGAGGTTAAAACATTATAAAAACAGACAACAACATCCAAACACTGTGGGAGGGAAGCTGCCCTTTTCTTGCTCTGACAACAGGAAGCAAAATTAAGCTTTCACATTTCTTACACATAGTTTATTGTGGAAAAATAAACACTTTATTATTTTTTTCTTCTTCAAGTCTGATATTTCTCTTTAATTTAATTCAAGCCTGTGGGGTATTAACTGGCTAAAGATGGTCTGTTTGCTCTGGTCAAATTTAATCACAAATAACTTTGTCTAGTTTGTGTCAAAGTGAGAAACATGCAAACATTGGCTTGATGTAATCTTCAATCTGTTTTAAATGATTTTTTGGTTTGATTTTAAGTTTTTAAAATCTTTTAATTAAGTTTTAAAAGTAAAAGAACATTTTATTAAGATTTATTGACTCTAGGTCTAAAGGTTTGAAATCATTAATTAATGTTTTCCAACTCAGCAATAATAAATTTAATCATGATCGTTGAAATAATCTTTACACTTGTTGGCTTTAACATTTAACAAGACATGTTGGCTTTAAAACGTTCATCAGAACAAAATGTTCAGTAAGGGCTGAATGAAACATTTAAACGCTAACATTCAGTCCCACTTTAGTTATAATCCTGAAGGAAACTCATTAAATTTAATGAAAGTCGTTTTTGGTATCCAACAGAAAATCCAGTTATACACTGAAAGTCAACTTTAATGACTCTGCCTCTCCTCTGTGTGTTCCTCAGCCAGAGAGAAAGGAGCTCTAAAAGCAATGATCTATCCTGGGATCGGTCCAGACTGCTGCAGCAAACTGAAGGAGCAGAGTGTCAGCGTGCAGGGCGACTCCATCGCTGACTCCATAGACTTATCAGGAAAAAGCAAGAAGCGGCGCAATCGCACCACCTTCAGTACTTTTCAGCTGGAGGAGCTGGAAAAGGTGTTTCAAAAGACACACTATCCTGATGTGTATGCCCGAGAGCAGCTGGCTCTGAGGACGGAGCTCACTGAAGCACGGGTTCAGGTGTGTGCATCACATTTTAAACGTTAAACGGAATCCAAATTTAAATGCATGTCTTTTCATTTTGTTTGTAAATTATTTCTGAATGAAGAAAGGAGCAGGAATATACATTTGGCCGCATTTAATATTGTACTTTTGATAGCATCGCTGTAACCAAATGGCGTTTCTAGATGTCTCAGTTGTAAATTGTCTGCACCTTGAAGCTCTATCTCTCTGGTTCTTTTTTCTGAAAAGAGATCACTTGGGACAAACTCTTTAAATAACACTTAATAACTTATATGTATTAAATAACCAGGAGACATGACAACAGATTTTGATATACCGTAAATTGTAATCTTACTGCTGCTCACCTCTGGGCTCACCTCTCAGGAAGTGGCCCCAATTAACAGTTAAAAAGGCATTTTATGCATCTCCAGTCTGCCACATCATCGCATTTTACATCATACATGTTAGCAGATGAGTAGACATCATGGCCCCAGACTTATCAAAATATTCCACTTTGTTCTTAGCTGAAGGACACTGCACTCATTCCATTGCCAAATCTTTGCCACGTACAGAATGAAGATCATAACTGTATATCCAGACAGAGGAACAGTCCTAACCAGATAAACTATTGTGGAAAACATGAGTTCTGATACGCAACAGGCAGCCAATACCAAGATGTAATAAACTCACACATAATCAATGATAATTATTCTAACAATTTAAAACAACAGCATATCCATACACCTAAACTAATCGGATAAGGAGAATGTTATCAAAGGATATGTGGGAACTATGGAGGAACTGTAGGAATGTGCTGTTCAGGTGGAAAACAGGACAACTATTATTTGTGCTCCATAAATATAATGTTTAAAAAAAAAAAAAAAAAAAAAAAACACAGTTTGAGCTGTATGCAAAGAGCAACATATGGCAGAAAACCACTTCATGAGACATGGTGGTGGCATCATCATGCTGTTGGATTTTTTTCTACAGTAAAGACAGGTAAAATTGGAAGAGATAGTTAAATGCAAAATTAAAATTAATTGTTCTGGTAAACTAATAATGTACATCACCCTCAGCAAACCATCTCCATGTCGTAATATGAGGGTGGTCGCATTATGCTATTGAAAGGAAGGAATTCGGAAGAGGATCTTAGTTGATAACAAGATGGAGATATACAGGGTAATATTGGGAAAAAAACTTCTGAAGGACGGAAAGAACTGGAGCAGAGGTTCATCATCCAGTGAACAGATACTCAATACAACCGGGCTACAACTAGGTTTTACCAAAACACCTTCATGACCCAAAGGTTAATCTAATGTAGATCTTGGACAAGACATAAAAAATTAGTGCTAACCAGTGGCGGATCTAGGGGGCGGCTACTTGGGCTGCAGCCCCGGATGTTTCCCCTAGAGCCCCGGATCTCGCTTCTGAGCTGATCTGAGTAAAATGTGCAGTATTGGATTTCACCAGATGGTGGCAGCAAAGGCAGGAAAGCAGCCCGAAGCATTCCCGTGCAGAAGAAGAAGTTCTCACCAATGGCTGCTGCTAAACAGACTGATGTTCCAGGGAAGTGAAGTTCTGACTGACTTCCAGACGTTGTTTGTCCCGGTGGTGTGTGAAATTCTGTTCCCCTCGGGAATCGCATTGAAGCCAGAGAGGCGAACATGGCGGATGGGACCATTTTCACGACGCGTCTGATCGATTTCTCGCTAAAATCAGCTATAATCATGTCACGGTTGCAACATCCAGTTTAATCAGCAGCTGTTGTTTACAAAATTGTAAAATAAATAAATAGACGAGGTGCTTTAAAGCTATTTTGTGTTATTTTAAACGCCAAGAAAATCGTCTTTTTTCCAACTTCTGTCACTTAAACCTGACAGAAATAAAAGTTAGTCACCAAACAGTTTTCCAACAGTAGTGAGTATTAATCATTTTTCATTGCTGATATCAGAGGATGGAAACTGGCTGATAGCAGGACACAAATATTCCTGAAAAGATGAGAGTGTAGACTTTCTGATTTATCCCGTTCTAATGTAAAATATTACTGGATTAAGGACATTCCTAGTATACTACATGATATTACACAAACAATTTTTGAGAATCTGGAAACAGATGCTTTTTACTTCCCAAAGATATGGGAGGAGGAGAGACTTGATGTTTCAGCTGCCTGAAATAATCTGTTCCTCCTCCATAACATGGGAAGAAATTAATTTACCTGCACATTTTTAACTGTGTTTATTCCTCTTCATCAACAACAAATCCTCTGGATTTAGTGACATTTGATAATTATTTGCCAAAGTTATGAGGGGGGAATCGTATATTTTAGCCCCCTGAGAGAATCCGTTCCCCCTTTGATTATCTTTATGAAATATATTTTCTGTTTAAATGTTTATCTAACAATTCATAAATATTCCAAAAAAAAAAAGTTCAAACCAAAACCACTGGACATTGTTTTCCAAGTTTGAAGATGTTTCTTAATTCCAAATGTCTGGAGCAATGCTATTGCAGACATTTGTAATTGAGAATTAAAATACATTAAATAAAGATTATCCAACAACTATTTTGGATTTAAAAATATAAAATAATAAATGTTTTAAACATGATATATGAAAAATAATGACAGTTTCACTGGATTTTTTTTTTTTTTTTCCCCCCATGTTATGGGGAAACGGATTCTATCAGGCGGCTAAAATATATGATTTCCCTCTGATAACTTTGGCAAATAATGATCAAATTTGACCAAATCCACAGAGTTTGCTGTTGATGAAGAGAGGGATAAACACAGTTAAAGACTTGCAGGTGAATTCATTTCTTCCCATGTAATCTAGGGGGAATTGTTATGTTTGATAGCATGTAGTATAGTAGAAATTTCTTTAATCCAATAATCTGTCATATTTTACATTAGAACGGGATTTAGAAGAAAGTCTACTCTCTCATCTTCACCCTCGGGGCTAAGCCCCTGATCTCCGAGAATCCTAGATCCTCCCCTGGTGCTAACAGATATCCTTATTGCTCTGAATGAAGCTGAATGGTTTTCCAATAACTATAAGGAAGCTTATCTGAATCTGATCTACAACACTGGCTGACACATATGCCAATAAACAGGGGCGTAGATAAAGCAACAGCTGGCCTAACAAAGTGTTTACTAGGGGCCCAAAATAAAAATTGCTACATGCAGTGCTGGTCTATTTCATAAAATATCTAATAAAATAAATTTAAGTTGATGCTTCTAACCTGACAGCATGTTCAATAAGTGTAAATGTTTTTTTCAAGACATTTTTGTTTCTTTTTTTGTTTTGTTTTTTTCACAGGTGTGGTTCCAGAACCGTAGAGCCAAATGGAGGAAACGGGAACGCTATGGGAAGATCCAGGAAGTCCGAAACCACTTTGCAGCTTCTTATGATATTTCTCTTCTTCCTCGTCACGAAGCATACCAGGTGGGTTATTGCAAGTCTGACAAGCTGTTCAAATATGAATATTAATCCCCATCAAGTTTCCTGACCTAAATCTGTTCTCACCTAGATGCAGGGCAACCTGTGGCCGGCAGCTGCTTCAGGTGGAGGCACGTCAGGTGCAGCCTGTGTCCTAGGAGCTGAATCCATCTCATCATCTTGCATGGGTCCATATTCTCACCCCCACAGCAATCTGCAGGGCTTCATGAGCATGCCCACCTCCCCAAGCCACCCACACCACCACCACACACCGCATCATCACAGCATCAACAGCCTTTACTCCCTCCACAGCTTCCCCGGAAGCCTTGCGCCACCTTCTATTGAGGGGCCAGAAGGTGACTACAAACCAACTGGTTTGGTGGCGCTGCGTATGAAAGCCAAAGAGCCGGGCAGCATTATCTCCTGGCCCACATGACCACCAATGATCCCCCTAAAATATAACCAAAACATACAAACATAGCCAAAACATACATAGTACCAGAAATACACACCATCTGCATTTGACTTATATGCAGTTGCTTTTAATGTTGGGCAGCTTTCCCAGACTACCTGTGGAAAAGTGATGGAAGTTTATAAAAAAAAAACTGATGACTGTTTTGTTACCGACTTAAGCTTTTTTATTACTAAAACCAAAGAGTAGCACATTATTTAAACATGTGGAAACTGTAATGATGATATTAATCAATGCTGATCAGTAATAAAGTTTCCATTTATATATACGCTGTCGGCCAGGATACCAGTTTTGGCTTCAGACGGGGGGAAAAAGGAATCGGCTGGATCAAGTTCTGCTTCAAGATTGCTCTGGGTGGGAAAAGAACAGCGTTGCTTTTGTTTAAATAAAATGTGTTTGTGAGGCAGAAAAGCCTTACATGTGTTTATCAAAAACACAGGGATTTCTACTGCGCAGGAAACCTGCAAAGAGATTAAACCAATGCATATGGTGTCTTAGTCTATTAGACCATAACAAAAGCAAAAGACCATCGATATTCTAACAAGTCCTTGCCTATGGTTGCTCAGGGACTGAAGCAGCTATTTGTCATTTGTTTTTCACATAATGGATTACTGTAGCAATCTAACCTAGAGTTTGATGGAGAAAGTTTACTTTGGTACATACTTTTCCTGCCACCAGACCATTCACTTCTTTGCTTTCTGGGCTTTTAGAGGAAAAAAATAGTCCATCTCATGTGACATTTGTTGCCTTACAATATCTCCTTTTTGGAGTTTACCCCAAACTTTTCACTTTATTCTCAAGTAAACAATGGTTTGTATTGTACCATCCCATGTGGAGCAAATTACTAAATACCAGCATATTTGTGTCAGATTGGCAAACATGTCAGTCTGTTTGAGGACTGAGAGCACAAACTATGCTGGGGATGAAAAAAAAAAAGAGTTTCACTGTTGGACTAAAGTCTTCCCAGGAATGGACATGGTTTTAGGAGGAATACTGGCTTTATTCTTTGCCCGCCTCACTGTGACAGGAACGCTCAGGGCAGATTATCCGATATTCCATCACTCTTAGCAAGGCCTTGCTGGAGCTATAAAACATGTGGTTCTAATAGAAAAATGCACAAAGACATCAGAAGCAGTTTGCACACCAACAGTTTCAAATTACAGCCAGGCCCTGGAAGACGGTTGCTAACTTACAGTTATTTAGGGCTCTGTGACTATGTCCCAGATTAAGCGGAGAAGATAACATGAGATATCAGGAAGGAGAAGGGACCACAGAGGGGAAAATATTTTAGAAGGATGAAGAAATAGGGAATAGTGTTTTTTTTTTTTTTTTTGCTGTTTTGTTATTCTTTTTTTTATACAAAAAGACAACAAAAAATAAGATTTCTGAATAAAGTATGAAAAGAAAAAAACTGCTTAAGCTCTTTTAAAGAAGTGGTGTCTCAATAGCCTTACGATGTAAGATAGCTAATATTTAATGAGTAAAGACTGCAAGTATAGAGGTTAAGTATGACCTTTACTCTTTTAGCTGAATTTCTTCAGATGCCTTGCAAATGTGCTCATACTTCTTTACCTTGTTTTACTTTTTGTTGAACTAAAACAACACATTCATAGACAAAGTAACACCTATTTGGTATATAATAATACGAAGGAAAAACATATTTGGCTATAAAGCGTTTTTACAATTAAAAATTCTTAAAGTAAGATAAACATTTTAGCCCTCTGAGTTGACACAATATAGAACTACATTATATTTCACAGCAATGACAGCTGTAAGTCTTTCATGGTATGTCTAAACTTTTAGAAAGCCATACACATTTTAAACCTTCACTTCATTTTAACTCTGGTTATATCTTAAAGATTACTGAAAGCTGAACTTTCATTACACCCTATTCTCCTTTATTAAATGTAAAACGTTTGCATTATTTCTTTTAATAGTGCACTTTATTTATCTCCATCCATCATGCTGTTACCTCGTTCCATCTTCCATGTTCCTGTTGAAGAAAATCCTCACTTCGGCATGATGATGCCATCACCATGGTCTCCCCATGGAATGTGTATTTAGTTATAAATATTCAATATTAGCTTTTGCTACAGATACTGCTCTCTTTTTTATGTGGGTCCCTGCTAACTAAAAAAAAAAAAAAACACTTCATAAGATTTATTTTTCCAGTAATTGCTTTCTTCTGGCCTCTCTTCCATAATTGTAAAATTTGCCCAAGGAGCTGGTATCTCGACAGATTTCCACACCTGAACCTTTGAGTCCTGCAGCTCTTAAGAGCACAAAGAAATTGCATTACTGAGTGCAGGTAGGTGGGCAGGGTAGCTATTTGATAAATACATGACCTCTGAAAACATTTGGTATTATATGGGAATGTATTATAAATGTATTATTTAGTTATACATATACATGTATTATTTTCTGATTAAAGTAGAAAGGGATTAATAAAATACCCCATTTAAAGATTTCCCCATGAAATTTAAGGTATCAAAAGTTAAGCTTGTAATTTGACCTACATTTTATTTTTTCAATTTGATCAGAAATTCATAATCTGTGGATTCCTGCACTGTTGGAAATAGTGTGACATGTCTAAAAGGTCAGGTTCGCTGGACAAAAAAAAAAAAAAAAAAAGAGAAAAAAAAAGAAAAACGACACCTTTTTTCTCCAGTACAGAGGGTCTGTGTTATGCTTTAAGAAGTCAGGAAAATGACTGCATGAAAATAGAAGTTCATCTAAACTTGTCAATTGATACTAATAAAGAATTCAGAACAACATGTCTGTATAAATACACAAGGTTACAAAAAGTAAAGATAAACACAACAAAGCTTTAAGTTAAGAGAACTGTGGCAAAAGTGAGGCAACTTCTAGTCCCCACTTTCTTATAAAAACAGTTAGCTACTGTGTGGCCCAACAAATAATATAGTTATATTCTTTTTCTTTTGAATGGATAATTGTTTCCAAATTTGAATATATATATATATATATATATATATATATATATATATATATATATATATATATATATATATATATATATATATATATATATATATCTATATATATATATATATATTTAGCCCTACATTGAAAAAAAACGGTGTCTGTATTATGTATAATGACCAGTCTTAAAGATAATATTGAAATGCTGCCACCATGTGGAATCAGTTCACCATGTTAAGCATTCAACAAAACCTCTATGAAAAGTCTCTCCTATTTATTCAAAGTAATATTTGTTTCATTATTTGTATCATCTGCAGTAATTAACTGCTTAATTGTTGCACAAAAGCACACCATGCTTTCTTGAGGTTCTATTTAGTATTTCTTTGTCTTATTGTAATCTAGTTCAATTTTTTGGGGGGATATACTTTAAACCAACATCTCTTACAGCTATAGTGACCCAACTAGGAAGCTGAACTGATTCAGATTATTATTTGTTGGAAAATTAAATTGGCTTTATATTATTCATTACAGAAATAATAGTTGGGATAAATGGCTCATTCTAATCATTTTATGTAGACTTTCTCAATATAAAATGATCTACACTGTATTTCTCGGTTCAAATATTAAGGAAAAGGCTTAATTTCCCTTCTTAAGCATAAAAAACTGAATTCCAATAATTTGGTGTTTGGTGACATCTTATTCGGAGTTTAACCTGTTTTAAGTCATAGAAAAAAAACATAGATATAGAAAATATAGTTACGGTATTTCCATTTGAAAGGCTAATTTTAAATGACAGTAAAATTGAATTTTAGATCATAGATCAAGTGGGAACATATGTATTCACAGAAAACAAAATCTCACATCATATAAATAAAGTATTTTGTTTGTCACAATCAATCATTAGGGTGTGCATAAACTCTGAAAACATAACAATGAAACTTAGAAGTTTTTTTTATGTTATGAAGACAACTTGTTCTTGTGCTTCAAGCTGCAAAACAGGCTGCCAACTCAGGCCGGGCCAGTAAATAAAACACTAGCACTTCATATCATACCCTAATAAAACCAGCCATTTAAATACTGTTTCTTTTTCTTCTGTTGAATAAAAATTAGCAAATGCAAGTAAAGAAAGACTATGGATAACATGCAGATGATTCCACACAAAATACATCTTAATGAGTTAGTGGTATTTGCAGAGTTTTATTAGTTCCATTTACTCAAGTAACTTTTTGGAAGAAAATGTACTTCTAGGAGTAGTTTTTACAGTCGACGAATTGTAGTGAAATCATGTATTCAAATTGTCTTTGCTACCTTTAGTCAATGTTTTTCTCCACAATTCTTTTCAAAAGGAATAAAAATATTCTTTGTTTAAAGGATGAATATTATTACTACGTTTAAAACCAAAAATTATACCCACAATAAGCCTTCCAGAGCATGTTTTTCCCGTTTGTGAAGGAAAACTTCTCTCAGAATAGACGGACAGCATGTACCAAAAATGTCCATATTCAGCCTTCCTCTGGATTAGCTGTTTAGGCTTTCTTCGCCCGACCTCCGGAAGGCTGCTTCCACACAAGCCGCAATCATGACAACTAGTCAGAGCCTGTAAACTTAGCCTAGAAGAGTGGAATAATAGATTAGATGAAGGCCATAGCTTAACCGATGGGCTGCTACACCATTCCCTTTATGATGTCATAAGGGGAATGTCATTTTGAGCATATTAGCTAGTTAGAGAAAGGCAATTATAGTGGTGAAAGGCTTTTTTTTTAATATGTGAACCTTATACACAGGCTTCAGAACACATGTGACTGTTACAAAATATTTATAATGTGAATTTTTGCCTAATATGGAACCTTTAATTTTTGCAAAGCATAGTTAACAAAAGTTAATAGATAAACCGATACATCAACAAATCTAGAAAAAAGACAACCCTTCTCTAATAAGGGTTATGTACACAAATTGACCTGATCACAAAGATTGGGGATTTTATACACAAAGGCTAGTCTAAAGCAATCAAGGAGGGGGTGGGAGTGGTGTGAAAAAATACAATCAATGTGTGCATCAGTTTTAGCAAACAACTGTTTATTAACTATAATCAAACAGACTGTTATGAAAGAATGCAATGAAATAAATACTAACATTGTGAAATGGCTGGAGGTACTTCCATAAGTGCACAGTTCATGTGAGATCCCTTGTTTATACACAAGAGTCACAGTCTGCTGTCAATCTGCTGAGGCTCCTTTCCCCTTTGGAAGTCAGTAAGCATACAGTAAATAACTGAGACTGTCACTACTAGCAGTGTTTGCTTTAACATTTGCACAGTTTTTAGAGTTAAAAATTGTGGGAAAAAAGATACGTTCCAAATAACTAATTAATCAACAGTGCACCATACAAGGCAGGTTTATTTTCAGTAAAAAAAAAACACAAAAAGCTTTTCACAAAAAAAGTATAAGAAAAAAAAAACATATTCTATAGCAGTAAGGGCTCAGTAAAGCCAGAAAGGGAAAGTATTAAGATTTTGGAAATGATTTACCATAGTGGCACAGTCAGTCCATCGCATATAGCATTCGTTACACTTGTCTATTAAATTTGAGTAATTCAGGTATTTCAGACACATAAAAACGGTAGTATTAAAATGTTATTGTATTTAAGTTTTATTATTTTTTAATGGAGAATTGAAGTAATTTCTATAGTTGCTTTATAAAGTAAATAGCAACAATAAAGGTAATATACTAAGTAATAATCTCTGCATCTTAGGTCTGGTAGGTTCAGTCGAATTACATTAATCTCTAACTTTTACTTACTCATAAACTTTTTAAAGATAAGCAACTCTATATAAATGATATGAAACTGAAAGACGTTCACAGCAAATATGAAATAAACGCCACATTATCGTGATGTAATACTTTAAGTCAAAGAATGTAAATAATAAGAGTTGAGTTTGTTCCAATATCCTCCTTTAATTGTTTTCCAAATGCAGCAAATGCAGGCAAAGCTGTATTAGGGCTGGGTAAGTGATTGACAGGTGCTTTAAAGGTTTCTGCCCACTTTTCAGCCAATCAAAACGGATGGGCGGGACTTGTCGCTAATCTTAACAAAATGGCGAAGGTTGTTGTTTTGCCGCAGGGTCGCTGATTTAATCCGTTTATCGTTTCAACCAATTTCTGCACCCGTAGTGGAGAAGCAAAGTGAAGATAAGGTCAGGCACCAGAAGGACAGATTCCAGCCGGGCCGAAATGAAAGGAAAAGAGCGGACACCGATTAAAAAACGGTCCCGGGCCCTGGAAGATATCCGAGACAGGGGAGGCTGTCATCCGACCAGTAAGAAAATGGGGGCTCTCTCCGTTTCCAGCGGGAGTAATAATGGAAATAGCTCCACAAAAGGCGACGGCGGCACAACGAGAAGAAGTTTGCTCGTCGAGAAAAGAGACAGAGAGTTTGATAGCCACGGCCGGACAGGAAATAACCACAGCTGTCCGCCTGCTGTGGCTAAAAACCACAGTCTGAGTCTGACGCTGGATTTAGCTTCACCGAGGGGCGTCTCTTCCCGGGCGGAGCAGCGGGTCCAGCCGCCCAGCACCGAGAGTGAGTACAAAACACTGAAAATCAGCGACCTGGGCTCCCAGCTGAGCGACGAGGAAATAGAGGACGGACTGTTTCATGAATTCAAAAAATTCGGCGATGTGAGCGTCAAGATGAGCCGCTGCAGCGATGGACGCATCGCGTTTGTGAATTTTAGAAAGCCGGAAGACGCCAGGGCCGCTAAACACGCCAGAGGCCGACTGGTGCTGTACGACCGGCCACTGAAGATCGAGGCGGTCTATGTGAACAGGAGACGGAGCCGATCTCCAGTGGAGAGGGAGTTATACGTGGCGGCTCCGAGCCACAGGCATCTACCGAGGCCCCTGTCGCCAACCGGCCTCGGGTACAGAGACTACCGGCTGCAGCAGCTGGCTCTGGGACAGCTGCCCCCTCCCCCGCCGCCCCCCTTACCCAGAGAACTGGAGCGGGACCGGGAGTTTGCTCTGTTTGAGGCCAGGGCGCGTCCTGCTTTCATTGCTGAACGGGCAGGTTTCAGAGAAGAGGATTTTATCTCTCCTGAAGATGATCAAAGAGCCAACAGGACGTTGTTTCTGGGCAACTTGGACATAAGTGTCACAGAGGCGGACCTGAGGAGGGCTTTTGACAGGTTTGGGGTTATCACAGAAGTGGACATAAAGAGACCCATCAGAGGACAAACCAGCACCTATGGATTTTTGAAATTTGAAAACCTTGACATGGCTCATCGGGCCAAACTTAGTATGTCTGGCAAAACAGTGGGTCGCAATCCAATAAAAATAGGCTATGGCAAACCCATGCCCACCACACGTTTGTGGGTGGGGGGACTCGGACCCTGGGTGCCTCTAACTGCCCTGGCCAGAGAGTTTGATCGTTTTGGAACAATAAGGACTATCGACTACAGGAAAGGGCACAATTGGGCTTACATTCAGTATGAAAGTTTAGATGCTGCACAGGCAGCCTGGACACACATGAGGGGTTTCCCCCTGGGAGGACCAGAGCGCCGGCTCAGGGTGGACTTTGCAGACTCTGAGCATCGCTACCCACAGCAGTTCCTGCAGCCTCTCCCTATACCGCCTTTTGACATGGTGGCTGATTCATTTGTTCACTGTGCCACACCCGAACCTCTTCGGGTCAGAGACCGGACTCCCCCTCCACTTCATTTCAGGGAGAGAGAGCTATTCCCTGGGAGCGACTGGCCCAACCCAGCCATCCGTGAACGGATTAGAGCCTCACCCTTTGAGCCTCTTGAACATTTGGAACGGGACAGGAGAGTGAGAGAGCCGTGGTCTCTGGAACGAGAGCTGCAGGGACGAGAACCTCTACGCAAACGGCGTGCTGTGGAGGAGGGCCGCCACCTGGACCTCTCTCCCGACAGCACTGACAGAACAGTTAGAAGGAGACGATCATCCCCAGAGGGGAGTCCTGGAGGCAGCAGCAGAGATGGGGGGCGTTTCAGTGACTCAGAGCGCCCCATGCGAGGTGAGAGGGCCTCTCCGGTGAGGGAACGCAACAGCAGCCTGGAGAAAGGCGGGACAGAACGCAGGCTAAAAATCCAGAGTCTTACTGATAAAGGACCTGGGGTAGCTGTTGGAGAACGCAAGCGAAAAGCAGTTGATGGCGGTAAAGGCCCCGCCAAGAGAGAACGTTCTGAAAGCAGCTCCAAGGGAGGTCCGCTGTCCAAGTCAGATGGTACTAAACTCAGTCTAGCCTGGCAAGGCATGCTCCTCCTGAAGAACAGCAACTTCCCAGCTAACATGCACCTGCTGGAGGGTGACCACAGCGTAGCCAGCGACCTTCTGATCGACAGCTCAACAGGAAGGCAGGTCGACGAGCTGAAAATCACCCAGCGTCTCCGCCTGGACCAGCCCAAGCTCGACGAAGTATCCCGGCGCATCAAGGTGGCCGGTCCTGGTGGCTACGCAATCCTTCTGGCCGTTCCCGGGACCACCGAGGATACATCAAGCGACTCTGCAGCTTCGACCCAACGGCCGCTCCGCAACCTGGTGTCCTACCTCAACCAAAAACAAGCAGCTGGAGTCATCAGCCTGCCTGTGGGGGGCAGCCGGGATAAAGACAACGCAGGGGTCCTTCATGCTTTCCCTCCCTGTGATTTCTCTCAGCAGTTCTTGGATTCATCTGCCAAAGTTCTGGCAAAAAGCAAAGAGGACTATCTGGTCATGATTGTGGTTCGTGGCGCATCATAAGAAGTGACCATACACTAAAATGAAGTGGAGTTTAGGAAAAAAAACAAAAAAAAAAAACAACCCTTGCTGTATGTCAGCAGTTATTGCATGCTGTGTGTTCTGCATCCTGGGGTTCAGTAGTGTGCTTCTCCAGTGTCTGAATGTTGCCATATAATCCACTAAAAAGGACAAACCTTGCCCTTCTATGAAACTAAAAGGTCATTTAAGTACATTTCAATGGGTGTTTGATCCTAAGCTCAATCAAAAACCTGCTGTATTATCAGACTTCTGGAAAATGTTAAAAATAAGGGGATATTATAAAATATAAATTCGTACAAATCCCATTTACATTTATGAGCCTTAAGGTCATATTTAGATTTTTTTTTTTTTTTTGGTCCATCAAAAGGTCAAAATGGTTACTTTATCTAACATAAATGTTAGACGTTAAATGGTTTTATAGTATACCCCCACCATGACAATTAAACTACCAATTAAAAAGAGAATAATATCACGTATATATAAACATCCAAATGGTCATCTTTGTTTTTAGGCTGCTCTATTTGATGCCATCAGCCTGTAATGGCTGTGTTATTACAGCAACTGTCCCCTGGTTACGTGAACAGGGCATGACTTACAGTAATGCGTTACGTTATGTGTTGAAATTTAAAATTGTTAACTTTTCAAGTATAGAAATGAAGCGGAGCGGAATACTTTTTCAACTCGGGATGCAAAGAGGAGGGAAAGTATTTTCAGAGCAAGTTTAGAAAAGTTGCACACTTCTCTTCCAGTTGAGCACTTTAAATATACTAACTTAGATATTTATATTTGTTCTACTAAAGTGGCCCCATACGTCTAAAAGGGTTTTGAATTGCTGGAGAAGAGTGCTGTGATTTTTAATGACAAAATGTTTTGCCAGGGTCAAAGTTGGAAATATGATGTAAAGGTCAACGGTTAAAACATTTCTTGATACAGGTCATACATTTCAGTTTATAAAGTGTTTGGTCCATACATTTTCAAAGGGTTGTTCTTGAACTTTAGTATATTTGGAAATAGAAATCCTGTGACTTCATTGCAATGAGTTTGTAGAAAGGTCAAGAAATTGTCCCCAAATCTGTGAAAGGCTAACAGGTCAGATGGACCCTCGCTTTAACTGATTTAAAATTTGAATTAATTGTAAGAGTTAATGATATGCAAATGATTATGATACCCTGGAAACCATTTAAAAAGTTTATTCTCAGCCAAACATTGTCCCTGCTGCTGTGCTGAGGCTGAGCTGGAGGATAATGTTGGCTCGATCAGCCTGCCCACTGATTATCTTTTTCCATCTCTGGTCCAAAAACCAGTTCCATATTGAAGGTCGATAGATGACCTAATGGGTCTCCTGACATATACAGTTAAGCTCCAAATTATTTTTATTCAAATCAGATGTTTGATAGAACATGACACTGGCAACTCTCAAAAGAGGGGAAAAAAAATTATTTGACCATTTTTCTTTGCTAATGAACTCCAAGTCTTTAAGGTTGAAGGGCCTCTTTGCCATTACCCTAATCTGTAGCTCCGCCCCCAGATTCTCTATCAGGACCCTGGCTTGGCATTTCCAAAGTGATTATTCCTCCACTCATATGAAACGTTTTGGAGAAAAAAAAATTAACTTCACTTTAACCATCATTTGTCCTGTAATAATTTTGAGCTTATCTGTAATCTGTTTCTGTAACATTATACCACTTTTAAGTCATTTTAAATTTGAAAAATAAATCTAAAATGTTTAGCCTTTCACAGCACTGGGTCTTTTAAGTTGTGATGTTTTAGAATACAGGTAGAGGAGCAATTACTGATAATAAAGTCACTTAACATCGCTTGAAAAAAATTTGAACTTAAAGCTTCTTTAACATTACTACCAATTGTCTGTATTATCCATACATTTAAGTGTCTCTGATAGATCAAACTAAATTCTTATGATAATCATAAACATGCAATTTTTTTTTGTTTGCAATAGACACCAGCCCACATGGCTGTACTAATTGAAAATACAGATATTTTCTTTATTTAAAGCGTTATCCTTTTGTTTATGCTACTTTTTATAGAGTGGATCTGACTTTGCAGTTGTGTTTAAACTGAAGTACTTGTAGACAAAAAAAAAAAGACTGAAAGGTTGGACAGTGCGATGTTGATGGCCTGTTTTATTTGAATCTCTGAACTAAAATCTTCATAGAAAACCAAACCCAGTAAACTAGTGGTAAAAAAGCAATTAATTAGCTTTATAGCAGTGGTTTACCACTTCACATGGAGTTTAATGTTAGAAGTAAAAATTTACAGTAACTCATGCCTGCCAATATTGTTTTCTTAGGTGTTTTTACCACTTTATTGTTTGACATATTGTATTTGATTATCCAGTTAGGGACTTGCTCTGAATCAATTGTTAATTTTTATGTTCATATGTGATGAAAACATACTGCTTGTTCACGTGGACAAAACCCCCACTACCAACCCCAAAACCTGGGACTCTGGAAGACGCAGAGCTGCGGATCTGCAGGAGAAAAAAAAAAAGGCAGCGTGGTATGTGTGAGTCCTTGCTGATGAGGAAGCTTTTTAAATTGTGTAGTCCATCCTGCACCTGTGATGACTTCTGTTTTAAGTGGAAAAATAGAGCAATGTACGCTTTGATGTCATGGGGAAAGGAAAATCCGTAGTGCCCATGCGAAGCTGTTCACGTAACTACAAGTGCGTTTGGGCACTTAATGTGACCGATTATCAATAAATTGTTCATGTGAAGGGAAAATGTTTCTTCGATGGAAGTGAATTGACGAAACAAGCATCAATGCCTTATTGTGTTTCCAAGGAGTTTGTCACTTGAAATGTTGTTCCTGCTCATGAGAGGGGGAGACAATTTGCAAGTTGTTTAGCTCCAGAGAGGAGAGACCCATGTTTCCTAAGAGGATTCCTATTTGTTTAAAGGCCAGTTTTGGGAGCAGAAGTTGCCCCATTTGTAACTTACCCCTCACAACTGTTCCTACTGACATGCAAACACCTGAACAGGATGGAGGAGCCGCCGTCTGCTCTTGTTTGAATCCGGCTTGCAGATGCAGTTTGGGAGGCGTGGCTTTGGAGCGAATGGCATCACATTGATGGTCTCTTGTTTGCAGCACTTTCCCATGCATTGGTTCTGGTCCTGAACAGGAGGGAGAATTTCATCGCTCTCTCACACACTCAATTGTTGAGATTGTGACAACTCTGAAATTTGCAAAGCAACTACAAATCGCTCCGTCTCCATGCAGAGATTTGGGCTGATTTGTCTTTAACACACTTTGCCTGGTTTTACTCAGATTTTACCCATCAGGAAAGACAATTGGCTCAGATGTCAGCTAAGAATGCTATTGCTGGCCTCTCCTCTCTGAGGTGCCATGTGAACCAGTTCCCTTCATCACCTGGAGATGAAGCCTCGGCTGGAAGGATCCCACACAGCGGATATTCCTCACTGATGTTCCTCCAGGACCACTGTTTCTTCCCCCCCAAATCTGTGTAAATGTTAAAGCCTCTTTACACACTCAGCTGCCATCTATTTTAGATGAGTTAGAGTAAAAACATGTTCAGTAATCTGTGCCGAGGACCTTGAGAAACATTGGCATCATGAGGATCAAGGAGCACCTGCTTTTCCTCTCCTCCCGTCCATCAGCTGACAGCCAGGACAGAGCAGGTATATCTGTGGTAGCTGTACAGAAACAGCACCAGGGTGAGTGAGAAACAGGGCTGCCTGCCATGGCTGTATCGGTGGCTTAGGCAGCAGGGGTGAGTATAAAGTATAGCACCACATTTTCAAGACAGATCATACATTCTTATTTCTATCAGTGAACAATGTCTTCCCTTTACAGACCAGCTGCTTAATATTCAATATAATAAATTAAACTTTCATAACATGGAACAGAACCTTAAAAGGAGTATAAAACTGAGTCCAAGTTAAAAAAGGGTCAATGTCTTTAAGGTCATTAAATCACTATAAAATATATATATATATATATATACTTAAATTGCCCCTCTTACATTTAATAATCAGAATTTTTTTTGTGTGCATAATTGTTATGGTCCCTTGCTTTTTCCATATTTTTTGCCACTTTTTAAGGAACTTAATAAATGACCTGAATTAAATGAGCTTTAACATTGTGCCTACCAAATACTGCACATTTAGTTCATTCTGTTGATGCAGTCTATAGCCACAAGTCTATTTATAAAAAAGGGACACAATAATAAACATCAATATTAGGTTAAGATTAATATGCGCGAATTGGCAAAACAGCGAATTTCCTCCCCTTTCCATTAGCATGTAAGATATAAAATATAAAGTTAATCCCTGTATGATTTTATCTAAGTCACAAAACTCAGTCTCTCCTGGGTTTTTGCTTCAGGCCCCATAGAAAAAAAGTTTCAATGTTCAATACAAATATTATTTTGTTTATTACATATATTCCTTTAAATTAGGATGAAAGGGTTAGGGTGTGTTTATCTTTTTAGGATGCTATTTCTAATGTAGCTTTTTAAGAGTTTTTTGGTCATCAAACCACAGTTGAGAAGGTAAAAAAAGTAAAAAAGAAAAATAAATCCCTCTCCATATTACAGAGGGATTTTCTTTGTTTTGCTTAAATATAGTGTTTAATATTTAGTGTCAGTTAACATCTTATACCAGCTCATATTATTGTTTTAAGATTTAAATTTAAGGTAGTCCTTTTACCTTTAAGCTGCTGCACTACAATGGGATTAAAGATATTTAGTAAAATCAGATACGTCACCATAAAGTGTGATAAAATGAAAATAATCCAAGAGATCTTCAACCTCAACCAGTGAACTGCTGCATATAGGCAGCGATGTTCCCACTTTCAGGACGCCACAATTATAAAGCTTATATAAAATAAATTCATAAATTAAATGTCTATTATCTGAATTTAAATACAGTCCTTAAATATTGAAAAAAGATTATAGGGAAAGAAATTTTATCATATGCTAACATTAATTTAATTAAAGAAATATGTGTAACTTACTATGGAGTTGTACCATTTTGGGTTATCATTTTCAATTGACCTAGCAAATTTGATCAACTGTTATTATCAGCATTTATTCTGGGATTAGAAAAGGGTTCCTGTAGTTTTTTATGAACTTAAATTGAATAATCTAAATTATGAAGTTATGCCCTTATTTTTTCTTTTCTTTTTCAGGTTAATGTCCAGTAAAACTAAAGCAATAAAAAATCAAAATGTAATTCTTTACATTTAGAATTTTGGACCTTTTTTAGTGTCCCCTCCGCAGAGTCTAAAAAGATTGTATTAGGTTTTTAATGAAGTGTGAGTAAGTAGCCTGTAGCCATCCATTTTCTGACACTCTTTATCCCAAGCGGGTCACAAGGGGTGCTGGTGCCTATCTCCAGCTGCTTTCGGGTGAGAGGTGGGGTACATCCTGGACAGGTCGCCCGTCCATCGCAGGGCAACACAGAGACAAACAGGACAAACAACCATTCATGCACACACTCACACCTAAGGAGAATTTAGAGAAGCCAATTAACCTAACTGACATGTTTTTGGACTGTGGGTGAAAGCCGAAGTAACCACACATACTCAGGGAAAACATGCAAACTCCATGCAGAAATACCCCGGGCTGGGAATCAAACCCGCAACCTGGCACCAGTGCTACCCACTGAGCAGACCCACGGCTAGCCTGTGCCAATTAACATATTTGCCTCCAGCAGCTGTTGAACAGTGTTAAATTAGGGAGGGAAAGCGCTGTACAACACATTACTTTACATAGCCTGCGGAAAAAAAACAATCTCTTCTACACTTTCCCTGTTCTTTTAAGTTCTCTTAACATTTTAATCCCTGAATCAGACAGTATCTTTGGACATTAACATTGAAACCATGTTATCTACTACTCATAAAGCATATTTGATTATATTAGCTCTAAAAACATTCATAGTTGAGCAGTCTGATTTAATATTTTCACACTGTTTAAACACAGGCACAGGTAGACTTATCTGATAAACAGACTGTGGGTTATGATTGATTTAACACTGCTTAATCACAGTATTTTTTTGATATCTGTGCAGATACCCACCAGACTCCATTTCTGTTTCCAAGACACCGGTCAACCCTTGGAGTGTCATTCGCTGTAACCTTCATACAGGTAATGAAATGCTAATTTAGTTGTCTAAATCAGTTCCAATCATAAGATTAAGCTTATAGATCATTCCTCACAGGGTAATACATCTTAAGAGATATCTTATGTAAAATGTCATTATTATTACTTTTTACAGCTAATGGAAACCAAAAGGAGTAAATGCATAATAGTCCATAAAAGGATATTTAGATATGTAATTGTAATGTAATTGCCTCAATTATTCCTGTTGTGTGGAACGGTTTACAAGGCATATGTTGTGTTTTGTAGGCCAACATTTTTACAATAAAAGAAAAAAATAATCATATATATATACTACTGTTTTCTCACCCCTCGTGGGGTGGTATGTGTCATCCTCAAGCTCGGGTCCTCTACCAGAGGCCTGGGAGTTTGAGGGTTCTGCGCAGCATCTTAGCTATTCCTAGGACTGCCCTGTGTATATATATATATATATATATATATATATATATATATATATATAAGAATTTTTATATTTAAATCATATCTCCGAAGCATACTCACCTAATTGACTTTTATACATGCTGGAAATATACTGTGCATCTCTGTGTAATTAATGTATTACTTTCACTTCAAAAATGAGTGAAATTCACCTTAAAAATGAAGATGAAACATGGATGATTCTTTAAGTGTATTTCCTTAAACAAATACTGTATAAAACGTTTAGATTAAGCATATTGAAATAAATGATCTTTATTTTGTTTTTGCCAATAAAGTATTTGATACTTAATTTGCTTTATGACTTGTGATTATTTTTCTCCTCTCGTGTCTTGTGTTTTCTAAATCACACAATAACAGTTTGGGTCACAAATTATTTTATTATGTATGAGATGAGCACTGTTACAAGTAAAAAAAAAAATCTTAAATCTTGAAACAGAATACCTATGATTGGTTGTGCCTATTTGCTAGAGAAATCCAAAACCCAGGGTATGATAGAAACAGATTATTCCAGTGATGCATTCACTTAAAAAAAAAAAAAAAAAAAAAAAAAAAACATAAAATGTTTAAAGAAAGCCCTTGGATGAGGTTTAGGCATTGCCTTCTCAAGACCAGATGTCTAAAACAGTACCATATACAAACTATTAAAGCATCAAATGTTTTTTTCTTTTTTTTTTTCTTCTGTGGTACAAAATCTACTATAGCCCCAAATCACTAAAGCCAAACAGCTGAGAGTGAAAGCAACTCGTGAGCCAAAAGAGCCTTAGTGCATGACTCGTCATGGAAACAATACAAAGAGTCTTGCTCAGTATTGTGAAAGCGAGTTGAGGGGGAATAATTTGGTGCTAATTGAGGCAACATTCTTGGAGCAGGAGCCTTCTTATTCCACAAGAGGGCAGCACGAGAAAACACATCAGCTGTTCAGACCAATTAAAATGATAGTCACAGTCCATATCATTTTATTTTTGTCCAAATGTAAGCTTCAAGTCGTAAATAGGTTTTCTAAGGTGATCTTTGGCTGAAATTACAGGAAAGTTAGTAAAAGATACATTACCCTGTAAGGCAAATGGTGAAAAAACAAGGAACTCACTAAAAACACAACCCCTTTCACGTCCACCCACCAAAATATATATATAAAAAAAGATTCAAGAACCAACAGACTCTCATATTTAAACAAAATGACACTGTAAGTTTGCAACCGCCGACTCTAAAAAGTTTGGGCGACAGAAAAACAACAAAGAAAAAAAAAAATCCCATTTCGGTTAGGCCAAGTGGGGAACATCACATAATCACTTCTGTTGGTCACAGATTTATAGACAAACGACTGATTAAAAAAAAAAAAATTACATAAGTTTGAGAGAAGACTAATTTAACTCCACCATCTCTAAATTCAGCTGTGACCATAACTTGCAGAAAAGCACATAGGTGTGTTCTCCAAAGAGCTGGTGGATTTGCACCAAAAAAAGGTGTGTACCTCTGTTTAAAGGACAGTAAACGAGTGTGTAGTTGCATAGATCAGCCAGGCATGAGGATCCTCCCATCTGTAGTTGCACAGCAGTAAAATGACATGCCAAAAACAATCATGTTTTCAGTTCATAGCCAACAAAATACAGTTGTAGCAATCAAAAAGTGACATGTGAGGCTCTGATACTGAAGTATGACACATTCTTTTGCAGCTGCTTGCAGGCACAGGATGTTCAAACATGGTGCTGAATGCTTCTATATTTGATCATGCAACAGATATATCTTCAGAGTGTTTGACTTGGATTATTTTTGATAGGAAACACCAAGTAATGCATAACTGTGAAGAGATTGAAAACCAATACATGATTTTGATTATTTTAACAAATAAATGAAATTGGAATAAATAGAAAGTAATTAATTGGTCAGTTTAGTTAGTCTGTATGTATCTTTAAGTATAAATGGAGCTGTTTTATAAAGGCCGCAGAGGTTTTAGAGCAATGCTGAACAAATAGCATCATGAAGACATTCCAAGCTTCTACATCTCATAAAACTCTACAATTCAACATCCAGACATTTAAAGAGTACTGCAAATAATGTTTTTCTGTTGTGGATTTTTAAAAAGCAAAAACTTTTTAATTTTGACAGTGACATGACACATTTGCCTATTGTAAAATATTTATGGCAAATGTTTAAATAGCATAGGGTTTGTGTTCTAATGACAAACAAAATGAATGACAAAAAATGCATTTCTTGTACAATCAGTGCAATTTCGTTTTGTACTTTCAATACATTGTCTGAAAATACCTGAAAACCTGCTAAGATCAATATTTTATTGTTTTATAAATAAAACAACACTGTTCACTTTTTTGTTATTCATTGAAAAGTATTATCTGCCACTTTAGAAGGACAAAAAAGTGTTGAACCTGGTTCTGCTTGCATAGAAACAGGCTGCAGATGAAGGACCGACTGCTTAGGCAGGAAGAAAATAGATGAGCAGCAGAGATCCTCAGGTGAGATAACTTTTTGGGATCTAAGGAGAAGCTCTTTGAGGCAATATTCCTATACATTCAAAGACTACTGTGCAACACACTGTTGGTAGCATTAAAAAGTGGAGAGTGGATGATAAGATGCCAAACAGCTAACTGGGAGGAAAAAAAAATAAAAGGCAGCAATAAAACAAAACAAAAAAAACCCAGAGATATTTAAAAGGGCTACAGTGAAACAATTGTGTCTGAAATTATTGGACTAAAGCATGAACTATACATGTGTTAGGGTGGCTGAGATCTAAATATGGGTTTCACATATTTACTACTAATCTGATCCTGTTAGAGATTTTTTAAAGGGAAAATATTTTCTCTGTTTGTGCAAAGATGGTAGAGACACACCCATGATTTCCAAAATGAAAATAAACGTGCCTTACGTCTAGATTTGTAATCTTCCACTTGACAGTCACGGTCTACTTGGTGCTTTTCTATCACATCAGACTCTATGAAATATGTGGAAGTTTCTGTTTGTTGTGTTCCAAAAAGAAAAAAACTTGGTGTATTCATTTTGCAAGGCACTGTAGAGAACAAATATTTGAAAAAAAAATAAAGATTTCTCTATTTTCTTATTTTAATAAATTTTACAAAAATCTATTACTATGAGCAATGACAGACACTGAGATGATGAAATCCGTTGAGGCGCTGCCACCACCCTGTAAAAGTAGTTAAAATAGCTAATGTGCAAAAGACTCAAAGGTCATAATTATCATTTACAGCCCAAAGCTGACAGTTAAACTGTGAATGATTAAAGTGAATTAAATTCCGACCGCAGTGTGAATGCACTCTAAGTATTGCATAAGTGTTATTTATTACACTACTGTGTCTGTTAAAACCAGTTTAATAGCTACTACGGGATCAAAGCCCGTTTAGGTGTGAGGTCTTGCTGACCTTTTTATGCTGAGACAGACTTAGTGTCGGTTTAAAAATAGAGGATGAAAGTGAGCAGCAGCTGCAGCATCTATGAACACGTGAAGAGTTCGTGGGTGATAACTTCATACGAAAGCATAAAGTGGGAGTTATGTGTGAAAAGTGGCAGAGATTCTGAAGGGAAACTCCAGCTGCACAACAGGTTGAATTTCTAAACATTAGACTTTAAATATAATTTCAAAAAATATAAGCCGGTGGAGGTAAGAATGAATGTGCGTGATCTGGTTAAAAAGGAGCAGAAAATGTTTGGTAACAGAGTGAAAAAACTTGAAACAATTTTCCGTTAAATGGGGATTCAGAAAAAAAAGGTTTGCCTACAAAGTCTGCAGAGAATTACTGTTCAACACATAAATATGCACAGATCCTCCTGTGCTTAAATTAAATGTTAGCATTTGTCTACAATGATCTCCTAGAATTTATCCTCCTATGTGCTTTTATTTGGCTTCATGCACAATAAATCAGTGGGACATACAGTAGGAGCAGGATACAGTGGAGGGGATGCTGAGTATTTTGGCTCATTGGCAGTTTGAAGTCATGCAGCATAACCATACCTTGGCCCAAAGTGCGTGTCAGTGAGAACGGGATTTTACATACGTATAAATGCTACTTAACACACCAGATGCAGCACACCTCCTCCTGGATATGAGCTTCTATTGATGGAAGAAAAACAATCCTTAGAGTCATGATGTAGGCTTGGTTCCTCACTCTGCAGTGTTTAGTTTAGTTGGTGCATCGGGAAGTAGGATTTATTGTTCCTTTGTGTGCTGGATTACCTTCAGATGGGATGTTTGTGACTCTGATAAAAAAACTCTTGCAGAACACAAGACTTTTGGCTTTTTATAAGTTCTGTATAATCAAATATTCAGACTATTGTATGTTCTTGTGTAACTGTGATGCTGGTATCAGGTGTTTGCTGAACGTAATGGTCCAGGTCCCGGCTTCAGGTGAGAGTTCAGGGTCCAGCCAACACAGGTCTGTGCTTCTGGAGTCTTACACAGCGCCATTCTGCAGGTTGTCAGGGGTGAAGCAGCCATTAATCTTACAGCTGCTTTCTGCTCTCTGGTTCTGAGAAAGCTTTTTCTTGGCCTTCCAGCGCTGAGCAAGTGGCTCCATGAACAAGGAGAGGGAGGAAAGTAGGTAGCAGAGGCCCGCCAGGTAGAAAGAACAGTCATACGTTTGTGTGTAGTCATATAGAAAACCTATAAAAACAAAAAAAAACATGGTCTCAAAATTGGTGGATTTTTTTCTTAATCTTAACTTGAATCTGACAGAGAATCTGCAGAGGGAGCTAAAGACTAGGGTGATGACAGCATGGCCTTTCAAACACTGAGTCTTCATTTCAAAGTTTTAGAGGAGGATTCTAGAATGATCACTAGTTGCTTTAAAAAAAATAATTGCTCAAAGGTTGTAAAGCAACAAAGCAACTGAAATTATTTGATTTTGGCCTACTTTTTATCACAATGTTTTTCAAAAACAAATGATTCAAACTATTTTACTTGGTTAAATAAGGTGAAATGAAATAAAAATGATGCAAAAGAACATTTTGCTTTAGGATTAATGTGCCTCAATGAGTAAACAGAGAAAAAAAAATCAGATTTAATCCTCTTCATTGCTTCAGAAATTCATGACAGAACAGTTACATTGAAACCACCACATTTGACCTTTTGCTGTTTTTAGTTACCCCTTTAAATTTTTTACACATTTTCAGAAACCCCTTTGTTCAGAATTTAGATTCAGTAAGAGCATGAAATCAAAAACGTCATCCAAAAGCCATTTATTGAAGCCATCTGGCTTATGAACATTTGCTAGTGATGACAACTTTTAAAATGAGCTTCTGGTCATTAAGTCATCTTCTGCACATAACTGATAGAGTTCCTCTGCCCAAAACCTAGTTCATGCAAATTCAACACGACTAAAGGTATTTCCAAATTTTTTTAGTTCCCCACAAAGATAAAACATCTTTGAGCTGTCAGATGTGTGCTTTGGGTCAATGTCCTGATGGCAGACGCAGACCTTCACCCCACACCTAGTTTTCTGACATTGGGAAACATTTTGCTCTAAAAGGTTTTAGTAATCTTCTGACATATTCAGTCCTTACTTGTTGGATAGTCTACAACAGGCATCCCTAATTTTACTGTGGCTGTTAATCATTTCATCTTAAACAGACTGATGTTGTCTATCTCTTATGATTAGTTAACCTCTATTTAATGAGGTCCACCTCCAAAATGCAACACTTCCTTAGATATGAAGTGCTTTGGCTAATACTGCATCCAACTTGAACTCATCAGCCCCAATATCTAACTTTCAAGTCAGAAAAATGCAACTGGATGGATATACTAATTAGGCACAGAAACAAACAAATCCTGCTAATTTTCAATAATGAGTTACAGTACAGTTATGCTCCCTATAACCGTCTGCTTTGCATGTAGCCGTTTTAACCAAACAGAGATGGAGCAACGTATCCCTGTGATAATTCCCTTCCTCTTTAGCATGCATCGAGAGGCATTTTATTAAATATAACTGCAGCCTTAAGAATATTATGTAGCAAATCCCATAGCAGAGTTAAGACTAGATTTTGAAGGAGTGGACAGTGGATAGAGTCTATGCTTCATAAACCTCTAAACAGATATTTCCATCACCTGGATTGTTAACATGGCTGATCATCTCTGTCCTACGCCAAATTAATCCAGTAATTGATGCAAAAGGAGGCCTGACCAAATAGGGGCATGTTTTTGTGTTACAAATTCATCATCATTGTTCTTGTGTTATATTATTATTGCCTGAGAAACAAAAAGCAGGGTTTCCATAAGTTATATATTATATGAAAAAACTAAACAAAGAAAAAAGGCTGTCAGCAAATCCCTTTCAAAAAATTATGAATTTTACCCTTTAAATCAAATCACATTTAGATGATTTAGAAATGAATTAACGAAAACTGATAGCCTTATATGCTTCTCAAAGTTTTATATTCTTTCATCTATGTAATGTCAGTTTGTTTACTTCTTAGAGCAGTTTATGAATCACACTCGGACAGACTTTTCATTAATGTGTTTGTATGAACCTGTGCAGAACACCCACTGGTCCAAAAGCTTGTTTTTTTCAAATAACAGTCGTACAATGGTGTGTGCATTATCTGGTATTTTTAAAAGATTCTAAAGAAAGATAAAACTTGACTGAGATCATGAATTTAATCAGATAAAAACCAGTCGGACAACATTTCAGATGATACCCCCCTGTAGCTAAAATGCCAGCTGATGTTTCTCACTCTAATGAAACAGAAGGTAAAAATATCCCAACCATATTTACGTACCACCCTAAAGGGGCCATTCATCATGTTGCAACTGATGCAATCTACAACCCTCTTTTGGGGATTGCATAACAGCTTTGACAAGCCAGTGCGTGAAAGGGCCCTCTCAGTTTAACTTGTACCAAGTGTTACCAATTAGGGCATTTCCTAGAAGTACCAAAACGTACAGAAAAAAACAAGATAAACTGAGAGTATGAATGTCTCTCAAAAAGACATATGCTGCATAAGTTTTCCATTTCCAGGAGGTACCAGAATATTAGATGTCAGACAGATGACCTGCAGCACTGTTATCTTTTTCAGCTGACTTGGAGAAGACGTGGTTTGAATGGACTCTGACCTGATGTAACTAAAATACTGTAACAAAAACCTGATCCCAATTTAGAAACAGCTCTTTAAGACTACAAAAGGAAAGCTGCCATCAGTTAAATAAAGTAACTAAAGTGCCCTAGAAGAACTGTTATGTTAGTCTGAGGATTTGACCCAGTAACCTTCCATGTGTTTTTCCACTGAGCAAACTGAAAGGTTCTATCATGTATAGAGAGACGTCTTTAAATGTACATTTTTCCCTCCTGTGTGCTTCAAGGTTTTTTCCTTTTCACAGTGTATGCACGCAGACAGACAGCAATATGCACACAGAGACAGGAATTCAGGGCGGAATAAATAGGAGACAGGGTAGGCTATCAACTTGTCAAGCACCATATTGATGCCTTCATGCCTCCATGCCATGTACCAACATGTACTTCCTGCCTTCAGCGCACTCAGAATCGTAGACAAACATCACTTTGGCCCTTTGTGCAGCGAATCACATTAGAAACGCAAAGTGATGGCTGTCATCCAGTCCACATGCAGAACTCATGAATGTGTCTGTGTACATTTGCCAAAAGAGGGTCAGCACAAGCATAACTCTTAAAGGATTTCCAAGAACTGATCTCCTCACCTGCTAGTGGAGGCCCAGTGAGGCAACCCAAGCCAACAAAGAACATGGAGAAACCCATGGAGTTATTGAGTTTCTCTGACCCAACAAGATCGACCTGTAATGCAGAAGAGCACACACATCAGTTGACATAATGCGATTTCAAATAAAACTGCTTCTTACTTAAAACTTTCTAGCATTAAAACATTTCTCAGACAGAATTTAAAATGACAGATAGTTAAACGGTCCACTGCACAGTTCCTGAGATTTGAGAAACATTATTTTTTAAATTCTAATACAAAGAAGAAAAAACTATTCTAAGAAGTAATAGGTAATCTATCAGCCATTAACACTAAGCCTCCACTGTGACGAGATCTCAACCCGAAATAGCAGCTTTGGGATATGGAAAGGGAGATTTCCATCTTGGATAAGGGCTGCAGAAACTGTAATTCTATCACATAAATGCATAACCGATCAAACATATTCAACATATAAATAAGGCAATTCTGAATTCCAAATGAGATAGAACCTTGTGTTATGTTTCTTTTATTACTAATAATAAAAGAAATAATGACCTTTTTTTCTAGGTCATAGGTGACTAAACTGTAATTAGGGAGATCAGTACTTGTCTTATTTTACTGATGTTCAACGGGTAGGATCATTTTATAAGAAATCAAGTTCTTGGTTAACAATGAATGGCCAACAGCTTGGGTTTCCATGGTAACAAACTAATTCTGTCCAATGGGTGAGGATAGTTTCCTCTTTAAAGTGCAGCACAGAATCAGGATATTCATTTTTCAGAAGAGAACATTTCTATCATCAGATTTTTTTTAACAACAATTATGTTTGGATGATTATGGTTATGTTTAGTGGAATTCGGCAGAAATGACCTCAGAATCCCTCTAGGTTATGTGTAAATGCAGGGTGTTGTTATAGTTAGTTAGTCCACCTAGTTATTCAGGGGATGAAAATGAACAGGAGAAAGCAGTAGTGTAGTTATTTCCCTGCTGCCCTGCCTTTCTCTCTAAGCACATTGTTCTCTATGTATCCTCACTCAGTCAGCTGGCTGCCTTTTCAGCAGATTGATGTGCAGCTTCTTTACCACAACAATCTGTGGAATCATACTCTAAGGTTATTATTAATCCCCAATTATACCACATGA
This sequence comes from Cyprinodon tularosa, assembly GCF_016077235.1. Classification (NCBI taxonomy): domain Eukaryota; kingdom Metazoa; phylum Chordata; class Actinopteri; order Cyprinodontiformes; family Cyprinodontidae; genus Cyprinodon; species Cyprinodon tularosa. The sequence continues at coordinate 1,486,305 of NW_024038678.1, forward strand.
AGCCAAAAATATAGATACTGTACCATGGATATCCAGCTTCCATTTATTACCTCTTGTCTGATAATCTCTTACGTCTTGTTTTGTTGGGAAAAGATCCCAGATACAGTACACATAATCTTTTAATGCCATGTAATAAAATGACAACATATTGGACAAGATAAACCTTATAAACATTTTCTGGTATATTCAATTTTCTTCTTTTAATTAACTGAAAAACACATTTTGATAGAACGATACTCGTCAACATTAATTATGCTAAATTGAATGAGAAGCATAAAGACTTATGAATTAATACGGTCAGTTAATTCAGTTTTTACCTTCTTAACCATGACATAATACCATTTCACAATCTAGATCATTATCTGTTCTTCCCATCACATGTATAAACATTAAAACTATAAATTCATCAGAACTAAAGACCGAAGTCTTTGCCTTATTCAGAAATTCACGCATCCACGTCTGAAACAAATATAGTTATTTAGGCTGTCATATGTTACTGCTCAGACCCTTAAAGGTGCAGCAATGGCAAATAACTAAAACAATAATCAGATCACCCTTCTTTTCAGATATGAGGATTACATTTATCAAAAGTTACTGAATAGCCATGACTCAATAAGCTGGAAGATTTCTAATGGGTTTTCTAGCAGTTATTTATTGATGCAGAAAACTTCTAACAGACTCAACACGCTTGTAGTGAATTCACAGGATGGGCAAGGCTGCTGTTGCAAAGTTAACGGTAAGGGAAACTCGTTAGTTTAATAAGAATGATAGGCAAAACATTAAATATTCGTGTTATATTACAATTATAATAATAAAATCTACTTTATGAAGAATATGCATCAATATGTTACAGCGCATGAATGTCATTGAAAACACTTTTAACAGCAAAAGAAGAGCATTTCTGTCACTGCTGCAGTCTGTAGGCTTTCATTAGACTTGTATTAATTTGAAACAGACAAACCTGAAAGCTGCCTTTACTGTCACCGCTGTACAAAATAAAACGGGTTAAAGACTCCTCTCCCAAACCTCAAAATCAGGATGAGTTTTTAGAGAGTGGGTCCAAGTCTAAAGTCTTTGCTTTAATGGTGTAAGTCTGAATCAAGTCCAACTTTATCACCTGAACTTCCACCTTTTGATTAAATGTTTTAGGAACAGATAGGCAAGCTGAGCCTTACGGTAGACATTTTTTTCCATCAAAATCATTGTTTTTTTTCTTACCAGAACAGGTAGCAGCAGAGCCATGTAGCCCCCACAGAAGATAGCAAAGAAGACAGCATACACCATCAGTAGTATATAGGAGGTGGCCAATGGGGAGAGCATATTGACCAGGCCACAGAGGATCAGGTAGGCTTTGTGGAAGTGATATTTATGAAACAGGTTCTTGTCTGTCACCCAACCCGACGCCAACTGGGCAATGGTCTCTGTGATACCTGTAACAGAGGCAAAGGCAAATAACTCAGATGAATAAAAAAGGTGAATTTTAGAAGGCAAAAAAAGAGATACACCTAGTTAGGCATCAATCATTTAACTATTTCTCTCCTTTATTGGGTTAATTTTCCTTCATCAGCAGATCACTGGAAAAAGATTAAAACTGATTTTATGTGTTAAAAATATAAAGGTTAAGAACTATCATCCTTTGTCTGGTAAATTTTTTAAACTCAATTGGATAAAAGTAAAAAAAAAACAACATTTGCTGAAATCCAGACATCTTGAGAAGCTGGTAGTTTGTCTTTTCTGTAGTCAGCATCTTTTTTTTCCTGCTCTTTCAGAGCAAAAAAAGTTATTGCAGGGCATAAAACCAATAAACCAGGATATCGGTATTGACTAGAAAAAAAACTTCTCATGCATCTCTAGTGAGGCCCAAAAACCTTTGTGAAAAGTTGTTGAATGCTAGATAGAAACCTGCATTGGCTGAAGCCTGACTGTGTTTCTGTATTGTAAGTCATAGACGTGTTCAAAGAAGCTTGATAGAAGTCTAATTTTTTTTTTTTTGCAGAGAAAAAAAAAAGAAAGAAACCCCTCTTGGGATGAGAGTGACAGAAAATGGATAGATGGATGGAAACAAAAAGAATTTTAATAATATCAAAGGGTCATCTCTTATCTAAGTGGGAGTGAGAGGAAAAAGAATGTGGAAAAACGACTCAGACTTCGTGATAAATAACGTGAAGTTATTCACACCATCTGATTGGACTGATTGTTGGCTCTGCTTGAGTATGATGACAGAGCAGAATATGGACTTTTCTCTGCTGAGGTCAACTGGAATGTGATCGGCAATGCGGCATCTGCAGTGGTTTATTGACTGTTGCAGGAATAGCTAAAAGCAGGCAGCACTGAGCCACTGATCAATGAAACAAGCTGGTTCTCTGCATATTAGAGTAACTTCTGATACTCTTTTGTGGAAAATCAGTGGTGTCGGTGCACTGAATCGTTGGATGTCTCTGGTTTCTAAGACTTTAAAGGAACACCTCTGCACCCTTTACCTAACAGGATCAAAACCCTCAGCCTCCACCGAGGTTAAAGACGACGACATGAGGCAGCTGTGCAATGTTTATGTGTCCTCCTTTTGCGATCCAAGAAATGTCCTGGAGTGTCCACTGCTTGGACACTGACAAAATGTGCGTTTGTTTGTGTGTTTTAGCCTCAGCAGGTTGGTTTAGCCCTGCAGCTGTTCCTGTTCAAACTCATCACAAAGCTGTTTAAATTTGGCCTCTCCAAGTAGCAGCACCTCCAGTCAAGTGCATTAGGGACATTGGCTCTGTCCTTTACCCTCCACTGTATCAGCGAGTTAAGAAATTGTTAGTGTTAGTTCTATGCTGGATTAACTGCCTGACCCTAACAAACAATTGTTCATCATTGGTTTTTACAAGGGTTGAGAGGCAAGAAGAAATGGCAATCAAGTTTCTTTAAACAGAGACGTTTTTTAACAAGACTAAAGCGAAGGGTTATAGAAGGCATGTTGGTTTTCCCAGCTTCTCTGAAACCACTGCTGGCTTTAGTTGCCTCTCTTTCTGCAGGCACAGCCTCATTAATACGCCTCTGCAAAGTATCACCCACTTTAGAACTGGACTCAGACAAAACTGGGACCTCCTCTTGTAACCACGCCAACAACTTTACTCTGTTAGTCGTTGCTTAGCGACTCTAGTCGGCTCTAGTTTCGAAAGGGGTGACGAGCACACTGACCCAGATGACAGCGGCCTCTTTTTCCCTGGCCAAGTCCATGACAGAGCCGGGTTCAAAAAGAAGAACAACGGGTTCTGAGGGTTTGAAGCTTTGTGGTGTGCATTGCACCCGGTCTCTTTTACCCCTTTATTACAAAGCAAGAGAAAATGCAATAGAAGAAAAAAAAAAAATCCATCCGTCCCGCTGCGTGCAGGAAAACCTGGGAGCAATGAATTCCAGAAGCTTAAAAACCCACTTATACCCCCAGAACTTTTTCCATTTCAGCCAAAAACATACAACTATGCAAAGTAGCAGAAAATTGTGTAAAGTGGTGGAAATAAGAATTTGAGCCACCCATTTCGATCACCATCTTAATGGTACATAGAGTTAACCTGTTTATAATTTAACCTCAATATTGTTAAAAAAACATTTGAGCACAGACAGCATCATTAAGACCAGGAGACGGAGCAGAAAGATCATGGGGAGAGGTGTTTAAAGAAGGTTTAGGTTATTAAACAATATCCAATGCTTGAAGCAGCCAAGAAGCTAATGGTAACTCTGGAGGGGCCTCAGTGTTTGCCAGCTCGGGTAGGAGAGATTTAGAGAGAAATCTATAATTATGCATTCCAATTTTTGGTATTTATGGAGTAGTGGGAAGATTAAGCTTCTTTTTGAATAAAAACAATGCAGTTTAAAGTTTTACACATGCCATGAAGTGGACTCAACAAACATGTAAAATCCAGTGTGTGGGTCAGATGAGATTAAAACATGAACTCTGTGGACCCCAAGTGAAATATTACTGCAGCAGAATGGTAACGGCACATATCACATGGTGGCCACAGCATGACACCGGACGGCTTTTCTGTCACAGGAAAAGGAAAACGGTCAAAGTTGAAGGCTTTAACTAAGGACAGGACTAAAATGAAAATAAGCTTAATCCAGAGATGCAATAAGCTGGTTAGATCAAATAATATTGATGCGTTGAAATAGACCAAAGTCCTGACCTAAGTCCCACTGACTGGATTTATAATACATGTTCACATATGCTCTTCATCTTATTACTTTTCCAGCAGAAAAAAGCAACCAAACGTATTAGAAATACAAAACTAATATGGAAAGCAATGACAAAATACTTACTGCTATAGCTGCAGGAAAAAGGTACAAAAATAGCCCAGAACTAAATTAATAAGGAATTCACACTTTCAGACTTTTGAGGACAAGCTTGTTTAAAAGCTCCTCGTTGGTTATTTTTACTATTGCTTGTGCAATTTTCAAAAAAGGAGGTGTATGACCTGAATCTTTCTCTTAATCCGTTAGTGTTGTGCATTGTTTTAAGATTTCTATTTCCATCAACTTTCTGTTTTTCTGCTGGCTTGTGCTATTTGACAAATGCTGATAAAGAAATGCTGCCTTTTGCCTTCTACTTCTTTTGTTTATTTTATGTTTTTACAATTCTCCATACAACATGAACATGTTAGTTTATATCTGGTTAAACCCTAAATCTATTGTGCTAAGTCTGAAGCACTTTGGGGCCAAAGGTTGAAGTGACTAAAACAAATCAACATCACCTAAAAAGAGCTGTCTATAAGACCCATCCATCCACACCAAGGCAAAAACTTTAATATGTAAAATGGAAATGAAAATGTGTCTAAATCCTCTTATAATTTAGATAAAGCAATAACCCTAAGTGCTTAAATACACAACAGCTATCACTTATTCACACTGCCCGACGAGGCAGTAATAGAATTACATGTCATGTGTTTGGTGGTCAAATCTTAATGCTGTTTTCTAGTCATATTGAGGGGCCTCATCAATTGTATACTGCTAAAGCCACCCGTCCTGGCCAGTGGACCAAAGTTCAGCTTTTATGTAAGCGCATTCATTACATAAGACTGCAGAGTCTGAGCAGCTCACAAATAATTAATGCCTAAAAGTTGACTGAGCACTTCTTTTGCATCACTTAGAAGATCTAGACTGGAAAAACGACATGGTCCTACCTCCTCACAGTCAACGCAACAATCATATGATTAGTCAAATACAAAGATATGCAGGTTACATAAGATCTGTCAACTCCATGTGTCTCTTTGTTTTATAAAAGTAAAAATGATATAAAAGCCACAAATTTTGTCTATCATCATTCTTTTAAATGTGATTTTAATACTACACATACTATACATACATTAAATCATAAGGGCAACAGGAACATTTTACACATTCAAACCCCTTTAAACTGTTGGTCAAGCTTACAGATCGGTCCACTAATGAAAAACGCTGTAATAGCATTCCAAACAGAGATAACAACTAAAATAAAAGCAAATTTTTATATGTTTTAAACCTATCAGTGATTGGTGATCGGTTAAGCTAATTTCTATGTGATGGTGGCTTTCCTCACATGAACTTCTTGTTTCAGGTCCTTACATAATAAATCTGTTGGTTTAAATTCAGGACTCTACATGTGCTAATTCCAAGGAGCTAATCCTAGTTTTCTTTTGGAGATGGATGCTTGAGGTGCTTGCTGGCATTGCTGGACCACCCACACTATCTTTAGTTTAACAAAGACACAAGACTTATGATATATTCTAGGGCTGAAGAAATTAATCGGATTAATCGTGATTGATTGTTGAAATAATAACCAGCTAATTCAGTCATCGCTTAATCGTTAAATGGAGTATAGAGACTCTAAAACATGCCTTTAGCTGTAATTATACCAAAATAGTAAAATAAATCTGTTAACATTTTGCATTTAGGTTTTTGTCTATCATTAGGATCAATCCAGAATTCCTTAAGTGGAAAAGTTTTAGTTTCACAAGTTTTAGTTTTTAATTTAGTAAAAAATGTTCTTTAAGGGACCTTTAGCTATCCGATTATTGATCGATTATCAAGTAAAATAATGGACAGATTAAGTGATTTGCAAAATAATCGTTGCAGTCCTAATATTTTCGTTGATTCAAGTTCACTACTGGTAACATAGACTCTCTGCGTTACTGAGGGCCTTTTGCAGCATGTTTCACATCTTAACTTAACCCGGACAATATAACAGTTTTTCATCCACCAAACATGACCAAATACTTTTCCAACAGTTCTCTACCTTGTAAACATCATGATTAACAATCTGAGCAAGGTTTTCACAAAGAGCAGTTGTTTTCTATTTGCAGTCTTGCGAAATCATTGTTCCTCAGTGATTTTTCTGGTGTTAGACTTGACAACGCTAGCGAAAGTCAATGCAAAAGTGCTCTTTATCTGGAGTCGTTCTGTTACAAACCTTATCATTTTTATTATTGTACCAAAGGAACACATAATGTGAAAAAAAAAGTTTATGAAGGTAAAATAGATGCTGGTAGTGCTGTTTTCTTTTTGGCACTAGTCCTAGGATAAACTATCCTTAATATATGCTAAAAGTTGCAGTTTTTCCACTTTCTTTAAAAATAAAAGCAAATATTTTCTCTCTCTAAATATTGAATATCTTTTTAAAAGAGAATGATTATTAAGAAGAATTAATTTACTAGTGTTAGCCTCACCTGCTACAGATATAATGAAGGAAGCATCCATGGCATCAATTCCCAGATTTCTGGCCCTGGCAGAGAGATGGAAGTACGGGATGAAGTAGGCCAGTTGACTGAACACCAAGGACCAAGTGTAGATGCAGAAGAATGGGTCCTTCAGCAAGGTGAAATCCAACACTTTGCCTTTTGTGGCTGCAACCTCTGTAGGCACACTGGGCTGTAAGGGAACTCCAATGGTCGTAGGCCGAGTCATGCTGCCATTCATCTCAGCTGGGCTGTCTGGGGTTGCAGGCTTACACTGACCAGAGTCCTGTTGGGGGTCGTGACCATTTGTGTTACTGAGGACTAGTCTAGTCAATTCAGGGTTCATTGACTGGCTCCCTTGTCCATCAACACATTGTCCTCTCAATTTTTCATCGTCACTGTTTGATAAGAGAGAGTCTGATTTGGAGACACCATTGGATAACGCAGGAGATCTACTCATGCAGCTTTTTGGATATTCCTTCTCCGTGGAGCTCTTTAGGGAAATGGCTGGGCTCTTTTGGATGGGCAAAGAAGTGGAGTTTGAAACAGGGGGCTTCACATTGATGGGTCTCAGAAGCATCCCAGAGGCTACTAAGTTCAGCATGAGGCCTCCGAGAATCAGCATTGCACCTAAGAGTGGCAAACAAAACCCACAGCATAAAATTCAGTGAGATGCAAGAGCTCATAAAAAAGTTATACTGCTTACCTTGCCAAGCATACTGGTCCAGAAGCAGCTGGGTGAATGGAGCCAAGGCGAAGGTCAAACCCATTCCAGATCGGCCAATGGCATATGCAGTCGCCAGCCGTTTTCTGAAGTACAGCGCTGTTATCACTGAAAATGATTGATATAGTAGTGCAAATCCCATTCCTGGTGGTAGAATATAGGTTAGTCAGAAAAATATCTCATTTTGAAAGAAATGACTAAATCAAAAATTTTTTCTTTAACAGAAGGGACAAAAAAAATAAATGCACCCTTTTTCAAAACCATTTAAACTCACCGACTACAACTCCCATGCTGATGTAGAGGTATACCACACTGCTGGCAAAGATGCTTATGATGAAGCCTCCACTAACTAGCACTGCCCCAGAGATTGAGGTCACCCTCGGTCCCAGCTTAGCACAGGCCACAGAGGCGATGGGTGCTGCAGCAAAAGATGTTTAGATAAAGTGGGTTTTTTGGGCATGGTTCAACCCTTTTAGCTATAAAATGGCAAATCATTGCAATTGCAGCTTATTCAGTGCGATGTAGTAAAAAAAAAAAAACACTGTGTTTTGTTATCCAAACCTCCAGACAGACGTAAACTAGACATGATGGAACCTATCCAGCTGATGCTCTCTGCTGAGCCTCCAAACTCATCTTGGAAGGCCACAAAGAAGATCCCAAAACTTTTTAGCGTTCCCATCACAAGGACATTTACCTGCAAATACAGACAAAGAAAGTTTAATAAATCATGTTTAAATTAATGTAGTCCATCCTCAATAAATTTCATGCTACAAAAGCCATCAAATAAACATCTCACTTTAGCATATATTTATAAATCAAATGTTTTAATACAGAGGAAGCTCCATGTGCCATTAAGTAAAAAAAGTGGGGGAAGAAAAATGTCAAAAGAAGGCATTTAAGTTGATACACCTCCCCATATTACATTTTTGCAAACTAGCGGGAGAGGTTTGGCAATAATCAGCATACACAATTCTAATACTTATGTTGGTTTCTTGCAACCGTCTCTTGAGGGAAACATTGAGCTGTCTTAGGTTTTTGTACTCCTTTTAGATACATGAGCCCAATTTACACTACTTTCTGAAAACCGATCCATTCCGAGCTTGGATCAGTCAACAGTACCGAGGTCGGTTCCTTACGCCATTTACACACCACGCTAGCACGGTTCCTCGCCTCCTAGTGGTGGTCTACGGTACCACTGCTCTCTAGTGGGAATCAAGCAAATCAACATGGTGGCGCCCGTATCATTCAGGAAGTTTTCGGAGAGTCAGGCGAAGAAGGCAGCCTTTGGTGAATTTACTTGACAGAGTTTGCTTTTGGGAAGTGGATACAACAAACAATAGTCTAATCAGGGCTTACAGACGCAGGAAACAACGACTGATGTTGAGGTTCATTACACTGCTAAGCAGAATCATCACTGAGTGCCATTAACACTCAACAGTCGTCTCGGTAACCGTGCTCGGACCGATCTCAGCACGGTTTCAAAAGGGTAGTGTAAGTGGGGCTATAGATATGTTTAAAAATAATAATTTAAAAGAAAGGAAATGGGTCATAATAAGGCTGGGCTAACATACCAGGAAGCAGTGGAGAACCACCATCCAGCCCCAGCCTCCATCTGGAGGGTCCTCATACTGTATTTCTTTCCCCTTCTTCTTTGTGTTCATTGCATCTCTCCCAAACAGATTCATGATGGCCTTGATTTCACTGGAAGGAAGAAAAAAAATTAAGTACTTCAACTGCATAATTACTCATGTTTATCTTCATGCAGAATGTAAACCTTTTTTTAATGGGTATTTTTAAGAAAACACATCTGTATTTTTTCAGCATCTATCAAAAAAATTATTTATGAGGCTATAGCTGTCCCAATCCGATTTTTATATTGGAAATCAGTCCGACACTTTGCTTCTGCCTGCTTTTTTAAAAGCTTATGTAACTCCTTATTAAATGAGAAATTAATTAGTTGTTCTTCTCATACCAGATGTTCTCTGTATCTGTTATCACAAATGAAAAAGTTGTATCTGGACACCCCTATATCAGCCAGTATCAGCCAGATTTGAAGCCATGTTTGGATCATTCAAATAACTTAACAGCTGCCCAATAATTTCACAGAGAAGATATTTTACAATGCTTCCAGTAAACTCCATGGTGGAAATATGTCATTCTGTTAAGTCAGAAAAATACTAGCGATACATAAAGGACTCCAGGATTATATGTCAGCATTTCTTCTTTCAGGAATTTCTATTCACTGTGATCGCCATATTATAAAATGGGAGCTCTACAGAGGTTGTTTTGCAGCACCCTGTTACTTTGCTGTGGAGCCCTTGCAATCTCTTTAGTATCACACTAAACTCTCTAAATTTATATAGTGACTCAACTTGAAATCCTGAAATTGCACTGATAAAGCATATTCTTCGCCTTGTGACACTTTGTCAACACTTGCCTCACCAAAAATATCATAAAATGAGGCAAAAACTTTAATCTGAGAAAACTTATCCTGATTCAAACTAATTAAAATTTTAGGTACCTCATATTTGTTTAACATAAAATATATATGCAGATACATTTGAAGCTGGTTTCAGACTCTAATGAAATATATAGGAATTAAACCCTTTATCCAAACAGTGGCAAACACATAAAGATACTAAAAGTGGTTACAGTTTTTGGTCCATAGTCACATTTTAAGAAGCATCTTATAAATTTAACAAAGAAGTTGCTAAAAAAAAAAAAAAGCAAAACTTGCTATTAATGTGTAAAACATCACAGTCATAGTGCAACCAATGCTAGTTACATTTCCTCCTCTTCTGTCCATAATACAGCTGCTCCACTGGACTGAATGTCTGAGCAGTGTTCATATTATATAAGTTTGTGTCTCAGCAGGAGCAAATATTTAATTATGCATACGCTGTGGATTACTGGCAGTGTGAACAGCATGTTCTCTGCAAATTGGGCTGATGATATTTTAACTTCCCTGTAATTTAATTTTTCCAAGAAATTCAGTGTTTTAAGATATATTACTCAAGAAAAACAATGTAATGATTGATTTAAATACACTGGAATATGAAGCAACTCTCACAGTTATTGGCAACCCTACAACATAAATCTTGTTACCAGCTGCCTGAAGATCAGGCAGCTGGTAACAAGATTTTGTGCCTCTTAACTAAAGTTAAGAGGCACTAAATTGCAGGTGCAATCATTTTATTTATTTATTTTGCAAGTGCAAAAAGTGGAAGTGTTGCGTTTGATCAACAAATACTGCTGAGCAAATATTACAATGTGCCAACTGGTTTTGTTGTGCACATTAAAATGAGCAGATTGCACGAACTACAGGTAGTTTAAAGGTAGCACTAAATGAAAGATGAGGTTCAAGCTATGCGGATGGAGGTAATAATGATAACTAAAAAATAATAATAATGATAATACTAAATGTATAGTGCCCTTCAATTATAGAAAAGTGCTATGACCCAAAATTGAAAAACATAATGATGGAAATAATTACAGTTAAGTTAAATATATAAATATAGAATATCATCAGACATGAGAAAGTTGTCTCTGTCTGCTGATTGACCCAACAGAGGAGAAACAGTCAGGTTTGGAGCCGATTAAGCAGCTCTAAACAGCTGAATTTACCGCCACCTGCTCCTTTAAACAGCAGCTTGACTGATATACAGCAAAGCAACACCCATTATAATTTGATAAAACATTACAGTGCATTTTGCGGAAATCGACATTGGGAGGGAAAAACATATAGATATATACCTACCTCCACAATACACCACTAAGGACATTCTAATAAGCAGTTTTTTATTCCCCAGAGCACAAAAGAGATTGAAGGATCTGTTTTAGTAATGTAAATTTTCTCAGGGCTTTTAAGCTTCACTGTAGTCAGACCCTCTACAATCCATGGTTAACCTTGGAATGTTTTGATTTTTCTGGGAATGTTCTTTCCCAGAATCTTCCTCCCAAGAATTTGACAGATCCTTAACAAGCCTTGTTAAAATAGTTCTTTCAAGGTTTTACATAAGAATGAATCAATGTTACCTACCCAGCAAGTACCCCACCTCTCCCCAGTAGAAGACAGGCACAAGCCTATAAGCCATCCATCCATCCATCCATCCATCCATACATCCATCCATCCATCCATCCATCCATCCATCCATCCATCCATCCATCCATCCATCCATCCATCCATCCATCCATCCATCCATCCATCCATCCATCCATCCATCCATCCATGAAAGCATCAATGTTTTTTTTTTAAACCTAATTATTTAATTTTTATTCTCTTTCAACAGATATCAAAATGAAAGTAGATCAAACAGCTGTAAATGAGGTGGAGATCGAGCAACACAATTAAAATCAGTCAAATTCTAACAAACCGAAGAACAAAAACATCAAAATTTAAATCTGCTTCACAAGAGAAGCAAAGATGTAGCACTTTTATATACCAAAACACTGAGGTGAAGAAGTACAACCGAATTACATAATTTGTATTTAAATCTGTTAGTTTCCTGTTTGAATCCATTTGAAGACTTTATTAATCTTGTTAGAGCCCTTCAGGGTCTGGCCCCTGATTATCTGAAGGAACCTGTGCCAACAGGAGCACTCATGTCCACCATCCACATTCTCTTTCTAATACCATAAAAAAAGACAAAATAGGTGACTTGGCCTACGCAAGCACTCCCTGATATGATTTACACCCAATAAGAAGAAGTGATATTCATCAGTGAGCTTAAAAAACATTATGAAAATCCAACTTTACTTTTTCGATTTGAACTTTGGTCCATTTACTGTGGGCTTAAATGTGATTGATAAATACACAACAGTAGCAAATAAGGGTCCAGGGCATAAAGGGACATTTTACTTCATACCCAGGATCATGGGCGGTTCTAGACAGGGGCCAAGGGGGGCCAGGGCCCCTGCAGATCAAGTCCTGGCCCCTGTACTGAAGACATAATACTTAAAGAAATTCTAATGATGATCTGCGCTGAAACAGACATGGTTACTGATAGATCCTTTGGATCTATTTTTTTTTTCTTTACAAATTCTGTTTTATTAACTGTTTAAAAACATATCATAAGTGGTATTAAGATAGGATCCCAGTTTTCATCTGCTAAATGTTTTTTTCCAAAACAAATGTAAAAAAAAATACAGCTAATTTTAACAGTTTTTCTTAAAATCTAAATTCAGATTTTATAGAAAACAGTAATTTCAACTTAAATTAAGTTAAAAAAAAAAAGTAAAATTCCTAAATTCTGAATGTATATTGACCTACTAAGACATTTAGAATTTTTATGAAACCTAATTGATTAGAAATTTGACTTCATGCAGCAATCTTAATTTATTTGAATCCCTTGGCCTGCTTTATTATTTCATGCTTTTTTGTGCCCCCATGAAAACACGCTGGCCCCCTCCTGGCCCACCTGGTACATTTGGTCTAGAACCGCCACTGCCCAGGATGTTTTATTAGGGAAATGGTTTCATTTTTAGTCAAATATGAAAGATGCTCTGAAATGTTGAATATTACTCACCAAGTATTGCTGTTTCAACATTAGGTAGCATTACAAACAGCTTAATTTGTTTAGACACTGGTGGTATTTTTGTGTTTAATTACATTAGATAGACTTGTATGTATTCAGGGAAAATACACAATAAAAACATTTTTAAAAAGAAAAAATATGCATAGCACCGTGTTATAAATTTTGTAACCTACAGTTTTTAAAAGTTGTAGGGAAGTGGCTATTTCAACCGTTGCATTTCCAAATTCTCCCTAGCGGTGCACGACTTTAGATGAGTGAATAAAGTAAATGTGATTAGTTGTCTATCAAGATGGCGGGATGCTGTGGCGGAAGATTTGATTGAGGCCGATATGTCGGAATAATCTTGCTAACCAGTTAGCCACTTGGTGCTAATAGGTTCCCAATGGGAAATCATATTGGGACCAAGTAGCACTAAATTGGTGACTTAGAAACGACTGCCAAGGGACGCTATGGACAGCGGAAACATGAGCGAGGAGGAGAGTTTTGTGTCAGAGGTCGTGGATGATTCTCCTCCGTCATACATTTTTTATTTAGAGGAGGAAAGCGGGGACAAGGCTGTTGTGGAAGAGGACGCCAGGGCGGCAGAAGCTTGGTTTGGTGTAGAAGGCTTACAGCCGTACATGTTCGAGCCCATTCCTCACAATGCTGCCAGTTCTGTTAGCTCTACGCCTGCCAAAGACACAGACGTCCATCCCCGTGAACACTAGGACGTAACTCAATGGTAAATTATTCTTATTTCTTATTTCAACCGTTGCGTATATTAGCTGTGATATATGAATCAAGATGCTATGACCGAAAAAAACTGATTGACAGATGACCGTTGATATATGATTGACCAAATTTAGGTGTACAAGCTGACGTATAACTAACTGGTCTGCATAAGATAACAAAAAACACAGATTTTAAGACAGGATTTTTTTTAAATAGAAATTTTTGGGACAATATCATCTGATAGAGCGTGCATTAATATACATGTTTAAGACAGAATAATTTGACATTTAAATATGATTTTCCTTTTATGCATGGAACTATGCAAAAAAGGCAAGCTGTGAACTAGTTAGTGAGAAAGACTCAAAGTATTTAAAGGATATGAAATTGATACAGATTTTGCTGTAGTCAATGAACGAGGTTACTGAATAATCTGGCGGTGTGCATCAGATGGTGAGAACTATGTTTGAGCTGGTAACTATTCCAATTTTAAATAAAGCTTATTATTATTATGATTATTATACTTAGCATTCTAAAGCCAGTGATAAATTCATCCTAACATGCTTTGAATGTTCAGTTCACTTTCATACCTTGATGATTATGGGCTTTTTTCTTTTCCTCTTCCTTTAAAGGTCTTACTGTGGAGCTGGGCTGTAAAATCTGCCAGCATCACAGTCCAAAGACGATCCAACATGTGTGTGCTGATGTGAAAGTGCTGCTTTAGCAATAAACATTTAACTCATCAATTAACCTAAATTCCTAATGTGAAAAAAGACACAAAAAACCAAGTTCATCCTGGTCAAAGAGGCACACACAGTCCCTGAGAGGCAAATAAACAAGAAGCTGCAATGCCTCGCTGTAAAAATAGACTAGCCAGTATCATTCTGCTGTACCTACTGAATAAGGCAACGTGACATTAAATCAAATATTAACCAAAAGCTCCAGGAAAACTGAGCAGTGGATGGATTTGAGAATATTTTAAGAAACTGGTGGAATTATGCAATTAAAGAATGAATACAAAGAAGCTAACTGTATCTATAATTTAATTATCTTAATTATCCAATGCAAGAATTTTGGACCACTGGATGATTTTATAAGGGCAGTATTACTCTTCTGGAAAAATGTGCTGCCCTGGGTTCAACCCTGAGGGGATGTATGATACATTATGCTTACAGGGAACAACATGCATACATGTACCAAGCGGAGGAACCATAAATTCTACATGTGTGACAGCAAAATTGTGAAATACTTTTGGCTTCTCTTCCTTATTTGAACCATATGAGGTCCATTATAAATGAAGGAAGCAGTGACTTAAAGAGAGATTTGTCTTTGCTGCACAAAGGTGTTGAAGTTATTTCATCGCAAACACTTAAAGCCAAGCTTAAGAAGCATCCTGTTAATCCCTGCTTGGTTTGTAAAGCAGCAGAAAATGATGGGGAAACAGTGTGACCTTGCATTGAGTCTCCAGAACAAACTTACAAGTGACAATGAAGTTCTGGGAGCTAATATAACTATTAGGATGCTAGATTTCTTGCAAAACCCAACATCTATATGGTATGCACAGAGGCAGGAGTTTGTCTTTGCAGCAAATTGCAGAGAAGTTATGCTTAAAGGCCATTAATCAGAGTAAGGTGTTAGGCACATTCAACCGAGTGAAAATAGCATTAATCAATCTCTTTTCTTTTCATTATCACAAATATAGTAATACTGGCAACACATAGTAAAGCTTTGGACAAACTGAAGTGCATGGGATTTAACCATGTTTGAGAAGCCTGGGCCAAACTGGACAGAAATTAAAGCTGAATGAAATGTGTCAGTAAAGTTTGACAATAATAATCCCTAACACTAGAAATATAACGTTAACATTCAAGCATGTAGTTTTTTTTTTTTTTTTTTCAAAAAGTTGCAGAGCGGCAACTTTGTTAGCATTGATATCTTGCAGCAATTCAAATCCTGCTAGAGGTGTTTTTGTCATTTCCTGTTGTCCCTATTCACATACTGTTAGTTTTACTCCATTACCATGTTATCCTTAGGCATAGGTGTGTGTATATGAACATGGTTAGATAAATTGATGTGTTTAAGAGATATCAACAAGAAGGGTTACACTTGGTATCAAGCTAGATTCACTTTAGCTACACAAAACTATCCAACTGAAGAGTGTCTGGTGACTAAGGAATCCGTGTCTACAGATATAAAATAATATCAAACCCTGAGCTTTTAAAATGCTGGACCAAAACTCTTTCTCCGTCTAACCCAACCATCAACAAAACATTTTTATCCAGTTTGTTCTCACATGTGATTGTCTGTTTCACTAATCGTTTTGATTGAGATGGGTTCAAAGGCATAGATATAAATCATTTTGGACTCTGATACACAACTGATCAAGTGTGGAAAAACATATTTCTAAAGGGGGAACTTTCTTCTCCTATAAGTGCAGCAGGTAGCTGTGCTCTAATGGTCTTTGTCGGTGACCCCTGACTGCAAAAAATTGACATGTCACCTGCAAGCTGAAGAAATTGATTTAGTTTATCATCATCCACAGACTGCAGACATCTCACTAATCAAGAGACGATACAGGCGGTATGGCCAAAGGTTTTGGCTCTGGTCCAACAGGAATCATGGAGCCACAAAGCTGAAAGTCAACGTTTCAACATCAACTTAAAAGTCCCGAGGGCTAAACTGATTACACAGTGTGACAAAATAAAGCTGTGCACTAGTGCAGTAAGTAGAAGAGATTCTGTGTCACTAATGAGGTTTAAAAAAAAACTCTCAACATTATTATCAAGTTTATATTCATAAGTTTTTTTCTACTGAAGTGAAGAAAATACAACAGTATAGTAAATGGGAAGCATCAGGTTGCAAAAAATACAGACAGCTGGAACTCAAAATATAAAACCAGGTCAAAAGAGGTACTTTTTGTACAGCTAATAATGATCTGAGAACTAACAGGGTAAATTAGTTCTTCTATAAGTTCATGTAGGGAAGCACTTCAACATCCCACAGTTAAAGTTGCTCAGTAGAGAGGGGGCTAAAGTTCCTCCAAACTGATGTGCAGCAAAAATCAATAGTTTATGCTTAGTTATAGTTACTGCTGCACAAGTGGCAAAAAAGTGCTTTTGACAAAGTGATTTTATTCGCCTGGGTTTTCTTTCCTTGTTTTAAGTGGAAGAAATCTCATGGTGACTTATGGTACTGTAACTCCTTTAAAATGCATTTTCTGCCTTTTGTGACCTTAGATGCCTAACATCACACAAATTTTAGTGTTAGGAAAAAGTTAACCTTGGTAATGCATTAAGCGTTTTCCAAGAAATGATTTTGGTTTCTATTGGAAAAAGATACAAACCGTCTTTGCCCTATGAAAGAAAATAGTTATTTAATGATCCAAATCAGAAACCTATTATGCACTGGTTTAAAGAGATTCAAGGACAAATGAGAATAAAATCGAACGGCATTCATTAACTGGTAAGGGCAACTAGGCAATTTCTAAGGTTTGGGACTCCAGGTGAAAACTAGTGAGAGCCAATATCCATAGATTTAACAATCAACCTTCCCAGGAGTGGCTGGTCTACAAAGCTTAGAGCATTAAGGAGTCATCCAAAACAACCAGGAACAGTACCCCAAGCAATGCAGCCCAAACCAGTTTTTACCTTTTTACATAAAACCAGAGTGGTTAGATAGCTTTTTTCTTTAACAAACTAAGATTTGTTTGATGACATGAAAATGTTAGTCTAGGTGAAATACTGTTTTCCCTGCACTGTGGATCAGAAGAATACAAAAAAACCCCCCTCCAACTTCCACTAAAACTTTTAGAAACCCCCGTCTTTGGTAAACATGTTGTTAAACAAAACATGTTATTTTGGTTGGATACAACTATCACCGATCAAATTAAAACACATTTGCTATACAAATCAACACATACCCTTATTTGGAGTATAAATATGAGAAGAAGCATCGCTGTTTAAAGCCAGCCACCAAAAACAATGGCGACAAAGTCAAATCACCTGGAGTTAATTTGAGAGATAACGCCTACGATAAAAATTTTTATCCTTTGAGATTCAGGCAATAGGTGGACAGATAGAGGGCAATAAGATTTTAAATTAGCTCACTGCTATATATACGTATGTAGTGGGTTGAGAAATGGAGTAGTCGATATTTAAAAGGAGTTCACTATAAATAACAAAAACTGAGTCTTATATATAGTCCGCCAGTGAAGAGTTTTACATACACTGATCTCCACAATGAAAATCCTAACTTTGAAAGTGTGATCTCTTCATTTAAACAACTTTTTTTGCAGGATGTTTTATGCAAAACAGCAGATAAACCTGGACTTTTTTAATGCGATTAACAAATTTTTTCATAATAACTTCCACTGGGAGAGTTATGTTTTTATTTAAGTCTGTCTGTCTGTCTGTCTGTCTGTCTGTCTACAGGATACCCTGAAAGTTATGAACAGATTTTAATCAAATTTCTACCAAGGGTGCACCTCAGTCCAAGGGACAATACATTTAATGGTAATGTTGGTGATGATCCACATCATAATCAGGATGCAGGAATTCTTTAACATTATTTGGCGGAACAAGCATTCCCCCCACCCCAACCAGAAAGTGGCAGCAGCCTCGTTCAAAGTCCCGATTTGCTGATCAAAGAGGAAAGCAAGTGCAGGGTGAATGAAGGAGATGAGAGCAGAACAAAGACCAGAGGCTGCAGACACACACTGTACACTATAAACCAGTATCAAGGTCCAGTGACATGATTAACATCCTTACAAATGACCATTCTTCTCCTATTATCATTAACTAGAAATACCTGATTCCAACTGATATTACTATCTAAAGCCGTTCTTTGCATTTAATACAATCAAATCCCCACAGAGAAGCTTAAAATAGATTATTGATCACATCAAAACTAATCAAGAATGCGGGAAAAAAGTATTTGCTGTTTACACCACAAAACACAGCGTCTTGCTTTTAAGTGAGCTTCATTATGAATCACACAAACCTTTATTTAAATACATTTTAGTTGTGTCTTTTGTTTAGAAATACCTGTAATGCTGTCTTTGTATAATCCCTGAAGGCACTGCAGGTGAAGAAAGGATTCAGAAGTCCTATAGTGTCATTCTAAGGGTTAGTGAAGAGCACTTGGAACTATGGCTGCAACCAGATCAGCTTCACACCTACAAGAAAATTAAAGCAAATAAGGACAATTATCATCTCCAGAATGACCGATGTCAATATTTTTTTTTATCTGTTTGGGAATACTTTTAAATCTGAGAATGAAGTGAAACTTTTTTTTAACACCTTTTAGTCTATATATATATATATATATATATATATATATATATATATATATATATATATATATATATATATATATATATATATATATATATATATATATATATATATATATATATATGTATATATATAGAGAGAGAGAGAGAGAGAGAAATGATAATGGTTTTTATTATAACACCGTACCAAATAAACAACTAGTAAAACAAACTTTTGCGGGGTTGTGTGGTTTTAGTTGTGATAATGTTTCTGAGAGATAATTATAAAAAGTTTAATCAGTCCTGGAGAGAAAAAGCCACCAATGATGATTTCAAATAGTTTGTCTAACATAAAATTTTAGATTGAATGAATCCCAAGGGAAAACTGCTCCTTATTTTCTTTTCTTGCCCAGACAAGTATTTTCAATGTTCCACAGGTGTATTAAAGGCAAGGGCAAAAAAATAAAACAAATCAAACACCGTTGCATCTTAAAAAAAGGGGGTGTGACACAGGCAAAGCGAAGTTGTACTGTAAACACGTCAGAGCCCTCCTTTGGCCCTAACAATCCAACTCACCAGGTTCAGCGGGTTTTCATGTTTTCCAACAACTATTTTGTCTTGCTAATTCACAATGTATATAACCTCAGTGTGCAGAATATTTACATGCAAAGAAAACAAAGACTGAGAAGAAGAAAAAACATCGATCACACAGTTAACTCTCTGACAATAACTTTCTTACAAAAGGCTCAGAATTGCAACGACTTCAAGCGATTCACTACAAAACCAACAGCATAACCTGATCATAAAAAAGCTGCATTCCTTCAATAGGTGTCTCTGAACACTAATTAAAGCTGAAGCAGGAAAAAAAAAAATGTCTTGACAGAAAAACCAGTTCAAAAAAGTGGGTCAAGCAGGATCCTTCCAAAACAGCTGCACACATTAACGCTGCAAGAAAGATCTGGTATAAAGCACTATGTCACAGTGGAGAAAACATTATTAGTGTGATCAGTTATAAAAAGAATATTAATTTTGTAAAGACTCCATGGAAAAAAGCTTTCATCATCCCCAGCTGTGGCATTACGTCTCAAACAAATCTCAACATCTCTATCTGAAGCAGGTTACTTACAAAGTGAGTCATGAGCTGATATGAAGCAGTCTGATTGAACTCCTCAGGTAGACTACTTTTTATCCAAAAAAAGGCCCATCCAGTCCAGAAACAACACTCATTTACTCATAGTGAGAGTATCAGGATGTGGGCATGTTCCAACCCGAGCAGCAACCTACTTTTGAGCAGATTATGCATTCATGGTTTAACTGTTGCTTGTTTTTACTTCTTTTAACTTAATGATTTATTCTTCCTAAAGAAATAATTACAACAAGTTTCTTGATCTAACTATTTTCTCTGTTTTTTTTTTTTGTTTTTTTTTGCTGCTCTATTAATCAGAATCGAGGATCCAACTTTGGTAACTAGTTTGGAATTGAAAATCTGGAGAGAAAAAACACTATGGATTAGATTTTGGAGAAAAGATGGTGTTAACTGTAAGCTGCAGGCTTAGTTTCTTAGGAGCAAACACAGAACTGCATTATTATTGGCTGGAGGGAGAGAGAGAGAGAGAGAGAGAACAGGGTGGTCTTACCGTGCGTATCTGCGGGTCGGTTATCTTTCCTTGGCAGGCCTCTTACATTGCGCCCCTCACTCACTTCTACAATCAAATAGAAAAAAAAATTAAGTGCACAAAGAACCACTTTCATTATACAATAAAAATCTCACTCTGCAATAAGAGCTCAAATTTTGCACTGATTGCAAAGTCCGTGAAAAGTTTTCAACACATTGAAAACTTTTGGAGAATCAAAGATGAGCGTTTGGAGCCGCATGTGTCACCGTAAAAAAAACACATCATCTCCCCATGAGAAGCAGCAGCACATACCTGTAGTTTCCCTCCCCTGTCGTCGCCCGACTCACTTCACTTCCAACGAATTTTTCCCCCCTCACTAAGATTGATCTGCCTGGCTGCGTGACGGGGATTTCTCGCGTGTCTGAAAGGCGATGCGCGCTCCCGGTGCGGGACTGTGGCACAAACTAATGCGGGACGCTGTGCTGTGCTCCGAGGAGGATGCCCCTGCCATAACTTTCTCTTCCTTTACGCGCAGGAGCAGCAACTCCTCATCTCTGAGCGCAGTCTCAGCATCGCTGGCTTTGCAGAGGAGCAGCCACGTGATGGGGTGGTCGTAGTGAGCCCCCCTGTTTAAGGGCTGAAAGGGTGGAGGCAACTCTGCATGTCAAAACCTCCAAGTCACCCCATATTTCACTCTGGTGCGGCGCCTTAAAATGCGCCCTGCCCGTCTGGCGTCTTTCAACACGCCTTGGAAACGATCTCACATTTTATCACTTAGAACAAAAACTGAAAAAATGTATGACATTTTACAAATGTACTAATGTATTTGTAGCTACACCCCTATAATTGGACACTCCTAAATAAAATCCAGTAGAACTGCTTGCATTTAATTCCTATGCTCCACTTATCTGGAACAAACTTCCAGAAAACTGTAAAAGTGCGGAAAGCCTGAGTTCCTTTAAATCAAGACTAAAAACACATTTGTTTAGGATTGCCTTCAACTGTTCTAGTTAAAAAGTTCAACTGAAACATCATTAGTTCATTTTTTCTTCTTTTTAATTTTCTTTATTCCAATTGCTTTTAAAGTTCTTTCTTGTTTCTGCATCTTTTTTATTATTTATTTTTTCTTCTACTTGCTCTGATTGTGTTTTATTTTCCTATATTTTAATAATGTAAAGCACTTTGCATTGTCTTTGTACTGAATTGTGCTATACAAATAAATTTGCCTTGCCTTGCCCTGTAGAAATGTCCAATTTGAAGGAGAGAAAAAAGCCAACACAGTATTTTTATCTCATAATGCACCCAGCAGTTTGGTAAAAGCCTCAACCATGCCATACATCATACAGGTCAGGGATAAAGTTTAGGACTGAAGATATCAGTCATTTTATTAACTAATTAATGTCATAACTAGTTTTTTTCACTTAGCATTTAGTCTAAAAACAGATACTCTCAGTAGATCAAATATATCAAACATTATTGTGCATCATAAATGTGCTGTAAATGGTAAAAATAAATAAATTAAATGCTCAGAAATGTAAGGTCTGTACGGAGCATATGCACAGACAAAAAAAAGGCTTCTGATCTAAACTGTAAGAAATATCCTTTTTTTTTGTACAGTATTGGTTTAAACACAACATTCCTAGAGTGGAATATGTTGGTTCCAGCCCTATAACTGTGGGAAAGCTTTGCTCCTACTGGGTGAGGCTTGAAGAATTGAGACTTAGGTGGTGGTTTACCTTCAAGGCATCAAAATATATTCAAGTTAGGAAATTACCAGTGGAAAAAAAAGAAGAAAAGACTGATTGAGCTGTTTGACAAACGAAAATGTGCAGAACATTCAATGTGTCAATGTGCAAAACTGGTAGAGTGCTATTTGAAAAGGATTGATCCAAAACAAGTCCTTTTTTTAATCAGAATTGCAAATGCTCACTTTTTTTTTGCCAGTTTCATTTGTAAATCATATTCCATTTTTCATTCTATCATGTTGTGTTTCCCTTTCTTTTTAAACCCCCCAAAAAACACTCTTGCATGTTGTTCTGATGTCATAAAATGTGAATACCTTGTGCAAAAAAAAACAACAAAAAACACTGCAGGTTGCAAAATATCTGTATGGACAGTTCATTCATTCTTTTGATTCTGCTGTTTGCTCATTTTGCAGTGAGCAATTTAAACAATGTTTTAAGGGCAACAAGTTCATGATTACCATCTTTCAAACTGGTTTTGCATCTAAGGGGTGAGCACTTTTGCTGCCAAGGAAAAATTAATCGGTTAGCCATATAACTATCAAAAGAGAAAATAATGAACACTTAGCACGCAGGATGGCAGCTCAGGGTAAAGTTAAAGTTTATTTAGGGTTGTTATACAATGCTTCAGATTAAAGAAAAATCTTGTCAAACAAAAGACAAAAGCAGACGGGCCACAGAAGGCTGCATATGACAAACAAGCTGCTCTGCAATATGCAACTGGTACAAAAGCACTGACAACCTGCAAAGATGTCTAGGACTAAATATACACATAAAAAAACATTGCAGAAGTAAAAGTTTCCTGTTTCTCGGATTTGTTTGGATTGCCTATATTTAGTCTCTGTTCATGTGTTTGTTTTATTACAATATAAATGCTGAAGAGTCATGAAGTCTTCAGGAGGCGATCTTGTGGACTGCTATGGTTATGCTCCCGTGGCTTCTCACCAAGATGTTCCTAGAAAACCATGAAACAGAGAAATGATGCATTAAAACAACCAGTGACAGAAACACATGCTGATTAGGACTGCTCATCACTGGGAGGAAAGTACAATTTGCAATAATATTAGTGAATGTCATAACTAGAATCATTCAAAAGTGTTAATGTCTGCCTGCTCTTTGGTCAGATGGACCCAGATAACAAGTAATCAGCCCAGGGAAACAATTTGACTTATTACTGGAATGAAGAAATATCTATGCATCTTTTGAATCTACTTTAGCATATCTAGTTACTTTAACACCACTGGTTCATGTTATCAGAATAGGACATGAAACAGTTCTTTTAAACTTTTTAACTAAACATGCTTAGGTAGATGCAAAAGAAGCATGAATTTCTTTGTTTTCAGTGCAAAATTTGTTATGTTGGCATAAAACCACCACAGACACATACATGATATATATATATATATATATATATATATATATATATATATATATATATATATATATATATATATATATATATATATATATATATGACTTAAAGTCTTAATCCCATTTCAACCTTCATGTTGGGTTAGACGAGTTTCACCTCGTGGATTACGAGCATAAAGGGCCTAAATTTACTACTGTTGTCACCTTATACCAGTGTTCCCTTGTCTGTATATACTTAATGTATATATTTTTTTTATATATTTTTAAATATTTTTTATACTTTGTATTCTTCTTTTTTCCTACTGTACTGCGATGCAATGCTGCAATTTCCCCACTGTGGGACAAATAAAGGATTATCTTATCTTATCTTATCTTATCTTAAATGCATGGGGCTTAGATTATTAGCCAACACTTATTCCAGTCCAGATGCATCACCATATGCATATTGTATACAGGGATGAGGTGAAAATAATGAATTTGCAGTATACTGAGCAGCACTAATGCTGATTTGGTGAACAGGTAGATATACTTTACTCAGCTCACTCACTTCCCCATATTCAACATGATACATAAATATATTATTTAATAAGTAGACGTAGCCTGTATTTATTTATCTAAAACATGATTCAAATGTTAAATAGGCCACACAATGTTAAATGCAAAATTAAATAAGTAAATGCCCCATTAAATAAAAGAACAAGATTTAAAATAATAAATCAAATTACCTAAATGTAATTTAAAAAACACAGTGAATATAATTTTTTTACTTTATATGAGCATTGTTTCCAGGGTCACAGCGCAAAACGTTTGGTAATCCCTGCATTAGAATCAGAATCAGAATCAAGTTTATTGCCAAGTAGGTTTGCACTTACAAGGAATTTGACTTGGTGTTGTTAGTGCAGACAAAAAACAAAATAAGATAGAATATATATAAATATATATATATATATATATATATATATATATATATATATATATATATATATATATATATATATATATATATAGACACAGAAGCTATATACAATCTGTAGACTGTGCGTTAATGTATGGCAGAAATCCTGAATGGGGGAGAGAAACATTGTCCAGTGTCACGGGCGGCTCTTGGCCTTGTTGATAAGGCCGGTAGCAGATGGGAAAAAACTGTTTTTGTGACGGGAGGTTCTGGTCCTGATGGACCGCAGCCTCCTGCCAGAGGGAAGTGACTGAAATTATCTGTGACTGGGGTACGAGGGATCAGCCACAATCTTCCCTGCACACCTCAGAGTCCTGGAGGCGTGCAGCTCCTGGAGAGATGGGAGGTTGCAGCCAATCACCTTCTCTGCAGACCGGAAGACACGCTGCAGTCTGCTCTTGTTCTTAGCGGTGGCACCAGCGTACCAGATGGTGATGAAGGAAGTGAGGATGGACTCAATGATGGGGGAGTAGAACTGCACCATCATTGTCCTGGGCAGGTCCAGACACTTCACTCGTATTTCCAACTGATGATAGTCAGAGGATCTGGTCTATCTGTGTACAGCATCCTAGCTTCTGCCAGAGTGCCCGCGAGCATCTGTAGCTTCAATGCAGCTCAGTGTGTGAAATATTGTCTGAATGAGTGACTGATTGTAGAGCACTTAGAGACAAAGGACTTGTTAAACGCTATACAACTACTGGCCATAATTTGGAAAAATTGTTTCTTTATGTAGAAATGCTAATGCAACAAAAACTAGCTGCACAACAAATATCACCAAACAAAATAGTTTGACTTTTAACTCTAACTATACAAATCATTTTTTTTCTTTCTTAACAACTAAACTGACAAAAAATTTCCTCGATAATTTAGATTTCATGTTAAAGCTAAATATTTTGGCATAAAACTCACCCAAAAACCTAAAAATGTATAAACTCTCACGATATTAGAAGCGAAACCTCACCAATGAAAGTCTTATTGTTTTTTGTTTGTTTTTGTTGACATTTTGCATTTTAGACCTATGATATACATTTACACTATGTTAAATTAAAGAACATATTAACATAATGAAAGCGACTCTAATGTTTTACGACTGAAATTATTTTGGAAAGTTACAATTTTTAATCTGGCAGCATAAACTGATGTTTTACATTAACCAGAAGGTGGCAGCAGAGCCCCTAAAATTGGCATGGGATATATATACAGTATATATAGTGTGTCCACATATGACAGCTTTTTTAAATGTAGGACTATACAGGGTTATTGCACTGTGTGTTAAATATAGGGAGATCCTTCCAAGCATTAATCAAAACTACCACAGACTTACGCAAGACAGATTATAAATAAAAGATAAAGAGGAAATACAAGTCCAGCAGAAAGTGTGTCAGTGCTCACCCTGAGTCAGACTCCAGGCAGACAGTAGGGGAGTCTGTTGGGTCTTTGGGGAGAGCTGCAGCTTGTTTGGCCAAAACAGACACGACGCCACCGTGTTCGTCAGTCAATGAGCCACGACCTGCAAACCAAAACAAAACACAGAGAATAAAGGAATGCAGGAAGCTTCTGAGCATATCTCACTGTTTAGTCTAATACCATTTTCTGTGTAATAAACAAGCTTTAAAGTGAGTGCAATCTCCATCAGGAGGGGGGGTCATAACTCCGTGAAGAAGGGCAGCAGGGAAGTGGCAGTCTAGTGGTTAGGGCATTGTGCTTGGATCCCAGAGGTTCTGAGTTTAAGCCAAACTCCCACAGACTGCCACACCAGCTCCCTGAGCAAGACCCTTAACCCAAAACTGCTCCCCAGGCGCCGCACAATGACAGCCCATTCCTCCCAAGGGGATGGGTTAAATGCAGAGAGTTCCTTTCGTTGCTCTGTACATGTGACAGTCTAATGACATTAAACTTGAATTCTATTCATTTATATTCTCTTCTACAAAGGAAACAAAATGAGAGAAAAGGTAGATGCAGAGTCTTCATGTTATCATCCCTTACAGAGCTGTGAGGAAACATGCACTCTTTTCTGCTTGTCTAAAATTCTCTTTACCAATTATGTTGCAAAATCAGGAGCTTTTAAATTAGTTACTGGCTAAAAGGGAGATGATCACTTTTAGTAGGAGGATGAATCACATGAATCCGTATCACACGACTTTATGCTACCAATATGGGAAAAGCTGATTGTGTCTTCCGTCATGTGACTGATGAACAGCTCGTTATGGTGTCACTGTTGGAGGGATTACACCTGAATTTACTTTTTAACTTCTCCATCTGTGCTCTAATCAACTTCTTATCATCCTGATTGACTCATTTGTGATGTTATAAGATCACATGTCACATCTTACTGCCTTCAGTGTTCACTTTACAAAAGGTTTACCTGATTTAATCAGAGATTGCTGGGGCCAAAACCATGATAAGGAATCAGTTCAAAGAGCCACTTTAAAAAAAAACCCAATAACAGAAATCAAGTTCTCAGTCGAGCCAACATATAAACATACCACACTGTTAATAATGGCAAAGGTACACCTTTTTCTTCCCTGCAGTCTAAGTTTGGTGTAATTTTTCACTACTCATGTCTCTAAAAGCTACGGCCCATTAAACAGAAGATCTCAAATGGTAAGAGTCAACCACATCTGCAGGGTGAGAGACGAGCCAGGTGAATCAGATGGAGATTTTCAGCTGTAACTGCTTGCAAAGAAACTGTCTTGTAAAAATGCTTGTATTACTTCTGTCTTTATTGATCAGAACTGCTGTAGAGTTACACTGTATAAGTGGGTCGTCACAACTTCAATCTCTAAACATACTGAAACCTTTTATAGTCTAATTTGATGTTTAGCATAAAGCAGACAGATGATACATTTTTTAGTTCAACAATTTGACCATCTAAAGTGAGAACCTGCTGCTGTGATACTGACAAGTTTGCTTAAATGTGACATTTAGATGTAAAATACAGGTTCCTAACATTTGTATTATTGTATTATGATATCTTTTGAAAATGTAATATTAAACACCTCAGTACTGTGATCGATCCCTATGTATTGTACAGCCCTAATATAGATTGATTCAAAGACAACCTACTCTTCAGTTTGATGCAGTTAAGTACATTATAATGCTTGGTGTGAGCAGCATGTCTTGCAAGCCAGTGACTCGGTGCAATCAGCTGGTTTGCCTTGATAGAACATTTTAACTAATTTGACTGTATTTTCCCTGTAAAATGTCATGTGATGGCATGTGTTCTGAATTGGTCTTATATAAATATACTGAATTGAACTGAATTGTTAGTGCATTGACGGTAGTAATTTGTCAAACTCACCCCAAATATATATATTTGGACAATTTAAGAGCTACATATTTAAAATATGTGTTCCTCAAATAATTATTGTTATTCCTGCAGCACACCAGAATGTATTTTGAACTTAGAGGCCACTGCCATTTAGGGATACACCTGTGCAGATATGTATTTTTAAAAGGGTTGAATTAGCAAAAAAACATGCAAAGATTAAAACATCTAACAGAGTGCTAATCAGTCAATCATAGGAAAATTAAAAAATAATCGTTTGGATTTTTCCACAAAACATGAAGGGAAAACCAGGCAAATCAGACCAAAACAAAACATCTCATCTCTTAAAGCGAACATTAAAACTCCCCTTAAACACATTATTCTGACAATGGGGCACGGAAGTGACAGCATCATGCAGTTGGAAGGCTTTCATTCAAATGCAAGTCATATAAAATTCCAGATGTGGTTGCCAGGGACTTAAGGTTTGGGAGGAGGTTCATGCTCCACATGAAGGCAGTTCTACAACTTGGAAAGATTCAGATCATAGAGACTTCAGCTGTCAGAATAACCTTAATGTAGATCAGTTACTGCCCATCCAATCTGACTATGTGATGCCAGCAGTACCAAGCAGAACATTACTTCCCATGAGAGCTTCCCTCTAAAGGTCGTCATGGATACCAATGTTAATGTCCACTATTTAATTAATTGTCAATAACTTGATTTACACATGATGGTAACTATAACTACAAATTTAGAAGCGTACAACTTTGATTTCTAGCGTTTAACGTGTTATCCTCAAATATCATTAAATAAAACCTTGAATAATCTCAGTCTCCACTTGTTAGAACTGATGAAGCCTCTTGGATGAGAGCTCTAGAAAACGTCATGTTCAGTTGTCTAAAGTGAACTTTTCATGCTTGACCAAGATGACTGAGAATCTTCAGATATATAAAACCTAGAATCTTACATCCCAGACTGTGTCCCTGTTGATCAGTGCAGAGGACTCCGACCACTGCTGGATTCTTCATGCTAAAAACAAAAACAAACAAACAGATTAAAATAAGCTGTTTATAGCCACAGAATACAAAAAGATAAAGTAACCAGTCGGCTTCAACTCACGTATCATCAAGATGCTGTTCAAGCGTCGACTCCATCGATTATAATTCCTAGTTTAGTGTAAACAAATGTTCTGGCTGAAAACCTTTTTATATTGTTGTCAGTTTCACGAAACGTTTCCGGGTACAGTCAGCTGACAGTCACATGACGTAAGAATCCTTCGAAGGACCAAAAATTACGAAACGCGATTGAGTGAAAAGGAAAAGAAGAAAGAACAAAATAAGAGGCCAATATTACGGAAGAGGATTAGGGCCACTTAAAAAACAAAAAAGTTAACTGATTTTTAAATTTTATTTCAGTATAATATGAGAAAAAAAGTAATAATTCTGACTTTAATCTCAGAAATGTGGATCTTAATGTAGATGGCACCATGAAGAAAGAGATGTGAGAGCATTCAGCTTCACTGACAAAGATGTGAATTGTTTGGGAGGGCCAGTAACACAATGGTGGAATATAACTAAATTAGGCAACTTTTTATGTGTCAGAGGGGCCCCTGGTGATGCTATTTCATTAATGGAGGAGCAGATGGTGATAAAAACAAGAGGGCTAGTCTCTGAAACAGACATGGCTATGGCTCGATGCAAACATCTTTGTTAGCTGTCATAATTCAGTCAGAATTCTGAGAAAAAGTCAGAATTCTGAGATTAAAGTAACAATTCTGAGGAAAAAAAACAGAATTCTGAGATTAAAGTCAGAATTCTGAGATTAAAGTCAGAATTCTGAGAAAAAGTCAGAATTCTGAGTTTAAAGTCAGAATTCTGAGATTAAAGTCAGTATTCGGAGGAAAAAAAGTCCGAATTCTGAGAAAAAAGTCCGAATTCTGAGAAAAAAGACGGAATTCTGAGATTTAAGTCCGAATTCTGAGATTAAAACCTGAATTCTGAGATTAAGGTCAGAATTCTGAGATTAAAGTCCGTATTCTGAGATTAAAGTCACAATTTTGAGAAAAAATTCAGAATTCTGAGATTAAAGTCAGAATTCTGACTTTTTTCCCCATATTAAACTGGAATAATATTTAAAAATAAGTTACATTTTTTTTATTTTTTTCAGCAGCCCTAATCCTCTTCCGTACAATATGACTATTAAATTTTCCTTAAAATATCCGCTATATGTCCCATCTCAACAATATTAAGTTCTTTGTTTTTCATCTTATTTTGTATTTTTATTTTGTTGTTTTCAAACTATTTGAGCCAGTCTATGTGTAGAATAAAGGTGATGTACTTATGTTTGAGTTACTAAAATTGGCACAAGTACAGGACAACTGTGCATGAAAGAGTACGAAAATCTCATAAAACGATGACTCAAAACAATGCCACAGCAATTGCACTCAACCTGAAAGCATTACAGAGAGAATATATTTGCTTTTATCAAAAATAAAACTGCTGCAGATGCACATGTGAGCCAGGGATCATGCTTGAGATTGATCACACCAAACACAACTTAATTTCACTAACCATTAAGAACATTCAGTGTCAAGCAATTCTTCAAACATGTTCCCTAACAAGATTTGATCAAAACAAAAGAAAAAAAAAATCAAGATGTTTGTGTCTGATAGGAAACTATTTTAATAAAAAAATATATATTTGGTCCTTCATCTAAAACTGGAATTGAGCAATTTGGTACACAAAAACACTGGAGTTTAATAAGATATGTCGTTTTTTGTTCAAACAAAAATACAACATAAACAAAATGTTTATTTTCATAAACTGTTTTTGAAATTACTGTTTATCCAATGGTATTTGGAAACCTGAATAATAAGTAAGGTTGTACTTTTTATGAAATGTTTCATTGAACTTTTTGTTGATTTGATTGAAAAAAAGACCAACTTGACAGCAGGCTATATCTTCGTGACGTCGATGATAGAGAGGTAATGACACAGCTGCTTGTCATTTCCTTATTGTTATTCCACATCTTTTCATTCAAACCCTCTGAGAAACTGGCATTCTCATTCAGAGTTGCATAAATACATAATCAAATTACTTTAATTATTTTTCCCTCTTGAATATCGGCTAATAATCCAATTTGGACTTTGCTCTCTTGCACTGCACAAGTATTCACATTTTGATGACTCTCATATAATAAGTAATGACTTCCTAATAATTCCATCCAGTTGTACTGTCTCTAGTTTAATAAAGTTAAATGGAAAAAAAACATTTTTGTTCAGTGACGTGGTCAAAGAAAAGTGAAATCACTGCGTGGCATCCAGAACAAACGTAACAAAGCTTTGCAAACATGTCACAGCATACCCCAACACAAACATCTGAAGTGAATTTATCACTTGTTTTAATACAGTAATTATACAGTTCAGGGACAAAAAAAAAACACATCCTCATCATTTTCACAAATAATGTTGTGTGAGCTTTTAGTGAATTATTTGATTGCTTCTTTACATAAAAAATTGGACATGTTTTCATTTATTTTCAATATTCTCTTACACACAAACAATCGGTCCTTTATCCAGTCCTATATATATATATATATATATATATATATATATATATATATATATATATATATATATATATATATATATATATATATATATATATGGTTTTCAGTTAAATCCTTCATTAAGTGCCACTGAAGGTTCCTAAATTTCTTTTAATGTGACCAGTCAAACTAACCTCTGCTTTGGGTTCAGGATAGGTAGCTTCTTTATGGCAGCATGACAAGGATTTGTTTGACGCTGTTTATTGGTTTGAGCAATAATCTTATGGAAGAAGTACAAGGAACTCAAACAATACCTGAAACATAGAACCGCAGTTAGACACACCCTGTGCCAAAAAAAATATGTGTACATTGCAAGATCACAGGTTGAAAAAACTGTGATTATGTTAAAATTGCTGAACACTAGAGCTACAGTTCACCTAGTCACACTAACAAAGATGCACACCAGACACTGATGTGCAGAGATAATTGAGTTTTTTTTCCCCTTTTTGCTATAGGATGTTCTTCTTAATACAAAAAAAAAAAAAAAAAAAGTCAAGTGTGTTCAGTTCATAGAGCCAGATGTGGGCATACCGGACTGTACACTTTGTTACTGTATATCTTTTAAAAAGAACTAAAAAAGTGAGAGGATGATAGAGAACATCCAAAATCAGGCCTGTTGTATAGAGCTTGATTCTGTTGGTTTTTTTTCTCAAATAGTCCTGCATTTATATTCCTTATGAGAATAAATCACCTATGTAACATTCTGTTTTACCAGATATTGAATCAAACAATGTTAAATGAAGATTTTATATATATAAAAAAAAAGATCTTTCAGAACCTTTCTTTTCAAAATATTTTCACTTTACAATATTCTGATTGCCAGATAGTTTGTAGAGGCCCTTCTACAAAAGATATTACTCTGGACAATGTTAACATTACTTTTTCTTAACCAGACACTTTATACATAGTTTCTAGACATCAGGGATCTTGCCAGCACAGCAATTTTTCAGTGTAGCTGGCTGCTGAAATGTGTCCCTGCTACACTCAAATCTTTGTTGTTACACGTATATTTAGGCTTATATTCTATGAGCTCTTTGACCGACATCTGGGCTCCCTCCCCTGGGTTTTGTCCAGCGCTTTTCTGCACAACCGCTTGTTACGCTTAAGTTTGTCAAAATAACACTGAAATTAGGGAGATAAGCCTTATTTTAACTTTACTTGCTTATATATGTGAGAAAAGTGCTATGAGAACACCTCCGGACTAATCAACGCTGTCTTTGCAGACAGGTGAACTTACAGTTCCACCCCAGCAGCAGCGGCAAACAACTTTTGGAGGTAAGGATGAAGTCTCCATGTTAATCAGAGCAATGTGTCACTGGGTCAATCTAACAGTTTGTGTATTAAGGGGAGATACGTCCACAATTGAGGTAAGAATAACTAAATTTCTCCTCGCTACACTCATGAAAAATCCTGGAGGAAAACCCTCTTGCTGTCTGGTCACTGCTGTCTGTCAGAAATCCTTACGTATGTTTCCCAATCAGCATCAAGCAGTCAGCTTTACGATCTGCCCCTGCTCCACAGACCCTCGAGGTTGAGCCTCACTGGAAGTGACGTATTTTGGCGTGTTATCCAATCAGGGCTCTACTTTCTTGATGCTCACTTCAATAGACTGAGGCTCAAACCTCAACAGGGGTTCTCATAGAGTCTGTCAGGCAGCGTCCTGCTGCTCCAGAGCGGGGGGGAGATCATGTCCAAGAGCGTAATAAACAGCTGATTAATGCGCAAAATACCCATTAAATTTAGGCGCATTTTAGTGCATATCTAAAGCAGTTTAAGTATGATAATGCATATTTTACCATTACTTTTATGAAATTTATAGGAGAGGTTTAGTAAATGATGTTTAGGTTTAGGTTTAGCCAACAATCAATGAGAAATCCCGACTGATGTTTACTTACCTAATCAGGTGGGTAGAGGCCAGTCCACTGAAGTGGTGAGGAACATCTCCCCTTCAACTGTGCTTGCAGGTAAACAACATATTTCAAGTCTTGAACAGTTATTTTTTAAGCCAAAATAAAAGCTGTCACTACAACAACTAAATTGTTTTCTTTTGTTTTTTTCACTTCTTTTTCATCTCTAAGGAAGTTATATCCTGAAGTCTCAGACGCTCAAGCTACTGTGAGATAGAAACTGCTGGAAAATTAGTGTCTCTATTCACAATGGAACATGTTTAACATCAATTAAGCGAGCAAAAATTTACATTCTTAAAATTATCACCCTCTTGCTTTTCTGTATTTTGCAGTCGCACTCAACAATAAGTCATATGTCTTGTTGAGAAAAGGTTTTATCTTCTTAGGAGACAAAGACTAAGTAGCTTGGCTTCATGATAAAAATATATTTGGGGGAGATTAAAGTTAGGCCTACAAACTTAAGACTAGATTAGATTAGATTCAACTTTATTGTCATTACACAGGTACAGGTACAAGGCAATGAAATGCAGTTTAGGTCTAACCAGAAGTGCAGGATAAATAATGGTTCCATAAAAACAGGACATGGGTTTCTACTGAATAGATATAGAGATGAATACCATTATAGACAGAATTTTACTAATAGATTTGTCCTATGAATATAATATATAGATAACTAGTGTTATAAACTAAATTTACAGCTGGATATGTACCGAATATAACATCATTTTACATAGATATACTGTCAATCATTGTGGTGAAAACATCATGATGATTGTTTTGCTTCTAATAACATTGAAGAATTGCATAAAGTTCAGCTCAAGGTTGTTTGCATTTCTCAAAGCATGATCATTGAGATGTGGACACTACTGGGTTTTTATACAGAACTATAATCCAAGGGCTGACAAAAAAATAAACTCAAAAAGTATATTTCTCAGAAGCATACTGTGATGGACTGGCCTCCATCCATCCATCTGTCCGGGGTGTGCCCTGGACAGATGGATGGATGGATGGATGGATGGATGGATGGATGGATGGATGGATGGATGGATGGATGGATGGATGGATGGATGGATGGATGGATGGATGGTTATTAAAAAGCATAATCTGTCTCTGAAAACCAAGAAATTCCAATAAGCTGAATTTTGTTTTCAAAGAAGAGGGATCAGAAATACAACGAAAACTATCAACTACCACAACAACTACAGAAAAAAATGCTCCTACCAAATAAATGGAAAGGTTTTGACTAGACTAATGAAATATGCTTCCTTTCCGCAGCTTAGTAGCCAACAAAGTCAAGTTGTAAGAAACTAAAAGACTATTAGAGAAGGCCGGCAACAGTTGATCTCTCTCAGGGCAGGTGTTCATAGCTGCAGGCTAAGCTTGGTCTGCTGTAGCTAGCTGGGAAAGGGGAGGCTTTTTGGGGAAAAGTCTTTCACACTTTGATGCAAAACACAGTGTTCCTCCTTCTGTATAGTAGGAGGGACTGAAACACATAAAGGGCTTTTAATTCTAACAGTGGAAAGAACCAATTAGGGAGCAACTAATTAGGCAATGTCTTTTTTAAGTGTGACAATCTGATTACTGATGTGTCTTCTTCACATTCAAAATATAAAACCACTGTAATAGCAATTATGTTATGCATAATAGTTGTAATTTAAAGCTTTAACTTGTCTGTAAGCAGTTATTTGTTTTCAGAATTGATTAGGAAGGAAACAGGAATCCTAGTTTTTCTGTTACAAATGCCAAATATCTTAGATGTGACAAAATGAAAGATGAAACGGACAAAATATGTAGTATCTTTGAAGTCTCTCAGGTTGCAATATTAATGAGGAATATATGTAATTTCTCACCAGAACTTCAGATAAGGAACCATCTTTTCCTTTAGGTAATTTTCTCTTAAATTACTTTGAAGCATGTGAGTCCCTCTTCAGGATAACTTCTGCTGCTTTTTTCCAAGAGGATGGAGGCTTGGTGCTCCTGCTGACGGAGCAGTTCTGGTTGAATATATTTATGTGACCGCAGCACTGGAGGAATCCATCACCTGTCCAGCAGCCGGGTGAGGTCCTGCTGACTAACCCGCCAGCTACACGCTCCTCTACTTCAATTCTTATCTTTATGCTTCTCTTCTCTCCTTTATCATATATCTCTTTAAGCATCTTGAATCCAAGCCACCCATCACCGCCTGTAGCTGCAAGTATGCACATAGACAAACGGATATCAAAGCGCGAGTTTGCACATGCAGAATAATTTAATGCAACTACAAATTATTGCATATGTTCTGGTCTGACATATTTAAGAAATCTTTAATATTTCACCAATGGTGGCTGGCTTAAATACCAGGATAGAACATTTATACAATCACTTTAAAGTGTGCAAATGAGATCAGATTCTGAGTCAGTATATCATCAAACTTTCTCAATTTCAGTACCTTATCTCTATTTATTACACTAATTTCCCCCTTATTTCTACTTTATAACATTTTTTTTTTACCAAGTCACGCCTTTTTACATGAAACAAACCTCTTACATATTTCTTTGTTTTTCAGAGAGAAAACATCAAATAAACATTGCGGAAGACTTATCAGCTTTGAGCAACAACTTTTGCAAGTAATCTGTAGTTCAGCATGGGCTGAACGGAGGCCTCCTGGCAGGGAATGTTGGATTGTTTACTGGGAATACTGGACGGCTCCCTCTGTTAATTTGTTAGCCTGTTCAGGGGCAGACAGTGTCAATTAAGTATTGGTAATCTTATTATCAGCATATCATCATTAAATTCTTTTTGTTTCTCTTCAGTAGTAGTATTGGTTTTATAAATTAACAAAGGTCTCATTTGTTTCTTTATTATATAAATTCTCTGATCAAAACTCCTTTACTTTATCTATATTTTCCAATACAATATCAACAACAACAAAAAAAGCAATCCATACCATGGAAAACCAAAATACCAAAAGGACTACTCTGGACTTCTTTTACAATTTTTTTTTATTTCACATTTTGACACATTTCTACATTCCTTATGCTTATTAAACCTTTACATCTGAATTTGATTTGTTTGCAGCACAATAAAAACCTTTTTAGTCCCTTACAAAAGTATTAACACATCTACATTTATTTTCTTTGTGTGTAACATAACAGCCACAATGCATTGCATTGGGATATATTGTGGTTACAAATATTAAAGGAGTGGTATGCATCTATATTTAACTCAGTTTAGTATTTACAAATGAATAGAAATAAATTATTTAAAAAAATACACAACCTGAACATTTAGAATATTAGCTGTCCACTCTATTGATATGATGTTTGTGGAGAAAAAAAAAATACAAGCAAGCATAAAGAATTCCCTTGTCATAACCCATGAATGAGTCAAAACAAACATGTAGAGCTTGGAAGCTAAATCTAGTCTTTTAGACATGATACCTTGCAGATTTTGGATATATTTCTTCTCCAGCAAAATTAAATGAGCATTAGTATATTGTTCAGCTCTACAATGGCCAGAAAGTCCATCGTTAATTTGATTGAGGTGAGTGAGATAAGAGATGCATCTAGGAGTTGCAGGATTTTTTGCTTTCGCGGATCGAATTTGGGCAACCCTGAAAGGAAGCTATTTTGCAAAGATGTGATCAAAATTCCGTTTTTTAGCCAACCTAAAACACAATTAAAGGTAACCTGAATATCTTGCACACACTTAACAAACAAACTGGGCTGGGATACGGAAGATGGTCAGAAAAATAGGTAAGATGGTAGGAATGTTGGGCAATCCAGATAGATCAACTCATAGAGGCAGCAGAAGAACTAAAACAATACGGATGGTTTACCTGCTAGCAAAACAACCACCTTCAGCCTACAGATAGAGCAACAGTGGAAAGGTTTTAATTAAAACATGTTCTGTCACTAGATAAAACACTACATCAAAGATCTGCTGCTGTAAATTGCAACAAAAAGTGCATCTTCACATTACTGACTCACAAGGGCAGAATATAATATTATATTATTTACAGTCCTTTATTTAGTCAGACCTATTCAGCATTGATTTATGTTTTTTATTGTTTAACATTTAGAAAATACTCAGAACTTTCTGTTTTTATCTTGCAGACAGGTGTCAGCTTTGTTTTAGTTTGTGTCAATGTGCTGCTGTGAGGTTTGGGGTTAGTAACTGACCGATTTGATGCTTTGGAAGACTGTAATGTCATGAAGCCGTCAGGAATCTACAAGCACAGGAGGACTGAGGAGAACCTTCCTCATCTTGATGACTAAGATGACAAAGCTTCTCAGCATACGAGCAGAGAGGGCGTGGGGAAATTTCAAACGTAGGGAGTGGAGTGGGGTGGGGTGGGGGGGAGCCTGCAGGTTAATAAAGAGAGGGAGAGAGTGAGGATCCCCTCTGTATATGAAGAGATCTGCAAACCTTCATGACTGCGTGAAGAATCTGGAACCCTTGGTGTAAAGTGCTGCAGAGTCGATCAACATTTGGGAGAGTTCCTGTTGCTTTTGCCATGGACTTCAGCGTGGTGTTGCTGTCCTTCCTGCTGGTGTCTCTGAGCTGGTCCAAAGCAGCTGTCATTACAGGGGTGAGTGGGACGTTTGCAGCTCTAAAACTTGCCAATGTAACTATAACACATATATGAATTTAGAATACAAATATGTTTGAAATGATCCAAAATTGTTTTATTTTTTTTTTTCATTTAAAATTAAAAGTAAATCTCTGAAATTTAAGCAAGAAAGTGTCCTAGTAATTTTTTGGTTTGTGGTAAAGTTTGTACATTTAGATTTCGAAACTGGCTTTTATCATATATATATATATATATATATATATATATATATATATATAAATAAATAAATAAATAACATTTCAGGAATATAGCTGTTGATTGCAAAAATGTTTCATATTTATATATAATTATATGCATTTATTGTTTAACATTTAATATGGTAATAGTTCACAAGAAGCACATCACAGCAAATCATTTTCATATTAAATCCATTAAAAATGATTAATAAAATAGTTAGCTTTCTCGAACTACAAAGAAATATTGAAACCTCGTGGAAGATGTAAATCAACCTGTATAAAATCAAAACAGAACAGCTGGTGTTTCTAGATAATTATCTTTAATTGAATTTCACATGACTGACAGCAGACCACATCCTCCTCCGCTTCGTCTTCTGGAAAAATCCTAAAGGAAATCATCTTAGTCTGCCAAGTACTAGTCATTTATAAATCAATTACCAAATGACTGATGACTGAAGAAATGTCATGCTATTCTAAATTAATATAGAGTGCCTCTATTACAACAGTGGCATGCAGTTAGATCCATTATGCATATTTTTCAATTCAATCAATTTTGTAAGTTATTTGTTATGGTGCTAACTTTTTGTACCTCATTGCCCCGCAGGCCTGTGAGAGAGATGTGCAGTGTGGTTTTGGTCTCTGCTGTGCCGTCAGTCTGTGGCTGAGTGGTCTGAGAATGTGCACCCCAAGAGGAGCGGAAGGGGATGAATGCCACCCTTTCAGCCACAAGGTGGGTCCAAATAAAATAGCTTGCAAAGGAGCTAATACATTTTTTTTTATATTACAATACAAATAAAAGTATCAGAATGTGTTATTGCAAGGTTATATGACAGACCAAGAGGGAGAAGATGAAAGGTGTGAGAAAAATGGGAAAATAATAAAAAACATGAAAATTAGTATGTATTTAATCCCCCACTTTCTCAGAAATATGTAAATAAAAAAACCGTATTCATTAGCGAACCTGTCATACGATTTGGTGTCAATATAAACTGTACTATTTTTAAAAGGCTTAGATGAGTCCTAGAAAACATTATTGAACAAAAAACATCATGATGACCAAGGAGTACACCACATAGGTAGGGAAGAAAGAAGAGAAGAGCTGCTGCCAGGTAAAAAAGAAGGTTTGAACATAGATAGTACAACCATTGAAACGTAAAACAAAAAGTATTTTAAAAGACACGATTGTCCACTTAACCTGAAGATATAGACCAGGAGAGCATTAATCAAAGAAGCAGCCAAAAAACCCTTGATACATCTAGTGGAGATGCAAAGGTGGAGATCTCAGAAGGGAGAATGTGTCAACAAGACTATAGTAGAATAGAATAGAATAGAATAGAATAGAATAGAATAAAAAATCCCTTTATTCTCCCACAATGGGGAAATTGTGGTGTTTACAGCAGCAAAGGTTATAGTAGAACTCGTCACACAATGTGTACCTTAGAAAAGTGTATAAAAATAACAGGAAAATAAAAAATAAAACAAATATATTATTGTACTCTTTGGTGCTTTTACAATATAAACACTCTGTATCTGGATAATTAAAAATAATTAATAACAGCTGTGAATATTTTTACAGTTATGCATATGTGAAAAAGACAGCAGCATGTTATTTAACTGACTAAGACAGAAACTTTGCAAAAATTAGCATGAATGTGACAACTTATTGAGTTTGTTGGGATCAGTCATGGTTATAAAGTCTTAGAGCTGTTTGGATTCTGGATATTAGTGATACTCTCGCTATAGGAGGAAGGGAATACTGTAAATATTTTGAAGGAGGTTCTCTGGATGATGAGACAGAAGTTTTCTTTCCACTTACACACAGACCTCTATGTGTAGGGTTAAACCCCATGGCAGTATCATGCAATAGGAATACTTTGTCTCAGTGGGTACATGGAAGGCTCTCAGATGTTGGAAATAGATGAAGCTACACACAAAAAGTCTATTAGTAAAACAACAGCTCCAAATAACTAAATTCAGTTCAGAAACCGAGGTAGAGCTTGATATTTGAAGTTCACAAATAGACCTATTTTAAGTTCTTTTAGACCTGACGTATCATTGCCTACTTTGCACATAACAGTCAGTAGTTATCAAAATTACACAAAGTACAGTAGTCCATCCATCCATCCATCCATCCATCCATCCATCCATCCATCCATCCATCCATCCATCCATCCATCCATCCATCCATCCATCCATCCATCCATCCATCCATCCATCCATTATTTTAGCTCTCATAGCAGCCAAATGTAGTTATAGAAATTCTTTCTTTCTTTCTCTTTGTGGCAGGAGCATGACAAAGTAAAAAAGTTTAAGATTGGTGAATACTTTTTTTTAAGATCATTACCATTGCAGTTATCTTCCAGCATCTCTGTGTCTCTTTCAAACACCCACACAGGAGTTATCACACGTTCAGATTGTATCAAGTGCTGGCAGGTTGGCTATAGCCCCGGAAAACCTGCTGATAACTGCAGAGGGTATTGATCTTGTCCCTAGCGAATGAGGCGATTAGAGTCATATATCTGTTTGATCATCTAGACCTGTGAGCAGATTGTTTAGCAAGGACTGAATCCATCTCTATAGTTTAATAAAGAAGACAATTTAATCTCTGAAGCTCCAAACGTTAGCTGATAAAAGTTTGAAAATGTCAGAACCAATCCGCTGATCCCCACCTTCTCTCTATTGTCTCTGTTTTGTGCCGTTCAGGTGCCATACGCTGGAAAAAGGCTACATCACACCTGCCCCTGTCTCCCCCACTTGGTTTGCTCCAGGTTTGATGACAGCAAGTACAGATGTACCGAAGACTTCAAAAACATAGACTTTTAACTGATGGCTAGATGCTCGGACGAATAGCAATCACGATAAACAGGCTGTGGATCACAATCGTCCTCAAGAACTTTATTCTTTCTTTGTGTACTATGCATTAAAACACAACATATGATGTAACAGCATAGTGCAATTCATTGTAAAGCACCACGGTTGGTTCTATCAAGCCAAGGTTTACTATCAAGATGTTTGTGAACCATGCATTTTTATTCTGCACACTTTAAGCTAATTTATCAATAGAGATGTACATAGAAATATATATTATTGTCAATAAACCTATAACAATATGCTCTCCATGTAAAACTGTACCAAATATCTTTAAATGTTTTATTATGATAATGGCCATTACAACAGTGTTGTTATGTTAAAATTCTGAGTAATAAAGATAAACTTAGATGGAAGTTTCAGGTGAATATATCAAACAACAGATTTCCCTAAAAATAAAACAAGGCTATTCTAGATAGTTATGAAAAGAATTCAGGAATGTCTAGAAAGGAATTATTTTTTTTACCCCCAGAATTTGTTTTAATTTGCTCCTAACATAAACATTACTCAGAGTTGGTCCTATGGACGCTCTGTCACCTTCCATCCTACTAATTCTTTTTTCATGTGGCCTAATTTTAATACTGGTAATATGAGAAATGTCAAGAATTGTAAAGAAAGACAAATATTCAGGAAAATGGAATGTTTGTTTTCCTATTTTGTACAAATAGTAACTGACTATATAATATAATTACATATAACCACATTGCTCATAACTATGAACAATGTTACTGACAACAATTGGAAAATAATTAATTGTCTACTAAAGGTTAATTGATAATAACAACGTAATAACAAAATTGTACTAAAATGACCAAAAAATGAAACTCCGCTACAACATTAACACTTGCTGCTTCATGCAGTATTCTGAGTATATGTGCTCAGACCTATTTGTAAAGAACATTAAGTCCTTCCTATGTGTCTTCCACTCCTTAAGTGGAATCTTTCTTAATTTATGCATGCTTTTTTTAATTAGTCGTCCATGTGCAAAATATAATTGGTAACACAAATTAAAGCAATGCACCACTATAGCAAAGACTTCCAACCAAACAAAAGTCTAACACTCAACTTGTAAACTATGAACATAAAAACTAAACAAAGAAAAAATATATTGCCAGCTATTATTAATCAATCTATGAATTTTGGATTTCAGTAAATCTAACTCACAGTTACCAGTAGTTAAAGGCTGAATTTTTCACAAATGTTGGCTAACACAGGTTAAAACTGAAGACCCATGATAAACAGAAAATAATGTAATAGGGGAGTCATTACTTTTCATTGATCTATAAGTTATGCTGAAGTTTTGACAAATGAAAATCTAAATGATTAATTTGGCTTAAATGCAACACAAAAAATAAGTATCTAGTGTTATAGTAAGAGGCTGAATAAAGTTTGTGACTCAGGTGAAGTAATGACTACGCAAACTAAAGTTAAATTGATTTGAATTATACATAAGTAAATCAAATTCTCATATCTAGCTTTTAAATATATACAATTGAAAAAATGCCCTTGATAATTATTGAGGAAGAATCAATAGAGTTTCAAATATTATACCTTTAATTAGGCACAAAGCTGACAGGTATGCAAACCTTTTAATTAGTCTAAAAAACTGTCTGCAGTAGAATATTCAGTTTTCTATTGTAAGGATGTAGGAAAATGTTGGAAAGAGAGTGTCGGAGCAAAAAAAAAAAAAAACAGCAGAAAAAGCAATTCATCCTTGGAAAAGAAAGGACGACCAAACTAGCAATGACGAGCTGTGATTGTCATAGGATGCACAGTTAACACCATCCATCTGTAGAAAACCACAACAGATTGAACTCTCCACACAATAAACTCTTTCCCCCATTTAAACATGAAGACCAGCTCTGTTTCTTGCTGGCAGCATAAATGAGTATCTGTCCAAAAGCACCATTTAGGTCACCAAAACCTTTGGAACAATAAATTTCAAAGTGTATTTACACTTCAAGCTGGCGTGTTCTTGCGGTCTGTTGAACTTTGAATGACAGTGCAGGTGGGCAGCATCTTTCTGCTGAGCAAGGAGGTTGGGAAAAGACAGACGGAGCCTCTCCTCATGGCTCACATGCAGACGGATGACCGTTGGAATTTCTCTAACAGTGAGCGGCTTGCTTTCATTAGTGTGATGAAGCAAGATTAGATGCTTTAGCTTAGGTTGTGAACTGCTCCCATGTATCCCTAAATTGTGTTGGTAGATTCCTGTTTAATCTTTAATAGTATGACTTTTCTACATATATATTTCAATTTACATGTGGAAGTTGGGCTTTTTGTTAGCTACATGACAGATGCGGTTTAATGATGTCAATACCAGCATCCCCATCACTCTGACGTCAGCAAATACAGACACGTCAGCACCCAGGGGAGAAAGAAAGTAACTGCTACAACCACATTATACACAGTTCAAGCAAGCTGCACTCAGC
Source organism: Cyprinodon tularosa (assembly GCF_016077235.1). Taxonomy (NCBI): domain Eukaryota; kingdom Metazoa; phylum Chordata; class Actinopteri; order Cyprinodontiformes; family Cyprinodontidae; genus Cyprinodon; species Cyprinodon tularosa. Next base: position 1,529,779 of record NW_024038678.1, read on the forward strand.
TTTGTGGTTAAACGGTGTTTCACCATCTGCTACACATTCGAGGTATAAATGAGGAGATTGTGGCCTTCGCTGGAAAATGCCGAGCCATCATCAACACTGGTACCTTCTCTCTGCATGGCCCAAACCCATGACATCAACATGAGTGCCTGTGCTGGAGTCTCATTAAACCAGTACAAAGATGTGAGTCACACCGTTAAACCACAACATTTGTCATATATCATCTCCTCTTTTTCTCAACCCAGAGTAAACAGCTGTTGAGTTCTCTGACGTCAAAACTTTCTAATAAAAATAATGAAGCAGGAGTTGGTTTTTCGCTTCAGCTGCAAAGCTGTAAAATACTAATAAACCTGTCATATGCTTTGTCATGGTCTTCTGCTCTGTGCACCACTTTGGCTATGGTCAACTGCAACAAAAACCTGAGTTTACCTAAAATCACATTAAGTCCAAATTCACCATATCTGTGTGAGCTGGTGAAAGTCCCTTTTAACACTCCCTCTTTGAAGCATATTTGTGTAAATTCAGTGAAATACCTTAAACATGTCCTGAGAGATGTTTTTATTAGGAGCATGTTAAAGACCTTTGGGCTAAATCTTTCCAATACAATAGTTACTTGTATAGCTGTTATCTGAATGTGTTCAAATCATTTAGACTAAAGGTTATTATAAATTAAAAGATGGGGAAAAAAACATGTTTATTTATTCAATATTAATTAACTATGTGTTTCTGTTTATTTCCTATAGAAAGTACACCTGGTCAAGTGCTTGGTTCTCTCTCAGACAAAACATTACCAGAGCTGTTGCTTCCCCTAATTTTGGAAAATCTTTCTTTTCTCTCTGTCTGTTTCCTGAATGAAGCTACTTATAATTGCTACCATAAACTATTTGCCCTCATTGTTTTTCCTGAATAATAAGGCTGAAGCTTGCTTTTGCATTGGTACAAGATTGGAGTGATTGCTGGCATATTTTTGACTGCCACTCCCTGGCTTCCTCTTTTTAAGGCTTTTTAGGCATTTCTGTCACTTGTGGACTCAGGTTGTTATCCATGTTATAGGTGTTTGTTTTTAATAGTTAATCAGTGTTTTATTAATAGTTATATGACATTGTGTCTGTGTAAGTCTGGATGAAGCTTGTCTACCTGCTACCTCCTCCGTTTCCATGTTTTTGGTAATTTTGTGGGATTGCTATGTGTGGCTTATGTTGGACTGAATGGTCCTTTTTCTTTTAGCTTATAAGTCAAAGAGAGTACTGCTCCAGTACTCTTCCACTAAGCTACACAATTTCCATGTACACATGCACGTGCCACTGCTACGGCAAAATCTGTGATCTGTCTAATAATGTGACTCAAGCTCCTGCTGTGGTAGAGTCCCCTCTCCAGTCTGCTGTCTACCAACCCTAACATCTAAGGATTCATACCTAAAGCTAAAGTCACAAGATTAATACCTAAACCTAAAGAAATATATGGTGAAATACATGTAGCGCCTCCTGGGGTCACAATATAGACAAGCTGTAACAGTGCCACGCCCAGCTCTGCTTCCATAACCAGAAATTCTACACCTTCTCCTTCAGATATTTAATCATAATGGCTCTTATGAACTGATCGAACTCCATCATGTCCTTCTAGTCTACTGCCTCCTTAAATATGGATCTCCTGATGAGCAGATGAGAGACAGATGGTGCAATCAGCTCCGGCTCCAGGAGATCTCGTACGCCCTCTGGTGGAGAAAGTGGACAGACCTCCAGATTCATTCAGTAGACCAGGTGGCTGCTTAGATTGCAGTGAGCTTGCCTGCTTGGCGAGGTCAGCTCGGATGGCCATCAGCACTGCAAGGCAACTGTAAACCTTGGTCTTTTCAACTTCTTCTCCCTTAAGAGTGAAGGGTACCTTGTGCAGGACATCCTGGTTGACCATAAACTAGAGTTTTTATCTTTACTAAAGCATGGCAAAAAATTGAATGATGTCATTCCATATAAATGCTTGTCATTTTTTACTTGGTCAGTCCTTGTGAATCTGGCTGAGGGGGAGGTCTCACAGTAAACTATGGCAAGAAGTGGTAGAAATCGCACCAAACATTCTGGGAGAATTTAAAATTCATATAAACAATCCCAAAAATAATAATAAATATCACTTCATGTTTTTTTTATGTATTTATTACTGATATTCAAGGCTGCACTTTAAAAAATTAAATGCTTAAATTAAATTTCTTTTTGTATACACTCGTGTATACAAAACGACAAAATAAATCTGTCTAGGTCTAAGTCTATGTTGGACAGCTTTGGACTGCAGTGAACATCAATTTTCCAACATATATTGAAGCACTTGTTGGCTGCAGAGTGGATCCACTTTCTCTTTCAGACCATAATGTTTTATCATTCAGTGTTAAACTCTCACTCTCCACATCTAACCTCACACAATGTAACTTAACATGAAATTCAGCACATCTGTTTGGACAGTTTATCTTCTTATATCAATAGCCTCCTCAGTGTTGACAGGTTTTCTCCCCCAGATGAATTGCTCTTACACTACTCCACACTAAACTACATCTGTTTCATTCACTCATTCTGCACCTTGGTTCACTTCCACCCTCTATCTATTAAAGGCAAAAAGACATCAGATTGAAAAACTCCACAAGCAAATTGGTCTCATTTTGCAAAGTTAAATGCGTGCTACTCATATTCTTCACTATAAATACTTAAAGATTGTTCTTGTAACGTATTGCTAGACCTACTTGAGTAAAATTACTGACTACTGCATCTTCAGGGCGTAATTTGAATTATTCCAAAACCAGGTAAACATACAGTAAAAGGAAATATAGTACAGGACAGCAAATTCTTTACCATGTCCTAGAATATATGTAGTTCTCACTGTGAGGATTGGTTTTCTGTGTTTTAGCAGAAAAGATAAAACAAAACAACAGGCTATTTTTGAAAGTATTTCTTCTCCATGAATTCGCTCTTTCATATCCATTACATTAATTTGTATTCTTTATGCATTTGAGTCTTTCAAATACCAAATTTTGCACATAAAATCTGTCATCATCATTTCTAAGAAGTAATCCGATGCTACTATCCAACAATTAATTAAGTAATGTCTTGGAGGATTACTTTTATTATTTTACTTTAGTCAATGAATGTTGAAATAGTGTTACTCTTACTTACATTTTCTTTTCTTACTCTGCCCACCTTTGCCCATCCCCCAACATTGTGCAACACCTTGCTATCATTATTCTCTCCCAAAATCAAACATGTCCCTCAGCTTCCAGCCAACTCTGCTCCCATTTCATCTCTCCCCTCTCAATTAATGTCAGTGTTTCCCCTTCCCTCAGCCATTGAGGTCTCCAAATGTATCAACAAATCTGCAATTTGTCAATCAGACCCTTTTCCTCTGTAACTCACATCCACGTACTTATTTTCATTTCAAATCCAAAATAGAAACACATCCGTTCAAACTATATTAATCTCTCTGATCACAACTGCATTGTTTTATTCAATTTGCATAAAAAATGTTTTCTTATGTCTTGTCTGTTTTTGTTTTGTGAGATGTGTCTTGATTATTATTATTGGCCTTATATCTTTACCCACAAAGCTTTAGCTTTACAAAGTTGTCAGTCAAAAGTGAAAAGCATAGGATTATCTGAGCAGTGTTTTCTTTTTATTATATATATATATATATATATATATATATATATATATATATATATATATATATATATATATATATATATAACTTTTTAAAACCACCCAATAACACACATCTGTCCCCAAGCAGCTCCAGACAATCTGATAACGGGAATGGATTTGGAATTTTCCTTGACAGAAATATCCCAGACCTTTCACTGGTGCAGCTATTGCTGCCATCAACTTTGTTTAATAATTTTTCTTCTTTCAGTAGAAAGCAGAACCAGGTGATGTGATTGGACATGATAGATTCTATTTCAGCTGTCTTTGCCAACAAAACCTTTTTAGTGGAGGAAGTTTTTATTTAATGTCAGTTTTTGTGAATATGTCACAAAAGAAACCATAATAGTTTTAATGCTGGAAAACGAGGTCGAGAGCTTAATATTGATCGGTTCTCAGAACAGGGAAGGTTTAGGTCGCCACTGATGTAATGCAGCAGGCGCTGATAAGAATGAACACTGATACAAAATTAGATAACATGATGACCTGATCTTGCGGGCCTGCTGACATCCTTTCATGTGAACAACAAAAACAGCTAAAAACTCACAGAAAAGGCTATTTCATCGCCTTTAACACTTTTATTTTGTGCTTTAGATTTTCGTGCAAACATCATGTCAAAAGCATATAATGGGGAATTTAGGTAACCAAATGTAATTATCATTACAAACAACTCACAGAGGAGAATTTTTTTGATCTAGGAGTCCAACTTCATGATAGGTCGACATTTAATTAAACATGTTTTATACATTTGAATAATCTTTACAGCCCCCTTCACCCTGACAACTCTGCATAAAATTTAGTGCAACCAACTACCACTAGATTTGAACTTAAAATCAAGAGTCTATCCGTGGAAAAATTATTCTTAAAATCAATTAAGCCTTTTTGAAAAGTCCTCTGAGTGATTAAGTGAGGTAAATAAAAAGCACTATGGAGAACAAGAACAGAGCAAAAAGTCAAAAATAAAGCTTTGGAGAAGTTAAAAGCAGAATTAGTTTATAAGCAGCATCATAGGCCATGAACTTCTCATATGGTATGCTCAGTCATCATCAGACACTGAAAATAGTTTGGCAATGCAAACCTAAAAAGATTTGGCCGCTCTTAGTCATGCAGTTTATAGAAGTCTATAGATTTATTTTTTATGAAAAGCCACTGCAAAAAAAAAAAAAAAATTAATTAAAAACCAGATTCTCAGTTTACTACTAGCAATGGACAAACTGTGGAGGAAGCTGCTGTTTGCAAGTTAGAAAATATTTTATTCAGCAGTAAGAAGCAAGCACCCAAGAATTGATTGGTGGATGGATTGGGCTGAATTCAGGGGGTTACAAGAGAAAACCAAAAAAACTGGAACCAAAGGACTTGACACTGGACAACTCTAAACATGACAGAAATAACTACAGATGATGACATGGCTCAGAGCAAAGCATATCAATTAACTAGAACATTCACAGACACTCTATAAACTGACTGAGCTTCAGGTTTTTAAACATGAATAGGCAGTACATGTATGAAGCCAGAAGAGCCACCCTAAAAGACAAGATATTTATAGCTACAATTGCTGCATGGGTATTTCTACAAAATAATGAGATGGGAAAGTAGAACACAAATATAATACCTCAGAATTTGGATTACAGATAAATTTGGAAAATCGTTTATCCTGTACAATGCATTGAAGTTTGTGGCTTTCACTTGTGAAAAATTAGAGACATTAAATGGGTATGTAAATGCTCAAAAGGCTGGGACATTTCAGTCATTAAAAAATCAGAGCTGCAGTGCCAACATGGAATACTCCACCTGACCACCATTGTCTGTTCTTGTTATGTGTTCTCCCAGATTAGCATAAAGCTCCTCAGGTTTCTGGTGAGGTTTAAAATCCACTGTTGCATAGATAATATCTCTTGTTTCCTGAAAGAAACAGTCAGTTTAGAGATTGCATTGTAGAGGAAGCTCAAAACAACGATGTCTCCTTGTAAACCTGACAATGAGTCAGTAACTACTGGTTCCCACTTCTGTACCTACCAGGGCTTCTTGTTTCCCAGACTCACTCAGAGTTGTTCCAAAAATGTCTACAAAACAGGAATGAAAACAATTACATTGACTGGCCCCTATATATCATATAAGAAAGAATAATTCATCACTGTCACTGAGACAGTAACACCAGAGGTAGGAAAATGCTTATTTGACTTTTTAAGTTTCGATTTGACTTTGCAGCAGACGGCACCAATCATAGCAACAGCAGAAATCACGGCTGTGATGGACACAATGAACAAGAGAGGGACACCAAAATTCCAGGGAGATCTGAAAGAGAAACAGGTTTTAAAATTCAGCCACAACTAATAGGTGCAAAAAAATACATTATTGAATATATATATATATATATATATATATATATATATATATATATATATATATATATATATATATATATATAAAAACACAAAACAATGCTTAAAGATTAGACCTGTCCCTGTTGTCCTGTACCAGAACATGTCCAGTAGAATCCAGGCCTGCTGTGGAGCTGTTTAAGGCACTGATTGTTGTTGTGGTTTTCATTGGAGGCTGAGACTGGCGGGTAGTAATCAGAAACCTCTGCATAACGCAAGACACAAGATTTGCAAGTTAAGATTTCAGAGATTAGAGTAAGACCTAAAATAAAACGTTTTCCTTTGCACCTTGATATATAATATTTGCATCATAAATTATAGGTTAAACATTATTATTTAGGTTTACTTACCGAATATCTTCACATAGTAGTCAGCATAAATGTGGGTCTGGCTACCCAGAACACTACATCTGTAAAAACCTGCGTCTTCAGGCTGTACATGGGATATATTAAACTCAATCAAGCCATCTTTCTCTGTTGTTGTAACTCTTCCTCTCAGGGAATCAAAGGTGTACCCTGCACTGTCCAGCAGTTTGTAACATCTTCCAGCATACAGTTTACAACATGACTTATTGTAGCTGTTGTAAAATGGTGGATAGATGAGTCTCAGTAAAATGTGCTGAGGTTCCTTAGTCCTCTGCCGTGCTTTTAGGAGGAAGCTATCTGGAAAAGAAAGATTAGTTTTAAGATGCCTTTTCTAATTTCATTAGCAGAACATTTCCTACTTTTCTCTGTTAACCATACCTTGTATAAGACAGATAAATATGATGAGAACCTTCATCTTCTTAGTCTCAGCACCTGTGAAGAGATTTTCTTCTTGTAAGATCCTTCTCAGAAAAAAGAAAAGGGAAGTTGTTTGTTCACCAGCTAAAAAAAACAAACATATGACTGGAGGTTGTCTGAGAAGATTTACATTTTTGCTGTTGCATAATGCAGAAACACTTTTTTAAATGAAACAGATGGCAAGAAGCTTAATTGCAGATTTTATGGCAAACAGTAGAGATTGCTTCCTGACTGAAACAGTGCTTATTGCTTGTTTTCTATACCCCACGATGTCTTAAATATGTTTAAAAAGATCCACTTATTCTTGCAAATTCTTTCCATGATAATGTTCTTTAACTGCTGATGAAAAATGTGTGTGGAGTTATAAAAATAAGTGACATATGTTCATCCAGAACTTGTATCTATCGTTAAGCATTAATGATACCTTCCCAGATGTCCTAGTTAACCACAAGCCTTGTGCTTTTATGTTCCCCATTAAACAGCACAGGTGGCAGCTCTTCTAGTTAGTTATTGCTTTGTTTTTTATTAATGGTCATCGGAATAATATTAGGGACCAATGTGCTATAATTGAGTAAATAGATAAGTATAAAAAATGAATTTATATGATATGATTCTAACAAAAGACTTTCATTTTTTGTGGCAGTAGTGGCTCTTTTTTTAACAGCAGGCTGACAGTAAAGGGGACATGAGAGAAGGGGAAAGACATGCGGCAAAGGACCACAGGTTGGACGCGAACCCGGGTCGGCCAGGTCAAGGACCAAGGCCTCCATACATGGGTCATGTGCTCTAACCACTGCAACGCCAAAGTAGTTCCATTTATTGAATGCACAAATAAAAAATAAAAAATAACCTATTTGTTTTGAACCATTCCATAAACTTAGTATGTATGTTGACTGAGGGGTCCAAATGCCCTTCTAATAATTCTAAAAGTACTGTAAACACAAAAATGAGACAAACTTATAAAACACATGCAAAGGAAAATATACAGCAATCACAGAAAAGTACAAACATAGTGCAAATATAAAAACTGCTACAAACACATAGATGAAGCTATTACACAATGAAAAACTCATGCAAAAGGAAGATGCTGCAAAATGAAGTAGCAAATACAACTGAAAGTTAGGAAAATCAGCAAACTAGATGTGGATAGCAGAACTGCCTTAGATAATCAGGGGCAGAACCTTTGTAAAGACATAAAGGGAGAGCTAAAAGAGATTAAAGCTGATTCTGATTTGGGCCAATCATAGCTTCTATTCCTGTTTCTAATTCCATCACCTGTTGACAAGTCAACAGTAAGAACTCTATCCTGGGTAGGAAAGAAATTCCGGACTGTTGAGACGCACACGGGTGATGCAAGTCAAGGCCGTGACTACAACCTTTTGAAAAGGAACTACATAAAACAAAAGCTACACAAATGCAGTGAATGCCTGAAACTGAGGATGGTGTTTACATTTGCATGTGTCACACTCAGTACAAGTGAAGAAATTGTGTATTTTTCTCATATTCCATGAGGTGGGCTGTGCCTGTCATGGAAAGGATTGTGAAAAGCCTTATTGTTCCTCGTATAGAAACATCAGGAGAAACTGTTGAAAGGAAGCATCAAGCTTTGTCTTCCTACCTCCTTCATTTGTGCAGCATTTTTCAAACAGCACTTATGCCTATTGCTGATGCACTCTCACTTTGGCATAAGCATCCTTACCGATTGTCCAATTGTCCAATTCTATGTGAGTTTTTTTGCTTTGATTTTATATGTCTTAAGAATTTTCTTTGTCACATACAAAGACAATAAACTAACAAGAAATTATGAAAGATAGGGAGGAGTTTTATGCATAAAATAGCTGACATACATAATTCAACAAAAAAAATTAAAGATTTTGAATTTGAAGCATAGAGGACATTTTTTGAAACGTTGTTATTGAAGAAGGGCAGAATAGAAAGATTAAGTTTTTCTTCTATAAAATGGGACTGAGAGTTTGGTCATAATAAATCCTTAATAGATTTTTAAATAAAGGTTTATAAGAAAAACTTAGCTTTTCTTTCTTCCCTCCAAATGTCTCCTGTGTGTTGATGTTGATCTCCCTCTAGTGGTCTTGAGTACTTGTGATTTGTAGAGCTAATTAGCAGGTTTCCTTAACTTGCAGTTGTTTTTGCCACTTGCAACATTATCCATTTGCAATTGTTGTGTGTTAGCATAATTTGTTTCATGTTTGCAATTAGTTACTCTCCTTTTGTCAATGATTGCATTTGTGCTTCGCATATGTTTTTGTGAGTTTGTAAAAATTTTTTGCTAGCCCAATACTTATCTTTGCGGTCCATTTAGGATTTAATGCATTTTTATGAATTCGCATTGCATTTGCACCCCTCTGCCACAGTGGGTATGATTATTTTTGATTATTGATAAATAATAAACTAGGAAATATACAGATAAAAACTGTTACTTAAACAAAATTGTAACAATTTATTTAATGAGTAGGTCAAAAAATCCTCCCTTTATACAGAATTATATGGTAGAGCAATAAAAACAATAATAATAATTGCAGAAATATGCAATTTGGGGATGCAAAGCAGGTTCATTTTTTCCCCCATGAATATGATGTTGCAAGAACTTTATTTTTTTTAAACATCTCATTGTTTAAAAAAAATAATATATTTAAGCTTATATTATATATATATATATATTTAAGCTTATATTATATATAATATATGATATATATATATAATATATATATATATATATATATATATATATATATATATATATAATATATATATATATATATATATATATAAATAAATAAAATATAAGCTTAAATATTTTACTCCCTCTAAAAAAAACAATGAGCTGGTTCTCTGCTGCTAAAACCACTTATTTATAAAGTAAAGAAAAAAAAAATGTTGCTGCAATATTAGACTGTAGATATTTATACACAAAGCGATTTATTTGGTATTAGCTTTTATCTTATGATACACTTTTTGCCAACTCAAAACATATCATCCATGACAAAACAAAATGGAAATTAAAATGTATTTACATAAATATTCAGAGGGTTGTAACAAACTAACAATTAACTTAATTCAGATATAAAATAAACACTCCCTTTGTCCCTGCATTCACTCAAAAACAAACAAATTTAAACAAGGAATTCCTAAAACATTGTTAGGCTTGCAGCAGATAACATTGTCTTGCAAGTAAAAGCAGTTCCTGCACATGAACACTATTCTTAAACCTTACAAAACAGACACACATTCTTCATATTTACTCTGAAATATTCATCCCCCTTTAATAATTTAAAAGCAAGTGTTGAAATTTGATAACTTTAACAAGCTGTTTTTATTAAGCCTTTCCTGCATCTTCTGTATATAAGGCTTCTGGTCACAGCCTTTAATATGCATGGATGCATTTCCGAGCTGAGGTCACTGTTCTTTTATTGGAGCTCACAACACATTTCTGCTGCTACTCATTGGTAAAGGTAATGACATCATAGGGGATGCCCTGCTGCTGCAGCTGTTCCAGCTGTTCAGGTGTCGCCTCAGTATAAAGTGTTTGGGTCTGTCCCATGGCTGCATCTGCTACAGCTGCAAGAAAAAGAAAAAAACAAGATAATCAGTATGAATTGATGTCTGCATTCTGAAGAGATAACTCTTTCTCATAAAGGTATTTTTATTCTTTATGCCAGTAAACTTTAAAAACTATGTGAAAAAAAATTACAAAACAATTAAAGAAAGGAGCTCTGTTTGGGACAAATCAATAAATAAGGCAACAAATTTCATCTTAGCCTACATTTAAACAAATCCTCTGAATTATTCTGTGTCTTTTGGACCAGATTAAAATTGCACCTTGGCATTAAATGTCAGATGGTTTCTGCAACTTCTCCGGGAAGTATCCTCTCTGGATTTGAAAGACTTGTACCTAAACCCAAACAGATTGACTGCATACAAACCAAATTACACCCTGATTGGGTTGGCAGCACTGCAAGTCATCTGTTGTAAATTATTAAGTAGTCCACTTGCCGATGCAGTGGCAGCAACATGAAGGATCATTGTGCAAAAATAACCGCACAATGAGCAGGAGCTGAGAAAATGAATCCCAACTGTGCAGAAGTGTCCATACCTCTAAATTGGACGTATTAGATGGATGCTAGGAGTGGATCTGTAAGCTGTTCAGGCTGCAGTCCTGTATTTATGATGCTCTTAAAGAGAAGTCATGGCATCCAGTAAACAGCAGATGAGAATAAGGGATGAGAAACATGATGGAAGTGCAAATTACAGGATTTAAAGTAAATTTCATAAAAGGTTTGGGCAAGTGTCCTAAAAGAAACTTCAGGTTTATGTGATGAGTAAAATATGAGCAGAATGTTTATTTTGTGTAAGTGTTTCCTCATGACACCACTTGCTAAGACAAAGGATGCAGCATTTTATGAAAAAGCATGTAAATGCATGTTCAGCAGTGCACAAAGAAAATGAGCCAATAGCAATTCAGATGGCGTTTTCTCCTTTAATGCACGGTTGACACTAATGGTGGAGCAGCATAAACCTTAAATATTACCTATATGTTAATTCAGTACTGTTGGAAAAAACAATCCAGTGCACGTTAAATACATGTTGCAGAAGCTTTGTTATTTTATAGAAAAGAAGCAGAGGAATATAAATAAAAAAAACACTGAGAACATTGATAGTGATATTAGATTTTCTATAAACGCCATGATTAATATTGGAAAAGGGCATCTTGGGGCATTGTTGTGCTGGTTTGATGATTTTCTTTATCAAAATTGATTTTCAGCAACAATAAATGACTTAGATTAAGATACTGCCAAGACTCAGAACAGAACATAGTGAAGCAACCTTCAGTGTTTATACTCCAAAAATCTGGAATAATCTTCCCTTACAGTTTAGAACTGCTCACACCCTGAGCTCTTTTTTTAACATAAAATCTTAAAAAACGTTTTGATTTCAAGCTGATTTTGCAAAAAAAGATTTAATTGAAACGGTTTTAAAAAATCTGTTTTCATGTGATATCACATTTCTTTATACAAGCACTCTGAGCTGTTTTTTGGCAAAAGGTGTGACATAAATATAGCTGCCTTGCCTGAATCTATTATAATAAAAGAACATTAAGCTTTTTCCACAGAGCTTACCTGTGACAGCAGAATGGGCAGCAGCTTCCAGGTCCTCAGCGTTCACCATCTGAGTCTCAGGGCTGACAGGTACATACTGGATCTGCCCATCGTGACTTACAGCAATCTGTACTCACACACACAAAGGCATAAAAAAAACAATAAAAAAAAAAAAAAGAATCTCAGTAAATGAATTGCTTAACTAGTCTAATTTAAAGTAAATTAATTTTACAGTCAATCCAATTTGCCTCACCGGTTGCTCCTGCTCATATTGGATTATTTGTCCATCAGGCATCTAAATAATAGAAAACACCCTTAGATACTGAAGGCTTTTATCTGATAAAACTTCAAGAACCTTATTGTCACTAACCTGTATGTGATTACCGTCAGCAACTACAACATACTCCTGAGGTAGTATGTGCTCAACTCCATCCTGTGAGATGATGTACTGAACCTGAACAAAACAAAAAACCCTCCAGGTTCATTTGAAACTTGTAATAATGACCTACATGTGACTAGATTATGTTGAGTTTCTTTATAAAATTACCAGTATGAAGTAAAATACACTCAAAATGTTGTAATCCACACAGTCAGAGTTATAGATACAGGCTCAAATGGAAACACTGATACATTTTTTCTGGAAAGCAACTATATTTCGATTTGATGTTTGAGCACTGAGAGCTTTCCCTGTCAGGATTAGCAGCTAATTTTAACTGGTTGGTTTCCAGGCAGCGATGCAGTTTTTTAGCATAGCCCATAAACTGTCAACAGGGTTAAGGTTGAACATTAGAGGAGACTATATCAGATTACATTTCATTCACATCTCTTCTTAGTTTTCACATATGGGATAATTGAATAGATAACAGAGTCCATATTTAACATTTGGTCGCTTGTTTAGAGTAACAACTTTGGTTTCTGAACTGTTTAAGTCACTCTTCAGTGCCTCTGTACCTTTGGCACTGAAACAACCCACTGCCACCACCATCCTTCGTAAATAGTACAGTTGTTGTGTGTATGAAAGTTTTACACTAGAATCCTCCAGAAATACTTTGTTTTATAGAACAACCAAATAGCCTCATTCCATTTCATCTAGATTATATCCAAAGTGGTATTTCGCTTTATTCATGCCATAACTCTGCTCTTTGAACCTCACCATTTTGACCTGGGAGAGTGAATTAAGTATCCTCTCCAGGTGGGCGCAAACCTTGACTGTGCCATGCAGTGTCAGTAAATAACACACTAATGTCTCCGATCAACAACAGTCAATGTGAGGCAACATTTCTGCAGATTTGAGACGAACTGGCTTTTTTTTTTTATCTAAATAGTCTGCATAGTGAAAGCAATGCCCTTTTTTGTTTTAGACAAGGTCTAAGTCACAAAAATGTGTTTTGGGTTCAGAGAGATGTCAGAAAGCCCTCCTAAGGAAGAGCCTAATTAGGAGAATTGGCATGATGGGCAACCTTATGAAATGTGTGACACTCCGAATTGCAAAGGCAGCAGCTCAGTGGAGGCAAGTTTCTTTCTTCTAAGTTGGAAAATAAACTTTTTTCCCAAATTCCAGCAAAACATTCCATTATGCCAAAGGCAATTCTTATCAAATATGCCAATAGTTGACATTGGAAGGCTTTTACATAAACATGAAATAGAAACTGTAAACAAATAGATTTTTTTTTTTAACACACATTTAAAAATAATTTTTGCTTAAAAGCCTGGTTGATGACAGCATACCCACCCGTTCACCCAAGTTTCTAAAGAACCTCCTCACAACCACTTTTAAATGTATCCTGACTAACAGTGACCACAAGGTGGTTGGTAAAAGCCCAGCCATCAAAATGCAACTCCCTAAGACATATTTAGCCAAATATGGGAATAAAAGCATAGCAAAGCGTCTCTGTTGCAAAATCCCAGTAGATGAGTGGACATAGACTCAGAACTATACATTCATTTACAATGTAGTCTGACAAATCAATGAAATGTCTCTTACTTCATGCACCTGGTTATCTCCCGTCATCAGATGTTGGACAGTCTGACCATCTATGGTGGTTATCTGTTGGATGTATGGAGCTTCCTCCTGATGGACACACAAATAAATAGATGCACTTAGAGATTTAAAACAGAAAAAACAAAACAAAGACTGCCTGTAAAGGTAAGGTGTAGTAGAATTTTAATTGCATTAATCAATAATTAATCAGCGTTCAGGTTCACTGTAAGACAGACAAAGATTAAACATGTATAGGCTTTGGCATGCTTCTTTATGTAGTATTGATACTTTTTTGTTTTAATTTGTTTCCCTCTTAAGTTGCTCCTCTCTCTTTTAAAAATCTCTCGAATATTTTTAGACAGTAAATCAGATTTTATAATACTTCCAGGTTATGAACAGATTATCGCCATATTGATTATATCCAATATAGTTTCCTATCATTATGGCCTTTTTTTCTGCAGAAGATAAACAAGATGGAGGTTGATTTTATTAGTGTTTCCCCATATCTCAACTCAATATAGCTAGATAGAGCATGCAGTGGATCACAAATTTATATAATTTTGCCAAGTACACTGATAGCCCTTATCAATTTCCCCCTGACCTCCTTTATACGGGATTTCATGCGAAGATTTTTTTTAATGGTCTGTTGGTGCTGTTACCTGCTCTGGCATAGTCTGCTCTTGTGATACAATAATGTGATCCTGACCCAAGGCCTGCAGCTGCTCTGGAGTGATCGCTGTCTGATGTGCCTGCAAGGCTGTTGCAAAAACAAAGACAAACAGAGTTAATGCTATTTAATATGAAAAGATAGAACAACAAAGTTTTTTTTTTTTTTTCTAGTTGTAATGATGTTTCTTGGCTGTTTATTTCCTTTAAATTGTGCATCAATGCAAAGGAAAATGCATTTGTGGGTTGAGCATCACAGTTGGTTATGCGGTTTTCCCTATGAAAACTTGTCTCTCTGTCAATATCCAACAATCTATTATGCTAAAAAAAAACTGGTTGGAGTCGTTTACTGGATTGAGAGAGCCATACATAACAACAGCAGTCTGCTACCTTATACTGGTAACCATCCTTAACCCACACTGCCTTTAGGTGTGGCTTCAAATTCCTCAGTAAGCTTTTGTTACATCCAAGAAATGTGGTTCTGTTGGTCTTTCTGGGATAAACAGCCCATCTAAACTGGTTGTACGAGTGTTTATAGCATTATATGGCTGCAGGCGGTCGTACCAAACAGTTGGATTGAGAGAATGTTACAAAGAAAAGAAAAAGAACAAAAAAACAAAAAATAAAATAACCAACTAATCTCTTTCTTTTTGTGTGAAGTGTTGTTTAATTATTTTTCTTCATATTTGATCTGAATATGTGTGTACTAACTCAATCTGCACCAGTTCTAAATAATTCACAAGTTTGTTTTTCTTACACTGCAGAGTGGCCAATGCCTCTTCATCACTGTTCACAATGATTGTTTGCTGAGATGTGTTTCTTTGGCCTTTGCGAGTTGGTGGATCCTGACTGTGGAGACGCTCCATGTGGAACTTCAGATGGCCGTTACGGTTAAACCTTAAAGTGTTAAACAGAAACAGTTACACCCATATCTGATCAGTGCATCTCATCCTTAACCCTCACTGAAAAGGTTTAGTCCCAACCTTTGTCCACAATGTTTGCAAGCAAACGGCTTCTCGTTGGTGTGGGTCATCATGTGCCGACGCAAGTCCTTCTTGTTCTTTGAGGCAAAGCTGCAGCTCGGACACTTATGGGGCCGCAGGTAGGAGTGCATTCCCATGTGAGACTGAGGAAACCATGTATAAAAAAATAGACTATTATTTCTAGCTCAACAATCTCAGAGATGCATTGGATTCTAAATATTGTTAGAATTAACAATAAAGACAATACAAATGTTAAAAGAAGGAAATGAGTTTATGGGACTGCTTCGGATAGACACACCTTTACTTCAGGCCATGAGTTTGAGGTGAAATCACAGTCAGGACATTTAAAAGTGTTGGGATCCAAGTGCGCCCTCTTGTGGTTCTCCATGTCAGAGCGACCGTTGAAGGACTCCATGCAGATGCGGCAGGAGAACCTCTTTGTGTTGGGGGAGCTCACCGCAGTAGGTGAGGCAGGAGCTTCACTGCTTAGCTAGCGTTACAGGAGAAGCAAACATATGAGAATCTAGTAATTATATTTATGAGCACCATAAAAACAACCCGGGTAAAAATAATTACCTCGACTTGCTGCAAAACTCCATCAGCCAGGGCTGAAGTTAAATAGTATTTCTCACTTTTCAGGCTCTCTGATGCAGAGACTTCTAAACCCTGACTGCTTTCATCCACACTGAAATACAACAGTTTAACAGAATTAAAACCTGAAAACAATAATGCAACTAGAAATTATTCTTAGTGCTGTGAATTACAGTCTTTGGTTGTTTCACCTGTATGCCGGGCTGTGGATTTCTCCAGCAGGCTCTTCAACCACATTAAACTCTCCTCCTTCCTCATAGGATTCTATAGCAATGTGGGTCAGCTCCCCAGTTTCAGAGGCGGCTGCCTGGTAGGCCTCCTGCAGCACTGTTTCACCGTTCTCAGACACATGAAAGGTCATGATCTTTTGACCCTGGCCGGATGCAACAGTCAGAGCACTTACTGCTGCCTCTTCTGCTTCGCTTCCTTCGGATTTCAGCACTGCCACCTGCAGACATGACAAGCTAATTTCTAAACATATATCTACTTTACAGATTCTACGAGCACCCCTTGAACATTTTCACATTTTGTTACATTTCATTCACATATTTAATGCAAGTTTCTGAGATCTTACGTGATTACCCAACACAAATAACGTATGGTTGTGAAATTTTACAAAATTATTTAATGGCGCAAATCAAAAAAAGTGTGTGTTGACTGTAACAGGACCATTTAACTCAGACACATAAAATCAAAAATCACGAAGACAACAAAACACAGCCATCAGGTCAGGGAAGATGTTCCTGAAGATGTTGTGAAGGCCACAACCAGTTCTATAATACACATTGCAATGCATCACTCCTGTGTTCACCACAGCACCTAAAGCTGCAGGTCAAACCTATAGAGGTTCACAACTCAGCTGCAATATCCGTTCAGAGGAAAAAAAGTCATTTAAGGCCAAAAGTGCGATCTTTATTAAAGACAGGAAGTGACCTATTCCCTAAGTGGATTTTTACAAGATAGCGAGGTAAAAGAAAAATAGATTATGTCCTCGTCATTACCGCAGTTAAATAGCATGGTTGAAACATCATACTGTTGCAGTAAAAACTTGTGTATTGGATCTTCTGATTGTTTAAGGAGATTTATCGCTAATGCCATCATCTGCTGGGATAGCATTAAAGGCAGTAGATTTAAAAAAGCTCAATGCGCTGATAAAGAAGGATGACCGTTCTGAGGACTGATTTGGATATTCTGGAGATGATTTTGCCAGGAAGGATTTTCCATAAAATGAAGAATATTTTGGAAAACAAGGAGCACCCAATTCACACCGTCATACAACAGCAGAGCGTCTTGAGGTCAGAGGTTTCTTCAGAACTGTTCTAACAGAGACAGGAGATTGTTCCTTCCCTCAGTATACAGCCTCTACGGCATGTAGAATAAATCTAGAAACATTTAACAAGTTTTATTAATGGAGCATTTTTGAAATCAATTCAATTCTCCATCTGGGATATGTAAGATGGTTAGGTTTTAAGGGATGATGCGTGGTGTTGAATACATGGGAAACTTTAAAGAAAGCCTGTAAGAGGCTGCAAAATACTTTAAACTAAGAGAGAGGTTCACCTTCCAGAATACAGCCAGAACCACCATGAAATAGCTTAGATCAAAGTATTTTGTTATGTTTGAATGGTTTAGTCAAAGTCCAGACTTAACTCCAGTCCAGATGTGACAAAACCTGAAAACTGATGTCCACAGGCACCGTCTGAATTTTTAACAAACATGAAAATTCAGACATTTCAGTTTATAAATATTTAAAGCAAGTGGAGACACTTTATAATATCTGTGATATAAAACCCAAATAAATGTATCCATGTTTATGCTTAAAACATAATATTGGAAAGGTATTTGAAGGAATGCATACCTTTGCTAAGCATTGTTAGAAATGTGTGTTTCCTATGTAAAAACATTTTTTTTAACAAACCTGTAAAGAGTTTCCAACAATTTCCCGAGCATTGCTCATGTTTAGCAGCAGGTCCAGGGCATTCTGAGCAGACAGACCGCCAGATTCCCCTGAGAAACAGTTTTAGAAAAGTTAAGTTACCCGATCAGATGAATATCCCTGTTAGCCTTTCTAACACTAACTGACCATGCTCATAGATGATAGTTGTATTTCCCAAAGCATCCTGGGTCACTGAAGCTTTTTCTATCCCCTGCATAGCTTGCAATGTCTCATGATCCACAGTTATCTGAAAAAAATAGGGGGAAAAAAAGTTTACATAATGTAATAGAAAGCAAAGTGATTTGTGCTGTTTTTATAAAATGCCCTAAACAGACTCACTATAGTGTTCTGTAACGTCGGATTGTCGTCTTGTTGTTTCAGCTCCTCTATCTGCTGCAGGGTGAAAAAGGGTTTCCGTCGTCGTGTCACCGGCTCCTCAGGGTGAGCCAGAGACCACTCGTCAAAAGTCTCCGGGTGGCGACACTGCACATGGAGACGCAGGTTTTTCCTGTGCTTGGTGGTGAAGTGACACATATCACAAGAGAAAGGCTTCTCCCCTGGAGAGAGACACACAGGATAACATGAATATATACAGGAGGCAAAACTTAAAATATCCTGATATGTGGCCTACACCTACCTGTGTGTTTGATGGCCATGTGTGAGACCAGGAACTCCTCTTTGGAGGTTGAATATTTACAGTAGTCACACTTGAAGGGCCTGTCGTTAGTGTGTGAGAGCTGATGGTTGAGCAGAAGCTTCTTGTTTTCACAGGTATAGTCACAAAACTCACACTTAAACCTGAAAAAAAACAACATAGGTTTAAAACACGTTCTAATTATTATTTTTCGCTTGGAACGTCGAACAATGCAAAGATTAAAGTACTGACTTGTCTCCGAGACTCTGAATGTGGGTCAATAAGTGCATTTTGAAAGTGTATCTCTTCTTGAAGGATTTGCCACACTGCAAGATGAATACAAAAACAAAATAATCACAAAAAATTGTTTTATACATAAAAGACTGATGTGAAAGCAGAATTTGGTAAACTGTAGAGGGAATTCCCAAACCTTGTCACACATGTGTGGTTTCTCTGAGCTGTGGGTCTTCATGTGTTGGGTCAGCCTCTTTTGCATGGGGTACACTTTACCACACACAGGGCAGGGGAACTCTAACACCTTAGGAACCTGCAGGAATAGAAAGAAATTGCTGAGAAATAACAGATGTGGTAAAAAAGGATCTGCCCACTTCAACAGAAACCAGCTGCAAATGATCATCTTTCATTTATCGCTGAAGTAGTTTTCTGTTTTTAAAAAAAATTTTTATTCATAGATTATGATTAAACACCAAACAATAATAGTATTTGTATGTTTTTAGATTAACCTTGGCATCATTAAAAATATTTTCTGCACATCTGGACTGGTAAAACCTCAATTGGATTACTTCATGCTAAACACAGACTATTTAAAACATATTTTGGGATTTTTTGTTTATTTCTTAGTTTGGGGTAAGACTGAAAAGTCCTTAAAGCCTCATTAGTCACGTTTTTTTAAAGTTTATTTTGGCACTAGCTCTATTTTCCTATGTATGGTTCTATTTTTTAACTGTAAGGACCTATGGACATCATAATGTTTAGCTTTTGATCTTCAGATCTTTAAGTATACTATATCTTTAAAAAATGCTTTATACATTCGTTGGATAGAAATATAACAAATTATATATTAGCCTTTTTTTTTAAGTAAGCAATATTTCTGATGTTGGATGGGAGGGAAACACAACACCTTTGTTGATGAATTTCTAAGTCTTCCCTTGCACTGCAAGGCAAACAGCTAATGGCTTCATACCCAACAGGAGGAGTGTTTTAAATTTAGTCTAAGAGCTGTGGCATGTATAGTAAAAGGCATGCTAAATATTACTCACCATCTCTTTTTTTTGTTTCCTGTAAGAAAACAAAGATATGTATATATTATTAATTATTATCTTAGACAATACAGGGGAAAAAGTAGCTTTACATTAGTTAAGTATGATTTACTTCTCCTTGCTGTGAACTGCTGAGTGTCGCAGAACATCTTTATTGTAAACACTGGAGTAGTCACATTCTTCACATTTAAACGGCTTTTTACCCTCATGATTGAACATGTGCTCCTATAAAAAAAAGGAAAAAGATTTCTAAAAAAATCTGTAGAAAAAAAAAAAACAACATGGCAAAAGCTGCTTTGTTTTTACAGACCTTCAGTGAAGACCAGCGCTTGCAGCGGTAGCTGCATTGTAGGCACTTAAAGAGCTCTGGGTCATTCCCCTCATGGGAGCTGACATGAAAGCGCAGGTCCTCCTGAGTGAGGAAGCGTGAGCCACAGATCCAGCAGTTATGGGGTCGGAGCAGAGGTTTGAGGGATTTATAGTACCGACTGAAACATCATGAAGACAAATCTGTGTGTCATTACAATTCTTTGTACAATTAACAATGTGTTTATACTTCGAAGCTTACTTGCGATTTATATACTTCCTATATTTCTTCCGTAGGAAGCGCTTCGATGGTCTCCCCCGTTTCTTTGGGAGGAACTCCTCCTCTGGTTGGGTTTTGGATGAAGGGTCTTTGTTCTCAGAGTCCGACTGGCTTATAGCTGCCTCAGCTGTGTCCTCATTACTCTTTCTCACCAGACTTTGACCCAACCCAGAAGAGCTTGCCTCCTCAGAGACAGAGGGATCCCCGCTAAGTGTGGACGGCTTTGAAATGCCTTCAGCTTCTGTGAGAAACACTGGAGGATGAGGAAGGTACTGACTGCAACATAGTAGCATAAATATGTCCTCAAACGAACATCTCACCTTTGTTGTTGCCTTCACTGGAAATGTTGTATTTCCTTGGGCGGCCGACCTTTCGTCGGGGGCGCCCTTGAGAAGAGGAGGGGGTGGGAGTGGAGGGTTTGTTGGGAAAGTTAGGAGGTCTTCCTTTAATCTCCTGATCTACTGGGTTGTAATCGCTGTCCTCTGGAGTTACACACACAGTCAATGTTAAGGTTATATTGCTTATGACTAAGATGATATAAATCAATACAATATAACACGACTGTAAAGTGTAAGGAATATATTGAGTTTAAAATATTTAAATAATCAAAAACTGACAGCTATGCTCTCAAGCACCTTACTTTACAATTCTCAGCTAAATTATAAATGTACAAATCCTCTTGGAAGGACAAAAGCCCTGAGTCTACCTTTGATCAACATCAGGCTTAGGATTTTTGTTTTTCTTATATTCAGTTTTATGTCCAATTTATAAATGCGAGGTAAATCAAGTTAGTTTAGTTATACCTAACCTATGAATAACATTGTGTTAATAGCAAGGTTCCTCTGAAGGAACAGAACAACAACCCTAAATATACAACAAGAGCTAAAATGGAGCGAATACAAAGGCATAACATTCCTTCCTATTATGTTTTGAAAAAACTTTGAAAATCAGTTTAACTTCCACCCTACAAATTTATGTGCATTTTTTAATTACATTTATAACTACATGAATAAACAAAAATACAACATAATCTTTATTATCATAAGCAGACAAAATGCAAAAAGGTTTATGAATACATTTGGTAGATGCTGTAAATACATAGACCGACATAAGGAGAATATCTTCCTCTCTCACCTTCTGGATCGTCAATTGCACCGGCGTCTACGATATCATCTTCTTCATCTTCTACTTCTTGCTTTACGACAGCCTTCGCTTCTTCTGCCCTCCTCCTTTCTGCCTCCTCTCGCTCTGCTTTTTGCCGAGCTAACGTCTCACTTTTGGGGGGTCGTCCACGTTTACGTTTAATCGGCATGTCTCCTAAACAAAATGTTCAAGATGAAATCACTGATACCATATGCCAGCTTGGGTAATGACGGTTGCCATTACTAGAATCCTTACCAGCAGGTTTAAAATGCTTTTCCCTCATGTGGTTGATGAGCGTGTCTTTGGAAACACTTTTATACGGACACATCTTGCACTTGAACTGCTGTACAATCACCACCTCCATCATCTCCTCCAACTCAGCCAGGTTTGGCTGGTGGTTTCCAGAGCCTCCCACCATGGCTGATGTCTCTGTGGCTGCAGAGAACCGAGGTTCATCCTGGGAGCCTTGAGGCTCCTCTTGGCTGGGGGAACTCTGTTGGGCCACTTCAGGTTCCTGAATAGAAGCGTATGTGCCACTGCTGCTGATGTACAAGCCAGGCTGACTGTCGTTACATTCCAGCCCCTCAGGAAGTCCGTTTGTGCCTGCCGTGTCTGCAAGCGGGTGGTCTGAAGAAGAGCTGTCATCTTGATAGAAGGACGCCTCGGGTCCGTTGCTGTTCTCTGTATAGCAGGAGTGCTGAGGCTGCTGCAGAGAGTGCTGCGGCTGATCTGGATCCTGGTTCCTTTCATCATCGTCATCATCATCAACGTCATCAAGTCTTGCTTGATAGCGTGAGCAGCCAGGCTGCTCCGAGTCTGCATCTGCAACACATTCCCCCCCAGACTCTCCTGCATACTTTCTACTCGTCTGGGTCCGGTGGTCTGCGCTGCTGTCGATGTAGCTGCGTGATTCATGTGGCTGTTCTCTCCCATTTGCTGCTCGGGGAAGATACCCAGTGCTACAATCCACCACGTAGCGACTTCTGCTGGTGGGGTTTGAATCAGCTCCGCTGTATTCTACATACCCAGGCAGCTCCTGGTCACGGTTACTCCCCCTGTAGTAAGAAAAACCTGACTGGGAGCGAGTCTGGTCAGGTTCCTCACCGGAACACTCCAGAAATGATGATGAGGACTCCTCAGTCTGGTCAGGACCATCCGCGCTGCAGTCCATATACTGGGATGGGTGGGAATGTTGGGGCTGGTCAGGGTGGCTGCTGCTATCTTCTCTGTAGCCAGAAGGTCCAGGATGATCATCAGGCTGGTCTGGCTCAAGATTACCCTGAAGATCTCCCTGATCCTGACAGGTGGATGTAGGACCTTCAACATGAGCCTCTATGGCTACACGGTTGGACGTGGCTGAAGATGACATATGGGCTACCATATGAGCTCCTGCAATATCCAAAGGAGAGAAGTTTAAAAATATTTACATGATGGGTTCAGTGCAGGTTGAGCAGAAACAAAAAGTCATGACGTCTCTGCTTTACACTCATATTACACAATGCAACACGATGATTAAGATAATTAATTTGATCTTCAATTAAACATTTCATGAGGCTTATAGAAGCCCTTAAAATGGTCTGAGGGGATGAAACATGCTCACCGTCATCTGGTCCTTGTACAATCAGATACTGGGTGGTTTCTGCTCGTCCATCCTCTGCACTGGTCACAGCTATACAACCTTAAAAGGAAATATAGCAACTTCACACACACTACCTTGAAAAAGCATATTTATAAATGTAACTATTTCTTTTTCATAAACCACACAGGGGACACAGCAAACCTTTAAAGAAGGTTCTTTTCTGATCAGATGAGGTCAAACTCAAAAATTTTAACCCATAAAAACTGCTATCACTGAAAAAAAAAACCCCAGCTAAGACCAAAGAAGGAGCATCATTCAACATAAAAATAAGTAGCTAAATAGAGAACAATCCCAGAAGAAGACTTGCAAAAGACAGGAGTTGTGTTAAGGTGGTTTTTTTACTTTAGAGCAGGGCAATCATCCTAAATGTAACCAGAGCTGCAATAAGATGGCTTCAAACAAAACACATTCATAAGTTAGAATGGTCTAGTCAAAGGCCAGACCTAAATCTTTTAGATAATCAGTGACTAATGCTCTCTTCCCTACCCCGTCCTGGACTATCACATAAAATCCCATCAACATTTGTGGTAGCAACATGACAGGAGCATGAAATTAATTATAAGGATGAATGATATATCAAGGCTTAGTATGCTATTAAAAGACAGAAATTGTTCAAAGGTACCGTTTACAAGATCTGGACCGATGGTTGACTCTATGATTTTGTCAATGGCAGATCCTAGATCTGATGAGGTAGATGCAGTGGAGTCAGAAACCATCATAGCTCCGTCAGACACCGCACTGGAGTGGACCAACACCTGAGCCGATCCTGTCACCAGCACTGACTGGGTCACTGTGGAGACACTGGAAACACTGGTGGACTGAGCCACGGAAGAGGAGTCTGGAAGATGAACTGAAGAAACTCTGACATCTGTACTGGAGCTGGTCTCTGGGATGAACACCTAGAAAGAGAGGCAAACACCTCATTGTCTTTTAACAGCTTCATTGCAATTGTCTTTTCTCAGGAGAGTGCCTTACCACCAGTCCTTCTGAGCTCTGTCCCACATGGCAGTCTGACTCTGGGGCCTGCACATGGGAGGCGGCAGCATCGCTGCTGTCTGCAGACATTGCCTCTGATGATTCCATGCCCATGCCGCTTTCAGACGGTTCCTCCATCCCCGATGGACCTGCATCACTGCTGCTTTCAACCTCATTCTCCTCTGAATCCATAACTACAAAGAACAGTCATCTTTAAAGCTTGCTGTAAACATTCCAACAAATATGAATCTTTAGTAGGCAAACATTAAGTTGCCATTAAGCTGTTTGATTTCACAGAAAAGTAGCAGAGTAACTGGGTGGTAAATAGTTTAGGACTGAAACTAATGATAGTTTTGCAAATCGATTAATCTGTCATTTATCTTGTCAATCAATTGATTAATAATCGGATAGCCAAAGGTACTTTAACAAAGATCTTTATACAAAAATAAACCAGGTGAAATTCTAACTTTTCCACTAAAGGAGTTCTGGATAGAGCATATTTATTGAATAAAAAAAAATTTTTTTAATCTTAAATGCAAAATGTTTATATAATTTTTTACAATCTTGGTTTAATTACTGCTCTAGGTGGGTTACTCTATCAGCTACTGGCATGTTTTACAGTTACTGTTTCACATGATGTAACAGTTATTTGATGTTTCTTTCCCAGCCATGTCTGAAATGTTCTTAAGTATTTTAAAACATGGTGCATTAGGTAGGGCTGATGGTCATTATGGTACGATCTAGAGCAGAAAATTACAACCTTCTCATGACCCAGACTATTGGCAGAGTATACAAACAATTTCACAAATAACAAATGATCAAAATGTATTTAAGTGATGTGTTTAAACAATTTTATGGCTATTGCATACACATGCTTTACAATCATCATGTTTATCGTTTGGTTTAATTTTTTTAAAGGACCTAGCTGTCCATCCATGACCAAAAGGCAACCTGACCCCAACTTTATTGAAAAGTAATAGGCTATATTAATTCATCCATATAGAGCTGTATGTATACCACATGTTCTCACGTGGATGAGTTTTAATTGAGGCCATTTAATGCTTTCTTGGTAAACTCTAAATTATTTAAGATAATCAAAATCCTTTAATTGAACTAGCGCTACGAAGAAACCTCAGCGGTTCCTAAAGTATACCTTAGTAAGAAATTAGAAAATGATTTCAAGTGTTGTCAGTCCAGTTTGATGATGATGATTATGATAGAATTTTTGAATGATGAAATTGTATGTGTCTTAATTCATGGTGCATAATCCTAAATTCCACATCATGCTTTCTTTGACAGACAGCATATGTCAGGAATCAAATATAACAATATCAGCAAATGTGTGTCATTGCATATAAAGATAATATTAATGGCATTTCTCCTTCTGTACTTTGGAATAAGCATTTAACAGAGTAAATATGGGATCCACACTACACAAGTAATTCCAGGGATGACAAGCAATGTTTTTAATGATTTTCCAGGAGTGGAAATGCTGTCCCACCTTTTCTCTGCCTCTGCTAAAAGTTGTTCTGCTGAAAGCACAGCGAATTCATCCACATTTTTCATGAAAACAACAAACAGGATTTATCTTTACATGGTAAAAACAGGCTTTTTATTGGTACATTTACTTTGAAGAGTTATCCGTGGAACGAAATAACAAAAAAACTAAAATTATAATAGTTAATACAAACAGCCCAAGCACTGTTTTACCAAAGTTCCCAGTGGGAATTTTAAACTTGGAGTTGCTTTGCTACCAAGAGTACATGTACATGTCATTTAAGTGAATATTCCTTTAAGTGAATATTTGGTCTCATTCTCAATAAGAGGATAATGTATATTGCTCATAATTCAAGTCTGCTAGGTTAGTTTATTTAGCATAGTTGGAACATTAGCTAGAGAAGCTAACGGATTAGCATCATGTTGGGTTAGTCGGCTTTAGCACATACTATATAATGCTACAGCATAAATAACTCCAGTTTATAACGTTGTATGACAATCTTTATACAAGGTGCTGTAGCTAAAAACACTGAAACTGAACAATGTCGCAGTCGGAGCTAGTTTGCCAGGCTAGTTTGTCACAGACTAGCGGCTCGTCGTTTGAAGCAGGCCTAGCTGCCCTTCACCCTGCCTGCTCCGCCTCGCCATTCTACACTGCACAGGCGTATTTTCCACTCAGGCATTATGCGGGATCTACTGACCGGGGACCTCGAGGGCCTAAACAGCGACAGACCGCCCAAACACCGTCCCTGAAGAAAATTAAAAATTTTTCCCTCGCCTACAACAGAATTGCAACCCTTTTTTCTTACCCTGTATTTTTTAGTAGACGAATATTCCGTCGGGTAGATGCGCCGAGTAGATCACAACATAGCAACCAATAATAGTCGATTCTTTCTAGTCGGGCGCCATGAGTATCTCCTGGCTTCCTGTCACTGCGACCGGATCTTATTTATTGTTTTGGTTGAAAACAGCCTATTTTGATATGTGTTGGTTATCCTAATTGTCCGATTTTAGCGTTTCTTCTTTTCTTTTTTAACCGTATCTCATTATTTAATCGGATCGGGTAGTGTTCTGATATCTGTGTCATTTTGTGGACTATTGTTTTTAGTGGAGGACGTATTACACAGAAGTGCGGAGGAATATTAGACCACCTTTCCTTTTAAATCTAAGGTCTGTTAAACATTTCGTAGGTTAAATACAGGGCTGCCAGCTTTTCACCAAACCTTAGGGTGAGATTTTTAAATAGTTTGGACAGGAAACCCTTACAGGATTCGATCAAAAGGCTGTGAGGATAGAGACAGCTGTAGGGTGGAGGTTTTCAGATGATTTAACTGAAACAAAGTGTCAGAATGTGGGATTTTTATAGCACAGTAAATATCACTGAGTAACAATAAGTGGCCTGTAGTTATGTGGAACACTCACAATATACATTATTTTCTATATTCTGGTGATTTTTAGAGAATTGAAGTAAAGTAGTGAAATACTTGCATCTTAAATATACTGTAAACTAAGAATTTAACAACTTTGTTTATTAATTATTATCTGTAGCTTAAGTAAAATAAACAATGGGAAACTAAAAGGTTATCACTGGATTACAGGCACTGATACAGGGACTAGTGCAATTGAAACCTATGCAAAATACACTGTATTGTAATATTTGCTAATAGGCTAAGGATTAAAAAGCTTCATTCATTATGTTATTAGTTTTTCTTACAATTGACAAAACACCTAAACAATTCAAACCTAAGGCTGCAGATTTTATAAAACCTCACTATGAC
Organism: Cyprinodon tularosa; assembly: GCF_016077235.1. Lineage (NCBI taxonomy): Eukaryota > Metazoa > Chordata > Actinopteri > Cyprinodontiformes > Cyprinodontidae > Cyprinodon > Cyprinodon tularosa. Next base: position 1,557,419 of record NW_024038678.1, read on the forward strand.
AAGAGACAGCACTTCTCTGGATGTTTCATTTGGAAAATGTGATGGAAATTAAGTTAACATATTCAAAGGACCAAAATAAGGATAAATTAATAAGATAAGTAATAATAAAATGAGAACATCCCTGTGGTGCTCCCTTTATGAATCCTGGATAAATGAGTTGTTCTGCACATCCACCCTTAGAAAAAAGTAGTTTATTCAAGTATACTAAAAGTGCACTAATTTCATACTTAAAATCAGGCAGTGCACTTAGAGTTTACTTATTCTAAAGTTGAAAGTCTTGAAAAAGTCTATAAAAGAATGAATCTTTAAGCGACTGATAATCTAGCATATCTAAAACTAATCTCACATTATTATGAATATGTCAGCCTTTTATATAGGGTGACTGAACCTCAGCAACTAGATTAGACAATTTTGTAGTCATTGCTCAGAAAAGGTATAGGCCTCCAGTTATTGAGGTTCATTAAGTCCTATTAGGTTTGGTAGTAAAGTTATCAGCCCAGTTTTCAGTGTGGGGGATAAGCATCCTTTATCTTTACATTCTAAAAAAGCTTTATGTTGCAGGTCTTTAATGTCGTTCCAGAAGTGTTTATAAAATTCAGATGTTATGTCGTCTTTTACTGGTGACTTTCCATTTCTGATGTCGTTAAGACTTCATCTAATATTTTTTTTCTTCTGCATTTAGCATTTTTATGTTATCTTTGATTGTTTCAACAGTATGTCACAGTCTTCTATTTGGAGACTGGATTTATACAAGTTGTTATAAAAGCCCCATATGTCAACGTTTATCTGTTTTTGGTTGTCAATAATTGTATAATTTTTCTTCGGTTAAATTGTCATCTTTTTGCATTGCTCTGTTTTTCTAATCTATAGAAGTAAAATGTATTTTTTCTCCTAGATCTATCCACCTGGCTTTTGATCTTATAATGCTCATTAAGTTTTTTCCTTGTACATGTCATCTAATTTGACTTAAAGGCATTTCCTCTGTTGTTATATCAGTTTTTCCTATTATCGGATTTATTTTTAAAATGAGTTGTTTTTGTTTTCTTGCTCGTCATTTTTGTTTCCTGTTCCAGACACTGTTTGATTTTAAATTTGAACCACTCCCGTTTCTTCATATACGACCTGTCAAGTCCATTTACATTTTGAAAAAGAATTTTAACTTGCCTATAGAATTCTTCATTAAGTAATAAACTCTTATTTAATTTCAAGTGATTTCTGGTTATGTGTTTTGTTGAATTATTCTTAATGGCAGTTTAATCATGCAGTGGTCTGTTAAGGGGGATGCAAAAATTTCACATTTTAAAACATCTTTAGCTATAATCTGAGAAACTAACAAATAAACTGATTTTGAACTCTGGTTATTATCTGCAGAGTTAGTCCAAGTGTATTTTACAGAGCTCAGGTTTGAAATTTTACAGTAAGCAACTGTATGTGTACAAAATGTCATCATATTCATGATGCAGTCTTTTATGAGGTTTACGATCAAGCCATGAATCAGGAGCTATATTATAATCTCCTCCACTTTATCTGTAATAAAAGTAACTTTCCAATCATTTATGAGCAAACTTAGATTTGCAATCATGACCCGATTATTTCTCCTGTTTTTATGTATATCCATAAACACAATGTAGAATTCATCTTTAATCATGCATCTCTACTACCATTATAAGCCAATGTCCACCAGTATCACATTTATGCACAATTACATTTCCTGGAAATGTATTGAAAAGCACCATCACTCCAGCAGAATGAGAAGCTCCATAAGAGAAAAGTATTTCATCACCCAATTGCTGTTTCCAAAACGTTCAATCTGTCACTCCTGAATAAATCCTGCAACGGAATGTTTTGACAGAGAAAAGGAAACGCTTTTAACAGGATTAGTTCATTCAGCAAAAGAAGCTGAGACATGCAGAAAAATAATAAGTAATCGTTGTATAAGAAAAGCTTATCTGAAAGTGTACACATAGTTCATGGGAGCATAGTTCTGTCAGTGGCTTCATCCATTAAAGACATATAAAATAAAATCAAACACTGGGCCAGGAGTAATTTACTGGTACATGTGAGAAAAGTGTGACAAAAAATCAGAAGAAAAAGATCCCCATCATGGTTTTGGCTGGGGTAGGGGCCCATGCCCACAAGAACTGAGCAGCACTGAGCCACAAGCACTTTCTACAGAAAAAGAACAAGTGATTCCTCTTTATAAAATGCAAATTAAGAAGTTATTAGAATGACATCTTAGTTTATCAGGTTACATTTTATAAATCTTGACTAACAAACCTGCATCTTTATAATATTTAAAGCATATTTCTAAACATTAACGTCCTTAATAAGTATGTATCAATACAGGTACTTTTCAATGTGATATATATTCTAAATATGCATAACCCTGAAATCAGTAAAGTCTGTCAGAAAACAATCTATATTTTTCTTAGTTTATTATAGTCTGCATAATTTCTACACAATTTTGCATATTTTAGAGTCTGTGTACAATTAAACTAGTATTCGATTACCAAATTAGTTGACAACTACGCCAATGTTCGATAAAACATTGCAGCCCTGCATAACAAGATGTCTATATTATTTTAAAACAGAAAAAAAATGAAACAGGAAAAACTGCCATAGAACCATCATCTTACTGCTAAAAGACTGATCTTCAATCTGTAAATGTGCCAATCGAGAATCACTTTCAAGTCCTCAGGTAAAACTTCCACTTATTGGTGGGTCACATAAAAAAGCTATTTAAGAAAAATTCATGTATTAAAAAAAAGTATCTTAAAATGTTAAAAGTTATGCTAAGGTTTCATTTGTCATAGTTTCTCATTTAGATTCATTTTCCTTCTACAGTGGAACAATTTTTAGCCTGATGTGTTATTTAGGTAATACAAACAAAACCTTTATGTTAAATTGTCCTTTAAAAAGATCTCTTGATTTTGTTTTGTTTTTTCCTGAAAGCTAATTGCATTGTGTCTTCTTAAGGTAGTTTTCTATTGATTTATCACTGTAGACCTCATTATTGCTTTTTATATTATTGGTAGCTAAACCCTGACCTGTAATCTATCTGTAGTCAGGAAGCAGTTCTAATCACTTAACATTTATTAAACAGCAAACCAAATTCTAATACAAAACATTTACAACTTGCTACAAAACAATTGTGAAGAATTGTCTGATGTTCATGCATTTTTAAGTGTATTCAATCAGTTGACCAAAAAAATAAAATAAAAATCACATTTTGAGTGAATTTAAGAAAACACAACATAGATTTTCTATGCTAGAGAATCAGAAAGCGTTGGTGTGAAATTTGAACACTAGGGGGAGACATGCAAGCATCATATAATGAATTTGTGTTTTTCCTAACTACTCCCCATCTTAATAAATACATGATATAGAGGCCTTCAAAAGCCGAATAAAGATAACCTGATTATGGAATGTTACATTTATAATGCACCTTGAGGCGTTTGTAAACGCCACACCATAAAAATAAAAAAAAGAAAGAAAATGCATTCATATGCAAACAATGCAGTTACATAACAGCTTTATTAATATATCTGAGTATTGCTAAATAATCTTTGTGCTTTTGATTGTTTGAAATTGTGCTATGGTCTATAGCTAGAGGCCTAGTGATGTCTTGCAATTTGCATTTGGAGTTTGATTTTGAGTATTTCTTTTCCAACCAATTCCGTAGTCCATACTTGGAAAAATCTAATTTCACTTGCTGGAAAGAAAATAAAAAATAAAATCAGGCACCGACCTGAAGTGAATTAATTAAATGTCCCCTTTGCCAAATCCTAAACAACAGCTTTTTTTGAGTGAAAGCTTTATTTATTCAGCAGTTAGTCAGAATACCAACAATCTTTGTTACAGAAGCTGAAAACTCACAATGTGTCGTATTCAAACATAATAATGTCACATTTTAATGGAGGGAAACAAGTGTGAGAAGAAGATTCACAAGGTTAAAGTAAGTTCTCAGTTTAAGAGATGTGAGTCGTGGCCCCTCTTAGAATGTGCAGTGTGTAAATTCAGTAGGGCGTTGAGATTAAGAGATGCATCCCAATATTAAAAAAATGAACAGGCTAACACAAAAAGAATATAGCCCACAGTTCCTGCTAAAATCGTTTATTGGTCTCCACTTATTGATCAAATCCCAGGACCTATAAACACTTTGCATTTACCCACTGATGATGGCAAGTCAAAACTGCTTTGAGGCACACTGACAAAAGCACGGCTACAATACATGGCGTCACTGAACCTCCTTAACACCAACAGCCTACAAGGAAGGTAAAGTCTCCGGCCAGGGACACAAAGATGGAGAAGGGACTCAAAACAGGAAATTTCCATGAGCCCATTCTTCCTGAGGCATTCTCACTAGGGCGTTATGGTCAAAAAATAAACTTTAAAATACATAAAAACACAACATATGCTACATCAATTTTTGCTGCTGTTTGTGTTTTCATTGTACCACTTTTAAACTGACCACAGGAGTTTGGGTCACTAGTCTCTTTCTTTGATATTCTGTGGGTAAGAAGCTGAAAGTTTAAGATCACTGTGTTGTGTCACTCTGCAACCAGAGACAACTTTAGTCACATTTTAACTTGGCTAAGGATAAAAATGAACTGGATATGGATCCAGTAATTTACATTCATTTTAAAAATGATCTTCTTTTAAGATGAAGATAAAGATTTTATTGCCTGCAATGCCTCCCAATTTGAAGACATTGACGTATTAAATGTAAAAGGACCCTCAACCAAGTACTGAGTGCATTCATTATGTGGTACATAAAAATACTTTGTTAGCATATTGATATTTGTATATTAAAATACAATAACAATAGTCTTATCTAATACATAGGTTTTCCTTGTAATTGTGGATTTTCTTATTTTATTTAGCGGTAAGGCCTAATCCTCTACATTCACATACCCAAATTTGAAAATCTCATCCAGTATTCAACAAATCATCTAAAAACATTTTTCTGTTTGAATTGAATCACCAATCGAATAACAAAAAATTGAGATTGTTTTGTAATTTGTTGAGGTTAACAAATTTTCTTATTTTCAGACAGACTTTCTCCTCAAGCCAGTGCTTGCATCCAGTTTCATTTAATTTCTTCTTTTTTTTTTTTCTCCATAAAGTTTTCTACTTTTTAGTCATTATCTGTCCCTGCTGCCTCCTCTGAACTTTGAAGGGGAAAGTCTTAGACCTGATGTCAATTTTAAAAACCTGTGAATATGTTAAACTCCATCAGAATATAAATGAGATGTTTATCACACGTGTGCATGTGCATCTGTGGAATCCTCTTGTGGCATGGATATGAAAATATCCTTTTTTATTAACATTGGGGTTCGTGTAACTGGTAATTAGTTTGCATGCACAGCTTGACTAAACTTGGTTTTGGGGAGTCTGAGGCTATGAAGACAAAATGAGCCATCTGTTACTGCATCTTGCCAGCTCCATATCAATCATTGTTTTGATACGATCTCCACAAAGAGGGAAAGCTCTCCCCTGAACATCTATAAAACCCAATTAAAACCAATGATTGCTTTTTATACTGTCTGTGTTATGTCTATGTCTTGGCTCTAGATTGTGTGTTGAGATCTGTATTTTCGATGCGGTGAATACATACAGTATGACTAAAGTAAATAATTTGTTGTATTCAGCAAACAAGTCTGAATGACCTGAGCTTTGAAAGATGGTGCATTGTCCAGTTTGAAAAATCCATAAGAAGATGAGTACACTATGGCCAAGGTTGGACATGCTCAACAAGAACATCAGCCAGGCGGGTAAAGCTTGGGAATAGATTGATCTCTCAGATAGACAATGAACCCATCCCTCCAAGTAAGTTACAAAGATGCTTAAGGACAAAGTAGTCAATGTGTTTAAGCAGTCATCACAAAGCTTTGACCTTTGTGGGCAGTTGTCAAAAATGCCTGCAAGTCTATAATTTTGACCTAGACACACCAGTACTTACAGGAGGAACTGGTAATTTCATCAAACTACTGAGAGAGGCATATGGAGGGATCTCCAACATGAGTACAAATTTTACAGCAATTTTCTCTTGCTGAAAAATTGAAAAACGGCTCCATTGATTTCATGTACAAAATTGAGAAGAAGAAAAGTGTATTTTTGAATCTATTTTCTTTTTCAATTCAGTCCAATTACGTTTATTTAAATAGCACAAATCCAAATCATCATTTCAACTGTTTACTGACACCAACAGTGCAAAACAAATCAGGGCAGCTAAATGCAATTAGACATGCTAAGGTTCAAACTATGCGTCTAAACAGAGAGTAAAGGAAAAATGGTCTTTGAGATACCTTAAAAAATCATCAGTTCAGACAAAAGGTTGTGGTGTATTAGTGTGGGAGAAATGTCCTGGCACATATTGACACTTAATTTCTAACTGATCATATAAAGGAAAATCTTTTATTTCCGAGTGGATCATCAAAATAAGTGGTCCCCCTACTTGTCAATCAATCTGGTGATATGTTTACGTAAGGCTGTCCTATGTGCTCGCTCCTTTAGCTATCTTTCTCTGCACATGCGCACTTTCATCAGTATATGTGTGGTTAGCTACGGTTTCAAACAATCATTGAAGCTCGCCTTCCTCACTGCAGTTCTTTGAAAATGGCATTGGGTTGTATGAGAAAACGTGTCTATGAAGTGTATGAGAAGAAAAGAAGGGCCGCAGAAGAGGCAGATATATCCTGGAATGCTTTGCACAGAGATCTCTCCTCGCAAAGCATTATGGGATTTGCTGTCACTGCGGCCCGCCATAGACTGTCGCTACCCAACAGTGGCGACTAATTACAAAGATGGCTCAGGCACCACGCAGTGGAGGAGGAGTTAAGTTACCAACGGAGCAAAAACCAGTGATCATCCGTCCGAACGGTCAGTTAACGGAGTTTGCTATAAAGTCCACTATATAGTCCCCACTGTATGGACACAGTAAGCTTGTATGAGCTATGTGAAAAGCACATTTTAAACAGGGCGTGGATGAGAAGAAACAGGCTCATGCAGAGCATGCATGATCCAAGCATTATTTTAAAGTGGAGAGGGTGGATCTTTTAAAAAATCCCCCACAATACCTTTAAAAGTTCAATAGCTCTGGAACTGTTATACCCAGAGATTTGAAATTTTCTGCAGTTGTTTACATAATGCAAAATAAATGTAAAACATGTTTTTTTCAAGCATGTCTTTTGAGAAGAAAAAAACAGCTATGAATCATGTTTTAACTGCTGCAGTACCGGCTGTCTTTTAGTCACATTAGGTTAAATGCAGACATTGGAATGAGTCATAAAAGTCTTTCCCAAAGTGAATAATAAAGATGCTGGTGAATGATAAAGATGCTGACAAAGGAAGTTTTTTTTTTTTCTCACAGAAAGTTTATTGCATTGAAAGCTGGAATATTTATACAAAATTATTAGTTTTATAAATAATTTCAATGAAGGAGACACAAAACGTCTTCCAGTGCAAGTATTCGGCTTTAAAACCATTTTCAGAAAAAACACATAAAACCACACAGAACAAATAGGCTTGTGACATTAAAATAAAAACATAATATACTGTTATAAATACCAAAAATAATCCAATACTGTCAAGGGTCTGAACCAGTCAGACATAAAATTTAATCTGCAAGTCTGGATCTTTATCCAGATAACATGTGTTTAAGTTACTTGTATGGGTCTCAAATTTTAGGCCCTATTGGCCATCAGCTCTCAGAATATCAGACTTAGGGTAGGGCAGTGCAAAAGATGAAACATTAGCTTTCCTGTTCTGGTTCTTTGACTGTTATTCAGGTCAATGCTGTATGAGTGATAATTAGACAAATTAATTCCGGGTCAGTTGTTCATGTCGCAGAGAGAACAAACATCATAAAACAGGCATGATACGCAAACATTGCATCACATTCTTACTGACACCTGCACAGAGAAACAGTTGGTTGCCACAACCTTATACCCATCTGTGCATGTATCTTAATAGCGATTTCTTGAGGGATCTGCGCATTTCAGGAGGTCATATTTCACGTAGCCTACGCGGTCCACCTGCCTACGAGAATTCATGCGCCAGTAGAAGCGATCTCTGCAGAAGTAAATGTGGCCTGAAAAAGAAACATTGATTTTAAAGCAACCAACATGAATTTGATTTTCTGGTGCAGCTTGTTGAGCTTTATTATAGGATATTTGCTTACCTTTGTACTGAAACACATCATGAGCATCATGAGGGACACCTCCAAAGACATCACCGGTATTTTTGGGGTAGCCTTTGTCAACTGTTTGGGTCTTCAGATCCAACCTGTTGGGATCAAACATAAATAAAATCTTTTGTTGCTCCTTTAATGCAGATAGTAACCTGAGGATGGAGTGTTACATTCTAAAATAATTGAAATACAAGAAGAAACATCTCCACTCACCTCCAGAAGTCTTCTCCATTGAAGAGCAGTACTTTGCTCTTCCCCCTTTGCAGAGCTCCCTCCACCTTCTGCACACTTGAGGGCAAACCAAGCTTCTCAATGCTGCGAGGACCCAGCACACTGTTTCCTGTATACACCCAGAACCTGCTTCCTGTTGGAATCCAGAAGAGATAACATTAATAACAAATTTGGCTTACATTTCTGCTCTGATAAGTTTTTGAAGAAACCATCCATTACCAGAAAAGAAGTACAATTTTTTGGTTGGAACATCCTCGAACGCAGAATCAATTACAGTTGGTAGAGCTGGCCAACTCTCAGAAATGGAAAATGGCCCCTGCTGGCCTCCGTCGCCCCTGTTTGGTACCTTCCAGAATTGTCTGTGGACACAAAAAGTATGATGTAGCACCTCATTGGGCAGTATTTCTAGAAAATGAGTGGAATTATCTAAAGAATTATAGATATAATTACAGATTCACTCACCCATCTTTGAAGAAATGCAGATGTCCCTGAATCACAGTAATGGTGTCAAACTTGATGTGCTTGCAGGCGTCTTGGGTCGGATCTACTGTGGATGGGGTGGTCACGATGGATGGTTCTTCTGTGGCATCAGTCTCGTCAGTCTCATCAGTCTCATCAGGGTAAGGAGTTGTGGTAGGCGTGTCTGGTTGAGGGGGGGTGGGATCAGGGCCTGTTCTACTTCCTGCAAAAGATCAGAATATTCTTGGTTAATACAACATTTTGTTGTGTTTGATGAAAATCCTAATTTGAAACTATCGAACTGTCTGCTTACCATAGAGATACTGAATGCCTTCAATGTCATCTTTATGCAGAGAAAAGTTTTCCACATAGCTGTACATGGGGTACATGAGAGCGTCTCTAATGTTGGAGTGATCCAAGCCGAGGGCATGTCCAAACTCGTGGGCAGCCACCAGGAAAAGACTATAACCTGGAACATGACCAGTAGTACATTTAATATTGTATAATAATGATGAATGCTAATTAATCTATTGCATTCATTATGCTCACCCTGGTCAGGACAGAAGCCCCATTTCTTGTCTTCATCATAGTTGTCAGTAGTGCCACACCACAATTTGCCGTCTCCTCTCCCCTCGCTTGTACAGGAGTCATACTCCTTGCCCAGAAACACAAAGGGAAAGTGGCAGGGCTCTCCTTCAGAGTTTCCTCCAATTACAGCAGTGTCTGGACAAACAAAGACATAAGACAAGCAGTTAAACAAATTAACAAGCCATTGTGGCAGGACTTTGTGGGTTTTACGCCTTGTGCTTCCTTTACTCACCACGGCTTGGACAGAAGCCATATTTCTTATCCTTGTCAAAGTTGCTTGTGGTGGCACACCAACGGTATCCATCTCTGCGGCCTTCTGTTGTGCAGCTGTCATACTCGTCGCCCAGGAAGGTGAAGGGGAAAACACAAGGAGCTCCATCCGCATTTCCATCAAATGTGTACAGAACTATGTGGTTACGGTTAAAAGAAAGGCTGGGTTATTTCCAGTGTTCTTCAACAAGCTTTTAAACATATGTGATATTTGTCATACTTACGTTCACTTGGGCAAAATCCGTATTTCTTGTCTTTGTTGTAGTCTGCTGTGGTTGCACACCATGGCAGATTGTCTGAGCGACCTTCAGTGGTGCAGCTGGTATAGGATTTTCCCTCAAAAGTGAAGGGGAAGTAGCAGTTGGCACCTTCTGCATTACCAAAGCGAGTCTTCACCACTGAGATGACAGGTTGGGTGTTAAAGAAAATCTTGACAGCGAACACCAGAGGGAGGCAGTAGCATGTGATTTCTCAGGTGTAATTACCTGCTCCTTTCCCCAGAGTCCAGTACTCATCATCATCAAAGTGGGCATCACCCTGCATACCCTCACCAGGAGGATAGGCGTGAGCTAGGAGGCCATCCTTACCGTCAAAAGGGTATGGATCCCCGTGGTCTAAAAGAACAAGAAGCAGCTTATCAATGCCTGATTTTTAGAGCTATGTTTATCAATTCTCTAAGATGTGCAAAAGACACACACCAGCTTTTCCAAATGATATCATGATGTCAGCAGTGCCTTGAAAGAGGCGAGTAAACGTCAGAGGAGTGACATCACTCCACACCTTGAAGGCTCTTGCAAAGGCATCATCAATCAGAGAGCGGTCCATGTCAGGAGAATAGTTCAGGATTCTGAGGAGATGAAAAATCAAGATGACTTAACAAACGTTTCTCTACCATTTCAGATCAACAGTATTATAAAGCTACAGGTCAGACTTTTCAGTGAGGTCAACCAAACTCAATTTAAATACAGTTATTTAACATTAGAACATCATGTTTTGCAACTGTTTTATACAGTATTCTTTTGATTTTAGGCTGTAAAACATTATCTTTTATACTAAAATTGACCATGGCAAGAGCAAGCCTTCATGGACATACCTGTGGTATATATCACATTATATCACAAAAGGGCCAGGTCAGTGTGTCTATTTTTTATTTTTTGGCATTTTTCAAACAATTTGTACATTATGTAGAAGTTCTCTATCCTTCCCTAGTAGTGTTAATCAATTGCACTATTGTGGCCTTTGTGATGTCATTAGCATGGTTTTTTTTTTTACCCTAAAAAGCCTTTAAAAATATATATATTTTGTAAAATCCATAACAGCAGAGTTGTTAGAGTCAGTGGATATTTGTTAAGTTATTCACATGCCACTGTATGGAACCGCTAATGTGAAACAATAGGATGCCTTATTTCAACTCACCTGTATGTAACATCATTATGGCTCCATTTGAGGTCCCCATCAAATGTTTTATAATTGGCCACGTCAGGAACACCACAGCGAGGATGCTTCATGGCCACCAGTGTTGGTTTATCCAGCTCTCCAGTTTCCTCCAGACCCATCTGCCTCTGCATCTTCTTCAGTGCTTTGGATGTGGACACCATGGACTGGAAGCCACTGCGGAGCTCTGTCTCCATGTAGCCAAATTTCTTTAGATAACTCTGAGGAAGAAGGTAAAGCAGATCACAGTTCAGTTAAATGCATTTGTTTTCATTTTTTGTTAAGTGGAACTTCTAAATAGATTCTATAAAAGTTATAGTAGTTGTATATAGTTGTATATAGTTGTATATAGTTGTAGTTTTCATTTGGTAAATAAACATTTCCTCAAACATTGGGATGTCAATCTTTTTCCAGGTAATTAGTTTCCTGCACAGATTTATCAAAACCTAATTTTCTGAGCCTGAGCCTATGAAACAAACAACAACAAACCATCTGCTACTCACTTCTGCCAGCTCTGTATCTGTCATGTTTTTGACAACTTCTCCTGGGAAGGTGACAAAGACCGACTTGACAGGAAGGTTCCATCCGTTCTGCACACCTATTCCCAAAAGTAAACACACGACTAACGCACAGCCTCCCATCATGAGATCTACTGTGGCACAAAACGCAACAAATTTCAAAACGAACTTCAAGATCAGAATATTAAGTGTGAATTAAGGTAAAAAAAAAAAGGAAAATCTCAGATGATCAACAACGTCTACACTTCAGCGATGGCTTCTTTGCTTTTGAGGTGGCTCTTGTTGCTGTCTGTCTGCACTGTGCTGCTGCTTGGGGTTGTAGATCTAGTATTTATGCAGAGTAAAGTGTTAGTCACCATACGTCGCTCCCGCCTCCTCTGTCATAAGTGCTGCTCAAGACTTTACAAGGCAGGGAATTTCCACATTTATTTTATGCCTATGAACTAATGAGTGGTTGATAAGTAGATTTTTTTTTCTAGGAAAACCTTCCGTTTGTGTAAAATAAGAACACTTATATCATATTATTCTTGTTTATAAATTGTAGCAAGTTATTGTTAAGTAGTAAACCTCTTGGCTCTTTTGTCTAACAGAATCCACTTAAAAAAAACAACAAAGAAACACTGTATTGAAGGCGATTATGTAATCAAACAAACTCATATAGATTAAAATTCACCACATTGAACAAAAAAACTAATTAAGAGCATCAAAGACAGATACAGGAGTTGATTTGTTGTCATCCTGAAACAGCTGTTTTGAGTGTGTTCATAAATAAGCAAAACATCATGAGACCAAGCCAGACACTTCTGCTATTTTATTGCTCAAAGAGTTTATATAAAAATATCTGCTTCCATTTTCTTAAATATAGAATTATATCTCCTGTTTATTTTAAGATGGATTCCAACTAAAATGTGAAAATAGGTCAAGGAAAAGACAATCATAGAGAATAGGGAAAAGATTGTTCTGATATTTAATACACCAACCAACATACTTTTACTGATTGTTCTCAAAACCAGAATTAGTGTGCATTTTATACATATAATAGTTTCAAAATAAAAGCTTAAATGCTATATAATTGTATAAGAAACAATATTAAAGGAGATCAAATAAATACCAAATGAATCAGATGTCCTTATTAAACCTTTTCAGACAGTTTCAATACATTAGTGCATGTTTGGGCTGGTTATTTGTAACTTCCGGTTATCTTGTCACTGTACCTGCTGATGCAACACTGAGGATTTCATTCAGAAATGACCCAAGTCATTAGCAGTAGCTTGTAAATTTCAAAACACATATTGCCTCAAATGCTTTGATTATCCTCCTTTAAAAAAGAGGTAAGCCTATTTTTCTCACGCATGCTTCCCTCTTGCAGCAATTACAGGATGGAGACAGACATATATTTAACTGACATTTCCCTTCTTATTAAAAAGAATAACTTGCATATTTATCTGGGATCAAAGCAAGATAGGTACATCATAATGGTGGATAAAAAAATGTTATCCAAATTTTGGGATATGCAAGAATCATGGTGGTCAGATGTTCTCCAGATACAGTAGTATGTTGTGACTTTCCAACCCACATGGATGGTTAGAGTAGAGGATTTGGACACTGTTTTTACTGCAAAAACATGTTTTGTTTAGTTTGCTGTCCAGCACTTTTTAATGCAGGCAGAAATCTGCAAAATTATTGTAAGGCCGAGAAAGAAAGCCCCATGCAAACCCATGATGAGTAATGATTCCAGTGTAAAATATTTAGAATCCTCTGCAAAAAGAAAAACCTGTTGTCAAGCTGCACTGACCTAATTCAGTCTGCCTTTCACCACCTCTGCACACCCTCTGCCTTTCAGATGTTTTACCTTTTATGGTAGTTGTCCACCTTTCAAGGGGACAAAAATATGTAAGATGATGGCCTCACCTCCTATAGAGGAAGATGTGGTCGGTCTTACTTAGTTTGACACATATCCTTCTGCAAACTTTTAGTAGATGTGACTCATAAATGTTTTTATCTCCTCCCGTTCATCTTTCAGAAATATATGCTGACAGTTGCAGTAATAATACTGTTACTGTTTGCATACAATGCAAATAAAAGCTAATACTGATAAAACTAGAAACTACATTGTGTAAAAATAGGTTTATGGTAGCAGCTAACATTTGTTTATCGCACATTTATTATTAAGTCCTATTTATATTCTAAATTGTTTTCAAAAGTGTGTCTGTTGTTTTAATGTACATCAGTGTACATCAGAGTAACAGTGCTCCGCAGTACTGAAGCAGAAATTGCAACTTCTACTTCAATATTGCTAGAATTGTCCTTTTTTTCTATTCAGATTTTGGTCGCAATACTGTGCTCATCTCAGAGCTGCTTCTAAATGCTGGGCAGAGCTCTCTCTGCCTTGCTCTTTGAACACATTTCTCCGATATGACTTCCTCCTCCTTAATGGATAAGATGTTTGACTTATAAATATGTATTGGAAAATGACATTTTTCTATTGCTACCTCTGATTTTCTTGATTACTATGGGATGAATGAAATGCCAAGTTCAGCAATTTCTATGTGTCATTAGTCTTCTGCAACTTTCCCTTCTGTTCTTTTTAACCTTGTGTTTAATCAGTGCTTTAAACATGGAAAAGAATAACAAAATAAAAAATAAATTATAATAATTTGTTACCTGTCTTTAAAGACAAATTATGTAGCAGCAAAACAGCAGCTACATTATGTCTCTTTTTTTTAACGCAGCTTTTTTGCTGAAACGCGGTGAAACTTGGTGTTTTGTTGTGCCGAAAATAATATTCTTTTTTTATTTGTTTCCTTTTTTAATACTGTATCCAAAATTACAAGGCTAATTATGTTTGTCTGTACTTCCTTAGAGCTTATGCAGCTGTCCTTCGAAAACATCTGTCACTGATTTCCCTTGGCGTCAAAGATTTAATGAAAACGGCTCCACTGACTTTTACGAATGCCTCTTTTCATTTGTTTTCTACAGTTTGCACTTAAATTGAAATTTGGCTCATACCCATGGATAAACTTTTTTTGCATGGCATTCTTCCGCAAATGGCATTCTTCCGCAAATGGCCCTGCCACAGCCTGTTGGCACACACAATAGAACCATATGAGGTCAAGCTGCGTCACCGGAGAACTGGATTATATCAGAGCTAAGCAGCAACACCCTCACTCCTCATATGGGTGGGATTTTTATATTAATTTTATTACATTCAAGGACATGAAATGCCAAAATATTATCCTTTCTGACTTTTCTATTTACTTCATTTAGTCTGTAAAAAGACAGAAATGCCAATGCAGAAATACTGCTTCATATCTGAGCCATATTTTTCAATGTTGACATTTTAAGGTGCCTATATTTACAAAAGAGTGAGAGATCTTTTTTTTTTTTTTAAGCGGAAACTCAAAACCAAGCTGTTTCACAAGAAACCAACTCATACAGTACTCCCATTTTCTGTCAGCCTACGGAGATTCAGTGTTTATAGTTTAAGTAGAGAAATTGCTTACATGCAAATCTCACTCTGCGTGTGGAGAGTATTTCACAAAAACTTAACATTTGTGCTCTATCTTTCCCTCAGGCGGCCTAGATTCACTGTTTACTATTCAGTTATTGCATAATAATCTCGGTCTAAATTTGTCTCTAATTCAGCCATGCCCTGTTTGGATTCAGCTCATTAAGTGGCTTTTTTATGCTTTATGGTATGTTTCTAGTAGATTGTTATAAAATAGATAAATAAATAAATCACTCCCTGTCTGCTGCCACTAATGTGGTTTTTGGCCTGCTTCCTTTTCAGCTGTGTTGTGTTTTATGACGACTGGCTTGTTTGGTTTGTTGACTTTGTGGTGGGACTCAGAGACTTGTCAACAAAGAGGGCCGTCACCTCATCTGATGTGGAGGAAACGTTGCCCCATCATCGAACTCCAGGTACTTTACCAAGCTGACTCTCATGTGCCCTGCAGTGATTCTGGGAAAAGTTTTGTTTTTCTAACCCTGTCAAACAGTTTATTCTAATATTCCAAGAAAAGTCTGAAGCTTTATTTTTAGTCCATTGTTGTTGTTTTTTTCAACCTCACTTCTTCAGAGTAAAAACAGTGTAAATGCATTGTCTTAGAATATATATTTAAACCTTTGTCGGGACACTTTGCGTGCTTATGGGTATCAGTGATACATCAACCATCCTTCTGGCATAAATGTTAAAACCAAAAAACTGAAAATAAAGGACAGGAAGCATGTTATCGCCTTTAAAACCTTAAATGTCACTCTCAGAGAAGTTTGTATAAAGAAAATAAAAGACAGAAGGAAATAATTCAGAGACAGAGAAGTCTAATGGTGTGTACAGTCATCTGATAGGAAATGGATAAGCACAGGAGAGTTTGACTCATTTTTTTCCCGAGGAAAAAGACCGGAAAGTTACCTCAGCTTTACCAATATCTCCGTCAAATAGAGGCTTAGCGTCAGCTCAGGGGAGTCTTACTATGACTGTGTTTGCTTGTTTATCAAACCTAATACGTTTTTACAGTACCAGGCACAGCTGAAAATTTCTTACTTAATTCATTATTTCTCACATTTTCTTACAAGGTCTATAAAACGCCATTTAAATGGACCACGAAATATTTGAATTGTTTTTGAATGGTAATACATGTCATATTTCAGAATTAAAAAAAACAAAAAAAATTTAGAAGCATGAAAACTTTGATCAGGTTTTAAAGAAGATAATCTATAAAAAAAAACAAAACATATGGATAATGATCAGATAGATTCTACCACAAACCAAGAGTGCCACAAAGAGCTAAAAAGGTTTCTTTCTTTTTTTTTTTTAGAAAAAAGACTTTAAAGCAGATAGTCATTGGATATATTGGATTCCTCAGCCGTCAAAATTAGCTGTTATGTTTTAGAATTAGACTTAGACAAAAGGAAATTTCGTTTTGTACAGCTTTAATGACATTTTCCATTTCTTAAAGTGCAGCATTGATTAAATGTAAACAGTGTTGGAGAAAAAAACATGGTGCAAAAAAACACATTCATATAGAAGTTCAAAGCCTTAAATATATATTGTGTAATTTTGCAGTGTTTTGGTCTGGTGTTGTCTGTTTGATGCAGAGTCTGTGACATGATTGAGTTTGAGTTTTTTCAAAAGCTCAGCTGTTTGATGGCAGTTGGGAAGAAGCTGTTTCGGTATCTGGACCTGCACGGAATGCTGCAAAGCCTCTTCCTAGAGGGCAGCAGGGAGAAGCAGCAGGGAGAACAGTCCATGGTGGGAGTGTGAGGGGTCATTTATGATGTTACGGGCTCGGGACAGGCAGCGTTGGGATGAAATGTCTTTAATGGAGGGAAGAGGAGCACTGCAGCCTCTACACCAAACAGTGAGACAGCTGTTTAGAACGCTCTCTATGGTGATTCTGTAGAAGGTCGCAAGGATGGGTGGGGGCAGATGGGCTCTCCTAATCCTCCGCAGAAAGTATGCATTCTTTTGTGTCCTTTTGACCAGTGAGGTTTATGTTTACAGTCCAGGTGAGGTTGTATGTGATGTGAACCCCCAGGAACTTGGTGCTGTTGACCACCTCTACACCTGAGCTGTTGATGACCAGTGGAGCGTGGTTGGGCCAATTCTTCTTGAAGTCAAGAATGATCTCCTTCCTTTTCTCCACATTCAGGATCAGGGTGTTATCTTTGCACCCATCCACCAGCTGCTCCTCGCTGTGGTCCTGGTCGTCGTCGTCTCTGATAAGACCCACCACAATAGTGTTGTCTGCAAACCTCATGATGTGATTCGAGTTGAACCTGGGGACGCAGTCATGTGTCATCAGGGTGAACAGCAGGGGGCTTAGGACGCAGTCCTGAGGGGAGCCTCTGCTTAGGGTGATGACATCAGATGTGTTCTGTCAAACCCGGACTGACTTAGGTCTGTTTGTGAGGAAGTCTAGCAGCCAATTGCAGAGGGGTGTATTGAAGCCCAGCTTTTCCAGTTTTCCTGTCAGATGCTGTTGAAAGCTGAACTGAAGTCAAGGAATGGCATTCATACGTGGGTATTCTTCTCCTTTTTGAGTGCCAGGCTCAGGTGAAGAGCAGAGGAGATAGCGTCTTCAGTGAAGCAGTTTCGTCAGTACGCAAACTGGAAAGGGTCGAAACTTAGGGGGAGACTGAGAACAAAGTGTTCTTTAACCAGCCTTTCAAAGGACATAATAATGATAGAAGTCAGTGCGACAGGCTGGTAGTCATTAAATGAGGTCTCCGGCCTGAGGCCTCTTTGAGACCGGAATGATGTGGCAGACTTGAAGCAAGCTGGCACTATGGATTGCTCCAGGTCTTAAAAATGTCTGTGAGGACACCAGCCAGCTGGTCTGCACACTCCTTGTACTCCCACCCAAGTATGCTATCTGACCTTTGGCCTTTCTTGTGTCCTCAGAATTTTCCTTACTTCAGCTATGTCAATGTTGAGTATCTCCTCCCCCTGGTGTGGAACGACTTTCACTGCTAGAGTGTTGTTTATTGCCTTAAACCTTCCAAAGAAGTTGTTTAGGACATTAATGAAGTCAACATTTGCTGCATCTACCCGGGGGGAGGAATCCTGGATCTTTCGTCTGAGGTTCTGCTTCGCTGATCTGATAGCACTGTTTAATTTGGCACCAGCTGTCCTCAGTGCATCTTTATCACCAGACTTGAAAGCTGAGTTCCATGCTTTTAGCGATTTCTAAACCTCCCCATTCATCCAGGGATGTTGGTTATGCATTCAGAGTATTCAAAACAGTCTTGGGGATTCTCCATGGCCCCCTCACACCACACTCTGATTTCTTTGTCTCTCGGTTTAGCCCTGATTAGCTGGGGGCTGTATGCAGGAATTAGCATGACATAAAGGTGATCTGATAACCCGAGGTGAGGGCGGGGAGCTGCTCTGAATGCATCTTTGGTGTTAGAGTAAACCAGGTCAAGTGTTTACACCCCGAGTTGCAAAGTCCACCCGTTGGTAGAAACGAGGGAGCACAGTCTTCAAGTTAGCCTAGTTAAAATCCCCAATAATTATGTTTGTAGCAACTTCCAAGTTATGAAACAATGAGACAATGGGTAAGTGTGTTTTGGGGAATAAAATGCATTGTTCATGTTTGTTTGTTATTTTTGCACTGTTCTTGCTTTTAAGTCATTGCAAAAATCACACTCTCCACACTCTCCTTCTGCACAATAATCTGCTTCCTTTTTAAATGCCAAGAAGGAGAGAAAATTAATTGTAAACATAAGAGTGTGGTGACAGAAAGCTTCCCAGGGATTCACTTTGATTGTAAGTATGTATTGTCAAACACCTATTAATAAAGCTGGCCATACAATGTAAGATTTTTTTTGCCCTTTTCAGGCCGATTCTTCAGTCATGCCAGAATTCTTCCCCTCGGACTGAGTTTCAGACTCATCGTGTGTCGTGAGACGTATAGTATACAGGGTGTAACAAGGGGCGACTAATCTCTCATGACCACCTCCCGATCAGGAATCGTAAGGTCGGGAGAAACATGTCTGAAATTCAGTCGGCTTTCGTAAGATCGCATCTGAGTGTCGGGCCGCACACTGTGGGAACATGCATCGTGAGGTGTGAACTTTTAAACCCTGTGGTTTTGTCATACAGTTTGAGTTGTAGCTGCGTGCAATGATTAAAAAAACACTTTATATTGTATGCCCGGCTTTAAATATAGATTCATTATGTGTAACAATGGGAACCTTTCAGCTGCTGCCCTACACTGCCTTTCAATGACTGTGGCTTAGTGACTAGAGTGGTCATCTTGTAATCAGAAAGTTATTGTTCACATTCATATCTTCACTAGAATATGTTGAGTTACCTTTAGGTGCCTATAGACTGTGGATTGCTGTGTGATTATGGGAAACTTTGTGGGTGGCTCTACAGAGGCAACATTTTGAGGGCAATATGACCAGAACAAAGATTTTTTCGAGAGACGTGGTTGTTTGAGAAAAGGGTTACAGTTCTGGTCAGAACTGGAGCACAAGTCACATTTAGCTGAATAATTCAAAGTTTAGCTGTTTAATGGATTATAGTCATAGCAAACTGTAGTTCACAACTAAACCAAATAACAGGCAGGGCTCACCACACAGAGCTATAAATTCCCTCCATAGGGTGTTGGTCTTTTAGGTCTTTAAGGCACTGTCTCACAGACAACTTCTCCTTACGTCCTCTTCTTCGTTCAAGCTGAACAGCTTACAGTCACTTCTTTCTTCTGAGGTTGCTATTGTTTGATGCAATGATATCAAAGTAAGTTGTACTACATCCCTGTTTGATAGCCTCCCATCCTGCTCTTTGATGTGCCATGCTTCCTATTTATTTCCACTTTCTCATTAAAAAAGTCTGGATTTCCAGCATCAAAATAAACATCATATAAAAAGTTTGAGGACAGTAAAGGAGAAAATTAGTATGAATTATGACAAAAACTGTTTAATTTGGCCCTGCTGTTTCACATGTTGTGCTAACCTTTTTGTTTTGTGTTCTTACATTTTGGAGCCATACGAATAATATAATTTCAACAAAAATAATTTCAAAGAAAAAACAAATGATCCCTTTAAAACAAAATTTTGCTCACATAACAGACAATTGCAAGCCTCAAAGACTCTTTCATTGATAAAGCAATATGTGAAGCACATGAAAGCTTTTAAACTGCATGAGTCATGTAGGCCATTTTTGCTTATTATTGCACTTATTGTTTGGCTTATATGAAGAATAAAACACATCCTCTGCTTGTGCTTCCAAATAGGTACTCCACAGGATTGGGACATAATGAGCTGATGAGTGAAACAGGATATGATGGAGTGCTTTCAGATGGAAGGTCTGTGCGTCTGCACGGTTCTGCAACAATTTTGTGTGGTTAGTGATGTTGGTTAAAACAGTCTTGATGCTTTATTGGGTAATTTTGGGTTTGCAGTATCTGATGTGTCATTCTAAATGTATACATGTTCTACTGGATTTGAAATGCTCAACAAGGCTCTAAAGGTTTCAGAAAGACTTTAGAATATGACAAAAGATAAAACAATAAAGAAGGAGCTTTGAAGAGAGGACTTACGAAGCAGGAAGTGAAAGGGGTTACTGTGGTTCATGGCTGGCGCCTTAATACCCAGACCACTAGTCCACCCCAAGGGAACTGCAAATCTAACTTATATTATTTGCAATCTGTGTCGACTGGTATGAATCTATAACAGTAACACAAGACGGCTCTGCTTGTCCCCTTTGCATAAAGATTGACTGAGCCGGCTGTCAGCACAGAACAAGCGGAGGCAGACGGGGGATTATAGAAGGGCAGGCTTTTTTTTCATCATTAAAAATAATGTGCTGCCAGTCTTAAGCTGTGGTTTATATGGGTGGATGCTGTCCAAAACATAACCACAAGGAGGGTAGCAATACCCATGATGGGAGCTCTGATTGCACAGAATATTATTATTGTCTGTTAACGCCCTTATAACATTTTTAAGTTGTTTTCAGAATCTGCCACCAAGAGAATAAGGCCTGTAACCCATCTACCTCCCCACCACCCTCTAGTTAAAAAAAAAAAGATTTCTGATCCATCACTCCTCTGCACTTTTTTAAATACATGCCTCCGGGGAAAAAAACGGGAAAAACTATGGGAATTTCCCCTCCTCAATAGAGTAGGAGCAGCTGATAGTAGGTTGGAAGTGAGTCAGGCTCAGCAGTGCCTCCGCTGCCACATTTTTGGGCACAAACTTGTTGAGGCAGGCAGATGTTCCTCCTTTGGATGAATGTTTGCTGCCCCTCAGGTTCTACAGTGCCAGATGTGCGGTCACTGAGGTTTGAGCTTGCGCAGTCATAGGTAAAAGCAACGCTTCTTACCAGTACACACACCGCTTATTTGTTCACACTCTTGTCAGTTTCCAGTAATCAAGCAAAACAAAACTGGACTGTGGGATTACTGCTCCAGTTACACATCTGCTGATGACTGGATCACTATCAATGCAAAAGGCAGGTGCTGACCTCACCCACTTTTAAAATGCATCAGGAGCAAAAACAACATTGCATTTTCCGAAACATGGAACGCTGTGATTGACTTTGGTGATAGAAATAATACATGACACAGTAAGGATCATCTGATGTGGGTAATGGGATATATTCTGCACCATGGCTGAAAGCTTAAGACACCAATTTAAGAAGATAATAAAGAAAGATGTTTACAATAAAAACCCATGTTTTTTTTTTTTTGTCACATCTACTAAAGAACACTGTAAATGCTTATGAATTCCTTTATTTCGGTTCTTTGCTGAGGAGGTAGAGGTTTGTGCTGAGACCTGTGGGTTGCTGGTTTGAATCCCAACTCCATTCATCTCATTAGCTGCGTCCTTAGGCAAGACAATGGATCTGCCTCACCTTGCCTGTCACCAACAAAAACCGATGCTCTTGCTTTTTTTAGTTTTACAAGATGAGAGAACAGGAGGATGTAAACATCTCACTGCCCAGCGCTGTTATCTCATCCTCCACATTATTGTGCAACCAGGTCAGTTTTGCTTGATCCGAATTACATATTAGAACAAAGGTTTTAAAAGACGATAATTGGATTATGTTTTAGCATAAGCCACTCCTCTCAAACGGAACATGATTTCATTTCACAATTTTAAAACAGTTTTGTGATTGTGTTTACACGACTTACTTTGATTCAGATCAACACTTCATTCTAATCACTCATTTTGAGGTAAACAATTCTCTCCTGCTGGATCAGCAGCAATAGTGGACCCTGTCTTTTGAGCCATTAACTTTGAGGTAATCCCTCAAACTGAGTATGCATGTAAAGCCTAGAGATGAAAAACTCCCTTTTAGCAAAAAGAGAACCAGTTTCAGTGTTGGCTTTCATCAATGATGGACTGTGAATTTAAGCAGGTAGATACACACAAAAAGAACTCAGAAACAGTGCTTTCTATTTATGAAAAAAGGAAAAGATTAATGGCAGTAGTTGCTCCTTTAGTTGCTTCATCTAGGAGAGAAATAAACACATAAAAGAAAAGAGAGCACATCAAGTCAGTCACAATAAATGCTCAGCTGGTAGCTCTGTCTAGGGGAGAGACAGTTAACCACTGAAAGGCAGGACAAAGTATGTAATTTATAGGAGTACATGACATTCTTGACAGGGTAGCTCAGTCGATGCCCGCCCTCTAAGACTGTATCCCAGTTGAACAGGATGCCAGGCCAGCTGTAGCTACACTGTTGAGAAAAAACAGAGCAAACATAAAATTATACATATACTGTAGAAAAAATTAAAAATGAATGCAAAATTAGAAACTGGTAGGAAAATGTAGGTTAGCCACTCTAACTATTAGCTTTATAAAAAAGAAAGCCTTTAAAAGTAGAGTGGATGTCTGCCTCTTTGCTTTAAACTTGCCTTTGGTTCTTTAAGAGATGGGCTGAAAACTAAAAGATCTGCCTCCCACTCCTTTCACAAACTCAAGGAATTATCTGCAAACCATCAATTTGGGAGCAAGGTGGTCTCTGTTAGAAAAAACAGTTAGATCTTTGAGGTATAATAGAGCTTTAATCTGAGAGGGGGGCTTTTAAATTGTATTATAGACTTAAACTGGAAAGAGTCACACAGTAGTGCAGCACTAGTGATAAATTTTATGTAAACCTCATTTTATCCATAAATCCGTTGGACTATTATTTCTAATAATCTTTTTATGTTGGCCCTGAATATCCCCGTATGAATATGCTCTCTTTCAGCTGTCATTATGTGCAATTATTTCTTTAAACTTTATTTTTTATAGCTTGATTATTCTTTTCTCTTTTCGAGTTAATTAGTTTCTGAATAAGAGCCAGGCTGCTCTTCAGAGCTGCCATCAAGTGAGTTTTAATAAAAGATTATGCTCTGGAAAGGAGCCAGCTAAATAATGACTTTAGGAGAAATGAAACACTTTACCTCTAATATTTTTACCAGCAGGTGGCACTCTGGTACTAGAACCAGAACAGGGCCAATGTGGCTTAAAAAATAGAGCTTTGGTCGTGGGAATTAATGGCAGAGCAGATAATGCAGCAGCGAGCTTTAAAAGTCATGCATTGCCTCTGGAAAAGCTCTGATTTACACACAAAAATAAACATGTAGCTAAAACAATCCTCACAGTTCAGTCTGAGCTGTGAAAATATAATTTTGAATAAAATATGTTGCTGCCATGTTAATTTTCCTTTCACATCACACATTAATACTATTCCACTTTATGCACAACTGTTCTTATGTATTAAATTATAAAGAGCAAATCTAAGCCATTAAAGATAAACATATCAATGCATTTTCTTACTTTTTCAGGCTTTATTTTAATAATTGATTGTGACCATACATGAATTTGTACATTTACATGACCTTTTTTATCGAAGGGTCTCAACATAGAATCAAATCTTGTTGCAAAATGATAAATTGAAGGGAAACCATTAAGGCTTTTTAATGTGCAATTTTTAATGCCTTCATTCAGTTCTCTTTGCATTGTTCCAGATGATATTCTAAATCATGTTAGACATAATTTCTGTTTACCTCGCTGGCTAATACTGAGTGTATATATTCCATCTGCTGCAAATTTAGATGCTCTGATTGTTTTTTCTATGGATATAATTTTCTCTGCATATCATTGTTGATGCAAGCGCCATAATTATCTGTGATGCCAACCTGGGGTTCATTCTCTCTGATTTGTTTTATATATATACTGCAGCAGAGCTTGACACAGATGCAGAATCAGCGCGCTTGTTTTTCTTTTATGACGGATCGCTTCTGTTAGAAGTCAAACATGCAGAGCTAATGCTCACAATTAACAGTGGATTCTGCACTTTACATTGTAGCACCACCGAGGTGTGAAAGGTTTCTTGGTCTCAGCTGTATTGTTTACCAGCTTTTCCTTACAACAGATGTTGCAGTAGCAAAAAGCATTCCTACAAGAGCGATTATTCCTGTTGTGGAGCACAAACTGAAACACAGAAGCATACAATTTCTTTTTAGTACCTGCCAAAGCAATGCAAAGGAGCATTGCCATGGCATTCCATGCTCCTTCTCATTGCATGGAGAAACCTATTATCATTCTGTGAATTAAAAGGACTCTTTATGCCTTTATTTTACCTTTATATGTTTATTCTTCTTATATCAATGTTAATTTTGCTCAACTAAAACCAGTTTCTTGAAATAAGAGTACCACAGCCTTTTCACAACACGTCCCACTGCAAATTTCAAAATAAAAGTCTCCATTTCCACTGTTATGAAGCCTCTATTAAATTAATAACGGGAAAAAAAATAACGAATAAACAATTGAAAATGGACTCCATATCACTGCTGAGTCTTACTGTATCCTTAATAAAAAAAAACCTGCAAGACTTTCAAAATAAGAAATCATGTACTCTATCAAAGAAAAAGCCTTAACATTATACACAGCAAGTCATAGAGGCATATGGCTAAACATTAACACCCAAACTCAATCACTTTAGCAAATTAGACGAACACGGCCTTTTCGGAAAAGCCTTTTCTGACAGGCGCCACCACGAAGTATGGCGGCGCTAGTTGGTACCAAGTATGGAGACATAAGTTGCCATAAGGTTTTCACACTCCTCATATGAGCTGAATCCAACTATTCCCATGAAGCCTTTGCTGCCAGTATAACAACTACGCACCAAGTGGCAGGCAGCTTCAAAATTTCCTTGGGGAACTTTGTAGTTCACTCATTATTCCTGCCTGATGAAAGCCAACAGTAGATCAATCTGCTTCACCATGTTTACCTTAAGAAATTTTATTGGGTGGCATAGATATTATGCCATGCATTTCTTCCTTAGCCTGCAGCATTGCTCGAGCTGCAGGATGTCTTTGGAAGGTTGATAACTGTGCAAGATGACCAGCATAAAACATGACAGAAATAAACAGACCAGAGGCATTTATTGATCAGCACATGTGCAGTCCACCAAAGGGAAGGGTCAGGATTATAAGGGGCACTTGTGCTGTTATTGGTAACATTCATCAGACACATAATTAACTAGTCTAATTTTCCAAACAATGAATATGGTCAGTTAAACCTTCATGCTGGTCCTTAAGGAGGTAGGATTGTCTGCCCAGTCATCTTTTATCAAGGTTATGAGACCATGATATGTGTCTAATAACTCTTTATACATTTTTATATAATATATTATTTTGATAACATTTTCTTTTGCAACTGTAAATCTGATGAGTTTTAGAACCTGTAGCTAATATCCACCTAAACCCACAGACAGTTTGTGGCTTTAGGTAAAGGTCATCTTAGTCGTCCAGCTGGAAAACACAACTCTAGTATTCTCATTTCAGAAATACTTTTCAACATGATATTTAATCCCACTCTCTACGCTCAGCATATGAATGGCCTTATATTGAAATGTTGTAGCTACACTCTTTAATGCCATTTTCAAACCATTATCAAACTTGGCCATTGATTTCTAAAAAGTTTTGGTTCAATATTGTGTTGCGTAAAACAGGACCACATATTCTGCTGTGGGAATTCTTGGGAATGTTATATCTGAGTGTAGAGAGTAAAGCTATCATGTTGGCAACTTG
Organism: Cyprinodon tularosa; assembly: GCF_016077235.1. Lineage (NCBI taxonomy): Eukaryota > Metazoa > Chordata > Actinopteri > Cyprinodontiformes > Cyprinodontidae > Cyprinodon > Cyprinodon tularosa. Next base: position 1,583,641 of record NW_024038678.1, read on the forward strand.
TTAGGAGGAAACTTGCTAGAGACACAGCATTGCGTGGGAAGTGTTTACTGAGATTACATGAGTTATGAGGAATTTCATGTCTCAACCTATCAAAGAATTTAGTTTTTTTCACGATGGGAACAAAAAATGTTCCTTTTAACAAGCACGAGCTGCATTACTGTGCTGTGTTAGAAAAGGACCCTGAAAGCCCTCTGCTGCAGCAATCTGCAAGGCAGAGAGGAATATCAAAGGCTTAGAGCTGGTGATTGTGGTCAAACAATTGTATCTCAAGTGATGAATCATAATGAGGAAACAGTAGAAAAGAAACATTACTTTCTACGGGAAATAACTAAATAGATATACAATTTGAGTGGCTGAGTTCAAACAAACCACATTTTCTCTCATAGAAAATAAAACTTTACTTGTATTGTCAGTTATTGTAAAGATTGTTTTGCTTTTACAAGATCACCAGTGGTACAGTTGTTGATATTGCTTTTAAATGATAAAAACAAACAAAAAATGTTTACCTTAAACTTTTATAAGTTATATTTTACTTTTTCAGAATTGTTAAAAGTTTCTTGGAATTTAAATCAGTGAGACTTTTTTGTCTGGTGAACCATGTGTCGGAAAATGCATCATGTTGGTTTGGTGTGAAACAAAAAATAGATACTAAAAAACAAAAACAAAACAAAAAACACATGTCCACTGCTAAGCATAGTAGGGGGTCTGTGTTGCTGTGGGACAGCTTCTTTTCAGAAATTCCTAGGACCATTTTCAATTTTATGTCATTGTGTTTTCTACCAGAAAATGTACGATATAAATCTGGTTTATTCTCTGCCTTTGATTGTTCAACACTTTGATAGCAACCTGCTATTTTTTAATTGTGCTTTCGTTATATATTAGCTGACTTGGCTGAATAAGCATATCTTCCTGCTTTTTACACATCTTTATCAAGAATGGAAGGACTGCATGTTTCTAAGTTAGTTTGCAAACAACCACTCATTTACATACATTTTTAAGCAGTTTGTGCATTTTGTACAAAAAGAACAACATGGGTGCATATGTAACTCCAGTTGTTTTATAGAATGTAGAACTTCACACAGTGCAATTTCCTTTGGACATTTCAAACATTTCAATTTCTCATGTTTTATTGGATTTTTATTTTTTGTATTTTATTGTCTTTCTGTTCTACTAAAGAAACAAATTTAAAGAAATAACACTTTTACTACCCAAACCCATTGCTGAAATGACTCATAACGCTGCATATCCTGTGAGCGCACAAAAAATAATCAGAAATGCTCCATTTGCGTGGATGTGTCTAGCAACAGTAATTTGTGGCCTGCCAGGGTTGCTATTTACAATAATTTACTCTGCAAATGAATAGAACACAGACTGGTCTACCTGACCTTTCTTTCAAATCATATTTCCTGCTGCTAATCATCTTGAGTTCACAACCGCAGGTTCTAAAAAGACAAGCCCGACTGTGTTATCAATACTCATTTATAGGACTCCTCTGAAGTTTCCTTTTCATTTTATATAGGTATCAAAATGTTCTTCATATCATCTACTAAAATGCTGACCTTTAAGGAATTGCTTTGGCGAGATTCTATTAAAAGGTTACAAGACAGAGCGACCAGGACCATCATATGTATTTAGGAAATGAGTTGTCACAATAGTTTACTACTACTGTGTGAAAAACATGCTAAGAATGAAACAAGGTGATTCTGGTTCCCCATGCCCGCCAAAAATGATCTAGTAAATGGGGAAAGGTTTAATGTTTCTTTCATAAACAATACTGCACATTTTAGGGTAATCCACACCTTAAATAATGTCATCATATAAATATAGGCATCTAAATCTAAACAAATAAAATCTTTAACTAAAAAAATGTATTTATTTATTTATTCATTTATTTATATATATATTTTTTTACCTTTGATATCTCTTGAAACTCAGAATCTATTCAAGCAAATATAATTATGCTTTTCAAACATGTTACAATCATTTTAGATGAAAATATTGATTTTGTTTTTAATAGGTTCTTTTTCTAAACTGGTAACTCCTCAGATCTTTTGTTCCAGGTACATTCATTTTGAGAAGGAGAAATCATTTGTGGCAGACCCCATACAAATGTTTCAATGGCGTAGTTTAAAAAAAAATTATTCTCATAAACACTGTAACATTTTTTAGACTAATGTCATAAGAGATGGGACCATTTGACCATCTTGAAGTAGACGACAGCTCTTAGCTGCTCTGAATTCTTTCAGAATGATGATGTCAACAGCATTAACAACTGCCAGATGTTAACCACATAACTTCATTTCAAAAGCCCAGATTTATCTCTAAAAATGAGAGACTGTTAATCACAGTTATGGCCAAAATGCTTCACAAAAGACAAAAACAGCATTACTTTCTCTTACAGTGTGTTTAAGAGGAATTTGACATTTTTTTAATTATCAGTCTTAAAATGCTTCAGTTTGGCAATATGCAAAAATAACGAGTTTACAGGTTAGTGAAACCTCACAATCTTCAGGCTGACATTTCAGAATTGAATCAGTATTCTTTAAATGTTTGAATAAGGCCAAGAAAGCCACAGTCGGTGATAGTAAACTGTTGCCAATGATGAAAAGAAAACGTACAGGATACTGACTGTCCGCTGCTACAAATGTCCTACATGTATTACTCTTATTTTGTAATTTTAAAACCTCTGTGTGCTCGTTTTTTTATCACCATCCACTCCTTCTGCAGTGGAAATCTGCAGTTGGATCACCTGAGGCCAAAGCTGGAGCTGAGAGACACTAACTGCATACAACACCCCTTATTTCTTAACCTCAGGACTCCTTGCACACGCTGCTGTACAGTTTAGACCCTGAAGATTAGTCGAGTATTCACAGCTGAATGTTGTCTCATATTTACATGATTACAATCTCTTTTTCTTTTTTTTTTTGCAGGAGTCAGTGAAAATATACAGTCTTAAATAGTAATATTACCCTTCTCTATTTAATGTATAAATGTTCAGGCAAGTTATAAGATAGAGACTTTGATAGTGATAAACCACAATAACTTATATTGCACACAAACTTTTCATCATAAAGAATAAGACAATTGAAGTGCCATGAACTCATTATCTTACTAAGAAAAGCACATAGTCAAATACTTATATTACTTCAGGCTTCCTGCAATATTTTTCTGCATGCTCTTCCCAAGAAATTCTTCCAGAGACCCATGTTGCTAATCGCAAGAGCTTTGTAGTCTTGTGCTTTAATCCATCAGTCTCATCAAATTACATTCAAATAAGAAGGGAGCCTACTTGTCCATCCAGTTTTCTCATTTGTTTTCTCATTTGTTTAGGATGCGTTCTGTTCCGTGAAATGGGAAAAATTGTATGTTTGCTGAGGTGTTTTAATCTTCTGCTCCTCCTGGAGTGTCTGTGGAGGCTGCTGCTGCAGTTCAAGTGGAGGATAAGATTTAAAGTCCCCTATATGAGTGGGTTGCTGTGGAGAGGACGACGGCGGTCCCATATTAGTCATGTCTTTTCTGTCACTTTGCTGGAAGTCCAGCATCTGCGTCTTCTTGCAGCAGAAGTACTGCTGCAAAATTTTATGAAATGCGGTGCGAAACTTTTTGATCCGAAAAGCATAAACGATTGGATTTACAGCGGAGTTGCCATGGGTGAGCAGGATGGAGATGTAGAGCAGAACCTGCGGAGCAGCGTTTTTGCAGAAGAGTGTGATGCAGTTGATTATATGAAGAGGCAGCCAGCTAATGGCAAACAGGACAAGCACCAAAACCAAAGATTTGGCAAGATTCAACTCTTTGTCGTAGTACTTGTTGGGGTCTGAGTAGCTGGAGGTGATTTTCTTGTTGTTAAGCTGCTTGTGGATCATGTAAAAGATCTCAATATATATGACCAGCATCAGCAGCAGTGGCGGCAGCACCCAGCCGAAAAAGTTGAAGTAAACCATGTAGTCCATACCAATGACTTCTTCAAACCTGCAGGTGACAATAGGGTTCGAGCTGTTTGAGCCATTCTGCTGCTGATGCTCCTTTAGCTTGTTCCAGCCTAACATGGGTGTTAGTCCCACAATAAACGCCACAGTCCAGCATACCACCACAGCCAGAGCAGCACGCTGAGAGGTCACCACCCGCTTGTACCTGCCAAAAAAAAAAAAAAAAACAATATGTCAACATGTTTTTAGTGAAGCACTGATAGGACTTGAATGTTCTCTCTAATATAATATTAGTAATTAAGTAAAATTGTTGTGCAGAGATTAAAAGATGAATGTACAGTAAGTTAATGCACATAAACTGTTGACTAGTCAGCTTTGCAATTAACCTACATGCTGAACAATGAGTCATTTTCTCTGGAATATTGGCTAATCCAACTAATCAGGGTGAGGTAAACTGAGCTGAATGGAAGAGGCAGAAAAAACAAAGCTTTTTTCAGTGGTTGGTGGCCTCTTTCTCTGTGCAGATCTGTTCCCACAAAAATATATTAAATATAGCAAATCTCCATATCAGAGTCACTAACACTTCTATCATGGTTTTTTTCTTCTTCTTCTTCTTCAAAAAAAATATAATATATATATATTTATATCAATTCTGATCTTTTCTACATCAGGGGTCACCAGCCTTTTTAAGACTGAGGGCTATTTCATGGGCACTGAGTCATAGGACGGGCCACCAATACTGATCTACAGTATGAACTGGAGGAGTCAGCATTCCCTAAACTTATTCCTTCCATAGATGCTCATTAAGATTTAGGTCAGGGCTCATAGAAGGGCACTTCAGAATAGTCCAATATTTTCCTCTAAGCCATTTCTGAGTGTTTTGGGTCATTTTCATGGTGAAGACTTTCCATCACTGGACAGCACATTTTGCTCTAGAATCCCTTGATAGTCTTGAGATTCAATTCTACCCTTCAGAGATTCAAGAAACCCTGTACCAGATGAAGCAAAGCTGCCCCAGAACATAACAGGGCGTCCTCCATTTTTCATAGTACACATTATTTTCAGTCTTTTCTAAAGAAACCACTATTTTGGTCCAGGTCTGTTTTAAGAGTTCCTGTTTTTTAAAATTATTCTGTTTCAACATGGTTGACCTTCATTTGTTTATTTTCATATAATTTTTGTTTATTATTACTTTGATCAGATCGAAGTTATTTCTGGGACCATTTTAGTTTTTCTTTCATTAATAGAGGGATGCAAACTATTTTGTCCATGTGTGCATATTAAATTTGAAAGTATTATAACCAGACACATTTAAACAGAAAAACAACTTTTTATACTGTATCAAACATGACCTTAAATTATGCAACATCTAATGAGGATAAAATCAGACACATCTTCAAATTAATTCCCTCTTAAAATCTCTAAAATTACACACAGGTGTATGAAAACAGATGATCAATACCAAGCATTATCAATACTGAACACATTGTGATGGATATTTGTCTTGTTTCAACCTCAGACATTTGGTTTATTCCTGATTGTTGAGATCTGAGTTCACACTATAGTGAGATTTCTTAAAAGAGAACATTGTTGAAATTAGAGAGACTGGTAAGTGATTCAAAGTGGTATCAAAATATAATTGTTTGGACACCAGAAGACATGTTTCGCTTAAACAAAGCACACCAACTATCAGACACCGTAACTTATGCAACATCTAATGTGCAATTACCATTTAATACCCAGTGCAATAACCTGTTTTTATAGCTGAAACCCAGTGCAACAGTTATATATTTATATATATTAGGGGTGGAACGGTTCACAAAATCCACGGTTCGGTTCGGTTCACGGTTTCGTTCTCACGGTTTTCTGTTCAGTTCGATATATGTTTATTGTTACACCGAAAAATAAAAAAATTAATAAAAATTATAAAAATTTATGAAAAAATAGAAATTTATGAAATTAATGAAATTGTAATTATTTTTAATGATTGTGGAAACCATGGATCATTTCCGCATGTTTTGCTGCTTTGAATTTAATCATCTCGCGCATGCCCTCTACGATCCCCAAGGAACTCTGAGCGGAGCGGACGGGAGCCACAGTGGGGGCTGTAGGCTTTGCTTTGTGCTTTGTGTAGTAAGCAAGAAGAAGCGAAGCAGCTTAGCCGGGTGTCACAGGGAAAAAAATCAGTTGTTGTGTGGGACTGGCGAGTGGGAAAGAACAGAAGTTGGAAGACGCGCAAGCAGCACTTTATAGGTCTGCTGTATGGGACCGCTTTGCATTTAGAGTGACCTACAATGATGGCGGAAAGAAAGTTGTGGATAAAAGTGCAACAGTGTGCAAGCATTGTGCAACACGTTTTGTTTATGCTAACAGCAACATGACCAACATGTCATGCTAACCCCGAAATCCCTCATACTCCGTCAGCAAACCCCGCTGCGCTCCAGACCGGCTGCTCAAAGAAAAGCCTACAGCCCCCACTGTGGCTTCGTCCGCTCCCCTCTGAGTCCCTTGGAGATGGTAGAGAGCATGCGCGAGATGATTAAATTCAAAGCAGCAAAATATACGGAAATGATTCAGGGTTTCCGCGGATCATTTAAAATAATTACAATCCATTATTTTTGGGGGATTTTTTCATTAATTTCATTAATTTTTATGGGATTTCAGTGTAACAATGAACATATACCGAATCGAACCGAACCGAAAACCGTGACCACGAAACCGTGAATTGAACCGAACCGTGGATTTTGTGAACCGTTCCACCCCTAATATATATATATATATATATATATATATATATATATATATATATATATATATATATATATATATATATATATATATATATATATATATATACACTCTATATTCAGCCATGCACCTTTTCTTCCTTTGGCACCTTCTTCTTCTTTTTGAATATTTCAGCCGATGTAACAAGTAAATTTCTCCAACGTGAGATCAATAAAGTCAATCAATCAATCTGGTAGAATTACCCCAGGTGTTAACTGTTGCAGTGTAATTATCAAGGTTTGCTTTTCTGTTGCAGTGGCTATTTAGTTTAACATTTGAAAATTCACCATAATTTCTACCTAATAACAGAGGGTGATGGAGAAAAAATGTGAGACCATCTTCAAAATAAAAACAACTGAAAACTGAATCTCATAGAGATGCTGTATTGTGATATAATTAACACAAGGAACAGTAGTAAGAAGTACATAGACCTAAAGTAAGGACAGGGACAAACTTCCTTAGACCACTGCTAAAGAATGATAGAGGGCTGCAGTGTGTAGTACTGAACATATCGCCATCAATGGTGATAACCATAACTGCTGTCTGGTAGGGTGTCGTAACCTTTTCCAAAGAATTTGTGTCAATACCTCTTTAGGTAAAATAACGTTTTGTTGGATGTGTGAGTGCAATTACATAATGTTTTCTTTCGGCAAGATAAAGCACACATATGAAAATATTTTCAATTAAGAACTAAACAATTTGATGGGGTGTTTTTCATGAGGTTTCATGTGAGTATCAGATTTCATTCAAAACTAGATCTCACCTACGTTTCACTGATGTGATCTTGCCCTACATGCATACCTGTCATGGTTCAGGGATCTGTGTGAGTCTGTGTTTTTAGTCTGTTTTTTTTTCCCCCAGACTTCCATGAAGCTGCAGGTTCCCTGTAAGGGCGGCGCTGAGTGGTGTGTTCCCACACACCTGCTTCCTATTACCAATCTGCTGGAGCTTAACAGAAAGAGGATGCAGGTCAATGAATGCTTGAGTGATAACCAGAGTTGTACCTCTAGCACTAGATCCTTCTACTTTTCCCCTTCTGCAATCGTTTAGGCAGGAATACATTGTTTGCATACAACTCTACGAGCTCTGATCCATTTTTATCTCAAGTATAGCTGAAATTCCACCCGCATACACAAGCTGGGCAGTAAGCATAAAGATACAGTTGCTTCTTTAACAGGGCCTGTTTAACCTTGTTTCTGTACTCCTGAGCTCCTACCATGAGTAGAAACACTATTTATTAAAATATTGTACTTATTGTGAATGTGCTAGTTGGCTGTGCTTGCTATATATGCCTAACATCTGTACAGTGTTTTTTTCTGACAATTTTTTAAGATTTTAAATGTTATTTTTCCCAAATATCACCTTGTCTCTCTTCCTCTTACACTCATGATATTTCCGTCACCCAAGATAGACCAGGGTGCCACTTCAGTCGGAGCTACTCGGACACAGTTGCAGAAATTCGATCTGATGTGTCTCTGACTTTAAGCTCCTGCTAACCCGTTTTAAAGTAACCTCCTGAACCCTATCCTATAGAATAGTCTCTGAATTCTCTGTGACATAAACCCTCCAGATCATCCACCTCAAGCAACCTGTCTGCCCTCCAACACTCAGCACTGAAACACTAGAGATGTAACAATAAATCGATCTATATTGATTCATTGATTGAATGATTAATCATCCAGTTACATTGAAGCACACATGAAGATATCAATCCACCTGAAGGACGTCTTAGCTTATTGTGTCAGTGTAAACAGCTGGTCTATTTTTAGCATTCTTTTGTTAAGAAGAAAGCAGTTTTTAATTCATATTCCAGATTTGTAAGTTCCTACATTATACTATATATATTATCAAAGCATCACATTGATTGAGGATTTCTGAAGCAAAGTGGATCAAAATCGTACTGTGAGAGACTTTTTGATATCTATAAATATTGTATTTTAATCCAAGCAAATCAATATAACACCATAAAACTGGTGCTTTACACCCCTACAGCATACCACTCAGACTGCTGCATCTCTCCCTGTTAACAACCACAGCAACACCTTTTTTTGATCAAAGCCTTCCAGTCCAGCAGCTTATTCAATTTAATTACATTCCCCCTTTCCTCCAAAGTAATACACTGTCCCAAGGTTCAAGACTACCTCCAGAATCTTGTCATTTACAGTCTGGATTCTAAATAAACACAATTTTTTATGGCCATCTACTGAGAATTATTTGCATGTCGGTTTAAAAACTGCCTGAAGCCATGACAGATTTGATACAAACTTGTTATTCTACACATGTCTCTATGTGTCTTTAGCATAAACTGTTGGTCTGAAAACTAAGGCAAAAAATTACATTATGAATGTTTAGTTAATTTACAAACTTTTTTCACTTATTAGTCCTTTCGGACAGGTGTTTTCTGTTCTCAGGCTTGAACAGTCACCTCTTGACAAGAAATAACCTCTATTGTTTTTCCTGACAAACGTGCTGAAAGACCTACATGTTTCTGTGAGACTTAATAATATTCTCTGGTCCAAATATGTTTGATTGGTGCTATCAATTTTTTTTTTATATTTTTTTTTATATCTGACTAAGAACTGTTTCTAATTGGTTTCAATTTTTGAACATCAATGCCTTCATCTGCAATATCATTAATGACATTTTCTTTTCGTGCTCTGGAAGTTGTTGGATTTTTTTGCTTAGTTTTTTTTTACATTCATGCTTTGTATAAAGTTCTTCAATTTACACTGACATTTAATTTTCCTTTAACTAGAAAGTTTCTAATTTTTACTTAAATATTCATGTTTATTAATAGCTGGAGTGTTTGTCCCTTCTGATGGGGTTTTTAATCTCCTGCAGTGTATACAGCTTTTTTGCATTCTGTCTTGTGTATACCTTGTAGCTTTCTTCCGTAAACTTGTTTTTATCATATTTTTATTTCCCCTCTAATGAGACAAGAACATTCTATTCTATTCTATTCTATTCTATTCTATTCTATTCTATTCTATTCTATTCTATTCTATTCTGGTTCTGTCGGATGTTTCTTCCTGTGAAAAGGGAGTTTTCCTCTCCTGTTGCTACAAACATGCTTGCTGAAGTGTCAGTGAGTCGATGAGATCAGCAGGTTTTTTTGAACCAACCTGACTGTATGATCTGGTTGAAATGTAAAGTGCCTTGAGATGACATATGTTGTGAATTGGTGCAATATAAATAAATTGAAATAAATAAATCTAATTATTTTCTTCTATTCTACTTATTTTAAGTGCAGCAATAATGTATCTTACTAGGGCTGTCCATTAAGTGAATAATTTAAACCCAAAGCTGGTAAACTCAAACCCTTATATCCCACTGCAGTCCAAATTAGACATATGCTGCTGAAAGTCAAATCAATAAATGTTGTACTCTGTAGCAATATTGCTTTCAATTTATGATTTTTGAGGGGGAAATTACTTCAGTATTATTTTGTTGTTGGATTTTTCATGATATAGTATTTGGCCCATTAGACGAAGTTTTCTGATACGATTTTTATATCATACACTGTAAAAGATGAATGAGGAAAGATAGACGTATGAGATTCAATAAATATTGCTCTCTTGTCTACAGAAACAAAACAGACACAGCCCTTAGGGACACATTTACACAGCTATCTGATCCACCCCAATGTTAGAAAGCATGCAGAGCAGTAATTTGATCACTTTTAGATTACTTTGATATTTTCAATGTCTGATGAGGAAACGTTTCCATCACCACAAGCTGACCTTTGCAGAAAAAGAGCCTGGAGCCAAACACGACCCTGCAGTTTAGCCTGACTGTCACTGGTGCTATGTGTTGTGTTTAGCATTGATTAGGGGATATATGTGTTCAGTTTCATCAGGAAAGATGACCACTATTCAGGCGACTTTAGATTGCTGGAAGCAATTAGACACCAACAGCTAAAAATTAACCAAGAGTGTTGCAATTAGCCCTATAGCTTTTAACTGTGATGACTTCAATTTCTAACAATAATTAACAACATCTTACTTTCAATTGCTTATTTTATCAGTTTGTTGTCATAACCTCAGACTGTTCTAGGTCCATCATTAAGGTCTGGGTCCATATCATCATTTTATGATATTACATACAATACTAAATTTTAGATATGCAAATGTATCCAAACCCTTTACTTGGATTCTCCTAAATAAAATCCAGTTTAATCAATTTCTCTCAGAAATCCCTAAACAGGTTGTTACAGTAAACAGAGTATGTAGGAATGCACTTTAATTTAATTATAATATTCTCTGAAGGCCTAAGAAGTTAAGAACATTAGTGAAAAAAACACCATAATGAAAACCTAGACACAGAGCAGACAGGTCAGGGATGTAGAAATGTTTAAAGTAGGATTTGGTGTAATAAAAACATTCAAAACTGTAAATCTACTTTGACATTCATGTTCAAATTGAACACACCACCGTTAGCATACAAAGTGTTGGTAAGGTATCTTTTGTTTAGCAGGGGCTGGGAAACCACAAAAAAGTGATGGAATGATGGATGGATCTAAAATTGGAGACGACTAAAAGAAAACCAGTTTGAGTGTGACAAATACCTGACCATGTAAAGGACAGGCTCAACAAGGAGAGCAGTAATCGGGAAAAAAGATGCCTCAAAGTAGAGCTGCAGAGATTTAAACTAAGGTGGCAACATGTTGACAGGACAACACTTTGAAATCCTTGTGGAAGAAAAAAAAGAAGAAAGAGTTTTTTGAAAGAAAGTCTATAGAAGATCTATTTGTACACCGGAAATGTATAAATGTTAATTGAACTGAAGAGTTAAATCAACACTTTTAAAATGTCTGTATTGCTCAACGCTAGATCTAGTTGAAGTAACACCTTTAAGAGTTTTAAACAGTTAACAATGAAATAAAGTTGGAAACAACACTTCATTGTTGTCATTTAACAGTCAGGATGGAATTTATCTAACACCATGGTCCAAAGAAAATCCTTCATGATGATGAGCTACTGTACATCATAGCCACAACTGCCCTGGGGCAGACAGAAGAGAGGGTACAGTACACAGACCCCTATGGGCCCCCAATGGGCCCTCATCATCAGTGGACAATGCAGTTGAAGTGTCTTTCCCAAAGATGCAACAGGTGAGATTGGATCATCTCCAGATGCAGGATGAACTTTTGCATTCTATGCCACAATTGGATTAAATTTTTGGGATTAACAGCTACTCTTTACTCTAACTTAGTAGAATAAGACAAATTAAACAAGTGTTGAATAAACACTGTACTATAAAAATACATCACCAACACAGCAAATTATTGTCTTGGAGGAGAATCAATAATGATATGGTAGAAAATCAACTTCCTGGGCTATATAGCAGAGCACTAACAATGCACATGCCTGGAATGACATCATCCACAGTGGTGGCAGCATCAAAATTTAGGGATAATTTGGTCAAAAAAAACATGGAGGCTGATCAGGTGTATTGGGAAGATCACTGACTTAAATGAAGGCAACAGAAATAGTGATTGGTTCCTGCATACAAATTGGGGGAGATTAATCTTCTTCTTGGACAGTAACCTAACAGACAACCAAAGCTGTGATTTCCATATATTAGAACAAAATCCATGGGAAAGCTTAAAAAAGTATAGGCTATCTGTAGTGGCTCTCTATTATTACAGAAACTCATTGCATTCACTCAAGAAAAAGAAAAGGAACCCTTTATTTAATAATTACAATGACAAGATCTCATCATTTTAAAAGCAGGAGAAGCATCCCTTGCTGGTTTATTACTCTGGAAAGAAGAGAGAATCTTCCAGCAGGTCAAAGTGGGCTTTTTGTCTAACTTAGGATACCTGCACAATGATGACATATATTATTGATGTCATTCATCTTAAGTAAACTCTTTATCACATGTTCTTGTACCTAGAAGGAAATAACAGCCTATCACATTTGACTGGAGGCTTTTTTCCGTTCTTGACTTCTGTCATAATTACGATTTCTTTTCTTATGAGATCCTGATCTTGTAATTATATATTTTTTTATAATATTGATTTCTTTTCTCACAAATATGAGATTAGGACCTCGTGTTTATGAGACCTATTTTTTCCTGTCTTAGTCAATGCTATGTACTTCCGTACTCCAAGCAATATTATTGAGCTTTTTTTAGCAAAGAAAAGTGAAAAAATATGATCTAGATCTGCAAAGCTTGCGAATACATAAAAATGAGTAGAAAATGCTGCAAGAGCTTTTTTTTTTTTTTTTACAAACTATTAATATAGAGGGATTAAACAAATTAATTCATGTTTTTTTTTATTTCTAGTTCTATGAAACAATGAATTTCCTTTTCCATCCATTGCACTGCTATATACTACTTGCTCTTATTTTTCTTACAAAACAACAAAAACACTATACACCAGGGGTTTGATTCTTCCCTCAAAAGGATATTATTTGGCCATTAAGGAAGCTCTTAAACTTTAGTTTGGATAGATCTTGAACGTGGAGCTAAACATAGCAATCTGAGGTGAAAAATGATCCCTGCCTGCATCGATTCTCAGGAAGAAAGCAGGAGTAGCTGTGACCTCTGCTCTGCTCATCACCACCACCTTCCCACATGGATCAGACCTAAACCTGTCCCGTCCTTCCCGTGCGCTTTCATGGAGATCCTACATTACCTGGTTGGGATCTTGACCCTGAGATAGCGGTCAATCGCGATGGCCAACAGAGCCAGGATTGAACTTTGCGTCAGGACGAGCATGATGCACGTTGAAAGCAGGCAGCTGTAAAAGTGAGTCTCAAGTCCGATGCTGACCGTGATGGCCAGGGGGATGACGAGCGCTCCCACTGCAATATCCGCCACAGCCAAGGAGACGACGAAGCAAAACGTGGTGTCTCGGAGGGACTTATTAATTTTCACCGCCCAAACCACCATCACATTCCCAATCACAGAGGCGACAGCTATCAGCACCTCCATGCATATATAGAGCCATGAGACTCCGTCAGCCATTTCTGCAGATCTCTCTGGTCACAATAATTTAAAACCTTTGTTTTCTTCTCTTGGTTTCAAATGTGTTTTTCAAATGTAATGTACGTCCATCAGTGTCATTGCGCCCATATTTCGTACTGTGGATAGCAGATGTATGTCATCAGCGAAAAATCCAACTGTTTAAAATAAGGAAAGACGCGCCAGAGGATGCGGAGGGTTCCTCTGGAGCAGGTGCTTTTGTCCAGCGGCACTAGTGGGTCGCTCCCGCACCGTTTCCTGCGTCTCCCCCACTTGCTTGGATACTCTTGCTTTGCCTGAGCTCAGCATCCTGTCCACTTGCTTCGGTTTCCTCAAGAAGTGCTTGGTGTTTATCAGCCTACGTCTTTTCTTTTGATAGAGCACGTTTTAAAAAGCGTCGCTGGTGCGTCTTTTGGCAGGAAAAAGCGCACAGATGCAGTCCATGCGCAGACGGCTGCGCGCTCACTGTCCCGCGTCTCTCTCACTCCCCCTCTCTCTCCCTCTCCTTGCTCTGCTTTTGATTTTTGTTTCTTTCAGTAAGGAGTTAACGACAGTTCCATAAAGTATGAACCTGCTTAACTGGCTTCTTCCCTTTCGTGGAAGGTTGTGATTTCTCAATTTAAAATGAATTCCCTATAGCTTTCTGCGGAACTATCAAAGGGGGACTATCTCTCACACAATGCTGGTCTCAGTTGTTTCTTTTTAAACACAACTTGTGAGTCAGTTGAAAACCCTTTAAGAGATTAAATCAAACATTTACAGATGAAGCTTAATAATTCCTGAAAAGTGTAGACACACATCCGTTTAAAGCTCCACACATTATAATTTAAGAATTTAGAATCATTTTGTTGGTATTTTTACTGAGTCCTCAAAACTTTGTAGAAAAACTTCATAGTTTTGAGTAAAAAAAAAAACATAGGCCTACAGTAAACTCGTTCTGGCATGGATATGTCATCTCTGTGGTAGGTACAGTGGTGTAAAAAGTACACACATTTGTTACTTAAGTAGAAGTATAGATACTGCAGTTTAAAAAACACTCTGGTAAACGTTGACCTGTTTACTCAAGTAAAAGTGTAAAAGTATGTGCTCCAAAAACTAATTAAAGTATAAAGTAACCTTAAAAAAAAAACAGTGAGATGCCACTATCTGAATTGAAAGCTCAATTTTTCAACTATTTCGAAAAATTCTTGAAGATAGGACCAAGGATGAGAGCTGTCTTGTTGGTCTCCGTCTCCCGAAACGCTCTCGCCTGTTTTGACCTTTCAGACATTTCAACATCTTGTTCTGAATCCTTCATTGTAGCATGGCATAGACAATTCACGTTTGCAGTTTGAAGAACATCTGCTTGCTTCTGATGATTTCCTTTAGCTAACCAATGAGGGTTTGCATTATATGACTCATCCAATTACACTAGTTTTCACTAGATGTGGATGGAGCCAATGATCTGCATTGGATGGCGCACATGATGTGAAATAAATATTTATGAACATTAAACCGAAGCCAAGAGTAACGAGTAACGTTTGTCTTAAAAATGTAAGGAATAGAAAGTACAGATACTTGTGTGAAAATGTAATGAGTAGAAGTCCGAAGTAAGAAGAAAACTAAATAATGGAGTAAAGTTAGGATACCTAAAAGTGTACTTAAGTACAGTATTTGTACTTTGTTACTTTACACCTCTGGGTATGTGTTGAACATTGGACATGGTGTTGACATTTGTTGGCTCTAGAGATGTGTTATAAATTCTTAAAAAGGATGATTTAATCTTTTCAAATAGTATGAATAAATAATTTTATCCAATACTCAATATGGCTTCCTGTATTTAGTTGTTTTTACCAGAATACCACCGTAGGTATTTTATCAAGTTCTCTTTAAACCCTTATTTGCTTCCATAATTATGACCTAAACCATTAAATAAATCTCCAAAGTGAGGGTGGAGATAAACAATATAAGACAGAGCAAGAAACATTACAAAAGGAACTGACAGCTGACTGAATGAGTTGAGAAGGATATAAATAGATGAAAAGATTTACTGATGAGCTGTACTGTATTTGTGGGTGAGGACCAGCGACAAACTTTATGTAACAAATCAATGAAGATTTTAAGACTGAACAAGGAAAAATAGCAGCCACAGCTGAACCAGAAAAAAACAACAACAAAAAAGACCTAAATACAAACAAAACAATATATAGATTACATTACCACTGTATTTACCAGATGGGGATTTTCTCCCCCCCCCCTCCCGAAAATGTCAGTCTAATCATGGCAAGATATTTACGCTGTTTTCGATAAAAAGATAACTATTTCTAAGGAGCTGCCTTATATCATGACTGTATGCAGTATATAATTATTTTTAAGTGATACAAATATAAGCGTACAGACTGGAGTCAAAGATTCAACAACTTCTCTGGAAACGTGAGTCAGCAACCAGATCCTCTTCTCCAAGTTCACGAAACAAATTTCCCACTGAGCCTGAACTAATCGCTGTGTCTTCCCCTCACTTTTCAGTTCAGGTTGAGCAACGTTCAGAGCAACACTTCTCTCTGCATTACCTCTTCAATAAAAACTATTCAACCTTTTCTCCTGGTCTCCCTGATTGGTCTTTAACATTCGGGTCTGAACTTTAATAAATCATGACATCAACAGCATTTTATGTTAATAATTTGTGTCTTTTTCAATATTAAGGCTACAATAAGGTTTTTGACATTATCACCCTGGGCTAAATCCACCTCTGGGTCGTTTGTTGCTGAAAATCTCTATCTACATCTCAGCTGACAAAGACATGTAATTCCAGTTCTGCTGCAGTTAACTATAATTTTTATGTTTGCATTTGCATTGAAAAAACAATAACAAAACCTTTTCCTTATATCTTCAAGCGAATCTGTTGGCATTGTAGACAAAGTCTGATAAATGTGAGAGAGACTCAATGACCCCCCATGCTGCCTTTGTTGCAGCTATCTTTATCATCCTACTTGTTGCATGATCTCAATTAAGAAATGAATAAATTGGGTCACATAGGAACACCAAATGTTTGTAATTGCTAATTAGAAGTAGATTGACCTAACAAGTAAATACATTAAACGAGAATATAATTATATTGCATTTAGCTACATTAGGGAAGCAATAGTCATGCTAGCATGAACTGATTTGGTTAATTCATGGCATTTCTCAATCACCTCTTGAAAAAAAAAATCAAATGTTGATTTTTCTCTCTATTTTATTTTCTTGTTAGAATATGGTGCTGCAATGAAAGATGGAATTATTTTAGAGCTTTGTACATGTTTGCAGGGGAGCAGCACAAAATACAGACAGTTCTGTACGCCAAGGCTGCAAACCTTTATCTCTTTAAGAGAATAATGAAACAAACAAGGGCAGTACTGGGATCTGGTCCAGTATCTTATCTTGATGTTTTAGGTTCAAAGTCAGAGATGTGTGTGGGCTAAAGCAGGAATGATCACACTGTATAAGCTGAATATGTGGGTGTCACAGTGAACTTTGCTCACTCAAATGTTCTATGGAAGATAGAATACAGCATTTACGCTTGACAAGTTAATTATTGCAGAAAAAGATAGGGTAACAGTAAGGTGAACATTTATGTATATTGAGAGATTATTAGGGCAGGAAGTCCACTGAAAACACTGGAGCTGAGTAGAAGTGGTCAGCATGAGTTAGTTATAGAGGTCAGCCAATAAAGAGGGTAGCAGCCATATGGTCCTGCTGCACAAACTCTTACTCACCTGGGAGATCTTAATAAGCAGGATCCAAGCCATAGATGGAAAAATCAATCATTACAGAGCATGTTGTAAACTAACACATCGGTACTGCTGACAATTACATACAATAAATTCACCCCTTGCAAGTATCTTAGTTTAAATTACAGCACAGTCTAAACAAATGTTGTTATATCATTGTGAGCCAGTGCTGGGCTCACATGTATAACTTTGTTCTCAGACATTTAAACATATTTTTTCTGGGTGTTGTAAGCAAAAATTGAGAACATTAGTACAGCTTTGAAATAAAGTATTTCAGACATCCCTACAAATGCTTAATTTAGTTCAATGTAACCCTGAAATATTTCATACCACTTATAGATTAATTTTACATCAATTTTAATTCAATCAATTCAATTCAAATTATAATAAGTCCTCATGATGACTAAAGGACACTATTTCCTTGATATAGACATTATTTGGTGAAGTGCCCCAAATTATTGAGGTTGAGAGATCTCCTTGCCATCACCTTAATCTACTGTTCCCTCCACAGTTTTTGTATAGAATTTAACTTCGAAGCTGGACAATTCCATAAGGTCAAAATCAGTTTCAGTCAGAAACAAATTAAAGAATTACTTTAAATCTTTACCTGACAGAGGTATGAATAGTTCTTGGCTTAACCGTTTACCTCTCCTATAATGGAGGTTTTTGAGGGATTTATTTTTACAAACACTGATATGACAAGACCGGTTCAGTGACACTAACTTCAATGCCCGCAGAATGTGAACATCAAGAAATGCTTCAGTAAACATTTGTCAGATTTTTCTACTTGGGGTTGAACAACCAGTGAGGTGAAGCGTGCTACAGCTGCGTGAACCAGATTCTGCACTTCAAGTACAATGCAATAGAAGAAAGTGTTTTCATACTGTAGCTTCATTTGGATCCAGACACAAAATGCTGTCTGCATGTAGATTGCTTCCCTCTCAAAATATTTGTTTGATACACATTCATTATATCTATCTTTTTGGTTTTGATATATTTGTTGATTATAAGTCTGTGACTAAACGATCTAAATTATTTCACCCCGTCCTTCAAATGAATATGCACCATCTCCTATTCAAGGATGTTTGAAATGATTATCTTGTTGTAGAAACCACTCTATTTTTTTTATAAATTCACTGATGAGGTGTCTTTCAAGTTCTGAGATGTAAAGATAATAATTTCTTGCCCTGTCAAACAGGCACCCTTTTTGTAAGCTGGAATAAAGATTTTGAAAAATTATTTATATATTTTAAGAGTTTTCTGCGTTGAAACCATTTTTGCTGGTAACTACATGTTCTTCATGCCACTTGCTACCATTTGAGCCCGTAGAATAATGGATTGACCTCATTCCTGAAAGCTTAAATGTTTTTTGGGATAAATCCTTCAGCTTTTTCTAAAGGATTTTTGTTTATTGAGACAAACACTTTTGTCAGTGCGATACCTTTATTTTAGGCTATAGAAATCATTTATCTCTGAAGAACTTTACAGACAGCGATGTGTTCTTAAGATACAGTAATTACTTCTTTATTGTCATGTTTTAGTGTTTAGTTTCAGTGAGACTAAATGGCGGCAGGGGCAGGTAACAGTTGGCAGAGTGAAGTGCGAAATCCACTAAAGAACAAAGCAATGTGAAAATTCAAAAGCACACAGAAGGACATAGAGAGTATGAGAGGGACTGAGATTAGAATGGAGAGCAGGAGAAGCTGAAAAACGGCTGAACTAAACTAAGAGGCTTTAGTTGCGGGAATGTTGATTTTTGGAACAGAAGTAGTCTGTAGAGAGCAGGAAACTCTCTTCTGCTCATTTGTTAAACTCAGTAAATCTCCAGAGTGACAACAATCGGAAACTAAAACAACGGCATTTTTGGCTGTGAAATTACATATTTCAAAATGTCACTGGCACCAGCTCCAGTAGAAAGGTGAATAGCAAAGAAGTTCATTTCAGTTTCTAATGAATTTCTATTAGTAATGGCAGAAGAAACCTTCCTGGAATAAGATGGAATAGCAGAAGAATGTGTGGGAGTAATGATTTTATTTCCATACCAGTGCAAACCTGAACTGAAAGTATCAGATCTGGAGTCTGTGAGAACAGACAGGAGTACAAGGCCAATGACAGAGGTGGGAGATTGGAATAGAAAGAGTCGATCCAGAGTTAAGATTATGGTAGGGTACAACTGATTGAACCTCGGGTCACTGTTTAATGTCTAGCTTTAATATACACTATCTATTAACATATAAAAGATTGTTTTACATACATATATGCTCATATTAATGTGCAAATCTCAAATATAAACACAAGTTTTTCAAAGCTATACATACAGTTTGTTTTTGTCTACATCTCGTCTTCCCTGCATGAGCCAAGCTAATTTGCTATTGAGGTATCCTCTTTATTGGCTCAGTCCTTCCACCTAGGTCATCCTCTTCATTTGCCTTTCACTGCTGTATTATAATTAAAAACACTCAGAACAGCTCATAGAAAAATCTCCTACACCATTGGTTTGATTATGGATGGTAATTTCGTCTTTGCAGATTTTTTTTTCTTCTTTTCAAACCTGTTGAAATATTTTATTCTTCAGGAAGAGGAGTAGTAAAATCCCAGTAGCTGACCAGTTTTAACAATTCAATGTGACGCATTCAACCATCTTGAATGTGAACCTATTCACTCTATGGCTGCATTTGAATGTTTTAAAATGTAGCCCCTAGCTCCTGTTCCTTTACCTTTCATGAGGTCAACAGTAAGAAATCTATTGTGGGTAGGAAAGAAACTCTCTAATGTTAAACCCACATATGGATAATGCTAGTTAAATGTGGGACATAAGCCTTCTGAATAGTAACTACAAATAATTAATACGTAGATGTAGCAAACGGCTTCAGCTCTCCACTATAAAATCCGAAACATTTCCAGGTTTGTACGTTTGCATTTGTCACAGAGAAATTAAGCAATGTTTTTTTTTTCTATGAGGTGCTCTTTGCTTACTCACTATGTCACTTTTTTTTTACAAATTATTTTATCTTTTTCTATAATAATTGTCCTATTTACATAATTTACTTCTAAACTATATTAATGTGTGGCCCCCAAATTATGGTATATAAAAAAACTTACCTTGCAAAGGATTGTGAGATAAAATTCCTTAGGGCTAGTGAAGGACCTTGCAAGCTCCCGACGGTAAGGGATCTATGATAGGAAGCATACAGGTTCCTTTTCTTACCTCCTTCTTTACTGCAAGCGCTATTTGGACAGCTCTTATTATGTCAAACATTAAAGCACCTCTGCCTATGCTGAAGTGTCCTTAGTGATTTATTATTATTTGGATGTTTATTAACATGTCTTGACATCTCAATGTAATGCTTGCTTTGTACAGCCGTTCAAAGAAACTGAATAAATAAATAAAATACTATCAAGGACAAAGGCCTGTGGAATAACAGCCCCCCACCACACACACACACACATATGCAGCTTTCACTATTCCCCTACCAGATGTTGTTCTTATTATATTTTTCCCCCTCCTTACACATTGTGATCCGTTTTTTCCCCTATTTTTTTGACTAATCTAAGGACTCTGGCTTTGAGTGCAGTAAGGTCTATGACACTGCATCCCATAAGTCTCTTGACTGTTTTTTGTCTTTTCTTGGATGGGTTTTACCGAAAGTTGATCTTGTCCCAAAAAACACAAAAATTATGTATCTATATGCGTAAGTATATAAAATATTGCTGTTTTTAATGCAGAAAAGAGTGTTTTGTTCCCTTTGGAGAGGGGCAGAACATTATCTCTAACGAAAAGGTTGGGTATGTTCAGTTCAAAAAGGTGCACACTTTAGAGATGTTCTTTTGAAAGATCTGTCAAGCTCATGTCTTTTGAAAAAAAAACAACAAAAATATGTTAAATGATAAAAGGCATTATGTAAAATAGATTAATATAAAAAGCTTTTTATTTTTGATATATAATATCTATGTGGATACTTTCGTGTTTGGATGAAGAACATCACAATAACACATGATCACAATTTAATGAGAAAATACATTGTCTCTCTCACTAGCCTCCCCTAGTCTGCTGGACTGAGACAGAAATGATTATTGCTCAGTAATTAAAAGCCCCAGTGATGAACTGCTATGGACAAAATGAACACTTTGAATCTTACCATATTAGTCAGGACAATATCCTCAGAGATTAGCAGTTTTATGATGTAAGCTCAAAGTTATGGTGACAAGTACTCAAGAATTTCTTGGAGCTATAAGGAAAAGTCCTTTAGCTTGAATAGGGGAAGCATCTTCTGGTTTACAGACAAATCCTAGAAGTTGAGAAATATGGTAAGGGTTTCCCTCCATCACAAGATTGTTAAATCAAGGAAAATGTATTATTAGTTACTGTGATTTGATTTGTTTTTAAGAAGTTCTGAACAGTTTGCTGCTTTAAAGGGGTCATAGAATGATTATATAGGGTATTTGGTGCTGGTTCTTAAGATTTCTGAATAGGGTGTGTAACATTGGTTGGTCTGGAAATGACATATTCGCTGTTCTATGGGCCCTAATGCAAGCCTGGTTAAAAGCCTTAGAATGAAATGACAGGTTTTCTTTCTTTTATGGTATGCTCATGAATATTTAGATGACCTGTGTGATGATTGGTTGGTTTACAACTAGCAAAGCTGCTGAGCAAAGACGCATCATAGCAGCAAGCATTCACTCACTGAAACATCGAGATTGTTGATATGGTAGGGTGAACAGGCGTCACCTTTTTCGAGGACATGTCCTACTTTTCATTCCATAAAAAAATATTTTTGGGGAATTTCAAAATCGTCTGGGATTTTGGTCAACTACAGTGCAGCGAAACCGAGCTGTAAGCTCGGGGGCTGGTCCAGGAACCCCGGCGGATGGGGGGCAGGGAGCCAGCAGTGAGATGGAGCGACCAAATCTGACTGTTAGCCTGGACACAGGCGGCACCCTGCTTCCCCCTGCCTTACCGGTCCCCTGCCCCTATCTGCCGGCTGAGGACGGGCGGCTCATGGCTCTCTTCTGTGGTCCGACCCAGTCAGATGTCCAGCTGTCGACACTTCATACCTGACAAAACTACGTAACAAAAGTACAGGCCAGAACCAAATAAGGCAACATCCCAGAGTTTACGTCAACTCGGGGCTTCGTTTGAATTCGCCCATTTTATGGTGGAAGTTTAGAATTGTAAGATTTGCCGAGAAAGGAGGTGTTGGGTTTGAACTTCTCTGTACGTCCATTTCACCTACTGAACTATCCTTATTCATCTATGACAATGTAAACTCGGTTTTGCATTCTATGACCCCTTTAAAAAGGGTATATGTATAAAGGGAGTGATTTCCATTTTTACAAGAACAATACATAGAAATGTAATAACATTAAAACTGTAATTATGATGATGGAATATTGCATATTCTATTTAAAAGCAATAAAAATGCATTTACTGTATTAAACCGTATATTATCCGTGTGACCCAGATTTAAGGTAACGTGGTTAGTGTTCTGGCTGCTGAGTCTTATGTCATGCTGTGAATAGATGTACTTCACCATTTATTGATTTTCAGTTGCAGAAGAAAAACAGCCTTGTAGACATTATAGCTCCAGTCTTCTTAGGACTGTTAGCTCCCTGACCTACAACCTGTTTGAGAAATGTACCACAACCCTCCACTTCAAGCTTGTACTGATAATGAAAATGACACTTCAACAGCAAACTGCATCGTCATGGAAAACGGCCTCCCTTGGTAAAAACAGGGATGTTTGGTGGCAGAATCTCTCTAAATACCCTGTTGATGTCAGGGATTACTGATAGAGCTGCCAGAAGCTGGAAACTGTGAAGTCACTGACTTTTTAAGTTTTTGACTTAACAAGTCCAGAGATCTAAATAGATTGTTTGCTTTATATAGCAAACATTTAATGGGCTAATATCAAAGAAAACCCCTGAATTGCCTGAATAGAGAAAAGTATTTTGCATGATGCATTGTAGTGTAACAGCACAATATGCACACTATATTATCCTGTTACACATAATGCAAAGCATGTCTGTCTTTTTATAAGAAAATCCTGTCAATCTTTTCCTTAACAGTAACTTTAGTGATACAAGTTGTGAAAAAAATACATACAATAACATCAAGCTTTCAGTTAATTCAACTATTTTGTTTAGTATAATTTTTTACATCTACTTTTACAAAATGTGGATGATTTTTTGTTCAAATCCAAGGTGTAAAGTTCATAGCAGAGTGATGTCTGTCTAGTGCACATCTGACTGGTGTTAGATGTGCGATCTTTAATAAAAGACAATCGGTCGTCACTTCATTGAAAGTATAGCTTGTTCTAAATGTAAACCAGCTGGCAGAAACAGATCAGGCAACACAGAGCAAATCAAAGGAAACAGAGTTTGATGATGGGTCTGAGGAAGAACAGGTGTGACAGTCTGCAACAGATTGAAAAGCTCCAGAGCACACACTCATGTGCACCCCTCCCCTACAGAAACAGTAAAGAAATAAGAGGGTAGGATGAAGAGCACACTTAATCCAAATTGTCATTGTGAGGCACAATAAAATATATGCTTCTTGTCTCCAATATATAAAATTCCTCTCCTTTGTCCATAACATAGGAAACCAGATTGAAAACATGTAGTACTCAGGTTTAGTTGTAGGCGTTATTGATCTGGGACTCCTCACCACCAATCTAGGAAAGGAGGAATATTCAGAAAAATCTTTCAAGCTGGTCGGGTAAAGTGACACTTAGTCCTAGTCTACCAAAGTTATAGTTATAGCCAGTAACAACAAATTAAATCATTCAATTTATTCAGTTCAGTGTCTGTACTGAATTATGCTATATATACACACATAAACTAGTCTTTACTTGCTTTGCCTAACTTCATGTATGCATTATACAAAAAAATCTTCAATTTGAGATAATGTCAGGTGATGAGCAAATTTTTAAAATGTATTAAATGTTTTCTTTTTTATTTAAAAATTAAAGACTGTTGCCGAACAATATATTTACTGAGATAAATTCTAATTAAAAAAAATGTTTCTTTATATAGTACTTGTGTAAAAGTAAAGCCTATTTAGAAAAATATGTTTTTTGTACAGCATTCTGATCTTATAGAGTATTTTACAGCCTAGCAGAACATATGATTCTGGCTGTTTTAGAAAACAGTACTTTTACAGCAGAGCTAATTAACAACTAGGTTTAATTTTCTGCCAATGTATGTAAACAGCTCTTTTGAGGTAATTTGTTGATATATACTGCCAAATTGTTTGGATTTTTCCTTTTTTACATGTTTTGTTTATAACATGTGTCTCCAGGTTTTGGAGAAATGCTTTAAGTGTTCAATCTTTAGGGATTATGAAATATCATGTTATGTGACAGGCAAAAAAAAAGCCATAATTTCTATGTAGTTGTGTTCACTGTTTTATATAGTGTTGTTGATACTGGGATTATTTATTAAGTCACTATAGTTCCTAAACAAAACATGATTAGCCACTTTTTTTGTATACTGAATATGAAAATAAAGAAACCTCATTCTGATCAGTATCTCATTCTATTTTCCTATTCTACACCTACTTCTCCACCTGTGAATGGGAACCTTTTTGCTAGCTGATAAGGCTCATGCCTATGCATGATAAGACTTGCAGCAGTGCATGTTGTTGAGGTAGTTCCTGGGAAACGTTGAGATAATACCTTGGAGCAGTTTTGCTCATTTACAGTTGGGTGGTTTAGAATTCTAATGGACCTAAGTGCATACAGGTAGACTGAGGCAGATTGTGGGGTTGAAAGTTTGATATATTGTTTTATTTAATATGTTTTTATCCCAATATATTTGGGTTGTTTTAATATTGTCATGGTTTTTCTGTCCTTGTGACATTGTCTACTTTTGGTTAGTGTACAAATCCCTCCTGCCCCATAACACCCACAAAACATGATGTTGCCAACATCAGAGTTCACAGATGCACAGTGTTCTCAGGATAGCAAGCTTTCCTCTTCTAATATTCTTTATTGTTACATCACACCACTGGATATGTCACCCAAAAACTAAGTCCATGTCCTTGAGCACTACTGTAGCCTTTAATATGTGTACTTTAATGGTGCTGTTTTTAAAGCAATTGCTTTTCACTCTCTCAGTGGCCTTCAGGCCAAGTCAGGACAGGACTTGTTTCATTTGAATAATAACACTCTGTTATCACATTTGCAGCTTGTTTTGCTTTCGAGTGTATATGCATACTTTTCAATGAAAGAGTTTATTCTCTGGGAGCCAGCTAGCATGTTCTTCCAGAATGATATGATAACTGAACACTTCCAAGGTAATTATACTTCAGTGTAATTGTTTGAGCAGATAAAGGTTGCACCCTCAGGCATGTGGAAATCGTTTGCAAGGATCATCCAGACTTGTTGGCCATTCATTTTACTTTACTGTCACATCTAGTTCTGTTTCTTTGTCCAGAAATAAATGAAATTCTACCTTAATGAAACCTCTTTTCAAGCATGTTTTTATTTGAAGTTCAGATTTTGAAGAGAGTAATATCAACAAAGAGAAATATATGCCATGCCATCTGGTATTATTTATCTATATATATATATATATATATATATATATATATATATATATATATATATATATATATATATAGTATATATATATATATATATATATATATAGTATATATATAATACTAGATGGCATATGTATATATACACACACATATATATATATATATATATATATATATATATATATATATATATTATAGTTTTTATATATGTATATATATATATATATATATATATATATATATATATATATATATATATATATATATATATATATATATATATATATATATATATATATATATATATATATATATATATATATATTACAGAACAAGCTGTAATGTAATCCTAAATACATCAAATCATAGCATAACGTACTACATTTAATGTTATATATGAACCAGCAGGTGAGTGGTGGTATTGCTCAATTAACTGTTCAACAGTTAATAAAATAAAAAACTTGGCAGCTCTGATATGCCCATCCTGTTTCAAAGAAACAGCTTTTTATTAAAGCCAAACATTCTCTTCCACCTATCTCATGCACAGGGTAACAGAAAATACTGAACATAAAATCGCTGCTCTTCAAAAACCATGGCCAAGGTGCTGATGTGAACGTCTTTATCAGGGGACATAGAAACATGGTGCATAGATTAATAACTAAGCTGCCGTCAGATGCTAACACAATGAAATGTCAATGATTCTCTCGAGAATGAGGGTGTTTGCCCAGTATGGTGATTTTCAACAAAAACTACAATCGTTTATAATGAAAAATATCATAGATAATGAGATATTAAGAAATAGATAGCCAGAAATAGAGCATACCAAGGTAGTCAATATAATACTCCAGACTACAATTCCACTCTACATCTTTACATGCCTTTCTCAAATTTTACACTTTTAATGAGGCCTAGGTGGAGTGAAAGAGGATTAATGGGGGAGCATCCTGCTCCCTAGGTATAGTAAACCTGAAAGCCACAGACATCATCACAGACCACAAAGGCTCTCAGCACGAACCCTATGGCCAGAAAAGCTCCCCACAGCAGCTGTTGCATACCACCTGCTGAATTCATATCAAGACTTCCTGAGAGTTGTCATAAAAATAATGTCACCTTTTTTTCCAAGATGACCTAAATCAGCCATGAAATGGCACTGCTTTTGAGACATGCCATACACAGTCCTTCTATAAAGAAATGTAAAGATGTATGAAAGTTTGTAAGCAGTTCAGCCTGACCACAGTTAGGTCAAAGATAAGATCGAGATATATCATTCTAGGAAAACCTTTATACTTCTTTTAAAAAGAACGGGGCTTATCAGTTGACAAGAAAATGAACCTGAAACTGAGACTTAAACTAAACTATTTCATATTTTATTTTTCTGCAAATAACATAAAAGTGCTAGCTCTCCATTTATCCTTTGTTTAAGGAGCAACCTGGCAGAGCAAAAATATTCCTTATAGGGAGACTGTTTTATTATGTGAGAGATCTGTAACCAAGACGCACTGTTTGAAGCCAAGGCAAGAAAAAATCAAATTGTTCCCTAAACAGGGGCTACAAAAGCCATAATGAGACAAATACTGAAAACCGATGACAAGCAGAATAAAAAAGGGTAAACAGCATAGAGAATTACAAATCTGGCAAAATGCAAAAAAGTTGAAGAAGTTATACTTTTTCAGTCCTCTGTCGCTCAGTTTAGAAGACTAGCTTAATAACACTATAGGCTGTAGATTCACTGAGGAAAAATGAAAGAAAAAAAACAACTGATGCACTGTAAAGGGATTCATCAATGGCTTTAAGTCCTACCGGTATGTAGCATACAGCCCTGTTGGATCTCTTTATGTCTGAAGAGTGAAAAGAGGAACAAAAAAAGTAGCAAAGCATACATTTCTCCTCCATGTAAACATAAAAAGACCCTCTGGCCGGGCATTTTAAGCATCGACGGGAATGAGTCCTGCATTCTCTCGAGACAGTCACTTTGGAGGCCACAGAACTGTCTAAGATGGAGAGGACATTTTTGTAAAGAAGTGGGAACAAACAGAGCAATTTTGAACCTCTAAGAGTACAACCCCTTAAGGTATTGCTCTCCCACTTTATAGCTTCTTCACACTGCCTGGTGAATGTGGACAAATGAAATTGGAACTGTAGTTGTTTCATTCTGAAAAACTCACATGGAAAGAAAAAGACAATTAGAAAAATTTTACTGATACAATTACTTTAACTCTTTGGTGCTCAGACCTCTGCAGGAAACATGAATGCTGAATTTTGTTTGATATGCATAAAGAACAGTGATTTTTGGTGAGATGGTGTGCTTGAGCTGTATGGAGAGATCCAGCGGACTGCGTGAGCTGATGCTATTGCTTCACTCAGGGACCTGGCAAGATGGAAGTCCAGATTGGATAAAAACCCAGGTTGTGAGAACCTGTCCATGATGAGCAAGCTTGAAGCA
The DNA here is from genome assembly GCF_016077235.1 of Cyprinodon tularosa. NCBI lineage: Eukaryota > Metazoa > Chordata > Actinopteri > Cyprinodontiformes > Cyprinodontidae > Cyprinodon > Cyprinodon tularosa. The sequence continues at coordinate 1,612,060 of NW_024038678.1, forward strand.
ACAGTGGAGAGGAAAAACTCTTCATTGGGAAGAAACCTCTGACAGAACCATGCTCAACATGGCGATCTTCTGCCAGACCGGTTGAAATGAGACAGGGAACGCAGTAGGAGTCCCAGAATAATGACACTTTGATGAAACTTTAGCTACGATGGTGGAGGAGGGGCTGGAGGTGGGTCGAAATGGGGTCATCTAAATCGATGTCAGACATAGCACAACCACCACCTGCACTTTGGGTAGCAGACTGAGATGTGAATTGGAGACCTTTTATGATGAACTCTGGATGCTGATTGGGCTTTTGTGGAGGTGTAGTTCAAAGCTGATTAGCCTGTGTAGGAGGTGGATGAGGGTAAGTAGCCAAGGCTTCATTTCAAACTCTTTCTGTCACAATGCAATTGCTTACAGTATAGTAAAAATAAATTCAGCAGCCTGAGTAAAAAAATTGTCAAAGTTTAAATTAAAGCTACAGTGTGTAATTTTCAGCGACATCTAACGTCCAGACTGCAGACTGCAGCAACATGAACATCTCCCCCCCACCGCTTCTCCCCCCCAACAGTACGGCGAGCGTTACGGGACAAAATGTCTTCCACGACGTCCGCATCACCTACCTTCTCAAGTGATGAGGTTTGTTTACATAGATAATTTTACAGATGGTATTTCATTAGTCTGTGTAGGGTATAGATTTCATGTAGACTTAAGATAATAAATATACCCGTAATGGGCGATCTCGCAATCTCTAGTTTGTTGGCTCTGCGCTGCCGTAGCGCAAAGATGTCTGCCTCCATGGCTGCGAGACCCGCTCCTATGTAATTATAAATAACAAATTCGAAGGCAACGCAAATATTAAGGTTAAGAGGCTGAGCTCGTAGATGATGATAAATAACATAGTTATGTATAATATATTACATTTCTGACTGTATATCCCTGTAATTATTACACACTGTAGCTTTAACCTATCGTGTGTAATCTCACCCTAAAGGAGATATTCCTATCAAATAAATGTTATTGAAGCAAAGTCAGATACTAAATCATGTTCTACTTATATTATATGCTCTCCAGTTTTACTGAGTATAAACCTGATTTGACAGAGACAAGTAAACCAGGAAAGGACATTTTTATTCTAACTGTTATATACCGGGACTATAACTCCAACAGTGCATTTTTCTTCAATGGCCTTAGGATTGGAAGAAAATGAAACACTCCTGTTCTGGAAGTCTGGAATAACTTTGATACTGTGGTGATGTTTTTTATTCAAATACCCATGGAAACTTTTTAGTAGAGGTTGGGACTTGATGTAGTTATATTAGAAGAGACATGAGTTAACTTGAACTGTAGCATCTCTGCTTAAATATGACTTTTCTCATATTAATTAAAAACATGATAAATAGATTAGTCATAGTAGTTTATAATTTTATTATAGCTATAATTTATAATAATTATATGACTATATAATATAATAGTAACTATAAATACATACATACATACATATATATGTGAACCGCTTCGTATGTCGGTACGGAGAGAAAACAAGACATTAGTCTCCTATGGCGGCGCGTGTAGACGCTGCGGCTCGGAGCTCCCGTGTTTTCGTTTTTTTTAGCCTGTTTTTATGGATGTTTTCGCTCAACACACTACTGGAAGCCGTTACAACTTACAGCAGATTAGAACTATGGGACATAGGAAGACAGTTTGGACTTCACGCACCCACCAAGCTGGACTTTATTCCTCCAGAGCTGCTACGAACACCTGGGACTATGATCATTCCCCCCATACTGCTAAGGCGACGGAGGAGGCAGCGTAAACAAAAAAGGGGTAAGAGAGCCGGAGTGCGGGCTAGGCTACAAGCTAGCCCTCACAAACCGGCCCTCCCCAGCCTCTTCCTCACCAATGCAAGGTCCCTCGTCAACAAAATCGACGAGATGCGACTCCGGATTACTTCTCGCCGGATGAACAGCTGTGTGACTATTGTCTCAGAGACCTGGCTGGAGGATAATATCCCGGACGCAGCGGTGGAGATAACGGGGCGCGCTCTGTTCCGGGCGGATCGGACTGCAGCTTCGGGTAAGAGTAGAGGCGGAGGTTTAGCATTGTATGTACACAATGCCTGGTGTACAGCCACACACCCTGTCGGAACATTCTGCTCTCCTGACTTGGAATATCTGGCGGTGAAATGCAGACCCTTCAAGTTGGTGAGAGAACTCACGTCCATTGTGATCGTGGCCGTCTACATACCACCGAGGGCTAATGCTAAGTTAGCATTAGAGGAGCTATACTGCCTGATCAGCGTGCAGATGAACTCCAACCCGGAGGCGGCCGTGATTGTGGCGGGGGACTTTAATCACGTAGAACTGAAGGCTGTGTTTCCAAAATTCCACAAATCCATAAACTTTCCCACCAGAGACAATAACATTTTGGACCAGGTCTACTGCAATATCCCCGGAGCCTACAAGGCTGTAGCAGCTCCACATCTGGGCATGTCTGACCACATCTCAGCGGAGCTGATTCCTGTCTACAAGCCTCTGGCCTGCAGAACTAAGCCGACCATCAGAAGAGTTCAGGTCTGGACTGAGGAGGCCTCCTCTGCACTCCAGGACTGCTTTGAGCATACAGACTGGAGTGTGTTCAGGGACGGTGCAGATTTGGAGGAATACACATCGTCCGTTCTGTGCTATGTTCAGTTCTGCACCGACATTGTCCTCCCTGTTAAGACCATAAAAGTGTTTCCAAACCAGAAACCATGGCTGGACAGCACAGTACGGGCCCTGCTGAAAGCCCGGGATGCTGCCTACAGGTCTGGAGACAGGTTGGCTTATAACAGGGCCCGGTCGGAACTGAAAAAAGGTATTAAGCAGGCCAAGCTCCAGTATAAACAGAAGATTGAGGAATATTTCATCAACAATAACCCCCGTAGCATGTGGAGAGGCATTAAAACCATGACAGACTACAAACACAGCACTCAGCTGACCAGCTGCGACCCCACCCTGCCTGACACCTTAAATAGTTTCTTTGCCCGCTTTGACACGGCGGGCAGCAGAGAAGCTGTACATCTACCCCAACTGGAAGAGCAGCACCAGCCCCTCGTCTTACAGAAGTATCAGGTGACGTCCACCTTGAGGAGGATCAACACTCACAAAGCTCCAGGACCGGACAAGGTGTCAGGCCAGACGCTGAAAACCTGCGCCGACCAGCTGGCAGGAGTGTTTCTGGACATTTTCAATCTGTCCCCTGCAGCTCGCCATGGTTCCTGAGTGCCTCAAGTCTTCCACCATCATCCCTGTACCGAAGAAGAGGTCCATCACCAGCCTGAACGATTACCGGCCCGTCGCTCTGACCCCGGTGATCATGAAGTGCTTTGAGAGGATTCTTCTGAGGTACATCAGAGACTTCATCCCCACAAACCTGGACAGCCTTCAGTTCGCCTACAGAGCGAACCGGTCAACAGAGGATGCTGTCTCCATCACTCTGCACACAGCCCTGACCCATCTGCAGCATCCCAACACCTAAGTCAGGATGCTATTTGTAGACTTCAGCTCAGCATTTAACACCGTCATTCCAGACAAGCTGGTGCTGAAGCTACTTGAGGTGGGGCTGCCCGCTTCACTGTGCCAATGGATCAGAGATTTCCTCACCAACAGGCATCAGGTGGTGAGAATAAGTGGCTTAACATCGTCCCCACTGGTCCTCAACACAGGCACGCCGCAGGGCTGTGTGCTCAGTCCAGCTCTCTTCACCCTGTTTACACACGACTGCGTGGCCATCCACCCCACCAACACAGTCGTGAAGTACGCGGACGACACAACAGTAGTGGGTCTCATTTCAGACAACAACGAGACCCACTACAGAGAGGAGATCCTGCAGCTCACTCAGTGGTGTTCAGCCAACAACTTGGTGCTGAACACAGGGAAGACCAAGGAGGTCATTGTGGACTACAGAAGGTCCAGGAGGTCGGCTCACACTCCCCTTCTCATAGATGGAGAAGTGGTGGAACGGGTGGACAACATCAAGTTCCTGGGCCTCCACATCACGTCTGACTTCTCCTGGAATACAAACACCTCCCACCTGGTGAAGAAAACACAACAAAGGCTTTTCTTCCTCAGGAAACTGAGACGGGCTGGACTTTCCTCACGGCTGCTCGTGAACTTTTACAGGGCGATGATCGAGAGCATCCTCTGCCTCAACATGACTGTGTGGTATGGTAGCTGCACAGCACTGGAGAGGAAACAACTGACACGGGTGGTGAGAACAGCACAAGGCATTGTGGGATGTCCCCTCCCAGACCTGGACTCCATTTACACAGACCGGGTCAAGAAGAGAGCTGGATCCATAGCGATGGATTCCAGCCACCCGGGTCACAGATTGTTTGTGCCGCTGCCATCAGGCAAGCGGTACAGGAATATACGGACTACAACAAACAGACTGAGAAACAGTTTCTTCCCCACAGCCGTCAGAGCCATTACTCCCTGCCGTCTCCCCCTCTCACACATATCATAACAACCCCCCCCCACCCCCCACCCCCCCCCCCCCACCCCCCCACACACACACACACAGCCATATTGTTCTGTACCTTGCACTGTCACATTTTCTGTGTTTTGCCATGATTGGACCTGCTGCTGCTTCTTTGGCATGGCTGAGTGCCTTTAGTTGATTTAGTAGTGTATGTTGTTATTATTATTGTTGTGTGTTTGCTTGTCTGTACTGTATATATTTGACCTTTTGCACGGGAGCTGCAATGGAAATTTCGTTGAATTCTGTTCAGTGACAATAAATGCTATCTATCTATATATATATATACAGCTTTGTGCTAGTTACTGAAAAGCAGTAACTACAGTAGTTTCTGTTACTAGTTACTTCATTTCAAAAGTAACTTAGTTACAAACTCAGTTACTTACACCATAAGGTAATGTGTTACTGTGAAAAGTAACTAGTTACTTTTTTTTTTTTAAAGGTTAACATTATGCCCTCATAGCTTCCATTTCAGAAATGTTATTGCACTGGAGAATAATACCATCTGTTGAAGAACTTGACATGCATTTGCATCATGAAACTCTGCAAAGCAATTCTATATACAGGCAACAAAGATATGTTTCAAAGTGCCAATTTATTTCAGGGCAGAACAAACTGACAATGCTACATAGTAGGTAGTTGCCTGCAAAATTGCCCTATAGCAGATGGCCTGCTATAATTTGGTTCTGGTTGTTCGTCCTACTCCGTGCGCGCTCCCGACGAGGGGATACAAATTTTCGCAGAGATAACTACCTTGGCACGACACCGGTAGCTTCTAGCTTCGTCGCAGCATGTTGCTTTTGCAGGTGTTTCACGGATTAGAGTTGCTGTTCTGGGCTGTAGATAGAATCTTTGATCCAAGGCACAAATTAAATTTAACCAAAATGTTCCTTTCTTTTTTCTCGACAAAAGTAAAGTAATGAGAATATCTCCAAGTGAAGAAACTCGACTTGGGCTCTGCAGCAGCCGCCATGATGACTAGTGTTGGTAAACACAAACACGCCCTCAGCATGTTTCCTTCCTGTCTCCCTCACTCTAACACAGGAAGACAATACTTCACTACAGCTTTTAAGTCTCTAGCTGATCCCGAGACTATAAAATAACGCAGTAACGCATCATGTAGTATTGTTAACGGAGTTACTGAATTTAAAAACTAACACGTTAGCATACTAGTTAGTGAAAAAAATACCGCCGTTACAGTAACGCGTTACAAAGTAACTCGTTAGTCCCAACACTGTACAAATATATATATATATATATATATATATATATATATATATATATATATATATATATATATATATATATATATATATATATATATATATATATAGAGCCTAAATCATGGGAAAGCTTTACCAAACACAGATCATTTGGATCCAATTGCCAGCTCAATCCCAAGGTTTAAATCCTATGGAAAATATGAGGAATGAACTGAAGACAAGAGAGTATCAGACAGAACCCAAGATTGAGAGCAAAGAAGAATGGTCAACTCTCTTTTTCAAATTATGCATGCTACACATTTTTTTATTTATTTTTTTTAACAGTGTCCTGTCTGGCAAGGTGGCAATAAGAATAATTGTCTTGATGCCAAAAGGAGCCCAACAGATTTTACTTTCACAAGTGTAGCGGTATCGCAATTGCCATACCGCTCCACTTGTTTCATGTATATAAATTGCTTTATTATAATTATGCAGGGAGTTTTACAGTTTATATGGACACTGCAATGTAAGTAGAGCAGAAAAACAGAAGAAGAAGAAGGAAAAAGAAAAAGAAAAAAAACAGGACAAAAGATGAAAGAAAGAGGAGATAGGAAGGAGACAATGACAAAACATTTTCAGTCTGCTTCAACACCTGTAATGAGATGGAAAGAAAAAAAAAAAAAAAAAGAACAGCACAACCAAAAGACACGGTACGAGATATACAATAAAGCAAACACCTTGAAACTATCGCTAAAGTAATATTATTAAGTCTGACATGTACTCAGTGTTACCTGAAGATATGAATGTGGGGTTTCTGTTTGGAAGTGAATCTCTAAGTACCTGAAGCCTAGCACCTGTAGTTGTTTGTGAGGGTGAACTTGTGCATGTAAAGTTTTAACCATAGAAAAAATGCTCAATAGTGGTTGTGGAGAGCCGGAGAGGCACACCCCCCAGAGCACTGAGTCCAGCGCCGGGAGACCCAAAGCCCCAGGCGCCCAAGGGGACCCCAGAAGCGAAGGCACCAAGGCGGGGCCAGCCCCGGAAATCCGACCCCCACCAAGGCAGGAGGAGAGACAGCCACGAAGAAGCCCCCCAGCCACCGCCATGCCGGCGCCCCGGGGAGCCGCGGGGACGAATCCGCGGGCCCCGCCGGCAGCCGGCCACCCCGAAGTAGGGCCGGGCACCGAACACCAGCCCCCCCACGGCGCCTACCGAAACGCCCCAGCCCCACAGAGCACCGAAACACGCCCCGCCCCCCGGCACCAAGCCCCGGCGACCGGCCGCAACACCCACCGCGACCGCACCACCCAGGAAAAACACTCAGGCGGCCCCGCCCCCGGCCGGGGCCCATGCGCATCCGCCACGAACCGGCCGCGAGCGCCGCGGGACCCCCCCAAAACGCCCCCCCGGCCAAAAGCGCAGCCCCACCCCACCGAGACCGATGCCAACAGCGTGCAGCGAAACACACCGCGCACAGAATCAGCCCGAGAGCAGAAAAGCCGCCCGGCGCAAAACCGCAAGAAGAGCAGACCGCAGCCGGCGCAACCACCCCCCCCAGCAGCCCGAGGGACAGCACAAAGCCAGAGCGGAGCGAACCGCGCCGCCCCCCCACCGGACGAAGCCAAAGCAGCTCAGCCACGTCCGCCGCCCCCCCCCCCCGCCGCCCGCACCAGGCCCTGACACGCGGCCAGAGCCGCCCCGGCCCCCCAACACGCGCCGGCCATAGCCACTCCAGGCCCCCACCCGCCCCGCAGCCCCACCCGCCGCGATCAGCGGGAACAGAGCAGCCCCGCCATGCCTCCAGGAGGGAAAACCCACCCGAATACCCAGCCCGCGCAGCCAGCCCGCCCAGACCGGCCCCCCAACACCACCCCCGCCGGAGCCGCCCGGACCCCCACACACCAGCGGCGCGCCGCCAGCAGGACCCCCACCCAGCAGGCCCGCCCGCCCCCCGAGAAAACAGACATGCCAAACCCCCCCCAAAAAAAAAAAAAAAAAAAAAGGAGCCCCCACAATGCGACAGCGGACACCAGACACCGACCCGCCCGCAACCGCTCCCCCCCACCGAGGAAGAGAAAAAAAAAAAAAAAAAACATAATAATAATAATAATAATACATTTTATTTAACAGCGCCTTTCTAGACACTCAAGGTCACTTTACAAATAATACAAAAAATAAATAAAAAGAGATGAAAATACAAAATACAGATACAGGAACATAAAACAACAGAGAACAAAAAAAAACAATTATGGATAGGGAAAAGAGCAGTGTATTCACAGATAAGCGAGCTGGAACAGATGGGTTTTGAGTCTGGCTTTGAATAAGGGGAGAGTGTCAATACTGCGGAGGTCAGGAGGAAGTGAGTTCCAGAGCTGTGGAGCAGAGCGGCTGAAGGCTCTGCTCCCCATGGTGACAAGTCGAGCTGGAGGTACAGTGAGGTGGATGGAGGAGGAGGATCTAAGGGAGCGGGAGGAGGTGGCAATGTGAAGGAGGTCTGACAGATATGAAGGAGCAAGGTTATGGATGGCTTTGAAAGTATAGAGAAGGATTTTGAATTGAATTCTGAATTGAACTGGGAGCCAATGGAGTTGGTGAAGAACAGGGGAAATATGATGGAAGGAGGGGGTTCTGGTGATGACACGAGCTGCTGAGTTCTGAAGAAGTTGAAGTTTATGGAGAGATTTATGAGGGAGGCCAAAAAGAAGAGAATTGCAATAATCAATACGTAAATAGGTAAATAAATAAATTAATTAATAAATTAATAATTACAATTAAAATAAATAGGCAAGAGGAGAAGTGCGAGCGGAAAAACCGGAGCCCAAAACAGGACCCAAGACCCGCACCCCACCATGCCGTGCAGCCCCCCCCCCACCCGAACCGATACCATAGAACCGGCATAGGAAAGAAACACCGCCCAGGAACCGGCATCGTAGCGAAGGCACCGGCACCGACCCCGAAAATCCCCGAACAACACCCAGCCCCACCCCGAAGCGGATCCAGTCCCAGGCCCCAGGGATCCGAGGCCCCAAGGGCACCCGATCCCCAGACGGGAGCCCCAGCAAAGCCCCGGCCGGCCGGGGCCAGCGGAGAGGCCGCCAGGAATGAGCCAGCAGTCCCCCGGGCATCCACCCCCAGCTCCACCAGTGCACCGGTGAGCCCCGACGCCAGCCAGCGGAGGAAGAGCAGGACGGGGGGAATGGGCTCCGCACTTAGCGGAGACTTGAGATGTATTTGGGAGAGGGTGCGGTTGAGACCCCAACCTGGGAAAAAAACACAAAAAAAAAAAACACACACCATCTCAATCATGCCTTCCCTCCCTAGTGCCCCCACTCGTACCACAGGAAAAAAAAAAAAAATTGAATAAAATAATAATAATAATAAATAAAGAAAATAACAACGCGGACACACATTCACACATAACACTCACATCCAATAATACCATGCTACACATTTCTGACATATCATAGGACAATATTATCTGCTGACCTGTTGGTCAAAGGGGGTTGTTAAATGTATTAACAGTAGGGATGTAAATAAGTGGGTGATTTTATAGATCTAAAAGACTTTCTATAGAATGGTTTTCTACTATTTTGAACTTTAATTGTAGCTGTGAATAAATGTGTTTGCTAAATGAGTAAATGATGTAAATGTGGCTTTTATAATAAACTCAACTAACCTATTTTTGTCTTAAATTAGTTACCTGTTCTTGAAAAAAATGCTTCTTTCTTTTTTTAATTAGTGCCTTTATTCTGGCAAACAATTGAGCTGTCTGTTTTGAATCCTGCTTTGAAAGGTTTCAGGCTCATGGAAACCCAGAGGACAGCCCTAATTTCTAAAATAAATATTGAATCTTTAGATTATAATGTGATCATGATATCTTTGAGTGTCTCCTCCTATTTAAATCATACATTTCATGTTTTTCTCAGTGTATTCTGTTTCCCTATATGTAATAATTAGTGTTTTCTGTCACACAAATATCATGAAATGCAGTGAAACAACCCAAACCAATGGTTACCTAATGCAGCTGAGGGTGGAGAGTGTTCCTCTGTCATCCAACACCAGCCCCAAATAAGATTACAGTGCAGAAAATACCCAGCCTCTCAGACTGCTCTGCTTTATCTCCTGCTTTTCACCACTCAAATTGTCTGCACATGAAAGGAAAGCCAGTAGCGAATTTAGCTCTTTGCTGCTCTCAGTGTATTGAGGTTAAAAGTGTTCTTTCAGTCCAGCTTATTATAGAGAAGAATTGCAGCTTCTCCTTCGGATAGCTTTATCTGAGAATTTTTACCAGCATTCACAAAATTATGCAGAATTGCATATCTTGCTTACATGAAAGCAGGGACATTTTATTTTAAATACTAACTTACCTAAGTAGCCTTTAGCCAATCATAACATCTACGGGAATTATTTATGAAAATCTTCCCTTTCTTTTCATGTTTGTGTTCCTGCTAAGGATATACAAATCAAATATGTCCTATCATGCTATTTTAGACCATGATATCAAAAAGATTCTTTGAAAGAACTATAAATCAATGTGCATGTTCAAAGCTTACAGATGAAACATAAAAATAAGCTTAATCTTCAGCTACTCTGTAGTTTTTCAAATTAGTAAACAAAGGTGACAAAGAGAGAAGCACTTGTTAGTGACATTATAAAGCCTCGTCCTTCAGAATGAAATCACTTTGTTATAGAAAGAGTCAGGGCAGTGACTGCTGAATAATCATAGTAGTACAGAAATGAGCAGCCATGCCTCTTCAAAATCAAGCTTGTGTTTTTGTCTTGCTCAACAGGACTGATCTTTCATAACATAAAAGCAACACAGGGGATATTTGCTGCAAATCAGTCAAAGGCAGAGAGCAAATAATAAGACAGAAAATAAGGAGGGAGTCATTAGTTTTGAAAGATGAGTGTGTGGATGAAATAAAATAAAGATAGACAGATCTAAAGGAATAAAGGTGAAACTCTGAATCCTAATCCGCTTCTAAGGTAGGCTCCAGCATGAATCAAAGTATCTGACGCAGCCTGGTTTATATTCAGCAGCGTCTTATGTGGCTGGTCCATTTTGCAGCGATGTTTCTTTTTGAAGACCAGGTCCACATAAGGAAAAAAGAAAACTGGGTCAAACATGTAGACCTTGCTCTCTGTGGGAGAGGATGTTGAGGCCAGGCTTCATCTTCTTTTATGTCTGCTCGGTTAATTTAATTCAATTCAATTCAATTCAGTTTATTTATATAGCGCCAAATTCACAACACATGTCATCTCAAGGCACTTCACAGTTCAACCAGATCATAAAGTCAAATTGATACAAAGTTCTCCATCTAAGGAAAACCAGTTGATTGCATCGACTCATTGACTCAATACAATCCCTCACACTAAGCATGCTTGTAGCGACAGTGGAGAGGAAAAACTCCCTTTAAACAGGAAGAAACCTCCAGCAATTTAGAACCTGTCTGTATTTCAGTGTTGAAAAGTTAGGGACCTGTAATCAAACCTGATCTCCGTAAGCAGGAGGATACATCAGGAAGCTGAACAATGTTCTGTATGCTCAGCTTACACGGAAACACAAGTTGATTTGTAGCTTATTATTCACTCGACTGAGTAATAACATGCAATCAAAATGTGCTGGCTCTATGGACATAAATTATCATCTTCTATCAGTGAAAACTACATAAATATTGAATAATTCATTTTCAAAGTTGTACTTTTTTTTCCTAAAGATTCTTTTATTTGTTTTATTATTTTGACTCCTCTGACCTATTCTATTACTCATAAATACTGAGACAGACTATTCATAATAGCAAAAACAAACACTTTAACACTGCTCTCCATTGATTGACAAAACTGACAGTTTGCCCAAGGCAGGCAGCACACAGAGTGTTAAATGTGCATTAGCGAGGAGATCATGCAGTTGCCTTGGTTCAGTCATTTATTCGTGCCAAAAAACATTCTCTTATTTTTAAACTCCCCTCCAAAGATGCCACACACTTGTTATTCAGCTTCCTTTCAAGATAATGAAAAAGTTACCTATTGATTCAGACCCCATTGTGACCTTCAGTTCAGTGCCTTAATTATGGCAGCTCTTCCCTGCGAACACATTTTTCAAAGCAGTTCGCCATGTTAAATTTGTGACATGGACAGTGCAGAAAACTATTGATTGGATGGACCTCAAGGTCTGCTAGTAATGAGAGTTGGCATCCAGAGCCGACAGTTATCCTGACAGCTGAGACAGAAAGGTTGATCTGTAGAATATGGAGTCAGTGTACAGTGGGTGCAGCATTATCAACAGAAACATGGTGGATGGAGGGCATTGAACCGTTGCCAGCTGCAACCAACAGCTTTTGGTTCAGCCACACTGTGTGGCAACAATGTTAGCAGCTGTAGAAGCAGTCCAGATAAAATAGAGTTCATTGAGGAGATCCTGCATAAGTTAAATTTGAACCTGTTCAAAAACTGATAAAAAAAAAGGGTTAGAATTTTTGTCTGTTTGGATTCAAAGTTAAGAATGACTTTATGGCTGAAGCTAGAAATGACCACGTCTGCCATAAAGCCAAGAACCAATTGCCCTTTTTGAGATTTAATTTTCGTGGATGCCAGTCGTATTGGATTTTGCTACTGGAAATGTACACTACCTGCATGGGGCCCTGCAGCATTGTTTCCTTCCAACGCTGACAAGCTTAGGAAATGTAAGGAAGTTATGCAGGTCTCCTGAAGATAATGAAATATTCAGCACATGATGCCAACATTGCGGGGGATTTTTTTATTATTTTACCTCGCACAATACAAGCAAACCCTCATAAAATCTGTCGTTTTTCATTTTGCTAGCTCAGCTCATGCATGCAATGCAATGCTCTTATTAGACTTTGATCAACGCTTTAACCACCTTAGGGACATCTTTTTTTAATCTCATGTAACATATGTAATCAAATAACCACCTGAGTCCTGAAAGTGAAGAGGGAAGGTTGTTTTGTTTCTGCAAACTGTTTTAATGCAGATTATTTTTTCCCCTGCTATGTTTTCTGTCATAGCTGCCAATTTCAAAGCATCCTCAGCCTCATGTCACTCTGAGTTCCTTTAAAGCCATGGGAGGCTTAATAGGAGGTGTAATATTTTATTACGGTAATAGGAAAGTATTTCACTTTCCAGACAGTTTTTTTTTTGGTCCTGTGTCTAAAAAAGCTGTTAGCAGATGTTCAAGTACTGGACCATGATGTGAGTTAACATGGTAAGGGAAGCAAAGTTCAGCCAATAATGATAGCATTAAAGGCTAAATAATTTTGACTCATATTTTCTGGAATGTGTCAAAATTTTATCACTTATCAAACCACTGCTTGAATTTTTCTGTCTCCCAGGAGATACCAAATTCAAGTGCAAAGTGAGGATGAGTAAAGAATCACAGAAAAATAACTCAAAATATGCCGTTACATGCCTACTCACAACTTCAGTTCAGATTTAAGAAAGGAAAATACAAATAAACAGGAATCAAAAGATTCTAACCAACCATAGCTGAACCAGGCATGAGTACAACAAATAATTTTATACAGTTTGTATAGAGCTAAAGATGCAATTATGTCTTTGCCTTATAGTTAACAGATCATATATCACCATTGAATGCCCTTTGACTGTACTTAAACCTGGTGACTAGGACTGCCTGCCTGAACAAAAGGGCTTATCAGAGAAATATCTATTTTTTTTCCTTTGGCCATCCACTAAAATAAGACAATAACTTCCTCGCTCTGGTTTCTGTAATTATAGAGTTTTATTGAACTCATTATTACTCATTTCTGTGCTGTAGCATGTAGCAGGCCCAACATTTAAAAGCAGTGGAAATCTTAAAAATATATGTCAGAGCTTCCAAATTTCTGAGATTAGCTTACTGCAACCTATCCGTGGCACTTCTTGCTCCAGGAAAAGTACAAAAATTGTAGGCTGCAGTTTTTGATCAGGCCTTGCTTTAAAAGTAGATGGAAGACTTGTCATGAAAGAGAAGATGGATAGCCAATTTATATGAAAGCAGCCAGCTGATTGAATAACAAAACATGGACCAATAACAAAATCAAATTTGATTGTTATACATTGCAAAACGTGGTAAATGATGCGGTAAACAACATCTATTTGAGTTTAGTTAGTAGAGGTTTTACATAATTGTTTGAATGCAAAAAAGGCAATTCAATATTTTGCTGTAGCCTCAGGTTTTCATTCATTGCTTCCCTGATTTATCATCGAATAGCAAATATTTCGCCTTACTAGAACATGATTGAGTTGGATTTTTATCATTCCCAAAGCTCTGTTCCAACTTCGAGGATAAATAGAAACCTAATATTTGAAGGGCTGCTTAGGAGTTTACTTGATTGAGCTACAAGGCATTATGTGTGCACACTATATATCTATTACAGACAAGTTTTAAAGAATCTCTTAGTCGAATCTGGAAAATTAAATAAAAGGGAGTCTTTAGACCTGGAGATTATAATTTTGTGAGTTTGAATAGTGACTATTTTCTCTCTGCCTCTCTTTTACCATCCATTTATTTGGGCTTTAATTTTTTATTCTTTTCTTCCCACAATTCACCAGTCCATTCATCTTTGTGTTTATTGATTTATAAATTGATTTAGCCCACCCCACTGCTATTCATCTTTACATGAATCCACTCACTATTCATCCATTCTCACATGAACCACCCTGCTTCCACCTGTCTACATCAAGGCAGTCTCCATCAATTAAGGAAGCCATTGGGCCATCTCTCCTATCAATATCCTAAATCAAGTCATTTCTTACATCTTTCCTACACCTATCGTAACCATCAAAACATAATTTGCTATAAAAACCAAAGATTTATACAGCTAATTAGCCAAGGTCTGTCACATACAAATGAAACGTTAATATGCAGATTGCGTTATGACTTGGACTTTTTATATATAAACCCTTTGAATACCTTGTGACCTGCTGACCAAAACAACATATGTGACAGCCTTGAAAAAATCCTACCAATTAAATCTTTCTTTCGAGGCCAAACATATTACTTGTCCAGTGATGCATGCTTCCTGCGTCACCTGCCTTTCATCCGATGGGAACTAATGTTTGTTCCTATGGTAACACACATTGGTGTAGGAACTAATGCATTTTGAAATTTGCATCAGATAAGGAAGATTTAGCGATAGCATTAGTGGTGCCGTCTCAGACACGTACGCAGGGCACTGAGTAATGGGGGTGAAGTCAGGCTGAATGGTTTAGCTTTCAGTGGTGTGCAAAGTAAATGAGGCTGGTTTTTCAAAACCAAACAGTGAGCATTTCCCCTCATTTGCCTCAAATCCTTTTAACCTGGGCCTCTGACCGACGTTAGCAAACAACATAAATGTTTTACAGCTGGATAAGCAAAATCAATTTACATAGCTGTTGAGAGATTTAAGCTTGTGACTCATTGTGATAAAGTGGTGCACGAGTTAAAGCTACTATTTGTGGAGGTATGAAGATCATTAAACGCTACTGTAAAGACTGTCAAAAATGTAGTAGAAAATCAGGGTAAAGCAGTGACATGAGGGCTGTTAAATTGTAAGATAAAAAGACAGAACAAAATGTGTAAAAATGTGACATGAGGCAGAATAAAGGGTTGTCTCCTATAGCTCAGATTTTTCTTGGAAAATACTTCCCCTTTAGCTAATCACGCCGGAATTTTCTTGTTTGAAAGCTCCTTTTCATTTTACTGTTCGAGTAACCACTCTTGACAGAAAGGAGATGGAAAGAATGAGTTAACTGGCCAAGACAACAACTGGTTGGAATGCATTTAGGGCACAGGGCCTCAGAGGAATAGCTGCCAAAGCTGGCAGCAGACAAACTGCTGACTGAGTCAGAGCTCCTAAAGCTGAGGTGTAACAAGACAGGAAACACCCAGTGGTGCTATCCTCTTCCATTTGCATATTTATGCATGAGAACTGATTCAGTGTGACACAACTGAACATATAGGCTATTACAGCTCCAGAGGGTTTGTATTGTGTCAAAATGTGATTTAACAGAGTTAAGTGTTAAATCTGATGGTCACAGAAACACTAAATCTGCATGACTGATTTCTTTTGAGACAATATGAGTATAATGGAGCTTAGCGGAAGTGTAACTTAAGAAACTCATTTGCTCTCCTGCATCCTCCTGCGACACACCCAATCAGCTTTGAACCACACCTCCATTAAAGCCAATCGGCATCCAAAGTTCATCTTAAAAGGCCTCCGATCCACCTGTCTGCTCCTGTGCGCAGGCAGTGGATGCGCTGTGTGACTTCATTGAAATGACACTGTTTCAACCCACCTCTAGCCCCTCCTCCACCATTGTAGCTAAAGCTTCATCAGCGTGTCATTCCTCCCGGACTCTTACTGCGTTCCCTGTCTCATGTTAACCGATCCGGCAGAAGACCGCCATGTTAAGCCTGGTTCTGCCAGAGGTTTCTTTCCAATGGGGTATTTTTCCTCTCCACTTTCGCTTCATGCTTGCTCATCATGGACTGGTTCTCTCAACCTGTATTATCCAACTGGACTTCTATTTTCCAGGTCCCAGAGTGAAGCATCTAATATCAGCTCATGCAATTCATTGGATCTCCCCATAAAGCACAGCATACTGTCTTGCTAACCAGCAGTCTACAGACTGACCAACTTCATCTATCTCCAGTTTCAGGCCTGGGGGGGAAACAGCCCTGTTCTTTGCTCATTCATTCTATCAAAATTAAGAGCTTTGTTTCCTGCTGAGGTTTGAGCGCCAAAGACAAAGTAATTGTATTAATACATTTCTTTTAATTGTCTTTTCTCTTCATGTGATTTTTTTTCAGATTGAACAGTAATTATGAAATGAAAGGCATGGCTTTGTCATTCAGAGGGAATGTATTTACCTTTAGTCCTTTAATTTTATTTCATTTCATTTCATGAAAGAGAAAAGAAATATATTTTCTTTAAATACTGTAAATTGATGACTTCTAGACTCCTGCTCCTCCTGACTGATATAACATTTTATGGTAAGTCAGTGTGGCTTGCAAACCATTTACCATCTCAACCATTTGTACAGTAGCTCTGACTGTATGTTTTTGGATCATAGCAGTGTGGAACATGAAGCTCAGGTTCTGATTTTTCTACTCTAACAGGTTTTCGTTGATCCCCTCCTTGAAAGCAATAGGATGCACTGCATTTATTTAGGTGTATTGGAGAAAAGAAGCTTTATTAATGAACATGCTCATTTTTGTTTGGAAGATAAAGAATGCAACATTTCATCATTTCCCTTTATAACCATTTTTTTCCTACTTAATTTGGCCTCATAAAACCACTCAAAAAATGAAATGCAATAGCCTTCCGCAGAGTTTTTGTTTCTTGAACTTAAAAACATTGAGGGGTATGAATACCTTTGTAGCACTGCAAAGGCTGGCAATGCATTGGTAACCAATGTAGAACATATTTATTTTATTAGCTAATTTGTGAAAACCACTTGAGGTGATGACATTTAGGCCAGCACAGTATTTTTATCACTCAAAAGAATCTGCTGGCTTCCACTTCAGTGACTGAGTACCCAATCATTAATTATAATTTACATCAGACTGATGGATTCATTTAGAAAAAAGTTCTCCTTTTCATTTAGTTAAAAAATGAATAAGGTGCTTGCTTTATGCATTTAGAGCAGAAGGGGAAAAAAAACACAGTCAATAACAAGATTTATTTAAACCTGTCTAATAAATTTTAAGCTCCAAGCTGTGGAAGGTTTAGTAAAAATTTGCCTCAGTCTGCATCGGAGAAAAAGCAGAAGGTCTTTGTGTACTGAAATAGGATTTAAAATGACAGAGATTGGGCATGGTATATTGCTCATTTGAAGAATACACAGAGATTTAAAACTGACCAAGGCAATTCAATTGTTTAGAAAAATACTATTAATTTTATTTTATTAATTAAATCCAATAACGTAGTTAATAATAATAAATAAATGCAGTTTATTTCTGAGTAGTATTTTGCATAAATGCTGACCCGAAAAGGTTTGTGGTTACTTTCAAAATTACATCATAGTTTTTGCTTGAATGTAGCTTTAAAAGCTGAATAAATAATAGTGATCCTGTTTCACAGCAAACATTCGTAATTGTAAATACTAGTACATCCTAGAGTTGCTAATCCATACATTGTGTCATGGAAATGGTAATAATAGGAATTTGACATAATTATTACATATATTTGCATGCCTGCATATCAGATACAGTGCTTTCAAGGAACTCTATTTACCCGTCATTATCCACGCAGTCATTAGTTTATGGTGTAACAGTATCATTTTATGCAATGCATATTTTTATTTTAGCAGTAGGTTGCACAGCAGCAAGAGACTGCTTTTTAAATAATCATGCAAAAATCACTTCAAATTGAATAGGTCTATATGATGATTAATATTGTCCAAAGTTGCTTCTCGTATAGGAAATTAAATTGGTACACTGCTTGTTTTATGTAACTGTTTTTGTTAGATTAATACTAAGTAAATGTTTTTATGCTGAAAATATGCAACGTTTCATTGTATTTAAACATCAACAAGATATTTTCATTCAACTAAATATAACCACAGTCATTTCAGTAAAAGGTATCTCGCCAAAAAAAAAATTGTCTCCAGCATTTAATGGAAAGGATGCCCTTTTATTTTCCCAGAATGCTTAGCATCATGTTTTTGTTGTTCTCTGTTGCACTGTGAGTGAGATGGAAGCATATGGAGTTGCCTCTTAGATGCTTTTAAAGCCTGTGCTGGTTCTATTATTAAAGAGTGGCTCATTATTGATCCTTAAGACCTACACTGTTTTTAAATATAGCTTATCAACAAATTTAACTAGACTAAATCTGTTGAATGTGGTTATTTAAGGGCTTTCTAGGTTCGATTCCCAGCCCAGGGTCTTTCTGCATGGAGTTTGCATGTTATTTTTGTGGATGCGTGGGTTCTCTCTGGGTACTATTCCTCCCACAGTCCATAATCATGACTGTGACGGTCTCTAATTTTCTTCAGGTGTGAGTGTCTGTTTGTGTAGTTGTGTGCCTCTGGTTGTCCCTGCAATGGACTGATGACCTCTCCAAGTTGTACCCTGCTTTTCAACCATACAGTGCTGGAGATAGACACCAACCTAGAACAAGTGAGAGAAGATTAATAAAAGAAGTTAATTAATAAAAAGAAACATGATGATATAAATGTTGCTATTACTTTGCCTAGTTGTGTCATCTGGTTTGACTTAATTAGGTTAACTGCAATATGAGTTCATTACATTCCATCAATGAAATCCAATGCCATAACTGCAACACAATATTATTAATTAAACTGAACTAAACTGGCATAATTAACCCTTATTAGCATGTGCTGAATTCAAATTCACAGTATTGAGTAATACAAACATAAGTCTGCAATGCTGGTCTTTACTTAAATGATTATGCTAAAGGTAAATGTAAAATACTCTGTGTTTAAATAACTACGGTAAGTTTAGTGAAACCAGTTGACTGGAGTGAATTTAATATGTGCTTTACTTCTGTTCATTGTATCTTAATTAAAGAGATAGATCAGGTTTATGGACATGAAGTTGTGTGAAATGTTCACCGTCTGTCCCTAAGGTGTAACAGTGTCCCTTCCGTCACCTAGGATCCTGCTAATGAAATGGACGATAATGTAGGGTAGAAAAAAGTATCTCTAGTACCGGGGCGCAATTAATCAAAGAAATAAACTTAACAGCTCACCAACAAAAATACTCGTACTCGTACTCGTACTCGTCGTCTCCCGCTTTATCCGGAACCGGGTCGCGGGGGCAGCAGACTAAGCAGAGACTCCCAGACTTCCCTCTCCGCAGACACCTCCTCCAGCTCTGCTGGGGGAAGCCCTAGGCGCTCCCAGGCCAGCCGAGAGACGTAGTCTCTCCAGCGTGTCCTGGGTCGTCCCCTGGGCCTCCTCCCAGTGGGACGTGCCTGGAACACCTCCCGAGGGAGGCGTCCAGGGGGCATCCGAAGAAGATGTCCGAGCCACCTCAACTGACTCCTCTCGATGTGGAGGAGAACCGGCTCTACACTGAGCCTCTCCCGAATGACCGAGCTCCTCACCCCATCTCTAAGGGAGAGCCCAGCCACCCTGCGGAGGAAGCTCATTTCAGCCGCTTGTATCCGGGATCTCGTTCTTTCGGTCATGATCCAAATTTCATGACCATAGGTGAGGGTAGGAACGTAGACCGAACGGTAAACTGAGAGCTTTGCCTTTTCGCTCAGCTCTCTCTTCACCTTGACAGACCGGTGCAGCGTCCGCATTATTGCAGCAGCCGCACCGATCCGTCTATCGATCTCCTGCTCCATTCTTCCCTCACTCGTGAACAGGACCCCAAGATACTTGAACTCCTCCACTTGAGGTAGGGACTCTCCTCCAACCTGAAGGGGACAAGCCACCTTTTTCCGGTCGAGAACCATTGCCTCGGATTTGGAGGAGCTGATTCTCATCCCGGCCGCTTCACACTCGGCTGCGAACCGCCCCAGAGCACGCTGTAGGTCTTGGCAGGAGGGAGCCAGCAGAACTACATCATCCGCAAAAAGCAGGGACGAGATCTGCTGGTCCCCGAACCAGACCCCCTCCGGTCCTTGGCTGCGCCTAGAAATCCTTTCCATAAAAGTTATAAACAGGACCGGTGACAGAGGGCAGCCCTGTCGGAGTCAAACATGCACCGGGAACAGGTCCGACTTAATGCCGGCAATGCGAACCAGACTCCTGCTCCGCTTGTACAGAGAACGGATGGCCCCTAATAAAGGGCCCCCGACTCCATACTCCTGGAGCACCCCCCACAGGGCAGCACGAGGGACACGGTCGAATGCCTTCTCCAAGTCCACAAAACACATGTGGACTGGTTGGGCAAACTCCCAAGAACCCTCAAGCACCCTGCAGAGGGTGTAGAGCTGGTCCACTGTTCCACGGCCAGGACGAAAACCAGACTGCTCCTCCTGCAGCCGAGGTTCGACAATCAGCTGGACTCTCCTCTCCAGCACCCTGGCATAGGCCTTTCCGGGGAGGCTGAGAAGTGTGATTCCCCGATAGTTGGAACACACCCTCTGGTCCCCCTTCTTATGGAGGGGAACCACCACCCCAGTCTGCCAATCCAGGGGGACTGTTCCCGACCTCCACGCGATGCTGAATAGATGTGTCAACCATGACAGCCCAACAACATCCAGAGCTTTAAGATAATCAGGACGGATCTCGTCCACCCCCGAAGCCTTGCCACCGTGGAGTTTTTTGACCACCTCGGTGACTTCAGCCTGGGTGATGAACGAATCCAGCCCCAAGCACCCCGTCTCTTCTTCCCCCATGGAAGGCGTGTCTGTCGGGTTGAGGAGATCCTCAATGTATTCCTTCCACCGCCCGACAATATCCTCCTTCAAGGTCAGCAGCTCCCCACTCCCACTGATAACAGTGTTAGCGAAGCACTGCTTTCCCCACCCGGAGGCGCCGGACGGTTTGCCAGAATCGCTTTGAGGCCAACCGATAGTCTTTTTCCATGGCCTCTCCGAACTCCTCCCAGGCCCGAGATTTTGCCTCTGCAACCGCCCGGGCCGCGACACGCTTGGCCTCACGGTACCTGCTTGCTGCTTCAGGAGTCCCACAAGCCAGCCAAGCTCGATAAGACTCCTTCTTCATCCCTTACTATAGGTTTCGGGGATTGCCACCACGACA
Organism: Cyprinodon tularosa; assembly: GCF_016077235.1. Lineage (NCBI taxonomy): Eukaryota > Metazoa > Chordata > Actinopteri > Cyprinodontiformes > Cyprinodontidae > Cyprinodon > Cyprinodon tularosa. The sequence continues at coordinate 1,633,437 of NW_024038678.1, forward strand.
GGCACCGCAAACCTTACGGCCACAGCTACGGGCAGCCGCATCGACAATAGAGGCAGAGAACACAGTCCATTCGGACTCCATGTCTCCAACCTCTCTTGGAACCTGAGAGAAGCGCTCCCGGAGGTGGGAGTTGAACACGTCCCTGACCGAGGGTTCCACCAGACGTTTCCAGCAGACCCTCACTACACGTTTGGGCCTGCCGAGTCTTTCAGGCTTCCTCCTCTTCCAGCGTATCCAGCTCACCACCAGGTGGTGGTCGGTGGACAGCTCCGCCCCTCTCTTCACCCGAGTGTCCAAGACATGCGGCCGAAGATCAGAAGATACGACTACAAAGTCGATCATCGACCTTCGGCCTAGGGTGTCCTGGTGCCAGGTGCACCGATGGACATCCTTATGCTTGAACATGGTGTTCATTTTGGACAATCCATGACTTGCACAGAAGTCCAATAATGAGACACCACTCAGGTTCAGAGCTGGGGGCCCGTTCCTCCCGATCACACCCCTCCAGGTGTCACTGTCGTTCCCCACGTGGGCGTTGAAGTCTCCCAGCAGAATGATGGAATCCCTGGGAGGGGCACTTTCTAACACCCTCCCCAAGGATGCTAAGAAGGCCTGGTACTCTGTACTGCCGTTCGGCCCATAGGCCGAAACAACTGTCAGAGTCCTCCCCTCGACCCGAAGGCGAAGGGATGCGACCCTCTCATCTACCGGGGTGAACTCCAACACGAGACGGCTGAGCTGAGGGGAGACAAGCAGCCCCACCCCCGCCCTCCGTCTCTCCCCGCGGGTCACTCCAGAGTAGAAGAGAGTCCAGCCTCTCTCAAGGAGCTGGGTTCCAGAGCCCTGACTGTGCGTAGAGGTGAGCCCAACTATTTCTAGCCGGTATCGCTCCACCTCCCGCACAAGCTCGGGCTCCTTCCCCGCCAGTGAGGTGACGTTCCACGTCCCCAGAGCCAGTCTAAGCGCCCGCGGATCAGGTCGCCGAGGTCTCCGCCTCTGACTGCCGCCCAATCCTCTATGCACTGGTCCCTCATGGTTCCCCCTGCAGGTGGTGGGCCCACTGGGGGATGGCCCCGCGTCGCTCCTTCGGGCTGGGCCCGGCCGGGTCCCGCGAGGAAGAGCCCGACCACCAGGCGCTCGCCGACGAACCCCAACCCCAGGCCTGGCTCCAGGGTGGGGTCCCGGCTCCGCTGTACCGGGCGACGTCACATGCCTCGCTGTAGTCCTCGTCATAAGGGTTTTTTACCCGCTCTTCGTCTGACCTGTCACCCAGAGCCTGTTTGCCTTGGGAGACCCTACCAGGGGCATTTAACCCCCAACAACATAGCCTCTGGGATCACTCAGGCGCTGAAACCCCTCCACCACGTTAAGGTGGCGGTTCAAGGAGGGGACCAACAAAAATATGCCCTAAAAATAGTGATTAATGATATCAAGGTCTGACATAGTCAGATGTCTGAAAACTGGTGAAGTAGTCTAGAAAAACACATGCATAATTTTTCTAACTTAAAAACCATTGATTGTTTCATCCCAGATCCCGACTGGATCTATGTGTCTCATAGCAGGAGGTGCGATGACAGTAGGGACGCCGCCAGGGGCGTCTCTAGGTTTAAGAGACAAGGGTGGCTTAGCCCCTAGAAGATAATGCGCGCGCGTTGCGCGCGCCGAATTTTTTCAGTGCACCTGCTAAGGCGTTGTCTAAGACAAGGGTGTAACTTTGTGTTGAAAGTTGGTGGGGACGGCTCATAAGGAAAGGGAGCTACCTGCGCGACGCCTTTTTTTTTTGTTGGAAAGGATAAAGCCAAAAAAATGCGAATAACATTTATCAATTTAATGCTTACAGTTGAAAACATAACTGTTACAATATTCACTTATATATTTTGTGCAAAAAATATCACATAAATCTAAACAGACAGTACAAATCAAAGAAATCAAATAAATATATCAATTTTGTAGAACATTTATTGACAGTCAATTTTGGGTCACTTTTTAAAATTAATTTACTTTTAAACCAGGACTCGGACAAGATCTTATGGGACCTTAAGCAGAATATGATTAAGCAACTCCGTCTTTCTGTCAAGAACATCCACTAGCAGGGTATCCAGGGGGGGATTTACCATTAGGCAATACTAGGCAGTTGCCCAGGGCCCCAAGTTCTGGGGGCCCCATAAAACTCTGTTTCCATGTATGGTTAATACAACTATTCCTTATTTGTGCTCATTAATTATGTTTTTGATAAAAATCCTTTGGCTAAAATGCCATCAGAACGCTGATAAATAGAGAGGAAAAAGGGACAAGAAGAGAGGGACAAAACCTAGAACAGATAATGGATGTCTGTTCTATTAACATTTCTCTATCTGTAGAATGGGTCTGTTTTATGGGTTTTCTTCTCAGGGGGCCCCCTGCCTGTCTTTGCCTAGGGCCCCAAATTTCCTAAATCCGCCCCTGAGGGTATCAATACTGATTTGATAGAATCTGGGAGAGCGGACTATGTTCAACCATCCATTTTCTTGAACCTTATCCCTCAGTGGGATCAGGAGGTGCTGGTGCATATCTCTAGCCACGTTCTGGGTGAGAGGTGGGATCACCCTGGACAGGTCACCAGTCTGTCGCAGTATGTTCAACCAGCTTAAAAGTAATCGCTAATCAGATTTATTATTTGCACTTTTACTAAGTGAACTTTCTAACTCCCTTAAATCTGAAATTCCAATGCCAAAATTGTTTAAATCTTTTATCTTTGGACCCCCTGCAGAGTGACGTCACACCTGCAAGATCCTATCCTTACCTTCCTGCTAGATTGCAAAAAGCAGCTTGCTCATGAGTTGTCAACATAACACGCTAAATCTTAAATGTACATATAAAAGAAAAAGGGGCTTAGTGCTTGCTACTGAATGGCAACACTATCAAAGTCAGGAAAAAGTTTTAAGTAAAGCCGGGGTTAAAACAGTAGCTACAAGAAGCTTCAAATAAAAGGTGTTCTTTATGTTCAACCTAAACACCAACTCCGATAGACCATCAGTAGAGCAGGTGTTTAAATTAATCAATCACTGCTGCGAAAGCTTATAGCAGTGAAAGCTAATATACCACAGCCATCACTTAATAAACGCAAAATAAACAACCCTCTAAAAACGGAAAACTGTAATGGACTGAAAGTCCTGTTTTTTATGTGGGAAATTATTTGCGTGTGTTTTAGTATAATTCTGATATATTGGCGCTGTTGTCTGTTTCTATGGCAACGATACTGAATGTAGTGTAGCTTAGAGACCTGCACGGGTCGAGTTTTACCAACCCGCACCCGCCCGAACCCGTTAGGAACCCGCCCAGTCACCCGCGGATATCTTCAATTCAAATGTTATGGGGAGAGGGCGGAGGGGGGTGATGGGGAGAAAGCGAGAGGCAACAGATTCTTTTTTCTGAGTTTTTTTGTCGGGGTTTGTGGACGGTGAGCAGCGGGGAGAACTTTTTTTATTTTCTGAGGAGCGGCATGAATGGGGTTTTAATCAGATATACACAGCACCGAAAGCAAAATACGTGTACAAAATATTGGTGGGGACATGTCCACACCAGTCCTTAAGGAAGTTACGCCTATGATTGTTCAGATTAACTTGTCTTCTTTATGGCTTTTATTCGGTCCTTTACTGCATTTGTTTTGGGAAAATATGAGGAAAAAATAAATACAGAAAAAAAAAATATATTTTTTAAAATCGCAAAATAATTATAGGGTGGCTAATGCCAAAGAAAGGGTGGCTGAAGCCACCCTTAAATAGGTCTAACGACGCTTATGGACGCCGCAACATCTCAGCTATGGACTGTAAACATTTCAAACAACTTCAAGTCCAAAACCCTGAACTATCCCTTTAAATGCATGCAAAGTTTGTGGAAAATTCATTTTTTGTTGCTCTCCATAGTATTTATTCAGCATTTTCTGCTTTGCTTTATATATAGTGCAATCTCAGTTGTGTTTAAGGTTAATTCATTCGGTTCTTTGTCGTATTTATCAGTGGTAGCCTGTCTGTCAGTGGTGTTGGTCAAATGGGCATCTGTCCAGGATAGCTTTAGAAGGGGGAGAGATGGGGAAATATAAAAAAAGATGTAAGTGTCGGTTAAGCCCTGAGCAAGTTTGCCATTAATTTCATGCATGAGCTGTGGCCATTCTCGAGTGTTAAGTAAGCATGCCGTGCTAATACTGAGAACAGTGAGAGGGTGTTTTGGGGTTTTGGACTTAATGCAACCCAAAAATTCATTTTTTGTGTTTTAGACTGAAAAGTTTCATTCATTTTTTTATTATACATATTGTTTTGGCCTTCAACAACAACAATAGAAGGAAACCACTTAAATACAATTTTTGGATGCATTTTGTTACAGAAAAAAACATATTTTGAACAACTATACTGAGATCATAAAAATAGCTAAAGTTGTTACTACTGCATTTTGTAATACTTTGTACCGTTCATAAGAACTTCTCTTTGTGCAAAACTTTTATTAAGCAGAGTCTCTTTATACTGCAGCTGAAGATTTACACATTCGTCCTTGTTCACACAATAAAGTTAGTTTATTTCTGTCTCCAGATGAAGACGCAAATTCTTTTTTTCTTCCTTTGTCTGTGCTCCTTTATGTTTTCTGATATGAAGATATTTTGGAGTCATAATTCTGCTAGACACCGAAAAAAAATAAAGGCAATCTCTGTTTTATCTCTTCCCCCTCATCTCATGGGAAAAAAAGAACCAGCGTACACAGCGTTATATATTGCCCTCATACGCCGTGTTATCATCATTCATAAAATTCTCTGTGGCTTGGCATGCTCTGCAAAACCTTCTCAAGAAAAACGACATAATCACAGCTGGATTTGTGTCACAGGGTTTTTACAACAAATGAGGGTGCAGATTAAAGCACAAACAGACACTCCCACACAGAAACCCTGATGCTGACATCCAGATAATCCCAGTGTTGTTAAAGTATCTGCTGAGAATCCTTGATTTGAAGCTTTTACAAGCTGCCTCAGGGTTAATATCTTCCTCCTTCACCCTGTATTAACCCATACAAACCGTAGGCAAAGGCAGCTAAACCTCATATTAGTCTATTTGGCTTTTTGTTTATGGAATACATATATCAATGTTTAACAGGGTGCACATTCATTCATTTAGTTTTTAAAATGCCTTAGTAACCTTGTGAATAATATGCATGAATAATGCAGTCAAAGGTCTTTCATTCATTTTCTTTAAAGCACCTAGAGAGATGTCTGGGGCCTTACCCAAGGGCAGGACGTCAGGAACCTTCTTCCTCTGCATACTAATTTATCACAGTACACGAAACACATTGCACTCTAATCAGCCAGTAGTGGAATGGTGTTGCTAATTGGTGTAATTACATGATAAATGTAACTATTGATTACGGTACCTGAATAAAATTGTGTGCTATAACTCTACTTATTACAATGTAGTACTGTAGATCATGTGATGAAAATCAATTGTATTACAGTTTAAGCATAAAAAAAAAAAAAAAAAAAAAAAAAAACGAAAAAAGTATTAAAGTTTTATTTTTGAATAAGTAACCATTCAAACACATCTTGGACTGGATTTAGGAACCAGTTTGCTGGAGTTAGGTATCAGCCATGACAACACTGCAAGGACAAGTGGTTATATACAGTGGATGACTGCATATGTTAAGAACTATTTATATCCTTTTCCCACCCAACAAGGCACTGCACTATTTGTCACGCTTCAATCAGGAAATCTAAACAGGAAAAATGAAATCCAGAAGAAATAGACTAAGGAGCAGGTTTTCTCTATGTGTTTTTTTTCCCTCACAAAGCTGTAAAGGCAGTCATCCCGCTGCGGTCAACACACACATCACACCTCGCCTTCACACACATATGCACCCATCCTTGGACTCATAAAAACAAGATGACATACACACATGAGGATCCCACTGATTATTGATTCACCAACAGCAAACTTATTAGACTACTTTAACAGAAATGGCACTTTATATACATGCAACACTTCCATGTATACACAAGTACGTTCTCATATAAGCGTGTTTATATTTCCTACACGTTTGAAAATTTTCTTAAAGAATATTTAATGTTCTGAGTTTTTGTTTTGGGAGTGTTTTTAATTTTCATCTGCTATTAAAGTGTAGTTCCCCGTGTGCATCCTGTTGTCTCATCAATTTATTCTTGATTCAGTAATTGATGAGAAGGTCACCTTTTGTGATGAGCTCCAAGTTGCCATTACTGTAATCTCTCCAGCGATTCTCCATCGGATTTAAATCTGTCTGGAATGCTGTTGTTACTGTCAAGAAACATTTAGTTCAACACCTATCTGCCAGGTGCCTGAATAGCTTTAAACCCTGGTTACTGCTGTTTAATTTAAACCTCCAAGAAATATAAAAAAAAAACTATTGAATGGATGTTGTTAAATTTGAATCGATTGTTATCAGTCAGGACTTGTTTACACATTAAAGGAGAATTCCGGTTTTTAACACTTTTAGCCCATTTTCTGTAGTGTCCAGGATGAAATCGAATGATCGACACCAAAATTTTGACAATTGGTCCTGTCTCTGCTTTTTGGCTCATGCAGAATCCCCCCCTGGCTGCTTCAGAATGGCTTCCATAGAGCATGTCCGATAATGTCCTTAAAACAACCTTAAACGTTCTTTTTTTTAAATATGCTACTCACCGGGTCGTCAGCGCTGTTCAATTACGTTCCAAAAAAAGTTTCGTGAAGAAAAACCGTTCCTGTAGTGTTTTATTTAGCATTTTGTAAATCCCATTGAGTTCTGTTGGAATAGTCAATATCCCTCCGCCACCGGAAACGGAAATGGGGCCTGTTTACACTTAGTTGTAGTCTTTTCGCTTCACTCTGTGTACTCAGACGTCGAGGTGCTAACGTCTCTGTTAAACACTTTAAAAAACTCTGAAAATGGAATACGAAAGGTGGATTCTTGATGAGGACATATTGGACTTTGAGTTTGACGGTAGAGGATACCGTTTTGAACCGGAATATACTGAGGAGGAGTATATAGAGACATTGTCGCCAACTAGTGGTCTGGAGTGTGCAACGCTTCAGATTCGAATGGGAAGCGGAAGTTTATAAGCGGTTGTGATGTATCGGAAAAAATAGTTCTGGGATTTACAAAATGCTAAATAAAACAAGACAGGAACGGTTTTTCTTCACAAAACTTTTTTTGGAACGTCATTGAACAGCGCTGACGACCCGGTGAGTAGCATATTTAAAAAAAAGAACGTTTAAGGTTGTTTTAAGGACATTATCGGACATGCACAATGGAAGCCATTCTGAAGCAGCCAGGGGGGGATTCTGCATGAGCCAAAAAGCAGAGACAGGACCAATTGTCAAAATTTTGGTGTCGATCATTCGATTTCATCCTGGACACTACAGAAAATGGGCTAAAAGTGTTAAAAACCGGAATTCTCCTTTAAAACTAGTTCACAGGAATGAATGCTTACCATATTTTTCTGCTGTGGACTAGATGCTAAGCATATTAATAAGAAAGCTGAAGGTAAACTGGGAACATAACCACTTATTTATATAAACACCATCATATTTCAGAAATGTTCCATGTGAGAAAATACATTTTTCATTTTTAAGTGTTATGGCAAATCAGACTATTCTTCAAAAAGAGCTCTTGAAGTGAAGAAGCACCTTTTTACTAGGAGCAGTGATACGGGTTCTGTTTATTCAGACAGAAAACAACCCCAGGAAACAAATGTAAGTGGAAAGAATGAAAAATCTCCTGCTGCATTTAAAAGCGAAGAAATGTTTTTCATAGCATTGTAAGCAATTACCATATCTATTTTCTACTGCTTTTACAAAGAGTACAATACTTTTTTGGTATACATTTAGGTCAGCTGGGGGAACATTTTATTGTTTTATTATCTGAATGAAATCTCTAGATATAAATTGTGCAGGTTAGCACCCACCCCAGAGAAACTAACTCCATAGAACAAACCTTTTAAATTATAGATTAACTGAATAACAGAAAGTGTTTGCCTCATCGAAACCTTTTAAGCTGCACCGATGGAAAGAGGAGAAAATGCAGTTTGTGAAAATGCAGTTCTGTATATCAGAGGAAAGGTTGGGGGTTAAAATATCCATTTTATTATTTTGTTCCCTCTACAGCTGGTCTTCTTTAAGTGTTGCTCTGAGTGACAGAAACAGTCTGCCTCCACATTCTCAGCATTCTCTGCCCCATCTTTAATATTAATTCTTGACACTTAGCTTAGATGAATTCCACTACACACTACTTCATGACAATTTCAGATTGAGATTAAATAAGGTGAATATTAGTATTTTATTATCTTTCTGTTGTTAGTACAACATTGTTGTCCATTTTTATACCTTTTCCTAACCTTTTTTTTTTTTCCCCCAGTCCAGATCAGAGATTTTCTCAAGCATTTCGTCCTCCTGCCTCTCTTTGCTCTCCATTTTCCCCTACAAGTAGTCTTTTTAATTCCCCACTATCTTCATCCAGTTTCCCACCTCCCACACAAACAGTTGAATTTGTGTCCTTCTATTTTTCACTCCATATTTAAGATTTCACTAGAAGCTCCCACACAGTCATGTCAGCATTAGGGCAATGTCAGTTAGAATTGGGCCAATGCTGTAAAATCCCACAGTTCTCCCAGTAGGAGGCTAAGCTGCATTTTAATCAGAATGCAATCAAGGATGACACTCAGTTAACCCGGTTTCTGACTGCTCATCTCCAAAGTGTCATCAAAGAAATGTCAATTTAATGGTTAAAGTGGAAAGCTCTTGGTAGATTTATATATCAATTTGTTCCCTATGTAGTGTGTTGTGATAATGGTGATGTTTTTTAACGTCATTTCTTTTCTACAAACATTTGCCCAAGATGTTAGATTACCCGCTAATGTTAAATGTCACTGTGTAAGTTTGAATATCATAAAGCAGAAAGAGTTTCCCCTTTATTGCTTTAACTTTGTGGTTAGTGCAACCCGCTTCCCTCTTAGCTTATGGCAGTGATCTCACAATAAATTTGTTCTAAGACCTCAAAGGAAACACTGAATGATTTACTAAAAGAGAGGTGCTAGTGCACGACATTTAGCACTAAAGATATCTCATCACTTAAGGTTACAGTATAATTTGCCTCTAACTTATTTTGGGAAAAAATAATACCTCAAGGATACACTGCAGTTGCCAACTGTCTTCATCAACATTCCTCCTTTGTTTTCCATTCATGTTGTTGAACAAGTTTCTGCAGGCCAAGAAAACAGGTCTGGAGTGTATGCTACATTAAATTTAATCGACTTACGTTTGTAATTAGCTTTAAGTCAATGTCATATTGTAAAAATATTGTGTAGATGCATTCAAGGCTGAAACAATTAATCAGATTAATCAATGATTGAAATAATCAACTAATTTAGTAATGATTAATCGTTAACTGGAGTGTAGAGACTCTAAAATGTGCATTTAGTTGACAAAACCACCCAGCTTGAGCAGCATTTATACCAAAATTGTAAAACAAATGTGTAAAATTGTCTTTTTTGTCTGTCAATATGCTCTATGCAGCACTCCTTAAGTGGAAAAACTTTATTTTCACTTGATTTAATTCAGCAAAAAATCTTCTTTAGGGACCTTTTGCTATCAGTTTATTAAACGATTAATAAAAAAAAAAAATTGACAGATTAATCAATTTGCAAAATAATTGTTAGTTGCAGCCCTAGATGCATTATGTTGCAGGAACACAGAGATCGAATGGAAAGAACCTGATACAGTAGAAAAATGACAGATTTGACTTTACATTGGTAAAATAGGTTTGTTTGTGTGCCTAGTGAGGACAGGCTTATTTCAGGAAGGCAGTCAGTTCTTCCTTTTGAATATTTTTGTGCTCCTTTTCTTAATTATGATGTTTTTTTATATATAAAAAACAGAACTAAGGGATAGAGTTAATACAATTACAGTTAACAAGGTAATTGTAATGGACTTCTAAGGGGAGTGGCAGCCTAGTGGTTAGGGCATAGAGCTTGGAATCCTGAGGTTCTGAATTCGAGCCCCACTCCCACAGACTGCCACTCTGGCTCCCTGAGCAACACCCTTAACCCCACACTGCTCCCCGGGCACCGCACAATGGCAGCCCACTGCTCCCCAAGGGCAAGGGTTATATGCAGAGAATTCATTTTGTTGCTCTGTACTTGTGACAGTGGAATGACAATAAAGTTGAATTCTATTTTAACTGGGATTGTTTTGTAAAAATTTTGTAAAATGTATTAAGGATAAATAACATTTGCATCAAATCAATTTTTGCAGAGGAATGGGAAGTGACCATTCAGGATTCTACAAAATACTCACACAAATGCACAGACAATTTTTTTCAAAGTCACCCCGCTCTCTATCTCTCCTCCCCATCAGCAGATCTGAGCCACCTGGATGGTTTATCTTTCCTCCGAAGTCTGAAAGGACTCTGGCTTACAATGACAGAGAGGTACTGCACATCTCTTCCAAAAGTACAGTGGGATATCTGGGGGCTGGCAGCGAATCATTACTGCTTTCTGCTGCTCTTTGCACCTGCACAGATGTTTGTGCTGAATGTGACAAATGACAGTTGGAGAACTGATAATGAAACTTTCCTCTCATATTTGTACAGCACTGACAGGTTTCTGCTGGGAAAGGGTTTACAGTAAGGACATTGGACACCCAATATAATTGTCTTTTTTTTTTTTCTTTTTTCTTGCTCGAAAATCCAATCCATCTCTCACAGCTCCAAGCATAAAAAATTACATGAATAATTAATTGGAACTAATGTTGCTCTGAAAATAGTCTAGTGTCAACATGGCGGCCTGGCATGATGAGAGGAGGATGTTGAAGATAGGATTTCATCTCCCATAGCTGCACCTCAGCATCTTTTAAAGAACCTGACGCATCAAAACTCAGAGGATATTCAAGGTTACGCAAACACTGATGTGCAATGTTTCCTCCATATGTGATTGATGTTAGTCAAAGGAAAAATTAAATAGACATTACCAATAAATTACTAAATAAATTAAAAACACTGTAGTACACAAAGGACACATGAAGCAGTCGATTTTTTTTGTTCATTTCTGTACATTAGGCTGTGCTTATATGTCATGTTACACAAAGGACAGTGGGATTCCTTATAGCTCCTCAGTGTTGGATAGGAACATAGAAAACTCCCTATGCCAAAGGAGATATGATAGGCTAATTCTCCTTCCTCCCTCCTTACTGTCAGCACTGTTTGGATACCACTTGTTCTGGCAAGCACTGATACACATTCACTTTGGCTTAAGGGTTTTTACCAATTGGAGTTTGGCAGTCTCTGCTCTTCTTCTAATATTTTTTATTTTTATTTTTTTTATTCTTCTTCTAATATTTAATGGTAGTTGGCCCGCAACAGTTTTGGTGCATTAGCATCACCAACTGGGCTTAAAAAGATAGTCAAACAGCCACTCACACTGATGCTGCAGCCAGTCAATCTCTGCTAAGGCTGAGATGGCTTTTCTTCCTGCAAAAGGCCCTCTCTTTCCTCTTGTTTCTGTTTCTCTGCAGTGCTGTTTACACTCGTCATTGTCTGACTTTTCCTCTTTGATATGAGAAATTCAGGAGCTTGATCTGAGAGCCACTGCAGCATCCAGTCAAACTTCCTTCTTTCACCTCATTAATCACACCCACACAACACTGTGACTACAGTGTGTTCACACAAAGATTTGATTGATTTTGGTTTCCTCCAAAGCCTCAACCACAGCCACACCTTAATCAGTGTGAGACCAGTGTGAAATATCCACTGGCTGTTAAAGAGTCCTAAATATTGATAACTGCTTACTTAAAAATATCTCAAACTGTTAGTATCCTGATAAGATATTCATTACCTTTGATATTTTTATTCGTTGTCATTGTGCAACTGAAAGCTTATTTTAGGATCTTAGGATGAATATTTTAGTGAGATTTTGGGTGGCAGGTGAAAACAATGAAAAGCCTGACTTGCATTTCCAGACACTCTCCTTTACTTTCACAGTGAAATTCAGTGAAACCAGTGGCCCTCAGAAATTACCTGTGAACCCAGCAGGTGTCTAATTTCATTTCTATTAATCTGTGAATCCTGTTCCTCTGTATACAATCATGAGGTCCAACGAATTCAGCAGGGATGTCGAGGGAACTCTTTTACAGAAAGTATAAAGAAAAAGTTTAGCTCCATAGTAAAATATGGTACTGGTTGCATCATGCTGTTGGAATTTTTTTCTTTAACATGGCTTAGAAATTGGGTCAGAGTTTATATCAATGAGGGGTAACCTTGGAGGATACGCTCTCGAGGCTGCAAAACATCTGTGACTGTCATGAAGGTTTGTCTTCCAGCAGTACAACAGAAACATAGCCAAAGCTTAAGTGGAAAGGTTAAATTGTGTAAGAATGACTCTGTCAAAAACTGTCACATAGAATATCATTGATAGATGTTGAAGTTTGTGGTTGAAAGTGTCATGAATACTTTTGTGCAAAATTGTAAATAAATTCAATTTAAAAATGAACGGAAAAAAAGACTATATCCCAAAAGTAGGTTAAAAATCAAAGCTTCTTTCAGATCCAGTTCTCAAAAAAATAAAATAAAATAAAATCTGATAAGAGAACAATCTTATATTACATTTAAGGAAGAAAAACCTATTAGTTTTTTAGCTCAGAGCTGAGGTTAAAAGTCTGATAGTGCTGCTCTTTCCCGTGTTTCCCCCAGCATCTCCCCCTCCCAGACTTTAGTGGGCTTATCTTTTTCTGTGAAGATAAACCAGTATGTGATACACTGAGAGCAGCTACTGTTTTATAAAGAGTATCAGCAGCAGGAGATGTGTGGGCAATTTCTCTTTTCAAGCACCATAATAAAGGACCTTGAAAATCATAAAGAGATGCAGCCTTGCACTAGACCAAGCTGCAGTAATGAGGCAATTAAGAAAAAATAATGAGTCTAATATTTTAGGTATTAGAGGAGTGAGGCAATTGGATGCAGCATTTAAATAGGTTGATGATTCATATGCATTTGTTTGAGCAGAGGCTACTTTTTAAAATACCCAAGGGGATAGCTGCAATAAAGTAAAAAAAAAAAAAAAAAAAAGAAGGTAATAATTCACACTCTCCAGATTTTCATTTGGAGCTCTTATCAGCTCAGCAGGAAAGGTCCCAGTAGAAATGTTATTTCTTCCACTTTCTTCTTTCTGAGCTCTGGACATTTACTCCCTGTGGCCTCGGCAAGTGAAGAAACTAAAAATATCTAGAGCCAGAATCCTGTTTTAAATTAATTGAGTCTAACAAAGTTCTTGAGCGTACGGTGCTCTGCCAAAAGATTTCCCGCCTCAAAATATAATGGTAATAAGGGTTGCACAGACAACTACACAGCTGACATACAATGACCTGGCAGCAGAATAGGGCTGATTGTTAATATCAGAGCTTTAGAAATATATTTCTGCCTGATTGATTTAGCTTTTATTTCCAAAGATAAAATATCTTCAGGGGCCGGTTCTACTACTGACACTTTGCTGGCAAATGAGAAAGGTTTATGTTTTGTTTCTACTGTCACTGCTCACTAGTATGGTTTATGTTTAGCAGGGCAAAACCAAAGCAATAAAAAGTATTTTTGGGAACTGTGATTTGAAATTTCAAGAACAAGTACTCCACTACTTCCAGGTATAAGATGGCAGCTATTTTTGTATTCTACAGCAGCTCTCTGTTATAGTCCCTATTGAATAAAACTAACAGGATTTGTTAGCAAATTTAGCCCTGAAAGCCTCTGAGGGTATTAATGTTTTATTATTTAGGGGCAACACAGAGTTTAAGACCCTCAGACTGACTACTTGTTTATTTAAAAGGTCAGCTGAGGCAGCAGATGAGGAGAGGAATGCTCAGCCTATAGGGAGAATTATACATAAATGTGACTTTAACTAATGCAGAAGATGAAGCTCCTCTTTCTGTGCAATCTATCATTGGTATGTCTTAGTTCAGCCAAAATGGAAGCAGATCAATAATGCAACTCAATCCTCACCTGATCAGATACTATTGATGGCCTTCATAGTGTGCTTACTGAAGCAGGTCAGTTTAAGCGTCTCAGCCCATTATTTTGAAACAGGTGTCGCTAGTGGCTCTTGTGACATCTTTTTCTGATGTATGCAGACTTGTGCCTCTATTTTATATTTTCATTCCTGTAGATTTTTGAGGGTTGTATTTAGCACCCAATAAAGAAACTCTAAACTCAGACATGACTCCCTCAGGAATAAGTGCACACAAGAAAGGCACCCAGAGAGGAAATGCTTCCTCTCAGCTCATTAACTGGCGACTAAATGAGCCATTCCTTATATAATCTCTGGGGTGATAAAATGTATGTAGTAATTTGTTTTTAAACATCTAACCATTTTGACAGCTTCACATTTTACAGAAGCCTATACTTGGTTGTTAGAATTATTTTAATTAATATTTGCTGATTTTCAAATAACTCCTAAATTTCACTCCTGTTGACACACAGTAGTGTGTCAGTCTGAAAGCACTTTAGGTGTTTTTCACTCTATTTGACTTTAGGTGAAAATAGTCCGATCACATTTTCTTTAAGTGTAGTTGAGTGCTTAAAAAATTTCATGAATAAAAAACAAGTAGAATCCTTGAAGGTATTAAAATGATAAATTTCCTAATCAGCCTTAGGATTACTTTTCAAATGAGACGAATAACTTTGAAAAACACTTTTTTGGTATAAATGAGCATTATGACCTTCCCAGCAGAAAGGCAAAACATTAAACTTATGATGCCATGATGTACAGAGCCGAACTACAACTGTACATAAAAGGTTTAAAATTATACTCTTTTCTTTTTTTTTTACCAAGACTTTCTTGCTAATGCTTTTTATCAAAACCCATGGAGAAAGTTAGCACTTTTAATTTGCACACAAAAAAAAAAAAATAAATTAAATTAAACCATGTTTTTTTTCCCCAAAACTTAGGATATATTTTATTTCTTGGCTTTAGAAAATGACAGTATTAATTTGACGTGAACAATATATACTGTAGCTCTAGTCAGAAGGCAGACCCATTGATAGCTGTATCATATTGCATCCAGTAATTTGTCCAGCACTTTCTTCTTGATATTTAGCTGCAGCAGAGGATTTTTTTTCCCTTATTGACAGAGTTAAAAGAATAGATTGGATAACTGTACTTCGTCCTCTGTCTCAGTCCACAGGTCTTGAATTCCTGTAAGTGACTTGCTAATCCCAAACAAAAAAAAGGTTTGAATGGAAAAAAGAGTAAATAGACTTAAAAGGTTCTATTTAAGTGATGCGAAGAGAATTAAGATTTTAAGCTGCTTCTGTTTGTTATATTTCACGCATTTTCACTATAGGAAGGCATGCTGGTAGAGAGAGTCTGTGATGGTGAAAAATGGGCCGATAAATAAAAGGTTGTAAAAATAAGTAATTAATTTACATGAGTAACATTTTTTTTTTTTCTACTTTTAAACCCATTAGCAGTCAGGCCCATGAAATACCTAAGTAAGCTTTTTCATTTTGAATATTTTCACACACCAGGCCTTTTGGTTTGTCAAGACAAATGAAGTGCTGCTGTTAAGCCGCATTAGTGGAAATCATTCTTTATTTTAAATTCTCTGCTCGCAGTGTTAAGGCTTCAGAGGAAATGTCAGTAGTCAGCTCAGTCCTGAAAGAGAACAGCAGTTTACTACATAGGTCAGTCATGCTGGTGCTTGTATTTCATTTGAATGACAGACTGACTTTGTTGCTAATTGGATACACAGTGTCTTGCAATGCAACATTCATGCAAAGGTTAAAAAATATTTTTTTAACTTTCAGCGTTAAAGCTTCACAATAAATGAGAAAAGACATTTAAATTCTCAATTTTAAATTGGCACAGGTACTGGAAATAGGAATTTTTTCCTTTTAGAAAAGTAGGTTTCATGTAGGAAATAAAAACACAAAAACAAGCTGAAGCATGTCTAGACCTTGAAAAACCATAATGCCCTAGAAATGCACCTGTAAATCCACCAAGAGCCTTCTGTGGAAAGAAAGGTAATAGAAAGTTGTGGGCTGAGTCAATGTGTGGATACTGACCTTGAGATCCTCTGGGGTAACTCGAAATGGCTGTGAATACAAAAAAAACCCTCTAACATCTCACAGTTAAAAATGACTTATGTTGGATGCTGGTTAATGGAAATAAGAAGTTTAAAACTACCTATCAAGAACTATGATGTCCAAACTTTTACCTTCTGTTCAAATATTTATATTACTTGATGTTTGTTTAAAGGTTCTTTTTGGTTAGATGCAAAATCTAATCTACATGTTGATATTTCCTATGAAAGAACTGAATATATATTACTGTAGGGTTTTTTTGTCACATCCCTGTACATTATACTATTCATTATCCCTCTATATATTACACAAACTGGATGAAAAATATTACACATGGCCAAAGTACAATAAATTATAAGTAAAAAGATTGGAGGAAATATGCTTGGAAAAATACAAACTACTAATTTATTTTCAAGCATTCCCAGAACAATCAAAGTTTTACTTGATTATATTACTTTAAAAGAGGAAAAGTTTTTCTTTATATAGAATAACGTGTGTATAAAAATGATTTTTACCTTGCATGGTTTTATTGTTGGCTTGCAGACAGGGAGTAATAAAAAAACTTGCAAGACAGCCAGACTCCCACTGGTCTACAATAATAGGGCATAGTGTGTATAGAAACAAATACTTTCTTAATGTGAAATATTTAGTTTTTGTAGATAAACGAAAGAAACTGAGTAGTTATGATAAAGGATTGAAAAGAACGACAGAAGAAAGTGTTTGTAAACCATAATCTGCTTGCTAGAGCTCTTTTTTTTTTTCTTTTTTTTTTACACATAAAATAGTAAAATAGTTGCTTTAGTATTTCTTACTCCTTTGCATGAATCATTTGTTCTCCGCTGAATGCTATGTCCATTTTTAATTAGCTTTACTTTATAACGTTGACCACCAAGCTCAAATATTCTAACATGATCCTGTTGGGTGTTTCCTATAAAAGCTCAATAAAATGCACATTAAAATAAAAAAAAATAGCGTTTAGCTCTTTTATTTGTAAGGTTTTGCTAAATTGCACCTCGTTAAAATACCTTTTTTCTTATTCTTTACATAAGAACTGAAGTATTGCAGAAAACAAAACAGCCTCTGGGGGAAAAAATTGACTCACAGCTCTTAGAGGACATTCAGTTTGCCTAGATCAAGATTTAGATATTGTGACACAAAAGTGCATAAAGAAAATACTCTAATTGAAATTAACTATATATTATCTCATTAATTACACTGAGATTAAATGTTTTTGAATCAATGTTGAGAAAAGAATTACGGATTTACTTTGGAATTTGGATTTTTAATACAAGGATGGAAACGAGTCACACAGGTCCAGGTTCTGCTCCTTCAGCATCAACATTAGGTCTGCAGAACTTTATGAGCTGTTGCTTCTGTCTGTTGTAATAATTGAAAGGATTATAGCAGGAAGTGTGAAAGACGATTGTCCCTTGTAACCCATCTCCAAAACTGGGAATAGTTGGAAACTAAAGAGGTGGATACAGACAAAAAAAATCTGGATGTGTTCACAACGGAACTTACAAAAGAAGAAATAGTCACTATTTTTTATGAAATAAGCTAAATTTTGTGAGATTTACATACAAGCAGACAACTCAAACATTACAGATACAATATCAGTATAGAATATTAAATTATATTTAATTTTTATTCACTGTAAATACATTTCCAATACCTTTGCTAACATATAAAACCTGGACTCAAATCAAATTTTTCTTCAGACGTCGAAACATCAGAATAGAAAACTAAAAAACTGGGTAAAACAACAGAGGTATAGGTTTACAAACTGTAAGCTACTTGTCTGTGTTTATTTCAGCTGTAGAAAAGTAAACACAAAATAAAGAGACTACTCTCAGTGTTTTAACAATTATTGAAGAAAACAGTAAAAACATCCATTTAATCCACATCTGCAGCAGAAAAACAACCATGTGTTTTTCTGCTAAAAACAGATTGTTTTTAAGTTAGGCATTGTTAAATAATAATATGAACACTGAGGTCAGCGCTATTAAATGTTGGTCAGAATGAAAACACCTACGAAAAAAGACCATCCCAATTGCACCACTAATAGAGTTTTAGCCATAAAGTTATATAATCACATCCAGAATAAATATAGATCTGATTGTTTGTTTGTTTTATTTTGCTAGAAGGTTCCTTATTATTTTATTTCCTCCGGCTTTTCTGCTTCTGGGGAAAATGTTCCCATGTGTGACCTTTAAAACTGCTATGTCAGCTTTCTGCGGTCATAACATCTGCCCAGTTAACCTCAGTTTTCGCAGCCTGTTAATGGTGCGTTGTGAATCCTTGATAAGCATTAATTAATAGCTGTTAAACAAAACAAGGGGCAAAATTTACTATTTTCATTCACATTACTCTCTTCTGTCGAAGCCTTTAGCTGTTTGTCTCATACTTTGTCTTTATAGTCTGTGCACATCTGGCTGCTTTAAAATGTATGCAAATGTTTTCAACTGGGGGCTTAGCTTCGGTTTTACAGATGTTGTTTTCAGAAGATGACAGGGAAATAAATTATGAACAAACAAACTGAATGCCAGAATGAATATTGCTACAGGAGCTTTTCAGGGTGTTTACTTAATTTTCCCTTTAAATTAAAAACCTGCTTTCAGACTTCTCATTTAAAGTAAAACTGAAAACATCCATTTAGTTTGCAAATGTCTATGTTATTTGGGGTTTTTATATTTACAAAAGCATTGAGGAATAGTAAGCTTTTTAAAAGCCTGAGAAAAAACAATTTAAAATCCATAAAGCGGGTTTTGGACTGGTAGGAGAAAATCAAAGAGATTAATATTAATATTCCTTCAACTGGGCTGCTGGAAGGGCTCCAGTATCACAAAAATATGTACTTATTAAATTATGCTAAAAAAGAGGCCCCCTGAGATTATAAAATACCACACTTTGCTCAAAATATTATTCTAAATATTTGAACTTTTATATTCTTTTATCTAGTTTCACAATATGAAAGTTGTGGTAGAAAAAGATAGAAAAACATATTTTTTTGTAATTTTCAAGAAAAGAAAATGAAAAGAAAACAGAGCCAGGAGTGTAGCCATAAAGGTTTCTTCAGCTCAGCAGTGCACAGATCATTTTATCAGCATTCTGCTGCACAAAGTGAAATAATAGCTTTGACAAAATACAGGAGCACAAAACAATGGATTTAACTGAAAACAAAGGCTACAGATAACCCAAGTAAAAAAAACTATGTTGAAAACATTTTTATTTGGGCTCAGAATTTCTTTTCATCCATAAAGGAACAATAAAATCATACATCAGCCCCACAGCTCCTAATAATTTTACTAATTAACTTGTATTTTTCTAGTGAGCTGTGGCAATGAAACAATCTTTTCACATGTGACTAATTGAGATACCGTAAATCTTTTTTTTTGTCTTTCCATTGAAATATGTCAAACTAATCTCACCAGAGGAGATAAGACCCAAACTGCTATCAAAGCGAGTGCCTCTGATCTCATATTTGATAGTTACTGACTTTGCTTTTAGATGATTGCAGAAAAAAGGTCAGACTCTTTACTCCACTGGCAGAATATGCAGGGTGAAATGATGGGAATTTCTAAAACCGTAGAAAGCCCTCAGCATACGTCCCCTTATTCACTGCTGTAAATCCATCTTGGCTGATTATAAACCAGGAAGAATCAATCACTTACCTTTATAAAGTGAATTGATTTGGCAAAGGCTATTTCACTGTTGCCACCTTTCATTGTACTTCTCATTGTGGCGAGAATAAATCTTACATTTAATAAGGAAGATGCATTAAAATCAAAACAAAGCATTAGTTTCCCCCTGTTGATTGGAATTGTTTGTACAGCACCAAATTATAATTTTAACCTCTGCCTTTTATGTAGCTATTATTGCACAGTATTCAAAGCCTAAAAGAGTGCGGAGTCATTCATTGCTGAGAAAAGGCTAGATTAATTTCTAAAACAAGAAAATATAAAACAAATTTGGGAAATTATGTCTTCTGTTTTAAATCTATAATTTTTAAAGCTTCCTTTCCTAGTAAAATTAAACTAATTTATTTGTTTTGTTCAAATTAAGCATTCTTATTCTTATACTGAACATGAAAAATAAACAGAAGTCCCAAAGAATTGCAGTTTTTATTTTTTTGTTGGTTTTTAAGAATTAACATTTTTGTGGTTCATGAAAACCTTCCTCTGTAAAGTTTAGACCGAAGAGGCAAACAGCTTGGATGCACCTCACCCAAAACGTCCAGGATACCAACTCTTCAGAAAACCACAGATGTATGAAAATGCCAGAGTAAATAAAATTAAAGTTCATAAGCTGCTTATTAATAATGCTTTCTTAACCAGTGTTTACATTTTGCTAAGTTTAAACATGCAGACACTTCAAACATCACCGTAAAAAAAAAGACCCAATAAGAACCCAAACGTCACTTTAAGCTTTACTTAAAAATAGGCAACTCGGGTTCTGATAACCTCAAGTTCAATGGAAACCAATCTAAAGTTGCAAGTGCATAAATATCAACCAGAACAGTCCATATGGAGACAAGTCGTCATCTACAGCCTCCACTGGCTGCTTGGCATACTGAAAGCTATTTTCATTTTTCCTAAATCTTTGACTTTGACCGATTTAAAAACTGTAGGCTAAGCTTCTTGTACAGGATAATACACATGACTGAGCTTTACGCCTGCTGGGTGTATTAGTGCGTGTGCATTATTACTAACAACATAAACTTCCACTCTAAAGTTGGTCGCTTCAACACCCCCGCTGTAATGGCAATAAACAAGCTTCAGTGGAAAAAAAATGACTATTTAAAGCAGCCCATAGGCAAACATTGCACCTACTCAGGCACCTACAAAGAAATCATTTCCTCTGCTGATCACCACTGATCAGTATCACCACAAATGTGTGAAAACACGCTTCTATTTTAAACTCTTCTCTC
This sequence comes from Cyprinodon tularosa, assembly GCF_016077235.1. Lineage (NCBI taxonomy): Eukaryota > Metazoa > Chordata > Actinopteri > Cyprinodontiformes > Cyprinodontidae > Cyprinodon > Cyprinodon tularosa. The sequence goes on from NW_024038678.1 coordinate 1,654,456, forward strand.
AAGCTTACTGTTACTGAAGGCATTACGGAAAATAGTGGAGTGGGTTTTCTTGCCGCCCCCTGTAACGTTGCTCCTGTGGGCAAACAGAAGCACTTTGTCAGTCTGTCTGTGCAGACATTATTTGTCCAACATATTGACACATTGCAAAGGCATAGTGGATCCCTGAGGAAGCAGTTTATTTGGGCTCTTTATCATCAATTATTCATAGAGCTATTACAGTGCTGTACTGGGGCTTTTCTGCTGTTACCAATACAACATCTAAGAGATATTTTAAGAATAAAAATCAAATTCTAATGGTTCAGTTAAATTCAATAAAACAGTCTCATACATTTCCCAATAAGTGGTTGTTGAACTTACCTCAAACAAATATTGTCTTATATGACCACGAAAAAATGTCAATAAAATTATCATGAACTGTCCTGGTGCCTTGCTATTTCAATTATTTTCAGCTCCAAGCTTCACGTGGAGCTTTGCAAATAATTATGATTAATATTTATATTAATCATATGATAAAACTTTTGATGGGCTGCTCAGTGAGCAAGTGGGTAGCACTGCTGCCTTGCAGCAAGAAGGTTCTGTGTTTGATTCCCGGCCCAGGTCTTTATGTATGGAGTTTGCATGTTCTCCCTGAGCATACCTGGGTTCTTTCCTGGTACTGCAGCTTCCTCCCACTGTCACAAAACATGACTAGTAGGTTAATTGGATTCTCTAAATTTTGCATAGGTGTGAGTTTGTGCGTAAATGGTTGTTTGTCTCTGTGTTTTCCTGTGATGAACTGGCGACCTGTCCAGGGTGTACCCCGCCTCTCGCCCTTAGAAGGTTGGAGATAAGCACCACCACCCTTTGCGACCCCGCTTGGGATAAGCATGACAGAAAATTAATGGATGGGTAACTTTTGATGTTTTACAAATCTGAAAAGCTTGGAATTCATTTTTCAGCTGTTTGTATAACTTTTCTTATACAGTGTTTTGTGACTTTGTTTCCCCAAAATATTAACTACTCTGTCAAAGTTTCAAATGTGATAAAAAAATAAATTTATTGGGAAGATTAAATAACACAAGCAGACGGACCAGTAATTAAGCAGGGGTGAAATTTAAAGCAGGGATGGGTTATACTGTAAAACAAAATCCGATGATTGAATGCCTAAGGGAAGCTCTGTTAAATAAATGTTCTTAAAATGAATAGACATTTGCAAAACTCACCAAGACATGGCTGTCTACATAAACTGACAGGTCAAGCACGATTGCCAGTGACCAACAGAAAATCCAAAAGGCTCATTGTAGCCATGTTGGAGCTGCAGAAATCCGTAGCTTAGATGGGACAATCTGTAAAAAGGACAACTAGTAGTTGAGCGTTCTACAGGCATACCCTTATAAGGATAGCAGTCCTGTTTAAGGTTAGCCAGAAGCCATGTAAGGAAAAGGAAACATTACATCTGCCAGATAATAAACACTGCAAAAACCCTTGATTCAAAGTCAGGACGAAACACGGTGGTGGCAGGATCATGCTATAGAGATTTTCTTAAGTAGTTACCAAAAAGAAAAATACTCAACATGAACAACCAGACCTCCTCATTCTATCTATAAACCATAACCCTGCAGATCAAAGTTTATGGCTCTCTTTAGCAGCTTGTATCTGAAATCTTTATATTTCGGTCATGAGCAACAGAGTGGGAACTTAGATAGATTTATAAATTAAGAGCTCCCCTTTGAAATCTAGCTTTCTTAACTATTGTCGACAGCAGCAACACCCACATTAGTGCAGTCAATTGTGAACAAAACACCATGTCCATCATGAGTGAACCATTTACATCAATGTCCTCTTGAGTAAGGTGACAGCTTTGTGTTGACAGATATTTGTGAGGAGCTGTCAGTTAGCTGTCAGAGCTCCTGTAAAAGTGCTGGCCGTTATAGTGAACAGTCTTTAACTAATGCTGTGCTTCAGCAAAAACTGAAACAACTTCGGTTTGTACAATGGACAAAAAAATTTTTTTTTTTTTGCAATTCCCAGTTTGCTAAATTGAAATGTTGCTAATAAACAGTTTACATCAGTAACAAAGAAAAAAAGCTTAACGAATTTAATTAATTCATTGAATTAATTAAATTCAAATTAATTTACTCAGCACACCCCAACCTGTATCCAGGAAAAACTCTGGTAAAAAATGAAAAAATAAACATATATTAAGGCAAAGTTCACAAACACTTATAACTTTCAGCTTTTATGGTTCGATAAGTGCAGAACATAAATAATATTGTTTTACTCTCTTCTGCAAGTGTTTGGTTTGCATCTGTTTTCATTAAAGACTAGTGTGTTTGATAAATTGACCAGCCTTCGGGCATAGATAGAGAGAACTGATTAACAGATACATCCCTACCACTCAGCCGTGACTCTATGCATCGTTGATCTTCCACAAAACTCTTCAGCTAGGATGTCCTCATGCACCCTGCTTTAAAAAATGCAAAAACATTCACAGACCTCAAGGAAGGAGAATGTCACATTTCTTCCTCTTTGCAGCACTGTGGTGACAGCAAGTCATATGCTGATTGCTGTGCTTAGTGTACAGCCAAATCCTTTACAGGTTCCAGATAGGATTTTCAGAAACACATTGGTAATCTTTAGGCACTAAATAAAATCAGTCAAAACAGTAAAATCCCCATTCCCTAGCGGCTTACAGCCTCATCGTGATTTACAATTGAGGAATGATCTCTTTCCACTCCTGATAGTGTAAGTGCTGCAGCCAAGCTAAAAAGAGGGTGGTCACACCACACTGGAGGTCAGGTTATTGTGAGCTGGCTTGTCCAAAAGATGACATACAGCAAGTGGATATAGCAGGAGATTTGCTGTGGATGAAAGCAAACAAGAATGGAGGGAAAAAAAAGGTGAAAAAAGACGATTGTTTAGGAAAGGAGGAGGAGAACAGTCAGCAGATGGATCAGTGCGAGCCTTTGCCAAATTCTGGATTAGTATCTTTAGCAGCGGCCTGTTTGCTGTGAGCAAACATGAATATTTTTAGCTCCTCACACATGTCCATAAATACCTCAGGAGTTTCTTTGCAGGACCACTGCCTCATCCCTGGAGAGTCATGAGGCATAAACCTCCATCTCCCCTGACTGAGCAAATCTGTTGATTGTGATCAATGGGCAGAATGGCAAGCGCTTGTTATGTTCTTAATTCCCAAAGGACAAATATACAGTGATGCCAGGAGATGAGAGAATTTACTAGAAGGCTGGGATGACATGTTTTAGCATGGCCCCACAATTTCATTTTGCCATCAAAGTTCCAGTTTAATATTTCACAAGACTTGACACATGCAATGCGTATAAACACTTTCAACAAAATTTAGATGGCAGCTTATGACCAAAGGCCTCAATAACTCAGAAAGGATCCATACAAGTGTATATGGGAGGGGTTAAAGTATGGCTTGTGAAAACAGCAGAACAGCAGTGACAGATTGTGCAACCATCTGTTTTCACTGGATCTTAACTGCTGTCTGAGAGCACTTTTCTTTTAGTGCCAACTTATTCTGCTGACCTTTGTGACCTTTGGCTGGAAAAATCCTAACAGGGCTGCTGACTCCTGATGTGTGGTTCTGATTTAGGTCACTCCAGTGTAGGCCTGGTTGTATGATAAGGGGTCATTGTCCTAACCTGCACCCCATTCTCAAGTCTTTAGCAGCCAATAACCTCTCTTTGACTCCATTTATCGTTATGTCAGTTTGAATCAGTCTTTCTCTAAAGCCACACAGTGCAACCACCATTTAAAAACATGTATCATCCTGAAACTACAGCTTTATTTTTCCCCCACAAAAACACAGTTTATTTAGCGCACAGCTAATAGACTAAAAGATGTTCATTTTTTTCTACACTAACCTCAACTTGGGAGCCCTTCACAAAATACCTGGATTTATAAACAGATGAATTCACCCACAGGTGAGCTGTATTTACTAGAATAAATTACATCTGTGAAGGCAAAAGATAATTAGGATTATATTTAGCGGTATCACAGTAAACATGGTTTAACACATAAAGTAAGCCTTCATTTTCTATCAGCTTTTTAGTTATGTACTCTGGTTTCTATTATAAAATTCCAATAAAATACATTGCTGTTTGTGGATAGTGAAATGTAAAAATATTTAATGGGTTCCAACCCTTTTGAAAAGTACTGTGGTACTATTACAACAACTCCCAACAACACAGTTCCAATTAAAACACCAAATATTCTGCCGTTTATACACTTCTCACTGCTTGAGAGCTTAAACGTGTCCGTAATGTGCTGCAAACAAAGGGCCTCTATCTGTGCTGAGTTGACGTGTCACAGTAATAATCAAATAATGTTCCTTACAGCATGGTCAGGAGAGAGCAGAATAATTACCAATAAAGCAGAAAGTTATTAAAGGACTCCAGCCTGTGAGAAAGTGTGTTGTATTGTGTTGTGAAATAGGGAATGTGCTTCAGTGCCAGGTATAATAGCAAAAGTGAGCACTGTGAAACCAGAGGTGGGGGTTGGGCAGCACCGACAGCTGCTGACATCACTATAGCAATGACCCCATTCAGGTGAATCATCTTTCCTGTCTGTAAACATGGTAGAAGAACAAAAATAAACAATTCATGAGCAGCAATTGAATTAAAAAATGAATTGACGGTACATTTTTAACATCTATTCCAACAAAGAAATTACATTTTAACAGGTGAAACATTTTTTTTTTTTGTAAAAGACAAGCAGGCTTTCCTTTCAGGGAGGTTTTTTTTTTTTTTGATGGAGCTCATTATGTACAGAAATAATAGGCTACAGTGTTTGCTTTCAAAACAGTCATAGCAATGCCTTTAGCTTTCTGTTGGTGCCATCTTGTGGGAGAAGGTCATAATTCAGCATTTCCAGAGGGGAAGATGCATTGAAATCTATTTTTCAATCTTCATAATTACCAAAATCCTTAATTTCATTGTCATTGCTGGAAGGACAGGTTTCATAAGACTGGCTTATACAACACAGCAGTGAACAAGTTCATTTTCTCACCTTTATCGTCATCTTTATCTTCTTTAATTAACTTTTTTTTCAGTTCAGTTTCCCATTTCCAAGTAGAAATATATATTTTCTCTACTGTAAAAACATTAACCTTTTCCCTCTCTTAAAGTAAAAAAAAAAGAGATAAATATAACAAAAAGTTTTTACTTTAGAAAATATGTTTTTATTTTTTATTTTTAAAAGGTCTTCATGAGGATCTCTCACCTCCGTAAAGACTTTTTTATTTTTAACTATGTCTTAATTTCCGCCACACTGAATTACATCTACAGTCTTAGGATACAGGTCTTAGGTCAGGATGCTGTTGAAAACACAAAAATTTATATAATTTCTTATCCAACCACAATAAAATGTGGTTAAGCTGCTATTAGGAGGGGGGGGAAATGCAAGCAATTACTTTGTCATAAAATCTAAAGCATGTGTGTCTTTGAACTGAACAATTTGCAGGCAATTATTGAAGCTAAGGAATGTGCAACAAAACTATAATAAACTGTACCAAAGTAGAAAAGGAACATACTTTGTATGATTCAGTTAAGTAGAGCCTGACAATGAAGTAAGCAATTGTTTAATTGAAGATCTACAGAGCATCTTGATCTATGACAAAAATAAACCATTTGGTAGATGTATGAGATGTCATAATCACTTTAAAATAACTTTATAAATAAAAAAGAATATCTAAACGTCCATTATGCAGTTTTAAACTGTCTTGATTTCCAGATCTTCATAGAGAAGCAGTCACTGGTGTTCAGCCGCTAGATGGCAGTAATGTTTAGGACAAGCAGCAAAGCTACAGCTAGAAACAAAGCAAGGAAGATGCAAACGGGAAGAAGGCGTTGAGCATCCATTCGAAAAATGGACTGGCGGGGTAAAATGTTAGTATAGCAGCGAAAATTAAAAACGGGGGGGAAAAGGACATAGAAGGCGGTGATTGAACTCAACAAACAAAGACGGCGGTAGGAGCTAATTTGGCGGATCACATAAGCTGTACATTGACTGTAGTAGCATGGCTTCTACATCAGGAGGAAGTAGTGGAAATGAAATGGAGTGGATGTTATCGAGGTCAGCAAGAATGAAAAGAGCAATCAGAAAGAGACATGAAAGGGCAAGAAGTTGGTCGGATGAAAGTGAGCTAGGAGCGGAAGGAAGTAAAAGGACAAAAATAAACCAGAGAGTGAGTTCACGGGAACAAGATAACAGTAATACAGAAGTGGAATACAAAGTTGTGGTGGAATTTCAGCAAGAAAGGGGTTATATTCATCCGATAAAGATAACCAAAGCAATAGAGGAAGAGATAGGGAAAATCAAAACGGCCAGAATCATGAACAACAGAAAAGTGATAATTCAAGCTATCAGTGAGGCACAACAACAGAAGATAATCAAAATGAAAACTCTGATGGGAGAACGAGTTAAATCACATATACCAGGTTTTATGGCAAGGTTGAGAGGAGTAATCTCAGGAGTTCCACTTGAAATGACAATGGAGGAGGTGAAGAATGAAATCAAAGGAGGGAAAATAACAAATGCCACCAGGATTAAAAGTAGAAGAGAAGGGGAACTCAAAGACACTATGGCTGTGATATTGCAGTTTGAAAATAACATGCCAGAAAATATACAGCTAGGATTTATGAACTATAAAGTTAGAGAGTACATCCCGAAACCGCTCAGATGTTTTACCTGCCAAAGAATGGGACACATTGCAAAAGATTGTAAGGGAAAAATTAGATGTGCAAGATGTGGAGGACCACATGAATTTGGAAAGTGTGACAAAGACGCCAAAATCAAATGCTGTAACTGTGGTGGTGAGCATAGTGCAGCCTATGGTGGATGTATAGTTCAAAGGGAAGCTAGAGAAGCCCAGAAAATAAAGATAACAGAAAGAGTTTCTTACGCAGAAGCATTAAAAAGAATAAAGAAAGATAGTAAAAGAGGAATGAGGCTGGGAGAAGCAGATCAAAGTTACACTTCTCAGAACACAAATCAAGGAATGAATGGTCAGAGACAAATACTAATGCCAACAACAAATACAAATAATACATGTTTACATAAATGTAAAATAGAGGAAAATACAATGATGGTGAAAAAAGAAAACTTTGTAGCATTTATATGTCATGTTATTAATGTTACAGTCCAAATGAAGAAGAAAAGTGATAAAATAAAAGAAATAGTAACAGCAGCAGGGAGATTCCTAGATATGAAAGAAATTCAAGCAGATCAAATACATACCATTTTGAGTGCCACTGAAATAACAGAAAATGGTCAGGATTAGGATACAAGCTTTATTGATGGTCATTCATATTCTACAATGGAATGCCAGAAGTATAATAGCTAATGGACAAGAATTTAAAAAGTATATTTATGAATTAGAAGTAATACCAGATGTAATATGTATACAAGAAACATGGTTAAACTCAAACTTGGATTTTAAAATTCCTGGATATAATATAGAAAGACAGGATAGAAGTAATGGTAGTGGCGGAGGATGTGCCACTTTAATTAAGGAAGGAATTGCTTACAAGAAAAACTCATTAAATAAAAAAATAGAATGTGTAAATATAGAAATATTTAATTTAAGGAAACAAGGAAATATTAAAATCATTAATTATTATAATCCGTGTAAAAATCTAGATAATGAAATATTTAAGGAAATAGGGAAAATACATAGAAGAGAAGTTTGGTGTGGAGATTTTAATGCTCACAACAGTCTATGGGGTAGCAAGAAAACGGATCATAATGGTGAAATAGTGGAAGAATTAATGGATGAAAGGTCATTAGTTTGTCTTAATAATGGAAAAGGTACAAGAATAAATATACATAAAAATTCAATCTCATGTCTAGATATTACATTAGTATCTGACTGTCTTGTTAGTGCATGTGAATGGGATGTAAATGGGGAATCTACACTAGGGAGTGATCACTTTCCAGTGAGTACAATAATTAATGATAATATAAATAGACAAGAAGAGTTTACATTAATAAGATGGTGCTTTAATAAAGCTGATTGGTTTAAATTTAAAACAAAATGTGAAGAAACAAGACATATAGTAACATTAAAAGGTAATATTGAAGAGTGTACAAATCAAATAGTAGAAAATATTCTAAATGCTGCAAATTACAGCATACCAAAAATAAAAGTGAAAGGTCAGAAGAAAGTAGTTCCTTGGTGGAATAATGAATGCAGTAAAACTATTAAAGATCGTAATAAAGCTTTTAAAATACTACAGAAAAATCTAACAATCGAAAACCTTATTGATTATAAAAGGAAAAGAGCAAAAGCTCGGAAAACTATAAAGGATGCAAAAAAGAAAACGTGGAGAGACTATTGTTCATCAATAGGTTCAGAAGTTAATTTACAGAATGTGTGGTCAATGTTTAGAAAAATGACGGGGAAAAAGAACAATGTCAATATTCCATCCTTAGTCAGAGGACAGGAGGTATTGGTTTTAAATAAAGATAAGGCAGAGTTATTAGGAGAGACATTTGCGGCAGTTCATAGTGGTGATCACTTGACAAATACCCACAGAAGGCAGATGATTCAAAAACTTGGAAATCATAAAAACTCACTAGAAAAATGTCAAAAATATATGTCAACATTGGATATGAATATAACCATGAAAGAAATAAAAACAGTATTGAAAGGGACAGGGTATTCAGCTCCAGGGGAAGACCAGTTATGTTACGCTATGTTTCGACAGATTCCGGAAGTAACACTGAAATTAATATTAGAATTATTTAATAAAATATGGAAAGAAGGAACAATACCAAATAGTTGGAAAAGGGCAATAATTTTACCATTTAATAAGCCAGGTAAAGATCCTTCCTATCCAAATAATTACAGACCAATTGCTCTTACTTCCCATTTAAGTAAATGGATGGAGAAAATAATGGTTAATAGATTAGGATACTATCTTGAGAAGAATAATCTAATAAATGGATATCAATGTGGATTCAGAACTGGAAGATCAACAATCGATGCTCTAACTAGAGTCAGTAATGACATAGAGAAAGCTTTAAAAATGAAGGAAATAATGATTATAGTATTTTTTGACATAGAAAAAGCATATGACTCACTATGGAAAGAAGGATTACTTATAAAAATGAAACAGATGGGAATAGGTGGGAGAATGTATAATTGGATAGCAAATTTTCTACTAAATAGAAAAATAAGAGTAAAAATTGGGAATGACTATTCAAATGAATATAATGTTGAAAATGGAATACCACAAGGTAGTGTAATTAGTCCAATTTTATTTAATATTATGATCAATGATATTTTCTATGAAACTGATAAATGTATAAAATCTGCACTATATGCAGATGATGGGGCCATATGGATGAAAGGGAAAAATATTAAACATGTTGTAGAAAATATTAAAAAAGCAATTAGTAAAGTTGAAAAATGGTCTTATGAATGGGGTTTCAAATTATCAGCAACCAAATCTTGCTATATGGTTGTCACAAAGAAGAGAAATATTAATATAGAAACAATAACATTATATGGACAGACTTTAGAAAGAGTAACAGAATATAAATATCTAGGTTTATGGTTGGACAGTTCTTACTCATGGAAAACACATATAGATAACTTAGAAACCAAATGTAAAAAAGTTATTAATATATTAAAGGCTGTGGCTGGAAACAATTGGGGGGCAGATAGACAGTCATTATTAAGCATATACAGGGCTCTAATGAGAGCAATAATAGATTATGGCAGCATTATATATGGAGCAGCAGCTAAAACATCATTACAAAAAATAGAAAGATTACAGTGTAGGGCTTTACGAATATGTACAGGAGCAATAAAAACAACACCTATTAATGCTCTATTAATTGAAAGTGGGGAAACTCCACTTGAAATGAGGAGAATTAAATTAGCTTTAGCATATTGGATGAAAATTAAAAGTAATATAGATAATCATGTGAATTCAACTATTCTGCAAAATTGTTGGGAATATGTGAAGTTCCAAAGTAATGGATTTGGATGGATGGTTAGGAAATGGATTAAAAAGTATAGACTAGAAGACAAGGAAATAGCTCAATTTAACCCAATTAGCGTTATTCCTCCATGGCTAATACCTGAGGTTAATGTAGATTTGCAAATCAATACAATGAAAAATGATTGGAATATAAATGAAATAGGGATAAAAACTGATATTTATTTAAGAACTACATATAATAATTACCTTAAAATTTATACAGATGGTTCTAAAAATCTAAAAGGTTATGTGGGTATAGGAATATATATCCCAGAGTTTAAAAAATGTATTCACAAAAGAATATCAGATCAATTGTCGGTATTTACAGCAGAAATGGTGGCAGTTATATTAGGCTTGCAATGGGTGGAGGAGATTCGACCAATCAGGGTGGTGGTGTGCACAGACTCTAAAGCAGTAGTGGAAAGTATTAAGGGAGAAGGAAATAATAGAAAAGATTTGGTATTAGAAATTCATCATATTTTATTTAGACTATATAGGGGTGGCATTGATGTTTGGTTTTGTTGGGTGCCGGCACATGAAGGAGTAAAAGGCAATGAAAAGGCAGATAAATTAGCTAAAAGGGCTTTAGAGGGGGAAATAACGATTTCAATTCCTTTTGGAAAAGGGGAAGGGAAATCACTTATTAAAAGTAAAGAAATGGAGGAATGGCAAAAAATATGGAACGAAGATAGGAAAGGAAGAAGATTATATGAAGTGCAAAAGTCAGTTCGAATTCGAAACATTAATGAAAGAAACAGAAGAGAAGAAATAATAGTTAGTAGATTAAGAATAGGTCATACCTACTTAAATGACATGCTTTACTTAATAGGGAGGAAAAATAGTGAGAAATGTGAGAAATGTGGTGAAAAAGAAAATGTAGAACACATACTGATGAACTGTAAGTTATATGAACACGAAAGGGAAAAATTAAAGAGAATAGTTAGAAGTATAGGGCATGAATGGAATCTTAAAGGAATATTAGGAAATGAAGGAAACATAACAGATATTCATAAACTAAGGAAAGCATTGTTTTTGTATCTTAAGAATACAAAATTAAAAAATAGAATCTAATAGATGTGAAGTAACGCTGCTACACACTCATGTACAGTAGGTGGCGGTATGCACCTTAAAGTTGCTTGTGATCCGCCATAATAGAAGAGAAGAAGAAGAAGAAAATTAAAAACTAGGCAAGATGTTGAGGTTTCATTTCAGAATATCGAGCCCTGATAAGCACGACTACAAGATATAGTGTTAATGAGCGGAGGAGCTGTTTGTAGCACACGCTTTCAACAAATAGACCAATACTTTAATATATCTGCGTTGAATTTTTGTTTATAATGTCAACTGTGTCTTTTTTTAAAGTAGTATCAGACTGTAACGTTTAGGTTTCGGTGTTCGAGTATATCTGAAATGACTCTGCAAAAAATCACGTCGATAGGGAGGTCCTGCTCAGGTTTGTGATTTATAGAGAAATAATTGACCATGTCTGCTAATGGGAAAGTCATCCCGCACACCCCGCTGGTTGTAGACTTTTGGCATGTAAGGAAATGCCCTGGCAGCAGACTGTTCTTCCTGACCCACATGCACAGCGACCACACGGTGGGTCTGACGTCCACATGGAGCAACCGGCCCATCTACTGCTCCCCCATCACCGCCTCCCTGCTCAGGCTCAGACTGCAGGTGAGCCAGACTGGAAAACAAACACTATAATGGATGTTTAACACAGAAACTCGCATCTATTAACACCATATCCAGTTACTTAAACTAATGAAAGCCTCATTGTGGCGCCTTATTAGACTTAGACTTGGATTTATTTGTCCTTTTGTTTACACAAGTGTAAAACAAAAAGTTTAGAACAGCTCTCTGGACAATTTCTTTTTTTTTTTCAGTGCAGCCTTGAAAAGTAGTAAAAAAATATCTATAAAAAAACATTAATATAAATATATGACTTATATTTACATATATACATAAATAAACATAATTTTCAGTACTAACATTTCAGTTTTTTTTTATATACAGGTGCTGGTCATAAAATTAGAATATCATGAAAAAGTAGATTGATTTCAGTAATTCCATTTAAAAAGTGAAACTTGTAGATTATATTCATACATTACATACAAACTCATATATTTCAGATGTTTATTTTGTTTAATTTTGATGATTACAAATGACAACAAATGAAAATCTCAAATTCATCATATCAGAAAATTAGAATATTGTGAAAAGGTTCAAAATTGATGGCCCCTGGTGCCACACTCTAATCAGCTAATTAACTCAAACCACCTGCAAAAGCCTTTAAATGGTCTTTCAGTCTAGTTCTATAGGCTACACAATCATGGGGAAGACTGCTGACTTGACAGTTGTCCAAAAGACGACCATCGACACCTTGCACAAGGAGGGCAAGACACAAAAGGTCATCGCTAAAGAGGCTGGCTGTTCACAGAGCTCAGTGTCCAAGCACATTAATAGAGAGGCGAAGGGAAGGAAAAGATGTGGTCGAAAAAAGTGTACAAGCAAGAGAGATAACCGCACCCTGGAGAGGATTGTGAAACAAAACCCATTCAAAAATGTGGGGGAGATTCACAAAGAGTGGACTGCAGCTGGAGTGAGTGCTTCAAGAACCACCACACACAGACGTATGAAAGACTTGGGTTTCTGCTGTCGCATTCCTTGTGTCAAGCCACTCTTGAACCACAGACAGCGTCAGAAGCGTCTTGCCTAGGCTAAAGAGAAACAGGACTGGACTGCTGGTGAGTGGTCCAAAGTCATGTTCTCTGATGAAAGTAAATTTTGCATTTCCTTTGGAAATCAAGGTCCCAGAGTCTGGAGGAAAAGAAGAGAGGCACTTCATCCACGTTGCTTGAAGTCCAGTGTAAAGTTTCCACAGTCAGTGATGGTTTGGGGTGCCATGTCATCTGCTGGTGTTGGTCCATTGTGTTTTCTGAGGTCCAGGGTCAACGCAGCCACATACCAGGAAGTTTTAGAGCACTTCATGCTTCCTGCAGCTGACCAACTTTTTGGAGATTTCATTTTCCAACAGGACTTGGCACCTGCACACAGTGCCAAAGCTACCAGTACCTGGTTGAAGGACCATGGTATCCCTGTTCTTAATTGGCCAGCAAACTCTCCTGACCTTAACCCCATAGAAAATCTATGGGGTATTGTGAAGAAGAAGATGCAATACACCAGACCCAACAATTCAGAAGAGCTAAAAGCCACTATTAGAGCAACCTGGGCTATCATAACACCTGAGCAGTGCCACAGACTGATCGACTCCATGCCACGCCGCATTGCTGCAGTAATACAGGCCAAAGGAGGCCCAACTAAATACTGAGTGCTGTACATGCTCATACTTTTCATGTTCATACTTTTCAGTTGGCCAACATTTCTATAAATCCTTTGTTTTTATTGGTCTTCAGTAATATTCTAATTTTCTGATATGATGAATTTGAGATTTTCATTTGTTGTCATTTGTAATCATCAAAATTAAACAAAATAAACATCTGAAATATATGAGTTTGTATGTAATGTATGAATATAATATACAAGTTTCACTTTTTAAATGGAATTACTGAAATCAATCTACTTTTTCATGATATTCTAATTTTATGACCAGCACCTGTGTATATATAATGATTAAATATAATAAAATACAATACAAAAACCCATTTTACAAAATATTGAGCAGTCAAATGGCAGTGGGGAAGAAACTTGAGGAATCTGTTGGACCTGCATCCAATGCTTCGAAGCCTCTTCCCAGAGGAAGATGATTATTATTATTCAGCAAGAATAACAGCTGTAAATAACAAAAATAATGATTATGGCCTAGTTCCCATACATCATATCAATTGCAGAAACGAGTTCCCTCTACAGTAGGCCTATTAGTGTATACAAAATACAGACAACTGTTTGGATAGTTTTACTTTTCTAGGCTCTGGGGGCTGGTCCGGCAGGGAGCCAGCAGGTGGGTCCAGGCTACCATCACTGTAGAAGCTGTAACTTTATGATGAAAGTTGGTGAGGAAACTTGGGTGTTGGCTCATGGACCTACAGTTACACTTTCATTCGGCTAATTTTCCAAAAATGAGCTCAAACATGTATTTATTGAATGCTTTCCTATTTTTTGAGAACACCAGACCACAACACACTGATATTTATATTTATAGATGTTAGAGAGATGCCTTTTAGTGCATTACAAATATAGGGCCAAAAAACATTAGCCTGACGTAGTCCTACTCAATTCTAGTCAGAATATGAGTCTGATACTGCTCCATAGAGCTGTGATTATGGGGCGTGTTTTGAACGAACCAGGAAAAAAAATGATTCTGCACTCAATTGGATAGATCTACAACCAATAAGAGCAACGGAGTGCGTGACGTATGTTAAGCGAGGCATAGTTGTTGTCCACAAAAATCAAAGCGTGCAGTTTCACGCCTAGAATAAGAAGATGAGACTTGATCGCGTTTCTCTGTTCCTCTTTTAAAATTAATTGCTGTCGATATCTTCTAGAACAGACCTAATAGCAGAATCTACTCACCCAAACTCTCCAGCGGCAGCCATTATTGTTGTCACCCTAGCGCGCTTTGGTCACGTGGTTGATTACGTTACTCTTGATCATCTGTCCATCATCGTATAAAGCCCGCCCTGACAATTTGATTGGATCGCCTGACAGTGGGCGATAATACTCGCGCTACTATGGAGCAGAGCCAGACCGAACTTCCCCGAACTCAAACCTTGTGGGCGGGACTAAGTTCTGACTGGCACCCAGGCTACAAAAACATTAATGCATGGAAAAAATAATAAGAGCCGATTCCAATGCCAAAATTCATAAATCCTGCATCCCTAGAAGTACAATTTCAATTCCATCCAGAAAAATATGGATATTCCTCTTTTTAAATATAGCATAGCATTTTTTTTTCTTGTAAACTTTGTGGTTAACTTGGAAATATATTTGATTGCATGTTGCATATCCCAGTCAATCTGTTTCCCCTTTAAATCTGCAGCTCTCCCTACTTCTCTCTGTTTAAAAAGATTTATGAACCTATTTACTAATATGATGATGCCAGAAACAAAATTTCAAGGTATGTAGAAGCTCTGCAGTCTGATTCTGTCTGTTCAATAGAAAACATGTTAATTTAGCCTTTAACTGGGAGTCATGGTCCTCAGAGAAGCCCAGATTTTTTTAACTGGTAAAGAAGAACAAACTGTTTTATCAAGCTTCTTGCATTATATTACTAACTTGTATGAACTTACAATCTGTTGCAATTTTTAGCTGAAAAAGCTCTGTATGTCTAACAAACAGATTTTTCGGTGGCATCTCTAATTTTTTAACTAATCGTCTCCTAACTTTTACATAAGCATCCATCGAAGTAGCTGCTGGTTAATACTCTCTGAATGCTGCTGTGCGTCTCTCATCCAACCACATAGCTACTCTTTACGCAGTGAAATGCAACCGCAAATCAGATGTCTCAAAGCGACAGATCCGATGATGTTACACTGAGATGCGTGACACAGGAGCAGCGCGAAAGAGGGAAAAAAACATGGACTCAAAACGCTCTAAACACACTTAGCTGCACCCAACCTCTGCTACCTCTGCTGGCTCCCTGCCCCCGTCCGGCGGGGTTCCAGGCTCTGTTCCAGTGCCCGGTGTGTTTTGACTACATGCCGCACTGTATTCGACCAAAATCCCGGATGATTTTTGAAATTTCCCCCGGACATTTTTTTAGGTATGAAAATTAGGACCTGTCCGGGAAAAAGAGGACGTCTGGTCACCCTATGCAGGGTGATTAGACTACTAGAGGTATTTCAAACCAAAGTTTGAAGAAGTTAGTTTAAAAACTTCCATCATACTGTTTCTATGTTTGATGATCCTTTAATTAGATGCCACAGTGACAATATTTTCCCCTATGTTGAGCTTTAAATTTATGCATTACCTGTTTACTGTGCACTGTCTATCAGCAGACAGCAAGAGGGGTACTTCTTTGTCTCCTTTCTAAAAGGAAAGAAGAAATCCACTGGCTGGATTAGGGCTTAAACAATCAGATTAATCCTGAATAATTGATTATCAAAATAATCGTCTGTAATTTAGTAAGTGATTAATCGTTAACTGGAGTATAGAGACTGTAAAACTTGACTTTAGCTGACAGAGCAACCCACTAAGAGCAGTAATTATACCAACATTGTGAAAAAAAGTAATATTCTATATCTATTTTGTATTTAAGATAAGAAAAAAAAAATCTCCTGTCAATATGTTCTTTCCAGCACTCCTCAAGTGGAAAAGTTTTAGTTTCACCTGGTTTATTTGAGTAAAAAGTCTACTTTAAGGAACCTTTTGGTATCCGATTATTAATCGATTAATAGGAAAAATTATCCACAGATTAATCGATTTGCTAATAATCATTAGTTAAAGCTCTAGGCTGGATATATTTCAATTTGGAAAAGATAAGAAACAGTTATATGGGTTCTGGCAATTGGCACCACTCATATTGAGGATAACTCGTATGGCTGGCAAGCTACAATAAGTTGTGTGGGAGAAGCTGGGTTGTATGTAAAGCTGTTTGTTGTCCTTATTGCTCACAGAATCAATACAGCTATCTATCTCTAATTATTACTGTAAATATTTAAAGAATGTGCTTTAATTTAAAATTGCACATTATTTTAGTCACAGTTGTGGTCTTCTTCAAAACAAGTGTTTGGATTAAGTATGACTAAATGCCCAAAAGGTTTTTTTTTTTTTTTTTGTTTTTTTTAGCTGTCTTCTGTGATATTTACTGACCTTTTTTCCTTCAGTGGACTGAATTGTTCCCCTTCTGTTAACCGTCTCTCTTCTTCTCTTCAGGTGAAAGAAAAATGGATCCATCCTCTAGAGCTCGGTGAGCCACACCTGCTCCCACTGGACGATATAGGCAAAGAGAAGCTCACCGTCACTCTGATAGATGCCAACCACTGTCCAGGAGCAGTCATGTTTCTTTTTGAGGGTTACTTTGGATCAATTCTGTACACTGGTCAGTCTTCTTTAGCACATCAATTAGATAGACTTATTCAATAACGCTCTTTTTTGTGCTGCTTGACTATTATTTTAATATATGTTTAAACTTCACTTTTCAGGTGATTTCAGGTTCTCTCCTGTTATGCTTCGTGAGCCATGTTTACAGACCAACACTACTATTGACATTCTCTATTTGGACAACACAAATTGTGACCCCAACCGCATTTTGCCATCCAGACAAAAAGCCACTCAACAAATCAAAGAAATCATCCGAAGTCATCCCGATCACTCTATTGTTATAGGTAAGCTTACAGAGAAGCTTCAAAGCTGTACAGACCAGGTAAATGGCCAAGCACAAACAAATAAACTACAGTGTTATAAAAGTCTTGATATCCCTATGACTTTTGAATAATTTGTCATGTTGCAGCCTTAAACTTCTGTGTAGCATTTATCAGAATATATAAGTAGCGTCCCTTGAAAAACCTGAAATAAGCCTGAATTTCTTTATATATATATATATATATATATATATATATATATATAGTATACTAGGGCTGCAACTATTGATTATTTTGCAAATCGATTAATCTGTCAATAATTTTTTTGATTCATAATCGGACAGCCAGAGATTCTTTAAAGAAGTCTTTTAATGAAATTAAACCTGGTAAAAGTCAAACTTTTCAATGTTAGTTCTGGATAGGGCATATTGACAAACAAAAAGTGTTTTTTTATCCTAAATGCAAAATGTTTCTACATTCTTTTTTACAATCTTGGTATAACTACTGCTCTAAGTGGGTTGCTCTGTCAACTAAAGGAATGTTTTACAGTCTCTATGCTCCAGTTAATGATTAATCGATTACTAAATAAGTTTATGTTTACTTAAATAATCGATTCATCTGGGAAATTTAAGAACTACATTTTCACAAATCTACATGAAACGTCATGCAGAGAAATGTGATTTTAAGTGGTATCTCACAGCATAAATAGGCTTATATACTCTCTACTAATATGTGAAGATTAGTCCCCAAAAACTGGTCTGTTATAGTTACTTAAAGGCGTAGTGGAGAATTGTTTGCAAATTTTTGAAAAGACCTGCTCTCTCCACCTTAAAAAGAAATGCACATGTACAACCCTGTACCTGCTCCCGAGAGGGGACGCCTATTAAATGTGTGTGAGAGCGTGCAAAAGCCTATTTGTCTTTGTGCATACTCTGTTGAAATACAAACTTACTTTCCAAAAGGAGATTTGCAATTTTAGAAAGCAATTTTTCCACCAAAACTCTAAACTTAAGGGAATAAGAAATATCAAAACATTAGGAATATGTTTAAAAGTTCCCTTTTTGTTTATATTTCAAACCTTTTTCTCATTAGTGTGCGAGAGGGCAGGCAGTTCTCCGCAGCCAGGTATTTCTTGGCATAGGGTTAGGTGAAAATGGGGAGGAGCACGTAGGATGGCCTTACATAAACATCACCAGAATGACAATTAGGAGGACTGCTTATTTTGATGATGCACCCAGAAAAGGAACATCCTCCACTATACCTTTAAGGGACAAAAATAATATAATTTTTATTATTTAAAGTCACCTAAGATCTAGATCAGGTATCCTTAATTCCGGTCCCAGAAGTCCTGTGTCCTGCACCTTATAGGTGTGTCGCTGTGACCTCACCTGAATCAGATGGCTGAATGACCTCTTCAGCATGCAATGAGTTCTCCACAGTCCTGCTGGACTGGAATCAATGAACCCTGAAACTTGCTGAAAGCTTAATGAATGAAATAATATAAAAAAAAGTCTACTTTCAGTACGAATTTGATGAAACCACACTAGAATTTTCCAAACCACTAACTTGTTTTACCGTCTGACAGGCGTGTATGCTTTGGGTAAGGAGACGCTGCTGGTGGAGCTAGCGATGGAGTTTAAAACCTGGGTTGAGGTGAGTGTTGAAAGAATGGAAACCATCATGGCTCTGGAGCTTCCTGACGTCTTCACCACTGAGCCAGGGGCTGGCCGTATCCGAGCAGTGGAGCAGTCCAGGATTTGCTCTTCGGCGTTGCTTGAGTGGAACAAAGAACAACCCACATTGGCCATTATACCCACCAGCAGACCCCTTGTGTCCTTCCACCCTAATGTCCATGTTGTGCCCTATTCTGACCACTCTTCCTACCAAGAACTAGATGATTTTGTCTCTGCACTGAAACCTTATTCTGTTGTGCCAATTGTGGGACGATGCCTACCTGGAGGTCTGTCTGCTCTACTGCCCCACAACAAACGCAGGGAAATCCACATACCCGAGTCAGTCCAGCTGTACATGTTGAGACAACCGGAAAGGCAGCTCAGGTCCTCAGCATATGTTGGCCTTGGTTGCAGAAATCTCAGACCTGTTGCTCCCAGAGGAGTTGTATTTGATACTCCTGTGGAAGAATTCAGAAAATCGTATGTAGAAGCCTGGGAGGCAGAGAGCGAGGAGCAGGACGAATCTGAGGAGGTTATGGACACAGAAAGCAGCGAAACCGATTATGACTGTATTCTTATCGATCCGAGCATAAAACTCACACCTAACAGAGACGGAGAAGGAACTGATGATCGAATGGTTTCTGAAGAATTGACGATGATGGAATCAGTGAAACTTGGTCAAATCAACAAGAGCGGCTTTGGTCCTGTAGGCACTCTGGAAAACTCCAAGTCACGCTTAAAAACCACCACTACAAGGCAACAGTTTGAACACTTTCACAGCAACATTTCAGCTTCATCTGAACACAGCCCTGATAGAGCCTCAATGACTTCATCCAGCAGCTCCACTGGGTTATCACGGCAGTCTGTAGAGGCACATGAAAACAACCTTTTGAAGTGTGTCCTCATGTCAGAGAACGATTTCAAGCCTAGGGGCTTACTTTCTCGTGAATTTGTGCGCAAGTTTACCCTCTCACCTCTGAAGAGTGCATCTGATTAACAAGATGCTTAGGATTATCTTGGTGGCTTTTTCTGTTCTTTTATTGTGAAAACTATAAAATCATTACTGCCTGTTTTTTCTTATTTTCCCTTACTGTTTGTGGTGGATTTTGATCCTTACTAAGAAACAGTATCAGACAGGATGTGCTTTTACATCAGTTGTGCTAATACGTTTGTCTGATGCTTTTATTAATGTTCGCTCTGTGGGTACTGTGCACACCGCTTGGATGTTGACCAGGCATCTACTGCGTTACACTGAGAACAAGGAGACTATTTAATGAGGTTACTGCAGGGTCTGCCCTGGATTTCGTCTTGCCCCAGTATCTCGTATAATTCCCTGCATTTTGACCTGTTGGGGATCAGCAGAAAGAGCAGCTTGACTCCGTCTGAAGCGATTTTACTTTACACTCTTGCCTTGAAAACATGGCCAAATAACTGAAGTGTGGTTTCAAATGTTGTGTTGTGTTTTGAACATTTTTTGACAACAAACACCTTTCCTGATGTTGCTAATAGATCTACAGCAAATATCTTAGATGACAAATTAATACACATGTAAGCTAATGTAAAGAATAGTTTGTTTTTGTCCCCATTTGATGTAAACTTTGTGCTTGTATTTGTGTCAGAGTCGAGCATTTGAGCTTAGCCTCCACATCTGTCAGTGCCTGTGGCATCTAATATTTTCATTGTTTATAGTAAAAGTATTTTGCACTTATAATTAATGCTGAGGAAATGATTGCTCCTAGTAATTAACATTTTTTTTGTGAGTATTTAAAAGTATGAAAAGTGCCAGATGCAGATGGAGCTTATGTTTGTTAAGTCAGATGCATGTGTTAATCATTATATTGTTTTTCTCTACACTATCCGCTTTGACCTGAATGGTGGTTAAGATTTTTCTTTCTCCAGATGAGCTTAAATAAAAAAAATAAATGAATTTAAGCAATGCAATTAAAATGGTTTGTAGATGTTGGTTTTTAATTAGGATAAACTGGTTTGCAATTAATAGGATTGGTAATAATTAGTTGGGATATGTCTACAAACATTGGAAAGGGTAATGCAAACACAATAGCTTCAGAGGTTCTGAAATTCAGAGATGGAAAAGATTCTCTAATGAAAAGGGAATATTGCCTTTTAAAACAATGCAGCATAACCCACTGTATATTGGACTGTTACCTTTTTTTGTTTTTAAAATCAGTTTATTATTGTAGGGATCACCAGTAAAGACATGTTAAATTTCTATGGTTAATTTTTATTAATCTGCCTATTTGGACTTAATTTTTCAGCCATTAAGCTTATTCAGGTATTTTGGTTAAGTACAGAGCAAGCTATACGACTTATTGTCACGTGTTAATCACTGTGCTTCTGCCCACCTTGTATCTCCATTAAAGTTACATGAGCAACATTGACGTTCCACAATAGTAAGAATCTGTGATGACTACAAGTCAGTGCCCCAAGTTTTGTTTTTGTGTCATCTTTGAAAATTTGAATAACAGAATGTTGTATTGCGTACTTGCTGTAGAACTGGACATAAACATTAGGCATGCGTTAAAGTACAGAAAAGCCATGCATTCGTCCAACTACATGTACCTAGTATTTTCTATTGGAAAATATCCCTTCCCTGTAGTTGTACCTCTACATACATGAACCAAATTTAAGCTTTCATTATCTTCTGTATAAGATGCATTCCCCTGACCATGGTATACAATACATCACAAAGTACTTAAAAGAAACATTGGAAAATTTTAAAAATGCATCAGAAAACAATCCTGTTAAGTTAATATTAAATGGATAATGGATTACTGAGAAAGACCATATCAATCATGATTCTGAAGAACTCATGGTAGAATATGCTTAAATGTCACTGCAGCAATTCAAAGTAGTCTGTATGGCCCCATGTGCTTGTATGCATGCCTGATAATGTCAGGGTATGCTCCTTGTGAGATGATATATGGTGTCCTTGGGTCTGTGCTTCCAAATCCTGACTGGGGCACCACTAAGCTACTGGACATTTTTTGTTAGTACCTAATCTGTGTGGGTCAGGACCAGTCAGGTCAGTCCAATTAGATATGCTACATGTTTGATTACAACAGAGATTCTCAGTGGGGGAGGGATCTTTAAATGGAAGGTGTCCCTTCAGTCTGCGGTGATGCGATTTGCAGAGGCAACAGCCAAAACTGCTTCTCAGTTTCTGGCTGTGGTAAGATTCCAAGTAAAAGGCAACTGTCAGTGAGGGCTGTTACAGCTAGATGAACCACCCTGGATAAGTACGAGAGGGAGAGGCCAAATGGAAGGATAGGAGCTTGAGCAAATGTGACAATAATGTACCTCAAGCTAGCTCGCCATAATGCTGCTTATGCACAGAAAAGACAGCATAAAATGATTAGTTTTAAATAGTTATTGAAATATGCTGCAAATAATGACGGCATCCCTAAACAATCATCATCTGGTAGTCCTGTTGTTTTCTGTTTGACTCGAAACCATTGGAACCCTAAGCAAGTAGGAACTGAAACTAGTAACTGTTCCACATCATTGTGACTAATGGAAAATCCAATAAAGCTTTGAGCTATAGTCAGCGGCTGAGTTGGTGCTGGTAAAATGTTGGCACTGGTGGAGTCAGATGTAAACCTGATGTCTCAGAGATGTGCTAATGCACTAAGCTCAGGAAGGCATAGAGTTAAGTCAGTGGTTTCAGATCTTCACTATTGCCTCCTAAGTCCATGTATTATTTTGCACCAAGATAAACCCGGTCCTAATTCTTTAGCAAATGGTCTGACATTGGGTACAAGGATTTTACCTCAAACCTAGTAGTAGTCAGGATGCAAGTTGTCTGTGCATTCCTCCATCATTATGCCTCCTGAAACACCACCACATCAATCACACTGAAGTATCACAGGCAGCATAATGTTCACAGCTTCGTTAGATCCATTCACATCTGTCACACAAGAAGAGTAAACCTGCTCCATCTGTTTAGTGCCAATACTGAACCTGCCAATTAGGGTTTTTTCTGGCAAATTGAAGTTGAGCTTGTTGGTACTGGACCATGAGTAGGTATTAGAGGGCATCTGGCCAACCACCATTAAGTCCTTTCCAAATAGTTTGGTCAGATGATACCAGTGGCATACTGGAGGTCACTCTGTAGGGCTCAGGTTGTTCCAGTCCTACTTGCCCAAAGAAGCGGAGATTGGTCCTACACGATGGATTAAGGACTTCAAATGCCCAGTATAGTCTCCTGAAATAACTGTCTCCTGGAATCTCCTCAGTACTGTGCTGTAAGATATTGCAAACCTTCTGCAATGTCATTTATTGATTTGCCTCTCTGCCTGTACAAAGTCTTTAAGGTCCAAGTATCACCTCATGCTACAGTACCAGTTGTGACACTGTCCACGGTAAAAATGCAAAATTAGAAGGATTGAGAAAGAAGATTGGAAATGTCTGTGGCCTCCACCAACGAATTCATCCCTGTCGCTGCCCTTGACTCAGTGTTTGGTCTTTAGGGAGCTTGTTCTAGATTTTATCAACACCAAAGCTGACACTAATTAACAACCCCATTTCCTGATAAACTGTAAAGATCATTATTATAGAAGTTGGACTGACTTGATAGGGTATTCTCCATTTAAAAATAGTTTTTTTTTTTGGGGGGGGGGGCTCTATGTGTCTTAATAATATCAGGACTGTTTTATATATTCTATTTTACGTTGTACCGTCATTTTATTAAATCCTACAGCTGTTAAAGCTATAGGATCTATGTGGCAATTTTCTCTCGCTTGATATTTAGAGCTCTACCCAGTAAGGATTTTTAATTTGCCCAGTCACACAAATTCATATTTAAATATATTTAACATCTTGTGCTGCTTTCAGTTTTGGTGTTATGAATTAATGTTTTAAATGTCTGAAGATCAATTCAGCTTGTTGGGAGGGGTCCTATCTACAACAGATGTCAAACATGACAACTATGATTTATTGAAAAACATTGAAAGGTCCAGAGAGACTCAGAAGCAACATTATGACAGATGACAAAGAGATTTATTTTTATTTTTTTTTATTTTATTCTCTATTATCATACAGCCCTAATATGAGTTTAGCATTTGTTCCTCTTTTTCAAGAGGGGTTTATCTTTAAAGGTAGGGCTTTAAAAATGAACTATGCAAGAGGTGAAAACCTGTGGCAGTGATATCCTTCTCCCCCAGATGGCAGTAGTTTGTTAAAAAAAAATGTGGACCTTTTGTTGTAGATTTTAACAGAAAATAAAAGTCAGATCTTAATGATCCCCCCGTTTCTTCCAGTCTTATAAAAACAAGCTTACCGAACCCATGATTGTATTCTATCAATAACGTTGTTTCAACCAACACTGTCATGTACACTATATTGTGGCATTCTGCGGGTTATCTATCACACAGACTGACGACTGATGGTTTTTATGCCAGATATCAGAGGTAGTTTAAAATAATGGTAGATTGTGAAACATCCAAAGAAGTTTGCAGAACTGCATGTACACACTAACATAGAGCATGTACAAGTCCTCTAGAACAACACAATGACTGATGCTTTGAATGAACTGCACAACAAATCCAGCTGTATAAATATTCTCAGCTGGCTTTGATCCCAACTCATTCCTTCAAGCTGGACTCAGAGAGGATGTCCCTTGTCACAGCTCTCTGAGGTATCATCTGGCGGCATGATCATAAAGCCACCATCGGTGGGCGGTGGGGCCGTCATGAGCTGCCAACAGGAGTGTGCTCAGTTTCCTTCTGTGCTTATAAAGGATACATGATCGGTTACTACGTGACTTTTCCTAGGGTTGTGCAGCAAACAGCACTAAAGCGGATGGATGGATGGATGGATGGATGGATGGATGGATGGATGGATGGATGGATGGATGGATGGATGGATGGATCAGTAAATGTGGATAAAAACACAAAGCAAACTTTAAATTATATTTTAAAACCACCAACCTTAGTTCATTTTATTAGGACTTTATATGACAGAGAAAACTGTCAATATAAGAAAAAAAGTTGCATCATTTTAAAATTTAACAAAACGACAAACAAACTAAAAGTTTGGTCTAAATATGTTTTTACAACCTTTAACCTGATAGAACCCAGAAAAAACACTATCCAGTGAAACTAATTACTATTAAAAGTCAGGTAATTTAGAAAACGGTAGACAGGGTGTAAAGCAGGGTTAGGGGTCAATGGGAGTTAGAGGCTATAATGCCAGTAAAACTGCTAATGACTTAGATTCATATGTATACATGAAACACTTAATGATGTCCTATATCACTTCAATTGCATCCAACATGTATTTTATAAAGAAAACTGCGTTATTTACAGTGAATGTTACTGAATTACAATTTTATAAAATTAGTAAATATCATGCAAACAGTATTCATACTAAAACCAAGATTTAGTTTCTTTAATCCAGTAATATGTTCAAACTTTAGGCAAGTGTGTGTGTATGTGAGTGTGCGTAGTATGCACATAGTGAATAAGGTCCTTATACAGGTGCTGGTCATAAAATTAGAATATCATGAAAAAGTAGATTGATTTCAGTAATTCCATTTAAAAAGTGAAACTTGTATATTATATTCATACATTACATACAAACTCATATATTTCAGATGTTTATTTTGTTTAATTTTGATGATTACAAATGACAACAAATGAAAATCTCAATTTCATCATATCAGAAAATTAGAATATTGTGAAAAGGTTCAAAATTGATGGCCCCTGGTGCCACACTCTAATCAGCTAATTAACTCAAACCACCTGCAAAAGCCTTTAAATGGTCTTTCAGTCTAGTTCTATAGGCTACACAATCATGGGGAAGACTGCTGACTTGACAGTTGTCCAAAAGACGACCATCGACACCTTGCACAAGGAGGGCAAGACACAAAAGGTCATCGCTAAAGAGGCTGGCTGTTCACAGAGCTCAGTGTCCAAGCACATTAATAGAGAGGCGAAGGGAAGGAAAAGATGTGGTCGAAAAAAGTGTACAAGCAAGAGAGATAACCGCTCCCTGGAGAGGATTGTGAAACAAAACCCATTCAAAAATGTGGGGGAGATTCACAAAGAGTGGACTGCAGCTGGAGTGAGTGCTTCAAGAACCACCACACACAGACGTATGAAAGACATGGGTTTCTGCTGTCGCATTCCTTGTGTCAAGCCACTCTTGAACCACAGACAGCGTCAGAAGCGTCTTGCCTGGGCTAAAGAGAAACAGGACTGGACTGCTGGTGAGTGGTCCAAAGTCATGTTCTCTGATGAAAGTAAATTTTGCATTTCCTTTGGAAATCAAGGTCCCAGAGTCTGGAGGAAAAGAAGAGAGGCACTTCATCCACGTTGCTTGAAGTCCAGTGTAAAGTTTCCACAGTCAGTGATGGTTTGGGGTGCCATGTCATCTGCTGGTGTTGGTCCATTGTGTTTTCTGAGGTCCAGGGTCAACGCAGCCACATACCAGGAAGTTTTAGAGCACTTCATGCTTCCTGCAGCTGACCAACTTTTTGGAGATGCAGATTTCATTTTCCAACAGGACTTGGCACCTGCACACAGTGCCAAAGCTACCAGTACCTGGTTGAAGGACCATGGTATCCCTGTTCTTAATTGGCCAGCAAACTCTCCTGACCTTAACCCCATAGAAAATCTATGGGGTATTGTGAAGAAGAAGATGCAATACACCAGACCCAACAATTCAGAAGAGCTAAAAGCCACTATTAGAGCAACCTGGGCTATCATAACACCTGAGCAGTGCCACAGACTGATCGACTCCATGCCACGCCGCATTGCTGCAGTAATACAGGCCAAAGGAGGCCCAACTAAATACTGAGTGCTGTACATGCTCATACTTTTCATGTTCATACTTTTCAGTTGGCCAACATTTCTATAAATCCTTTGTTTTTATTGGTCTTCAGTAATATTCTAATTTTCTGATATGATGAATTTGAGATTTTCATTTGTTGTCATTTGTAATCATCAAAATTAAACAAAATAAACATCTGAAATATATGAGTTTGTATGTAATGTATGAATATAATATACAAGTTTCACTTTTTAAATGGAATTACTGAAATCAATCTACTTTTTCATGATATTCTAATTTTATGACCAGCACCTGTATGTATCCTAGTGTCAGATTTGTATCACAATCAAGAAATGTGATCATTTATCGTCTGCAAGGAGGTTCAGGATTCAACAAGATTATGGAGGAAGGCTGTTCTAATATTTTTACCACAGGGGTGTCAGAACAGCTTAGAAACCATTCAGTTTTGGAAGTGATCCAGAATACAATCAATATTTAGGAATTATTTATTTATTGTATGTGAAATAGGGACCTTAACTAGTTGATAAGAGGTCTGCAATCTCCAAGATCTTTGTAGTTTAACTTTTGCCCTTGTTAAACCTGCCTGTTATAAAAACTGTTGAACAGCTACATTTATTGAAATATTTTCAACAAATGTAGCTGTTTTCAAGCCGATGTGGAGTGCAAGAAAATGACCCAAAGGGATGACAACAAAAAAGTTGTCAGTCAGCAGTAATCCTAGGCAGATCTATTTTAGGTTATGCTTATGTTCAGCACAGTGTAAAGGTGGTTTTAATGAGCATTTTACTGTAACAAGAGTAGCATTTCTTCACTGTATTTTTATTCAAGTAGAAGTAAAGAGTTACCATCCAAGGAATTTACGCATGTAAAACAAGAATTGCATAAAAAGACTGCGTGATTACAGAGTAACAGTGTATTAGTCTTTTTGGCAGCTTCCTTCAGAGGTCGCCAAAGCAAGTCGTCTAATTTTGCACACAGACATGGCAGATGCCTTCCTTCCACAGCAGGGTTTCAAACCTAAGTCAATAACGGTCTGATCATAATATCAAATAATATAGATTTATACAAGTGCAGGAGAAAGACATAAAGTGCTTTGTAAATACTGATATTAGAAAGAAAAAAAAAAATTACAAATACGTATCACAAAAAGTGCCAAATGTAAACAAAAGAAACACATTTTCAAATCTATTTTTTTACAGCATAAAACTTTTGTAACCAATACTATAGAAAAAAATAATAATAATAAAGTATATATATATATATACACACATATATATATGTTACAAGGGCGCAAGGCAAAAAATATATATGGTGGGGTAAAACTGCCCCTAAATTACCTCTATATGTATTTTTTTTTTTTTATTACAATAAACCAGATATATGTAGCTAATTACATATATAAGTAATGGGAAAGTCATTTTACTGTCTTGGAGAATTTTATGGTTAAGCAAGAAGCACAATAAACGATGAGAAGTGGGAGAAAAGACTGTCCATCCCATTTACATTTACCTGCAACAACAGCAGGTTCTCATGCCATTTGCCTATTCTCCTTGGTACCAGGAGTTCATGCGCCGAGGCCCAAATCTCAGAGGATGGACGCACAAAGTTTTTAGAGAAACTTCCACAATTGTATAGCACTGTGTTTTTTCATTCACCATTTTCTTCCCTTATTTCAAAGTGTGAATGTTTAATAAAACAAGTAGAAAAAAAAGTAATGTCATTGATTTCTTATTAACCTCAGACCAACTGCCACTCTTCTTGGGGGTTCTATTGCAGCTCTGTAGTTAGTAAATTGCTGTCTGAGCCCTCAGGTCCAACGAGGGAGTAAAATTTACCAATTTTCTCTCCAGTAGTTCAGAAACATTGATTATGGTGTTGGCTTATCATTCTCGGCTGTGCAAAAAGATGATAAAAGTTATTATCTCTGCTGGTTGAAGGGATGGCAAGGCAAGGCAAATTTATTTGTATAGCACAATTCAGTACAAACACAATGCAAAGTGCTTTACATGATTAAAATACAGGAAGATAAAACAGAATCAAAGCAAGTAGGAAAAAATAAAAAACAAATAAAATAAATTAAAAAAATGCAGAAACAAAAAAAGAATATTAAAAACAGTTGGATTAAAGAAAACATGTTTTTGTTGAACTGTTTAACTAGAACAGTCAAAGGCAATCCTAAACAAATGTGTTTTTAGTCTTGATTTAAAGGAACTCAGGCTTTCCGCACTTTTACAGTTTTCTGGAAGTTTGTTCCAGATAAGTGGAGCATAGGAACTAAATGCTGCTTCTCCATGTTTAGTTCTGGTTCTAGGTATGCAGAGCAGGCTGGAGCCAGAAGACCTGAGTGGTCTGGAGGGTTGATAAACTGATAGCAAGTCTGTGATGTATTTAGGTGCTAAGCCATTCAGAGATTTATAGACTAACAGAAGTATTTTAAAGTCTATTCTCTGAGATACAGGGAGCCAGTGTAAGGACTTTAGAACTGGGGTGATGGGCTCTACTTTCTTAGTCTTAGTGAGGATATAGTCAGCAGCATTCTAGATCAGCTGCAGCTGTCTGATCCACTTTTTAGGCAGACCTGGGAAAACACCGTTGCAGTAATCAATTCGACTAAAAATAAACGCATGGATTAGTTTTTCCAGATCACTCTGAGACATTAGTCCTTTAATCATGGAAATGTTCTTCAGGTGATAGAAAGCCGACCTTGTAATTGTCTTTAAATGCTTTTGGAGGTTCAAGTCTGAATCCAGCACTACACCTAGACTTCGGGCCTGATCAGTGGTTACTAGCTGAAGCGACTGAAGCTGTGTGCTAACTTTAGATCTCTCCTCTATTGGTCCAAAGATTATTACTTCAGTTTTGTTTTTATTCAGTTGAAGAAAATGATGGCACATCCAGGCATTGATTACTTCTAAGCATTTCCTCAGTGCTTGAATTGGTTCATATACACCTGGTGACATGGTGATGTAAAGCTTTGTGTTGTCAGCATAGTTATGGTAGCTGATGTTGTTGTTTTTTATTAACTGAGCAAGAGGGAGCATGTAGATATTGAATAGGAGGGGACCCAGAATGGACCCTTGGGGAACCCCACATGTGATTTTTGTCATCTCTGATGTAAAGTTGCCTACTGACACAAAAAAGTCCCTGTCCTTTAAGTAGGATTTAAACCAGTTGAGAGCTGTACCAGAGAGGCCGACCCAGTTTTCCAGGCGCTCTAACAGGATGGAGTGATCTACAGTATCGAATGCTGCACTGAGGTCCAATAGTACCAGCACTGTGGTTCTTCCGCAGTCTGTATTTATACGGATGTCATTAAACACCTTGATAAGGGCGGTCTCTGTACTGTGGTGAGCACGGAAACCTGACTGGAACACGTCAAAGCGGCTGGTCATATCTAAGAAAGTGTTTAACTGTTGAAACACTGCTTTTTCAATAATCTTACTGATAAAGGTAAGGTTTGATATGGGCCTGTAGTTCTGGAGTAGTAGTTTGTCTAAACTGTTCTTTTTCAGCAGTGGTTTGATATTTGCTGTTTTTAGGGACTGTGGGAAAACACCTGACAGAAGGGACGTGTTTATTATCTGAGTCAAATCAGACGATGCATCCACAGTGGCCTTCTGGCCAAAGTGCAAAAATATTATTCACACAGGTTGGGGTTTTGAGAGTGTATAGCCCAAAGTGCGAACTTAAACATCGGCAAACGATAAAGCATTCAGAGAGTGCTGCTTGTACTAAGGCAATGAGCACAAAGGTACAGAAAAAATGAAATAGTGCCACAAATCTTCTTTGAGCTTGTTTGGGCAGCAGCTGCAGCTTTCTAATTACTGCCCCACCGGTTTGTGTTTATGCTGTAGGGATTTCCAGTATATAGTCTTCTGTGCATACTTCATATTGCATGAAAGATAGGATTAGAGTGTAAAAATGTGGAAGCTAGCAGTGTGATTTTGCCATAACTGCTAGAGGGGCTGCAGAGATCCACAGTTCAGGTAAATAAAATATTTGCTGACTCTGAAAATGTAAAGCAGTGGGCCTTGGTGTGTGAAACATGGTTGCATCATTTTTAGCAGGGATACTTTACCATGGACCTAGAAATAGGTCACAAATGGTGGGGGGAAAAAGATAACTAAATATGGGGCCCTGCTGGGAAATACCTGTTAAAGCTTGACATCTTTTTGTAAGTCTGCAAAATTTGTGCATTTATTGTGCATCTCACACTCCCAGCTTCACAATCCAGGAGACCTACAGTATGATGTCACAAAAATTGTAGACATTATTAAATAAAATAAAAAAAAATATGATTTCAAGTCTTTTGGAGCATAATCAAGCTGTTATCTCCTCATCTGGGACTTAAAAAAAAACAGGTTTGAAGAAAAGGTGAATGTGGATTTATTGCTCTGTGCGCGCTGATAATGGCGGCTCAGATTACAGCCCTTGTAATCTCTCTTGGCAGGAAGAAGGTCTGATTTCTGATCTCTTGTGATTGGTAGAATTGAAACTGGGATGAGCTAAGACTGGAGATAGAATTTGCATCAACATTTCAGCATACTTAACATTCATTTCCACCCCCAAGCACTATTTCAAGACAATGCACCATATTGCAATGAGATGAGAAGGACTAATATAAAGCTCTAGCATGGAGTGCAAGAAGTGAAAGGAAATTAAGTGTTACATGCACCCCCTCATGCAAGATCAGCAAGGTATTAGGGCTAAGGTAATGGATTCTACACCATTACTTAGAAGTGGAAATACTGAGGACAGCCCCCCAGCAAAGCCAAGTGCAACCAGGAGCCACAATGCTTAGAGAATAATAAGGGTTTGTTAATTAACTCAGCTCTGTTCAGATCAATATCTCCATCAATTATTGTGATCGATACAGGCAGACAATGACTACTTAATTATAAATGTTAGAAATTACAGTTTTATAGGAATAATTGCTGTATCCAAGGGAAGCAAAGAGAATTTTACTCTGAATCAGAGTGTGTTTGGTGGGTGTTTTTTTCTTTCTTTGGTGTGCTGTGGAGAATAAGAGAGATGTCCAACTGTGTAAATTATTGCTCTGATCCAGCAAAGAGCTCTTTGACTCAGCTGTGACTTTGTTAGGGACTAAAAATTTGTTCCCCCTCATGACACACTACTATAATAAAAGTTTGAATGGGAGGCAGTTCAACAGTATTCTATGTAGGAAAAAATGGGAGGCATGGCTGATCATCTAAAAAAAAGCAGCTTTAAAATGTTTGTCCAAAGAACAAAACTGTTTTAAATTATTTCTTTTTATTTTGAGTTAACATTTGCCAATTGTTTTTAATCCCCAACTAAATATCTATTGCTGAATGTATTCCAGATGGCCTCATCATATATGCAGAAAACTTTTTGAAGGATGATTCTGAACCTCTTCCCAAGCAGCTAATATAAAAAGGGTTTATTGCTGCTGACTTGTCAGAAGAGTGATCTCCGAGGATTACTTCTTTATATTCCACAGAAGTGACTGCACCATACAAGATCTTTGTGTCATCTTCGTGGTAAAGTCCCTCTCACACTATAAACTCTTCTGTTTTAAAAGTTAATGTTTAATGATTCATTAGTCTCTTGTTTTTATGATTATTTGGTGTTTTAACCCTGGAGAACCCAAGAACGCTTCTTTTGTTTGGAAAATTTTGAAATACACATTAAATGACCAGTATAAGTCCACTGAACACCAAAATATCCACTTTTTCAATTTTAACCCTTTATTGCCAAATTTAGGATTTGTGCCAAATTTGACCCTTCGGGCTTTAGACGTATCATTTCAAAGAATTACAATAACAAACACTGTCTATGTAAACTATTTTATATTAAGGGAAAAAATCAAATAAACACACCGCTACACTTAAACATTTTTTTATTTCTTTTTTTTATGTTAGAACTGGATTTCAAATATACAAACACTTTGGCCAATGGAAACCAGAACACAAGGCCAAAATTACGACATCAACACCATGTGTCCTACCTTGTGAAAAAATCTGTTCTACTACACTAGACGTTGTGGTAATCTTTGAAACAATTTCTTTTTTTGTTTATGCAGAGAGGAACTGCACATTTTTCACAGTGCATTTCAGTTTTGAGGTCCTTGCACACAGCACATCGACGGCGATGGTCCTCCTTGACAGGCCAATGGGCAGTTTGGTCGAAACGAACATCTGCACTCTGATAAACTCGAACAAATCTTGGTGGTGGGGAGGAGGTGCCAGGAGTCGTTGGCCTTCCCCGCCTTCTTGCTGTTCCAACTTCAACCAAGCCTTGAGCAACCAAACCCTGAAACTTGCGAAGTTTGAGTACTTTTGATCCAGTAATTCCCTTTGCCTCACAATCACGTTGGTAAAGAAGCCATGCATTGATCACTGCAACAGACATGAAATGCCAGAAAAGTATCATATACCAGCGACGGGTCCTGATGGAGAATTTACAGCGTGCAAGATGCGCATCCAGCGTGTCAACTCCTCCCATAGAAGCGTTGTACTCCTTGACGATGTTTGGCTGATCAATGTTGGTGTATTCTTTTTTGGACTTGTCCCAGCGCCGAGCTTTTCCCAAAGGCTCTGGTCCAGCATATGTTGACATCAAAGTTACAGTTTTCGTGTCTTGCCATTTCAAACAAACAGTGTTGGTGTTGGACTCGATTCGATAATCATAGGATCCACGGCCATTTTTAGACAGATCTTTGTCTGTCATCAGATTGCAACTCGGCATGCGATTTTTTCGCACAGTTCCTGTGTAGTAAATGCCCTTTGTCAATAAACTATCAATGAGAGGCATTGAAGTGAAGAAATTGTCTGCGAAAATCAGGAAATGTACTTTCTCTTGAAGTGATTCACATAGCTTCAACACAATGTCTCCACCAACTCCCAGCCGACTCTTCCCTTTTTGTTCATTGCATCCACCTTTTCCCTGATATATGTCAAAGTCATGCAGGAGGCCAGTGACACAGCAGCGCGCCCACACTTTAAATCCCCATGGATGTGGCTTCCCTTTTATGTACTGCCTTATACCACCAAATTTCCCTTTGTAAGGCACCATCATCTCATCAATGGACTGTTTTTGGAGAGGTGTTATGGTCAGGCACTGTCTCCGAAATGAATCCAAAAATGGTCTTAGTTTCCAAAGTCTATCCTTTTTTTCTTCTTCACTGGCTGTTTCGTTGTCTACAAAGTGCATGACAGAAAGTAGCAGATTGAATCGGTTGCGACTCATTACATCTGCCACAGGCCCATAACGAACTTCCCTTTCCCAGTACTGACGTACTCCAGACATTTGAACTAATCCCATCCTGAAATACATTCCTAGAACTTGTTCTATCTCTTTTACTGAAGTGTCTACACATTTCCCATGCTTTTGAACACTGTATTGATTGGTATGCTCAACAATATTTTGCAACATATCACGGTTAACAAAGCGTTGAAAGTAAACCAGCGGCGTGTCTGTCATGGCATCCTGGTACGTCTCAACTTGTTCAACTTGAAAGTTCACATCAGGTAACTCAAAGTTTGTCTTTCTCCACCTTTGAGTTTTTGTGATACGTTTTGGCTCCATCTGTGGCTTAGCAGTCTTGGCAAATGCCACATCTTCATCACTTGAGGAGTCATTGGATGAGTCACTGTCTTGGGGAGATTCACCACCATCACTTTCATGTGGTTGAAACAATTCATCAGAATCGCTATTGCTGTCCAATTCAGGGCCAAAGTCACTATCATCAGCTAGAAGTTGCTCTAACACTTGTGCAACTGTAAACTTTTTTTGATGCTTTTGCTGTCCTTTAACGGGAGCAGTCATTCTCCCTGAAAAGATATAAGAATTTACCTTATTAGTCTCTGGCCCTGCACTACTAAGTTAACATTGTTATATTGTTATATATATTGTTATATTAACATTCATTATATTATATGAATTAATTTATTTGAAAACTTTAGCCAAATACTGGACTGAAATCGTTCTCCATCTGCAAAATCAGTCAAAGAACCAAAGGGTCAATTTTAACCCCACATTTTTTAACCCATATACCCAGAGGGTCATTTTTGGCACATCGTTTTTTAAGCTAGCACAGAGTTGTTAATTTATCTATAAAAAACATAAAATGTAGTTCTGGGCTTTCTTCAAGTTAACATTTAACAGAGTAACAAAAAATCAGCAATTCTACCAACCTTTAGTTTGCTGAAAAGTGAACTTTGTTTAGGTAGGTTTTTAGCTCAACAAAGCAGCATGTGGTCAGCCTTCTTGTCACCTCCATATTGGCTTATGTCAGGTCAATATTTATTCACTAGGTGTCTCTATGCAGGGGTCAGAAGGGGCACTATGGGATTTTGGAGTAAAATTGAGAATTTTTTTAAATGTTTGTTCATTTTGGGCAGCATCAATTAACAGGGGTCAAATCTGACCCCGTGGGTTCTCCAGGGTTAAAGAAAAAGACCATATCTGACTTTAACTGCTTGAGCTCTTGATGTTACACCTGGTTAAAGCGACCTCAGATAGGGTAGCATTAAATCCACTTTTAGCTAAAGTGGTAATACAAGATACTGTATCCTAAAGCAATAACTGGCAACCATGACAGTTATAGTATTGGCTGTTTATTCACTCCTCTGTAACCGACATTGGCTTCATGCAAAGCCTTATATTTTTATCATGTTTGAAAAGTTTACTAATGATGTCAAACTTTGTTTGGTATTTAGTTGTTTGCAGGTTAAAAATGATGACACTGCTGCCTTATTCAAGTTACTCAATTCACAAAGCAAACAAAATAAAAAACTTGAAGCGACCCTAACAATGACCTGTAATGCTTCATACTAGGAGAAAACTTACAAAAGAAAAAAAACACTGGAAAATCTTTTACCAGACGTCGACTAATAGCTGAAAACTGAATAAGTTTCTTCCATCTGAAGGACAATTGGAAACACTATTGTAATCATCACTCATTTTACTTATTTTGCACAACTCCCGCCAGTTTCTTTAATTGGTTCCATTCTAAAACATAAAACCTGCTAATCATAGTGTTCACAGCCTTTTTATTTCAGATATATCTTGGACAATGTTTTTTTGTTTGTTTTGTTCCAACACTGGTATTTTCTATCAGAGTAGTATTGCCAACCCCAAACACTGCTTTAAATCTTAAAGGTCTAGTGGAGGATTTTCACAAATTTTTGCAAAGACCCGTCCTCTCCACTTTAAAAAAAAAAATGCACATGCACAACCCTGTATACGCTCCCAAGAGGGAACGCCTGTTAAACGTGTGCAGGAGCATGCACAGGTCAATTTCTCCTAATGCACACTGTTTAAAAAAGCTGTTGCATCGGTCATACATGCTTACTTTCCAAGAGAAGTTTTGCAATTTTTCCACTATGTCAGACTCAACAACGGTAAGTTAAATTGGGAAGAGCATGTAAGATGCCCTTGCTTAAACATGTAACCAGAATAACTGGTTACAACTGGTTTCTGAAATGTTTTGCGTCTGACACCTTTTGCATAATTTAATGGTAAAAACTTTGCTCAAAATCCGATTGTACACAATCAGATATACCTGATAACAGAGGGCACAAGACTACACAAAAATAATCTTGACTTATCGCATAGTAATAAATTATTAATGTCAAACATTTAT
The DNA here is from genome assembly GCF_016077235.1 of Cyprinodon tularosa. Classification (NCBI taxonomy): domain Eukaryota; kingdom Metazoa; phylum Chordata; class Actinopteri; order Cyprinodontiformes; family Cyprinodontidae; genus Cyprinodon; species Cyprinodon tularosa. The sequence continues at coordinate 1,690,820 of NW_024038678.1, forward strand.
TTCTGTATTTTCTTTTTACATATTTTGTTAAAAGGCCAAATTAGGACTTCAAACCAAAAAAAAAAGTAATTTTCTGTTTTGTTTTATTCTTGGATTGGGCTTTAAAGGGTTAATATAACTTTAAGCTAATATGTGGTAGTGTTATAAGCCAGGATCCTAATCCTGGTAATAGGAAAGATGATGTTCCTGGTCTCCTTCATCTCATTACTAACAACTAAGGGTGAAGGATGAGTACAATGGTTAGCTGATGCCTCCTGCAGTGCAGGTCCACAGTAAATCAAAGGGTAACACAGAGACACAAAGAATGAATAAGGCATGCACACTTATATCAGAGAGAAATTTGGATTAAAGAAATAATCTAATGTGCCACCACCTAAGATAATGTGCCACCACCTAAGATTTCAATAAATCATCTAAAAAGGACAGGTTTGTGTTTATTGTGTTTTTTCTTTTATTCACACATGCTATCCATATTGTTTCAGCGTAGTTACACATACTTTTTTTAGGCTATTAAAAAAGCTGCCAACAATTTTTTGCAGGGAATCTACAGCCTGTTGTAAGGAACTGATCTATATATACGGTATATATATATATATATATATATATATATATATACACTATATTGCCAAAAGTATTTGCTCACCCATCCAAATTATTGGAATCAGGTGTTCCAATCACTTCCATGGCCACAGGTGTATAAATTCAAGCACCTAGGCATGCAGACTGTTTTTACAAACATTTGTGAAAGAATGGGTCGCTCTCAGGAGCTCAGTGAATTCCAGCGTGGAACTGTGATAGGATGCCACCTGTGCAACAAATCCAGTCGTGAAATTTCCTCGCTCCTAAATATTCCACAGTCAACTGTCAGCTGTATTATAAGAAAATGGAAGTGTTTGGGAACGACAGCAACTCAGCCACGAAGTGGTAGGCCACGTAAACTGACGGAGCGGGGTCAGCGGATGCTGAAGCGCATAGTGCGAAGAGGTCGCCAACTTTCTGCAGAGTCAATCACTACAGACCTCCAAACTTCATGTGGCCTTCAGATTAGCTCAAGAACAGTGCGCAGAGAGCTTCATGGAATGGGTTTCCATGGTCGAGCAGCTGCATCCAAGCCATACATCACCAAGTGCAATGCAAAGCGTCGGATGCGGTGGTGTAAAGCACGCCGCCACTGGACTCTAGAGCAGTGGAGACGCGTTCTCTGGAGTGACGAATCGCGCTTCTCCATCTGGCAATCTGATGGACGGGTCTGGGTTTGGCGGTTGCCAGGAGAACGGTACTTGTCTGACTGCATTGTGCCAAGTGTAAAGTTTGGTGGAGGGGGGATTATGGTGTGGGGTTGTTTTTCAGGAGCTGGGCTTGGCCCCTTAGTTCCAGTGAAAGGAACTCTGAATGCTTCAGCATACCAAGACATTTTGGACAATTCCATGCTCCCAACTTTGTGGGAACAGTTTGGATCTGGCCCCTTCCTCTTCCAACATGACTGTGCACCAGTGCACAAAGCAAGGTCCATAAAGACATGGATGACAGAGTCTGGTGTGGATGAACTTGACTGGCCTGCACAGAGTCCTGACCTCAACCCGATAGAACACCTTTGGGATGAATTAGAGCGGAGACTGAGAGCCAGGCCTTCTCGTCCAACATCAGTGTGCGACCTCACAAATGCGCTTCTGGAAGAATGGTCAAAAATTCCCATAAACACACTCCTAAACCTTGTGGACAGCCTTCCCAGAAGAGTTGAAGCTGTTCTAGCTGCAAAGGGTGGACCGACGTCATATTGAACCCTATGGATTAGGAACGGGATGTCACTTAAGCTCATATGTGAGTCAAGGCAGGTGAGCAAATACTTTTGGCAATATAGTGTATATATATATATATATATGTCTCATCATCGGGATTTGCTCCGTGATCAGAGGAAATGTTACTTGGCGCAGAACAGTTGTGAAAATTTGAAGTTCAGTTTAATATAATAATACAACTGTGAATAGTTCCGTCTGAAATTAATGAAAATAGTTGTTTTAATGGTTATTGAGTCAGATATGTGGCGGTAATGTTTGATTTATCTAAAGGTTTTAATCTGTTACTGTGTAAATGAGTTTGGCTGTAATTTAAGGACAGATTCTAATAGATCTGCAGGGTGGGAACTATAAATCTGATAGGATTTAAATTTTTTTATTGTTGTTTTGCACAATATGCTTAACTAAGTATTTTTTGTTGTTGAATATTAGAAATTTTGCAGATATATTTTGTAGATACATTGTTTAGATTTACTTATATATTTCTAGAATAGAATAGAAAATGTCTTTATTGTCCCACAATGGGCAAATTTACAGCAGCAAAAAGATTATTGAAAATGGTCACACAAATGAGGACCTTAGAGAAATGTATAAGAATAACATAATAGGGAAGAGTTAAAATATAAAAAATAAAATTCTGTAAAGTGTTTTAACAATATAAAACTGGAGAATAAATAACCAATATGCAGCTATGGACATTTTTACAATAATGGATATTTGAAAATAGCAGCAACATCAGAGATGTGCAGAATGACAGCAGCAGGTTATTTAACTGACTAAGGTTTCTATCATTACATTTGATTTGATTTGTTCCTGCTCCCGGTGGTTGGAACCTTTATTCCACTCTGGATTCTTGTGAGTGTAGTCTTTGTTCACTTTAACTTCTTAAAAAATAAATAAATAAACAAACAGTTTTGAAAACCTCGGTATTCATTCTTTTCCTGCTTTGTGTGTCAACTTTCACGGTTGCTAAGCAACAGAGCATACGGCGGTAAAACCCGCCGAAGGGAGGACCTGTTCGAATTTACAGACAGAACTCTTCCGGCCTCCTTATTTTCAAGGACTTCGAAGGATCCAGTCTAGGTAGACCGCGTCCTTGGAGGATGCAGCCCAGGTTTTTGAACAGAGCCTCTGATTAAGAGCAGGGCTGCCTGCACTGACGCGGCTCAGGGATTACGTCACACGGAGCGTCGTGCACAGTGAAATCAGGACATTTCCTCACTTTCTAAAAAAAACCTGGGACGCCCGGGACAGGACGTGAAATACGGATATGTCCCGGGAAATACGGACGTTTGGTCACCCTAATATATATATATATATATATATATATATATATGCAGTGTTGGGCAAGCTACTTGTCCAGTGTAGTGAGCTAAGCTATCAGTTACTCAACAATAAATTAAGCTTCACTACACAAAAGCTACCACCTAAAGAATTATAGCAAGCTAAGTTACACTAATGTGTTAAAAGTAGCTTAACTACATCAGAAGCTACTTAATGTTGTACCAACGTAATATCAATTCAAAATGAGTCTGATACACTGGTTAAAATATGTATTAAAGATCAGGCAATGACATATCACAGTGTAAACATTGCTTTATGATCAGCATATTAAAATAAAAACTGAAATAATTACTAGTAGACAAACTAGTAAACAATCTGATGTTATTAGAACCAAATGAAAGGTACTGTGTAGTGTTCTACACATAGAGACATGGCTATGAGTTTGCATTCAATGGACATCTCTAGGGAAAACAAAACCCTACAAAAGCCATCTTATTTCTTTAGGGTCTCCCTTAAAGAAAACTTCTTCAGACCTCAATTAAACAGTCGATTCAAGTATCAAATGAAACTGTTTACAAAAGAAGGTGAAAAAATAAAGAAGGTAATTAAGTGATACATATACATTTATGTCTCACCATATAATTTTATATCTACTGTTAAAGAAAAATGATTATTTTTAGTCTTTAATACAGTTAATCTTATGGCATGTGTAAAAGGTATGTTGAACACTCTCATTTTGAACATATTTCTTAATTTTGAACAAGGTTGTGTTAATGATTTAAAACTAAGCTATTGAGGGGTAAGTATTTAAAGCACCAGGCCATAAAATGAGGATCTCCTGGGGGGCGAACATTATTTGAGCCTGGAGGAGAGATTTCTCCCTGGTTTACAGAACGTCAAAAGTCTTCCAGAATAAACATCTGGGATGGTGTGAAACTGAATCAGGAAAGAGGCCCCCCCGCATTCCACACCGATTCTGTGAAAGCTTATCTTGTGTTTTATGACTTTAAGAATTCCTGTAGGCCCGGCAGTAAATTAGGTGAAGGTCTAAGTTTTTCTGAGTGTCAGAGATGGCTCCTGGTTGGAGGAGCAAAAGCCAGCCTTATTTGAATAAATTAAATACAAGAGGATAAAGCTTTCTACATAGAAGTAACAAATCAGATTTGCTCTTGCAAGTCTCCAAAGATGTCTTTGTACGTCTTTGCTTTCTTTTCTTCTCTCCATTTATGTCAGGTAATTGAATGTATGTCGCTGTTGTTCTGCAGTTTCTGGTGTAGGTTTGTGCATTGTCTTATTTCTAAGTTTATGCATTGTCTTATTTTGGATTAAACTCTGTAATTCTGTGACGTCAACACGCCTTGCTGGTGTTCATTGTGACCACACGCAGCTCGCCGAGTGGACCTGGGAAAGGAAGAATGAAAAGCCAACCTTTTTCCAAAGTTAACTATTTTAGAATATTTTCTTCCTTAACACTACCTACATATTTATTCATTGTATTTTTGGGGGCAATTAATTGAATGCTTATTTATTTATTTATTGAGCATTTATTTTTTTATGTATTTATTTTATATACGGTAGAGCTGTTCCTCCATAAATAAAAAATCTTATCTGTGCAAAGCCTAAAAACAGATATATGTAAACATCCTGTCAGGTAAACTAGGCCATGGAAATACAATATCGAAGTTTCACTACTGCTCTCTAATTAGAGTATCTTAGTGGCACATATGGGAGAATTATCCTGCCATAATGCAAGAGCACATCATTTCAATTTGAGAAAAGAATTTCATCTTCTTGCACTCAAAACTTATAATGCTCACACTCAAAACATGCGCTCTCTCTCAAATCTTTTCTCTTCTCTCTCAATTCTTTGTTTCTTCTCTCAGATTTAATGCTTCTTGCACATATATTTTCTCCTCTCGCTTGCCTCCTTCTCGTCGCGCACATTCCGCGCTCTGCACGAGTCTCAGATACGCTCGCAAACCCGTAGGCTCTGCTTGCGGATTTTTTTTGCTCTCTCGGACTGCAGTTGGATCGTCGCATAGCAACCTTTCCAGCCAATAGAACGACAGCTTAGGAAAGGGTGCGCTTGTTTAACCCTACTGAGTGTGCCTGTGCTACTACACCACTTATAAGAGCATCAGCTGAAACTGCTATTTACAGTAGTTTTGTGGCTGATTGTTGTTTCAAAATAGAAAACCTGCTTTCATTTCTTAGTTATGCCCTGGATTTTGTAGCGTTTGTGGACGCTACGTCGCTACTTGATCAAAACAATAACGTCGCTACGTCACTGCATGAAAAGTGAGATTTTCGTCCCCGTAAACCCCCGTAAACTCCCGCAGATCTCCCTGATTTTCGTCAGTTTCCGACAATTTGCTATCCGCGCTTGTCCGCGTTTGTCGTACCACAAATTGTCGGAAACGGACTCTGACTTATGTGGAGAGCGATCAGCTGTACTAATGGCCCTAATTAGCATATGAATGCAGTAAACCCGCGCGGCTGGCCAGGTCTGGCTTGAATAACCTACTCAGTATTGGCTTAAACCACTATTCTCAAACAAATGAAATCGCTCGTGATTGGCAGCAAAACTAAACGTGGCCACGCCAGGCTTTAATTTTCTTACTGAGTATTGGACGGAACCACTTCTTTTTAAACAAGTAAAGTCGCTTGTGATTGGTTGGCATATATATATATTTACATATAAATTTACATATATATATATATATTTATGAATATATATTTATTCATTCATATATTTATTCATTCGTATATTTATTCATTCATATGCTGTGTATTTATGTTATGCTTCACTACTACACAATTATTAGGCTACCATCAAGGACATGAATGAATTTATACAGGAAATGAACATTTGCCAGGAAGCTGTTTATGCAAAGAAAGAGCTTTATTAAAACACACACAACTATATACAACGCGTATCCAAACACATGCGTATCTAAAAATTACAACTCTGTGAACGGTCCGTTTGCTTCCTCGGGGTTGGAGGTAACTGGCAGCATTCCCTCCGAGGCAGGTCCAATGTGCAGACGCCTACTGTGCGTGGCCCTGTACTTCGGCATCGCTTCTAACCGGGACTGCAGCTTAACACAGTTCAGTGAGATCCGGCCTACGAAATGGCGGCGACCGTACAATCCATCCAGAGACACCGCCAACGACGCCATCTTCTTCGTCGGACATGAGGCCGACGGTGGCGGACTTCCAGAGTTCCACTTCCTCATCTGCTAGCACACTCTACCTCGCTTTCAGCAGCTGAAAAAAAAACAATGAATCAGCGCACTGCGTAGCGACACAACACATCTATCAATGCACCTGAAAAATAGTCACCAAATAAAGTCTTACCCTCTTTCTTCTGGCCCGACTCCGAGCAGATTGCTTGGCAGCCTCCGCACGCAGCGTGTTGGCTGGCTGTGTATATCTGAAGCTCCTGCGTACCGTCTGAAAATACGTCTTACAGGCAGCTGGAAAACAATTAAATGAGAGTGGTATGAATAAAAAATCAAACGCAAGTCACAGTAACAAGGAAGGAGAAAACATTAAAACAAGTCATTTACACACAATGTCGTCTTTATCAAAATCGTGCAAATCTGGACTTGCTGATATGGCTCCGAGCAAATAGGAGGTCTGTGAAAACAAAATGTACAGCTATGATCGGTATCCATTTCCTTTTACCGCAGAATGAAAGCATATTCTTTAAATCTTACCCTTGCTCCGGTTCATAGCGCCTGCAATTAGTCTCCGAGTTGTGAAGACGACGTACTGCTTCCTGTGAATCACAAAAAATACACTTTAATAAAGCTTGTTCTTGCAAGGCTACTATTAGCCGTAGCTTTAGGCTAGGCTGTTATTAGCCGTAGCTTTAGGCTAGGCTGCTATTAGCCGTAGCTTTAGGCTAGGCTGCTATTAGCCGTAGCTTAGGCTAGGCTGCTTTTAGCCTAGCAGGCAGTAATCGAACATATATTTACCGCTAGCATCTCTTCTTTGAGTTCGTCTTGTTCGATGCAGAGTCGCCATCGCGTCCAAGAGGAGTTTTACCCCGAAATCCCACATACTCCGCTCCAGACCGCCTGCACAAAGCAAAGCATACATCCTCCACTGTGGCTGCACACCGCGCCGCTCTGAGTTTCTTGGAGATCGTAAAGAGCATGCGCGAGATGAACCAGGGTTTCCGCGGATCAATAAAAATAATTAAAAAATCATTTTTTTTTTAAATCAAGGCCTTAATTGGCACTAAAATTATTTAAATATGTTTATCGAAGTATTTATAATTCTTTAATAAAAAAATGCTTATAAAAACAATTTCGTCAGATATATTATATCGCTCCAGGCGGAGAAAAAGCTAGAGGATATATATATACGTATATATGTGTGTGTGTGTGTTTACATACATATAGGAGTCATGGAACTCTGCTTACAGCTCCTTCATATTTCATGTACACTAATAACTTGTGTACATGGTTCTTGTTGATGGCATTAAAATCCTTTCAAATAGCATTAAAATAGCATTAAATTAGAGTCACTCATTCCTGTATGAACCCTGTGAGCGCTTAATTTAATATGACATATTAAAAAAATCCCACCATCATCCAGCATATGTTCAATTTCTGCCCAAATATATATATATATTTTTGTAGATTTTTGTATAAATCGGTATAAAATAAATATTTTGATGGAGATGAGAAATCTGCTTCCTCGTTGGTGAATAACCAATAGTTTGGATCCAATCATTTAAATAAACGGTGTTAGTTTTTTTTTTAATATATAAGAATTGTGCTATAATTTCTAGTCACCGATCTGTTGCTGCTATATTTTAATTTGACGAACTGGAATTTGTCGATGTTCTTTTTCCTGTTTGGTGCGATTGCAATTGCGGATCTTGACCTGGCCGGACCTTATGACCACAGTGTACCAATCTTCTGATGGCTACTTCCAACAGGATAATGCGCCATGTTATAAAGTGAATCATCTCAGACTCATTTCTTGAAACTTTTCCACTTAAGTAATTGTGAATTGAGCATATTGACAGACAACATTTTATTTTTTATCTTAAATGCAATTTTTTTTTTTTTTATAATTACTGCTCTAAATGTATTGCTCTGTCAGCTAAAGATCTGTTTTGGTCTCTATACTTGAATTAAATAAATCAATTCAAGCTAAAATGTAAGAGGCTATACTGAGCCTGATCTCTTTGTATCAGAGATTTTCTTACCTTTTAGAAAAATGTCACTTCGAGTAAAACCCCCCCCTGCAACCCTGATTTGCATTTGTATAGCTCACAGCATGTTCATTTACATGTTAAAGCCTCCCCTAGAATTCCATGGGGGGAGGCATGGGGGGAACACTGCCTAAGAAAGTCCACGTCAATTTCTGACAATTTACGGGAGTTTTCGGCGAAGCCTGCAAATTGCCGTAAACTGCCGCTAACCTGAAGTTCCACGACAATCTACAGTGCCGCAAATTGACGAAAATCCCACTTTTCATGCAGTGGAAAGTTACTTTATAAATAAAGCAGCGACGCTACGGTCAAGCTACTGGAAAATGTAGTTAAACTAATAGCTTCGCTACATGTAGCAGCGCTACTGCCCATCACTGTATATATGTGTGTGTGTGTGTGTGTATGTATATATACATAAATGGTGATCAGAAAAAATGTGTCATCAGAACCCTCCTAGAATTGAAGACAATTTTATTCTAAAAATTATTTAGATAATATTTATTATTTTATATTATTATAATTTTTATTATAGTCACAAATGATCACAGCAAAGTTTAAAATACATTTTTCAAAAGACAATTTCTTGTCATCCAACCTATCTATTTAGATAATTGATGAAATGTTATTAAACACATTTTAATTTGGCTTGCTATACTGTACATCACCAAGGACCTAGAACTGGGATCTCATGTACAAACCATGCATAAAAAAAGGTTGCTGGATGATTTTCACACTCTTCAGTGTGTATAATAACTGCAATGAATGAAAATGTGCAGGACTATAAACAATTGTTTGACTTTCTGTGAACATCTGTGGGAGCTTCACCATTTTTTTATAACAAACATCAGATAACTAAACTCCCATAAGTACAGTGAAATATGATTGCATTCATATTTTTCAGGAGTTTGAGCTTGAAGGATTTTAAACCCAAACTATGTGAAGGAACAATATATCTAGCTTTATCCAATAATGTAGCACACAACAAAACGGCAAGAAAACAACCTCAATTTCTGCATTATTTATATGCATCATTCTGTTCACTAAGGAGTTTAAAATGCATATAAATTGTCTTAGGGGTATTTTCATTGTCCATGAAAATTAAATTTTGGTTAATCAACTATTTATTTCCAAACAATTCAGGCGTGTTAATGATTCTTTAGATGAATAAGGTGTTAGAAGCTTGTACAGTGAATTTAAATGTGCACATAATTGTAGAACATTAAAAGCTGCTTTGGCAGTGCTGCCAATGGAAGATATCCAACATCCAGGAGACATTGGCAATTACACACTTTCAGAGACTTAATGCTTTTATACAAGCCATATAAACAAAAAAATATATAGAGAGCGACAAGTGATCTGCTAAACACATCATCCTCCAAAAATAAATGTCTGTTTCCTCTATTTTGGTATGTTCCTTTAACTGCTTACCAGGCGTGATGCAAAATTTTTGTTTTTTGTTGAATAATAACAGAGGATGCATTCTTCCTTCAATTAAATATTTATCATTAGGCAGCCTTTGAATATAGCAGCATCCCTCCCAGCTTGTGTGTACTCATTTCTCTCCTCATTTGTTCTTGAACCAAATGAAGGGGGTGGGTGGCTAGCTGGTCCAAAGGGGTTCATATTTACTTCAATAACCAGATCAGGGATCATTTTTACTTTTATTATTGTCTACAGTTTACAGCTCTTTCATAAATGTTGATTCGACAACAGAGCTCTGGTTAATATGGTTGTGTCTGAGACTCTGTCGTCACTAAGGGATATATCTCTCTTCACCTATGCCAGCACTTTTAGGAGTGGAATTAAAATAATAATCAAAAACAATTCTTACATTTAAATTACCTTACTTTTTAGCATGGACTAAATGGAGAGGCATAAAAGAAAACATCCTGCCAGCCAAAGAAAACTATATTATCTTTATCCCCACCTCACCCAGTATGCTGGCAGCAGAGTTGCTAAGCAACAGATCAATAGATCAAATATGATTTCTGTACTTCTTTCACCGCTAAAGTGGCACGTTAAATCCAAAGAGATGCATGTTTTGAGTCAGATTGTGGCCAGTTTATCTTCATACCAGAAGTGAACCCATCCTGAGTCCACTTCCAAATGGACTCTGGTGGACTTCAAAAAGATGTCAGTATGTTTGTATAAGATGAGAGTTTGTTTGAATGTATTTATACAGTACGAGAGTCTATCCTGGGGGGTGGGGTATAAACTCTTGCCCATTTAAAGCCAACCAGAGATGGCAAAAGTACTCACTTTCCGTACTTGAGTAAAAGTACAGATACTTCTGTTAAAAAATACTCTGGTAAAAGTGGAAGTACTGATTAAACTTCTTTACTCAAGTAAAAGTAACAAAGTACAGGCTTGTAAATTTACTTAAAGTATAAAAGTAAAAGTAGAAACCACTTTTTTCATGCCGTTGCCTACATTTTAAATGGATGTCTGCCAATAGGACTAGATCTCCGTTGTGTTCATTTTCAATCATCTCGTTGTCCATACTACTATGCTAACGCGACCGCCACCAAGCTGCAATGATTTGCCGCGAATGAATACCGCCGAATCTGTCGATTCATCTTGTAGTGGTGCGTCAAATACAACGTAGATTCCCATCCAATTAGATGGTATTGATGAGGTGAAAAATAATAACGATAACTCCATTGAAATGATTCAAAACTAAAGTAACGAGCCAATTTTTTAAAATGTAAGGAGTAGAAAGTACAGATATTTGTTTAAAAATGTAAGGAGTAGAAGTAAAAAGTCGCCATAGAAATAAGTAGTAAAGTAAAGTAAAAATATCAGAAAAATCTACTTGAGTACATCACTATTCACAGAAGGGAAGTAAAAAAGTACAATTACTTCCCTTCTGTGAAAACACAAGGTAAAGGAACACCCTTCATTATACTGATCTTTAGAAATTAAAAACAGTTTTCATTTTTTTTGCATACACCTTTTGCTCATATATGCCATTTGCTTCTCCATTTGCACCATACATGTTGATGATATACAAAATTAAGCTTCTCCATTTAGCTTCGTTAAGGAGTGCCAAGCCATATTGCACTCACGTGAAAATATATATTATGATGAAGTCAAAATAACTGCAAAAAAGAAAAAACAGATATCACATGTTCTAAATAATATAACAAAAATCAGATATTCAAAAGGAGAAGGAACATGTCTGACCCGAGTAAAGGAAAGATTTTGTGTATTTTCAACATAATATTATTTAAAGATACTTTTCTTGTGTTTTTTTTGTTGAACTTATTCAACATGGTTTATTTGCAAGTCTATACAATTCACAGTAAAAATGGCACAGGCTTGGTTCAGGTTTCACCTGTGTATTCCATTTGCTTCACATCTAGTTTAAGGTTTTTAATATGGATATTGCATGAAGTTTTGGGATTTCCCATGTTACATGGCTTATAAAGGAGTATCCAGAGAAGTTTATGTGTCATATGGATGGATATTGTATGCAGTTGAAGCCCCTGCTTAAGTAAGTATAGAGAATCGATGGTTGAATCTGACATTATTATTGACTCTAGTTACATTTAAATTTTAGCACTACACGATATCCCGGCTGACTTTGATTAGTGAATTCTTTCATTTCCAGAGAGACAAGCTTAAAAAATACTGCTGCTGAAGAAAGAAAAACTTTCTACCTTTACAGTAAAGGCTTTGGAGTTCATCAATAATGCAGCAGGAGTTCTCAGCACAGTCAAGCATCACATCACAGAGTAAAGTTAAACCAAACGCCTCACCCTGACAGACAGCCTGACTTCACTCAGGACCTTCCTGCAGGATAAACCAATGAGCAAGACAGGCGGCATTTTAACACCCATCTTTGAGAAAACTGTTGTTCTTATTTTCTTTCTACATTAGGGTTTTAAAATGCTGTTTGTCAGCTTTTTGAGGCTCTTCAAAGACAACATCTTCCTGACAGAGCTGTGTGGGAGGTAAGGGCCAATTCAGAGCTCGGCATAGGTGGCATCAGACAAGCAGCAGCCGTCTTCCAGCAGGGAGGGACAGACAACATAAAGTCACTGCTTTCTGTAGTTGGTTAGAGATTTCTCACAGCCGCTTTTTCTTCCATTGGTTGCAGAAAGTTGAAGCTCAACTGTGTCACACCTACACAGCAGCAGAAGCTGTTATCTTTGTGCTCACAGTCTTCTGCTATTTTTGTTGCCCCTGCCAATGTTCTTCTGTGCAGGGGCTCACACACAAACATATTACAGTGCATGTGTTTGGGTGTCCTCTGAGGCTGTAAATAGACAAAAAATGTGCGGGGATAAGGGGGATGAGACAACGGCTCCATTAGGAGCACATAAGGCACAAAAAGAAGGGATTTAGGGAGCAGAGGTAAGAGCTGCCAAAGTCATTATTTTTCAGAGAGGAAGCTGCAGTTTTGTGACTTTCTCATATTCTCTTTCCCAGAGATTCTCATTAAATGGAGTTAGACCTCAAAATGCCTGTTTAATGTTATTATTCATGTGTGTAAGGATTTTTATCGTTCATTAGATGCAGGTTCTCACCTTTAGAGGAGGCTCAGTTAGTTAGCTATGCTTGATGCTATAACCATTTACTTCTCATTACTCTCATCCTTCTCTTTTTGTCCTCTCCTCATCTTGTTTGTCTCTTTTAAACTAGTTTTTTGTTTTTGTCCTTTCAATCACCCCTGTCCCCTCCTCCCACCACCACCATGACAGTTTTCATCTCTAATTCCCCACAAGTCAAAGACATTAGGAGGACTTTAGATTACTGTGGAGGTAAGCGAAACACGAGTAACACACATAGACGGATGGCACTGAAAATGGAACCTGTCACCTGCTTTCATCTATTTGACTCTCCAAAGCCTTTTAGTGCGTTACAGCCTGGTCAAAAAAAGGGCTATGAAGACTTTTCAGCTGGTTTCTAAATTATGTACGCCGACAGGGAATAGTTCTCACCATTGAAATGCTTTAATGCTGCTTTTGTTTGAGTAATTTATCCCTGCTGTCTTTCTATTGGTGCAATTAAATTATTCATTTAAACAGACTGAAAAATGTTGATAGTTTAACTTTCTTCTTGTTTACTTATGTAATGAGAATTCATGAGAATGAGGGACAGGCTGCCCCATTATGCAGCACGCAGCAAATAAACCTCTCTCTGCCTGAAGAGATCATGTCCAGAACCAAGAAAACTTTACATTAATAAGGGCCAGGTCTGTGAAAATGTATGTTTTTCAATAGCTTTTTTTTGTTGATCTTTTACTTATACATTTTACCTGTCAAAAATCATCAAAATATTCATACACATAAAAAAAATATCAGTCGCTTTTAAATGTGCATGTAAATAAACAGTTAATGCGGATATATATTTTTTTCTTCAATAAATTTGGCATAATAGTATGTGATTCATCACAATTACTTCCCGAGTGAATGGCTATCCTGAGCTGACAAATCTACAGAGCATTACCCAATAAAAGTGGTAATGGGAAACCACCCACTGATCCACTCTACCTCTATTTCAGTACTCCACAAATTCACTCATTCCTATAATATCATTCCTTATCGGTGGCCTAATGAGGATTTATAGCCAATTCAGGGCAGCGAGTGGGTTGTGGTTCAGGGATGGTTTGTGCTGCTCAGCAGGACCTGTGTTTAGCCCCAAGGTGAGAGCAGTTCATTTCAACCAGCAGAGCAAAGAGCTCAGGACAAAGAGGTATAGCAAGCAGTCAGAAGGAGCAGATGGAGCTGCAGTCATCCTCATCACCACCTGCCTCTCAGAATCTGTATCTGAGCAAAAGAAAAAAAGTTATGAGTTTTCAATTGACCTTAGCTTTAAAAATTGATAGATGTGAAGCAGCTCACATTGCTGCTGAGGAACGTGTGGGCTTTTATAATTGGGCTCTACTGAGATATACCATGAAGACATATGGCTACAGGTCAATACTGAAACTGTACTGCTATTGAAGAGGGGATTCCATTGCATCCCTCCTCACCTCCTGAACAGATTAAACACAGATGACTTATTTCAAACTATCAATCACATATTGACCGTTAAGTTAAGGATATGATATTTGCTTTGAAAATGTTTGAGTATTTTTCTAAATAATTTTTCTTGCTCAGTTAAGCTTAGCTTCTCTCTTTTAAGGCTGTGAAACAATAACAAAAACAAAACCTTGAACAGTTTGCCTTGTTGTTATCCAGCCATAACACATATTTTAATTTTAGTAGTTTCTATCTTCAATTACTAGAATTAACGCAGCAGAGATGTTCCCACATTTTTTTCTGCAAGATTGAAACAGTCTTTGAGTCATAAAAAATAAACCATTTTGTTTTATCAAAAACATAAGTGTAAATTTGTTCATAATAAGTCTCCCTTCCTGGCAAGATCAAATATTACTCCCACTGAAACCATTTTTCCCCCTTCCCCCTGTTATGGATTAAACAAAGAAGATATAATGTGCTAATTATCATCTTTAGAGGTCTAGGCAAAGCAGTGAATTAGTGCATTTCTGAAAAATCTTCACTGTTCTTTTTGGTCTTTCTTCGGAGATTAAACAACATTTCCCAATATTTGTTTTGGCTCATGAAAAGTGTTTGTCAGAGCTCCAAATTAATAAGTTCTGAGCAGAGGGATTTTCGCCTATTGTGCAATTGAAATCGTACGTGCAGCAGAAGTAGGTTTTAATACTATGTCATTAGCTGCTGATTTTCTTCCTAGCTGCCAGTTGGTGGTTATTGTTCAGGCAGTACGTGGGTGGGCAAAGGAGGTGTTGGTATTATCCGAGGCTGGTAATTTATGTCTCCAGCTGCTGTCCCCCTCTCCCCAGGTGGACATCTTGATTCCTCAGCAGTGCATCTAATTAGGGGGAGAAAAACACATGTCCAAGGGAGATGCAATTGGTAAGAGGACATATTTTCCCAATGGAGCAGATGTGGAGATATAAATCAACCATCTTGACCGAAAAAATACAAAAGTTTCTAATAAAAAGTTCACAAGAGCTTTCTATCTGTTTCAGTATTCTCCTTTGATAGCACTATCTAAACTAAAGCGTCAGCATATCATTGTAATAAAGGCCTTTGATTAAATGTTGCCCTCGATGGAACTGTGTTCATCTGTGGAGGTGGACAGGCTTCAGCAGAGGTGTCAGCAGATCCTTATCATGAGGCAAGGTAGATCAGCAGTGCAGCTAAAAGTGAGAGATTGACAAGAACATACACAAAGTTTGGGACATGACATATTGCTGTTGTATGTCAACTTATAATTAAGACCTTTACTGTACCGGTGAGGAGAAAGCTTCAGCTATACTTCAACACTGAAAGCTGAAATGTTTTGTTCTGCTAATACAGTGTGTTCCAAATACCTCAAGTGTTGATAAAGTTTTCAGCTCACAAGTTGTTGACCCCTTTCATGCACATTGGAAACTGCTGAATTTGTGCCAAAACTGATGGATCTTTTACCTTTACTGCTCACACATCCTATATAAAAACTTTTTTTCCCTAGATTTGTCAAGTAAATATTCCTCGTAAAGGCACTTGATTCCAATGCACACAAACACAGAGGGATAAAAAGCTAAACATAAAGGAATGAATTGATAACTCATGACCTTACTAAACTGAGGAACATTTTTGTATTAAATGACAAGAAAAAGAGAAGTGATAAATAAAAAACTTAGAAAGATCAGATAAAAAAAATACTTGCTAAATAAATACCGTAAGCAAAGAAACCTAAATAGCTCACTGAACTGATAACCTGAAATCTTAGTAAGTCAATTTTTCCCAAATTAAGTGCATTTTTTCTTGAAGTGAGCAGGTGAAACAAATGTCCAATGGAATAAGGTCATTTACATTTAAAATAAGAAACACAACATCAGCAGTCTCTTATTTCCACTGTATAACATCTTACTACCCCATTTAAAGGAAAATTCCGGTTTTTAACACTTTTAGCCCCTTTTCTGTAGTGTCCAGGATGAAACCGAATGATCGACACCAAAATTTTGACGATTGGTCCTGTCTCGGCTATTTGGCTCATGTAGAATCCCCCCTGGCTGCTTCAGAATGGCTTGCATAGTGCATGTCAGATAATGTCCTTAAAACAACCTTAAACGTTCTTTTTTTAAAATATGCTACTCACCGGGTCGTCAGCGCTGTTCAATGACGTTCCAAAAAAAGTTTCGTGAAGAAAAACCGTTCCTGTCTTGTTTTATTTAGCATTTTGTAAATCCCAGAACTATTTTTTCCGATACATCACAACCGCTTATGAACTTCCGCTTCCCGTTCGAATCTGAAGCGTTGCACACTCCAGACCATTAGTTGGCGACAATGTCTCTATACTTTGGGAATGTAGGACCACTGTGTAGGACATAGCAAACAAATTTTCAGAGTTTTTTAAAGTGTTTAACAGAGACGTTAGCACCTCGACGTCGGAGTACACAGAGTGAAGCAGAAACACTTGGGCCTTGCGAAAGGACTACAACTAAGCGTAAACAGGCCCCCTTTCCGTTTCCGGTGGCGGAGGGATATTGACTATTCCAACAGAACTCAATGGGATTTACAAAATGCTAAATAAAACACTACAGGAACGTTTTTTCTTCACGAAACTTTTTTTGGAACGTCATTGAACAGCGCTGACGACCCGGTGAGTAGCATATTTTAAAAAAAGAATGTTTAAGGTTGTTTTAAGGACATTATCGACATGCACTATGCAAGCCATTCTGAAACAGCCAGGGGGGATTCTGCATGAGCCAAATAGCCGAGACAGGACCAATCGTCAAAATTTTGGTGTCGATCATTCGATTTCATCCTGGACACTACAGAAAATGGGCTAAAAGTGTTAAAAACTTAGAAAGATTAGATAAAAAAAATACTTGCTAAATAAATACCGTAAGCAAAGAAACCTAAATAGCTCACTGAACTGATAACCTGAAATCTTAGTAAGTCAATTTTTACCAAATTAAGTGCATTTTTTCTTGAAGTGAGCAGGTGAAACAAATGTCCAATGGAATAAGGTCATTTACATTTAAAATAAGAAACACAACATCAGCAGTCTCTTATTTCCACTGTATAACATCTTACTACCCCATTTAAAGGAAAATTCCGGTTTTTAACACTTTTAGCCCCTTTTCTGTAGTGTCCAGGATGAAATCGAATGATCGACACCAAAATTTTGACGATTGGTCCTGTCTCGGCTATTTGGCTCATGTAGAATCCCCCCTGGCTGCTTCAGAATGGCTTGCATAGTGCATGTCAGATAATGTCCTTAAAACAACCTTAAACGTTCTTTTTTTAAAATATGCTACTCACCGGGTCGTCAGCGCTGTTCAATGACGTTCCAAAAAAAGTTTCGTGAAGAAAAACCGTTCCTGTCTTGTTTTATTTAGCATTTTGTAAATCCCAGAACTATTTTTTCCGATACATCACAACCGCTTATAAACTTCCGCTTCCCGTTCGAATCTGAAGCGTTGCACACTCCAGACCATTAGTTGGCGACAATGTCTCTATACTTTAGGAATGTAGGACCACTGTGTAGGACATAGCAAACAAATTTTCAGAGTTTTTTAAAGTGTTTAACAGAGACGTTAGCACCTCGACGTCGGAGTACACAGAGTGAAGTAGAAACACTTGGGCCTTGCGAAAGGACTACAACTAAGCGTAAACAGGCCCCCTTTCCGTTTCCGGTGGCGGAGGGATATTGACTATTCCAACAGAACTCAATGGGATTTACAAAATGCTAAATAAAACACTACAGGAAAGTTTTTTCTTCACGAAACTTTTTTTGGAACGTCATTAAACAGCGCTGACGACCCGGTGAGTAGCATATTTTAAAAAAAGAACGTTTAAGGTTGTTTTAAGGACATTATCGACATGCACTATGCAAGCCATTCTGAAGCAGCCAGGGGGGATTCTGCATGAGCCAAATAGCCGAGACAGGACCAATCGTCAAAATTTTGGTGTCGATCATTCGATTTCATCCTGGACACTACAGAAAATGGGCTAAAAGTGTTAAAAACCGGAATCCTCCTTTAAAGGGTAAAAACCTCATTCCATTGGATCTACCCAAATTTAAAGTAAATACACTTATTTTAGGATATTTTCACTCATTTTTAGATGAGGTTTACAGTGCTAAGAATGATCAACACTTGTTTAGATAACTGCAGTTATATACAATAGTGATGAACTGAACATGTAGGTTTAGTTCTGATTTTTAATCTAAAGGTAACAGTAGGTGTTTGCCAGTGTTATGAATGCCTTTCTCTTCAGTTGACCTGGTAAAGGCAGGTTACATTGTAAATCCAGTGCAGACTACAGCCCTTTGTATTAACTCAAATAGACTCTAATAGAAAATACAGGAGAAACCTTAAAGGGATAGTTCGGGATTTTTGACATGAATCTGTATGGCATCCCCATCACCAGTGGCATGCAATCACACTGACTTACCCCTGGCAGCATCCTGTGAGCAGAGTTCTCGTCCAGCTTTGGTCAAGCCGAAAGTAGTCCGACAGGTTTGCTAGACCCAGCGAAATAAAACGTTTCTCTTCCCAAAACATTATGTGTTCAAAAGAGTGATATTTTTGCATCCCAAAAACATTGTAGTGGAAAAAGTCACACGTCGTTATCACTTGGTCCTATTTTCTCTCTGTTCGTATCAGTGCGCGCGACACCATGACCTGACAGCTAGGGCCTGACAACAGCCAGATGCATGTCTCGTTCCGCCCAGCTAGGAGCTAGGCGGAGCGAGACATGCATCTGGCTGTTGTCAGGTTAGTAGGCCCTAGCTGTCAGGTCATGGTGTCGCGCACACTGATACGAACAGAGAGAAAATAGGACCAAGTGATAACGACGTGTGACTTTTTCCACTACAATGTTTTTGGGATGCAAAAATATCACTCTTTTGAACACATAATGTTTTGGGAAGAGAAACGTTTTATTTCGCTGGGTCTAGCAAACCTGTCGGACTACTTTCGGCTTGACCAAAGCTGGACGAGAACTCTGCTCACAGGATGCTGCCAGGGGTAAGTCAGTGTGATTGCATGACACTGGTGATGGGGATGCCATACAGATTCATGTCAAAAATCCCGAACTATCCCTTTAAGCTTTATTTTCCAGTGTCAGTGCCCTTCTTTTTTTTCTGTAAAGGATTTGAACCGAAGTGCTTTGCTGACACAAATGGTTGCTTCTGTGTGCATTAAGACTCCTGCTGGATAAAAAAAAATTTTTTTTCCTTATTTGACCTTCATTCTATTCAATTAAACAGTGGGACTGAACTTTTCCAAAGTTGTTGCAGGTATGGAGATCAAACACAATCTTATATACTTTCTCCTGTGTGGTGCGGCTTAAAGATTATTGCTTTTCTTCATTAACTTGTAAGGGTTAGAATTATAAACTTGGTTAGCAAGTTTTAAAAAATGTATATTAAAATGTTTTATGTAAAACTAAGTGTTTTGTACAACCATTTTGTTTGCAGCTAATGTTAACAAAATAATTCATGGTGATCCAGACATATCTCACCAATTTAACTTACCGTACTATACAATCCAAACAACTTAAACATGAAGAGTTTTTAAAGATTTATTGAAAGAGTATTGCAATTTTAATGCAAAGAAATGAGTCATTTGGAGAGTCAAACAGGGATTAAATAGTTATACTGGCAATAGATTGGAAATAATAAATTTTTAGATTGTCTGAGATGACATATTTAAAGCCTTGTGATCTTTTTTTGTTGACTTGTGCACTTGTTATTAATGTGTTGTTGCTTTTTTGCTAAAGAAATTAGTTGTGTTCAGGGAAGCTCGGATAAGACACCATGATTCACCAGAGCAGGCAGATTTTACACAGTGAGTGTACAGTATCTGTACTTAATGAATAAATTACTGAGGAAATACATACAAATATCTGACTATATTGTCATATATTATATGACGTTATATTGAACATGACGTCAGAGTAAAATCAAAAGTAGGAGAGCATGTTGCCTGGCACCATTGAACCAGAAAGGGCCCAGGTTACTGCAAGTCCAAACTGTCAGCCTGTGCAGCTGCATGAACTCCCACAGGTGAGAAAAACACTACAGACAGTTATGGCTCTTTTATAAACAAATCGAAAACACAGAACCCAGCGTTGAAATATATCCGCTAAAAATCACAGAAGTTTATAAAATGAGAAATTGTAAATGTTACTTTAACTCAAATTTATTTTGTGCAATAAACTCACATAGATTGGAACCTGGAAGCAAGAATGGTTTGTGTGAAGAATTGATATCAAGAGTTTCTGTAAAGGGACTCATAATGATTTTTTAAAGGATTTAGTTCTGGATTCTTGCTAGGTCTTTACAAAACTTTATTTCTTTTCTATGAACCAAATCTGATTGAAATAGAAAATCCTCTATAACCACACATTTCCAGCAGATACTTTTCAGTTTGTGTTTGGAACTGGTTATCCCTTCCGTAAAAATTCAAAAAATATCCACTGGACTTGGTCTCCAAGATTTGAAGACGTTTTGCCACCTCTCCAGGAAGCTTTCTCAATTCAAATGTCTGGATCCGCAGTGAGTTTGAGTCTTATATAGACAAAGCCTTGTATCGCTTGGAAACATGCAAATGGTAATGGAACTGGTTATCATTTTATCCTGTCATGGCGCTGATGGCTGGCATTGTTGCTCATTTCATTCACCCGTCTACCTCAGCCCTGTTCCTAATCACTGCTAATCTGATGCACCTGCTCCTGTTTCTATTTAAACTCCTTGATCCCAGCCACCAGTGCCAGATTATTTTTGGGCCTTTGGTGTAGAGAGAGTTAGAGCATTACTAATAGTGTTCTGTTTGCTTGATCCTGACCCGTTTCTGTATTTGGACCTTTGAGCCTGCCTGCCCCCGTCTGATCTGTTTGCCTGGTCTGTCTTCAGACTCTTGTTGGATTCTTCTGTGGACTGAACCTTGATCTGCCTCTTGACTTCGCCCTGTGGATTATCCTGCCTTCCTTCATCTGTTTGGGTTAAGGGCTTCCCTCTAGCACAAAGAAATTGAGTAAAACATTAGAGAAAGAGGCGAATAGATAGTCTGGAGGGTTTTTCTAGTCAAATAAAGAATTATGCAGCTGGAGAGGACACATATTCCTTGGCTCCAAATGGACAAACCTTAAAGAAAGGGTTCTGTTGAAGTCGAGCAATGTAAACAGAGCAGCGGGCTTGTTTTTTTTTTTCAGCTGTTTCCAGTTTTCCCTGAGTTGTGGTGTGATCCACAGAGAGTGAACAGATGAGTGATTTCCAGCAGATCAGAAAGAGAGCAGCTATAGGGGAGGTAAGACAATGTGGAAAATATTTATTGGTAAGTTTGCAAGGGAGGAGGTCTTCTGAGGAAAAGCTGTGGAAATCCTCCAGCTTGGAGACTTTGAGTCATGAAGTCACAATAGTTTTGGGAACTCTGGAAGCATTTTCCACAAGATCTTGATTCTACAACAGGGATTGGCCTGTTTAAATCAAAGTACAAGACCATTTTTCTCCACATCCTTTATTTCTTGTGGTAGCACTTCTACTTTGATCTACCTAGTTTGATCTATTTTTTATCTACCTTTTTTTTAACTTGCTTTGTAATGTTTTCCTTTATTTCTTTGTGTTTTCTTATGTATTTCTTTTAAGCATTTTGATCATCGTTCTTGTGGAGGAGGAAGTATTTTTACAAATAAATGACAGTCTGATTAAAATGCAAGTAACTGGGATCTGTATCATTGGAGTTTTTTTCTGAAGTAATAATTTTTGTCAGCTAGTGGTATATAGATAGACAATGTTTTTTTTGTTTTGTTTTTTTTTGCAATTGTCTTCCTATCAATTCTCCCGGACCAGTTAGTCTTATTTTTTTTTACTTTTATGACTTATATGATGATTTCATTTTTAAGAAAACATAAGTTTTCTGTAAAGTAAAATCATCCAAGATGTTCTGTTATTGATGAACATTTCAACTGTGAGTATCAACCATATCTGTATATATATATATTTAATTATTATTATTTTTTTATTATTTATCATGTTCTTGTTTGAGCGTCATGGTGGAGCAATTGTTTGCATTTTTCTTTCTTAAGAGTGACTGTATGTTGTATAGTTGTGTGTCTCTTTTTCCCGTAGCCGTCTCATGGGTTTATCCTGCCTTTTTTCTCTTGATTGATAGAAACTGGCACTAGTCCCCCCGGAAAATAAGCAGGTATAGGAAATGACTTTATTGTCTCATGTCTGCATAATGGCATATCGAAAAAACTTTTTTTTTTTTACTCAATGCTTCCCCGGTATTTGAAGAAAAACACTAACCCGCATTCTGCCAAAGTTATCAATAGTTTATTTATCTTCAGTTAAGGCAGTCCATTTCAAAGCATTTCACAAACCACAGTATGATGACAGTATCATGTCTTACACTTGGTTTGGAAATTTTTATTTCAGCATGCAAGTCAGAGATCAAAAGAGGTATGTAAACAACCTGGGTTAAAACAGGAGCAGTGGCAAGAAGAACCCATTCATTGTGTATCCGATAGGAAAAGAATGGAAAGAAAGCATAGATGCAACATGCTGGAAGAGGCTGTTATCTCTAAACAGCACCCTATGTCACATATAAAGCCAGTGGGAGATGCAGTAATCAGGTGAAATGAAGGAAAAACCACCAAACTTCCTGCCACTTTGGCACAAACATGCACATTGTGTACAGAGACTAAAGTTCAACAACTGAACACATGTTGGCACTGGACATTCCTTATACGGGGCTTATTTATGTACATAATTAGAGTTCAGCCTCAAAGATCTGTGAAAAAAAATTAAATCATCTTCCACTAAAGAAAATAAATTGCTCTGTTGCTAAAAAATATAACTCAGAAAGTAATGCTTCACAATTGCATAAGTGATCACTGTGTCCTTGGTAATTTTCATTTCTTTTCCCTGTGGGGAAGTCATGAGCCTCAGGGAAAAGAATAAAAAAAACTTTTCATAATCTGAGAAAAGATGCTCATTAAAAAAACCTTTAATGATTCTGTAGTTTAACTGATTTCTTGTCATAATAAACCCATTAATTCTATCTGAAAAGTGCACTACTTCTATTTCAAAGGTTTCTGCTCTTTTTTCTCTTTTATTCTCACAGACTACGACCTGCATATTAATGTTCATTTATTTGCTTCACGCAGCGAAATACTCTTCTCGTTATTAGGAATAAGTCGTTTTAGACGGAAAAAAAAAAGAAATGCAAATAAGTTATCACAGTAGAAGCTGTTAAATGATGACTCTCTGAGATATTATATTTCTGAAGTGGATATTGTTTTATTTTGTGATAAATGGCTTTCGTTAGAGGTATACTGGCATTTCTGAGTTTTATGCAACTTCACAGCCTTGTTTAAGGTCAGATAACACAATTATTTTTGGCAGCAGATTAAACTCTGCTTCGTCTTCTGAGGGAAAGAATATAATCATTGTGCATTAATCTAAAAAGAAAAAAAAGGTTCTGGACTGACACTACGGAGTTTAGTGTCTCTAAACTGAGTTTCTGGAGACTTATTAAACCTTTAAAGCTCTGTGAAAGCTTTCGGAGCAACAGGACTTAGAAAACAAATAGGAAACAGCAAATAAGTACTTTTTACATTAACATACAGTAGATAACTTAAAATAGTCATATTCTATGATAACACAATAAACTCATGTTAACATTGGTTCTCCACTTTCATCCAATTACACCTTGAATAGAAACAAGATGAAAAGAAAAGTGATAGCACAAACCGTCTTAATGAAACCCATGCTAAAAGTGATTAATGTAAATAGCCACAGTTAAATTGTAAACAATTCTTGGTTTTAAAAAGTGTACAACATGGCTTAGCATTTACCTCAAAGAATATTAGGGAAGAGCAACAGGTATAAAAGATACAGAATTCTGATGGACACAGAGTGACTAAACAGCTGCCACTGCAACAGTCCCAATCATCTCCAACAGTTTCTTTGTGCACATGTTAAACACCTGGGTAAACTGAATTTGGATATGTTTTTAATACAGTAGGCACATCCGGGTCAAAGCATGTAGTGATAGGGAGAAAGAGGAGAAGAAAATAAAAATGTATCTTCTAAAAGATAATGTAATGAACTAAAGTTTAAACTGTCACAACAAAATGTATGATTATTATTGGTACCCCTGGAAATATGAGTAAAAAAGACTTGTATGTATGTATTTATATTTTGCTGCATTGACATAATCTCACTCCAAAAATAAAATCCACCTTTTGTACATTCAATGGGTTAATAATCCCCTTTAAGAAGTTGTTGGACAAAAAAAAAATAGCTGTTGCTCATTGGCACTCCTCACATTTCTTATAAAACCCTGTAAACATTACTTTTTTGTTTTATTTAGCTTGTTTAAACTAATCAGAGTGTCCAAACATTGTTTTCCAACAATGTCATCACAACTCAGCAAACTGCCTAAATTTTCCCTATCACTGGCAGAACCAAGATGAGGTTTAAATCTACTGAAAATTATTAAAAATTGAAGGTGAACGCATAGGGAATATTTTGGTAAGGAATGTAATCTTAGGCTCTGTTTGAAAGTCCACCCTAACCCCTAGATCCTTCAATCGCTATATAGATCGGGACTATATAGTGGACTTTATAATGAAGTCAGTTAACTGGCCGTTCGGAGCGATGATCTACTTACCACTCCCCATTGGTCAAGTGACTCTGCCTCGCCACACGGTGCCTGCGGCATCATTGCTATTAGTCACCAATGTCGGGTAGCGACAGTCGTAGGCGACAGCGGGCCGCTGTGACAACAAATCTCACGAAAAACAAATCCCATCTCCTCTCCTAAAATCCTATGAGAGCCCTCCTCACAAAGCATTCCGGAATATATCTGCTTGTCTAGTGACCATGGATGATCACTACTTTTCAAGCTGCTTTGTGGGAACATTTCGAGTCCACTACTTTTTCATCCACTAGACATTCAGACACTCATTTAAAATGGCGTAACCACTATATAGTTCCCTACATAGAGGTTAGGGCGGACAGTCGGACACAGCCTTAGTGTTGGTAGGTCTGTATAACAACCATAGATCAGCTTTTTCTTTGTTTGCTGTTTTTTTTTTCTTTTTTCATGGGGCCTTAATCTGAACTGTGTACTTTGGTCAGATTAGATTTGCATTGATTCTATTGGCAGCATGAGCTCCAGGTGGATTTAGTGTGAAATAACTTAACTATAGTTTAAAAAAGAAGATCATGAACACTGCTGAGCATAATGGAGGATCTGTTATGGTAAAGTGTTTGTCTCTGTTTTTTACAGTCCTGAGTACCTTGCTCAACTGAATTATAATCAGGGTATTTTCATCAACATATAACCAAATCAATGAAGAGTGGGCTTACATCATACAATAAAATCAATCAGCTTTCCCAGTGTGCAGGCCTAAATCCTATACTCATCCCTCTAAATCATTACATCTGGGGTTAAAGGTTGGATTGTTAGAAAATCTTCAGTGTCAAGCTACTGCAATTAAAGATTCATCCATGCCTTTAAGAGTCTAACATTTTCTAACTAAGGGATAGAAAAGTGTAAAAGGGGTGCACGAACTTTAACGATATACTACAAAACAGCTGTCTAAGTAAAATAACGACGTTTCAATAGCAGATGGAAAAATACATAAAGAGAAAAACAACTGCATGTGAAGTTATGAAAAACAGTAAAGACAAACAGCTGACCCAGACTGAGTGCAGTCAAGCTTAAACGGGGCCTAGTTTAATACTCCCAGTAATACTTGTTTTTGTTGAATAAAAAAAAAACATACACGTGTACTCTCTTAAAACCAAGTTACCACTAGGAAATGATTTCTCATAGTTATGGCCTTCCTCAAGATCTAAATACATTTAAGGAAGAAATGATGGGAGAAAGTTGACATCAGATTTAAAGAATAAAGGATCCTTCAAAGGCCAAATTACCAAATAACAAAAAAAAAAAAATAATGGTAGGAATATAATTGTAAGAAATACAAGTAGGATGGGAAAAGAATGTCACTTCAATACAATTGACTTTTTTGCATACAGATAGCAAAGACGAGGTTGTGCTAGGAATTATGTAGTTATTTTCATGTAAACATCCCGCTCATTATGGTAAGCAAAATATAGTTTGATATATAAGTATATTCAGCATAATATTTCCCAAATAATAATTTTGTCTAAAATACTAGAAGAGAATATTAAAGCTGTGCCGTAATGCAATGTTATCCTTCTCATTATTTTTATTATAGATGATTTTCGAAAATAAAAGTATTTAGCTAAACAATATGAGGACTTTGTGCTTTTGTTTTGACAGTTAGTGCATTTGTTTATATAAAGATTAAAAATACATATAAGAAATGAAAATCTGTATATTCACTACGTAGACTATGTAACAGCTCACGATAAAAAAGAATCCTAATGAGAGAAAATGTATTCCCATATTGTTGGATGATTTGATCACATGCTTTTATGGTATAGTCTTTATCAAAGTAGAAATGGGGATTGTTTTCTAATGCTGGTCACAAAAAGTAATTTTGAAAACTACTTGGTATGTGCTTCCCTCTATCCTCTTATTTGAATCAAAAACCAATAAAATCTCCTGAAAAAAAAAAAAAAGATTATGCTAGATTATCACATAAACTCCAGAAAAATATCACTAACAAAATACAAACTGGCACATCCTAATATGTGTAAGCCTTCAACAAGGCCTTTCCTACAGACTCACTCTTCGTTACATCACCACTTTGACAGGTTTGACAGCAAACACCTAAAACTTCCCTCTGCACTGCTCTCCTCTCAGCGCTCTCAAAGAATGAAACATTCTGATTATCAACAAGTTCCTCTTCAGCTGTCTTACTACTCCGACTCATCGTGGAGTTTTATTGTGTTTCATTGGAGTAAAAATGCCCCAAAGCCTCTCCACTGTGTGCTCAAAGAATCATTTGTATTAATCTGTGAAGCGACCCATTCAAGGCAGTGCCTTGTGGTATGCAGAGATCAAACAGACTCAGTCTCACGCTGCTCACAGGATGAGTAAGGTGGGGGGACAGGGTTGGGTTTGATGGCTCTGCTCTTCATGTAGGAGATCAGCTGATCGGGGATTTCAGCCAGAACATCCTTGGCCAGGCGTGCCATGCTAAGGACGTGGTTACCTGTGCGGTCCATGTAGTCTCTGAATGGTACAAACTAGAAGACAAAGGAGAAAATGATTTCTCTTCTAAATATGATATGAATAGATATGAAAAATAAGTTACATTTTCATCCAGCTATTACAAAACTGAGAATGGTGAATATTTTATAGAAAAATGTGATATTAAAATATTTTTAGTTTTGTGAGAGTACGTAACCATGTTTAGATACAGTATATAATAGATAATAATAATTTGCACCCGTTTTAGATCTACCTGATATTTTTTTCTTTTTTTTGCTAAATGGAAACATAACATATTCTACGGCACATCATTTAAAAAAAAAATAAAATAAAATGAATTCTTATTTTAATGTTTTACATACATTTTTGATGAAATTATGTAATCTGTCATGATCTTGGCACTAGTGGCTGGCCTAATGCTCATTTCTTTCACCTGTCTAATTCTGCCCAGTTTCCATATACTGCTCATCTAATCCACCTGCTCCTGCTTCTATATATACGGCCCAGTCCTAACAATCGGGGCCTAATCATTGATGCTCTACTTCATGTTCTCGTTCTCAAAGGCCAGGGGAGAGAGGGTTTTTTGCATTTCGTAGTGGTCCTGATATCCTGACCTGTTCTGCCTCTCAAGCACTGAGCCTTCCGGTTCCCGTCTGAACATTCTTCCTGAACTATCTGTGGATTCCTGGAACCCTAAACCAGCCTGTTCCTGTTCTGATTGGTTCCTGTTCCGCAGCATCTGGTATACTCTAGGCGTTGCCCGCAGCATCTTTTTTGGCAGCCCACTGGCTGGATCCTATCTAATTTTCTGGAGATAGACTGAACTGTTAAACCAGAGTTTCCAGTCATAGACATCCTAGCCGCAGCCGCTGCAGATCTGCAGCTCCACTTCTGCTATGTTAAATAAAAGCTTTAAAGTATCCCACGGTCGGTCTCGCCTTGAGTACTGGGTCATGAAATTTTGAAAATAAAAGGACTCTTATGTCTTCTCTGACATTTCGCACATTCTCCCAATGGACAATACTTAGTGAATCACCATTTCCTGCTTAGAATAAGAAGAAGTATATAATTATGCTGTTTAGACAACACTATTCTTCCACAGGAGTAGCTTATGCTGGTCGCTTTAAAATAAGAATTTTTTGGTGACCAGGTGTGTCCAAAAACTAGTCCGTGCCTTTAAACTGCCTTTAAAGGGGAACAACATTTTTTTTTTTTACATTGGCCATCATACACACTCCACTTTGTTTAAAAAATATATAAATATAACAAATATAACCGTGGATGTTTGGGGGACAGTGATTGGCCTACATGTTATGAATGCTGGCGTACCATAAAGAATAAATTATGAACAGTATAGTTTGTGCCTTCAATCTGTTGCCCATAGGAACACGTTACTTGGTTATAACCTAACCAAATATCTTCTGAACAGCTCCAAATGACACAAAGCTCATATGGGTGACTAGAACATGATGTAATAACATAAAATCAAGGGGCCAATAAAAAAAACGGCATTCTCTTTTAACATACACCATCCCATAACTACACTGTCATTACTACACCACCACCTTGAGAGATAGCTGCTGACAGTTGCATAAATTGTTTATGCTAATCAGTATCCTGATTTGCCACCATTGTGAGGTGGATAGATTATATCAGCAAAGTAGAAGTGCTCAGCAATACAGATTTGGACAGATTTGTGAACAATATTCTTTTTAAAGGCCATCTGTATAAAAAGTCTTTAAACTTTAGTTAAGATCAAGAAAATATTTACCAAGAAGAAAGTTAAGTTTATATTTATGTTTAGTACATATCTCAAAACTGGAAATATGGCATGAATTTTTAGGACATAATTGATTTATATATTTAGCAAACGTTGGGCTGCATGCTGCTTGCCTAATGAAAACATGAAAAGTAAATTGAATGTCAGTTATTGTTCCCATTTTGAGATTTGACTGCAAAAGTTGACATTTTATCTTAGAAAAGCCCTTCAAAATATATAGTCCAAGTCACTCAGCTTGTGATATATACAAGAACATAAGCAGAAGAAATTTAATTTAAGGTGGTCAGGTTAAAGGAGGACGTAACATGACATGCACTAAATGAAATTTACATCTTCAGGTACTGTATAGATTTTGAAAAAAGAAATGTTTTTTTTTTTCCATTCTTTTGGGTCAATAGAAAAAGAATCTGCTGTAAGAGGAAAATGACAAAAATAACTTACCTGCACAATGTCTCGCTCTGCCAACTTCCCTCTTGATGAGATTCTGACATCATCGCCATCCAGCTCAACCATTGCTACAGAGACGGAAATATTTTGATCATATAATCCCAATTACGCTGTGATATTAATAGATTAACACTTTTTTTTCTTTAGATGAGTCGTTAGGAAAGGGAAAATTGTAATTAAACTTTAGTTAATGATACTTGTGGAAAATATCTGTTTGTAAAAAGCATGAGCTTGTTGAATGAAGCCCATTACAGGCGCAATAGAGGGATGACAACAACAATATTTCCGTTGAATTCTCACCATCAAACTCAGCTTGGCCAACTCCAACAATAATGATAGACATCGGAAGTTTTGCACCCTGTCATAAAAACAAAAGAAGCACCAGCAATCAGTGGGTGTATGACAAAATGTTAGTGCATTTTGACTTGTAAACATAGAACACATAGTTTACTGAGTTGCAAAGCTTAGTGAGGAAACACATCATTTAGATGCAATGCAAAACCCTGTAAGAAGTCCAGTTTACAAACAGGTATGAAATAAATAGGTCAAAAATAGATTTAAAAAAAAAAGTTGTGAGACTTAATGACAAAAAAAGAAAACATATAGACAGCCCAGTCCTGCAGATAAAGTACATGAGTGTATGTGAAAATATCACTCTGTCTCATATGCCTTATTCATTAGGTCAGCAGACAGAAATGCACCACAGTATACTTTAGAAACACCCGATTGTAGCTTTGTATTTAACTCCATTTAACCCTAAACAAGGATTAAATCTTAATACTGTGGTTTAATAAGGATCATTCTGATTTGTGGTGCAGAGCTACATGCACTTAAAACACGGCACTGATGCTCAATATATGAAAGCTCTGGCATGAATGAATGATATGTGCTTGTGGTAAAAATGCATTTGCAGGGTGAAAGTAGGCCAGGCTTCCTGCAAAAACCTCCCCAAGGGAGAGGTCTGTCACAGATAGGAGTAAATAGACTGCAGAGGACCACCCCTTTCACAGTCTTTATCAATTTTCCCCCTCTAACTCTTTTTCCATTTTTATCTTTTCCACTTCATTCGTTCCTCAAGAACTTTCCCACTTGCTCAAGAAATACATATTCAGTTTGCTCCTTTTCCCTTAAGATCCCACAGGCACATACTATACCTATAAATGCCAGATCAAATCCTCTTTTCAGAGCTGAATTATTCAGTCTACACCATTTGTTACTTTGCTTGTACTGTAAAGTCACTCAGGGGACCTCACTCCAACATGAATTTAGACTCTCACAATCGAAGACCACAAGAAGAATCTCAAGATGTCCGAATTGTGATAAAAGAACCAGCTGTAATTAGTATAAAAAAGCTTGATGAATCAAAATAAGATTTTACAGAAATAAGTAATCTCTTTTGAAGAAGAGAAGAATACGGAAATCTTTGTTGGTAGATTATACTCCTAGATCAGATGGAGCTCTTGAAACCTAGCTTGAAATGAAAACCTATATGAAGGATTGATCAATTGAATTAAGAATCAGCAAAAAACTCATATGTGCAGAAACTGCTGGCTTCTTTAAAACAGCTCTAAAAAGGTTTTTTTTAAAGCTTGTTTTTATCATAGATTTTTATTGAATTAATTTTTTGCTTCTTTAACATAACATACAAAATCAAAAATTTAATCTAAATTTGAATTTAAATTAGCATTCAATTCCTCTGTTTTAACATTTGTTGCTTTTATTCAATGATTTTAAGTAAATTAAATTGGATTTGACAAACTGCAGAGACTCTACTGTAGTTCTATGGTGGTTAACCCCCTCCCCCCCACTATCTACTCTATTCTACCCTGAAACAGTTGGCCCAAATTTTGCGTTTTAAAAAGGCTGGGTTCTTTGGGTAGTATAGATTACTTCTATCTGTTGAAAGCTATTACTTTTTGGCAAAGGATGAAAAAAATCTACTTATACAGTAAAAGGTCAGAAATTTCACATAACCTTAAATACGTATATCCTTACTTTAGGTAAGATTTGTGGATTAAATAGGTCAAACAAGAAATATTCCACATACACCTTCACAGTTTTAATTTTTCTTGGTTGATTTAAATATGATAACATGTTTATATTGGTAAAGTGTATTTATCCTAAATTGTATATTTAAAAAAAAAATAATCTCTTTATCTCTTACTTTATTAATCAAATGAATATGCCATTCCATTGTTTACTCAGCATGATGATTTATGTATTAAGTAATGCATTGCTAAGAGATTCAGTCAGATATTATTAGACCTTATGGCACTGCCTCGTTTTATCAGGGCTCAGGCGTTGTTTAAATGATAAGAGGAACATTTCTCTGTTTTTGTTGCTGAACCAATATAACTGAAGCTTAACATAAAAAATGGGTGCAAATTGCTCCTAAGTGCTGGACTTTGTGGTTGTGTTTGCAGCTGCATGTATTTAATGGGATCTGCTTTATAAATTAAGTGTAGAAATGAACAAATAGCAGCTGGAATCGCATTAGTGTCACAACGTATCGACATCATTTACAGCCTTAGCTACTAAAAACTATGCATTTATTATGAGCAAATATTTATAGAAAGTACTTGATAAGAACATAACACTTAATGTAGGAATGAGCGGCCATTTTGATTAGGTTTTAAAGAACGGCATGCTAAATTTGTGAAGGAGCTGAAATTAAGGGTCCAGTCTATTGGTGAATAATTCTGATTATTGTAATGTGCATTGAACGTTAAAATTGCTATTGAATTTAGAAAAGCACAATTTACCTGAAACTAGATTTCAAACTCAAAATTTTGCATTAAAAAGAGGGTCATGAATATGACACAACTTACTGTTTCATAAAATCTTCATATTTAGCCCCACTTGAATGAAAATTTAACACCAGTGTGTCACCAGCTTCAGTCACTGTCATTTGTATAGCCTAAAATATCCCAAACATTGAAAAACGTGCTACGAAGAAAAGTGTTGTAATAATCTTTGTGATTTGTCTCTGCAGAACGAAGCCTGAATGCAAAAGGATATCCAGGCTTTAGCTCTGTAGACAGAAGTGGGAGAATCCTGGTCCTGGCAGCAGTGAGTGAGTTCAGGTTGAGCAGAGAGCAGAGCAGCAGACAAGATCTTAAAAGGAAGGTGTGGCTGTTCGAAAAGTTTGATTAACAGTCGCAAATTCCCTTTAAACCCAGTCTGCTGGGGGTCAGAGTGCTGTTGCTGGGAAGGTTTACCTGGACGATGATTATTCCTGAACAAACATCAGACCAAAACCAGCTGTACGGTACAATAAACATGCAGAATGTATTAATTAAGTAACAAACAAAAAATGTAAATAAAAGCTATTTTAAGTTGTCAACATGCACTAGTTTTCAGTTAGAAAGATGCATATTATTGCATATTAAACCATAAATGCTGAGCAGAGTGCAGAAAAAAAATACTAAAAATCTCCCGAATCTACCATTTGGCTTTTAAATTCTCAGAGTAACAGAAAAGCCGGAAAGCTGCAATGAGATAAACTAAAAGAACCTGAAATGCCAGTGTATTATAAGGCAGCAGAATGCTCAGAAAGACATCAACATCCTCCAGGTAGTGTAGAGAAGCACTTACATTCACTATTGCCTCCTTGGTCTGAGCCATGTCTGATATTACTCCATCTGTAATGATGAGCAGGACAAAATACTGAGATCCATCCTGCACAGCTGCTGCATACCTGGGTCAAGGGAATAAGGAGGAGAGCATGAGGCACATCAGAATAAAGTAGAGTTTGAATAATGTTTAAAAAGCCACATGGGCAAGGCTCTGCACTGAATGCTGAGAGTGGCAGAAGCAACCGAAGTGAACATCTAAGAGCTGCAGAGAAATAACTGCAGTGTCAAATATTTTAAGAAAAGATGAAAACATGTCTCTGCACTGAGTGACACATTAATGTATTATAAACATGGTAAATGCTAAAATATTCTGTATAGCTTCTCAAAAGTCTTTACAGATAGCATTAGAGAACCCATCAGTGATACCACTGTGAGAGTGTCCTAGTTTCAATTGCCCATCGCTGGCTGCCCTATGAATAATTTATGAAGCAGTTTTTGCAATCGCAGCAGTCTTATTCTTTCAGAACACTATTGATTGTCTAGCACCAATAACACCAGCTTTGATGAGCCAGAGGAGGAAGATGACAAACAGGATCACTGCAGGTGCCAAGGATAGGTCAAAGGTGAGCCCTTACGTTTTACCACACCCTTTACACCAGCATGACAAATGTGACTGCAAGATGCTGGCATTTTAATCACAGTGTGCAGCTGGGAGCAGCCTGAGCGATGACAGTGTTTAGAGATTGAAGAGACATTTAACCTCTTCAACTTTATTATAAGTTTAAGATCCTTCCCACTTTTAGGTGCAAAGCCAAACACAGATTCCTACATTTATCAAACAGAGAATGAGAAGATTAAAAGTATGAACCATTAATCCCCCAGGTTTATATCTAATAACCAGTATGTATCATACATCAGTGTTATATAAGCCCTTAACATCATAAGCTGCTTTAACCAGCCACAAAAAAATATATGTCCTTCTGGAACAGATGTGACAGCCGTAGTCTGCCCATGTACAATAAGAAGTCATTGTTTCCTTTCTGGTTTTTAAATGGCGGTTTGTACTTCATCTGCAGGGTTTCGTTATTCTTTATTCCTGTCACATCATCATTAAAGTTTTTTTTTTTTTTTTATTCCACTAATTTCTACACATATTGGCCTCTGAGAAGAAAAAAAAAGTTTTAACTGTACAACTTTTAGGTAAATTTCATTAGCTTTAAACTAAGACTGTAAACAATCATAATCTGACATTTCAATATGTATAAAAGCCTTCTGGGCTGTTTTAATGTATTTATTTTTGTGTTTAAAAAATAAGATAGCATGGCCTTTAAGGAAAGTTGTTCCTATAAGGTTTAGTACGGTGGCTGAGAAGTGCAAAACACATTTACAATTCAAAAACACATTAACAAATAAAAAACAAAATAACATTTGAAGAAACAAAATTATATTTTATGAAACAATTTATTTTTGAAAAAAAAGTTACAATTTTTAAAAACACATTTACATTTTAGCAAACAAATTTACATAAAAAATAAACAAAATAACATTTGAAGAAACAAAATTATATATTATGAAACAAATGTATTTTTGAAAAAAAAAGTTTACATTTTTAAAAACACATTTAAAATTCAAAAACACATTAACAAATAAAAAACAAAATAATATTTGAAGAAACAAAATTATATTTTATGAAACAATTTATTTTTGAAAAAAAAAAAGTTTAAATTTTTAAAAACACATTTACATTTAAGGAAACAAATTCACATTTTAAATAAGTTAGATTTTAGGTGAGAGAAAGTTTCATTTTAGAGAAAAAAAATACATTATAGGGAAACAAATTTACATCTAAAAAAAAATTGACCGTTCGGAAACACTTGTACAAGTGCAAAGACAAAACTTCAAGTGGCAAAACACATTTACATAGCCAAAAACAAATTAACAAAAGACGGCTACACGGAAAGGGAATGTCCCAGTGACAGAAAGGCAGACCAAACCAGCGCATTCAGCTCGGCAAAGAACTCATGCTCTTCCTCAACACTGAAGTCCTCAGACATTTTTCTTTCGTTGTTTCTTTCTTTGCACAGGTAAACAGCACATTTCTTCTTCTACGCTTGCATTATTGGCAGAGCAGACGCTGAATGTGCACTTTCATCTGGTTTGGTCTGCCGGCTTCCGTAGCGTCATGAGCGCGCATGTGCGCGCTTTCAGGAAATCCTATACACTACTGTTTATGCTCTAAAAACATTCTAAATGACTTCGTTTCGAGTAAATTCTGGATGCTACCCACTCAGGACACTTGGAATACATTGGACGAGCAGTATGGAGGAATATTGACACGTTTTTTGTGGACTTTTATGGATCTTTCTGTCTCGGTCACCATAGACCTCCATCATTTGAATGTCAGCAGACAGCAAGAAGCCTCCCAGATCTCCAGATGCATTTGAGATATCAAAAAAGTACTCCAGAGTGTTGTTCAGCATGGGGGTGAGTAGAAAATGAAGGCTAATCATGTTTTGGGTGTACTATTCCTTTAATAACCTGTATTAAAATGTATTCTTTATGGGTTTCTTTTTATTGTGATGTTAGTGCTTAATAAACTGCATTAAAACTTTTATAATGTCACATTTACTTGATGGAACGGAGTACTTTATCTGCGAATAAGTGGCCTCGGCCGGCAGCGGCCACCATCGGCCTCTCCGATGTCAGTCTCTGCCGGCAGCGGCCACCATCGGCCTCTCCGATGGCAGGCTCTGCCGCAGCCGCAGCCACTGCCACGAATTGAGCTCGGCCCTGCTGCTTGGTCCTGCCACCTTGTACCGTGTCCCGTAAAAGTTCCAGAGACCGTCCGCACGAAGAACAAAATGGTGTAAATTGGCTGAAAACATTGTTCGGTTAGCGTAAACTTAAGAAAAACAGCTTCAGTGCAATTCTTTCCATCTAAAATCGCCGCTGACGTTTCACGTGAAGCAGGAGGACTACAGATTGAGCTGTTTGTACTACAAGTCAGGGTAATCGTGACGTCACATCCGGCCACGGGGACATTCCCTTTCCGTGTAGCCGTCTTTTGTTAATTTGTTTTTGGCTATGTAAATGTGTTTTGCCACTTGCAGTTTTGTCTTTGCACTTGTACAAGTGTTTCCGAACGGTCAATTTTTTTTTAGATGTAAATTTGTTTCCCTATAATGTATTTTTTTTCTCTAAAATGAAACTTTCTCTCACCTAAAATCTAACTTATTTAAAATGTGAATTTGTTTCCTTAAATGTAAATGTGTTTTTAAAAATTTAAACTTTTTTTTTCAAAAATAAATTGTTTCATAAAATATAATTTTGTTTCTTCAAATGTTATTTTGTTTTTTATTTGTTAATGTGTTTTTGAATTGTAAATGTGTTTTTAAAAATTTAAACTTTTTTTTCAAAAATACATTTGTTTCATAAAATATAATTTTGTTTCTTCAAATGTTATTTTGTTTATTTGTTAATGTAAATTTGTTTGCTAAAATGTAAATTTGTTTTTAAAAATTTAAACTTTTTTTTCAAAAATACATTTGTTTCACAAAATATAATTTTGTTTCTTCAAATGTTATTTTGTTTTTTATTTGTTAATGTGTTTTTGAATTGTAAATGTGTTTTGCACTTCTCAGCCACCGTAGTTTAGCCTTGATTTTTTTTTTTAGCCCTGTCAGTTCTGTTTTCTGTATTGACAATACCTAATTTTTTATAGTTGAGTATATGATCGATTTTAGTGCAGTTTTTGTTTGATATTAAAAATAGCTCCTTTCTTAAACAAGCCAAATGTTCCTCACACTTTAATATTGATACTGTTCATTGTTGGAGCGAGTTGTTGGAATATTAAACATAACATCTGTCTGATTTTTGTTGGCCTGTGATGCAGTGCAGTTTTTGTTAGCTGCTATTATGAGTTGCTGTTTTTTCTCATGACCATTTGCTTTATCTCATGTTTAACTGCTTTGAGTACTCCTGTTATCCTCAAACCAATATCATCCTGACTTGAGTCTTCAGTGAATTAACCTTCGGGTAGGGGGTCAGATCCAAAGGGATATACCTATGTTAATTAAATGGAAGACACCAGGACACCTAGAGTCATGCCTTGGAGAATAGTCCCAGCACTGAGTGTCTGATTTGTGGCCTGTTGGTGGCTCCTGCGGCACAGCTAGGCTACGCCTGCAAATGTTACAGGAAGCATCCTCCATCTCAAAAGTCTCCAGGGAAAAACATTGGGATTGGGTCTCATGCAAACTAGGTGAAAGGCGAGGAGAAGGACCGAGGGATGCTAATTAGAGAGAGGCAATTGGGAGAAACAGCTTCCCAAAAGTAAATATTTGATGTTTTGTTAATAAACTTCTGTGCTATATTTTACAGTAGATCTCTCTTAAAAAGACTTGTATGATAAACTTCTGTGCTATATGTAGGATCTTTCTAAAAAAAAGTTGAGATAGCAGAAAGTCGTTCATACTGTAAATCTTGCATAGAGCAACCTTGTGCCAGAGGTTTATTGATCAGTTTTGTAACAATCACAAACGTCTTTTGTGTTTTGCCTTGAATGCTAAGGTGAAGATGGATCCTTAGCTGTAAAACTAATCATTGCCTTCAATTGAATTGGATCCTGGAGAGCCCTAATATACTGAACAAGTCAGTAAAATAATATGCTACATGTTACATGGACCTCTAACATTTAAAGTATGTTGTGATGTTGAGACATGCAACCTAAATAGGGCATGTTCAGAGCTTTAATTGTAGACTAAAGCTTCTAGGAGCTATGCTCTATAGGTTATTGCCAGAATGTCTGTTGTTATAGCTGCAACTAAAGGTCCCTGTTTTAATCCCCAATTTTAATATAAACCTTTAGGATGAGGAAGGAGGAGTTTAGTCCTTGTCCTTACAGACCCAACCATTTCACTGTGATGCAACATTGTGCACCAAGTTTTTAGACAACAGCAACCTATTTACGGCCAAACTTTAGAATCTATTAGATTTTAAAGTCTGTCCACAAGTCACTGTTAATATAGTAATTGAAAAAAAGTTGTTCTCCAACAGATTTAGCTGTTTAGTTTAAGATTTGGTCTAAAGTAATACGACATCTCCCAACATGCTGATAAAAGAGTTCTTTAATTGTAATAGAAAAGGAGAGAAAAAAAAAAGTCAAATGGAGGGAAGTGAAAATGATGGTTTAAAACTAAGATAAGTTATAATTGGTTCCAAGTCGACCTTAATTTACACTTCTGAGGTCAGAACTCTAGAAAGGACTGATGAATTATGAAATCATTGAGAACAGATTCTGTAATGTTTAGTATTTCTATGAACCAGTGACGTGCGGTCAGGGGAGGCAGGTGAGGCAGTGCCTCACCAGCCATCATGGAAAGAAAGAAAATATATAATCATAAAGTAATTTAAATTGTTATATTCATCCGGTGGTTTGTACTAAAAAATATTCATTTTTCATGTAGCTTCACCAATTTCGATTTTTATTTGTTCAAAATCGCTGAATTTTCTTATTTTCCCATTCAAATGCTTGGAAGCGATGCCGGTGAGGCAGCAGCGAGCTCTGCCTCACCTTGGATTGCGCAACCCCTGGCTCTGCGCTGGCTGCAAAGCGGAGAGAGCATGTTGCTGTACGGCGTCAATAAAATGGTTTAAACAAATGTAATATGTGAACTTATTTCTAATAATTTGGCTTATGTATATAATGTACAGAGCTTTTTGTCACCAACTGTGTTTGTGTAACGTGTTTCGTGTAATGAGCGATTATAAACGGCAGAGAACAAGTTCGAGGTGAGGCAGGCAGTTCTCTTGCCTCATGGCAGGGGGTGCTCAAGAGACTGAAAACATAAGGCAGGAACAGGACGGATCAAGGAAGGCTTTCTTCCCTGGCAGTGATCTCCATTGAGACAGAGAGACTTTTAAAACTGAAGGAAGATAAGGAGGACTTCTATTCATTTATAAGTAAAGGTAAGACAGTAATAACATTTATTTTGTTTTGTTTTTTAAGGAAATGTGTGTTTTGTGAGCTACAGTTTGTATGTGTAAGGATGCAGAAGTGAAACATAACCTGTAAACTGCTGTCAATCTATGCATCTATTTGCAAATCTGATTCTGATGACGTCAGTGCCTCACCAGCTATGAACCTCACCGCACGTCACTGCTATGAACCTACATTTTAATATATAAACCCATGATTCTGTAATGATAAACAAAATCTCTATGTATCAGATGAAGATACAATATGGAGTTATTTACATATTATATATTAACACAAATATTTTAATTAAAACAGGACCTTTAACGAACCACCTGTGCTTTGTATTTAATAAGCTACAACTAAGATGTTAGAGATGGCTGGTGTATTAATTTGCTGCCTTGTGACCCATGGACATTTATATCATTATGTGAAATTACATCATGTTCCGCATTTACACTAACTCCTTTATTGAATAGGTCAAGTTATCAACACTTCTAGAAAGATGACATGACATGAAATAATATATCTGTAGCTCATGTGACCTTTCCTTCCCCCTTTTATCATTTTATATGTATAATAATAAAGTAGTGAGTACTCTTATACATCTGCCCTCATATGTGCCTAATTTTCATTTTTTTCATCTTTGCTTTGCAGCTGACTGTTTTCCCCTCATTAGTTCTGAGAGAAAACCTCCACATAGGCTTAAAATATCTGGTGCTGTAGATACCTTATTTACAGACTGACTTCCAAAGAGTAAGTAACTGCGCTCAGATTTATTCACAGCAGGAGATCTTTGTGTTCATACCTTGCCACATGATTAACAACAGGAGCGAAGTTGGTGGGTCCATACAGCTGAACCGTCTTAAGGCTTTGATGGTAAGCTTCAAGAATCCCCTCGATACCATTACAGTACGGGTTCTCAACATTGCCATTCTGAAAGAAACAAAACAAGAGCTTTACAGCAAAAATAAATAAATAAATAAATGCATGTGGTATAAAGCTGTAAGATTAGAAAGTAAGAAACTAATGCTAACAATTCCTATAGTATACAATACTGACAGACTTTTAATCAGATCAAATTCCTTTCATCTATATTGCACATTTGCTTACATGGGCAGAATTAACAAATTCAACTCAGTTCCTACAGCACATATATCTGGAGCCTAAGCTACCTGCTAAATATCCTCTCACTGGTGTGCTTCAAGCTCAGTGTAATCAGATCTTCCATAGAAACTGAAAGGCAGACAAGAAAACTCTGAAAGAGTTGCAGTAATCATAACTTAGGTGGAAAGGACTAACAAAGGACACGTAATGGCTGCATATATCAAACATATGGCTTTTAAGGATGGAAAGATGAATGCTCCTCTAAGAGGAAAGCCTTAATCATAATTCTCTATATATCATGCAAATATGTAGAAGAATATGATACCATCAGGGAAGAATAAAATCGATGTATATCAACCTAAACACAAAGTGAAGCATGATAAGACCAAACAACCAAAATAATGCACCTAACTAGGGAGTGGGGTGTAGAGTTATCTTTCTGATCTTTCAGTCCATTTCTAAAAATACATAAAAACCAAAACAAATGTATAACGACAAAATACAATTTGACCACTAACAAGATTGACAAAAGTGACCTGACTTATGTCCTTGGTGCTTGCTGAAAGTTCGCTGTGCAGCTGTAATGTAAATTTTCTCAACAGTCCAAAGGTTCTCAATTCTCAAGAGCACTTCATTAAGAATGATCTCTTTGCTCTCCTGCCCAGCTTTCCCTATAGACTCTGACCAGTAACACTATACCCTTTTACAAGGATGTTATAGATTTTTTTCCTGTCTCTCTCTTCGACAACTACACCCCACTGAGAATAGAACAACCAGGAGGAGCTGAGAACCGAGAGTGTTTAAACTAGCGGAGTATCTTGTTACCTAGAGCTTAAACTACTGAATAAAGAAGCTTTATGTTTAAAAGAACAACCCCTGTCTAAAATGTAACCTTAAATCTGTCAGTGTTTTAGAGTTCTTTTTTTCCCCTTAAGAATTATGCTCCATGCTCCATTAAAACTGTAGGCCAGACTCTGAGGGGCAGAGTGACATTTTTGGGGGAAAGAAAAAAAGAGATATCACCAGAGATCAGCTTGTCAAACCTTGCTTCAAATGCTATCTTCCTTGACCGCGGGGCAAATTTCAAGCCATGACACTGTATCAAATGTTCCATAAAGGATTGTAACTTTACTTTTACGCCCACTTCTGTGACTACAGCAAGAAGAGAAATGAGGCTTCAATTATATGGTGAGATGAATCTTAATTTGCAAATTTTAATGGCGGCATGGAGTGATGCAGACATTACCCTGTAGACACACTCCTCATTAGGCTGTACTGTGCAGCCGCCAAGTGCATTAGCTGGCTGAGAGAAACTAAATTGATTTAAGAATCCTTCAGCCCTACAGAACCTAATTTGCACTATAAAGGGATTGAAATTCCTTCTGAGTTATGTTTGCCAGGCACAAGTAGTTTCACTCATGTCAGAAAACATACATTCATGCTGCACATAAACACATTCTAAATTAGACTCATGATCTCAGCTGAAATATGAGGATCAAAATTACCTTCATACTGATTCACAATTACTCCAGGTGATACGGTCTAAAATAATCTCACAGTTTACTCACCAGTGGAAACTCATGAGACACCCTCCCATCAGGTGGGAGCTTAGCACCGAATCCCAGTGCAGGGAACATCTTATCACTGTCATAGTCCTGAATGATCTCTCCCACAGCCTTTAGAGCCATGGCATAGGCATTCATCTGATAAGGGTTCATGTAGTGTAGCGAAGTGGACTGTGATGGATTTCCTTTGGAGAGAAGAAAAGTCTGAGTCAGTGATGCACATCAGCAGGCTGAATGCAAACTGACAGCTGCACGAGGAAAAAGGATGAATTGAGTGAAATCCAGCAATGAAACCACCTGGTTTATTTTTGTGGATAGAGAAGGGGATTGTGCAAAGATACAATGGCTTTTGAGTGGGAGTAACAGACATAGAACCTACTGTACAAATGTAGGCTTTTGTAAATGTTCTGGATTTTTATTTTTTTTTTTGCTGATCATAACTGTCTCCAGATAACTACTCTTAGCTACTTAAAGAGATAAATATAATACAATTTGTAATACTCATTAGCTGCTTTCATAAAAGCTTTAAACAAATGTGTAACAACTATGACAGATTTTATGCCAAGTCTTTGTCAAATACAGATTTTTCCAAATGCTTAATATTATTAAAACCGGGACTTTGGCAGAGGCAAGGCTTCATTACCCGACACTCATGGAACATCTATTGTGCCCAGGTGTATGCTTGCAATATCCACACAAAAACACTAAAAATCAGTAATTATGGCAACTTCTGATGGGATTCTGATGCAGAAGCAAAATCAGGGGCTTGAATTTTATCTCATAGTGGGAAATGTTATTAAGTAAAAATAATCAAATATGATAGATTTTTAAATAGTCACAACACTTTAGGCTTTTGTCATATGTTTTGTATAAATTTAAAGATTTTTTTGTCACTGACCAATAATTCAAAGTGATTGTCAAGTAGATGGAAAATTACATGTAGCTATCCTTTCTTTAACCCCCCCCCAAAAAAAAATTGATGTGCATTTGCATTCTGCCTTCTGCACTCTAATGCTGTTAAATGAAACCCAGAGCATCCAGCTGCCTTCAGAAGTCAGATTATTATAGAAGAGAAAAGGACATAATAGGTGGATTTAAGGGACAGTAGAATCCAGCAACAAATAATGCAAATCAGGGAGCTTATACACCGAGGGAAGAGTGGAGCATTTTAAAGGAACTAAGTGAGCTAATTTATAAGAACACTGACAGCTATGGCAGAATCAGAGCTGGAAATCTGAGAGAAGATACATTATTAATACAAAGGCAGCTAGAACTAAGACACAAAACAATTTGGAAAGAGAAGAAGGAGCTCTGACAATGTTATAAGAGCATAAAACCAAAATGCAGAAGAAAGAATAAAGAGAAACTAAATAAAAAGGTATCGATTTACAATAGCAAATCAGAAAAGACTTGTATGATCAGAAAAGAAGGACAAAAGAAATGAGAGACAGACACTAGTGGATCATGACATGGCTCTAAACACATCATCCCCATCATGACACACGGTGGTGGTAGCATCAGGCTATGGTGGTGACTTTCTTTACAAAGGAAAGGGAAGCTGTTAATAGTGTTTGGGAAGAAAGATGAAGCAAAACACAAGGCTGTCTTGTAAGCAACCTGTTTGCAGCTTTAGCTCTAGGGTGTTAAACTCAAGTTCTTGAGGGCCGGTATCCTGCAACTTTTAGATAACCTTGGTCCAACACACCTGATAGAAATCACTTAATCCCTCAGTATTCATTCAAGCTCTCCAGTCATGCTCTTGATCTGATTATCAGACTAAAGTGTATTGAAGTAGCAACACATCTAAAAGCTGCAGGACAGCATCCCTCGAAGGCTGGAATTTATCACCTGTGCCTTATACTGTGCCTGAAGCTCCCCTACTAGCAGGACAACAACACTCAGCATGTAGTTGACTCCCAAAAAATCTTTTTAGATAGAAAAAAAGTAATGTTAGACTGATGTGTTTAAAGTATATTATTGCATTTGATTATCAAAAAATGCCACCAGAGACACTAAAAGGTGTTAGTGTCTAGTGTAAGTGGAGAAGTAAGGCCATCCATTTGTGTAAAGAGGCCACACTTTTCAGATTTCAAACTGTAAAACAGCATTTGAATGAAAATAGTTTTCCATTTGCTGCAGAATTATGCACAACTATGTGTTGTACATTGCATACAATTCCACTGATACACATATGGAAATAAGAATATAACATAATGTATAAACATGTTTTAGCGAGTATGAGACTGTGTTTTACACATAAACCACAACTAATAAAGGCAACTATTTCGAAAGCAAAGATCAGAAGCAGAGATAAAACTCCAGCAGTATGACAGTCAGACATCTGATGATAAATGAAAGCAGAGCAGGGTAACTGCAGTCAAAACACTCACCGTTTGATGCAGTGAAATCAATGGCCACTGTGAAGTGAATCTGAGTTCTGAAACACATGAACAGGAATAAATGTTAACCAAACGACAGGCAGGCTAAGTCGACACTGGTATCTAATGAGGCTCACCCGGGTTTCAGTATCCTGCATGCTTTTTCTCTCATCTGAGAAGTGGTGGGACAAAAGCACCCCCGAACTCTCATGTTTCACTTTTAT
The DNA here is from genome assembly GCF_016077235.1 of Cyprinodon tularosa. Lineage (NCBI taxonomy): Eukaryota > Metazoa > Chordata > Actinopteri > Cyprinodontiformes > Cyprinodontidae > Cyprinodon > Cyprinodon tularosa. The sequence continues at coordinate 1,735,306 of NW_024038678.1, forward strand.
TATCTAGTTCGAAGGCTGCTTGTTCAGTGCCATGGCCAATTTGGTTAACGAAAGATCTTGTCAACTGAAGGATGATTGATGCAACATACAGGGTCACAGATGATGGCTGAAAATAACAGTCTTATTGGAGGCACACAAAGTGCCTGCTGTTAAAAATGCATTTGTTTAAGTCCCAAATATTTCAGTCTGGTTTTGCCAATCTTGAAAGCATTGTTTGTGTTTGTTTCTTTTTAAATAGTGCATCTGTTTTCAGAAACGCTGTCTAAAAATGAAATATTTCTTTATGATAAGCTGATTTTAGTATATTATTCTCAACCTCAGTGTTTATTAATACATTTACCCGAAAACGAATTGTTAAAATGTGTTCAATTTAAAGTCTTTATAACCCGTGCTTAAGCTGTACACCATTCACACCCCTAAAATATTTATTTGTATCAAACAACCTTTTTTTTTATTTACTGGAAGTAGTATTTATTTTAAGCTAACCCAGAGAGAATCCTAACATGAACCTGATTGAAATCTGTGGACAGAGCTGTTGAATATTATAGTTGAGGTAAGGAGATCTTGAACATTATAGACTTGCAGCTCATTGCAAAAGAAAAACATGTAAACACAAATGCAGACATACAAAAATCTGTCTGGCAATTTTTAGAATAATCACTTGTAATTCCAAGATCTTTTTTTATATAGATTTTTTGGAAGTCTACAATTGATAACAGTGGGGAGTGGTGGGCTAGTGGTTAGGGCAGAGAGCTTGGAATTCTGTGGTTTTGAGTTCGAGCCTCACTTCCACAGACTGCCATTCTGGGTCTCTGACAAAGATCCTTAACCCCACACTGCTCTCAGGGTGCCCCACAATGGCAGCCCACTGCTCCCCAAGGGGATGGGTTAAATGCAGAGGTAAATTTCTTCAGTCTGAGATCAATATAGTGCAATTATTAGACCATTTTTAATTTTTCATTTAGATGAAAACAGGTAAAAAGTTTCCAAAAACTCCTTGGAAAATGTATAATTATCTTTAAAGAGATTGCTGTCTCTTTTCATTTTTATAAACAACCCTTGGTTGAATAAACATAATCTAAATCTAAATTTACCAGCAGTATGGAACAATTTGGGCTTGATATTTTGTGTACATACAGAAATTTTAGCTGAAAATTTTGATTTAGGTATTAATCTGACAATATAAAAGATGAATAATAAATTAGAAATGAAAAAGAACCCTTAGTGAAAAACAAAACAGAACCTTTTTGCTGTGTGAAACTGTTGTAATAGAAGCATATACCTTGAAAAGAAGCTAAATATTGCTTTAGATAAACAAAGGGTAAGGGGGGGGGGGATCAAAGTGTGTGCCCTTTCATTGTGATTAACACTGATTGCCTCCTTCTGATTCCACCTCCATTCAGATATTCACACATGCAGAATCAGAGATAATGGCGGTTTCCTCCTGCAGTGACTGACCTCAGCACATTAATCAACATTGATTTGGACCATTCAGCAGGCAAAGAGGGAAGCTTTTCATTTGCGACCCTGATCTAAAATGCTGCTGATTTCTGCTATTACTTTGAAATGATAATATGAAAAGGAAAATCCTGTGAGCCAGCACTGGAGCAACATCAAATGAGAGAAGAACATAGAGAGTTTGTGCATTTAAAAATATCTAATGAGCAATTACTATTTAAAACCCTGTGCAATAACCTGTTTTTTTATATTTTATATACAAGCATTATATATATATATATATATATATATATATATATATATATAAATACTCACAACATATTTGCGTCTGTAACCCTTTATGTTTTTGCTAGGTGCTGGAATATATTTTTATGTTTCTATAAATAGACTGATTGTTTTTTTTTTATTCATCTCTCAGTGAGGAAATTCACAATAGATCTCTTATAAATTTAAATTCTTCACATAGAGACTGCTTTTATACAAAATCCACTACATAATATATTTTATACATTTTTAAGTCAGAAACGCATCTCATAGAATCAGCTAATATTTAATTAAAATTTTTTGTCAGTGGATAAAAACTTTATCTTTTTTTGTTGTTGTAATGAAATCTGAAGCTTAATTATTGATGATGGGTACGAAACTCTGGCTGAATATTTAGGTCACATCAGAAGTCCTCTCACTTACTGTTCACTGTGCACAAAAACATTTAAAAAAAAATGCTTGTATAATGCATGTGTGAATTCATATGACTGTTTTAAGTAGTGGGTAAGTGGGGAATTGTTTAAGAGCTGAGCAAACTACTTGGGGACTAAGAAATCAATATTGAATAATGTTGACTGATGGGCCAGCATTGTCAATTTTGCAGGCCCATTAGCAAACAACAAGAGACTCATTTAGATAAGCTACTTCAAACCTGGTTATCCTCAAAATTAGGACTTTTAAACAGAGGTAATTATTAAGTTGTATTTCCTGCCTTAGACACTATTCTCTAAGGTGTATTACTCACAGGACAAATTAATATGTCCCCATTACGTCTTCTAATTGGCCAGCAGTTAATGCATCAAATTTTCTTTTTTTTTATATATCTCAGACAATTTATGTTGAATTATTCTCAGATTAAATAACAGCTCTTGCTTCCAGCTTTTATATCATATTAAATAGCTATTCGCAGCTATCAAAAATACCCTGCACATGGAAAATTGCCTTATCTTCATTCTCTAATTTGACAAATATTAAATGGCCGCAATTTTAATTTCGAAAGATATTTGCTTATTGATAGAAAACTCATGTTAAACTCACAGAATATTAAAAAAAAGTCCAAAAAAGAGTACATTTGTTAATAAAATTAATAAAATTTTAAAGAGTGTAGTGCAAACTGGGCTTATGAACAAAAGAAACAGAGCCTCATGCAACATGAATGGATTGGGAAACTATGAATATATAAAATATGACAAAATGTACAAGAGTTGCCTCGTGGTTAATTTATAATTACATGAGACTACATTCAGAAACAGATTAAATCAATAATTCTTTATCAACTGTTTCAGTTTCTTTGAGCCACAGGCACTGTAGTTCAACCAAAATAGAAGAAAAATAATCAAATGTTCTTCAGGTTCTGGATGATATGCATCTTCATGCTACAAAAATAGAGGTTGTTAAAATTCACTATAATTATGGATCCACTTCTTTTTGCAGACAGCTTCAAGTGGACACAAGTTACACTCATATTGACTGTTAAACCAGAAACAGAAGTACAAAAAAATCCTGCAAGCCGAAAATATCCATCCACCATTCCATTTTCTAACACGCTTATCCCAAGTGGGATCGCAAGGGGTGCTGCTGTCTATCTCCAGCTGTCTACGGGTGAGAGGCGGGGTACACCCTGGACACCTCCCCAGTCCATCGCAGAGCTTAAAATATCACTGAGAGAAAATTATTTTCTTACCCTGCCCAGTAAATCAACTTAATGCTATTTTAAAAGCAATTCAGAAACAATGGTTTTCATGTCAACACAGGTTAGAGAAAATCAGACTTTAATTTCTAGTGGGTTGGGTTGGTTTGTTGCTCTCACAGGAAAATCAGCTGAAAATTAACACCAGGGAGGCAGGTTTTACCTTTTTCCTTTTATTCCCTCCTGAAGGATAGATTTTAAAGACTTAAATATTAAATTTAAACCACTGAATGATCTTTTGCATAAGTATTTTTAATATCCATGGTCAGTTATGAGCCATGCTGATTCTACAGGTTTACAGACAGATGTTAACTTATTAGTGTTCCTTGGATTAAAACACATAAAAAGAGGATGCAGCAATTAGTTATAGGCAAGTCAACTCTGCAACAATTTTACAGACAAAAATAGATACACATTAGAAATGGATAAAATCAAGAATGAAAAAAAAATATTTTTTTCACACATTGGTAAAATTTTTCTTAATTAGAATGATGGCAGAGAATCGTCAAAGATATGTTAATCAGGTCAACATATTTTTTCATCAGATATTGCTTTTATTTGAATTTGCATGTAATTGTGTTATCTTACTATAAAGTGAATTGTCTTAAATTTTGCTTCATTATTTTTCAACAAAGCATTTTGAAAGGCGCTGTCATGGATGGTGCTGTATAAATAAATAAAGTTGCCTCGCCATTTTTTAGTCTATTTTATACACACTACTACCGGAGAAAAACTTCATTAAACATCTGTATTGTTAGGCAATCTGAATCCCTTCAAACAGGATAAGCTGAAAACGATTATTTTAGAAGGCTTGTTCAGCATGAACTAGAAAGATAGCAGAGGGCAAAAATAGTGATAAGCTTTCTATTTTCAAGAAAGTTTCTGGTTCATTGGGCAAAAACTAGGGACAGCTGTCTCATGCATACATGCAAAAAGAAATGTTCTGCCTCTGCTTCTAGGTTAACTCAAACATGTACTGTGCTGCAATAGCCTCATGCCAGACTAAAACACCAGGTGGCATTTAAAAACCAAACAAGGCAGCACACTTTACTACTATCTCAAATGTTGAGAAAAAGCAATTTGACATACAATTTCTATGACCTAATAAAAGAATGGCAAAAATGCTGTAGCAGAGAAGCAAACAAATTTCTGTATCAAACATTGTAAAATAAGACGAAGAAAACAAATGGTATTATGCAGCAACATGCAGCATTACTTTATCTAGTTTTATTAGCTTCAGGGTAATTTGAGAAGAAGCAATTGAATGGTAACATGATCTCAATACGATAATGCTATTACTCGCCTGATCAAACAGATTTTAAAGAAATATAAAATTTCCATTAACCTTTTTGAATAAGAGCACTTTACAGCTTTTGGGCTTTAATTATCTCTGTTTGGCTATATTTTTCTCCAACTGAAGGTTAATAAAAAATATTGAAATAAGATGGGTTTTTTACTTCCAGTTTGGTAAGCATGGTCAGGATGCAGTGGTGTGTCTAAAAAAGAAATTGCTTTTCCCCTCCAAAGAGAAATAATCCAAAATGCATTGTGTTGGTTATCACCTGTTCGAGATGGAGCAGTAGAGCAAAAATCACTCAAAAAGAGAGAAATCAGTGGCAGAGATCTGAAATATCAAAAGTAGCTCTTGATTCAGTTTCATACATCCTGTTTATCTGCCTACCTTTCAAATTCATAATTATTTGTTTGAATATTTCATCTATCAACAGGTGTGCAAGTCAAATATTTTCTTACGTACTTATTTGCTTTGTTCCGAGAAGCCAGATTCATTTATTTATTTATAGCAAATAGCCCGTAATTGTTCTGCATGCTTTGTCCCTGGTACTCATTTTGCAGCAAAGTAAGAATTTAACAATTTATGGAAATGGTGCAAGTTTAAAAAAAAAACATAAAATCATTAATCTATATAGAAACACAGACTTGAGGTCTGAAATGGCAAACATTTTGTTTCTGCATGTGGCACTATGAAAGAAAGATTTGCATTGAATTAAGTCAGTTTTGAAACCCTCTCAGCTAAACATTATAAGTCAGGTGTACAATACAAAAGATCAAATATGTATGTAAGTCAAACTTTTTGACTTAGCCACTGTTCTTTTACACCACCATCACCAGTAGTCTTTCTAATCTTGTTCATGAGCTTACTATAATGCAAGCTGTCTTATTTTAGCTTTCCATACTTTGTTATGAAACAAAATTCCCATCCATAATACTAAAGTTTACATATGTCATCAAGCAGAGTGTAAAAGAGCTTTTTCTAATTAGGAGGAAAATATATACTTTTCACAACTATTTACACAATTGTGCCCTACAATTCTGTGTAAACACTGCATATGAATTTTGCATGTGCTGTCTGTTTTTTCTTTGCTAATTTAATATTCTAGAAGCAAAAACTTCAAAGAAGCAAAAACTAAACTCATTAAGTCCAGCAGATGGAATGGATTATCTGCCAATATAATGAGTATTTTTACCCTTCAGATAATTAGATACAATGTACTTGAATTAACAGGCAAGGTGAGGTTTCAGCCAAGACAACAATTCCCTCTAACGACCTTTCAGAGACATAGCTATATATCTGGTATTACAGGCTAACATAGAACTCAAACGACCCCCATTCCAAGGAGCAGACCTGCTCCTCCGGTTCAATTTGAATGTTTTCTAAGCCAAAACAAAGGGTTTTTAGTCCTGTCTATACAGCCTCAAACTAGATGCTATTTCTGACAATTTTTTGGAATGACTATGACCTGGATGACAGGGAATCTTCACCATAATTTACAATGAATACAGTCTGAGAACTATGCAAAGTCAGGGTTTTTGCTATCATCAAGCTTGTCCCAGTATTACACCGCTGCTAGGATGTCCATACTGTCATGAATCCAGTCCACTGATTGCTTTTGCTTTGCAGATTAGAGTAAGCAGCCACACTTGCAACTAATTATTAGTTGCTGAGATGGGGTAAACTTTGACCTTTCAAAATGGCGCTGATCAGACAAAGTATTCTGTGTTCTGTATTTCTTTTTACAATACTACCATTTAAACTAGTCTTGGTTTTAAATTTACCAATGATGTTTGATTTTATCAGATGCGAGTCAGCAAACTCTCTTCTCTACCACAATAAAGGCACTTGAACTCAATGCGCTGGTAATTTCCACTTTATAAGTAGAGAAGATCATCTTTACCATACCACATGAAGGCAGCATCTGTCACCCAATACATCTCTGTCAGCGATCCACATTTATTCTTGTAAATAAAAAAATATTTCAGCCAGTTAACTGTTTTTTTATGCTTTGAGAGTTCAATTAAAGCAGTTAAAGGTGATAGCAAGAAAATAAGGAATAGTATACATACTGTACATACAGCATTTACATTGTTAGAAGCATTCTAAAAGATTAAACTACTAAACAGAATATATAATCATACTGACGTTTACAGGTGCTGGTCATAAAATTAGAATATCATGAAAAAGTAGATTGATTTCAGTAATTCCATTTAAAAAGTGAAACTTGTATATTATATTCATACATTACATACAAACTCATATATTTCAGATGTTTATTTTGTTTAATTTTGATGATTACAAATGACAACAAATGAAAATCTCAAATTCATCATATCAGAAAATTAGAATATTGTGAAAAGGTTCAAAATTGATGGCCCCTGGTGCCACACTCTAATCAGCTAATTAACTCAAACCACCTGCAAAAGCCTTTAAATGGTCTTTCAGTCTAGTTCTATAGGCTACACAATCATGGGGAAGACTGCTGACTTGACAGTTGTCCAAAAGACGACCATCGACACCTTGCACAAGGAGGGCAAGACACAAAAGGTCATCGCTAAAGAGGCTGGCTGTTCACAGAGCTCAGTGTCCAAGCACATTAATAGAGAGGCGAAGGGAAGGAAAAGATGTGGTCGAAAAAAGTGTACAAGCAAGAGAGATAACCGCACCCTGGAGAGGATTGTGAAACAAAACCCATTCAAAAATGTGGGGGAGATTCACAAAGAGTGGACTGCAGCTGGAGTGAGTGCTTCAAGAACCACCACACACAGACGTATGAAAGACATGGGTTTCTGCTGTCGCATTCCTTGTGTCAAGCCACTCTTGAACCACAGACAGCGTCAGAAGCGTCTTGCCTGGGCTAAAGAGAAACAGGACTGGACTGCTGGTGAGTGGTCCAAAGTCATGTTCTCTGATGAAAGTAAATTTTGCATTTCCTTTGGAAATCAAGGTCCCAGAGTCTGGAGGAAAAGAAGAGAGGCACTTCATCCACGTTGCTTGAAGTCCAGTGTAAAGTTTCCACAGTCAGTGATGGTTTGGGGTGCCATGTCATCTGCTGGTGTTGGTCCATTGTGTTTTCTGAGGTCCAGGGTCAACGCAGCCACATACCAGGAAGTTTTAGAGCACTTCATGCTTCCTGCAGCTGACCAACTTTTTGGAGATGCAGATTTCATTTTCCAACAGGACTTGGCACCTGCACACAGTGCCAAAGCTACCAGTACCTGGTTGAAGGACCATGGTATCCCTGTTCTTAATTGGCCAGCAAACTCTCCTGACCTTAACCCCATAGAAAATCTATGGGGTATTGTGAAGAAGAAGATGCAATACACCAGACCCAACAATTCAGAAGAGCTAAAAGCCACTATTAGAGCAACCTGGGCTATCATAACACCTGAGCAGTGCCACAGACTGATCGACTCCATGCCACGCCGCATTGCTGCAGTAATACAGGCCAAAGGAGGCCCAACTAAATACTGAGTGCTGTACATGCTCATACTTTTCATGTTCATACTTTTCAGTTGGCCAACATTTCTATAAATCCTTTGTTTTTATTGGTCTTCAGTAATATTCTAATTTTCTGATATGATGAATTTGGGATTTTCATTTGTTGTCATTTGTAATCATCAAAATTAAACAAAATAAACATCTGAAATATATGAGTTTGTATGTAATGTATGCATATAATATACAAGTTTCACTTTTTAAATGGAATTACTGAAATCAATCTACTTTTTCATGATATTCTAATTTTATGACCAGCACCTGTATATGTGGAGTATAAAATATTTTGCCTCCAAAGAATTTAATTCAGTTCGTTTATTTGCTGTAAAACTATAACATGTAACCTCGAAGAACAAAGTCAGATTCTTTTTTTTATTTTATTTAGGTTTCCTTTTTAAGGAATATAGCATCAAAGCCTGACTGCAGCTAATTAAATAAAAATGTCTTGTAAACAGACCCGCTATGTACAGGTGCTGGTCATAAAATTAGAATATCATGAAAAAGTAGATTGATTTCAGTAATTCCATTTAAAAAGTGAAACTTGTATATTATATGCATACATTACATACAAACTCATATATTTCAGATGTTTATTTTGTTTAATTTTGATGATTACAAATGACAACAAATGAAAATCCCAAATTCATCATATCAGAAAATTAGAATATTACTGAAGACCAATAAAAACAAAGGATTTATAGAAATGTTGGCCAACTGAAAAGTATGAACATGAAAAGTATGAGCATGTACAGCACTCAGTATTTAGTTGGGCCTCCTTTGGCCTGTATTACTGCAGCAATGCGGCGTGGCATGGAGTCGATCAGTCTGTGGCACTGCTCAGGTGTTATGATAGCCCAGGTTGCTCTAATAGTGGCTTTTAGCTCTTCTGAATTGTTGGGTCTGGTGTATTGCATCTTCTTCTTCACAATACCCCATAGATTTTCTATGGGGTTAAGGTCAGGAGAGTTTGCTGGCCAATTAAGAACAGGGATACCATGGTCCTTCAACCAGGTACTGGTAGCTTTGGCACTGTGTGCAGGTGCCAAGTCCTGTTGGAAAATGAAATCTGCATCTCCAAAAAGTTGGTCAGCTGCAGGAAGCATGAAGTGCTCTAAAACTTCCTGGTATGTGGCTGCGTTGACCCTGGACCTCAGAAAACACAATGGACCAACACCAGCAGATGACATGGCACCCCAAACCATCACTGACTGTGGAAACTTTACACTGGACTTCAAGCAACGTGGATGAAGTGCCTCTCTTCTTTTCCTCCAGACTCTGGGACCTTGATTTCCAAAGGAAATGCAAAATTTACTTTCATCAGAGAACATGACTTTGGACCACTCACCAGCAGTCCAGTCCTGTTTCTCTTTAGCCCAGGCAAGACGCTTCTGACGCTGTCTGTGGTTCAAGAGTGGCTTGACACAAGGAATGCGACAGCAGAAACCCATGTCTTTCATACGTCTGTGTGTGGTGGTTCTTGAAGCACTCACTCCAGCTGCAGTCCACTCTTTGTGAATCTCCCCCACATTTTTGAAGGGGTTTTGTTTCACAATCCTCTCCAGGGTGCGGTTATCTCTCTTGCTTGTACACTTTTTTCGACCACATCTTTTCCTTCCCTTCGCCTCTCTATTAATGTGCTTGGACACTGAGCTCTGTGAACAGCCAGCCTCTTTAGCGATGACCTTTTGTGTCTTGCCCTCCTTGTGCAAGGTGTCGATGGTCGTCTTTTGGACAACTGTCAAGTCAGCAGTCTTCCCCATGATTGTGTAGCCTATAGAACTAGACTGAAAGACCATTTAAAGGCTTTTGCAGGTGGTTTGAGTTAATTAGCTGATTAGAGTGTGGCACCAGGGGCCATCAATTTTGAACCTTTTCACAATATTCTAATTTTCTGATATGATGAATTTGAGATTTTCATTTGTTGTCATTTGTAATCATCAAAATTAAACAAAATAAACATCTGAAATATATGAGTTTGTATGTAATGTATGAATATAATATACAAGTTTCACTTTTTAAATGGAATTACTGAAATCAATCTACTTTTTCATGATATTCTAATTTTATGACCAGCACCTGTAGGTTACTATGCATAACTGCTTATTTTAGTTTGAGAATATTTATACCTACACAAGAAAATGAATAATTGAATCAACTAATTAGGCTCTAAACAACATGTTGATATCTATATATATAAAATAAATAAATATAAGAAAGCCTTCTGCATCAAAGAGTGGGTCTGTGTTAGTGGGGTTACTATAAGTGAGGGTATACAGTATGTGTGTCTATTTCGGTTAGTTGGAGAGAGACCAGCAGGACAGATCTGGGACACCAGCCATTAGTAGTAAAGCAGCATAAAAACTAAAACCAGAGCAGCTGCTGATCCACTGAGGAATATTTCCATATGGGGCAGGTTGTGTGCTTTTAATTAACTGTGTAGAGCTTCTGAAATTTTATCTTTTTTCCCCAGCTCAGATGGTCGACATCATCATATAGTTAGACATTCTGTGGGAAATGTAGGTTCACTCTTTAACTGCAGTCAATAAAAGTGAAAGAAATGTGGATGGTGCTTGTACTGCCATGGGCAGGAGATGGTGAAACAGTGTGAGTTAGGGAAGCTGAAGTAATACTTTTAAAGCTGCTACATTAAAAATAGATGTTCTGCTTTTATACTCTCTTTCAACATATAAATCTCAACAGTGTCATAACTAATTAAACTCTCCACTCAATAACTTTAAATTGAGTTGTTATTTCATTGGAATGATTAACAACGTAAGAACCAGCATTTAAATGCCATATTTAAATTATTCTATTTTGGTGTGCTGCCTTAATTTTTCCTATCATTGTCTTTTTTTGTTCTTTTTTTTTTCAGCTTTTATTGTCAGATGGCAGAGCCATAGCAATGATGTTATAACACATTTTTCTTTCTTAAATTCTGCTGTTGACAGCAGCGCAGATGAATCGTATGTGAAACAACAGGGAGTTTAATTATGTCTTTGAAAATGAAATGATGGTTCCCACTATAGGAATTTTGACAGCTCTTTTTATGTTGCTTCAACATACCAGCAAGCAACAATGAATTGTGTTTGTCAGGCAGAAAATGCATTTATTTGTTAACATCATGACGGAAGGAATTGTAAACTAGAAGGAATAGAGCGAAACAGGAGGCTGGACAGATATTGGTAAAAGAACATGTAATTGGTACTAGGGTCTATCTAATGTCTTATCACCAAGAGTGACTATGACTATTATGTATTTATGTCAATGTACAGAGGGTGAAGGATCAAACTGGTAGCAGAAGGTCTGCACCAGCATAGTGAAGGGATTTCTTTTGATAAACAAAGGCTGAATTCTGGGCATTAACCAGAATCAGGATATAACAACATTACTACACCAAAAAGCAGCAGAAAACATAACTTAAATACAGCTGAGAAAGAAATAAGAAATCAGACAAGATGCAAGGAAAACAGCTGCATAACTCCAAAAGTCCACTTCATTATAAGGTATGATTTGCACGTGCACATGCAACCCTTTAATTTGTTCAAACAATCATGTTTCAAACAAGTACAAACACCATGAGGATGTCCAGCCTTCACAACTTTTGGGGACAAGACATTTTTTTTCTCAGAGAGATACATTTCTTTAGTGTACCGGTAATTGTGTAAACCAGCTCCAAAAAAAAGGCTTTAAAAAAGACTTTATAAAAATGCGGACTCAAGTTCATAATGGAGCATTATCATTCACAAGGCTACAAGAAAAACAAAGTATAATTTGAAAATTCAACAAAGGTCTACATTTTGGAGGAAGCATTGAAAAAGACTTTAAGCTTTAAAACCCTAGCCCAAGTTTTGGCAACCACAAAAGAGGCATAAACCAGAGGCTCAGTTTTCCTAAAATAAGCCTTTCATTTTTCTAGAGGAGGGACTGGTGCAAAAAGCTCACATCACAAGGAAAGAACACTATATGGAGATACAGTATGGGAGCTAATTTTGACGAAATTAGCCAGTAAGTTCAACTTTGCAATCTTGAATCAGTGTCACAAAGAGTTGGGACAGTGAACATAAAATAACAAAGTAGTAACATGGACTGTAAAGTCATTGCTTTACTGTGACGATTAAAACATCACCATTCATAACATTCCCATTCTTCTTATCTTGGCATTTGCCGAAGACAGAAAAAGTGTTGGTAATCCTAATTGACCAAAAATAGGAAAGATTTAAAAGTTAGAAAAAAAGATTTTTAAAAGTTGTGGCTTCATAGACAGTGTATGTTGATATCGGCTTTCAGGTGAATACTGCTGTTTACTTTGAAGGCAAATATAGCATAACCTTTACAAGTCACTTAAACTCTGGAGCATCTGCTTTCATTCTACTTTTATGTATGTCTAAAAAAGTTTTTTATAAATATGGTCACCTAATTAATCAAATTACTGAACCTAAGGTTTAATTTTGTTGGATTTATGCAGGCTTGCAAATTTTTCGAGCTTCATGCAGCTCTGTTAATAGAGTATGCCAACTACTGAGGTGAAAAACCATTTATAATGCTCTCTTGCACTTGTAGGATGTCTTTCAGCACCTTTATGGTGCAATACTTTCAGATTGAGAGGTTTGAAGGGATGTTTAGTGTTGTTAAGTATGCTTTTGGAAATTCCTTCTGAGGTGTCAACAATTTACAAAAATGGGATTTGAGTAACCTGAATTTGGGCACACATTAGTTGTTTCCCTGAGGCTTAAACTAATGACTCCTCAATCCTTAATCCCCAAGCTAAATAATAAGGTTACAGTTAATGTGAAAATTATTTGATAAGAGTTTTGACCGCATTGCTTTGCATCAGTTATATCAGGGTGATGCTTTTTTACAGGGAAGACTGAGTTTGTCTGCTGTTGTAACAAAAATATTATGTAAAAAAATGGCAACCTTTCATAAATTGATGGCTTTAAATATAAAATAATTTGGCAATTACCAGGTTCTAAACATGTTTAATTCTTTTCTTAAGCATATATGGCCATTCCCCACAGACCCCCCAACATATCATAATTTATTAAACAATGATAAGGACATGATGCTTGTAAAAAATCTAAAGAATTTTAAGGGGGGGAATTTTTTTCACCACTGCAGATCATGCGTAACAAAACAGCAGCCTAAGTCAACATAGAAACAGAAAAAATGAAAAAAGCCCTGGCTTCAGCAAAGTGGGTGTAAAATCAGTAACATAAAAATCACCTACAGTGTAAGTCATTACAAAAATTCTGCTTTTCACAATTTTCAAGCTGATTTCTACCCCCTTAATTTTCCTCAAACTTAATTTTGTAACATTGGGTTTATACGTAGTACTGTACTGTAAAATCTGCAGACCAACATTCAGATTATATGTAGGTAACATATGCAAAGGGGCTATGGCATAAATATCAAAGGTTTATGGCTATAAATATGGAAAAAAATCAATTTTTTTTATCTTACTCCGACTTGCAGTGTCTTGAACACTCAGGTAAACTGCCCTCCGTTCATAACTAACAAACCAAAGCTTTTAACAGGGTGGCTTGTCCTCCGTAGGAATATGATATTAAGCGATATCTATCTTTCCACAGTCCCCACTTAAAAAACCTGTCAGCTTATTGCTTAGGATGATGGATTGCTGTAACGATAATGAATAAATTTACTCACTTGAGCCACATTGGATTGAAAGTTTCCTAACGAATCTATTTTTTACTAATTCAGACCTTGTAGAATAGTAAAACTGAGATGGAAAAGGAAAAGAGGTTGTGGAAGATGGTGGGAGGATGGTCTAGGGAAGTTTTTTTTCTGTAGTTCAGGGTGCCTTTCCATATAAACAGAACAAGCCTAAACCAACCCAAGAATTGTTGAAAAAAGAAGGTAATTAAAGATAAAGAAGAGGCTTTAAGAATTTGATGTGAGGAAGCAATGATTGACAAGTTTTTACACTGAGAGATGTGATTAGAGTGAATTACATTTTAGACATATTTTTTCCTACATTTCATGATTTCATGACTCCTTCCATCTAAATGAACACATTTAAATAAATCACACTGTAATTAGGAGCCAAATGCAAAATAATTAAATGTTTTTGCGCCATGTCTTTTTTTGCCACACTGGTTACATTTTATCACTGCTGCACTTTAAGAAATGGAAATGTCATGAGAGCTGTACAAAACGAAATGACAATAAAAGTTGTCTAAATCTTAAATTAGCCCACATTCTACCTATTTGACATAATAATTTTGTATTGAATCATATATAATTAAATTTGGATCAAACTTGATTCTTTGCTAACGAACATAAATTGGAGCAGTTAGCATCATACATTTCCTAAGGTGACATTTTTTGTGCTGCTTTTGCTGAACCGAGCAATTCCGTAAAAATGCAAAATTTGATGTTTTAGTAGAATTGGATTCAATGTGGGGTTTTGTGTCATTTAAAACAAACCCACTTACCCTTCTGATCTAATATTAACTCATTTCAGTTTTCTTTTCTTTATTAAAAATAAATAGAGGATTTTTCTTTAGGATTAAATTTATTTAAAACAAATATGACAGCTACACACAAAGATGATCACACTCACCCTCCTTTAATGTAGTCCAAGAAGGTGTGCTCAGACTCTACATTGAATGACAATAAGGAAACCTGGCAAAATTAAAAAAACAAACATCAGAACATCTCATGCAGAGTAATTTAATACAATAAAATCTTCATTAACACTGACCTCTAAGCTAACCGCATACAAAATTACTTAACCATACAGAATGTCCATGGAGCATAGTAGTTTTACAACCACTGAACATGAGCATGGCTGATCAGCATGATGGATATAGCTAATCACAGATTTTAATTATAGAGCCAAAGCATTGAGCAAGGGCACTATTAAAAACATATCATTTATAAACATTCAATCATTACTTTATTAAAAGAACAAGGAGGAAACTTAAAGGTGTTTTGAGCCAGTTAGAAAGTATTTGAGTTGTAGGATCTAAAAGCTAGGACCAGCAAGAGAACAATAAAGAGATGTTGAACTGTTCTTTTAAATCTGCTTGGTGGAATCCTACCAAAGTGAATACAGAGAGGAATGTGATATCAGTGTGGGGGAATGAAATCTTATCTATGATATTAGCCTCACCGTGCCGGAGTTGATGTATCTCTTCTTCTTTAGTTTCTTCTTTGGATTCACCACCTTGATAAAGGCAGGGCAAGAACAAAGGATAATGACATGAATGTAAACCTGAAACACAATTCTGCACATCCACCTTTGCGGGAGTAATAAAAACATCTTTGTCCTCCTATTCCTTGTCTGTAAGGTTAATGGTGCATAGGGAATTAATCCAATATCTACAGTAGGTGAAAAGGATGTACCATTGATCATGCCTCGCAGCAAGACACGGATTATTCAGTAGGATTTTCTATAACCACCTACTCTGTATCCTGCATGTGTCCTTGGGGACAAGGAATACTTTTCAACCCCAGTAATAAAACAAAATGATAACTACATTCAGAATTAATTACACTGTGCAAGTCCACAGGCATGCTGTGATGTGTAAAAAAAAAAAGGTCAAACCAGGTGATAAGAACAGCGAGCAGAGAAAGCACAGTATCTTGCCCTTAATGAAAGTTGCACTTAGAGCTTAAAGCCAAAAACATGTAAATGAGAGACCAAGGTCAAATATGTCTGCTGCTCAATCTACGTGTGCACAAACATAAAGCACTGGCCTAAAGGAAGCTTCTAGTCTCTCTTCTATGGTTTCTAAAAATACCTTTTGCCGCAAAGATGATGCCTCATTGCACTTTGGCCGTTACTGACCAAGCTCAGGTTCTTTCAAAAAACATGCCTTTTAACTAGCTTACATTATACTTCTATTAACCAGCCTGGGTAGTTAATGCGCATAAGCTTTGTGTAAGTGAGGTTGAGTATGAAGAAGGCTGAACATTGTAACTTGTTATAGATTCAATGCCCTTTATGATCTGTGTTTTTTGTTGTGTTTTTTTGTAGACAGCCTAAAAGTACTTATGCTCTCTTTATCACCCTCTTGGTTAAGAGCAGCTTCAAGACATTAAGTGTTTCATTTCGTAATTATGTAGAGGCAACCTTTTGATAACAGGCATTCAATATTCCTTCCTGTGTCATGTCAGCCCTCTAAAAGGAGGAGCACTCCAAGACCTTTGTGCCTTTACTTTTTTTAACCAAACCCTTTTTTGTACCTGTCGTTTTTCATGTTATATACTTTGGCCACATCTATAGATGGTTAAAGCAAAATCAAATACCACATTTCATTCTGAATACACCACATTCGCGGTTAAACATGGTGGTAACATCAAATAGTGAAGATGCTTTTCTTTAATTGTGGCAAAAAAGGTGGTCATCGTTAGTGGCAAGATGAATGATACATAACTACAGGACACATCTGGATAATAACCTGACAGTTGCTGAAAAGCACTTGAGACTAGGGCAGATGTTCACCTTCCAACAGAATAATAATAATACTAAACATCACAATACTAAACACATAACCAGAGCTACAATTGCATGTCTTTTTTCATGATTCAGAACAGAGGACCCCGTATTCAGGCAAGACAGGCAGTGCGATTACTCAAAGAGCGTTTATTAAAATAAACGGGTCTGTGATAACAGTTGCTAAGATGTCTGAGGTAAGAAACTCTGGTTTAGAGTTTAGTCCATGCCCAGAAAACAAGGTAGGATGCAGCCGCTGGGCTGCCAACAAGATGCGGCCGCTTAGAGTGTCCCAGAGGCTGCAGCCCGGGAGAACAAGCAGGAGTCCGAGCCAGGTCAGGAAAAAAGATCAGAACAGGAACACGCAGGCTCAGAGGTTCAGGAATCCAAAAGCAGTTCAGGCCAACCGTGCAGGTGGAAACAGGCAGGCTCAGGGATTCAGAGGCAGAATGGGTAAGGATCAGGTATTCAGAAACACTAAGGTAACGCTGGCCACCTCTCCTCACTGGTTCGAGAGAATAAGAATAACCTGGCCCAGATGAATGGGAGCAACTAGCTTAAATAGAGGCAGGAGCAGGTGGATAAGTTGAGCAGTAATGAGAAACAAGGCAGAATTGGACAGGTGAATGAAATGAGTAATTAAGCCAGTCATCAGTGCAAAGATCATGACAGGTTTGGATTATACTACATGTTAGAACAGCAATTTAAAGTTAAAAAAAAAATAAAAAATTATAATCGATAAAAACACTTGAAACTTACCTGTTACAGATTATTTTAATCCAAAGTGACTGCTAATTTGCACAAAATGTTGTAATATCTTACATATCTTATTTCAAGATATGTAAATTTAATAGACATAACCAAAAAGAAACTGAAGAATGAAATTATTCATCTGAATTTAAAAATGCAAATGACAGAGTTTAAAAAACAAAAAAATACTGTATACTTAAATTATACTATGTATAATTTTTTTTCCAGTTAGAATTATCACCACAGAGGCACAAATCCTTTACAGGTCTGGTTAGAATCTCCTTGCATGCAACAGTGACCAGGTTGGAGAAAGAATGAGGATGTTTGCACCTAATCCAAATGGTTCTTTAAAGACCAATAACTAATTTAAAATGTAAACAAATATGATGAAGCTATTCAAAGACAGATTTAACAGCTACATTAAAAAGTACCTCTTGGAGCAAAAGGCATGCTTTGTTTTGAGGCCAAAATATATTTCTTAAAGTTTCTTTTGTGCCAAGAAGAACAATTACCATAATATCAGGTTAGACATAGTGTAGTAGTTACCATGCAATCTAGTTTCAGCCACAGTTGGCTTTGTATGTTTATTATTTCATGAGATATAGAGGGTGAATGCAGAAACGTGTTTTGCTGGGGAAAAAAATGAGTCATTATCTCTTTAAAGTTAAAAATAAGTAGTTCACGTTTTCGTTGTGACCTGAATTCTATGTTCAAGCTGCTTAAACAAAGGAACACCATGACATACCTAACAATACTCAAGAGGAAGCCTTTAACCACATTGACTAATTATAAGAACTTTTCTATTCCTTAAGGGTTGCAATGTATAGAAAACTGTAATTTTTTCCACTCACCTCATACACGTTTAATTGGCTTTGGCCTCTGCATAGCTCTTTGTAGCTTGTGGTGAATTCACCAATGAAATCATGACTGGTGGAAGAAAAAAAATACGCAAAAGTATGTCATGAGGAGAACAAATGTAGCAGAAGCATTTACAGCATTACTATTAAAACACAACATTTCTTATCACTAACTAATTTAAAGACAGATTTGGCAAAAATTCGTCTATTTAGCAGAATAATTTAGGTTTAATGCTTTCCCAGCTATGATGGCAAAAATTTTAATAACATGCTAGAACAGACAATGTAGGGAGTGTAAAATATGAGCATACTATTGTACAAAAACCCCAAATAAGATTACCTTTATACGAATTGTTAATTTATTAAAGCTAGATTTAACAAAAAAGCATAGAAACCAGACACATAAGAGGTCCATTTGTTATCAACTTTTTTATAACCATAATAGAGCATGTTTAAGGATCATTACCTTCCATCTCTGTCCCAGTCATACACCTCCACTTTGATTGTCCTGTCAAAGACACAAAACCAGAGCTCATGTGGGTTAATTTTCCAAATGAAATAGAAAAGTCATACAGACCCATTATAAGATATTTTAGAGGGTTAGTGGGTAAAATAAGTCACAGAAAACATTCTTTGCATGTTATCTTCTAATAATGATCTAATAACCAAGGCATACCCTTTTATCTTTAAGGGGCACTCTTTGTGTGGTATTTGTGTCGCCTTTGATGAACGCATAATTCTAAATGTATATATATATATATATTTGCATAAAAAGTGGAAAATCAACAGTTTTCTGCTGCCTAAAGACATAACAAGGATCCTCCAAAACTCTGGGAAGAACCTTTTCATGTGGAATGAGTCAACCCAAGAGTGTAGACATATCTTAGCTAATTAAATCACATATTAGTTAAAAGTATTAGTTTCATTTCACACAGCATTGGATGAAATAAAGTAATAGTGTTACAGGAACATTGCTGTGATGTTTAATTTGCAGTTGCTCTGACAATGGTGGACTCTGCAGTATGCAAGCTTTTTTTTTGTCATGTAGCTTGGCTCACGTTGTGTTCAGACTGTGGGATGCTGGGAAATGCAATTTCTAAAAGAAAATAACTGCCGCTAAAAGTAAGCAGAAAAAAAATAGAATCAAGGCCAAAATATAATATAGGATTTTTGTATATTTTGAAAAAAAAATTGATATGGGAGCTTTTTACATATTTTGACTTTTCAACTATCTAAATGATTTCATGCATTTTCTAAAGTGTGCAAAGTGTTTGACATCCTGCCTGACCCATGGGTGGATTTTATTCTTTTCACACTGTTAAACAGGCTTAATTTTTCTCTCACACACCAGCTTCGGACAGCTTTTACTTACTTGCCTCAATGTTGTATCTACCTTTGACTCTGATGAAGATGGTGAAAAAACTTTATTCTCTTTGAAGAGGAAAGTAGTTGAATAATTTATTTTGTAATTGTACAGTTCTTCAACTGTAATGCTCTTTATACAGCTAGAGTCTAATGGGCAATGTGCAGAGAACCACAATTTTAGCCAAGATAAATTCTGTATGAATATCTTAATGGAAATAAACCAGATTTAGATCTCTGGTATTTTAAAACAATGTGTAGACTTTAGTTTTTTTTAGATTCAATATTAAAATCATGTAATTTGTTTTGTTTTATTAAAGTAATATAGATATTGGCATATTTGCCAAAAGTGTGCATAAAACAAAATTATATTGAATACCAACGATATCTTATCAAAGTTCCTGTGATTGATTGGAAGGAAGAAGGAACTTATATACAGTCATTAATAAGGTAAAATATTATTGTAAAAATATTCATTTCAGTAACCCAATACTTTGAGGTATTGATCTACTAAAGTAGAGGGTAGATAGAAGCCCGTGTAGATCTGATGGCCAGTACAAAGCTGATCTACCGACCATGAGGTTTTTGTCACAGATTTCAAGTGCAGTTTCTTTGTCTATATTTAGCACATTTGAAATTCAGGTGCAAACATGTGTGGCGAGAAGGCATATTGATGGAATGACAGTCAGGAGAGACAGAATGGTGTTTATTTATACCTGGACTTTCAGAAATAAAATAGTAGAAACATATTGTTTATCGAGGAATCACGTTTTTAGAAATGCAATACGGTATATCATATCATATCATCTTCTCTCCTGCCTGCATCTTTTCCACTAAGCGATCATACCTGCTATCTGTGCCCAGTTCTGTTGCACATTGCGGCTGCCTTTGGGACGTGCATAATACATCCACACTTCTCTCCCAATCTCTGGTGACAGAAAGTAGCACATACAAAATTCTCATTTAAATAGGGCAGTCCGCAACACTTTGCACCTGTCATCAATTGTGCAATCTTAGTAATTCTCCTGCAATATGCCCACTAATGGCACATGCAATGGTTTTATTAGGCAGGCAATTTAGTGCTCCTAAATCCAAAATGGAATCTTATTGGATCACAGCCTATTGTATAATACAATTTAAAGATTAATTACACATAGACAGATGTTTTTTAGACTGTTTTTTTTAAATATGAACCATTTTCATCAACAGCTGATGGAAAGTGATGAAAATGAAAAGTGTGTTATATCTGCTAAATGGTTAATATTGCCAATAATTTCTCTCAGCAACTGCAAGAATATTTCTATTTTGGACCTCTGGTCTTCAACATTTTAGCATACAAAGACCACTTTCTTGGGTGATAGCACTGTGTGGCTATTTAAGTGATGTTACTACTGTGACCTTAAAGATGGGGAAGAAGGTAAAACTTTGCCTGCAGAAATTTGGAAAGGACAAAGCAATTAATGGCTCCTTGCACTAAAATTTTGCCCATATCCTACACAGAGTAAACGGACAGAAAGTGACTTTTGTCAAGTTGCAGACCTCTAAAATATTAATATATGTCATGCCAGATCAGATCCGCTCCCTTCTGATGCACTGCCTGCCCACCACTTATTTTAAGTATAATTACAGCTTTCATATACAGTAGTATGTGCTGTAGAATAAGATATCGAGGTTCACTGATTGTGGCCCATCTATACATAGAGAAAATGAACCCTAAACCGTTTGAGAAAGCACCACCAAGACATTGGTTTTAAATACCGTATGTGGCATCTGATATACAGGTGGTCAAAAAGAGCTGATCAGCAAACATGTGTCCTTAGAGAAAAATATCATGATCAATAAAGGGGATAGGATGTAAAAGATAATAATCTTGCTTTTTTTAACTGTTTTGTGCACATGCACAAAGATAGAAGTCTCATAAGCGAGGTTTATAACGAACCAACACAAAAGATCACCTTCTGTTTGATTCTTATTAGCCACCAAAATGCAAGTTTTCTGTCAAAAAAAACTCCACACCATAGAGCCAAACATGTCCTTGAGCTAGCCAAACACGAAAAATATTTTATTGATCTAACAATGGAGAAATCAAGTCTATGTTAACCCCTCCCCTTTGGGGATGCAGTGGGCTGCCACTCTGCAGCACCCAGGGAGCAATCAGGGGTAAACTGTCTAGTACAAGAGCAAGAGTGGCAGTGTGTGAGAGCGGGTTTCGAACTCACAACTTCAGGATTCGAAGCCCTGTGCTCCAACTACTAGGCCACCACTCCCATGAAGAGGATTTAGTAAGGGTAAATAATGTTTTCGTTTTCTTACTGAGCTAAAAGAAATGAAAAAGCTCCCATTAGCTGCTGTCAGCCATGTCTCATTGGGTCCAGAATAAGAGGGATGACAGAAGGGTACCATGTTATTTCTGACCTGGACTCATTCTGTCTGCACTGTTTACCAACTTCATAAACCTGTTAAATCCAAAAGATAAAATAAGGCTATATATATATATTTTTGTTTTGTTTTGTTTTGTTTTTGCCATAAACAAATGAATGTATGCTCTAATCACTGTTAGAAAAAAAATATTCCAAAGTAAGATAAATCATATTTTTCTAAAAGTGTTGACTATTATAATAGAAAATAAACCTCCTTAGAACCTCCTTAGCTTCAGTTTTCATCCCCAATCAATTTCACTCTCACAATGCTTGCTGGATTAGAAATAGAAATTCAACCTCCTGATCACTAATGTAGCCAAGCGATTAGAATTTTATTAGATTAATACAACACAGAAAGATGTTTGCAGAGAGCAGAGCCTGCTTCTCCTCCTTATCATTGAAATCTTGTGATTATCTCCATCTGCATTTTTTACTTTTAAGGTTTAAGAGATATTTGCTGGTTACTAATATATAATGTCTTCCAAATGTACTTATAAGCCTTTTACATAGCATGTTTTATCACATTAAAACCTCAAACTGAAATCGATTTTGTTGGTACACCTCATGATAGACCAGCACAAAAAAATATGTAACCGTTTTTGCAAATAAAAAATATTTAAACTGTAGCTTGTAACTGTATTTAATTCAACCCCTTTTACTCGAATACCTGTGAATGAAATTCAGGACAAATAGTTGACTTTTAGAAGTAACATAAAATAAAAGAGGTCAATTTCTAGAAAGAGATGCTATCTGAAGACCTTAGAGTGGAGAGGAGAGCTAAGAGTACTGATAATTATGCAAATATTCCTGTCTCAGTTTTGAACATTTGTTGGCAGGACAGCTTTTTATTGTAAAGTCTAGGAATTTGGACTTTGTGGTCAAATTGCAAGAAGGACGTCCTCCTTAAAGGAAACTGGTTTTGTTTTAAGTTCACCAAAATTTTATCATGGGACGCAACAAAATGCTTAGAAATGGAAGGAGTTAATTACTGTACAACACAGTCCTGAAGGAAATCCTGTAAGAGGCTGCAAAGAAACTTGGATTCAGGTTCTCCTTCCTGGTTGTAAGTTCCAGAACTTACAACCAGTTTATGCTTATCTGAGAAACCTTTCATTTTATCTTCATACTGGCTCACTAACAGCATATTATATTTTAAGCAGAACTTTTCAATGGTGCTGACTAAAACACAGGAAAAAAAAACCAGCACATCAAGCTATTATCAACCTACATCAAGCCATCAATTGTTTTTTTGATGAAAGTGAGTATGCTGCTGTGTTCTTTTTTTCTGGCCTATAAAGCCTAAAACTAAAACCAGACATTTTTCATGCATCTTCTTCATCTGTCTGACCCAATTAGTTTCCCTGGGCAGGTGAGCAGAGACGGAATTGAAAAAGTGAAACTTCATTGACACCTGGTGTGGTGAAGAGGGCAAGGTTTAACATTTTCCTCTTCACTCTCATGAATATCTGCATCTACACACTTTCATGCTTTGACACACGTACACAGACAAACCCCCGTACTGACACACAATGTCAGGCTCATCTGTTTATTCCAACCCACTGTCAACATCTATAGGACAAGTTCAGCCACTCATCCTCACTATCTTTGTTTATCCTCTTATTTCTTATTTTCCTGTCAAAACTCCTACAGCCTTGCAAGATAGTTTGCTGTGAAAGAAGCAGATAAGACAGAAGGTGACAGTAACAATAAGAAAAGTGAAATGCTGAAACGCTTGTGGGTGACTGAATAAGCAGATGGTTGACGTAGTGTTGGATAAAGAGTGGCCTTTCATAATGAAAACAGAGGGAAGAAAATTGATTCTCCTTGAATTTAATGCAATCTCCCTTTATTCAATAATTCCAGAGAAAAATCAATCTGAGAATTTCCTGCCCATGTGTATTCACCTGCTGATTCCATCATTACCCCATTCACACCTTAAAATAGAAAACAAAATAACATTTTTCTATTTTCTTAAATGAAAAGTTGACCTTAATCTTAAATCATGCAGCTGAGAACAAGAGGTGCTGATTTCTGTGGAGTGGACTGTATGTGTGATTTGTTGCAGGTAACATCAAGCAAAAAACCTTGGAAACCAGTTGGAATGTGGTGATCAGATTTTGCTCAATTGTTATGAAAATCACTGGCTCACTGATGATTTTAAGCTCATGGAGTCCAATCCTTCTGCAAACATCCAATTAACTGATTTTCTGTCCTTCTGTCTTAAATAGAGCCTAGTCAAAGGACAGGCTAGTCTTAATAAGATCATTTGATTTTGAGCCCATATAAACAATACATTTGGATAATTACTATTTTTTCACCCTGACCTCATTTCAGGTGGATCAAGATATTTTGCACATATAACCAAAACTGATAATAAGAACATAAGTGTTTTTGTTTACAACAGGCTCATAACTGACAGGCCTGATTGAAGATAAAATCAGATGCCCTAACTCACTAGCCATTCTCCTAGGGTCTCTTAATGATTCAGATCACAACAATGTAATGGTTGGGTTTGTTTAAAACATTGCTTTTTAGGTTTACTTTAAGTATCTGTGTTCACTGAAAGTTAACTTTTCAAGACCTGTCAACTTACCTGTTATAATCCCCATTGCAAAGTGCTCTGACAGGGATGGAAAATGGCTCCCACACAGGGTTCAGGGTGTTCTTCACCACCTCGGTCTTGTGACAGATAGTGAAGCTGGAGAGGAAGATAAACAACAACTTCATAATCCAATCAATCAATAAATCAATCGAGCAATCAATTAGATTCTTTCAGTCTTTGTTTAAAGGCCACTTTAAATCCAGAGTGACCAAAGTTATATACAAGTTCATCCTGATGTTCTTGGTTTCCCTTTTGTCCTGAGGTTAGGGTATTAGAGTAACTGAGGACGGGGCCGCCAGGCTACCGTCACCAGGTCAGGTTCGAACACTCCTTCCTGCGCTCGCTATCGCCGGGGTTCCCGGACCAGCCCGAAGCTGCTGGCTCGATTCTGCTGCACTGTAGTCGACCAAAATCTTGGATTTTTTTTTAAATTACCCCCGGACATTAATTTAGGTATGAAAAGTAGGACATGTCTGTGAAAAAGGATATCAATCAATTTGATGTTTTAGTGAGTGAGTGCTTGTTGCTATGATGCGTCTTTGCTCAGCAGCTTATTGTAAAGCTCATTGTAAACCAACCAATCAGCGTTCAAAGGGAAACAATAATTATTTTTACTCGATTCATTTTATTTTGAATCTTTATGCATTTCAACGTGGTTTTAATCCTCCTACCACAGAGAAGCAGGAATCCAGATGCATACTCACGTGCCATCCTCGTTACTTCTATAGAAGACCATGAAGGGATCTGACTTTCCAAAGAAGTCCTTTTTATCCAATTTGTTGGCACAGAACTGCATGGTAGCATAATCCTACAAAGCAAAAACTACAGTTAAAGTAAAGGACATTGTAAATCCATTTTCCACTGTTTCCCTCCTGTTGTTTGTTTATACATGCTGTTTGCCAAGACATAAAAGCACTGAAGCACCAAATGACAGGCCAAGTGCTGACTGAATCCTAATAGGAGTAAAGCAGATCCAGCCACTGGGCTCTAATTTGTTAAAATCTACAAATGCATTCATTACCGTTTTTTTTATCATGCTACTCTTTCATCAAAATACCTTTTGTATTCTGTATAATAAGAGTAACACAATGCGACACAATGCATAAGCATAAAAATTGATTCAAAAACATTATACATGTTGTAATAGGCTCGAGGCTGCATATGAGACTACAGCTTACAATTGACTAGAAAGGCTGGTATTATTGTAATTATACTCATTTAGGCACCAATTCAGTGTTCATTGCTGTATCAAGGACAGTATTGTTGCCTTCTAATGTGCTTAGTGTCCCAGTATTCTAAATATGTGCTTGCTTTACAGTAGATAGTGATAGACATTGGACATGCTGGACATTCAAATGTTTGCATCAAAAATCTTTACTAGAGATCACCAATATCTGTCAGCTTTGTCAAAAAGTTCATGAGCTGCACATGCATGCTAACTATTTTATAGAGAAAGAGAGAAAGCAGTTACTTTGGTTTAGATTTGCTTTGGTCCCTAATGAATTAAAACATAAAAACATAATAAGGGAAAGTCATTTTGTCTAATATTAAAAGCAATCTGATAATTTGAATTATTTAAGTGTGACAAATAAGAAAAACCTGAAATCTTTAAGAGGGCAAATATTGTTTTCAAAGCACTATAGTTTCACTGTTTTAAAAACTTATCTTAAAATCAATTAACTTTTTGCTGATAATGTAATTTTCTTCAGATGTACCTGTATTCTTTAAGGCAGACAAGGACAAATTAAACAAAAACAAGTGTTTCTTGAATAAGGGGATGTAGAACCTATTTTTACCCTTCAAGTCTCCAGGCTTTTAGCTTTTTGAATTGCTTCTGTTTGATCTGAATCAGCAATGTGCTGAGCACGGCCTCTATTGATTGCTTTGACCCACATCAGTGTGGCACGGCCCATCTGCGGTCGACCTCAAACTAACCCCTATCACATCCCTATGCAGTTGGTACAGACACAACGCAGACCTGTTCTGTAGAGGCGCCTGGAGAGACAGAAGTGAATTTCCATGCAGCAAAAAAAGAAATAAAAAAAAGAAAAAGAAAAACATTTAGGTGTATAAAGTCTGCTAAAAATGCTGAAAATCAGCCTACTTTGTAATCTTGTTATTATTTTGCAGTAATAGTATTGGCTTTTTCAAATCAGCAAAGATGATGTCATAATAGAGCAGAGCTTATTAAAAAAGTCAGTGCTGTCAGCTAAATTGACTGTTGCACATCTACTTTCATTTCCTTGGATCATTTCCAATTATTTCCATCATTTTTAAGCAGCTGACAAAAAAGATGTGTGTGTGTGGGGGGGGGGGGGGGGGGGGGGGGGGGGGGGGGGTGATAGAAAAAAAATCTTCCAACCAAGTGCAGATTAACAAACTTAAAAGAAATCCAGTGGGAATTTTAAACCTAAACTATTTTAAACTTCCCTTGGTGGATTTCTTACAAGAATGCCTTATTTTTCATATTCCCATTTGGTCTATTTAAAAAAAAATAATAATACATAGCAAAATAGTTTGTTTGGGTCAGTTACCAAAGCCCCTTGGAGCCATCCTAAACCTTCCCCGCTACAACTCTGATGCAACGTTTACTATCAAAATATCATGGCAACAGCACGCTGTAAGCCCTCATTAGGCACAAATAACACATATCCACTTTGGTGCTTCTGAGCTGTGTTCCCTCATTAAGTGAGGAAAAAGCAGAACATTCATTTGAGCCAGTGAGGTTCAGCAGAAGCAGCAGGGAATACTGAGTGCAGTCTGCATGCTTTTCTCTTCTTTATCCAGATACAACGGCACTGGATAAGTGGCAGAGTGATGCATGCTGTCAGTTTCCCAAAGCAAATCATACAAAAAACCTGAATACATGTTACATAAGCTTCAATGGCATCTTTATGAAAAAGGAGTATAGTGAATCACCGGGTGAATCGTGTGCCAAAGGATTATATGGACATTAATGCAGCTCTTTTCTGTTTCACACATCAATGCATTCATTCTGTTTGCATTTGTCCATATTGAATGTAAGAAAGAGAAGAAGGATTTATTGAATCGTGCATATGAGTTTGGTAAATGAAAAGAAAGAAAAGAACATACAGAGCTGAATTTGACGCATTAAAGACAATTCAATACAAATTTGAAATATTTGCATGGGAATAATGCCTGACATAATTATAACAATCATTCATAAATTATAGTTTGCTTCAGTAGAATATAGTAGGCTGATTCATGTTTTTTATCTTTCACAATTTTCTTGCTGATGATTTTCTTCATTCATAGGAAACTCATAGTGATATACTCAATGAAAAGCTTTGCATACTGCAGTGCTTTGCAAATATTTATATCCCTTCATCATTCTAGATAGCTATTTTCTGAAGTGCTATACATTGTAATAAATTCATGGGTTATATTTATTACTATCCGCCTAATAAGTCTCCTTAATTTAAGGCAAAATCCAACTGTAAAATAGGTAATTGTCACGGTCATGGTTGTTTTAAGTTTTTGTTGAGTTTTCAGTTTCATGTTGATTAATGTTTTTCTTTGTTTTCTAGTTTTATTGGTTTAATTCCTATTTTGTGATTTTTTTTCTGGATGTATTTGAGTTCTTAGTTTTTTCTTTGTTGTCCTCTGTTGCCCTCTTGTGTTGGTCCCGTTTTCCCTAGCTCCTTTCTAGACGCCTCTGTTAACACCTGCTCCCAATTAGCTCGTTACTCCAGTCTTTGTTCAGTCAGCCATAAATACTCTCCCTGTGCAGTTCCTCAGTCCTGGTTCCTCGTCTTTCCCCATCTTTCCCTGGCTCCTAGTGTATGTCTTCCCTGATGTCTCCATGGTTCTGGTTTGTCTTGCATTTTTAAGTTATTTTTGGATTCCTGCCTCTTTTACCTGTGAACACTCTATTAAAACTACAAGAACTAACCTCAAAACATCCTTCAAATCCTGACAGTAACTGTTAGGGTGTCTGGGGTTTTGTTGTGTTTTTCTGGTCTGGGGAAGATTCCTGTTGCAGAGAAGATCTTTGCTGGTGACTTGGCCAACCCCTGTTGCTGCACACCTGAGATCAATCTTTTCAATCAAGATGACTAGCATTCATATAAGGTCCTTAGATTTTTTAAACCAGTTTTTATTCGTATACATTGATGATTTTCTGATTTTTTTCCAGGATGTTATCCGAACATAAGATCCACATGCATCAAGTTCTCCAATGCCTCGAGAGAACCAACTCTTTGTCAAAGCAGAAAAATGTGAGTTTCATGCCACATCAATTACCTTTTTAGGAAACATTCTCAAGAGCAGGTATAGGTTTGATTAACTGATCAGAGAAGGTTCATTTTCAGTTGGCCTACTCCCTCAACTCGCAAATAGATACGTTTTTCATAGGATTTTTCAACTTCTACGACATATTCACTGAAAACTACAGTCAAACTGCTCAACCACTCACTAGCCTTACCACTTCCAAACTGCTTTTCATTTGGTTACCGGGAGCTGAAAAGTGTTTTTGAGAGGTCAAGAAATCGTGTGCCACTTCTTCTATTCTGATTCAGCCAGATCCAGAGAAACAGTATGTCCTTGAAGTTGATGCCTCTGTTCTAGGGGTGGGGCTAAGTCCTATCACAAATGATAGTGAACTTCATCCATGTGCATTCATTTCCTTTGTCTCAAGCAAAACGAAACTATGATGTGGCCGATATAGAGTTGTTGTGATACAAACACTCCTTTGAAGTCAGTTCACATGTGAATTGGTCTTTCTTCTCCTGACATTCAGACCTTCTGAATGCAGTGTACCCATCGCGATTCCTGCTGGCTGTGAAGCGGTAGAGAAAACTGGAGTTTTCACCCTGTGTCGACCAAACTATCCTGCTGCTGCCATGGACACACGGGACCAACCCCTCTGCGAGGAGCCAGCCCTGCAGTGCACCAAATAAAGCTAATGCCCTCATTAGGGACACTCCTGAAATCGCTGTAAGTTATCAAATCGATTAAAGCCCATCAAATACCCTTGTTGTTGGTATCAGACTGACTCAAATCTCCCCAAGAGCTGACCAAGATTTGGAGAAGGACTGGTTAGTGGACTGGATCGGAGCAGAACCATACGCAGCGCTTTAGCTTGGGCAAGTGTAGACACTTAGGTTTTGCATGTGATTTTTGAGACTCTTGATTTTAAAGCTTATGGTTCATATAAAAAAAGTTCTATAAAGAACACGGGTGTCCTGAAGTGTGTGTGTGAGAATGAGTGTGAATGGATTATTTATTTCATTTTTCTTTTCTTTCTCTCTTTTGTCCTGAACTTAACGTGCTAAAGGTGAACTGATATTATTGTGAGGACTTTTTGAGGCATCATTGTGCTCCATTTTACAAGTTTTATGACCCATTGTGCTCCACAACCCTATTAACTCCACCTTCTTTGACCATGTGATAGAAGCGGCCATTTTGTGGTTTTGTGACTCTTTATCTCAGCAAAACTCCCCCCCCTTACGCCGGGCATACACTGTGTGATTTTTTAAATCGTTGCTAGCAGCTACAGCTCACACTGTATGAAGAACCCTCTGGTTACAGTGAGAGTTCACAGCTTTCGATGTATGTTCTAACACCGTGCAGCACGACTCTGATGCAATCTACCTGCTCACACTATATGTCTAAAAACCACTTCGGACTTAGCTCCGCAGTGAGATGGTGCTCCTCGGACTCGTCTATCTGGAAGCCAAACCAGTAGAAGAGGAATATGAAGCTCACTAGAGTGAAATGTGCTGCCTTGGCAATCACTTGCACAGTTCTAAATTCTGTGTTTTCGTCTGAGAGGAAGAAGAGTCCTTGTTTGCACATGTTGACTGAGCGATTTGCCCACGACGGTAGACTGAAAATCAAACATGTTTGATTTTCTCCCGACCTCACAATTCCTGATCGGGAGGTAGTTGTGAGAGGCTGATCACCCCTCGTTACCCCGACACTGCACGACGCAAGATCAGGCTGAAAGTCGCACGAAAATTCTCGCACGACTGGAAAGACTCACTATGGAGGATCTCTACCATATTTAAAAATGAATACAGAAATAAATAAATGGTCAATAAATAAATAATTATACAATAATTGCCCCCAAAAATACAACAAACAAATAAATGTTGGTAGAAATTAAATTATACAGTGAGACATAAATGTATATATCTCTTAATTAAATTCTTTATTCCTTCACCTTTGTAATGATTACCTTATTTATTTATGTGCATGTTATAATATTTTTGTATGTTTTATTCTTCCTTTGTATTTTTTTTTACCCTATTTATTTCTTCAATGCTATTTAGTTCTGTGTGTCGTTTTTACATTTTTGTATGCATTTCTGCCTCATTATGCAAATCTGCCCATTGGTTGGTTAGTGTTTTACTGCATAAAATGTACTTATTTGGGGGTCAAGACTGCTCTCAGTTCAGGTTTTCACCCCCAAACTAACAGTAAATCTGAATGCATTGACAAGGAGCTTGAGGCATCCCTCCACTGCCTCTGTTCTTCACACACACATCATGAAATACTCAGTTTCCTGTGGTCGAATAAGCACATAATTGTCACACTTCCTCTGCTATTGGTCTGTCTCCATTTGAGTTTTCTCTATGATACCAACCTCACCTGTTTCTATCTCAAAAAGTTTGGATATCAACTCGTGACATTAACCTAAAGGCTTTTAATCACAAACTCTCTCCCAGATTCATTGGTCCATTTGAAATCCAGGCAGTGCTCAGTCTCTGCAAATTGTCTCAAGGTGCTTGATCATTTAAAGATTCATCCTGTTGTACACCTTTCTATGGTCAAACCTGTCCTGTCTAGTCAAAAACTGGAACTACCTCATGAGTGTATTTTAAGTTACACAAGATTTTTTTATATACAAACCCAGGGCTGAATTACATGAAAAGTGATTCTTAAAATTTCAAAACTATCAGAAAGATATTGAGCTGATTTTGCAAAGAGGGATTGGTACAAATTTACGATCCAACCAGAAAGTTAAAATAACTTCCTGCAGTTCTCTGCTTTCAAATACTTCTTACTCTTTGTAAATAAAATGTTAAAATTCACTGGTTCTCCCTGTGATTCTGCATGTGGGCCAAAAACCTACAAACCAACATGACAGTAACAATATTTCATAATATGTTAAATCTTTATTGTGCTTCTTTATATTCTTTATATCCTTTCTTTACTGCCTAATTGATTTTAGGGTCTACTTGAATTTAGAGGTGGGATATGCAAAGAGATTTTGTTAATAACCAGGTGGAGCTGCAGTGAAATCACAAGGAAGACATGAAAAACTAACAACAGCTGCTCATTATTTATATGTGCCACAGATAAGGGCAGCCAGAAGGAAGTTTTTGATCCATATTCCCCTGTCTAACCATACCTGGCAAATACATCACAAAATACTTGAGGCAATCCTGCAGAACTTCCCCTGTTGATTCCCACTCTGCTCGTCTTAGTGACAGCTAAAACAACACCTCAGCTGTCTATGCTTACTGGTCAAAATCAGATTACTCAATAAACACTGTCTCGGTGGATGGAAGGTATTCTAAACAATGATTCACGCATCTGGGACATTACTGATAGTAGCGTTGTCACATCTGCTTTTGTCTTGTGTTCTAAATATATTTTTTCAAGCTCCAAAGGTAATCCCAGGTCTGGAGTGACACATTTTCCTAATTGACAAGAAACAGTCATTTGTACTGGTGATAATCATTTGCATTTATATGACTTAATCATTTCCTGAAGTGGTGCTTTGCACTGATGTTGCTAACCACTATTGTCACAGATGCAATGCACCTGATGACTCACAGCAGTCCTTCAAAGAGTATGAGTGCCGACACATAAGTCCAATAGTGCAGAAATCAGTAATGGCTATCATGCCTGGTTCATTATCAGCATTAATCCCATCTGTCTCTGCCCTAACCGCAGACTATTTAAAAAAATATTGAAAAAGATATCCAGGTCAGGTAAAGCTGCTGTCAAACTAGATGCAAGCACCCAGGGAATTAACACAGCTTTGAACCCTCAGAACATTACATGCTATGTGATGCAATAAAACAAGGCACTTAGCGGGTTACTGTACAACCTCAGAGGGAGGTCCAAAAGTGCTGCCAAGAATATCTTGCTACTGTCTAATGCTCTACTGGCAGCACTATAATGCTGTTATTTACTATCCTTATTTTGCAGTGTGGAGAAAAAGCCAATGAGCATTACTGGACACAGGCTATTAATGCAGACTCATGGATTACTACACCGCACAGTAGATACACACAGAGTAAATGCCCGATTTAGTGTTTGGAATAAAGACCCTCTCATTAAACAACAATTCATGCTTGTCGGATGCTCACTACAGTAGGTACACAATTTCCAAATGACAAACGCATTTGCTTGACAGCATGGTGTATAACCTGCTCATTTAATGAGGACATTTATGGTACAATGCATCTCTCTGATGGCAGGAATATAAAACATCCCAAGCCACAAAGGCAAGCATGTGGGCTTTGCTAAACATGCATTTGCACTATTTTATGTGTCATATTAAATCATGGAGTGAATTTGTTTAGGTGGAAAGATAAAAAAAATAAACAAATTTAATTAAACCCTGATATAACATTTTGTCTCCAAGAAATTAGAAAGTAAACTGGTCAAAACTTTTTGGACTTACTCTGCAGTTTCCCAGCTCTTCAGCTGATAGGATAATGGTTCCACATGTCTTCCCAGGTATGCCCCTGTGGGAAAAAAATGGATCATTTAAACTTTCATTAAAAGCAGCATCAGCTCGCCACTGCTTACACATACATTTTTACAGCCTGCCTGTAGGAGGCTTTTAATTGTCTTTGCTGTGCCTTGAGTTGCCCAAAGTTTCCAACCAATTCTCCAAAGTATAATTTCACATTAACTTATATTAATAAACAAGTTTTACTATTCTGCTTCTGTTTCTTTTTTTGGATAAAATAGGGGTAATTTTAAAGAAAACAATAAAGGTTCTGAGAGAAAGAAATACTCAGCTACTCTTATTAGTGGTTGAATGTGTCTATTTCCAAGATAAAAATCATAAAATTTAACATTCCCCCCAAAATGCGTTTTCATCCATCAAATTAATTTGCTGTTTGGTTATAAATACAGTGACTATATCAATTAAATACACTCCATCTCTCTTGACTTCTAGTTTCCTTTTGGGGGGTTGTGGGTTGTTTTTTTACGACTACAGTACATGTCATATTTCAACCATCAATAGCATCATATATAATAATGATGACCCAAGCAAAGTACTGACACAAAATTTTTGTTTGTTGCAGAGTTTACCATTTAAAAAAATGATAACAACTTTAGACAGGGGGGTTTTATGTTTTCCCATCCAAACAAGGCAATTATGTGGGGGAGGGGAGCAGAATTCCATATGCTGAGGAGTTAACACCATTTACAATGCTGCATAATTAATAAAGTCATTTTTCAAGCTTCTGTTTGCACCTAACAGATTCTATGCCAGACGGTCCTGGTCAACCCAGTGTGAACCCTAACATGCACAATGTTTATTGGTTTTGACTAAAGACCCCAGCGGTTTACACTGAGAGCAGCCTTATGTCTGCTATTACCTTTTTCAACAGAAATCTACAACGTCAAGTTGAAGACAAACAGTAGAAGACAGACATGAAACAGGACTTTGTGGAAAAGCATTGTCCTTTATCAAGAAAACAAGTGACAAGGAGAACAGCTGCATACTTTTTCACTTAATTTTGAAGCAGAAAGGTAACTGTAGCCCTACTGACAGAATATCTGTTTGATGATTGAAATCAAGACAGATCAAGCCACATGTTTCAATAATTTTAGTTGCTTGGCAAACATTTTCAAGTTTGTTGTCTGAAGAAGCCTGAAAATCTCTTTTTATGAGGAGACAAGACTGTGTTGAAGCAAAAACATATCCAAAGGTGCATGAAACTAGATCTCAAGGACTGGAATTACTGTTATTTACAAAGTCTCTATTCTCCATTCCTGTTGGCATGGGAGTGAGATAGATGGAAGCTGGTGAGTTTAAAGTCCAAAGAGGGAAAAGGAAGCCATTGATGATGCATCTCACACTGGGTCATTAGGATGAGGAATGGTCTTGATATTTAACAACCCAGAAACGTGTCACGCATACAAGAGTGAGAGTAGATCATAGCCCTCTGCAAGATGAGCAAGAGTTCAACAAAAAGAAAATGATTCTTTCATGCTGTGGCTGTTGCTGGGCTTGTGTCTTTATGCTCGTCTGCAAAGTGAAATAACAGCTAAAAGTATTATTCTGTAATTTTGTACTCAGGTGGAGATAAACCTATTAGAAAAAATATTGTTTTGTGCAGAGCAATTGCGCTAGGAAATAATAGAAGATAATTATCTGATTGTTTCCTTTTCCCAAAGGAAATTAGCAATTGTTCTGGGCAGTGAATTCAAAAATGTGTCTGGATGAAAAAAGGAGTCGAACATCTCCTCGCTTAATGTTTTCAAAGGTTTTTTACTCTACTGTATATTCATATTTACATTAATGTTACAGATTATCAAACACATTCTAATATCAGACAAAAATAACACAACTACATGAATATTGTTTTCAGAGGATGGTTTCATTCATTAAGCAAAAACTTGACTTCCCAGGTTTAAGTTCCAAACTGATGGCTTGACATTTCTCCTTTAGGATTCAGAAGAATTCACAATTCCATCAATTATGGAAAGTCTTTAAGTTTTAAAGCAACAAAACAAAACCAGTGCATCACATTCCCATCGCCATGCTTGACTGTTTCTCTTGTTGTGTTTTTTTCCCCAAGAAGTTTTATTTGTTTTAAAAAAACCAGATATGATAGTAAATACCTCACTGTAGCTGTAAAGAATATGGGAAGTGGATTGAATTGAAAGCAGAACAAACTGGAATTTATGAAACATACAGTTGCTCTCCAGATTCTGACATCCTGTCATCTCTTTTAGAATACAGAGGGAAATTACATGCAAGTCCTGCTGTGGCCTTAGCTGGAGTCCAATCGTTAAAAGGTCAAACCTGCTGCTGATCCTCATCAAGCTGTGACAGCTGATGGGCCTGTCACTTAATGCTGGATTGTAGCCGTCTGAACCAGGAGCAGTTTTTCATTACATCAACAGAGATTTGCATTATTAACTAAGTCGATCACAAGCACAATTATGCTCTTTAGAATAGGTTATTCAGTGGGACTATTAGGACATTTAGAGCACTTTCCTTCTTCATATTTCCCTGTGCCACTAATGTTGCCATTATTGTCAAATTTAAGCTGTTTCCAATGAGCTCTCTTAAATATATCCAGTCCTGTAACACATCCAGTAAAATGCACCCTTCGAGTAAGTATATAGCCCCTTTGGTGTCACGTTTGATCAATACTTAAAAATAGAATCTGTTTTCAAACGATTCAGCTGTAAGTGCATAACCTTTAAATAGGAAATATGTAAAATAAAGCAGCTATATTTGGAGGGAATATAAGTGTCATGCTCTATCTTTAAAGCCTTAGGGAGTATCCTCTTAAGGTGAATTAACAGTTGTTAAATTATTGATGCTTCACTTCCTCCACCATTCGCTGTGCAGTTTGATGGCACCTCAAAGACCCAATAAATGCTCAATGATAAACCTGGAAGATGCAGAAAACGGCCGAAGACTACTAATCTCCTGGAGATGTCAGGAATAGGGGGCACTCCCATTAAATTGGAAATTGAAATCAAGTCCTCGTTCCAGAACCAGCTTGAGATGGGCCATCTCAGCTGCTGATAAGTGAGCAGGTACCAAAAGGCCAATGGTCTTTTAAATTAGTCATGCATTATTGAACACAGCATTTTCTCTTCTGCTTTCTTGTTAAAATGTGACGAGCAACCACACACTGAGTGCATAGAGAGCTCTTATTTGCTAACGTATGTGATGCACATGACTCCCTTTCACAGGTTTTGTCCTGAAATTTGACATTCGGTGAGCTCTTGTATAAATAGACCTCGTTCTTTCTGCCCTCATTCACTGACAAATCTGCAGTGAGGAAATGATGCTGATGAAACAGTTTGAAATGCAAGGAGGTGGTCTTACTTTCTGTGCATGAATGAGGGGTACAGAGTGAATGCTAAGTGTATATGAAGACTGGTTGAATTACATCTTAGCATTTGAAGGCTTATTTCTATCCAGTTATGAAACAGGAGACTACACCTATATCATAGAGTTGGGAAAAATAGAATTCACAAAAAGAGAAAACTTGAAAGCTAATTTGTACAGATCAGAAAAAGGCAACACTTTTGAATCTATGTAAGAACATTTTGTTTGGATTCTCAATCTCCTGTTGTGAAAGACATTTGTGAAATACTGGTCTCAGTTTGGGTTTCTCAGTGGCACCTAACAGTGGGTAGCACTGCCGCCTTGCAGCAAGAAGGTTCCGGGTTTGATTCCCGGCCCGGGGTCTTTCTGCATGGAGTTTTCATGTTCCCCCTGAGCATGCGTGGGTTCTGTCCAGATACTCCGGCTTCCTCCCACGGTCCAAGAACTTGACTGTTAGATTAATTGGTTTCTCTAAATTTGCCTTAGGTGTGAGTGTGTGCGTGAATTGTCGTTTGTCTCTGTTTTGCCCTGCGATGTACTGGCGACCTGTCTAGGGTGTACCCCGCCTTTCGCCTGTAGACTGCTGGAGATAGGCACCAGCACCCCTCGCAACCCCGCTTGGGATAAGTGTGACAGAAAAGGGATGGATGAGTGGATGGATGGATAGTATCATTTATAAATGACCTCATATCCTGAAATGGCAAAACAGTAAACCATCAATAGCATCATATATAATAATGATGACCAAAGCAAAGTACTGACACAAAATTTTAGTTTGTTGCAGAGTTTACCATTTAAACAAATGAGAACCTTTAGACAGGGGGGTTTTATGTTTTCACATCCAAGCAAGGCAATTATGTAAGGGAGAGGAGCAGAATTCCATATGCTGAGCAATATTTAACACCATTTACAATGCTGCATAATTAATAAAGTCATTTTTCAAGCTTCTGTTTGCACCTAACAGATTCTATGCCAGACGGTCCTGGTCAACCCAGTGTGAACCCTAACATGCACAATGTTTATTGGTTTTGACTAAAGACCTCAGCGGTTTACACTGAGAGCAGCCTTATGTCTGCTATTACCTTTTTCAACAGAAATCTACAACGTCAAGTTGAAGACAAACAGTAGAAGACAGACATGAAACAGACTTTGTGGAAAAGCATTGTCCTTTATCAAGAAAACAAGTGACAAGAAGAACAGCTGCATACTTTTTCACTTAATTTTGAAGCAGAAAGGTAACTGTAGCCCTACTGACAGAATATCTGTTTGATGATTGAAATCAAGACAGATCAAGCCACATGTTTCAATAATTTTAGTTGCTTGGCAAACATTTTCAAGTTTGTTGTCTGAAGAAGCCTGACAATCTCTTTTTATGAGGAGACAGGACTGTGTTGAAGCAAAAACATATCCAAAGGTGCATGAAACTAGACCTCAAGGACTGAATTACTGTTATTTACAAAGTCTCTATTCTCCATTCCCTGTTGGCATGGGAGTGAGATAGATGGAAGCTGGTGAGTTTAAAGTCCAAAGAGGGAAAAGGAAGCCATTGATGATGCATCTCACACTGGGTCAGTAGGATGAGGAATGGTCTTGATATTTAACAACCCAGAAACGTGTCACACATACAAGAGTGAGAGTAGATCATAGCCCTCTGCAAGATGAGCAAGAGTTCAACAAAAAGAAAATGATTCTTTCATGCTGTGGCTGTTGCTGGGCTTGTGTCTTTATGCTTGTCTGCAAAGTGAAATAACAGCTAAAAGTATTATTCTGTAATTTTGTACTCAGGTGGAGATAAACCTATTAGAAAAAATATTGTTTTGTGCAGAGCAATTGCGCTAGGAAATAATAGAAGATAATTATCTGATTGTTTCCTTTTCCCAAAGGAAATTAGCAATTGTTCTGGGCAGTGAATTCAAAAATGTGTCTGGATGAAAAAAGGAGTCGAACATCTCCTCGCTTAATGTTTTCAAAAGTTTTTTACTCTACTGTATATTCATATTTACATTAATGTTACAGATTATCAAACACATTCTAATATCAGACAAAAATAACACAACTACATGAATATTGCTTTCAGAGGATGGTTTCATTCATTAAGCAAAAACTTGACTTCCCAGGTTTAAGTTCCAAACTGATGGCTTGACATTTCTCCTTTAGGATTCAGAAGAATTCACAATTCCATCAATTATGGAAAGTCTTTAAGTTTTAAAGCAACAAAACAAAACCAGTGCATCACATTCCCATCGCCATGCTTGACTGTTTCTCTTGTTGTGTTTTTTTTCCCAAGAAGTTTTATTTGTTTTCAAACCAGATATGATAGTAAACATCACTTTCAAAAAGGTTCCAATTTAAAGAAAATATTTCAGTCCTCTTAGAATGACTTTCATAGGGCTGCCAACCCTGTAAAGGTCTACCACTATTACATATTTTCTCCTCTTTTGGGTAATGACCCATATTGTCCACCAGAAGCCATAAAAATGTTGTTATAACCTTTTCCAAACTAATGGATGTCAAAGAATTTATAGGTCATCACTTTTTCTTTGGCAGTTATTTTTTTGGAAATTTTTATCATGCTGTCAGACAGGTTCTACTTAATTTAATTCTATAATTAATAGCTTATGCAGTGATCAAGCCAGGATGTGACTAATCAAAATAAACAGGTAGAATTTGGACAAGCATAGACCATTTTTCTTTAACCTTTATTAATAGAAATCATTTACATAATAAATTTCTGTTTAATCACGTTATTTTTGAGGACATGAAATACCTTAGTATGTAATTGTTTTGATTTGATTCAGAAAGCAACTAAAAGGGGACCGCAGGCAGATGATTATATTGTGCCACTGTAAATTTTTGCAGCAGTGGGAAGAACATACCTAAGCAGAATTAAAGAAGGCTGCCTAAATTCTATATGGGCTTAAATGGGATTAGGCTACTAATCCCCCCCGATCTACATACCTTGATAAGCATCCATAATCCCTCACCTCAGCAGGATTTAAAAAAGATGATGAAAAGTGCAATGACTAATTCTAAATCACACCAGAGAATACGTAGGGTGGTTTGCAAAGAGGAAAAGAGCGCTGCTTCACTCTGGTAATACAAGATGAGCTTCTGTTTGTGTTTCAGTGAGGTAGCCACCGGCAACTTGTGTAAAAGCTCTTTGAATCTTTGGCAGAATGAGCTCAAACCAAGTAAATAGGCCATAAAACAAAAGGTAATATGAAAAACTTTTGATACAAAAAGAGAGTTGGAAACTATTTGTTTATTTGTTTCAGGTAAAGTACCTTTCAAACATATTCATACACAGTTTTTTTCCCCCATATCTTCCTATTTTTTCAAATTAAAACGACAGACCTCAGTGTATTGTCAAAGGAGTTTTAGCTGATAGAACAACTAAAATAGAGCAACACTGCTGAATAAAACAAAATAATACATGCTTTGATGTTTATTAATCCGGATGATTTGAATAATTTCCAAAAATAGGCTCCCTTCACTCTGAAGCCCCTAAAGTAAGTCTGTAACAAGAAGATATCAGCATCAGCTTAGGGATAACATTTTAGTTAGTAGGGTAGTTTTTAAAATAATACTCTAATCTTTCAACATCTCTGTCAGTTTATCAATAGAAAATGAAAAGAACAACTGCAATCATATCAAGGTCACATACCTAACAAGCAGGCAGAGCAAAGACTGCAATACATAGAGAAGCAGCTAAGATGCTCTTGGTAAATCATGCTGCCTGGCTTTATTTGTCCCCATAGGGAAATTGGTATCAGGGATTATTGAACTAAAGCAGATGGAATACAATGCATGCAACACCCTTGAAATTTATATGAAATATTTTAAAACCATAATTTTACCTCCACTTCTAAATGATGCACCAATATAGGATAATTTAATACACAAAATGTGTTTAAGCGCTGATAATATTCAGAAATTATTATAACATTAAGAACAATTTTACAAAGCACCAAATAACCTGGTGCTGAGCAGGATTTCCTTTATCCCAAGCAGCTTTTCAGTCTTTTAAATGTTCCCCTACATTTCCCATTCCTTTTTCTGGCTCCGCTGTTAGTTGATGTTTTGATTACATTAATTTCTCCTAAGCTTTAATTACTTTAAAAGTGTTTGATTACTTTGGGATTCTAAATCAAAGAGGCTTTCATCAACCACCTGCAAGCCAGAAATCACTTGTTTTGACAAAAAAGGAGGAGATTGGGGGAACCTGTCAATCATTTGGGTATTTTCTCATTTAAATGCAAAAAAAGAACAAAAAAACTCTCAGGCCACAATACAGCTCTTGTGTTCTCGCTTACCTGAAAGAAAACTTTTTTTTAAAAGCACATAAGTGCCTCCTGGCAAGAACAGAACATCTCTCTCTATATGGGTCCAAAGAGATTTTAAATTATTACTGTTGTTGCTCTAATACTTTAGCCAACTCTCACACTGCAGGACATCAAATCATCTCCCACTGTAACATCAAGATATGACGGATTCACTTTTCCTTCACTGCTTTTATGTCACTATAGAGCGATGGACCTTTAACCTCTATTTCTGGCTCTGGGTAGCAGTAATTGAAGTCTTGTTGCATCGGTCTGCCCTGATGCAGTTCAACAGCAGAGCTTTTTTTAATGGTGGAGCAGTTTCAGGCTGCACTCTCACCTTTGGACCAGAATTACCATATGGTCATGTCAAAAAATGTAGACCCCTGCTCTCTGAGTTTAAAGAAATCAGCTAAGCTTGCCTGCTAAGTAAAAAGCTTCACTGCCCTTGCTTTGCTCTTGTTCTTAATGCCTCAATTAGCATGCAGACAAAAATCTTTTGCCTCATACACCACACGGTTTTAAAGTATGATAGCATAAGGAAAAAAAATGGGGAAAATTCTATTTCTTTGAAAACTTTGTCTCATTTGATGAATCCACTGATTGGATAGTAACGGCCAGCTGAACAAAGGGATTGCTTTTTTATTTCCTCCAACAAGCTGGTGCATAATATGTCTCCAGTTCATTGGACATTACTGGATCTTGTGCAGTAAGCAGGGTTAAGGTTTTCCACAACCTGGCAGGAATTCTCATTATTGGACTGGGGCCCTTGTTAGTTTAAGCCTTAGAGCACAATTTGCCATTTAGTGAAACAACAGAATGCCCTAATGATGTGTGATGTCCAGAGGTAGAGGATATTGGCTACTGTAAACTGTCAGTTATACCTCTACAATCAGGGGATTATGGACTATTTTAAGAATGTAAAAGCAGACCTCTACCACAGAGACAGTTAATGTGTTCAACATAAATCTTAATTATTTTAATAGCTCATCACTACAGGTTTTTCTTTTGGAAACACTGAAGCAGGCATTGGATTGAGAGTTTAAAATTCTTGTTAAATAAGTAAGACAGCTCTTTAAACAGCTTTTCTCTAGTTATAATAGACTCCCACTTAACAGTAATATTTATTAAAGTGTAACTTAAATGGAAGAAAGGATTAAGGTGGGGCTAGAATGGTAAAGCAATTATTCTATCTCTCCTTTTTTATTAGTATGCTTAGGGTTAATAGATACATTTATTGCTTTATACCCCTAGCTTGTTAGTGTTTTAGCTGTTTTATGCTATAGCTTCTATACCCTGTAATTCTCATCATGGTTTCAAATGCTTCACCTAAGTAGAGTAGCTAAACATGCAGCTAAAAGGTAAAATAAACTGCGTTCTTGCATCCATTTCTACATTAGTGTGTTAGTTTGACCAAAACTGAACTCCTTTCCCTCCCACTCATTATTTAGATCTGTACTTCATTTCATCACAGCTGAAGCACGGCTGCGTAGCCCTGAGTCAGTTAGACAGCTAACCAACAACTTTAAAAGAGCTGAGAGTCTCTGAAGTAGAGATGAGACAAGTAAAACTCTGGGCCTCAGTTTTCAGAGTAAATATTGTTACAATGAGTTTCACATCTCACCAGTATAAAATTTACTAATTTTAAAAATTATTTCAGGTTTAATTAGGATTATAAATTGTATTTTAATACATGCTTTATTTAATCAAGGTGCCATAGGGCTTTGACAGACACCTGGGTTAAGCTGCTTTCATTTTTTTCTTAGTTGTTAGTTAAAAAACAGTGGGCTTATCTGACTGGTTTGGTTAGTCAAAGGTGTCCACAAGTTTTCTTCAATGAAAGTCTTTGAAGGGCAGGTCGCTGCTGTCGGGCAAAACTCTATTCAAAGTAATGACTGAATAAAATGTATTTCAAACCGTGCTGTTTGTGCCCCCAACACATATTTTTTAAAACACATATCTTGTGCTCTGAGAATGTCACAGTCTTGGTTTTGTTATGTTTATTTAGAGTATTCAGTCTTACTTTGCTCCTTGTTTTAATGTCTAATTATTATTTTGTTGTTTTCTTGTTAGTTCCTGTCCTCCAGGTTTTCCATTTGTTGTCCTCTGCTGCCCTCTTGTGTCCTCTATCCCTAGCTCTGTTTTCTGCTCTGTCCTCCCTTGCTGTTTTCTCTGTCCTGCCAGCACCTGTTGCCAATTTCCTCGTCAGCTCTCTCTTTGTCTCTGTCCCCTTTAAAAACCCTCCCTCTTCAGTTCTTGTTTGCTGGATCCTCGTCTTACATCTCATCAAACCTCTGGT
The DNA here is from genome assembly GCF_016077235.1 of Cyprinodon tularosa. NCBI lineage: Eukaryota > Metazoa > Chordata > Actinopteri > Cyprinodontiformes > Cyprinodontidae > Cyprinodon > Cyprinodon tularosa. The sequence goes on from NW_024038678.1 coordinate 1,778,644, forward strand.
CAGTTCTCTGTCGTCCTTCCTTGTCTCTTCCTGGTTCTTAGTTTTGGTTTTTCCCTGATGTCTCCTAGATTCTGGTTCTGAAGATATTTTTGTTAGATTTTTTGACTCCTGCCTCTGAGCCTGTTTACCTCCTGCCTCAGAACCTGAAAACCCATTAAAACACTTAAATTCATCTCAACCAACTCGTCTCTGCATTTGGGTCCTCTACCAACACCACCAAATCGTGACAGAGAAAGTTGTAAGTACCGGGTTTGATCTACACAGCCTCCACTCTGGGTGCACAATGGCAGCCCACTGCACCCCAAGGGGATGGGTTAAAATGCAGAGAATTAATTTCCCCATTATGGGACAATAATGGGATTTACATTACATATTTAACACTTATCTTTTATTTTAGAAAGAAAACATTTAACATGTGAATCACTGTTGTGAACTGCTGTTGAAAAATAGAAATAAAGTAAATGGAGTATTTTTGTTTACCTTTTTAGAAATATAAATATGCATTTATGTATAAAATAAAACAGAATAACTACTTGTACAATTGTTAACATTGAATTTCTAAATGAACAAGACAGCAGGTGCTTCAATGTTTAAGGAGCTTTTTGTTATGACAATAAAAATTTTAATTTGTATATAAATTAATAAATGGGAAACCATTTATCAAATCTGTTTATAGAATATTACTTGATGAGTGTAAACTAGATTTTCTATGTAAATTCTAAATTGACAAACAGTGAGAATAATTGCAGTAAAAGTTGATGTCAATGTTTGAAACACAACAGAGCATAAATATTTTCTTTTGAAAAAATTAGCCGTTGTAGGTAGAGAGGCTAGCGGAAATGTGATTAATTAAAACCACTGAGCACACCTAAAACAACCTAAACACATGAGACAAAGTCCGAGGCATAGTTTAGTCCAGAGTTTTTCAGCACAAGTTGCAAGTCTGACATGTTTTTTCCACTAGTTTTTAGAGGGACTTGTAACTCAGGATACGTCTTAGACAAAAGACATTTTCTAATCTTGCAAAACCCTAATGGCCCAGTGACCTTTTCCTTTGTACTGTGTCCAATGCATTTCTATATAGACTCTATTGGTCCTAATAAACACCAGGCAAACCATAAAACATGAAAAGTTCTGATAGCTTTAGGACGATGATTTTGTGTGTTGGCCCACTTAACCGACAGCTTATGAGCTTCCAAAACATTTTAAAAGTGAAATGCCCAGAGCTTTTTATTTATCAAAACACGTAGAAGCAACTGAAAGGCCAGGCAAAGTAATTTTCCTGTTGTGACATAAATAAACCTAAAATTGTTAAGGTACAATAGAAAATGCATTTGTTGTTTTTGTTAATTGAATAGGGCAGAAATAAAGAGAAAAATAGGTGTGATAAAGAGACAGAGAAACAATAGTGAGCAGTGAATAAATGTTTATATAAAAAATGTTTTGATCAGAGCCTTTTTTCTAAAACAATAGGAACAATACAGCTTATATATAGAAACCTTTGGCATGCAAGGCGACCTTTATGACATGTTTCCTGCTTCAATAACAGGACAGGCTTTAAGTGAAACATGTATTCCATTACATCCCTTAGATTTTCTGTTTTAACACCAAGCATCATAGTTAGTTACAGAACAATTAATTCAATTTTGACTTTTTGTGGTGTTACATTACAATATTACCATATTACTACCATCATCTACATTGCTCATCATTCAAAAACTGGGTGCTGGTACCATTCAATATGTGAGCTTGATAACGTGTCATTCAAAGTTTGTCCTTTAAAAGTCAATATTGATTATTTTTTCTAAAGGCCTCAGCACACGTGTCCGATTAATTTTGGAGCTGATGGGAGCTTCAGTGCCATTAGGGACAGGATGAACATTGGTGCTTTGAACTGCTGAAATGACCCATCAAAAAGACAAATAAACGTAATGAACAAAATTCAAAAAACAACATTTGTATCTCTAGTTTACAGGATACAAATTTGAATGTAGTAGTGTATTCTTTTCAACATGTATGCTTGTCTGTATCTCATTTTAACTTTGTCCAAATTTATAATTCTTTTTTTTTTCAAAGGCTGCTGTGGAGTTTGTGAATAACCCCACGATAGTGCTTACACAGGTAATAATTTGGGGGCATTGAAATATTGAAGCAACACCTCAAGTCAACAGCTACGCAGTTGAGGCTTGGGCACAAATGAGTCTTCCAACTGGATGATGACCTCAATCGTAGCAACACATTAGTTACAAAGTGACTTATAAAGGCATTACGGTGTTTTCTAATTATACTGCCTCCTTTGGCCAAAACACAGAACTGCAGCAGTCTTCTGCTCCTTTTGGTAACTTTAACTCATACTTGTGAAGTTTGGGTCTGAGCTGAGCTGTATGCCCGTCCATTTTGGAACTTGAAGCTATAGAGGAGGATGTTTTATTTTCAGGTGGATAATCTAAATAAGTGGTCCTCCTAATTGTCAATCATTCGGATGATATATTTACCTAAGGCAGTCCTACATGCTCATCCAGTTTGCTATCTTTTTATGCGCATGCAGACTTTCACGCATATATATTTGGTGAGTTACGGTTTCAGACAGTCATTGAGGCTCACCTTTCTCACCCCAGCACTTTGAAAATGGCCTAAGGTCATAAGAGAAAAAGTGTATAAGAATTGTATGAGAAGAAAAGAAAGGCCTTAGAAGAGGCATATCCCAAAATGCTTTGCACAGAGAGCTCTCCTCACAAAGCATTATGGGATTTGCTGTCCCAGCTGCCTACATCGTAGGCTGCTACTACCCAACAGCGGCAACTAATAACAAAGATGGCGCAGGCACTACGCAGTGGACCAACTGTCATCTGTTTGTTTTTTTTAAGTGAAGAGTCTTTTAGAAATGTTTAGAAAATCCTCCACAATACCTTTAACGCTCGATTGTTTGCTTGGTTGGATCAATTCAACAATGACACGCCTGATATTACATCTGCAGGATAGCATGGGAACTTCAGATCTGAAGTACATTGAGGGAAAATAGGCTACAGGCTAATAGGTTCTTCAGCGGTGAAGCACCTAGGTGTCAGTCTGCTCATCAAATTATTTTTTAGTCATAAATGGTAAAGAAAAAAAAGGTATTTAACAAATTTTTGGGTCAAAACTTACAAAACTAAGTGAATTTTGTGGAATTTGCTGCACAAAGCACTGATTTCATTCCCATAAAAAAAGTTACAATCATAATAATATTTCTTCAAATCTTAGACTATAACTAGCGTAAAAACAGAGCTTTACCTCCATCGTCTCAGCTCAGATATTCCCAGCTCACATTTATTACAAATGTTAAACTAACAAGCATCTATGAGAAAGGTATGACCCGTTTAAAACACTGACAATCTCCCTAAATGTTAAACTTGTATTTTTACCGATGACATGATCGAACTGGTCACATGATTTCCTTTGATGATAATCCCTATATCTCAATGTTTCATTCTCATCTCAACTATTTCTTGTAATCATCCTCCCCCTTTATACCCTCACCTCTCCATAAGATCTGAAGAGTCTCGTCTGAAGTCTGAGTCTCCTGCAAACACTGTTGATCCACTGCCACCGAACTCTGGGGAAGCAGTCTTATCCACATAACTTCATTAACATCAAGGTGCTTTTGATGCAAGGGGTCTTGTTTCAAAGAAAGTGAAAAACTTTGAAAGTATTTTAAAACATCTATAAATGCTGCTCTATTATTTTACCTTATCTCTGCTATTTGAAATGATGAGAGAAAGGTTGCCTGTTATCAATGCTGAAACAAAACATCCTTCAAGCATAAAAAGAAAACCTAATGAAATACATGGCAGTGTTTGAAATTTTCTTTTCCTTTTATCTGAATCTGAATCAACTAAAAGCAACATTATTACATCTAAATTGTACTATTTTCACAATTAGGCTGATTTCTCTGTTGGTTCTACTAGCTGAAATGGATTGATGGATGGATGGATGGATGGATGGATGGATGGATGGATGGATGGATGGATGGATGTTCAAAGTTTCTCAGATCCCCTACTTATTTTATCTTTTCTACTTGTTAGTTAAATTGATGTAATTTCTGCCATGACATTGGCTGAGGCACTGTTTTTCTTAACAGGCAAAAAAACATCAGATAACATAATTAAATAAAGCAAAAATAATAGTTGTGATTAGCAAAAATGTGATATTTCAATACAGTATAAGTTTATCTGTAATACTTTTTCATCCACACCCCCCCTCCAAAAAGTTCATAATCATCAACAAAGTCTGTATTTGACAATTAAAAACAACTGTAATGAATTTGCAATCTGGAGTAAAATGTCATTGCAAAGGACATATCTATCACACTAAATGAAAAAGATAAAACTGTCCGTATGATTTGTGGTGAATAGCTTTTGCATGGCATATTTCAATATTTTTTTTTTTATTTGACATTACCTGTCCTTGGTGTGACTTTTGCATTAATGCGCATCATCGCTCTAACACTGAAACAATATATCTTGCGATTCTAATAGAGTGTGAAAGTTTGGAAGACAGAAAATGGGGTTTGAATGAGAAAATTGAATAAATAAATAATAAAGAGCACAGTGAAAGAAAAGGGGGTCATGCTGGGAAAAAAAAATCTGGCAGATGGAAGCAAAAGAATAAATGAAGGATGAAATGTGGAAAATAGAGAACGGGGTGCTGATGTGCTTCTTAAGCAGGTCATTCGATGTAATATGCCTTTGGAGGGCTTGTATAGGCATGACTAACAGATTTCGCCAAGTCCCTGCAAAGTGTCATTCCTCAAAGCTACGGTGCACAGAGCGATGTCACCCCAGAAGACACAACAGAGAGATTTAGTACATGACCATTCAACAACTCCTTTGCTGTCCCCTTTCAAAAAAATGAAGGAAGACTCCCAACACTGAAAAAATATTTGATGCTTAACTTGAATAAAAATTTATCTCGTAATCAACTTTTTCAAGAACAGCAGATCAAAGGAACCCTGTACTTTTCTTTTGATTGCAAAATACTACCCTTTTGTATCCAAATTTAATAACATAGCACACCAGTGTGAAAAAAAACAAGCAAACATCATCATCACTGTCTCAGCAGTAATCAAGGTGCCCCACTGAAGCTGTCGAATCAATATATCATCCATCATGTCTGCCTGGGAGCAGCTGATCCTCCTCTTTGCCTCTGATGTGTGCTGTGAAGCCTAGTTTACAGCACACTGGTGAGCACTGTCTCTTGATCTCCCTCATCCTCTTATTCAGCACTGAAGGGCACCGGGCTTTGTAATTCAGCCCACAAGTTCCTGGCAGCGTTCATAGCTGATACCAAAGCCCTGCTGTTCTCATAACTACCACCCCCTACTCCAAGGAACAGCAGCACCTCATCATCATTCTCAAAAAGATATGTGTACCGTGTGTCAGACACAAACATAGAAACCGAGAGTTTATGAAACCTTCCTTCATCCCCTAAATGAGGCTCATAACTCACAGAACTATATATATATATATATATATATATAGATATATACTTTGTTGTTACAAATAATTATATTTGCGCAGTTGAGTACATTACTTGGTAAAAACCATGTTGAAGCTTGTTTAAAGTTTGCTGCACAACATTTAGACAAGCCTGTGAAATACTGGAAAAATATAGTCTGGTCAGATGAGTCCTACATTGAACTATTTTGATGCCATAATACACATCATATTTTGAAGTCAAATTGCACTGCACATTCACCTCAAAAACACCATACCAACAATGAAGTTTGGAAGTTGGAACATCGTTGCATGGGGCTGTTTTTATCATGTGGTACTAGCAAACGTCTTATAATTGAAGCAAGGATGAACAGAAAAATGTATGACAACATTATTGTTAAAAATATGCTGCCATGATGATGAAGTTGAAAGATGAGTGGAAATTTCAGCAAGACAATAATGCAAAGCACACAGCAAAGTAAATTCTTAATTGGTTTCAGATGAAGAAAATAAAGCTGCTAAAGGGGCTCAGCCAATCACCTGACTTGAATCCAATAGAAAATCTATGGAAAGAACAAAACATAATTTTATAGAAGAGGCCCACGAGCCCTTCAGGATTTGAAGACTTTGTGTGGAAGAATGGGCCAAAATCACACCAGAGCAATGCATGTGACTTATTTCTCCATACAGGAGGCATCTTGAAGCTGTTATTGCCAACAAAAGCTTTTGTACAAAGTATTATATACTGTACACTTCAGTAAGTGTGTTCAATACATTTTCCCCATGCCATTTCACTTTATTACATATACTTTCTGGACATCTATGGTTTGATATGTGTGGATTGTATGGATTGTTACCGACTTCTGGTGAAAATGTCATGTCAAGAGTACCTCTAGAAATATAATTACTGATAAAAATGGTGGCGTGTTCGATACTTATTTTACCCACTGTAAATAAACTGATTTGAATTTAATCGAATCTTCCCTGTAGCATCACTTTCATAAACAGAGAAAAATAGATTCTGCTTTAGAAACCGTTTTAGCAGTGTTACTGGGATGTAGTCCTTGACCCCAAATCAAATCAATAAAAACATAATCCTATCAGTAACCAGACAGACTCTATCAACATATTTCTGAAAAACAATAAACAGGAATTGAAAATACAAAGATGATGCATCACCACTAGTTTCAATAAAGCAGAGATGCAGTTTTAGGGCTCAGCTTTGTCATCTCCCAAATTAGAGGCATTAGGCTGACAGAGCCATGTTTCTCTGTCTGACTCCAATCTACTCTTTATGCCATATCTCCTCCTTAATGACAGGGACTGCATCGAGGAAGCTCCCAATCATGTTCAATTACCCATCTTCACCCAAGCACCCAAGTTTCATCTTACACGACAACACAGTTCACCGTCATCCCCGCCTACAAGAGGGGAAAATCGGATTAGTTATTCCCAGCCCGGGGAGGTGGAAGCCAGCTACTCCAAAAAACAAGTACTTTTTCTTTTTCTGTATGAAAAAAATCAAGTGAAGAAATTATTGGCATTTCAGTAGAAGTTGCTTCTGTAATTATGTTCTTCCAATTTACCTATGTACTCCCTACCCCCACCATACCTCTGAGTTCCACAAACTGGTTTGGTCGTGTGGGCTTGATAGGAAACCAATCCACCAATACCTGCTGGGATACTTCTTTAGACAGAAAAATAATGCGTGTGTTTATAATGCGTAAATAAATATGTGGATGAGGTCCAAATTACTGAGTAACATCTAATCACATGTTGGTTTATCCTATATAAAGATCAGTGAGGTTTTCTTCTATGTGCAGAACCTTATATGCAGTACTTGCACCCAATGTATATCACACATATCACACTATGTGATATGTGACTCATATGGACAAGCAGAGGAAGATAATTTGATGTGTAATAACAATAGATTATAGAAAAAGTACAACACACTCAAATATAGTTTTGAGTAGCATGACTGCTCCACTGAGGAACTGTTAGTTCAAATTGTAAAGAGTTCCAAATTGTTATTTGATCAATTGTTATTCATCCTTATGAATGACCAGAGTGGAATTAATTGCAGGGTTAATAAATCTGAGTAAAAAGAATACTCACACCAGTTGTTTCTCCAAGCGACTGGCAGGTGAGCCCACAATCTCTCCCAGAGTACAGTAGACCTGTCCCAGGAAGTCCTGCCATAGTAAGGGAGGCATGAAGTGGGATGAAGAGAGATGGAGGACAGTGGCATTCAAGCAGACCACATGGGTGTAAAAAGGAGAATCAGTGAGGAGTTAGGCATCATCATATGCATTGTACATTTATATATAATAGCGTCTGAGGCAGACACGTACGTTAAAGTCGTTGGGCTTCCAGGGTGGAGAAGGAGGAGGAAGAGAGAGAAAGACCAGGCAGCGGCAGTGACACAACAGAGCATATCATGGAACAAAAAGACACATGACTCAAAAGCCAGAATGGCATACCAGCACGAGAAAGAAAAGCAGAAAATGGATATTTAACAAAGCAGATATGCAAAGAGGGGAGTTGCAGAGCTGCACAGTTTCAGAGGGAGAGAAAATGGTAAGTGAAAGAGCGCAAGTGAAGGAATGTGATCAGTGCAGATTATTTTCTCAGAGCGTGAGACATAGTGCAAACACACAATGATGAAGCCATCACATACCCAGACCCTTTTTTATAAATAAACATGGTAGTATGCAAACCAATCTATCAAATATATTGTTTGCTGTTTTAAGATCATTCATAAAAGCTGTGGGAGTAAACGTTGAATCTAACATACATTCAATTTATTGGCTGTTTCTGAATGTATGCTATTCAATAAAGCACAGCCTCTTTCAGACATAAATGGACTTTCAAAATAAATACTATTTTGAAAACCTTTAAAACCTACACACAGGGAACTTTGCTGTGCAGCTTTGATGAGGGTGTACAACGCTTAATTTCTCACTTCAGGGAGACAAGGGTAATGAGGCCATACCAGATGCAAATGAAACTTCCATTATCATTGCTCCGGGGAGTTATGTTTTTTCTTTTTTGTAGGCTGACGAAAAGTACACAGAAACTGCATTTTTTCAGACAAAGCACAACTCACTCATTATTGAAAAATATATTTGAGAGAGGTTTTGGAAACAGGTTTGCATAGAACCTTAATATCAGAGCCGTGCACTGAAAAATCAAAGGCAGGATGTAATGCTGAGATCCTAATCCACATTTAAAAGAAAAAAAAAAGTTTCACTTACATGTTTTGCCAAATCTGGACTTTTAGAGTCAATATCATACCTAGAATTTGTAATGGAAGCACAAAAAAACACAAGGGTAAAGTGTAAGTTGATGAAACTGGAAAAACAAACATGGCATAGGCAATAAATCCAAATGAAGAAGACCTTTCTGTATTTTATAGCCATTGCTTCATATTGTGCCATGGGAAACATATGGAAACAGCCCATCAATACAAAAAAGTTTAGAGCATCTGTTAGCCAAACTTAATGTAAAAGTAATTAAGCCTGAGCATACCCAAGCGCTCCCACCTCTGTGATAAAATCCAGATGAAAATGACTAACGCTAATTATGAAAGGGAAGCTCTACCTCTCTCTCCACTGCTTTTCCCATGCCAGTATTGTATTACGAAAGCATGTCGAATGAATTCATTAAGAGCTTAAAAATCCTCAGAGACCTTAAGCTCAGTAGTGGACACATTTGTCAAGTCAGCCTGGAGCTTAGTCGCAGAGACTATGCTTTTTTCAGGGGATTGTACTTTCTTAGAGTAAACGATCACTCAAATCTGGACAATTTTCAAATAAAACTATACCTTTCTTTCCCTCTTACAAGTTTGGCCTTTTTAAAAATTAAAAGGGAGGACAGAGAGGGAACAGGGGTCTCCCTGAAATAATGAAACTTGGTCTCAAATATTTGCTTTAGAGGCAGGAGATTAGATCCAAAACTTACATTACAATATTTATAATGCCTCTACTAATTCTGTTCATCAGCAACTGACAAAGGGGCCTGAAAGGATAAAGATTGATCCACAGGAAGTGCATTCAAGAAGGCAGAAGAAAAAGTAGAATGTTGGTTTAAGATATTTTCGGAGAATAAAAATAAATGACATTATAGTTAAAAAAAGGAGGAGTTTAAGAACTATATTAGAAAAGGGCATACGCCCACACACACACACACCTCAGTATGTGACCACAGAGAGACAAATCAAACAGAAAAACTCACACATCAAAGCGCAGGTTCTGCTTCTCCTCAAAGAAGTAGTCCAGGATGTACTTCCTGACGAAATCTGGGTTTAGTGTGTTATCTATCACCTCCGTTCTCCCAAACTGGACCAGAGAAGAAGAAGGAGGAAAGAGAGGACAATCAATTAACATGTGAACACAGAGCTGATCATGTACCATCCAACACCACACCTCCTCCGTCAGCCCCCAATTAACTGTGTGAATTCGAGGGACTCTGATGAGATCAGATTCAGTTAATAGAAATAGCTGATTGTTTTAGTTCTGTTTTGTTAGTGCTGAGGATGAGGAAACCAACATGAACTGCCTCTGGTTTAACTTTCACATCTGCTGCAAATAATACAACAACTTCCATCTGCTTCAAAATAACAGGTGGAAACAAGACGAAGGCACAAAAGTTTGACCCAACATATTTTATTCACACCCTGGAACAAACAAATGTTGCTTTTTCCAACTCTTATTAATTAAGAATGAGAATAAAAAATAAAAAATAAAAAAATAAACTTTCTAAAGCTGAAACAAAAAAAACACTGCAAAGAACATCCAGTCATGAAGTGGTAATGGTGCTCCGTACCGTATGAATACAGCACACATTAATTTTCAATTAATTATTCAGTCACAGAGCTGGCATTGAGTTGCATAAATAAAACATCCACTGCGAAAAAAAGTTACCATAAACTGACACATGTCCTCGTTACAGTCTAACAAGGACAAAATAGACTAAGCTCAGTTTCATGTTTTTGTGACTGCATTCATTATGAATAATCTCAAAGTGAAACAACAAGCAGTAATAGAAAACTTAATTACTAAAGTAGTTAAAATTGTGCCAGCATGGCTTTCCAAAAGTTTTCAACCTTTTAAAGTAATTTTTGTCCATTTCTATCCGGGATCCATCCATTTTAGGTTCAGCTGCATGTTTAGGAATCTTGTTCAGCTAAAATGTGAAATTTTTACAGGCTTGAACAGATTTGCTTCCCAGATTACCCTGCTTCAATCCATTGATCAACCCCCACCATATTCCCTGCCCCTTCTAAAGAGATGCATCTTCAGAGCATTATGCTACCGCAGAAATTTTTCATGGTGGAATGAAATACATTTAAAGATTAATATCAGTGAATTTATTTTGAAATTATGCCAAAAGGTCATTTTTGCCCAATCTCTTACTAACTATATTTAGGTTATTAGGTTTAAACAACATAAAAGATTTTGAGATATTGCTACATACTAAAAACTTATTTCATAGATTGTTTTTTTTTTTTTTTTGAAAAATAAATGTCAAAACAATTATTAATTCATTTATTAATTCAATTAATTCATATAAAATTTTATTAACTTACATATTTTTGAAGCCTGTGGCTATAAAGTAGCTAAATGTTTAAAAAAATGTCATACTGCAAATCAAGCAGATGGATGACGGGGTATAAGTGATAAAATGTCTTTAATACTCGCTAAAACTTCCCCCCCTGGCTTAGTCTTTAAGATGCTTTTTGTTTACTAATGTTCTCTAATCAACATTTGTCATCAAGGAAAAGCTGGATTTTTTTCCGAGATTAAATTGAAATCACTGTGAAACCACTATTTTCATAGGAGACTGATTCATTGGATTTTATTTAGCAGCATCAAAGCATATTACACATTACATTATCAATCATTTACTGACTTTCTTAAGCTTAATATTTATATCATATATAATATTCCTTACAATTTACAGTTTCACATTATGTAGCGATCATTTATCACACAAAATCCCATTAACATACATTTGAATCTATGGTTACAAGTTGAAAAAATGTCAAAAAGTTCAAGAGGTACTAATACCTCTGCAAGGCACTGAGTTGTACCACAGAGAGTCTAGGGCAGGATTCTGTGTGACAGTTGGATTGTGGGTTTGCCTAAGTACAGCCTGCCATCAAATACAAATCATAAATGATTAAGTTCTGTGTGGCACTACATCCCTTCTTGCTCTGCCTGCCAGGAAGCAAGATAGCTCTGCTCCAGCTAATGCCGAGGAGGTGAAATTTCCACTGAGGGAGCAGGAACGTAATTTCTGTGACAGGCGCAGAGGGTGACAGCAGGAGGCTAAAGTATACTCACTTTTGTCTCAGACCTTTGCAAAGGCAGAACAATCAGCACCAAAGCCCTGATCAGCCAACTGAGGCAGCACACACTTCCTCCCTTCTGATAACCGTGACGAGAAAAATTGTGTGAAGAGGTGTCAGAAAATATATCTTGGTAAAAAGATTAAGGTCTAGGAGCTTCAAGTGGAAATGCCAGACTTTGCTCAAATTCAGAGCGGTTTTATTCTTTGGATTTTTTTAGTTAAGTGAAAAAAAGATGGAAGAGAGAAAGCTATCTTACACTGGGGGCAAATTACAGAGGAGGGTGTCCCAAATTAAGACTTTAAAATCGTGCAGTAACAGAGTAATGAGATGCCGCCGCACTTTTATGTAACATCATGCAATTTGTCATGGGGACATGGGCCTCCAGGGAATTTTCTGCTGAAAGAGAAAACATAATATCCATAAGATTTGTAAAGATATACTTCAGCTGATGAAGAATTTGAATGGCTGGAAGTCAGTGTGGGAGCTTGGACCATAACTGAATTAAAGCCAGTTGGTGGCACAGTGAAGGGGTTCTTCAACCAACCATATCTCCTCATAGTGCAGCCAAAATACATTACTCTAGAGAGAGGCAAAAGAGGTGCTTAGCTTTATCAATGCTGCACAGCTTGACTCTGCTGCTTATCCAGCTGTCACCAGTTCTGAAAACCCGGGGCCATTTTTTTTTCAAGGGGAGCATTCGATCTGCCTACCGTTTCTACGCCTGAGGTGGGGAGATGATGACAGGTGTAGGAAGTTCCTCTGGCATGAGAACTTGATTGATGCCCATAAGTATTTGCATCATACTCCAAGCTTTCAGGTTTAGGAATGTTTGCTTGCTGATCTATGGCTAAAGTACTGCTTTATATTAGCATAGGGTGAACCACCATTTGATTAACTTTTATGATTTTCTAAGCATTCAAGATGCCCAGCTGGACTTTAATTGCGCTTTCTTGAAACAATATTCTAGACTCCTAAAAAAATGTTTTCTAACCTTCCAGTCTGCCATTATATTACAATAGGAAAGCCATATGCAGCAGCATCAGACTCTCAAATGTATACATTTTAATCTTAAAGATAGCACATCTGTTTAGTTGTTTTTATCTCCCAGAGGAAGAAACTAAAGTACCAGCTGCTGCCGTTTATTTTGTTGCTTTTCCTCTAACTTAGGAGTGTTCCTGGACCAGTGCTTCTGTGTTTTTACAGGTGCTGGTCATAAAATTAGAATATCATGAAAAAGTAGATTGATTTCAGTAATTCCATTTGAAAAGTGAAACTTGTATATTATATTCATACATTACATACAAACTCATATATTTCAGATGTTTATTTTGTTTAATTTTGATGATTACAAATGACAACAAATGAAAATCTCAAATTCATCATATCAGAAAATTAGAATATTGTGAAAAGGTTCAAAATTGATGGCCCCTGGTGCCACACTCTAATCAGCTAATTAACTCAAACCACCTGCAAAAGCCTTTAAATGGTCTTTCAGTCTAGTTCTATAGGCTACACAATCATGGGGAAGACTGCTGACTTGACAGTTGTCCAAAAGACGACCATCGACACCTTGTACAAGGAGGGCAAGACACAAAAGGTCATCGCTAAAGAGGCTGGTTGTTCACAGAGCTCAGTGTCCAAGCACATTAATAGAGAGGCGAAGGGAAGGAAAAGAGGTGGTCGAAAAAAGTGTACAAGCAAGAGAGATAACCGCACCCTGGAGAGGATTGTGAAACAAAACCCCTTCAAAAATGTGGGGGAGATTCACAAAGAGTGGACTGCAGCTGGAGTGAGTGCTTCAAGAACCACCACACACAGACGTATGAAAGACATGGGTTTCTGCTGTCGCATTCCTTGTGTCAAGCCACTCTTGAACCACAGACAGCGTCAGAAGCGTCTAAAGAGAAACAGGACTGGACTGCTGGTGAGTGGTCCAAAGTCATGTTCTCTGATGAAAGTAAATTTTGCATTTCCTTTGGAAATCAAGGTCCCAGAGTCTGGAGGAAAAGAAGAGAGGCACTTCATCCACGTTGCTTGAAGTCCAGTGTAAAGTTTCCACAGTCAGTGATGGTTTGGGGTGCCATGTCATCTGCTGGTGTTGGTCCATTGTGTTTTCTGAGGTCCAGGGTCAACGCAGCCACATACCAGGAAGTTTTAGAGCACTTCATGCTTCCTGCAGCTGACCAACTTTTTGGAGATGCAGATTTCATTTTCCAACAGGACTTGGCACCTGCACACAGTGCCAAAGCTACCAGTACCTGGTTGAAGGACCATGGTATCCCTGTTCTTAATTGGCCAGCAAACTCTCCTGACCTTAACCCCATAGAAAATCTATGGGGTATTGTGAAGAAGAAGATGCAATACACCAGACCCAACAATTCAGAAGAGCTAAAAGCCACTATTAGAGCAACCTGGGCTATCATAACACCTGAGCAGTGCCACAGACTGATCGACTCCATGCCACGCCGCATTGCTGCAGTAATACAGGCCAAAGGAGGCCCAACTAAATACTGAGTGCTGTACATGCTCATACTTTTCATGTTCATACTTTTCAGTTGGCCAACATTTCTATAAATCCTTTGTTTTTATTGGTCTTCAGTAATATTCTAATTTTCTGATATGATGAATTTGAGATTTTCATTTGTTGTCATTTGTAATCATCAAAATTAAACAAAATAAACATCTGAAATATATGAGTTTGTATGTAATGTATGCATATAATATACAAGTTTCACTTTTTAAATGGAATTACTGAAATCAATCTACTTTTTCATGATATTCTAATTTTATGACCAGCACCTGTATGTGTCTGCTGAGCTGGTTGCAGGTCAGTGCTCACAAGGAGAAAGGTTTTGCTGCAGGTTTCTTCCTGTTAAGAGGAGCTCTTTTCTTTTGCCACATACATGCACTGTATAAACATTGCTGCCAAACTATTGACTTGATGCAATCAGCTTATACATTACTTGTGTAGCTCAATATTTCATTAAAAGTGGTTTATGTTTAAAATACTGCAATAAGCATTGCTGGTAATCTAATTAAAAGCTTACACATGTGACTCTCTGATGAAGGATTATAAAAAACCCTTAAGGCACAGACACCTGTATCCAAGGATTCATGGGAAGAAATTGGCACTGAGAGAAAAATGTATATAACAGCATGGATGAGAACCAAAACAATCCTTTGTTCTTGTCCGTAAGGGATATAGATGTAAATTGTGGCAGCATTCTTCGAAGTAAGATTGCAACTTTTTTTCCTCACATTTCCTAATCTTATTTATCCACAAAATACTAAAAACAGGCCTTTAAATTAAAGTTGTCATGGTAATATTCTTCTTAAAATCACAGCCTCAAACAAACTCTTCATATTTTTCGTCTTTCATCATTGTAATTCTTATCCTAAAATAATATGAATCTCTGTTGCTTAATGAATATATACTGTAGGTGTTTTAGTTTTTCAGTAATAAATAAACATTTATAACATTACATTCAATGGAATGTTAGATTTTCTATTTGAAATCAATTAAAGATATTCTTATTTTATTGATCATAAAACTTGTCAAACAAATTTGTTCTGTTTTATCAGTGGGAATTAAATTCATACTTCAGAAGAATTCATTGTAACTGATCCTTTAGAATAATTTGACTTTAATAGTCACATCCCTTTTTGCCACAGAAAGCCTTTTTATAACCCTTGGCAGTTCTGAAATCCAAGGCTAGTTTAAACTGTAAAACTCAATTTGAAATATCATTTATACAAAATCTTTTTCGACACCCCTGAAATTGCCCTCATTTGTCGTCCAACAAAATGGTGGTTGTTTAAAGGGGAAATCTATTTCAGCCAACATCATAAGCCAGCTCTTCCTTCCATAAATCTATCTGTAATTCACCATTTCCTGTTGCTACATGTTTCAAACATATAATTTTAGTTTGAAACAAACTCAATTCATTTTTACAAAAGTGGAGCAAAGGGACACTTAAAAAGCTGGTTACATGCAGTGAATAAATGGGCACAGCCCTTGCTATAGTTACAGCAAATTAATCTAGTTTCCCCCCCATGAAGGAACATTAAAGCAGTAAACACTTAAAGAGAGGATTCTAAATTAATTCCTACAAATAAAAATGTATAACATTCTGAAAAACCTACTAAATTACTTGTAACTATGGAAACAAGTCAAACTGACTAATAAATTCTGTTTAATGTAAGTTCCTAATTGCTTCAGTGAGTTATATTTCTCTTTTTGAAAAAAGAAAATTGTTTTTTAAGCTAGAGCTGAAGAAGACCCATAGAAAATGCAGTCCATGGTGACATGGTGGTTTTGTTTAATGTCTTCTTAAAATTGTGCACAGAAAAGCTTTTGATTGTGTTGTTTCTTTAGTTGGCTCAGGCTCACCATAAGCAGTGATGGCAATCAGTTGTGCTTACTAAATTAGAAACAGGATGAGATTAAAAGGGCGTTAAACTTTTGCTATCCTAAACAGATGGCACCTTTTAGCAATAAGTAAAAATGTTTATGTCTGAGAAATTGATACTATGAAAATCGGTTAGTGTCAAAAAACAGAAAAGTCCACAGATTTATATGTAAACAGATACTTTTTAAGCTACAGGGGCTTTCCTTAGACCCATGAAATGCCACACCATCTAATTACTCCCTTTTAAAACTGAATCAGGGACAATTTTTTGATGAATAATATAACTACCACTCTTCCATTTCACCAAAGTGCTTGCAGTACTTTGCCAGGGGCGGCGCCATCGCCATTTTATGAACTGGTTCAAAAAGATAACTATGGAGCTAAATCAGTGACAGCTTTCATTGACATTGAATGAGAGTTTGGCATTGAAGCACCAAACACTAAAAAAGTATACAACAAAAACTGAAACATGGAAAATTCAAATTTCTCTATAACAAAAGTAAAAACTTATGATGATACTGTCATTTTTATCTGCAGCATTTTTCAGAGAGGATTTCAGAGTAGGGTTGCCAACACCCTGAAAAAAAAAAGGGACACCTCATGTGCATGCCAGCTGACCCGATTGCCTTTACCCCTCCTGGCCCCCCTTTTAGTGTGAAATTATTATTTTTAACTATTTGACTAGAATCTGCATTGAATTAGATGCATATTTGTCAGTGACATGAACACACGGAACACAAATTATTATCCAGCAATTCACTTTAATGCAAAATAACAAACTTGAATGAAATAAGTATTTAAAAGTTAAGCCTGTCCTGCTTAACTTCAAACTGTAAAAATGAATACAAAACACTGAATAAATAGTGCCCATTTTTGGTGCAACAGCAAACTTGTGCAAACTGTTGTAAAACAGAAAAAAAATCATTAGCTCAATGCCACATCATGTAGTATTGCCTATTTTTTCCACTTGTATTTCCTCTGAGCTCTTGCAGCAGTGATTTTCTGTAAGTTTTGCATCTAACTTGCCCTTGTTCTTCACTTTCCATTAGTTTTTTACTGACTATTTTTTACTCTTACAGTAATATGGGACTAAGTGCGTTCCTTTTCCACTAAATATGGGACAAGTACCGTATTTTCACGACTATAAGGCGCACTTAAACGTCTTTTTTTTCCCTCAAAATGTGCGGTGCGCCCTATGGTGCGGTGCGCCTTATGTGTGTTGTAACTGCAACTTTTGAGACCACCTCATTGAGGAGATGATGAAAGAGTGGCTGAATGTAAGGAGACCAGGTGTTTTTTTTTTTCCACTCATCACCATCGCTGTTAATATGTAACTCCATGCGTGCCCATCTCACAGCTGATGTGAAAAACATGGGGAAACAAATTAAGGCTGTGCTCGCTGTTCAACCGCTCGACATCGGTGTGAACCGGACCCAGCAGGTGCAGCAGAAGCAGCGAGTTTACATGCAAAGTCAATGGTTGACGCGCGTATAGGCGCAGCAAAAGGTCCCGCAGCACGTTTTGAGCTGCAGGTGCAGCACGTCGGGAGCGTTTAAGCATCTGACGCACCGCCAACGCGCTGCTGCTGCTCGAGATGGAAAAATTGAAGTTTTGCTGCTGGACGCGCCGCATCCACCAATCAGAGAAGCTGATCTGGGAGCTGACAGCGAGATAGACACAGCGCTCTGATGACATGATATTAACGCAAATGAAAAAGGCTGGATGGATGAGAAGATGATGAAAGGCAGGTGTATGTGAGGAGACCAGGTGCTTTTTTCCACGCATCACCATCGCTGCGTGCTCATCTCACAGCCGATGTGAAAAAAAGGTGAATCAAATGAACGCTGTGCTCGCCGTTATCCCGGGGGTCTGACAAAGGAACTTCAACCGCTCGACATCAGTGTGAAGCGGCCGTTCAAAGTAAGGCTGCGAGCGGCGTGGGAGCGGTGGATGACAGACGGAGACCACAGTTTCAGGATAAGTGGAAGGCAGCGCCGGGCAAGTTACGCCACCGTTTGCGGATGGATTGTTGATGCTTGGACTAACGTGTCTGCTGGCTCTGTTGTTCAAGCTTTCGCAAAAGCCGGCATTATTTCTGAGGAGCCGCGCTGCACAGAAAGTGACTGACAGCGAAGAATGGGAAACTGGCATGTCTGATTTAGCGCAGCTGTTTAATTCAGAAACAGAGGATGATGACTTTGATGGGTTTGATTAATACTTTGTAATAAATACATGAATAAAGCACAAACATACTCAGTTTTGCTCCCGCTCTATTTTTCTACCTGAAAACTTAATTCAACAGCAGCCTCTGGGCGGGTCTCCTCCTCTTCAGCGCGGTGGCTGGCAGGTGTTTTTTCATCTAAATAATCTAAATCTTGCAGCTATATTTGCTGTGATCAGTGGGAATAAAGTAGTTTTAATATGTTTTTAAGTGAGAAAGGCCACCTGAAAACTTAATTGCAGTCAGTTCATCCAGATTATCTATTTCTGTCGGAGGCGCTCAGACCCCCACATACCAGCGGTGCACCGACAGCAGAAATCCCTTCAACAGCAGCCTCACCGCGGCTGCTGGCAGGTGTTTTTCATCTAAATAATTTAGAGTGCAGGCACCAGGATACCGGCAATAAAAGCAAACATATTCCGTCGGCAGGTTTCAGGATTTTAAGTTAATTTAGGAGTGATCACAGCGCTGTGTCATCTGCAATGTGTCTGTCTCATGGCCAGCTCGCAGGTTTGATTAATACTTTGTAATAAATACATGAATAAAGCATAGTCATACTCAGTTTTGCCCCCGCTGTATTTTTAAATACGCAGTAGAGGTATTTAAAGGTAGTAGAGGACATCTACCTGTATATAAAAAATGCGCCCTATAGTCCGGTGCGCCTTATGTGTGTGTTAAATACAGATATGGGACACATAACTGAGACTGCGCCTTTTAGTACGGTGCGCCTTATGGTCGTGAAAATATCTATCTATCTAATATCTATTTCTAAATACTGAGAGATTCCATTTTTCAAGGGACGGTCGGCAACGCTATTTTAGTGTCACTTCAGCTACAATTTCAATAAAAGTATGCACCGCTTTTGTGTGAGGGGCGGAGCTAAACTGAAGGTTCCTTCAGGGTCCTTAATGACTGATATAGCTCCATAGCTAATGTGAGTTCCTGTTCTTGTCTTGAAATATAGGTCATTAGTTGGCTCAATCTGAAACTAAACTTACTGGATTATTTCTCATTTTATGCTGCCAAAAAATAGTAACAGCGGCAGTTGAATCTAAGCCCTTTATTAATTTACAGCAGGTAGATGACAAGGAATACTGGAAAATGGAAGAACACTGTAGCCTTCAGTTTAGCCCCGCCCCCTGAAGCAAAAACAGTGCCAGCCTGTAGTGACAACATAGCTGAAGAATCTGTAGTGCCAATGAAATAATCTCTTATAAAAAAAATGCTGCAGCTGAAGATGACAGCATAACCATGTTTTTAGCTTTTTAGAGGAGATTTTGAATATTCAGTGTTTGAATTTCCATGATTGACTTTTCAACATTTGATGGTTCAATGTTTGAATTTTCATTGTTTAATTGGCAATTTCGTAATCAAATTGTTAATTGGAGTTTACAGACTCCTAAACAGGACATTTGCTCCATATATACCCCCTCAAAGAAGAAGTTAAGCCAAACCTGTAAAAAAAAATATACATTTATTTTATCTTGGATCTAAGTTTATTTGTATAATTTTTGTACATTTTTTTTGTTGGCAAATAAAACCCTCTATCTAAATATAATGATAAAGCAATTATGAGTGATTTAAGAAACTGTCAAATTGTTTTGTGTGTTTTTCATTTTAATTAAGCCTGTTTTAATCTAAAGTCTAAACTGGAAATGTATTCTTGTTATGTACTATGCTTCACATAAGGATTTCATACAGCTTAAATATGTCCCCTTGTCATTTTCTTTTTACTTTTTTAACTTTAAAGAAGGCTTTAAAGTACTGAGAAAACCTTATCTAAAATGGAAACTATATGTAGATACAATGAGAGACTTATTGGGGACTGTGTCTACAGTACCTTCTGTGGTATATTTATCTGGAGATGTGTTCATTCACTTCACGTCTTTCTGCCTCTTAACTCTGAAAGGTCTTCCTACATTACTTAAATAATTAATTTCTTCAAAGCAAGTTAGTTAATAGAGCATTCACACTTTCTACTTTGCCTTTCTGTAATTTGGAGTTTTGGAGCACTGAGAGAAGCCCAGATTTTTTTAACAGACTGCTTTTTCTATAAAAGCCTTATATGCTCTGTGAGATTCAGGTCAGGTCTCTGAGAGGACCATCCATAAAGATTTAGCTGAAAAATTCTCCAGATAGATGGGTCTGCTTTGGATGTATGGTTTTATAAATGATTTCTGTCATGTCAGTTTATTTTCTGCCTTTTCTGCCAAACTTTCTCTTCGAAGGCTTTGTAAACTGACTCATATCTTGTTCAGGGATGGGTTTTTGTGTGCGATTTCTTTTTTTTTTTTTATTGCTGATCTCTGATTAATAATCAAATGAAATGTTTTTGTCTGGCTAGTTTCAACTCCATGTATGTGTTGCAGAGGCTTAAAATAAGTTTTAATCTGTTTGATACTGACTGATCTGATATTCGCTAGACAAACATTTTTTAAAGTTGCAATAGAACTAGAAATAAATGATTAAAAGCATCTTAATAATTAAATTATTACAGTTTTAAATTTTTCTGCAGAGCAGATATTACTTGTTATATGCCTTGTCTCTCTGGTTTAGTTCTACCATCATGAAGACACCCTGTAAACTTTTAAGGCTAGGCTTAAAACTTTCCTTTTTGATAAAGCTTATAGTTAGAGTGGCCAATGTTATCCTGAGCTATCTCTATAGCTATGCTGCTATAGGCTTAGACTGCTGAAGGACATTCTGCTTTATCGTATCTCTAATTTCCATTTCAATTCAATTTATTTGTCAAGTTCCACTCATAACTTTATGCTCCTTCTGCTTTTTCTCATCACAGTAGCTTCATCTACTCTGTTCCTTTTTGGCTGTGACACCATTTTGGAGAGAGATATCAGCTGTGCTGCTGCCATCAAAACTTTGTTTATAGTTACTGGAGTTTGGCCATTTTTTCAGTGTCGTCATGTTTCTCTTACTTTGACTGGCTGTATGTGCTCTCTTTTGTCCTCTCACATGGGAACTGGCTCAGACCTCATCTGCCTGGCTTCTGCTTTTCTGTGTTATTTCACATGTTCTTTATCTGCTTCTTTTTGTATCTCTGCTTCTGTCTCCTTGAACCCCAGTCGGCCTCGGCAGATGGCCGCTCCCACTGATCCTGGTTCTGCTGGAGGTTTCTTCCTGTTAAAAGGGAGTTTTTCTCTCCACTGTCGCTACATGCATGCTTGGTGTAAAGGATTGCTGAAGAGTGAATTTTCCATTCAATCAGCTTTTTTCCTTACATAGAAAACTTGCAACCAATCTGACTGTATAATCTGGTTGAATAGTCTCTGTAAAGTGCCTTAGGATGACATATGTTGTGAATTTGTGCTATGTAAACTGAATCGAATTTAATCATGTTTTTTGAACATTACATTTCCTTTTCAGCAAGGACAGTATTTTTAACTCCTTATCTTGTTCAAACATCATGTCTAAGCACTAAAAAATAAACAACACAGAATGGTTTTGTGTGTAGTTAATACAAATAAAAAAACTTAACACTGCAGACCTATTTTTACTTATACTTTAGTATTCATTGTTAGGTTGAGAAATAACTTGCCTAAAGTTCAACAACTACCCTTATCGTAGATTGTTGTTACTTTTTATATAAGCTCTTTAATCTTTATTCTTTTTTCCAAGGATGTTGTCCGACTATGTTATCAACATCACCTCTGAAAGACACAGCTATAAGGTCACATCTTCTCACTGAGGACATTGATCTATATAAGTTTGAAAATGTATTTGTTTTGTTAATCAAAACCTACAATTATCATTTAAACCCTATAAAGAGCTCCATAACTCAAACAGGTTTTGAGCTGTTAGAACATTGGCCAGATGAAACAGATGAAAACATTTGTGTTTCTCTAAAGGAATCCTTCTTTTGGCATAACCACATTCTGATGTAGTAAGTCAAAGCATTTGTGTTGTGTTTTGCCTATGGTCAAATAGTAAAACAGAAACATGCTTTTTGAAAATTCACTGTGCTTCCTTCACCTTTAAGTACAAGTATGCATAATAATTACCAAGGATTCCTCTGCTAGATTCATTAGCCTCTGTGGTCTGATTAAGTTCCTGTTTTTTAAACAGCCAGAGGGAAGGCTGATGAGAAAAATCCTTACGGATACATGCACCTGTCACCTAATCAGTCAGACGGTCAGCCAGTCAGTCAAACACTATGACCGATGTACCAGTGTTCACAGGGTCAATCAGTTGCAAATGATTGGCACAGCACATTTACCTTGAGGAAGAGGAGGGGATGACTGAGGGTTGTAAACAGAAAACAACCTGTCATGTGAAAGCTGATTGAGTCTTGTTGATCTCTTACCTCCCGCCACTGTTTAGTCTCCACGCCCTGGGTGTACAGCACAACCACTGAGATGAGAAAAGGTGTGAGAAAGAGAGGGGGTAAAGGAAAGAGAGGGGGGGAAAAGCAATTGAATAAATTGTCATTGAACGGTTTCACATATGCAATGTGAATTCCCAAACAGTGTTTGTTTTTGCTCCTTCTCTACTAACATCTTTCATTAATTATCCTGCCACACCCTGACAGCATAATGAAGTGCTAGACTTGACGATTAATGCTGACTGACATCCTGTTGTATGGAGGGAAAATAATCTCCAAAATAAGATTCAGTGCCCCTAGAGCACAATTTACTGTAAGCTATGCAATCAGAGAGACCTGTCCTAAAGGGGTTGGATTCTTCTGATTTCTGTTCATTTTGTTGCTCATAATAAAGCTGATGCAGGTGGAGGGGCCACAACTTGTCTATAGCCTCAGGTTCAGCTGCAGGCATTCACAAAACTGGGATGAGTGTGATGGGTTTTATTTTCCCAAGGCTTATTTACACAAAGGGGTAATGAGAAATGTTTCTTCCACTTTCTATTCAGTGGTAAAAAAAAAAAATGCCTTTATGACATTTTCCAGTTTCTCTCCCCAAAAGATAGCTATTTGTATTCAGGGGCTGCTGTTTATATCCTGCATGCATTATGGTACTTTAGCTCACAGTAGAGAAAGGTTGTCACATTACTGTGCAAATGATATGCAGTTATTGAAGGAACACTTTCAAACACCAGAGTAAACTGAACCAGGCGTAAGCTCAGCAAAAATAAAAACTAATGGATTTTAAGTGCAGAAAAGATACCAATGAATTATATTCTGCATAAGATTAGCTATCTAAAACCTGCAATATGTGAACAAGAACTTACATGGGTCCGATTTGGAGAAAGTATCTCTGTCCAAAAGATTCCTGCAAGAAGGGAAAACAATAAAACATAAAAATTCAACCAAATCCTGATAAAAGATGTGAGACTGGATATTTATACACATACTGATGAAATAATTCTTACTTGCATTCTTATGACATTTTAAGATCAAAGAACAAGAGAATAAATCATAATAGTGATTCGCAATTACATTTGGCTCACATAAAGCAGAAATGCCCTCGAGATTTCATTTCCAAGTGTGCAGACCAATAAGCTCACTAAAGCCGAGTGTAAGAATACAGAGGACACAAAGATGTGAGCTACATACACAAGCTGCCTCAATATTCACATCAAAAACCCAAGATATGCAAGTGTCGGTGTTGTGGATTTAAAAAAAATAAAGATACCTAAAGTAAAGAAACCTAAAGATAACACAAACAAATATTTTTTTTTTTTGAAATAGTTACATCAAGTAACAGTAAACAGTGAAATATGGTAATTTATTTTCTTTTGCTGAATAATTTCTTTTTCACTTATTGATTTTCTTTTTTTATTTTCTTTTTCTTATAAATAGATGTTCTGACAGCTTTTCTTTATTCACCAGTTGCAGTCAAGCTCTTTGTCAGCACTTAAATGTACATAAATAAAATCAAAAGATCACTCTGCACACTGCCTTTTTGTTAGATTTTCTATCATTTCAAAATGCTATAGACTTCTCACCTTTAAAAAATGAACTTTATTCGATCTGCAACACTTTGCATTGAAAGATCATATTGCTGTTAAAGTAAATAAAACATTTGTCATAATAAGTAGGCAACATTTCACCAATCTACAGCTCTGCAGAAGCTCATCCTGCAGAATCTCTCCAGATGGTCCACAGTCCCCTGTCATCTTCTCTTCAGCTCACCCTAAAGATTTTCTACAGGATTTAGATCTGGTGACTGAGGATGCTTTGTTGATGTCATGTTTGGAGAAACCTATAAGCTGCTATATTAAATGAACTTCCTGCTGGAAGACCAGAAGATGACACATTTTTTGTTCACTAGTAGAGTCCATGATTGATAATTCGCAGCATTCAGGTTTAGGTTGACAGGTTCATGTATGTTTGTGAACACACATACTGTGAGAATTCAACTTTCAGACAAGGTTAGAGTCCATCACATCTTTATTTAAAATCTGGTATCCTCTGGTATTTCATAGATTTCAAGATGCTATCTACCCAAAAAGAACCTCAGGGCTGAGGAAAGAAAAACAGACCCACAAGATCACAGATCAGGTAATTTTATTATTATTCCAACACAAATCAAAAACCTGAGGTTAACAGATATTTGTTACTTTGGTCCCTTCGGCAAGCTCAGTGACACAGCATCACACAACCTACACTATACTGATAATAGGAGATGATGTACTTTTTAAACATACTGCATTCAAACTTTGATTCACACATAACCCTTAACTTAACCATTCATCATTTAAAGCTCAAATCAGCAGAGTTGGACATTGGAGTTCTAAAAAAAGCAGGCATACCGGGATGACAGAAGGTTTTCAGCATCATCAATAGTGTTGTCAGGAGAACAAAAGGCAGCCTGCCTTTATACAGGTCAGCTCATGAGGACCTGGGACTACCTCGCTTGGCAAGTCAAGGGCACATCGTGTTTTTACCCCCAATTTCTCCCGACACCTCTCACCCACCAAAGGCACATAGTAAAAACTTATGTTAATCTGTCTTTGAAGTGTATTACAAAGATGAATTTAATCTCATCTGAGAAGCAAAAACTGGATCCAGTTAAAATCCAGTAGAATTGAGCAGACTTCATGCTTCTGATGGTTGTTGGTGGTGACCTGCTGACCCCAAAACTCAACACTTTGTAGCAGTTTTCTGAAAGAGATCTTACTGTGTTACAACAAGATAAACAGCAGAGCAAACTCTAAAGGAAAATGGTGAGAATGTTATTCTCACCATATCATTATATAAAATGTGAGAATCTCAAACCTTACTGACTAAATTTACTCCTAGTGAAGGCTACATTATGTTCCTCTAATAAAAGAATCATGTATTTTTATGGGTTTTGCATATCTGCCCCAGGGCAGAGGGGTAGTGCATAAATGTTTTCATGACTGGTGTTTATTCTTTTGCAGAATTTGAAGTGAGCACAATTCATCCCAATGTTATTTGATGGCACACCTTTCGGGAATGACTGCAGCAAGTACCCTGCACTTTCAGGCTTACACTTTAGATATTTTATGCAGTAAAGAGCTGCAACGTTTTAACCCGATTCAGACTTAGCAAATGTGTGTGGCCATGGGGCAGGGTATAGCTTGTCACAATATTGCTAGACTATGCTTTGATTTTATCATGGTTGAGCAGAGGCCTGCAGTTTGACAGTAAAATTCCTTTTTCTTGTCCATCAGTATATAGATAAAATAACAGGTATAACAGGTATATATATATATATATATATATATATATATATATATATATATATATATATATATACATATATATAGATATATATATATGGCATTTTGTTTTGCTAAATGAAAGTTAATGTTTGCTAATCTCTTTAAACAGAATTAGGGTTTTATTTGAGAGTAAGCTAACATTTAAGTGCATCAAAAGTGGCCAATAGTGCTACTTAGGTCCAGGGATTTAAATAAAGCAAGCTTTGTTTGCCGACTCACTTACTACCTCATACTGAAGGAAAAAACTTCCACTGATTTCAGACTATATTTGAGCATCTCTCTGAAGAACACAATCCACTTTAGTAAGTAGCATCTCTTCACAAGGCAACTATTAATTATTCTTGTCCATTGAGAAATGTCATGAACAGTTTATTGTTACATTGTTGCTTGTTGGGTATAAAGAAAATTAACTGTCCCCATCCTTTTCAAAATACCAGAGTGACATTTAAAATCTTCAACTAAAGATGCCATTCTTCCTTTGGCTTAATAAAACTAAATTAGATGGAGAATAATAGCTTTATGTTGTAGACATGAAGTATATTTTAGTTATTATTCGTGTACCATGAACACACCTTGCTTGGAAACCAAGGAAGTGATTTCACTTTATGCTTATAACAAGAAAACTTTGAACTCTTTTTGGCTTTTTTTTTTAACAACCATTCATTTTAGTGGCATCATTTCAATTTCCTTATTCAAAATGAAAATAAATGCTTCTTATTGTATAAATTAACTTGATGAGTCCACCGTTTTAGCCTCAACAACTGTTTGACTGTTACCCTGTAAATGTTTCACTCAATACTTATGCCTCTATTTTATTACTGGAACAAAGTCAGTATGTGGAAACACTTGGTCACTTTGGAAAAAGGCCTTGCATAAATCCCTAAGAAGGAAATAGGAATTCAGCCAGTGCTAACAACAGCACTGTGGTGGTGGACTCCAGTTGTATTCAGTATTACTTTTAGTCGTCACTTTATCTTTAATTGTTGCAGAAATATACATGCAACAGGATAGAAAAAAAACAGTGTCCTCCTATTAAAAGGGAAGTGTTATCTTGTGACTGGACAAAAATAAATAGCTGGCAAAAGCTTTACAGCACGAAACTCTTCTATAATCCGTCATTATTGCATTTAATATTTAACCCAGAGTCATTTTCCTTGTGGTTGCAGTGATATTGTTTCCATAAATACATAATGCAAAAGCACACAGATATGTCTTAGTCCTGGTAATTGATTTTGAGTTTTGGGCAATAAATAAACTGAATTTACAGTAGCTGAAAAAGGTCCTTGTCCCCTTTAGGCAACAGCCAGACTTCTATGAATATAGATGAGAGTTTAGGACTGAATCCAAGCCTGTGCATGTAATGTTGTATTCCTGGAAATAAAATCTTCTGACTAAAATATATAGTAGAGGTAGAACAGATGCAACATTGTTTGGCCTTAGCCTTGGGCTGACCTGACAACAGTTGGGAAATTGTCAAAGTAATTATCAGTGGAGAGATAAAACTATCTGTGACTTACACTGCATGAAAAGTGGGATTTTCGTCAAAATACGGCACTGTAGATTGTCGTGGAATTTCAGGTTAGCGGCAGTTTACGGCAATTTGCAACCTTCGCCGAAAACTCCCGTAAATTGTCAGAAATTGACGTGGAATTTCTTAGGCAGTGTTCCCCCCATGCCTC
This sequence comes from Cyprinodon tularosa, assembly GCF_016077235.1. Classification (NCBI taxonomy): domain Eukaryota; kingdom Metazoa; phylum Chordata; class Actinopteri; order Cyprinodontiformes; family Cyprinodontidae; genus Cyprinodon; species Cyprinodon tularosa. The sequence goes on from NW_024038678.1 coordinate 1,806,441, forward strand.
CCCCCCATGGAATTCTAGGGGAGGCTTTAACATGTTAATGAACATGCTGTGAGCTATACAAATGCAAACCAGGGTTGCAGGGGGGGTAAAACCCCCCCTGCAACCCTGGGTAAGAAAATCTCTGATACAAAGAGATCAGGTATAGCCTCTTACATTTTAGCTTGAATTGATTTATTTAATTAAAGTATAGAGACCAAAACAGATCTTTAGCTGACAGAGCAATACATTTAGAGCAGTAATTATTTTTTTTTTAAATTTGCATTTAAGATAAAAAATAAAATGTTGTCTGTCAATATGCTCAATTCACAATTACTTAAGTGGAAAAGTTTCAAGAAATGATTCTGAGATGATTCACTTTATAACATGGCGCATTATCCTGTTGGAAGTAGCCATCAGAAGATTGGTACACTGTGGTCATAAGGACATAGGTCAGCATGCTAAATTGGTTTTAAGTGGCCCAAAGTGTGGCAATAAATATCCCCCAAATAGATGGTAGAAATAGATCAGGCTCAGTATAGCCTAATTATAGACTCTTACATTTTAGCTTGAATTGATTTATTTAATTAAAGTACGCTAGATTACTGTGTATGCAAATGTTATGTAAAAAAAATACACAAAATAATTTACTTCAAAAATTAGTTTTAATCAGAATCAGTTGGCTGTAATGGTTAATTTTTTTTTTTAGATTTCCACTTTTTTTTTTTTTTTGTTATTGAATATATAAGAAAACAATAACAATCTCAAATAACAAGTCAATAACAAATATTTCAATACAAGAAGAAATATCACAACTCCTGCTTTTGAAAAATAAAATTAAATGCACAGGCTGGAACAAAGTATAAAATAAAATAAAATAAATAAAAATAAATAAAATAATAATAGTAGTTAAAGTAAATTATTCAGTGGGGACTACCAACTGAAATTCTTCAATTAACTCAAACAATTTAATTGCATTTAAATTCTGCATCTTTCTCAGACATCTTTTGAAAAGGGAAAGTTCATTTTTGAGAGCAGAGATTGAGAGGGAGTATTTTGCATAGCGACATTTATGGATATAATACTTTGTTACAATTATTAGAATATTGATTAAAAATTCCAAATTTTTTTTCTTTAATGGATAAACCGAATTGAATGTTTTGCCAGGAAATAAAATCTAAATTTATTGTTTTAGAAGACAGAAAGGTTCGAAGTTGATCCCATAAGTTTAATACTTCTTTACATTCATAAAAAAGATGTTTAGTTGTTTCCAATTGAGTTGTACAAAAGCCACAATTCTCAACATTAAACTTAAATCTCTCTCTTAAAAACTCATTTGAAGGATATATGTTATTTATTATTTTAAATTGTAATTCTTTATATTTAGGAGGAATTGGGAATTTCAAATAATTTGTCCTAATTTTGACTATCATAGATTTCTTAAAATTTTGTAAGAGAGCTGTGCTTTTTGTTCTTCCTGGGTACATATTATTTATAGAATATTGATTCAAAAACTTGTTGTTGCATTTATTATCTCTAATGTCCACCTGCTCAAATTCAATCTTATGGAGACAAACAATTGCAATTGCAAACAATTTATAGGTGCATTACCGCCACCTTCCAGAATGGAGCGACGCGAGCTCTTCTCGCGAGTCCTTCCGTATAACAATGACGTCGTATGTGATTGGAGGAGCCTGATGAGCCTTCGGCCCCATCGTCCAATCACGTGTGAGCTTTTGTGCACTACGACTTCTCGCGAGACCAGCATATTAGCAGACATGTTTGTGTTACTACACTTAGAAGAACTTAATCTCCAGTTACCGTGTTTGTATTTTGTTGTTACGTGAACAATGGCTGCACGACGTCTCGCGTTCAACTCGCCTCCAACTGCTCTTAGTCCACAACTTTCGGCCAGCCCGCAGACTGACGAGAAGAAACTGCTGATTGCTATCAGCGGACTGTCTCGTCAGCTTGCCCAACGACTGCCGACATGAATGAGCGCTGGAGAATTCGATGCACTCCAGGTTGTAGTCCATAGAGGACAAGATGGCGGCTCGGCAGTCGAGCAACTTTGCGGGATATACGAACTCGAGGAAGAGAAGACGGGTGCACAACGCCACGCTAGCGGTAAATATAAGTTCGATTACTGGTAGCTATGCTAAAAGCAGCCTAGCTTAGCTAGGCAAGCTAAAGGCAACCTAGCCTAGCTAGGTAAGCTAAAAGCAGCCTAGCCTAAAGCTTTATTAAAGTGTATTTTTTGTGATTCACAGGAATCAGTATGCCGTAAAAGGACATGGATACCGACCATAGCTGTACTTTTTTTTTTCTCACAGACTACAGTCGCCTCACAATGAGGCGGTGACCTCCTATTTGCTCGGATTTGCACGATGTTGATAAAGACGACATTGTGTGTAAGTGACTTGTTTTAATGTTTTCTCCTTCCTTGTTACTGTGACTTGCGTTTGATTTTATTTTTTTTTATTCATACCTCTCATTTGTTTTCCAACTGCCTGTAAGACGTATTATGAGACGGTATGCAGGAGCTTCAGATACACGCTGCTAGCCAGCACGCTGCGTGCGGAGGCTGCCAGGCTATCTGCTCGGAGTCGGGACAGAAGAAAGATGGTAAGACTTTATTTGGTGACTATTTTTCAGGTGCATTGATAGATGTGTTGTGTCCGTATGCAGTGCGCTGATTCATTGTTTTTTTTTTTCAGCTGCTGAAGGCGAGGCAGAGTGTGTTGGCAGATGAGGAAGTGGAACTCTGGAAGTCCGCCGTCGTCGGCGGTGTCTCTGGATGGATTGTACGGTCGCCGCCATTTCGTAGGCCGGATCTCACTGAACTCTGTGTTAAGCTGCAGTCCCGGTTAGAAGCGATGCCGAAGTACAGGGCCACGCACAGTATGCGTCTGCACATCGGACCTGCCTCGGAGGGAATGCTGCCTGTTACCTCCAACCCCGATGAAGCAAACGGACCGTTCACGGAGTTTTAATTTTTAGATACGCATGTGTTTGGATACGCGTTGTATATAGTTGTGTGTGTTTTAATAAAGCTCTTTCTTTGCATAAACAGCTTCCTGGCAAATGTTCATTTCCTGTATAAATTCATTCATGTCCTTGATGGTTGCATAATAATTGTGTAGTAGTGTAGGATAACATAAATACACAGCATATGAATGAATAAATATATGAATGAATAAATATATGAATATATATATATATGAATGAATAAATATATATATGAATAAATATATATGTAAAAATATCTATATGCCAACCAATCACGAGCGACTTTACTTGTTTAAAAGGAAGCGGTTCCGTCCAATACTCAGTAAGAAAATTAAAGCCTGGCGTGGCCACGTGTGGTTTTGCTGCCAATCACGAGCGATTTCACTTGTTTGAGAATAGTGGTTTCAGCCAATACTGAGAAGGTTATTCAAGCCAGACCTGGCCAGCCGCGCGGGTTTGCTGCATTCATATGCTAATTAGGGCCATTACTACAGCTGATCGCTCTCCACATACGTCAGAGTCCGTTTCCGACAATTTGTGGCACGACAAACGCGGACAAGCACGGGTTGCAAATTGTCGGAAACTGACGAAAATCAGGCAGATCTGCGGGGGTTTACGGGGACGAAAATCTCACTGTTCATGCAGTGTTACAGTAATGCCTGTTTGTAGCCACCTGTTATTGTGTGATGTCCATTAGCTCTAAACAATTAGCTCCCTCTTTATCCCACCTCCCAAAGCAGAGAGTGGATCACTTAAAATGGAGTATAGCAGGAGAACATGACATCCAATTAGACCCTCATGCACCTATGTATGATCATATTCAACACTTCGTTCCATGAAGCAATTATATGTTGGCTTATTATCTACTGTTGTTCACATGCCCAGAGTGAGCATATTAGAGTTCCACGATGGGTGTTGACATCACAGATAATCTGTTTTAACTAAAGCAAGGCTGCATATTTCAAACGATAACTACTCCCTCTCAAGAGTCCCACAGGCAATAAGAGAAATCATTATCCTCAGAACTTCACAAAAAGTGAAAAAAGATAAAGTTAACAGAAAGTAGGACAAATATCATTAGATTTAATAACTTATTCTGAGTGCATTGGGAGGTAGCCCATCTCTACTTCCGCTGGACAAGATTCTGCTGTCCAGATATAATTTAAGGACATTAATTTGAGGACCAGAATATTCACTTTAAAAGGGGTGTGAAGGAAGCCGTTTATTTTAAAAGAGAAAAACCAACCTTAAATAGAGGGGGTGGATTCAGGTTTCAGCTCTCAAAAACCTACAACGCCATTGATACAGTTAATTCCTTGCCAATTCCATCTCAACCCCCATCGCTATGCAGGGGGAACAAAATATCTCGCAAGGTAAGCCAGGCCAACAATGACCCTTAACGACTGCCTTTTCAAAAGAATGGGCCAGTATCGGATATTGCAGGCCAATAACAACCTCAACGACTCCCATTATTAAGGGTGGAGCTGGTTCTCTAGTTTTAATGGGCATATTTTCTAAGCCATTACATGGCTTTTGTTGGGCTACTGTATAAAAACCTGAAACTTGACAGTAATCGAGACATTTTGAATTGAGAAGGCTTCCTGGATGGGAAGCAAAACGTCTACAAACTTTAAAAACAAAGTCCAGTGTTTTGTTTTTTAACTTTTTGAATTGTGTGTGCAGTTTAGCGCATGTTATTATAATCTTTGAAGATCAGGGCACTAAAGAACTCTCCAAACTCATTGGTATCCCTGCTGAATAAAAAGATGAATATAAGTAAATGTTTACAAACCTTATCTATCAGTGCCTTAAAATGTGGAAGTTTCAGTATTGACTATAGCTGGAGCTGTGGTCCATTTCTGCAGCTTAAAAAGTGTACTACGATGAAAGCATTATTTGGAAATAATACAGCATAGTATAAAATATGCAAATACTCTTACATCTCACAGCTCTTATAAGATTGTCAAGATTGACTAAAAGTTGAGGAATGTTTTTGTTTCATTAAATGGAGTGGAAGAAAATACTGGAAAATGGATTCTGGAAAAAATGGAAATGGAAAAAATAAACCCCTTTGCATGAATAGGAGAGCGGTGGTAAATACAGTTTAACATGGCTTTTCAATTACCTCCGACCTTATTGGAGGGCACTTTATTTCCATCTGAAAACATTAATGCTTATTTTTAATGGAAACAGAATGAGGAAAGTTAATGATTTGAGTAAACTGTGGTTCTCTATTTTCTTCTCTGTCCTTAGGCCTTTTCTCCTTTGACTGAGAACAGATTGTCTATTCATTCCACCTTCACAAGGTCAATATGTCCAATTTTTAGTCTTATATGCCCATAAGCAGTTTTGAAAGGCCAAAGTAAAAAAAAAAAAAAGCAAACCAGAGATATATAGGCTGCTACAGAATGTGGCCAACCCTTTACAAGTAATAAAACTCCCATTATATAAACAGAAACATCCTGTTTTCCTCCAGGGAACCCTTGAAAGCTAAAAATATCAGCAATGTATGATGCAGACAACCTCATGAGATGTTGTCAGAAGCACCACCACTGAGATTAAAGCTAATAAATCAAAGAAAGAAGTGATAAACTCTGATGTATGGCGGTGTTTTATGAGCGTAAATTATCTGTACCTTTATTGTAAGCCTAAATCCCAGAGGGGGCATCACATTGGAACAAAGATTAATCCTGTATTTTCAGGTAGCACAAAAATGGCACCTTAGCATATTTCAAACACATTCTGGCCTCCTCTATTAGCAGAACACCAATAACTTTCACTGGGAAGGAACCAGGTGTCTTTTTCTACTTCTCCATCTGTTGAATTATTCAGATTTAACCAGAGATCTCCCGGAGCTGCCGATACCTGCTGCAGAGTGTTCCCTGGGCAGCCATCTCAGAGGCTGTGACAGAAACTCTGTCATAAACCTGCTGTTCTGCTGGTTATAATAAATTAGTGTGCACATACACTGTGACTTCTCTGGCTGAGGCTGATTTTGGTGTGGAACTAATGTTCTACCCAAGAATAATATTACTGCTAATTGAACGCAGTGACAGGTCTGGGTTTGTGGGGAGCTGAAGGAGAAGCGCTGTGATTTGATAGGGCTGTTATAACCTATAACTGGTGCAGTGTTCTGCACTGACTCTTCTTTGAATTTAAAGCCATTTCCTCTCATCTTTTCACCCAAAACAAAGGTATGTATTACTGTAGAAACTGCTACCAGTGATTAGTAACATAATTAAATATATGTGATTTAATTGAATTAATTGCAAAAAAAATACATTCAGGTCATATTTGTTGTGAATTGCTGCAATGTAAATTAACTGATTTAATTTGATATGAAAATTTTTTTATGACTTTGCAATAATATAGATAGATTATATAGTTCCACTGTTGTAAATTATGTATAAAGTTTGGAGATAGGTTTGTTGTTGCATCACAACAGATTTAAAATAAATATAAAAATGGTGAAAATTTAAAAGAAAACCGCAGAAAAACAAGTTTTTATTTGAGGATATCAGGTATAAATGAGACAGTGATCTGTATCATTGTGAGGGTCAGTTCATACTTTAACTTTTTTTGTGTGCTGTCCAGGAGACAGAGTCACCTTGTGCTTCAATCTAATTAATTTATAACATTTCTTCATGACATGTTTAATGTGTGAAAACTTTAAACATCATAAGCCTGAGTTTAGTGATATATCCTGGACACCACAATTCAACTACCACTAAAGAAGACTTTGTTTTTATTCCAGTTTCACATGTTGCTGTCTGACTGAACTGGTTTAGATAAATTAAATAGTTCTTTAAGTCCACTGTAAGTAAAAACTATATTAGGTCCTGATATGAACTAAATTAATTTTGCATGTCCTTTCTGGGCAAATACTCATAATCATACAGCATTTCTCTTTACTTAAATGATCCATTCTTTAAATTAAATGCTTACCATGGGTTTTAATGAAAATTACATATACTGTATTTCTTGCTTACATTAATTAAACTTTTAAATGTGTATTATTTGTATTTCTACTTGCTAAGCATCCTGAAGAGATCAAAAAGGCAAATGTTAACAGACATCTGAAGGTATTGAAGCATAAAAACTGCATTCATTGTCTTGGCTTAATTATTCCTTTTTCCTACTGTTTACCTTCCCAGCTAGAGGGTGTTTAAAAAGTCTTTTTTACTTTAATAAACTTAGACTTTTTACTATAATAAGCAATACTGCTGAACAGGTAGTTACCACCAAAGTATGGCAAACTATTAAAAGTTGTGTTTTTTAAAGCAAGTCTCCAACATGCCCTTCATACAGTTTAGGCCTCAGTGAGATGGTCCATGACAAGAATTTCCTGCAGCTGTTTGGAACAAAGAGTAAAGCAATAATCTGCTAAAGCTCTGCCAGCTAAGAGAAGATTGCTTTCCCTCGTTTGATAGAGCGCCAAATTGGGCTGTTAGGAAGCATTTCTAGTCAAACACAGAGAATGTTTGTAAAGTAAAGGAGTTAAATCAACCATCCTATTGAGGTAACACTGTTTTAAAGCTGGTACTCTGAATATCATATCTAAAGCCTCAGAGTCCAACTAATTAACCAGCTAAAGCTATTGTGTCCTTCAGTAGAGTGGTCTGTGTTTGAAGCACTTAAGAACTATTCAACTTTAACTTACGCTATATTTTGTTGACGTCTTAAATAAAATAATAAAAATAAACTCATGCAAGGCAGTTTTTAGCTGTGAGAAGCATTATGTTATATTGTTTGTAGCAGCATTGAGCTATGGGGGTTTTCGCTATTAAATAAAAGCAGTTAGAACATATTAGAAGTTCTTTAATTTTATGTTTTTCAGCACATTATGAAACTGTGTAATCCTTACCAGATTATGTCAATTCTTGAATACTGCAGCTAATCTGCAGCCAATTCAAAAGAGATTCAGAAAATCATAAAGAAAGCTCTATGTTACAAATTGCTTCTTTAAAATGTTAACAGTGATAGAAATGTTTTCTTTGTTAGAAATTTACCAACAACATATAGGTAGAGTTCTTTCATAATCTTATCAGTCCCAAGTGTTTTCCTATGTTCCCATTCATAATTAATGATGTGACCACCATGAGTGACTGGTGAGTGTTGACTTATTCTGTAAAGGTGACAGAGTCCTCGGCTAATTTAACCACTGACTGTCACTGCAGCCTTCAAAACTCAAGTTGGCAACTAATCTCTCAAGTCCGAAAGAAAACAACCAGACAAATATCAGAAGCAGAAACAGACAAGCCTGAAATAACAATATCCACTCAACCTTAAGAAATAAATCTCCAAATCTGTCAGATGGTGCAGAATCTCTCATCAAAGCTAACTTTGGACAACTCCACAGATTATTTGTCAGAAACAGTTGTAAAATTGCAAAATTCGGCTTTTGTGAGTCCAGAACTGCTTTTGATTTTCCTCTCATAGATTTTTATTTTACAGTTTTTCTGTAACTATAAAAAAACAAAATAATGATTTTCAGTTTTATCATACAATTTTCTAACCATTTTTGGGTCAAAACCGACAGGTATTTTGAGTTTTCAATAATTTTATTAACCTCAATAACAACCACATTCCATCAGACATAGAGGAGCCATCCATACCAGCATGTTTCACTGTGGGGGCGCTGTTATTTTAATGATGCCCTTTTTTTTTGTTAAATATTTTGAAATAAAGGCCATGATCTTTAAAATTTGGTTTCAAAGAGACTATAACACAATTTCTCTTAAACGCTTTTTTGGAAGAGTTTTGCTTGTTTGTTTTTGTTGCAGGAAAATGCTTATAATGACAATAGAAAAGATTGTTTTTTATGTGTAAAATGCAGCTCATACAGCTACTTTGGGGATGTTGTTGTCCAGTTAGTGGTTTTTCTTGGCATTTCTTTTTATTATTTTAAGAAAAATCCAGTTTTTGTAAACTTATGCTGATGATGATGATGACTGAAGGTGTATAAGGTACCACTGTCTCTGATTAATAGTTTTTACACAATGAGATATAACTTGTTTGTAACCTTTCTGCAATGAGCATTTAAGTAAAAGGATTCAGGAACATTCAGTAAAGCACTCGTTTACAGGTGAACAGACAGCCTTTACATTTTTTTTTTTATTCTTACAGGTGTGCTTTTTTCAGGTTAATTATAAAGTGTAATTGTTACATTATCATTGAGAAATGTCTCCAAATCAAAGCATTTTTCACAAAAAGAATGTGTATTTTTTTTTTTTTTTTACAGCCAATGAACATCTGTAGAGTCACATAGGTTGTGAAATGATTTGATACGTCCTTTAAGAATGTAATTTAAAATATGCCATATTAAGTATTCTAGAGTAAGTTACAATTAATGATGTTTCCTTTAAATGTTTTAAAAAGACTCTTAATTTTCAATTTAAGTATTTTGAAAGAAATATATTTGAGGTGCTTTTTTTCTTTCTTTGTTTAGTTTTTTTGTCTTTTTGTTTTTAGTATGAGCCATGGCAATAATATCAGCATGAAGTGAGCGGGGAAACACTGTATAAATATATTGACAATGTCCATTTACAATTTCTCTTGCTAAATCTTTTGCAAAAACAAATCGAATGTGGTGAATTGCACTTCACATTTCTGCTAGCCTCTAGTCTCTCTCTTAAAGACATGAAACATTTTCCCTTTGGTGAAAACAAACTGTAAATGTTTATAGGTCGACTCTGTACACAGATTTTCATCCATTGGGGTGGAAATCTCCCATTCGGCTATGTGTCCACTCTACAACAGAGCTCTCCTATCTAACAAAGTTTGTTTTGGCCTCCAGCTAAGATTGTCAACTAATAAAAGACCTTCAGCATATGCAACAGTGTGTAGAAACCTAAATAACCTGCCTTCTACTATTTGTGCAAATCTGACACCAACCCCTGGCGCATAAATCTTCTAACTTACTCTGCTTACCCTTTGGCTTTCTTGAAAATAGTGACAAATGCAAATGGATTTTTCAGAGCAACATGAGGATATGTTCTCACCCAAACACCAGTTTATACATTTAAACTTACTGTTCTGCTAATTGCTATTGAACTTCCATGGGAATCTTGTGTGCTGTCATTTATCCTAAATGAAAAAATATTAATAACACTGACACCACCAGAAACCCAACGTTTGCAACCCAAACTCATTTTCACTGTGTCATGAGCGCTTGTATAATTATACGCTTCACTGGCCTCAGAAACTTGCATTGTTAAATCATAACACCCCCCCAAAATTGGGGGAATTTTTTTTTCCTTTTAACAACCTTATGTCTCAGAGGTTCTGATCCACTATTAGATGTGCCAAAGGATTCACAAACACAACCTGCCCTGTAGGATAAAATCCAAAAGCTTACCCCGGGTAAGGCAGAAAATTGAAGCTCTTTTCTTTCTTCAAAAAGGCACATTAATATTTTATACTCTTGCAAAATCCAAACTAGTTTAACTTAAACTATCTGTCTCCAGGGGGGAAAATGAAAGGTATTTGAACCAGAAAAAGCTGCTCACAGGGGAAAATGGAGACTGAATTAGAGCAACAATCATTATCCTTAAGAACATAATATATGCAGCAGAGTTAAAATCTGTATCACCACATTTAGATGATTTATCACACTGCTCACCATGCCTTGCAAATGGATCCATACCACAAATGGTAAATGGAAGAATGTAATGTAAAGAGCTTTACACTACATTTAGTCATTCCCCCATAGACTCACACACTGATGGTGGCAAGCTACATTGTAGCTGCAGCCACCCTGGGGCTTACTGACAAAAGTAAGGCTGCACTCAGATCACTATCAGTAGGCAATGCAGTTGAACTGTCTTGCCCAAGGACACAACGACACTGAAAGCCGAGGCTTGAACCTACAACCCTCCAGTTGCAGGGCAAACTTCTGCATCCAATGCCAGAGATTTTATATAACCCACCAAAACAAATCAATGCATTTTTTTTTTTACATTTTACAAATTAAAGTTGAATAATTATTATTAAGTTATATTTAACCACTTTAATTTGCTACTGCAGGTATAGTGGAGTATTTTTTCAAATTTTTGAAAAGACCCGCCCTGAAATGCACATGCACAACCCCGTACCCGCTCCCGAGAGGGAATGCCTATTAAACGTGCAAGAGCATGCACAAGCCTATTTCTTCTTATTCAAGCTCTTTTGAAAGATGATGTTTGCATCACTCATACAGGTTTACTTTTAAAAGAAGATTTGCAATTTTTCCACTATGTCAGACTCACCACTGGTATATGAAAATAGGAACAAACACGTAGGACGGCCTTACGTAAACATATCACCAAAATGATTGACATTTAGGAGGACAACTTATTTTGATGATCCACCTGGAAAAAGAACATCCTCCACTATACCTTAAATAAAATCCATCCAAACCTGTTGTCTTTAGATATCATCTTACAGTCAAATAGGGAAATAGACCTGTGTGATTTCTTCTCATCCTAAATCGAACTGTTCCAATGAAGAACATTCGTGGACAAACACCATTATCAAAACAAGGAGGCACTTTATTTCTGACCATGAAAAGGTAAGAGATTGAGTCATGAAGTTTTGAGGCACATCATAAAACAACACCCAAAGCTCTGATCTAATGGAGCATGACATTCACATTCACCTAAACCTGGTAAGAATAAAGATTAATCAGAGAGGAAATCACAGAACAGTGGAAAAAAGTAGGCCATAAAGTTTCCTGTTTGCCACCAGCCATGTTGAGACAAAGCAATCATGAAAATGTTCTCGTAAATGGCAGCATAATGCTGTGGGGATGGATATCCATGATAATAATAATGGATATGCATAGCCTAGTAAACTAGCCTCACCCGCCAGCGGCCAAAATAATTTTTTCCTGCGAGTGGTCTAGCCTTGTTTAATGCCCCAAACCCTAGAACTGGCAGGCCAATCACAACGCAGAGTGTGTTTTGAATTTCTGGATGCAAAGTGGGCGGGGTTTTTAGGGCGTGATGAAAAAGCTGTGTGAAGCTGGAGAAAGCACAAGAAGGAAGGTGGCCAAAACTATTGAACAGTTCTCATTTGACTCAGCTTTGGAATCACATTTGGAAGGATTAGACTTGGGTTTTTTGTTGAAACGTGAGCAGGAAGATGCTCTATGCTCATTCATTTTTAAGAAGGACGTATTCGCCTTTTTACCGACAGGCTGTTTGTTTACACTCCCCCACCAGCTTTCTGTCACGATTACTAAGTCACAGTCAGTTGCACTCATTGGTCAGAACGTTGACCAATAGGCACAGACATGGTTTGAAAAACAAAGGGTTGTTCTCATCAACACTCTTCCGATGTCTCATTCATCTGGGCCACACTAAATTACGCATTTAATATGCAGGTATTTATGTTAGACCTAAACCCAATCTAGCTGAAAGACTCAAATGTTCATGTTAAAAAAAAACTCAAACTCAACTCAAACTGACTTGAGCTAGATAATGTTTTTTAAAAGAAAGGACAGAAATTTCAGTTGGATAAACTCCAAAGCTGCTGGATTTGCAATGATAACTTCTGGAAAATGCTGTTTTTAAAGTATTGACTTAGGGGGGTGGACACAAACTCTTTTAAACAAATATGCTATGGCATTGAAATATGTTGACTTTTATAGTTGTTACATGTGAAAATGGGAAAAAAACAGAAGGCATTAAGATTTTTCAAGTTACAGCATTTCAGGTGGCATCTTATAGTTAGAACAGCAATGGTCCCTAGTCGCATCATCCTGGTGATTTTATTAGCACAGTCCACATCTGGAACAGCAATTCCTTCAGGTAGAGATCAAAAACAAAAGCATAAGTTTTACCGATACAGCAAAACGGCAATCACTGTTTATATGTGCCAAAAGAATTCTTCTGTTTCAAGATGAAGGGATTCCTGTCACCTATATGTGTGTGTTGGCAGGTAATAAATCCGTCTGGCCGAGTTAATGTAGATCCAAACCTCATCTTTGGAATTCAGTGATTCAACACAATGCCTCTCTAAACAATCTTTTGAACAAATTGAATGGCTGAAGGGAGCTCCAGTGATATGCCACAGATCAAGATACGATGTCTTCATCCCTGTGAAATTGGAAATGGCAGGGGTCGCTGATGAAGTTTCATCTTCATGATTTCACGTGGGAGGCTTAGCTGAGCCCAAGCTTCTGTATCTTTCAAATGCATGGTTGTCTGTTTTGATACCCTTCAGTGAACAAACTGGAAAAAGTGTCTGAATCGTCTTGGGTTGTTTTGTGCACATTGAAACAGACATCCTCATTCAGTGGCCAGATATTAAACTATTAAGGCCTGTTCTACCCTTAATGTGTAAAAAATGAGATGCAAGATCAACCACCCTTACAGAAAAATTTGTGACATACGAAGAGCCGAGTCTAAGTATTTAGGCTTCAATTTATAATGCCCTTCCTTATGTACTGTATGCTCAATATAAACATTTACATGTTTGACCATTACAAAGACTATTAATGTATGGGTGCTTTAAAATGCCAAACTGAGGCAGAGGAAAAAAAAAAATTTCCTTAAATTAAGCTCTGGCACCATTTTAGAGGCATTCCAAGCTAAAAGGGTGTTCCACAGAGGAGCAGCACAGCTAAAGCAAAGCCCCAGTTTCCCTAAAGCCATTCTACATGGGAACACTGAGATGGTCTGCTAAGCTGAGATATAGAAAGGGCACATTCTTCAGTTCAGTTGGACTCACATTTACCCCTCTGCTCATAAACATGTTGTGGCAAACCACAAGGAGAACTTTTAAAACATTCATTAAAGGTACTAAAATATTAACAAATGAACACAGTCCTTAGTGCCACTTTAGAAGTGGGGTCAGGCGCCAAGGGACCGCCAGCCCTGACCCGCTAAACTGAATTCAACAGTGAGACAGACATTGGAAGTGGGGCCACTTGAGTGTGAAGAGCCATCTTATCGGCGAGCTGAAGTGTTGTTCCTCCAGCTTTGAGACTGACACTTGAGGTATGGCTCACTGGCTGACCTGCAACCAAAACCAATCAGAGGCAGAGACGGGGAACAAAGTGCTATCACAGCGATATGCAGCTGTTTTGATAAGGGGCTGTCTGTTGCACCCCCTTTAGTTTGTTGGGGTGGGGGGTGGGGGGGTGGGTGGGGGTGGTGGTTGCTGCAATATCAGCAGAGGGTTATGAGAACGCCTGGAGGGCAGCGCGGCACGGTTCAATTCCATGTGCTCTGCAATCTCAGAGCTTTCAGGCTTACTAAATCAATTACACAGGGTTGTGGAGCCTGTTCCTCTCTCACTCTTAATACCCATAATACCCATTGTTTCTCTATACTTCCAGGGGAAGACCGAACACAGAATTCCTGCTAAGTGGATGGCTTTGTACTTCATGTGAATAACTCTTCAGCTGCTTGTATAAATCTTGAATCTCGATACAGTCATGGGAGGATAGACTATAGCAATCTGCACAAGTCATAAAAAAAAAATCCACATGTTAAACTTGAAGTCTTTTGTCTTGAGCACACAGTGTTTCAACATCTCATGAAATAAGGACAAATTTTTGCTTTTCAAAAAAACCATGCCCAGGAGGAAGTTTATGGTTTGGAACGAGAGTACTGAGAGAGAAACAGAAGAGCCTAACACCAGCAACACAATTTTAGGGTCATATACTGAGCGAACAGAACAGGAGCATCGAAAGAAGCTTTCTGAGGATGTAAAACACTTGAACATCACTGACAATTTTGGGATGAAACACCAAAAACCAGAAAATAGTTTCAAGAATTGCATTATTGGTTTATACACAGCAAAGCCCACATATATTCATACCCATGAGAAATGTTGATTTGAAATTATTCTAATTGGGCCAATAAGTTTGTTTTCTGATATGAACTGGTATAGAATTGCCTTAAAAGATAATGAAATAGAGTAAAATAAAAATAAACAATTAAATACCCAATTTATTAAGAGTTTATAATTAAATTGCATGTCAACCATAATTTCTCTCCTCTCAGTCATCACTGGAAACTTATTACTTTGTGATGCTACATTTAAACCATTCTGGTAATTGCTGATCATCTTTTGTTTATTCTTTTTTTTCCTGAGTTAGGAGCTCAAAGTCTAAGGTTAGAGAGAGAACTTATTCAAAACCAAACTAATCTTTACCTTTTTTTTTTTTTTTTTTTTTTTTTTTTTTTGCATATTTTATATCAGATTCAAGTCTGGCTACTGGCCGGATCACTAAAGAATACATACGCTTCTTGTCAAATAAATATTGTTCAACTTGGAGATTATTTCTGGAGTGCTTGTGGCTAACAGAGCAAATTTCTGAAGGTCGGTACTATTAGTATTCAATGCAGCCGCAGCAGTTTCCAGAATTAGCTTCACAATCAATAACTACAACTTAGGGAATTATCTGTTGCCAATTTTGAACAAACTTTACAGTTTCATAATTTGTTGTTTGGTTTCAGTAAAACAATATTTGAAAAACTGAATGAATTATACACCAACAGTAGGAGAAAGAGTGTCAAATAATTCCTGCTTTGTGTTTGGTTGATTAATTCTCGCCTGTGACATTTTCGTCTTCATTTATAAGGCAGTAACAGTGCACAGCAATGGGATTAGGAGAGCTGAGCAGAGGGGCTCAGGGATAAATGACGCACAAAGCAATGCGGAGCAAAGCCAGAGTTCCTTGTGAAACATTAGTTCACGCTGCAGTTAAATTTTCTCCTTTCAGTTTTCGACTATGAGCATCGTTATGTTTTATGTTAAAGCACCTCCACCTGCAGCCTCACCTTACCAACTTTCTATGCCAAAAAAGTGAATACTGTTATTAGTTAATGAGGATAATATGGTGGCGCATCTTTCGGCGCCTATATGACAATCTGCCCTGGTATTGTCTCACGTTTGACTGCAATACAGGGGGGATTCTCTCTGGTATGCTCAATAAACTCATAGAGGACTGGTCTTAGCGTGCTTGGCACGCGACAAAACGCGCGACAGCAATGCACAGAGTTGATTAAAAAAAAAAAACGATGACTGAAACTGAAACCAGTGGGACCATTTAAACATTAAGGAAAAGTTAAGCGGAAGCAATTAGCAAGGTTTTACATTTTATACATAGGGATGCTTTTATAACATTTCCAAAGCTAATCAAAGCCTCATTATTCAGCTAAAAACAATTTTACGCACAGATCCATTCATGTTATGCTCGCGCATCTGGGCGTGCTTTGCCTAACTCATTTTATTTTTTTTTCTGCTTTAAAATCCACCAAGTACTTCTGTTTTATTCACATTTATCAATCGATGCAATAAAGGCAATGATTTCATGAAGTAACTATTTATTCCAATAATCCAACCAATTCAATGTACTGTAACCATAACGCGCGGCTTCCCATGCGCACAAGCACAATAACCAACGAAGCTCACCTGCAGGACACGGTGATCTCCACCTTGGTGGCAGGGATGCTTCCACTTATGGGGTCGAAGTCACAGACCGTCGCCGTGGCCTCTACCTTGTCCATTACGTCCCCCTCCATGTGCGCGGGAGACTCGGGCCAGCTCCTGTGGCCGTGTGAGTGAGTCCTGTTGGACTTGGAGAGCCGAGGGTGGAGAACCGAACCGCGGCAGCTGAGTGAGCAGGAGAGAACCCAGTCCAGAAAAACCTCCCGAATGCTGTCCACTGGACGGGCAACAGCATGGAAAGTTAAGTGAAGGCAGCGGTAACAGGGGAAGTGATGCGACTGGTTTAAATCAGCATGGGATCAAATGCCAGGACCTATCAACCCAACTCTGTAGACTGAGCCTCTTCTGTCTGAGACTGAGGCGCTTTGAAAAGTAAATGCAGTGAACTCCACCCCTCCTGCCTGCATTCTCCAGCTGTAGCCTACATGTAGAGCTGTGGCTGTCTCTGATTTATGGCGGACTGTTCTTAATTTTGGTCTGAATTAGTCGGAAGAGCCCGCTAAAGAAAAAACATTTTAAAAAAAGATTAATATATCTACAGCCCGTGTCAGTTCAGAAATTGTCAGTTTTTTTTCATCGGCTTTCGAGTGCGCGGTAATAAATAAAATAGACTAGAGATTTTCTAAGAATAAACCCATCTTTCGTGTGTAATTACCGATGTAGGGTTCTTTGATAATGATCACCCTTTCAGATGATAAAATCGGTCCTTCTGTAAGCCGCTCCTAAAATGAACTGTGTGGCTGCTGTGTTCTTTCAGCACCTGGACAGCTCCTTAAACCACTGCGGCTCCAGCCTTCGACAGCTTTCCTGATTAAATAACCTGGAGGGGTGAGAAAGATTGCAACCTGCTCCAAGAGTAATTCAAATCCAAACTACCAGAGGGAAGTGTGTTCCTGCATATGTATAAAGTGAGACCGCTTCTATCAGAATTTACTTGACTGACTGAGGAAACATTTCTTACAGCGTTACACTGATCTAAAATCTACAAAGATCATACAAGTATCATCAAGACTATAATTCAAAGCTTCGTCTAAGTAAATCTGAGAGACATTGATAATTCATTTCCCACTAAATTCTTTTAAAAATAGAACATAATGGACTTATAAAGCTATTTTTATTACATACAGTCCTATGTTACAGCCATGCCGTTTTGCAAAAGACTGCTGACTAGACACTTGCAAAGCAGCAGTTATTGACACAAACGTAATTGCAAAAGAAGCTATTGGTTTAAGGAGTGGTATATTAAGGCATTTTAAGAAACTGTTACAGGGGAAGTTGCTGCCTTTAAAGAGTAGAGCCAACGCCATTTTGGGAATGAGAGTAGATCTCAAGATGTACATTCTGGCTGGATTCAGAGTTTTAAAATCCTCTTCATACATATCTACCCAGGCCATGAGCAAGAGATTCATATTTTTGTTTTGAGCTCCTCCTTAACAATAGAAAACATGAGAATTTTCTTGCCAGTGATAAGAAGTGAAGTGACAATACTGGAGCTCAATGGAACAAGTCTACTTTTAGATCAAATAACCAGGACATTTTAGAGCATTTTATGCTTCTTGTATTTTATGCCGATGTCAGGTTCTTGCAGGACCTGGCACCTGCCAACACTAACAAAGCTACCAAAAGCTGGTTCAATCTGAAAAACACACATAAAGAGAAAAGACAATTGGGAGAAATTTATTGATACAATTACTTTGCCTTTGGCGCTCAGACCTCGGCAGGAAACATAGCACTTAATTTGATAGATATGCATGAACAGGAGCAAAGAATGTTTCCCCCTAGGCCTGAAACTGGTGGTGGAGTGGAGAGAGATGAAGTTGGTCAGTCTGTAGACTGCTGGTTAGCGAGACGGTCTGCTGAGCTTTATTGGGAGATCCATTGAATTAAGTGAGCTGATACTAGAGCTTCACTCAGGGACCTGGAAGATGGATGTCCAGTTGGATAACACAGGTTGAGAGAACCTGTCCATGATGAGCAAGCATGAAGCGACAGTGAAGAGGCAAAACTCCCCGTTGGGAAGAAACCTCTGGCAGAACCAGGCTCAATATGGTGGTCTTCTGCCATGAGATGAGACGGGGAACGCAGTAAGAGTCAAGAAGGAATGACATTCTGATGAAGCTTTAGCTACGATGGTGGAGGAAGAGCTGGAGGTGGGTTGAAACGGTGTCATCTGAATGAAGTCACACAGTGCATCCACTGCCTGCGCACAGGAGCATTCAAGTGGATCGGAGGCCTTTTAAGATGAACTTTGGATGCCAATTGGCTTTCGTGGAGGTGTGGTTCAAAGCTGATTGGCTGTGTCACAGGTGGATGTAAGAGAGCAATCAGTTTCTTCAGTTGAACTTCTGCCTAGGCTCCATTTTAATTAATCAATGTGTTACTGTGTTTTACAAACCAACACTTTCCTTACCTAAATCCCACATACATATCTATGGAATATTATCAAGAGGAAGATAGTATACCAGAAAAAAACTTAGCACATTATCTGAGAGGTGTAGCTCAGGAAACCTGGGCTTCCCAATAACCTCAGCAAAGCTATAGGCTGATTGCCTCCATGCCACGCTGCAGTTATTTCTTCAAAAGCTGCCTAGACCAAGTACTGTCATGCTTTTCATCAGTGTGCAACTTCTTCCTTTAAACATTTTTATTAGGATTTTGCAGTATCTAAATATTTTTGAGAAAATCAATTTGAGATGACAGAAAGAAAAAACTCTAAATATCTCTCTGTGTGCTTTTTATCAATTATTTAGAATATGAGTATACATTTTTGAATAAAAAGACTAAAATAAAATACATTTTGTAAATGAATAAAATGTAAATTTATCTGCTTTAAATAAATTAAAAAATCCATGCAGCAAATGAAAACCAACAATTTTAAGACAAATACAAAAAGATGTTTCAATTTGTCACATGTGGAAGTTTCATATAGACAAACGCCCACACAGGTGACATATAAATAACATGCAGTTTGAGAAACGGTATGTGATCCATGCCACAGGCAATTCATCAGCTACATAGCAAGCATTGTGGGAAATCTGACTCAGACTTAGAATTACATTGCAGAGAGTTATGCATATTTTGGACCAATGGAGCACTGATTTATTATTATTCATGTTCGCTCTGTAATTAGACCTGTTGGTGGCCCTTGGCTGCTTGATTCTGTGCTCCCCTCGTCATACTGTTCCTTACTGCCTGCTGAGCAGTTCTCCTTCATTCCCACCCGCAGCCACCTTGCTTCCTATAGCTGTGGAAGGAGTGTAATTACAGCCGTATGAACCCTTTTGGTTGTTGGTGTGTGTGTGTCTGTGTGTGAATGTGTTTGAATCTACGTGAGCAAGACCTTATGTCTAAGCTCTGATACTACCCACACCTGTTCAACATCGACATCATGAAAGGACCACATGGAGGGCTAACTCTACCAGCACTGATTTAGTGTGAAACAAGAAAACTGAAAGATTGTGAAATAACATTTTATCATTAGAGTTTCTGTCTACACTGCTTACATCATTATATGTCATTTTGTGCATATACCAAATAGGTTTCTTACATTACCCCTCTGTAAATGTATATAAGTGTGCTAATATATCTGTTCTCCACTCTTGAAAGTCCAAAAACTGATCCAGGTTTTATAAAATAGCAACATTTCAGCCTGGCTTATGGACTCAGGAAGACAGCATTCCACTACCTGGCTAATTTCTACATTACAATACAATATCATTGCATTATGTTATATAATACAGTAAAGCATGATTTGATTTGATTGTATACGATATCATACAATCCATTGCTATATAGTGTAAAATAATGGAGCACAATACAACGTAACAAAATATATTGTGGTACAAAATTATGCAATAGACTTTAATGACATACAATACAGGCAAATATATAAAACCCAGTCTGAAATACCTGTCTGAAATAAAATGATGGGTATAACAATATGAAATAAAATACAACACGTCATGTTGTTTAAAGAGATAAATATAAATTTCCCCCGATGTTTTAATCTATAGTTCTTTTTTTTTTATAAACTCTGTATTCCTTAAATTGTAAGTGGTTTGTCATGTGTAGAAACCTCCACACACGACAAACCACACATGGGAACTTAACTTGTTTAAACTCCAGAGAAAGTTATTGAGCTGATGGGAAACAATAAACCAGTCACAATTATTGGAAGCTTTGTAGCAGGGTAGGGTTATTTTTTATGCTAAAAATGCCCTTAATATAAAGGAATACGGTCATGTAAAACCCAACAGTAATCTCTTGTGAGTCCATCATCTTGACCAGGGATAAATACAAAAGGACTTTCTAATTCTCTTTTTGGAAGTAAACTAGTAATTCCTCAGGTTTAATTTATGCTGGTGAATTTCATGTTTTTAATATTCTTGCAGTTTCCTGCTTACATATTCCACAGCCGTGGATAAACATTAACATTCATCCACAGCCTTGCACCTCTGGCCACCTGATAAATGAAGGCACAGTGCTCATTCCGCCTTTTACCCTTTAAGTGTCCACCAGCATCAAAGAGTAAGTAAAAAGCCATGGAATGTCCTCTAAATTTAACCAGGGGCAACTTCTTACATTTTTTTTTTGTACCAAAGTAAATTACGAGGGGCAGCAGTGCTGTTGTATGTTATGAACTGAATAAACAAATAGAAACTCAAAAGCTTCTCACTCACAATACCATGGTGGTTCTGCAATTATTTTAGCAAGGATCTGAGTGCTCTCTCTCTCTCTCTCTCAGAATGCTGTGACATAACAGGACAATGTATTGAGAGATGGAGAGAGGAAGAGCTGCTGCTGGCGTTTCCTGTTTTCGTAAAAAAGGGGTATGAAAAAGACGAAGCACTCTGGGAAGTTTAACATCTATTTTTTGTGCAGCCTAGAAGCATTTCATGCATCTTACTTTGAAGTGAACATCTGTCAAGTTACACACTCCAAATTTGCAAAGGAGAAAAATACTGGAAATAAACATTTCCCAAATGATTGCATCTATCAGAGGAATGTCTTTCTGTATTTCAATGTTTTTTAAGGGCAGTCATTCCATCAAGTAGTTAACAAATATACATCAATATATAAAGGACTGTGGGATTCATTTTTGCTAAGAAAGGAATATCATAAGGTTCCTATGCTAAAGGAAGTATGGTAGGAAGCATAGAGGCTCCTTTTTCTACCCCCTTCCCAGTGGCACGGGAAGGGGGGTGCTGCGGGGGCTGCAGCCTCCCTCGCCATAGCATCAGCCCCCCATGGTGGGGGGCTGTGGAGTAACATAATATTGTACTTAAACACATGAAATTATTTATGTATTTATTTTTTTAAATACTGTGTGTGATATGGGATTAAAATGATGGGCTGTGTATACGATATAAACTAATGATTCATTATTTTTATATTTCATAAAAAACTAGGCTACTCCCCCGGAAGTGCTTCCGCCACTTCACATTCGTTTAGGCATGGCTAGCAATAGGCAGCAGAAACGTATTTCTGACTATTTAGAGGTGAGAAATGGTTTTAATTCCCCTATACGCTAGAATAAGGCTGCATATCACTAAATATTATGTCTGTATTAAGCTATTAAGTGATAAAATATGAAATTAGTTTTTTTTATTTGTGTGTGTTTTTTGTTTCAGATATGAAATCATTCCCCATATCCATAGTCGAATAAACTTTCAAGATCTTCAATGCTCAGTTTAGGCTATATTTAGGCCATGTTTCATTCAAGTATTCCTGATCCTGTTGATTGGGAGCTGTTGTTTGTTTTAAATGATTAAAAGAGAAGAAATAAAGTTTAAAATGTTCATGCTTTGTTCCGATGCATTTTAAATGGCAGTTTTTGGTGACAAATGTAGGCCTTCAATATTATCTTAAAAACGTCAGCCGCAGCCCTCAACATAATGACGTCACATGTTTTCCAACCCAGCCATCAGCCCCCCTCGCTTGAAACAGCTTCCAGCGCGCCTGCCCCTTCCTTACTGCTAGCGCTATTCTAACAGCCTATGGCGATCCCTCATCCTTTTTACATTTGGCTCAAAAGTCCTTTTTAATTTGTTGTATTGTGATTGAGCTTCTGGCTTCATGCTGATGAGAATTCAGATATATATGTGTGTGTGTGTGTGTGTGTGTGTGTGTGTGTGTGTGTGTGTGTGTGTGTGTGTGTGTGTGTGTGTGTGTGTGTGTGTGTGTGTGTGTGTGTGTGTGTGTGTGTGTGTGTGTGTGTGTGTGTGTGTGTGCTGAAACAAGGACATATCTAAAAGTTGCAGCATAATGGTCCATGAGGGCTGGAGTTTAGGGGAGACCATTTAGGGGTTTCTCCTCATTTACAGTTTATCTTCTATCACTCTGGGGCTAAAAGTCCTACAGAACCAGTCATAGTATGAAAGACAAAAGCTTGTTCAAAATAAGAAAAAACTGATCTGTTAGTGTTTACCATAATGTAGCATTAGTGCATTTTACAACATAAAAAATTATGGTCTTACAACTTTGACAAACAAACATGAAATTCTGAAAAACAATACAGGACAGGGCTGTTTAGTAAGCAAGGAAAAATACACAGTTCACTTGGGTAAGTAATTGTAAGGTCTGGATGAAAGTGGTTGGTACATCAAAAGCAATGAAGGTCTTGTTAAAAAAATTAGTTTGAGGAGTTGGAGAAATTTATATGATAATCCTGATGTTAGAAAGATCTTATGAAGTAGATTTTTTTCTTCCCTTTTTTGTTATTTTTCTTCATTAACTTTGCTCATATTGCATTAACATTTTTCCTTATGATTCATATCTTTGATAGATTTTCGTCATCTACTAATGAAGACAACAATAACAACACTTTAAGTCAAACAGAAATTGAAACTTTTATAATCACCGTACAACAGAAATTAGATGAGAAAGATTACTTTAATTACTTCAGTTATTTTAACGATGAGTGTTTTTCATTATCAAGAGGAACATTAAATTGGAATTATGAATAAAGATTAGACATTATTAATAATCCAAATGAACAGCAGTAGTCTCTATTCTAACTTTGAGAGTATTAAAGATGTTTTTGAATAAGTTTAAGCTTCCCTTTAGTGTTAAAGTCATATCAGATAAATGGATTAGTGATGGAGGAGATGATAACTTTAACGTATATATGATGTGTACGTCCAAAACAGAAAACAGAAAAACACATTATGCAACCCTATAAGACAATAAATGTACTAATATTATTAGGGATAATACATTAAGTGGAATAGTAGTAAGAAATATTGGTGACCACTTACCTGTATTTATATATATGTTAAAGGCAACAGTGAGATTAATAAAAACAAGTATCAAAAAGAATCTGGTTCAGTTATTCTTAACAGATTAAGAGCAGATATACAAATGTTTATTTAATAAAAAATGTCCAGTTATAATAATCAATCAAACATATAACAACAGTGCCTATCACAGGGATGACAAAATGCCTTTAAAAAGAACAATCTTAATAGAAAGTCTGTTGAATAAAGAAATAAAGAAAAATTAATATAAAAGCTATATAACCAATTATAACCAATTCACCTAAATAACAAGAGAAGTAAAAAAAAATGTTAATATTAGTATAGGAATGTTAAAAGAGGTGTTTGGGACATATTGAACTAAGGAAAAGTGGGTGGAAAAAATAAAGATTCAGAATATGTACTGATAACCATGGGGAGAATTATAAAATGATCAAGGTGGTTTAATAGAATTATTTTTATGTTTTTTATGTGGAACCACAGTTGGCAGCAAATATTACAGTCCAATGAGGAGATGTCATTAGTGAAAGACTGATAAAGAATAATTGTCACATGATTTTTCTCTCTGTGGCTGATAGGTTGGAAGTTGAATCAATCGTTAAAACTTGTAGCAACTTGTATTGGTTAAAAAGGCATTAATGATGTTTTAGAAACTGTTGCACACATTTACAATACATCGTTCCAGACCAGTTTAATCCCCCAGAAAATTAAGAAAGCCAAATTCATACCATTATTCAAGCAAGGAAATAACCACCTGTATAAATACCAAACTAGACCCTTTTTAACTTCCCTTACAATACAGAAAAAATGGAAAAACTTTATAATATTATACTAGAAATTTTTCTGAATAAGTATTAAACACTCTTCCAGAGTAAGTATGTATTCAGAGAAACATTGTATTTTTTGGAGCTATGGAGAAAATAATATATTAGAAAAAGGGAAACATGCAGTTGGTGCATGTATGGATTTTAAGAAGATATTTAAAGCAATTTATTACTATATACTCTATATTCTGTATGTCTGTATGCAAAGTTAAACTGTAAAATAGACCGGTGGAAGAAGTCAGATATAATTGTCTTTTAAACTTCATAGAAGAAAATACTTTTCAATAAGTACAAAAATGAGGGGCAGTGATGATTATAATCTACTTGTTTTGATGATGATAAAAACACATCAATCAGTTAAAATTGTGCATATTTAGCTGGAAGAAATAAGGCAATAAAACTTTCCTTATTTCATCTGAAGAATCAACATTTTATTGGTCCTAAGACATATTCATCAACTGATCAGTTTCTCAGCTCTATGGATTCGGCAAAGAGAAACTAAGACCAATTAAATCCCTTCTGTAAAGATGATGGTTGACTGTAGCTTCCAAGTCATACATAACTGAACAAATAAACAATGGAACGCAGCTGAGAAATGCTGTTTTTTTTACTATTGCTGCTTCACTGCTCCGTCCAGTTGAGCTGAACTGATGTGAGCTGGGTTTGCAAAGGCTTTGGGAGGAAGAGTGTCAGATTCTGGCTAATTCACCCTCCGTGTGTTGGAAAGGATGTAAGAATTGACCACTGTGGGGATTTCAGTGCCCAACTTCGCAATGTGAGAGAATGCATGTATGTGGTGCAGAGACTCAGCTGCTGCATTGATTGAACTCCAGTAAATGGATTTCTGGCAGTCGTCCCTGCAATCACCACAACAGTCAGGTGTGGTGGTGGTCGTGGTGGGGATGGAGGGGGTTCTTTTTTCAAAAGCAGTGACAGGATACAGCTTTGGTTTACATCCCCTGTCAGGGAGTTCATTGTGTTGAGACAGAAATTCCCAAACCCATGAAGTGGGGCTGTTCCCTATTTTAGAACACAGTGGAGGTTTATCAGTCTGTGACCTGCTCTTTCTGCTCTGAATGAAAGAAGCTGCTGAATTCAGAAACAAAATTCCTTTCATTATATACATCTCAGACATTCTCCTCAAATAATAGGCTAAAGATTTCAACTGCTGGTTCTTTCTGCCTGTGTAGAAACCCACATTAGCTTTTAAATCCTGAACATGAGGTAATTCATTCAAATCATTTTACTCTTCAAAAGAGAAAAAAAGAAACAAATCAAAGGATTTATTGAAAGCTGTCATGCATAAAGTTGTATAATATTTCAATATTACCATGTGTTATTGCAAATGATAGGAAGACATACTGGGACATTTTAATAAAAGAAAATAATGGATGGGGCTTTTTTCATATCCTCTGACATATCTGTTGGTTAGACAGCTGTGACAGCAGGGAGGAGGACTCTGCTTCTCTCCTTCATCATCAAAGTGAAAATTTCAAGTTTGGATTCAAAGTCATGGTCACAATTTTATGAGAGTAATCAGGACCATATTTGTCAATTTAAGAAGGGACAATACAAATGAATGAACACGGTGAGATCCTGTTCATGTGCCTAATGAAGCAAATAGGCATAAATGCATTCATAGTACTTGGCAGGTTGGTCATACAACACTAAGAACAAAAGAAAAATGGGATTAAAAGATGCATTAACCAAAACGAAAATGTTAAAGGAATATTTGATGAACACAAAAAAAAACAGAAGAAAAAATAAAAAAAAGATTACAAAGAGGTTACAATAGCTATGAAAGCTGGTGTTTACCAATGGTAGCATCCATGCAAGAACAGCCACTGTACAGAAGGCTCTCTTTGAGCTGGTGGCACATGGTTAAATATTTAAACTGTTACAGCACATCAGAGTTTGTCTAATATTTTAAACACACATTGGGTATTTCACAATTACATCCAAGGGGGTTCCTTGGCCCATTAACATTTCCAGTTGTCAAGTCATTCTATATCAGCCATTTGAAACTTTCTTTGTATTGGTATTTTAGAAGCTGCAATTACTGTTATAATCATGAGGAATAAGAGAGCATGAACCATTAATGTTCTGAAACCCCACCTAATCTCAAGGGATGTTAAAAGACTGGTTTTATTTCTTATTCTAAATGTTTCAAGCATGGATTATTTAAAATTAGATTTCTTAATAGTCTATCCAATCATCCATCTTCTATCGCTTATTCCGTCAGGGTTGCGGTGGGGACGGTGCCTATTTCACTTCTCAGCTTCATTTGGGAGGTTTGCTGTAGGGCTATTACCATCCAGGCATGAGAATAATTTTATATTCCTAAATCTAAAAAGTTATAGCTAACCTAAAAAGTAAATAAAAAACACCTGTAAATCAGAGCCAATTTGAGAGTAGAGGTGAGCAACGTTTTCTTTTTAGATGCAAACTTCTTTATGTGTAAATTTCTATCATTCTATGATAAATTATATCATATTTGTATTATTTCTAATATTTTCTCAAGCTGGTGGAGGAAAATATATACCTCGGTCTTCACTTGGACAACAAATTTGACTTGAGACGCAACTATGAATCTGTCTACAAGAAGGGTCAGAGCAGACTGTACTTCCTAAGGAAGCTAAGGTCCTTCAATGTTTGCAGTGATGCTACATGTATTATTTATTTTTGCACCCCCTGCACGCTCAATGCTACATATTTTCTACAAATATTTAGAGGATAGTGTGATTTTTTCTGCACATGTAAAAAAAAGCTGTTAAGTTACTGCAACATTATTTCCCTTTGTGATTAAAAAAAGTATTTTTGAATTAAATTAAAATAGTGTTGCTGTGAAAGCTCTGTTATAAAGTTTAAAAAACAGCACTTAAAATTAGACCTTCCTTTCTTCCTGTTCCTTTTTTGTAGCATAGCAAATGCATGCCTGGACATTTGGCTTTTTTAAGCTCAGCCCCAACTCTTAATGTTTTTGTGCTGGAATGCATGCTTAAATAAAAAAAATGTTTTTATAGCTCTGACTCTTGTATCTACAGTTTAAATTTATAATTTTTTATTTTTATTTTTTTGGAGAGGAGGAATAGCGATTTTAGACGTGAATAAACATCTAGTGATATATTTCAGTATTTTTACCAGCAACTATGTCACTTAAAGATACATTAAATATAGTAAAAATAATTGCAGCTTCTGATTCATCATTACATCAGAGAGTACTGGTAAAGGGCCCAGGGGTTGCACAGGGGTAAAGCGCAATGTACGATGGCCTTGGTCGCCATCACAGCCATCTGAGGCTTAAGTTCAAAACCCATGGACTGGTGCCGCATGTCTTCTCCTCTCTCTCTCCAACAGTTTCCTGTCAGGACTACTATCAAAAAAAGTGGACTTGTGTCAAAAAAACAACAACAACAACAAAAACAGTGCTAGGATAAGTATTGACTAGGGTCCCCTCCTGAATCTTCTACCTCTGCAGCCTAATCTTGAGTAACGGCAAAACAAATTAACAAATGTATATTTTTATAACAGTTTGCATTGTTCATTTAAAAACAAAACAATCGTACTGATTATATTTGACTATGATATGTAACATTGTCAGTTAAAACACACATTGTATTACTCTAATTAGTATAACAGACTGAAATATTCCCCGGAGAAGTTATTCAGCAGGATCTACCACCTCCCCATGAAGGCCAAACTTGTTACAAAGATAATCTGGATGGGTTAATGTTGTACACTTCTAAGTGCCTCTTGAGGGGTTCTCATAATAGCGTTGTTGCCATGCATCTTCTTGTTTTGCTTCTTAGACAACAGATCAGAGAGTAGCACCCTGACCTAGATCGAACCATCCTTGTGCTCAAGTCATCTACATATTCATTGAGCTCTGTAACTCGTGAAACAACCCTTGAGCAGAAGAGAAAACTCTCTAATTGGTTTCCATTATTCTGTGGCAGCTCAACGGGGTGCGTTTGTCTTGCTTGTCACATGTTTTTGTCTATCTTTGCTGCTCCGATTGTCTCTGCAGAGGTTTGAGCCTGGCTGTCTTCTGCTATGTATGCAGTCATATTTAAAATAAGTGGGATGGATGAGCTCTTTGAGTCTGATCCTATCACATCATGTTTGATGAAAACATGAATCACACTCAAAACTGTTTGCGCGGTACAAGAGGTGCTTCAGAGAAAGCACCCTACGATTGATGGACTGAATATAGTCCTGAAGCTTGCACGCCTTCTTCCCATTTTCGCACAAAGACTCCGATGATTCGGCGTTGCAACTGCATTGTTAGCTGTAATAGTGGTTTGATTAGACTGGTAGCTCTTGTCTGTGCTACACAACAGATGCAGTGAATTGCATCAGAAACTTTAGTTGCATGGATCTCAGCTTTGTTGCAAGCTCGGTAAAAGTCATTTACAAGTTATGAATAATAGCAAGCATGCAATAACCTTGGCATTTAATTTTCCCTGCTTAATTATGATTAAACATTTTTCGACATATGTGACGCATAATGCCTAGCAAAACAGGGTCTGACATGCAAACTAATTTAAAACCTCACATATGGATAATTTATGAGTGTTCTGATAAAGAGAAGCGTTTTTATTCAAGCAATTTACTCTCCATTTCAGAGAACTTCAGATGCTTTCAGGAGATTAGACAACACTTTTTTACTAGCTTTCATACCCAGAGAAATGATTTTGGTGCAAAATTGTTCCAGAGGGGCTGTGATTTGCAGATAAAGAAAGGAAATAACCTGAGGTCAGCAGTTATAGCTTTTATGGTTCTGGTTGTTCAGTGGTTTTATACAGTGTCAAAAAGGATCACAGGATGTACCAAAGTCAAAGTAAAAAACCAAACATTTCCTCAGAAATAAAGGACTAAAACGTATCATAATCTTTCTTCATAGGCAGTAGAAACTTGAAATGTCAAAGAAACAGATCCAAACAACACATCACTGACAGCCTCATGTTGTTTCATAGAAATAATCCAAAAGGATGCTAATCCTTTGAAATGCTTTTTTTTTATATGAATGAGGGCACACATAGTTACAATAATAGTGACCATTATTTAAAAATAAAGTATCCATGCCAAGTCCAAACACAGAATAAAAAAGAACAAAGAAGACAGCAGACAGGTCCGGAAGAAAGTTGCATAGAATTTCAAATCAGGTTCAGGTTAAAAAATAATATATCAAGCTGTGAATCTGTCACCGAGCATGGATCAATCATTTAAAGCTGAAAAGATTTGGCACAATAGCAAATCTACTAAGAACCAGTGGTCCACCAAACATGACAGGTCAGGCAATGAGAGCATAAATCATAGCAGACAAGCCCTGTTTAATTCTGGAGGAGATGCAATGATTTGCAGCTCATGTGAGAAACTGTTAACAGGGCATTTTGTTATGTTTGGGTTGTGGATTACCCAAATGTAGAGACTGTATGAAGTGAATGAATACTGAGTTCTTAAGTAACAAAAATTAGGAAAACGCCCTGATGACATCACTATAACCACAGGATGCGGAGCTATGACAAATTAGGAAGCAGAATAACAATTAGTTACAAGCAGTCAACAGAAGAATCAAGTAAACACTAACTACAACCAGTGAGCTTAAATACAAAGAAATAACAAATCAACCACGCGTGCAATCAGATGATATTTGGCGCAGATAGGGCAGGAGAACAGATTGGAAGCTGAAGGAGAAAGACTAATCAATACAATTGGATGTACAAAACACGATTAAAGTCGTACCCAAATGAAATAAAAGATACAAAATGTAAAAACATGACACAATATCAACCTTTGAACAACATTTCTATCTCCTTAGCCATAACGCCACATCAAGCCTCCACAAAATACATATCATATAACAGCAAAGACTCTTGTAGAATCTGGTCATGTGTTTCACTTTCCTATAAATCAAAGCACTGCAGAGACACAAGAAATTAACCACAAGAGATGAAACCGCTTAACCAGAAAGTAGTTTTAAAAATATCGCTTACCTTTGCAGCTTCTCTGTGGAAGCTATATTTTACTGGTAAATCCACATATGCTTGGTTGAGAAAAATCTCTATCACAGTAGAAAAAAACACTTTGGGCCTATACACAGGTTTTTAGCACCCACAAGAAGCATTTGCAAGTCACTAATCCAGGTTTGTGACAAAGCTAACAAACGGCCTTCAGCTGGCTCTGATGGGCTGAAAGTACTGTAAATCTTTTCCTCCTGGGTCTAGATATATTCTACTGGCTTTATCAGTTTGATTGACGCACAAATCACCTAAATCAACCAACCCATAGCAGAGTCATTCTCTCAACCGATGCACTGCCAACAGGAAACCGATCCAGGTCAGGGAAACCGATCAGAACAGGACCATTTTGAGCTCCAAGAGTCCCTAGCCCGACCAGGGGTTCTGATCCAAACAGGAACTGACAGATTCAGGGTTCCAGGAATCCACAGAACGCCCATGCAGGTTCATGAGTCCAGCAGCAAGCTGAGACCAACACGCTCAGATGGAGAAAGCCGGGCTCAGTGGTTGAGAGAGACAGAGACAAGACATGGTACCAGGAGAATCGCAGAACTTTAAACTGGTCCAAGGAGCCTGGATCACGGGACTTAAAACTGGCTCTCCCCGCACGCCGCGCCAAAACCAAGAGGGCTCCGTGAAAAAGAGCCAGGAACCGAACTCCCCCCCGCACACCAAGCCAAACATGACCAGAATGGGCTCAGCAGAGAAGAGCTGGGACACAATCAGGAGACAGGAGACAAACACTAAACACCCTCAATCCACTGACTTCCAGGGAAGGGAACAAGAAACATAGAAACAACTCAAACTAACTACACAGAAAAAACATTTACTGTAACAATGTGAAGGCAGTGACATGTGTGTTTGGGTGATTGTGTGTTCTGATTGTTGTGTTCTGTGTGTTGTGATTCAACTCTAGTTGAATGCAGATGGCCAGCAGTCCATGGGCGAGAGGCGGGGTCCACCCTGGACAGGTCGCCAGTCTGTCACAGGACAACACTGAGACACACAAAGACACACATCCATGCACACACACACACACCTAAGGACAATATAGAGAATCCAATTAACCTAACCCAGAGAGAACCATGCATGCACAGAGAGAACATGCAAATGCAGAAAGACCCCAGGCCAGGAATAGAACCCAGAACCTTCTTGCAGCAAGGCAGCAGTGCTACCTACTGGACCACTGTGCAGCTGAAAAGCAAAAAAAAATAATTCAAATCCAAAACCTCAACATTGTGAAATAACTATTGGTAGGGATCCCACTAATCTGGTCTTTTAAGGAACTAATAGAAGCCGTGTTTAGGCGTTCCCACAAGTCATGCTGTGGATCAAACAAATATGAGGAACAGGGTTTTCAGTTCTGCTAAATTGAAACCAAAATCGATTTGTTTGTTTTTTAGCCTACATGCAAAACTTTATATGTTGTGAAAACTATCATGCATATCACCCTGAGTACAGTCTTTAATGTTCTATGCAGTGGCAACAGGTTTTAGAAGACTTTGGACTGGATCAGAGGTTCCTCCTCCTCCAGGATAGTAGCCCTGAACATGTAGCCTTCTACAATGGAGTAGTCCCCCACAATATTATTTCAAATATTAAATCTTAATATTAATTCTGAATATAATTTCATACCACATTTATTGTAAAGAATTCAGACACACATCTTTCTTTTTCCTAATGTGTATTACTTTGTGTCAGTCTATCATATAAGATCCCTAATGAAAAGGACATCTTTAACCAAACAAAATGTAAAAAAAATATATAATGAAAACTTATACAAGATGCTGTTTACTGACCTGCCTGACATCACAAATTAATGTCAAGTTTTCATGATCTCCCTTGAAACCATTTTTAGTTGTATTCCTACAAGCTCATACAGATAATAAATAGGGTTAGACCTGCCAAAACCTTTCCCTCTGTCAGTGTGATTGATCCTCACAAACACAGACATTGCACGGACGCATGTTTGAATCATAATTCTGAGCTTATGGGAACACGCTTTGTGTCATATGAATTATTCAAACACCAAACAAGGATTCAGATCTGCTCAAGAAAACATGAAATACAATAATCTTAGCCTCAGAAAGATAGAAAGGGGCAGAACCAAACCCACAGCCGCTGCTGTTTGTCAACTATCGCTGGGCAACTCTTTATCTTTAGAAGTGAAACGGCAAGAATTTTCTTC
Source organism: Cyprinodon tularosa (assembly GCF_016077235.1). Taxonomy (NCBI): domain Eukaryota; kingdom Metazoa; phylum Chordata; class Actinopteri; order Cyprinodontiformes; family Cyprinodontidae; genus Cyprinodon; species Cyprinodon tularosa. The sequence continues at coordinate 1,839,151 of NW_024038678.1, forward strand.
ATTATGGATGCCTGCTTGCATGAACCGTGAACGTTACGCTGTCTGGTGTCAATCAATAAAATAAAATGAATTGTGCTACCTCAGAAGCAGGGAGCCTGAGAGAAATGTATCATCATGTGAATTCCTGTATACTGCATCATCTAGATTTCCCATCTTATCCTCCCCTGTGTAGCAGCACATCCACTAATCAGTCTTTCTCAAGTTGTTAAAAAAATATCTTCATGTTGTTTGTAACTCAGGGGTGTTTAAATGCTTAGTAGAAAGCTTTCCTTTAGTAGAGGACAAGGGAATGCAAACATGCTTTAGGTGGAGAACAAAGTGTTTTGGCTGCATATGTTGGCTAAACTAGCAGGAAGTCTGACGTTAAATGTTGTGCTCCTGCAGTGCCAGGAGACAAACACAGTATATTTCTCTCCATGTCTTGATTTCCTTTGTGGGTGAATGGAATTTCATCACTTTTTGTCATTGTTTTTCCTTAAGGCTATATCCATGCAAATTATTGGATTTATTCCCTGACCACAGAAGCACAGGTGGTGATATGGGAAGATTGGCATGGTAGAGCTCACAGCAGAAGCTTTCAACCACTGGGAGCTCAGAGCAAAAAAATGGCATATATTCTCCCACATGGAGATTTGTCTCAGGTGCACAGAAGTGCCGCTAAGCTGGAAAACTACGTTACAGCACATACAGGTGCTGGTCATAAAATTAGAATATCATGAAAAAGTAGATTGATTTAAGTAATTCCATTTAAAAAGTGAAACTTGTATATTATATTCATACATTACATACAAACTCATATATTTCAGATGTTTATTTTGTTTAATTTTGATGATTACAAATGACAACAAATGAAAATCTCAAATTCATCATATCAGAAAATTAGAATATTACTGAAGACCAATAAAAACAAAGGATTTATAGAAATGTTGGCCAACTGAAAAGTATGAACATGAAAAGTATGAGCATGTACAGCACTCAGTATTTAGTTGGGCCTCCTTTGGCCTGTATTACTGCAGCAATGCGGCGTGGCATGGAGTCGATCAGTCTGTGGCACTGCTCAGGTGTTATGATAGCCCAGGTTGCTCTAATAGTGGCTTTTAGCTCTTCTGAATTGTTGGGTCTGGTGTATTGCATCTTCTTCTTCACAATACCCCATAGATTTTCTATGGGGTTAAGGTCAGGAGAGTTTGCTGGCCAATTAAGAACAGGGATACCATGGTCCTTCAACCAGGTACTGGTAGCTTTGGCACTGTGTGCAGGAGCCAAGTCCTGTTGGAAAATGAAATCTGCATCTCCAAAAAGTTGGTCAGCTGCAGGAAGCATGAAGTGCTCTAAAACTTCCTGGTATGTGGCTGCGTTGACCCTGGACCTCAGAAAACACAATGGACCAACACCAGCAGATGACATGGCACCCCAAACCATCACTGACTGTGGAAACTTTACACTGGACTTCAAGCAACGTGGATGAAGTGCCTCTCTTCTTTTCCTCCAGACTCTGGGACCTTGATTTCCAAAGGAAATGCAAAATTTACTTTCATCAGAGAACATGACTTTGGACCACTCACCAGCAGTCCAGTCCTGTTTCTCTTTAGCCCAGGCAAGACGCTTCTGACGCTGTCTGTGGTTCAAGAGTGGCTTGACACAAGGAATGCGACAGCAGAAACCCATGTCTTTCATACGTCTGTGTGTGGTGGTTCTTGAAGCACTCACTCCAGCTGCAGTCCACTCTTTGTGAATCTCCCCCACATTTTTGAAGGGGTTTTGTTTCACAATCCTCTCCAGGGTGCGGTTATCTCTCTTGCTTGTACACTTTTTTCGACCACATCTTTTCCTTCCCTTCGCCTCTCTATTAATGTGCTTGGACACTGAGCTCTGTGAACAGCCAGCCTCTTTAGCGATGACCTTTTGTGTCTTGCCCTCCTTGTGCAAGGTGTCGATGGTCGTCTTTTGGACAACTGTCAAGTCAGCAGTCTTCCCCATGATTGTGTAGCCTATAGAACTAGACTGAAAGACCATTTAAAGGCTTTTGCAGGTGGTTTGAGTTAATTAGCTGATTAGAGTGTGGCACCAGGGGCCATCAATTTTGAACCTTTTCACAATATTCTAATTTTCTGATATGATGAATTTGAGATTTTCATTTGTTGTCATTTGTAATCATCAAAATTAAACAAAATAAACATCTGAAATATATGAGTTTGTATGTAATGTATGAATATAATATACAAGTTTCACTTTTTAAATGGAATTACTGAAATCAATCTACTTTTTCATGATATTCTAATTTTATGACCAGCACCTGTATCCCATAATGCTGTCAAGACAAATCTGCCAGCAAAGAAGAAAAACACAAAGAGTGACAGTTCTTCTTGTGGCATGAGTCTATATCCAAACTTGGATGTGTATGCTGCTGGTTATTGTTTTATTCTGTACATTGGCATGTGACGATGTGAGCTTCTATCTCAGGAGTGGCCCCGTGTTAGTGTGACAGCATGATGATGATTAATGTGGCTCCATACCCTCCGTGTAGTTGACCCTTGTGCCTCTCACATCTAAATAATGAGGAAATTGTTCTTACCAGCTGAACCCCCTCCCCTTACACAATATCTACCGCACACATTCCCTCCAGTGTAGCCAGAAGATTCCTCAAGTATAGTATGCCATCATGGTTTTCCTCATCACATTATCAGCTGGATTTTAAGGGTTGATGGGCATCCACATGGCTATCAGAAGCCAGAGGAAGTCATCATGAGCTGAGGGTGAGTGGGAGTACAGGCCTGCTGTGACACTTCTAGCACCAGTGCGTTTTACTCTTTGGGCTATACTGCATCACAAGAAGCAGCTGTCCCTTCCTCTAAGCTCTTTTGCTTGTGTTCTATATTACAAATAAACCATTCTGAACTAGAATAGCAAATGTTGCCCCATATTGTGACTTACACCCATCGCTAAACCTCGCACATGATCTGGATCATTACCAAATTTTAATGAACTCTTCCTTGGCATAAAGCGTACCTCTAAAAATGTCCTTAAAATCCTTTCCTCTGGTGTTTGTTCTGCTCTCACCTTCTTCATTCACTCTGCACTCTGTTTCCTCGGTTTTGCCTTCAGTATAATACTTCTGGACTTTTGTGAGTCTGATCCTAAAGCTGTCAATAATCACTGCTGCCACCCTCTGGTTTAAGGGGGAGCTGCTTGTTCCACAAAATAATGTTAAATAATCCTTCATATGGATTATGATATGATTCACAACAATGTATGGATTGTTGATTGGATTGAGGTGCACCTTTGGTAAAAATTTTATTAAAAAGTGTTCATAACTTTTTAATTTATCTTGTAAACAGACGAACAGGAACAGACAGACAAACAAATATCAGCTAAAAACAAACTCCTTTGCAGATGTAATAAGATAAAGGCAAGGATGATTTTTTTTTAAATATCTGCTTTCTTTCTGCTATCCAAAATTATTTCTAGACCGACAGGGAGGAATGAGATCTTTTACTGTCATAAAACCTGCTGGGATGAAACAGTAGCACAAGTGATGGCTTTGTTGGGCTACTGTATAAAGCCTCGAACTCAACGCTATTTCTGACACTTGAACTGAAATAAAACTTCCCGGATGTGAAGTGAAATGTCTTCAAACTTGGAAACAAAGTCCAGTGGATTTTTTTTAACTAGCACAAGTGTTTTAATCTTCTCTATTTTGATTAGTTTTCTACTGTTTCAAGCTTTTTTTCTGAATTTTAAATCAATTAGTTGTTTAAAATTGTTGATTTACGTCCAATAACTTAGAATTTTCACTGGAATTTTCTTTTCTTTTTAAGCTCAGACATAAAATTGCTCCTAAACTCCTCTAATCCTTGTTAAGAGTACAATTCTAGACATTTGTAAGTTTTTTCCTGATACCTTTAATACATTTACAAAAAAAAAAAAAAAAGAACTCAAAGAAGACATTAGATAGAACCAATAAAAAGATTTAAACTTTCTAGTTTGTTTAGAATACTGATATCAAATTCGACTCCATGGCTGGTGTCCTGTAGGTTTTGAAACATTGCTGACTCAACAAAACAGATTTAAATTACTGTCTGGCTATAGATCTAATGTGAAAATGAATATGTATCACTGCACACCTACAAAAGGCAATATTAAACGGTTCTTAGTGGTAACAATAAAACCTATATAGAGACCTAGATATTGCTGTCCCAGATGTTCCAGATGTCCCAGATGTTCCTTAGTCCGAAATGCTGCAGGAAGAGGAATTTTCCTTCTAGCTATTTCTTTTGAAGCTTGATCCAGTTTTGCCTCTTTAAGTGTGCTGTCATCATCCCCAGTCATTGTTTCATCACCTTTTGATGTGTGACATTTGCCTGAACGGCTTTCCAAAAGGAGCAAGAAACAAAGGAAAGATGGCCTTATTGTGTGCTGCTCTGTGTGTAATATGTTTGAGAATGTTCACACTGGTAGTCTATACCCAGTACACTATCAATGTCCAATTAAATCTGCATTTTTGCATGTGTTAAAGATGGGAATTGATTGCTGATGGTGGCCGCTAAACAGACATTAGAAAATTCAGAACTTGAACATAATCAAAGAAAGATGACACAGATAAAACTAGGCTTTGTACTTTAGGAAAACATGTAAAAAGAAAACAAAGAAGAATACCATCTAATTAAGACTGTAGCTTTATGGGTTTTTTTTACTTGCCTTATATTCTTTATTTTCATATCTCCAGATGAGAGTTAAGGATCACCCTGTACAGTGTCATAATCTTGCACTGATGTCTGGTCTGAATATTCATTTCACACACCTGCTTAGCTCCACCCAATTTCTTTTACAGTACACATTCCATTTAGTAACCATGTAATTTGATGTTTTTTACTTGGTAATAATGCACTTATGTACTGGAGAAACTCTATGAAGACAGTAAGTAAAACAGCACAAACCAAATAGGTTACATCGTAATAATTGCATAATATCTTAGAAACATGTGAGGCTTTCTTTTACAGAACAGATTCTAAATACTTACCAATTAATTATATTTCTTTTACTTGGTAATATTGCAACAACTAGTTTTGGTAGTCTTTCAAGAGCTCAAAAAACCCCAACAACATTCTAACCGATATAATTTAGATGGCAAATGATACTTTAATACCAAAGAAAGTCTGGATTGATTTTAAAGTACAATCTAATTTTACTTACCCAGCAGTTTACTTAATTTCATATGGTAAAATGCAGTAGCTTACACTCGTAATGTAGAAAAACAGATAACTAAAGCATTATAAAACTGAACTCAAGTTAAATATAAATAAGAGTTTAGTTAAGAAGGTTGGCTTGCTTTCTTCTATGTTTGGTTTTGTTTTATATGGCAAGTAATTAACTACATTTTACTAGATAATTAACACATTCATTTATTGCGGTCGGAGAAATGAATACGAGTTACGTGGTAATAATGGTTTGAAATCTAAGAAGTCTGATTTTACCCTGTCTACCTGAAATTGTGAACCACTGCACTTACCTGGTCACAAGTTACAATTTACTTTGTAATCTGTTGGTAGGTGGTGGGCAATAATGAAGACTGCGGTAACCTGATGGTAATTTGCCACCAAAATTCTCTATTCTTACATAGTAATATTCAATTGCAATAATAACATACAAGTAATTACTTCGAATTTATATACCTTTATTTTGTGGTAATTACCAAATAAAGTTTTCTTGTTACCTAGTAATATAGTGTAACTTGTTATGTTATTACCATATTATTACATGGATATTACATGTACTATAAAAGAAAGCGTTACCCACAATTCTTATTAACTGCTTATCTTATCCACCTGCATTATTCTCTATTTAACCAGCCTTCAGACCCGTCATCAGTGCCTGGTTATTTTCAAGCTTTTGGTAGAATTTCTGTACTCTGATTGCCTGATCCCAACCTATTCCGCCTTTTTCAGAAAGAAAAAAAAAAATTCATCCTTGGGGTTCAGTGACATGAAACAGTTTTATTCCAGTTTTCCACAATTTTGGCAAATGGATAAGAGATATGAGAGAATAAAGAAATATGAAACCCAAGTGGAGAGCATGGAAGAAAAGCATCATAGTAGCACAGAGGCTGCACTTGGTGCACATACACTAAGAGGTCATGATAATCGCATAAGCATGTCATCTGAAGTATTGGAATAGTATAGTTGGAATACATCAGTATTATATACAATTTCTAGCTTATATTAGCAATTTGGAAACTTTAACTTTTCCAACACTATAACTATAAGCCCCTGAGAATAGCCTTGCTATCCGTACTGAGGCAGTGCATTCATGCAACCACCAACTTGACACTGAAATCTGAATTCTCTCGCTGCTGCTTAAATGAAGACCCAGTTCATTTTGTATTTCAAGCATTATTCCGAGAGCTACTTGTATCTTACTCCTTTTGGGAATAAATATTGTTTTTGCACTTTCTGACATTTGGTCTTTCACCTTTCTTCTTTCTTTTTGCAGTTCCACTTCACTTTGCTGATTCACTCAGATCCATTGAGACTCATTGTTTACTCGTTTCACATTTTTACAATAACATTGTTCCAGACACATGGTTTTGTTATGGAAAACATGCACTAAAATGCTCTGTTTACTAACAAAGTGTGAAACACAGAAATAAAATATAAAACAACAGGGCACAATAATTTCATCAGAATACATTTGGATGCAACTGAACAACATAGGCGCAGTGAGGAAAATAAGTATTTTAACACTCTGCTATTTTGCAAGTTGGAAATCATGAAATGATGATTTTGTCATCGTAGGTGCAATTCCACTGTGAGAGACATAATGTATGGGTTTTTGAACTATATGTTTTTATGATTCACCAGCAAATAAGTATTTGAACTCCTGTCTGTCAGCTAGAATTCTGACCCTCTTTAAGTTGTTAGACTGCCTTCAAAATGTCCACCTCCACTCCATTTATTAACCTAAAGTAGCTGCATAAAGACACCTGTTCACCGCATACAAACAGTAAGAATCCAACTACCAACATGGCCAAGACCAAGAGTTGTCCAAAGACACTAAAGACAAAGTTGGATACCTCTACAGAGCTGTACTGAAATTTTATTTTGTATACAGTCTGTGTGTACAAAATGACAATAAAGTCTGTCTAAGTCTAAGTGTAAGTAAAGGGCTGCAAGGAAATTGCCAAGCATCTTGGAGAAAAAAGGTCCACTGTTGGAGCAATCATTAGACCCTACTGATGACGGTCAGAGGGCCCGGTGGCACCAGTGTAAGGCAACCTCGCTTCTGTAAGTGAGCCCCAAGGCAGCTGTGGCATGTACAATGTAGCTTGCCACCATAAGTGTGTAAGTGTGTGCCTGAATGGGTAAATGACTGAAAGTAGTGTAAAGCACTTTGATCAAGGATCCTGACTTGAAAAAGCGCTATACAAGTGCATACCATTTACCATTATAGAAAATGGAAGAAGCTAAACATGACTGTCAATCTCACTGGGACTGGGGCTCAATGATAGATCTCACCTCTTGGGGTCCCAATGATCCTAAGAAAGGTAAGGAATCAGCCCAGAACTACGCAGGAGGAGCTGGTCAATGCCCTGAAAAGAGCTGGCACCACCGTTTCCAAGGTTAATGTTGGTTATGCATTAAGACGTCATGGTTTGAAGTCATTTATGGCACGGAAGGTTCCCTTAGACTAGTACATGTCGAGGCCCGTCTTAAGATTGCCAGTGACAATTTGGATTATCCAGAGGAGTTATGGGAGAAACTCATGTTGTTAGATGGGGCCAGAATAGAACTTTTTGGTAATAAATCCATGTTTGGGGGAAGAAAAATGATGAGCACCATCCCAAGAACACCGTCCGTACTGTGAAGCATGGGGGTGGTAGCATCATGCTTTGGAGTAATTTTTCTGCACATGGGACACGGCAACCACACTGTATTAAGGAGAGGATGACTGGGGCCATGTGTTGCAAAATTTTGGGGAACAACCTCCTTCCCTCAGCATCGAATATAGGTGGAGGCTGGGTCTTTCAACATGAACATGAACCGAAGCACACAGTCAGGATAACCAAGGAGTGGCTCTGTAAGAAGCACATCAAGGTTCTGGTGTGGCCTAACCAGTCTCCGGTACTAAACCCAATAGAGAATATTTGAAAGGAGCTCAAACTCACTGTTTCTCAGTGACAGCCCAGAAACCTGACTGATTTAGAGAAGATCTGAGTATAGGAGTGGGCCAAAATCCCTCCTGCAGTGTGTGAAAACCTGGTGAAAAACTACAGGAAACATTTGACCTCTGTAATTGCAAGCAAAGGCTACTGTGTTGAATATTAACATTGATTTTCTCAGGAGTTCAAATACGTATTTGCAGCTGTATCATACAAATAAATAGTTCAAAAATCATATATTATGACTTCTGCATATTTTTTTTAGATTATGTCTCTCAAAGTGGACATGCACCTACAGTACAATGACAATTTAAGACCCCTCCATGTTTTCTGTGGGAGAACTTGCAAAATAGCAGTGTTCAAATACTTATTTTCCTCACTCAATATACATGTGTTCCTATTAAAATAAAGAATCTCATCTAAAAAAACTCAACTTACAGTATTTCTAAAGTTGTCAATTTTCAGGTGAAACTATTTGGCTGCTGATGCCTATCTCCAGCTGTCTACGGGTAGAGAGGCGGGGCACACCCTGAACAGGTCGCCAGTCCATCGCAGGGCAACATAGAACCAAACAGGACATACAACCATTCACGAAGCCAATTTACCTAACAGTCATGTTTTTGGACTGTGGCAGGAAGCCGGAGTACCCGGAGAGAACCCATGCATGCCCTGGGAGAACATGCAAACTCCATGCAGTAAGACCAGGGCTGAGAATCTAACCCAGAACCTTCTTGCTGCAAGGCAGCAGTGCTATACCCAGTGTGCCACTGAGCAGTAAATGGGAAAACCAATGATTCACATAATAAAAAACTAACCATAAACTTTGGATCAGTGATGAAACATTTGCTTTATTAAGTTCTTTCTCTCAATTTACCAAATGGATTCAAAACAACTTAAAAGTTTTTTTTCAGTAAATAATAATAAGGAGCTTTAGAAATGCTGTAGAGAGGGAGACAGTGTGTTTTTATTGTTTCCTGTGTGTCCCACAAGAAAACCTTTTCATTCATTCATTTTTCATTATGAGAGGAAACACAAATATTTTATAGAATTACTTGTTCGGGTGGGAAAACAAGTAAAAATTTAAAACAAGCTATAAAGGGAATCATCATCATTATCTGAGGAGGAAGGAAGGGAGAGACGCAGGGACTGAGCTGAATCTGCAGCACAAAAAAAATGAAGATATACTTTACAGCCCAATTTGCTGCAGGAATTTCTCTGTAGTTCTTAAAGCACCACCCTGCCAAATTTTAATGTCAAGCGGGTGGATCTATCCTTCTTTATGCCGTAAGGTTATATAACAACTAGAGCATCGCTAATACACATGCAGCTGGAAGCAGATGACTGAGTGCTGCAACCAAAAATAATTATTACATGTAAAATACTTCCTTTTTGTGCTTTGTGGGTTATCTGTGCTCCATTCAAAGGTTTGACAGACATTTTGACATCAGTCTTTTAAAAGAAGCACTGCACACAACGAGTGAGATCATAGAAAGTAATTTTTTTATAAACCACTGAAGAGGTTTATGGTTGAAACAACTGACAGGTTTTTCTAGCTAAGTGTGGAGACTTTGGTCCCTTGCACCCCACGGCGTAAGAAAGAAGCAAAGGAATAGCAATGCAATTCACCCCCGGGATAAAATGGCTTCCTTTGTCACACACGGCCTTGAATAACTTCAACCCTGCACCTGATATCTCATGCAGCGTGTGTGAGCTCAGAGGTGTTGCTGCACCAATAACAGCTGTGCTGGGAGAGGCAGACGACGGCTGTGTTTTCACAGGGATTCAGACTGTCAGGAGGGCTGAGTGATGACCTCCATCTCACACACTTTATATCCTGTTCACACAGAGAGCTTCAATCCTGAAAACAAAAGACAGCCTTCTGCATGAAGTTCAGGGAATAAATCTGTAGCTTAACGATGCGGGCTGACAGTAAAAGAGACAGTGAGTGGATCAGATTTGAAGGTGGGGCTCGGACATAAAAGTGGCCATGACTGTTACAGTGCCTTTGAGAAATATTTACAAGCCCAAAACTTGTTTTACTCTTTGCTTCATTCAAACCACAAACAGCACAGCTTTTTTTTATATAGGGAATGCTTTTGATAGATGCCATTGAAATTACTTTACATAAAGCTTAGTTAAGCCTTAGTTTGGCCAATTGTCTCCAAACGTCACACATTCACTAAACAATCTGTGTCATCTGATCTTATTAGAGATCCATCTTGTTTTGTAAAGGCTTTAGGGGTTTATCGGAGAACATAGGTGAATAAGCAACATAATACAAGAACACAAGCAGTAACATAGTAGTTATGCAGAATGCTTTAAAGAAGTTGAAAGCTAAGTTAAGTCATGAATCCACACCCCAAAGCTGTGAACATCTCACACAGTGCTCACTGTTCATTTTACCATCAAAAAAACTGATTGAATGTGTTACAGCTTTGAAAACTACTAAGATATGCTTGTCGACCTGATCAAAACTGACTGGTTGAAGGAAGCCTTATTTACCAAAGTATTTAAAAAATTGTACCTTTGGAAGAGTTAGAGATATACACAGCAATGTGAAATGATTAGTAAACAACGCAACTATTAATTAGACCTTCTACTACTCTGACCTATGTGGAAGAGCCAGCAGTTGTGTACAGGTGCTGGTCATAAAATTAGAATATCATGAAAAAGTAGATTGATTTCAGTAATCCCATTTAAAAAGTGAAACTTGTATATTATATTCATACATTACATACAAACTCATATATTTCAGATGTTTATTTTGTTTAATTTTGATGATTACAAATGACAACAAATGAAAATCTCAAATTCATCATATCAGAAAATTAGAATATTGTGAAAAGGTTCAAAATTGATGGCCCCTGGTGCCACACTCTAATCAGCTAATTAACTCAAACCACCTGCAAAAGCCTTTAAATGGTCTTTCAGTCTAGTTCTATAGGCTACACAATCATGGGGAAGACTGCTGACTTGACAGTTGTCCAAAAGACGACCATCGACACCTTGCACAAGGAGGGCAAGACGCAAAAGGTCATCGCTAAAGAGGCTGGCTGTTCACAGAGCTCAGTGTCCAAGCACATTAATAGAGAGGCGAAGGGAAGGAAAAGATGTGGTCAAAAAAAGTGTACAAGCAAGAGAGATAACCGCACCCTGGAGAGGATTGTGAAACAAAACCCATTCAAAAATGTGGGGGAGATTCACAAAGAGTGGACTGCAGCTGGAGTGAGTGCTTCAAGAACCACCACACACAGACGTATGAAAGACATGGGTTTCTGCTGTCGCATTCCTTGTGTCAAGCCACTCTTGAACCACAGACAGCGTCAGAAGCGTCTTGCCTGGGCTAAAGAGAAACAGGACTGGACTGCTGGTGAGTGGTCCAAAGTCATGTTCTCTGATGAAAGTAAATTTTGCATTTCCTTTGGAAATCAAGGTCCCAGAGTCTGGAGGAAAAGAAGAGAGGCACTTCATCCACGTTGCTTGAAGTCCAGTGTAAAGTTTCCACAGTCAGTGATGGTTTGGGGTGCCATGTCATCTGCTGGTGTTGGTCCATTGTGTTTTCTGAGGTCCAGGGTCAACGCAGCCACATACCAGGAAGTTTTAGAGCACTTCATGCTTCCTGCAGCTGACCAACTTTTTGGAGATGCAGATTTCATTTTCCAACAGGACTTGGCACCTGCACACAGTGCCAAAGCTACCAGTACCTGGTTGAAGGACCATGGTATCCCTGTTCTTAATTGGCCAGCAAACTCTCCTGACCTTAACCCCATAGAAAATCTATGGGGTATTGTGAAGAAGAAGATGCAATACACCAGACCCAACAATTCAGAAGAGCTAAAAGCCACTATTAGAGCAACCTGGGCTATCATAACACCTGAGCAGTGCCACAGACTGATCGACTCCATGCCACGCCGCATTGCTGCAGTAATACAGGCCAAAGGAGGCCCAACTAAATACTGAGTGCTGTACATGCTCATACTTTTCATGTTCATACTTTTCAGTTGGCCAACATTTCTATAAATCCTTTGTTTTTATTGGTCTTCAGTAATATTCTAATTTTCTGATATGATGAATTTGAGATTTGAGATGCAAATTATTGGATTTATTCCCTGACCACAGAAGCACAGGTGGTGATATGGGAAGATTGGCATGGTAGAGCTCACAGCAGAAGCTTTCAACCACTGGGAGCTCAGAGCAAAAAAATGGCATATATTCTCCCACATGGAGATTTGTCTCAGGTGCACAGAAGTGCCGCTAAGCTGGAAAACTACGTTACAGCACATACAGGTGCTGGTCATAAAATTAGAATATCATGAAAAAGTAGATTGATTTAAGTAATTCCATTTAAAAAGTGAAACTTGTATATTATATTCATACATTACATACAAACTCATATATTTCAGATGTTTATTTTGTTTAATTTTGATGATTACAAATGACAACAAATGAAAATCTCAAATTCATCATATCAGAAAATTAGAATATTACTGAAGACCAATAAAAACAAAGGATTTATAGAAATGTTGGCCAACTGAAAAGTATGAACATGAAAAGTATGAGCATGTACAGCACTCAGTATTTAGTTGGGCCTCCTTTGGCCTGTATTACTGCAGCAATGCGGCGTGGCATGGAGTCGATCAGTCTGTGGCACTGCTCAGGTGTTATGATAGCCCAGGTTGCTCTAATAGTGGCTTTTAGCTCTTCTGAATTGTTGGGTCTGGTGTATTGCATCTTCTTCTTCACAATACCCCATAGATTTTCTATGGGGTTAAGGTCAGGAGAGTTTGCTGGCCAATTAAGAACAGGGATACCATGGTCCTTCAACCAGGTACTGGTAGCTTTGGCACTGTGTGCAGGAGCCAAGTCCTGTTGGAAAATGAAATCTGCATCTCCAAAAAGTTGGTCAGCTGCAGGAAGCATGAAGTGCTCTAAAACTTCCTGGTATGTGGCTGCGTTGACCCTGGACCTCAGAAAACACAATGGACCAACACCAGCAGATGACATGGCACCCCAAACCATCACTGACTGTGGAAACTTTACACTGGACTTCAAGCAACGTGGATGAAGTGCCTCTCTTCTTTTCCTCCAGACTCTGGGACCTTGATTTCCAAAGGAAATGCAAAATTTACTTTCATCAGAGAACATGACTTTGGACCACTCACCAGCAGTCCAGTCCTGTTTCTCTTTAGCCCAGGCAAGACGCTTCTGACGCTGTCTGTGGTTCAAGAGTGGCTTGACACAAGGAATGCGACAGCAGAAACCCATGTCTTTCATACGTCTGTGTGTGGTGGTTCTTGAAGCACTCACTCCAGCTGCAGTCCACTCTTTGTGAATCTCCCCCACATTTTTGAAGGGGTTTTGTTTCACAATCCTCTCCAGGGTGCGGTTATCTCTCTTGCTTGTACACTTTTTTCGACCACATCTTTTCCTTCCCTTCGCCTCTCTATTAATGTGCTTGGACACTGAGCTCTGTGAACAGCCAGCCTCTTTAGCGATGACCTTTTGTGTCTTGCCCTCCTTGTGCAAGGTGTCGATGGTCGTCTTTTGGACAACTGTCAAGTCAGCAGTCTTCCCCATGATTGTGTAGCCTATAGAACTAGACTGAAAGACCATTTAAAGGCTTTTGCAGGTGGTTTGAGTTAATTAGCTGATTAGAGTGTGGCACCAGGGGCCATCAATTTTGAACCTTTTCACAATATTCTAATTTTCTGATATGATGAATTTGAGATTTTCATTTGTTGTCATTTGTAATCATCAAAATTAAACAAAATAAACATCTGAAATATATGAGTTTGTATGTAATGTATGAATATAATATACAAGTTTCACTTTTTAAATGGAATTACTGAAATCAATCTACTTTTTCATGATATTCTAATTTTATGACCAGCACCTGTATATTATATCCTTTGTGACACATGGTGGTGGTCATATTTCCTTTTGGGATGCGGGGAGTCAATATAAAGATGAATGAAGCTACATAAAAGATATTGTGAATACTTTTGTAAGTGACACTACTTAAAAACATCGGAGAATCATGTATTTAAAGAACATGACACTTGAAAGGACTTAAAATAAACAAATGAGGTGAAATATACTCAAGCTATGCTTGAAGATAAAAAGGCAACCATCTTTAAAACCATAACAGGAATATTAAAACTTTGATCTTCAAATAAATATTTTTATCTTCTGTGGATAAATTACAGTAAAAAATATCTTCTGCAAATGCAGTTCAGTAAAGACAGTCTTTTTGCTGTCTGGCTGAAGCTAAAGTATAAAAGCTGAAACAATATTCTGTGTAGAAATTTAAACTAGAAAGCTGACTAAAATGTCCTACTGCCCCCTCTTGGATGTTTTTGGATCATTAAAGGCAATTTCATCAGAGAAAAAAAAAACCTTCCAAGACATTCTCTCTGTTTTCCCTTCTTGTTTTGCTGCAACATAGCAGGCTGTCTCATTACTCTCACACATTCCATATTGTTGCTGGTGAGATCTTTGCCTCCTTCTCCCTTTTTATTCGCCTGAAATAACAACATGCATCTTGCTTGGCTTCGGACCAGTACTTGATTTCTGTTGGCAAACTCCAGTGCTTCAAACAAAGATGGAGTGAGAAAATTGGCCCCAGGGCCAGCTGGCTGAGGTTCCATAAGGCTGATGCACTGTAATGAGGGGATGACAACATTACCACAGGGTCAGGTGTCAGTCAGGGAGGGGAAGACGCACGGTTCAGTTACTTCTTGTGAAAAAAATTTGGATGCTCACGTCTCTAAACAAAATACCAACCTAGGACTCGGTGAGCTCGTTATCATCGTACAGTGTTCCGGCAGGGGGAGAAACACACAATACAGCAGGGCTTAGATTTGTGCTTTAACACAAGGGCTGCTTATGGAATCATTACACTATGCATTAACCAAGAGAGATTAAAAATGACAAAAATTAAGAGAGGTTGAAAAAACTACTTTCAGGGACAGCTTGCTCTGCTGTATCGTCGCTCATGCATGCTGATTCCAGAAGTTTATTAAATCGAATACCAACTAGAGTACTAACTGGATCTTATTATTATCCTCATCAATAGGGACTTTTCCTCTGGGCCAATTGCCAAAGAAATTAAAGCCTGGTGTAAAAAGCTGCTCGTATTCAGATGAAATAACCTTCAGTGCTCGCTGACAGCAGAGGATAAAGACAGGAATGGTTTCATTTTAAACCATAAAGTGATTTTTTGTCTGTTTGTTTTTTTACACAAATGTAAGAGAAGATGAGACATATAACACTGAGCTGCTGCAGAAGAACAAGAACGGTCATACACGTTAGACATTAGAAGCTTGTCCATGTCTCAACAGCACTCTGTAATCACATCAAGGAATAAGCGTGTCGCTCATTTGATGAAAGTCGGCCATAAATGTAATAAAGCTGAGTAGGTTATTAGAAGTGCCACAGGCTATTTTATAGTGGCTCACGCACCTCATATTGGATTATGGAGAGAAATATGATGAAGCAAGGAAGTAGAGCTTGCCCATTTACGAAGGACCATGGGGGGCTTAATCGCTTGTGACTAAGTTCATTCATACACATTAATTCCTGCTGCAGTGACAATCTGCGGCATGTTTCTGAGCACTATAAAAATTGCTTAGGGATCCGTGAAAGAGTTCTGCAGTTTGCCCACATGTTGCCTGTAATCTAACTATTCAGGTCACTGACAGACCTTCACAGATCAAAGTGCAGCACATAAAGCCAGCACTTGATGATAAAAGTTTCAAAACAGCTCTTAAAAAGTTTCCTTTCTTCAGTGCAGACGCATATTATTTTACTTCCAGGGGATAATGCATGTTTTCAAGAAAGTAAATTAACTCAGTAGAAAATAAATATTTTTTGTTTCATAAAAAAAAAAAATCAAACAACACTGAACTTCCTTCAAAATCAGTAGAACATAGAATTATTTATTTTTTTGCATGACTCTTTTGTTAGGGGAATTAATACAAGGATTCAGAGGCCTGACATGATTCAATCTTCCATTGCCACATCAATCCACAGGGTCAAATCCTACAGAAAAGCTTGTTTGTGAGCTAAATAGAAAACAGACAGCAGGAGAGTGTGCAGGCATCATTATTTGCCCTACGTGTTGTCCTGTACCAGAGTTACACTATGTACGACTGTGAGTGTAGAAGAAAATAACAGCTGAGCAGTAGTTGAATTGTTTACATTTTCCAATCTTCCAGCTAATGTCAAGATGCAACCACCAAACTTTTCACAAAACTCAGAAAACCAGATGATAGAGTAGAAAACTGATACTTTATTGTCTAGCTTTTTAAGTCTGGTTTCCCTATTTCCATTTAAAAGTATGTAAAGAACACATTTGATGACATGTTACTAGAGCCTAGTATATTCGACGCCCCTATTATCAGTTCCCGTTTAGCTAACCACAGAGAAATGATAAATAAAGGGTAGTGGCTTAGACGAAACCCAGACAGATGGACGTTTTCTGAGTAAACTTCAATCTTACCAGTATCTTCTGATTGGACCATTTCCAGCCTTGTGTATGCATTTCATTTTATCTCCAGTGTTGCTGCCAGATATTTGCAGAAGTAAAAAGATTATTTTGTTTAAGCAAACAAAGCTTCCTCCTGTGCTTCAGAGCACAAAATTAGCTGAAATCCTTTGGAGTGACACACAGCAAAAGAGCCACAAAGCCAATGCAAACAATGAGTCAGACTCCAAAATGCAGGAGAAATGCAGCATTTCCTCAGTGATGAGTCTGTGATTAAAGATTTGCTTTGAGTAATGTAATGAGAACATTAACCCTCTTGTCATTTTTTAATCTGTTTATTTACATTTGGTTTAAACATAAGGATTTCCATTAAACTTGGGTTATCTCTTAAAATACCTAATTTAACAAACCACAATATATTGTTTTGATTTAATTAAGATTAAACAGAGCCAGCCTTCCATACCAGCTTGATGAGTTAAGTCTTTGCTCAAATGCTGCTATCCTAACAGATGATGGCAGAAGCAATCAGACTTTCCACAACAGATATGCAGCATCTTGCTGAAGACACTGAAGGATCTAAACTTCTTCAAGTAGAGCAATCTGCTCTGTCCCTTCCAGGCGGCTCTGTAGCTTGGCCTCGTCTGGCATAACAAAACAGTATTTATACTCCTCTACCTCCTTCACTTCTTCCCCCATCTTGGTAATAATCTTTGACCTATTTCTGTTTTAATCTTCCTCCTTATTCCATGTTTGGAATCAGATGATTAATTCCACGTCATACCACAAAGCAATCCACCAGCTCTCTGTTCTCATCGTCAATCTCTGATACACTGCAGAATAGCAGTCATTGAGCACTTCTCATGATCAAAGGAGTCGTTCTTATACTTGAAGTAGGAGATGTACAGTGTAAAAAGGTGGGATAATAGTACCATCCCTGTGGTGCTCCTGTGCAGCCGACTACCTGCTTAGAAGCTTCGATCTTTATATCTAAGCAACTGTTTACTTTACTGAAAGCTGCGTATAACTTAGATTCAGGAGAAGAAAGAGGAGAAAGGGAACAAAATGTTGTTGGATTTAAGATATTATGGCATTAATCACAACAGGTGTGCTTCATCTTGTCCTACAGTATATGAGATAATATTACACGAGTGGTAGTGGTAATTCTCATGCAGCACACCAGAGAAACTAGAAATTGTTTTATATTTAGTAACTATTTTACATCCCTATGAATCTATAGATTGTTACCTTTGTACTGTTTACCTATGTGTCAACTTTTTTTTGTATAAAATAAATTAAATGAATGTGTCTGAGTTGGGTATTTTAATCCAGTATTTCTTTTTTATATTTTTCAAGCAGAGCTTCTGTTTTCCCCTTTGCATCGCCCACCTGTCGTTCTTTAGCTGCAGGAAGCCATCAAGCATCCACTGATACTGTTATTCCTCATATGGTACACAGGCCCTGAACCTCTTTGTTACCAGCACTGACCAGACAATGAGAAACACAGATGGTGACATGTTCTATCCGACTTCTCTTGTCAGCTTCCAGCCAAAGTCATTATCTCAAACTGAATGTGGCACCAGTAGTAATAAATGGAACTGCTGGAATAGCGATCTGTTGTTTATGCTACAGGATGGAGTGACACACCAGGCTCCATCACCCTGAATAGAGGCTGTGAACACAAGAGACTTCATCAACCTGAACCTGATTATAGTTGAATTATTTCCGCTTTGGAATTGAGAATAACCAACCTCCTGGTTTTACAAAAAATAAAATAAAATAAAACATTCTGTAACATCTCCAGCTATTTCTGAGATGTTTCAGACTCCATGATCCAGTTTGATTCTCCACACCATCAAGAAGTAAAAACATATAATCAATCCAAAATGTTTTATTTGAAATAGTTCTTGTGTTCCTCTCATTGTCATATACAAGATATTGAGCTGCTAGTAAGAAATGGGGTTGCAATTAAAACACTCAGCTTGAACAATATTTGATCTCATATGATGTTATTTATCACTGAGGGGAGTCGGGGGAGGCCTTGCCAACCTGATCCCTGGACAATTAAACTGGCATTAGGAACAAGGAAGGTCACCTTGCTGGGTGGGGGACGGAGGCTGAGCTTGTGCCAGAGGTTGAGAAATAACAGCTTATAATCAGGCTCATCCAGTCTGAGCTCTCACCCTTGAGGCTGGATTCTCTTCTACCGTTCACTCCAGTGGATCAGAGAATTGATCCCTACACCTGTGGGTAGGGAGTAGGGCCCTGGCAGTTGTTTGAGCCTATGGGACGAGTGGCAGCACAGAATACCAGGCCTTTATCAGGACGCCCTATCCTGGGGGTGTCCTGTTGCATGGCCTGGACACTAATGTGAAAAGATGGCTGGAACTGTCTATCGATCACCACCTGGTGGTGAGTTATGTGCACTGGAAGAGGAGGAAGCCAGAGAGACTTGGCAGGCCCAAGCGAGTAGTGAGGGGCTGCTGAGAATGTTTGGCAGAAACATCATAGCCTCTCAAATTCTAGGTGGGTTAAGACATAGAGTTTGAAAGTGCCATGTTCTTCACCTCTATTATCGATGTGGTGGCTCTTAATTGTCGCCAGATGGTCTGCTCTGCCTGTTGTGGGGCAATCCATGGACCCGGTGATGGACACCAACAGTAAGGGATGCCATCAAGCCAGGCAGTGAATATCAAGCCAAGTACCATAAAGCCAAGCATGCCTCTGGGAGGAGTTTGGTGAGGCCATGCGAACAAGACTATGGATGCATCTCAAAGCGATTTTAGCAGACTGTCTATTGCCTCAGGATAGGGAAGTAGTGCTTCTCACAATATTTACAGTAGGAGTGTGGAGCTGCTGACCTAGACTGAGAAAATATTTTGAGTATCTCTTCAACTCTGCTGACATGACTGCACTTGTAGAAGAAGAGATTGGATGCTCAGAACCAGACTTGTTAATCACCTCTGAGTCACTGAGGTGGTCAAAAGATTTCACATTGGTAAAACCTCCAGCCTCCCTTAGAACTTAAATTATAGAGGTAGCACACTTCTCAACCTTCCCTGGAGGGCCTATGCCAGAGTGCAGGAGAGGAGAGAGTCAAACCTCAGTTTTCAGAGAGTGTGGTTCTGTTGGCCCCATCCAGATAAGACTTACAGCATGTTAAGTGTGAGGCAGAGATGTAGATCAGCTCATTCAAGTTCAAGACCATGATTTTTTATCTTAGATTAGAGAAGAGTTTCTGCGTCAAGCAGAGACATTCATGTACTTCAGGTCCTGTTCTTGAGTGAGGGAAGAATGGGCAGGAGACTGACAGGTGGATCACTGTGGCTACTGCAGTTATGCAGACAAGATTGGGTTGATTTAAAAATCAACCCAATCAACTCAATAGCATTTCAAAAATAAAAATATATAAATCTGTATAAGGATTTTTAAAAAGCATTCTTCTAAGCAATGCATTCTTCTTTTGAACACAGTAACTGGTAATATGAATGTTTCCTTTGGTTTAAATTAACATTTATTATATTTTCTGTTCAGTTTAATTCAAAAATACTTACTGTAATTGATCTGATCCCAAATGGAAAATAACTGTTGTAACTCTTTTTTTTTTTTCTTTTTTTTTTCTATATTTGTCATGAAACGAGGACAGATGGACCCAGTATTCAGGAGAGACAGTCAGTAGGAAAGTTCAAAAGATTTATTAAAATAAAAACAAAACAAAAGCGGAGCTGTGGCTCGCAGACACTGCAGGCGGGGGGCAGGGCACCGCCCTGGTCACTTACCTGGTTTAACAGTCCAGACCACGAGTGTCCCCAGTGCTGCAGTCCCAGAGGTGATGGTGGAAGCTGATCCTGGTGAGGGATCCAGAACAGACAGGAACAGACAGAAACAGGCAGGATCCAGATCAGGCAGGCACAGAGACAGGTGGCAGGATCCAGACTTCCATGCATCCACAGGCTTCCAGGAGGGTTCAGAGTCTTACTGGGACCAGAAGCATGACCAGTTGGTCACGCACAGGAGCGGACAGGATCAGGTGCAGATGAGCAGGCACAGTAGAAGAGGGTAGCCGAGACAGGACGTAGGAACCGGAACTTGAAGCAGACTTTAAACTGGTCTCCACCCTGGAGCCAGGCTTACTTTCATAAAAACTGAACCTCCCCCCATAATGAGCCAAAAACCCAGAGGACTCCGCAGGGGAGGAACAGTGGACGATCAGGAGACGAGACAAACACTAAAACCCTCTATCCACTGGCAGCTAGGATCCAGGACATGAACCAAATAAAAACTGAACAGAAAGACTGACAGAAAGACAAGCAATGATCTGGCACTGAATGCTCAGGCTGAACTGAATATAAACCAGAGGAAACAGGTGAGGGGAATATATTATAATTGAGGCAGGGAAGGAAGAGGGCAGGTGAGAGGAATTACTAATTAAGGGAGAGCAAACAGGCCAGATCATGAAAATATTTAACTTTTGCATTAAGCTAGAAAATCTGCAATTGTAGCCATTTTAGTCAGGGAAACAAAAGCTATATGCAAAGACAATACAGATAGGAGATATTTAGTCCATAACAAAAATCTGAAAAAGTTATAGTTGAATAATGATAAAACATAAGCATTAAGAACAATTTGAAAATTGCTGTCATCCTTGAACAGGTGCATGACAAATAATGTAAATAGTAGTCAAATAAACTAGACCATTCCCATGCAGTTTAATTATGATTGCATTATCAGTGTTTTTTAGATATTCTCAAAATAAGCCTCAGACCAAAGCTAAATACAGTGTGACAGCACAGGGTTGTTCACATATTTAAAAGGTACTTTATACATTGATATTTATAGGGGTCCAGTGTCTGTTTATTTTGTTTGTAAATGACAAATTAATAAAAACAATTTTGAGCATAATTTCATTCAGGTTTATACTACTTCTAACCAACATCTTGTGGATAGACAAATTATGATACCTTCTGTTCACTTGTTTTTGACAAAAAAAAAGGGGGGGGGGGGAAGCTAGTTAACCTGTCTGACAAGGCTTCTTATAAGTATTCATGCTGTTTAGTTTCACCTTAAATGTTTCAGAGGCAGATTTTCAGCAGTTAAAGTTGTCAGGAGCGGTCGGTCTGTGACGTCAGACTGCTCATGCTGCACCGGGCGTGGAAGCTGTCCATGGTGCTGAAACTTCATCCCGGTCTGAAATTAGAAGGTCCGTCGGCTCTAGGCAAAGGACAGATTAACTAAACCTTATAAACATACACTGGAGTAACTTTTTAACAACTTTAAAAGTTTTTATCGTTTGTCGGGGAAAAAACGCAAACTTTTTCTTCTCACCATCATGGACCTGCTTCCAGCCCAAGAAGCCGCTAAAATCTACCACACCAACTATGTGAGGAACTCCCGGGCCATCGGCGTCATGTGGGCCGTGTTCACCATCTGCTTCGCCATCATCACCGTGGTGGTCTTCATCCAGCCCTTCTGGATCGGGGATAGCGTCAACACGCCGCAGGCCGGATACTTCGGCCTTTTCCACTACTGCATCGGCAACGCGCTTACCTCTGAGCTCATCTGTAAAGGCAGCATCTTCGACTTCAACTCCATCCCTTCCCCGGCCTTCAGGACTGCCATGTTCTTCGTGGGAACCTCCATGCTGTTGGTGGTGGGCACGATGGTGGCCTTCAGTCTGTTCTTCTTCTGCAACGCAGGAAACGTTTACAAGATCTGTGCATGGATGCAGCTGGCGTCAGGTCAGACTCTTTCATCCTTACTGCCTTGTTGATTTTAGTAAACAGAACTGCAGAGGATAACAGTTTAAAAAAACTTGATTATAGATAAATTTGGCCTTTACAAAAGGGAGTGTTTGTTAAGAAAATGCAAAATTAGGAGTAAAAATTCATGCTCCAATTTTATTCTTTCTGTAAACTACTATTTAAAATCATTAGGTTTATTAGAAGCATGTCCTCGTTTTCTGTCTCAAATTACATTTTAGCTTATTTGATTACTTTATTTTTTACCTTTTGTCATCATTGTTTGTTTTTGTTATTTGGACCTCAACCTTTTCAGTAGCTTTCTCTCCTGTTTCTTAAAAAAAAAAGCCTATTGAACAACCCCATTCATTTCTTACTGTCTATCTTGCTGCCATGGTGATTCAGTAGAGAAATATTATGTGATATTTGTATCAGAGTAGGAAGACAGAGACACAGGAGGTACCAATCATTCAGTCTTCTCTTTGTATTTCGAACCAGTACCCTCGAACTGGACCTAGATGGAGAAAAAAGGGTCCAACAAAATATTTTGAACACAGAAAACAGCATATCTTGTTAGATTTTTTATGTTTACACATTATTCTTTTGAATGAAGCCGTAAACTTTTGTTGCAGTTTAAAATACAGGTTAAAATAAAGGGGTGTTTCTTTTTATTTTGTTTCATGTTTTTGTTGGTAGTTTTAACCATTTCATAAAGATAAGAAATACAGATTCCAGTGTTATTCTTTTGGACACCTTTCTTTTTCGCTCCATCTGTAAAATGTTCATATTTTTAAGCTTGTGTTGCACAGTAATTTGTTGTCAGGTATAAATGTTTACCAGAAGCTGCTTTTAAAAAAATACAAAAATAAATAACAGGAAAAGCCAAAACAACAGAACATCATCGAGAGTTTAACGTCACACCCCGGTGCTTTCCGCTAGAGATGCTGAAGTCTTTGTATCATCAGCCAGCATCGCACCTCTCCAGTTTCAAGTGTGAGATGGGTGTTCATGTGTTAGTCTTCTCTGAAACTCAGCGGGGTTTCTGGTGTCAGAACACACTCTGACACCTCTAAAGGAGGATTTGGTTGCATGTAACAGGATAAGGTGTTGGTGAGCCGTTAACTGATCCTAAACTACACAACAAGCAGACCTGAGAGTAGAAAATCTGCCATTTAAAATATAACCTTTTATAAAAGCTGCATAAATGCAGAAATTAAGAGCACATGAACATTTAGAGCAGGATCAATCAACTTTTTTATAAGACTAGACTATTTGTTTATGAAATTTAAAACTGAACTGACAAACTTTCTGAATCCCTCATTTAGCCGTGTTAATGGTGATGGGCTGCATGATCTACCCTGACGGCTGGAATGCAGAGGAAGTAAAGAGGATGTGTGGCCAGAAAACGGATAAATACGCTCTGGGAAACTGCACTGTGCGCTGGGCCTACATCTTAGCCATCATCAGCATTCTGGACGCCGCTCTCCTGGCTCTTCTGTCCTTCACTCTTGGTAATCGGCAGGACAAACTGTTGCCGGATGACTTTGAGATTGAGGGAGCAGGTAAGGGTTGTGAAAAAAGTTTTAATGCATAAATGCATTTAAAAAGATATTAAATCAGTTCATTATCAGTCAGTTGCTAATATTCATTTATTTTAAGGCCGTGATCCATAAAGAACATACATTACCTTGGCCTTGAATATTTTAATTCAACATGTTATTTAAATATAATTCATATAGCGTGAGTGTACATCATTTTCCAGTGCTAACTCATTTCCTGCAAATATGTTTAGAAGTCTGTTTAGAACCTTTAGATCAGCTCAAATCAATTCTAAATATAAACTGAACAGAGAAGTTAGTGTTTAAGAAATTGTTTAACAGTTTTTTCCTCTTGGCATTTGCAAAGAAAGGTAATCTCATGAGGAACAAATTTGTTACATCCTGGGCATACACAGGATTCAGCAGATGTATTGAAGCAGAATTCAATTCTAGGAAGAGCCAACTGAAAATTTCAGGGTAAAAAAGCAAACTTGTTTGGAAACGCAAGATTTTACACACTGCTTATTCCATTCGATGCTGGGATAAAAGCTAAAATGGAGAGAATATAATTTTCAGCAGACAAGCCGATAACCATTACAAAAGCACCTCTGATAACTGATCATGTTTAAGAACAACACTTGTAAAAAAAATATATATATATATACCATATATAATTTATATTGTAGTTTTTCTCTACATGGTAGACTGACTAATTTAGGAAGACAAAAATATTTGACTTATATTGCCTTATACTGCATGAAGGGTAGTGTGGTAGCACATCATGTAGTTTAAACTTTTCCTTTTCTTACATCTCTCCTTTAAACTCTCATAACACTCACATCATAGCCTAAATTAAACTTGGATGCAATACAGTTTACTGCCTACTGACCTGTTCAGGGTGCACCATCTGACTGCTGGAGAATGAACAATTGTTACTTTCACGTTTGAATTTTTTCCTGCTGTTAAAGCATAATTTAAAAGTCAAATAACAGACAATAAAGGCTTCTTTTCTTTTCCAGAAAACTCATGAACACATGGATAGCCATGAAAGAAGATATCCCGAATCAAGAAGTAAATCCTTTTCTCTTCAAAAGCAGTAGTGCTATTCATCCACTATGTTCATCCTGTCACCAAATAAACACATAAACAGTCATTGTGTACTGCATGAAGATCTGTTTTTATTGAATGGTGTGTTGTACAGGTTTGTCTTTAACAACTCACACAAAGTCTATGCTTTTGAATGTGACACTAATGTAAATTGTATGTCGTTTTTGTTTTTTAACCTTAAGGTCTCAGCAGATAACATAGCTTACTTTGATATGATTGGTTTGCTACACCACCACATAACATCAGATCTTACCGACTCTATAGTTAAAAACATGTACATTACTTAATTGGCCATACATACAACCAAGCTCAAACATCTCCCATACACTTTATTAAAACACAGCTACCCAGCTAAATCAATTTAGCTAAGATAAAAGATTTGTTAAAAACTGTACATAACTGTAATATACATAAAGGCAAACTCTTTGGTACAGATATATACAGTTTATTTTCCTCTTCCCCTCCTATTTTGAGCTGGTCTTTAACATTTTCTCTCATTGAAACCTTTTAAACACTAAACCTGAATTGAAAATGGTGTACGAGAATACCAGCCTCCCATGAGAACAAAACCATCTCATTTTTCATTCACTGCCTTCCCAATACCAGGTGACATTAAGTTAGTTATAGCCAAATATGCACAACTTAATGAGTGCCCAAAATACTCTAGAGAGCTTCAGAAATGACATGAATGTTGCCGCAGTCAGTGTAAATGTCAGCCTAGTGTGCAACTTTCTCAACCTACTTTACAAATAAGAATCCCTACACATGAGTTATAAGGTAAAATAATCCATTTTTAAAAAGGAACACAGCACTAATGACAATGAATGAGAAAAATAAGTCCTTTTTTAAAGAACAAAGAAAAGGCTACATATCCTTGATTTGTTTTGAGTTTTAGTGCAGGAGTGTAACAAACAAGGAGGCTTCACTAGCAGAACAAAGACAGTTTTGCTCCTGGTTGGATGGGTTGAACAGCACAGCAGCTGGAGCAGACATCAAATTATAAATCCAAATGGCTTCCCGACGTCACACGGAGAGGAGAACGAACAAATACAAAGCAAACATACACAGAAGCAACAGCTTGACGAAAACATAAGAAATGCAAAACATTGCAACAAAAAGAGAAATAAATATTCATCTGATATGCCCAAAGTGGAAAGTGATCTGTTGCAGTCTCTTAAGGAAGTGGGAAGGGAAGGAAAGGGAGGTGCAACGCCTGAACATGTCCACTAGAGGGCGAGCCAGGGGTGGCGCAAGCACTCTGCAGCAGTGGCTCTTTTCTCTGGGACCAGCTCCAGCATGGGAAGTAGGAAGTCAGAGAAGCACTCTGCTTCCTCACGGGGCCATTCATATTTCTCAACCAACACCTCCAGCAGGCCCCACGGCTTCAGCTTGGTGATGTGTTTCAAATCACCTGCAGATAAACCAAAAAAACAATCCATCACCACAGGGCTGTGATGTCACTACAAAAAAAAAAAAAACAAAAAAAAAAAATGAGAAAGACAGTTGCAAAGCTTTGAAAAAACTATTTATACCCTTTGAACTTACATTTTCTTAAAATCTAAAACTAACAAATTAAACTATTAGGATTTAAGAATTGACTTTATTTATAGTCGACAAAATGCAGCACATAGTTTGGAATTAGAGGGGAAAAAATGACAGTTTATACAACAAGCAGTGCATTATCCAGAGATTTTTCCTGTATAAGGATGACATCTACGAGATGCAGATATGAGGCAGGCTTTTTGCAGCAGCCTATTCATGGACTCAGGCACGTATCCCATTCATTTATGGAGAGTCTACACCAGACATCCACAAAGTTGATCCTGGAGGGCCGCTGTCCTGCAGGTTTTAGAGGTTTCCCTGCTCCAGCACAGTTGATTTACATTGATAGTTGATTAACAGGCTTTTGCTAAACTGCAATCACCAGAAACAGCAGTTCTAAAGCAGAGAAACCTCTAAAACCTGCAGGACAGCGGCCCTAAAGGCCCGACTTTGGGGATGCCTGGTTTACACCTTGAGATGCCAGTCTGATAAAGGAGAGTTTGGAAGTTCCATTCATAATGTAAAACCTCAATGTTAGAGGACTTCTGGGAATTTTTTGTGATAGTTATCTGACTTTGTAATTTCAGAACACCTTTAAGTGTTATTCATGCACACCTCTGACTTCACAATGACAGATATCTCCGTTTTAAAATGTTTAATCCCCTAATTAGTAAATACACTATTTACTAATTAGTATGTTTTAGTTTTGTTGACATTATCCTTTTATACCCGTACACGTTTTCTGCTGTTTCCTTTCCTAAGTCAATGCAATAAAATCCCATTGAGACACTGTATGCATTTTCTTATCAAACCTGAATGAAATTATGTCAAACCTTAACGCATAGGTTGATGAATGACTATGAATGACTCAGATGTCTTTAAACATCAAAAAGCATAATAAAGACCAATGAAGACAGCTTTACACTCCGGGATACACTTGTAAAGATGTTTAAAGCAGGATAAGGTTATACAACAATATCCCAAGACGCACACAGTTTACAGCACATTGTGCAATCCAACAAGACATGACATTCCACCTAAAAGACAGGCTGCACATGTCATAGAGAACCAATCAATCAAGAGGCTATTATCAACTCTGGAGGAGCTGCAAAAAAGCCTAACTCGAATGAATTAATCTGTCGACAGCCCAGCTACAAATCTGCCCTTTAAGGAAGAGTTACAGTCTTATGTTTACATTTGATCGCCATGTTTACTTTTTATCACTGCTTCACTTTAGAAATGGAAATGTCTTTTAAAGTGGTACTGAACAAAATATCGTTTTGTATATGCTGCGTGTAAAAAATGATAAAGTCTAAGTCTAGGATAAAAGAGCTCTGCTCAGATGAGACCAAAACTAAACTTAACACCAATTTGCAAAACTCCACACTTCCCATCAACCTAAAGACACCATCATAGGTGTGACTAATTTGCCTCATTTTCCAGTTAATTTATCTATTCAGGTCAATCAGCTCAATTCGGATTGATTCGCTTTCCTTTATGATGCGGTAATATCTCAATAGGGCGCGATCTTTGATAGCAAGGCAGCTCTTTACTTCGATTCAGCATTAAACAACACTACCTAATGCTAGCTTATAATAGTGCTGATATACTCAATAAGCCCAGCATAAAATGATTTCCTTGTTTAAAATATTAGTTATATAAAAAAAAAAAAGCAGCTGCGAAAGATGAGCCCAGTCCCTAACCAATCAGTGTTCGACATTCCTCTGATGCTGCGTTTTCACTGCGACTTGGAACAATTGGAAACCCAGGCAAGCAGGCTCTAAAAATATGAATTGATCCAAATAACTATTAGAGGTTGACGGATAGAGTTTTTTTAAGATATAAATCTAACCAATCACCTTTATGCCCTGCTAAATTTATGGGGAGGCTAATTCTTTAGGCTGATATTGTCTTCTTTCACCATTTACATAACACAAATTACTGTGATAACCATTGTTAGATAATTCATAATTATAACAAAAAAAACTGGAAAAACTAAACATTATCGATGAATAGCAAATGAATGGAGCGCCAATGCATATGTTTAACATGATATCAAGGCATGAACTTGAAAGATCAGTAAATGCATGCTCGTATTGGCAAATACTGATGCAAAAAAAACAAAAAAACACAAACTTTGACCAAAAAATATCGACTGGCTAATACATCCGTCTACCTCTAGTAATGGTTCCTCATGGAAACGTCGAAAGGAATTAATCCGCAGTAATTTGCTCTAGTTGTTACAAGTTGAAAAGGGGAAAATGTGTTTGGAGTATCCTGTAGTTGGGAAGCTTTTCTGCAGCAGAGACAAATAGCTGGTTGGATTAGATGGAAATATGTGTGGAGTGAAGACTGTTAGGATTTTTTTATTGATGATGAGCAAGTGTGATAATACCTGCCGCCTATTACATGTCAAAACTAATGCTTTCCCAAGCAGTTTCCATCTAATTGGAACAGTTAGGATAAAAAGTCAACTTCATTATGCAGGTGGCAAAGATCTGGGAATGGAATGAGAACAGTGTCCTTGATCTAAGAACAAAGTGGAATATTTTGATAAAGCTGGAGCCATGGATGTCTCCTCATCTGCAAACATGTATTAAGCATTGATGTGATGTGGCATACTAGAGATGTATAAAATGTTTCTTTAACTTTGATTCGGGACCACTCCAACGAAAGGTAAGCAGCGCTAAGCAATTTCTCTGATCTGAATAGGATACAATTTCTGTCAAAATCTGTTATGTGGTTATTTAATACGTATACATTATGAAGCGTCATTTATACAGTTTGTCCCGATTGATCTCTTCCCAGGAAAAGAACCGGAGAGGGAAAGCTTCAACGTGTAAACAAAGAGCTTTCCTTAACAAGGGCAATTCCTGAATGAATACCTGTTAGAGGCAGCTAAACACTTGAGACTGGGAGGAAAGACGGGGTCAAAGAGGACAATGAGCCCAAGCATACAGCACAGCTCACCCCGTAGATACATGTGTACAATGCAACTGGACTATTAACAAGTTGGTTTTTGACCAACACCAAATAATATAGTCTTATGGTCAGATATTACAATTAGTATCAAGTGTTGGATTATAACCTGATGTCCTTAAAACATCATGTGGTACATTTTTCCAAGGCGCTCTACCTGTCAATTTTTCCCATATTATGATGATAATTACATTTGCTGTTTATCCAATTCCAAACATCATGTATGAATATAAATAAGGTTGCAGTGTGAACAGACGTTTGGTATTTTACAATAAAATAAATTAAATCTTGATGCTTTCATTTTACCTTTCTTGGTGAAAAAATCCTTGGAATATTTGCCGGTCATTATGAGTTTGCGGGGGACACTCCCCAGCAGCTCAATGATCAGTGCTATATGGTCTAAACAGCAGAGGGTAGCAAAAAGGAAGAAAACACACAACATAATCAGAGCGTGTCTCAGTCAGGCCCACTCTGGGTAGGTGGTTGGAGGGTTGAAGGAGGGGGGCTGACAGCACATCTGAGTTGAGGGTCAGAAATTGATGCAACTGCCAGTCGTCTCCACTATTTTCTGCTGCTCAGAGAAAAAAGAAATGCCTATAATTTCCAATTCTTTTTCTTATGAGACAAATCAGTTTTCAATTGGTCTATCACATTCAGATCTGGAACAAACTGTCTGGGGTAATTCGTTTAGACTCTTAATAAAGGTGCACCAACTGCTGTTTTTTTAGGTCAGTCTTCAATATCAAAAAAAAAAAAAAATACCCTGACCTGCGAATTCTAATTTTACATCACAGTATACTTTCATTTTAATTTGCGGTATAAATTACCCAGCCCTACATGAGTATCGGCCAATCACCTGAAAACAAGGATAATGGGCCTGATCGATTGGTTCACTCCTAGTCCTGAAAATACCAAAACCCTTTTGAGGTTAGTTTCCCTCAGGAAAACACATGAACCATGCCAGCGTACCAGCATTTCTACTAGAGAAATCATTTAAAAAGGTATACAAGGAAAGCAGATGTATACTTCGAATAAATACAGTTTATCAGATTTATTATTTCAGGTTAACTCACTAACTCAAGTCAGATCCAAACATGAAGTTTAGGAACATTTATTTGCACTAGTTTAGCAGTCTAAATGAGGGGATGTTTTCTGTGCCCTGTTAAAACATTAGCTGTCATGTTTTACTGACTGCTGATAAGTGTTGATTAATAAGTACATCCCAACAGAACCCATGTGAGGAACCAACATTAAACTGCTTACTTTGGTCAGCCTGTTATTAATGATGTTTGTTTTGTTTTTTAATAGTAAAATAGACCTAATAAAATCTTATGACATTTTATTAGAAATGTGTCATCTTGCAAGACAAATGTGTTGTCTCCTGAAAATACATCTTGCAAGGAGTCAGCTGCAATGAAGTGCAGTGACGTTTATTACGTCAACGTGTCCACCAGAGGTGGAAGGCTGAAGCAAAATAAACATGGCTGCACTGGTTTTAGCTGGAATACCCTATATTTCTTTCTGAAAAAAAAAGAGCAAAAGGATGGGAATTTTGCCTTTGTGACTCGTTCCTCCCGACCTGATTTGGTAGGAATTTAAAAAACCCCGCTAGTTGTGAAACAAATTAAGCTCCTATGTTTTCTCCTTTTAATGTATTTTTGATATTTTCCACATGTAAGAGTGCTGTCAGGACCTTTCTCCTTTCATCCTCATTTCCACATTTCCCAGAGTGAGCCATAGACAGAGGGGTGGCGTACCTCTCTTGGTGAAGTATTCCTGCGAGTATTTCCCACCCAGAGCATAATGGCGAGGGATTTTACCAAGCAACTCTATCATGAGAGCAAGGTGGTCTGGAAATGAGGCACGGAGAGAAGAGAAGAGAAGAGAAGAGAAGAGAAGAGAAGAGAAGAGAAGAGAAGAGAAGAGAAGAGAAGAGAAGAGAAGAGAAG
The DNA here is from genome assembly GCF_016077235.1 of Cyprinodon tularosa. Classification (NCBI taxonomy): domain Eukaryota; kingdom Metazoa; phylum Chordata; class Actinopteri; order Cyprinodontiformes; family Cyprinodontidae; genus Cyprinodon; species Cyprinodon tularosa. The sequence continues at coordinate 1,870,641 of NW_024038678.1, forward strand.
AGAAGAGAAGAGAAGAGAAGAGAAGAGAAGAGAAGAGAAGAGAAGAGAAGAGAAGAGAAGAGAAGAGAAGAGAAGAGAAGAGAAGAGAAGAGAAGAGAAGAGAAGAGAAGAGAAGAGAAGAGAAGAGAAGAGAAGAGAAGAGAAGAGAAGAGAAGAGAAGAGAAGAGAAGAGAAGAGAAGAGAAGAGAAGAGAAGAGAAGAGAAGAGAAGAGAATGGATGATGAACTAGTTGATGACAAGCAAACTGATGAAAAGACTACAATGCTGTGGAATATTAAAAAGCTTTAGGAAAACAGTGCAAACCAAATGATGGAATATGACAAGGATGAAAGAAACTCAACATATTCTGACACAAAATGCCAGTTAGACGGCAAACAAAGCAGGGATATAAAGCCAGGAGGGATACATTTTGTATGTGATGCAAGTAACAAAAATAAATAAATAAAAAAGCCCATTCACAGCTGCCTGGAGCCGAAGCAGCGTCAGCACATACCTGACATTTCAGAGCAGAATCACTTCAACACACAAAGTTCAAGCAAAGCAGCAAGTTGACATTTACACACAGACAGCTCCAAAGATGTGAAGAAAACAAGGGGAATGAGTGATGAAAACATGGAGATGGATGTATAGAGAGGTGCCCCATTTCCAGGGAGACCAGGGAGAGGGTGTGAAAGGTTGGGAAATAAACACAGGAATGTTCCTCCATAACATGAAAATTCATAAAATCAACTCTCTTGTGTAACAGGTAAATATCTATGCAGCATGCAAAATACTGTGTAAACTGCACAAGAATTCACATTGCAGATGAGAATGAATATGCTTTAAAATGTGTGGTTATTAAAGCAAATTACATTAGCAAACATATCAAAGCCAATTAACTATAAATATTCCTGAGGGTTTTAACAGATGATCAATTAACTACCAACACTAAACATCCTTCAACAGTTTAGCAGGCTTTAAGAGTGTGACTATATGGAGCAGCTGTAGCAGTGGTACTCTACAGGGGGCAAAAGACAGGAAGGGAAAACTCCGACAATACCTTCATCCCTGGAATAATCTTCACCAGAATGAGGTTCAAACAGATAGTCACCAGTGGCAAGCTCAAAGGCCTAAGATAAGAAAGAGAATCACCATCATCACTGGAAAAGATGCTGAATACAGGAAACATCTACGTGCAACGATACTGATCATTTTAATGATGAATTTTCAAATGCTTCATATTCTTTTAATTTATTTCCCAGCAATTAAAACAGTAGAAATATTCTTGCCATTTGTACAAAAGCACCAAAACAAATCTTTAAAAAAATCCTAGTGGTTAAAATGTATCAGAGTTAATGTAAACCATGCAATTAGCAGCTAAAATACCAAAGGGTCAAAGCTCAGGCTAGCTTTATTAAAATATTACATTTTCCTCCAACAGAGAACCTCATCTTAGCTGCAAAGGCCAACAAGGAAGATGCAAATGTTATCCTGTTCGAAGTTTGAACTTCCACCCTTCCTTATGACTCACTTTATTAAGCTAAATACAACTTTTACAAGTGAAAAAAGATGTTACCTAACAGGAACTGTGAAGTATAAAACATATTCGATGGTAAATATCAATATTCTTTATCTATTTACAGGAGCTCTTTAAAAACATATGTCCAACTTTAATATGGTTGTGAGAGGTCTTGTTAATGCATCCCAACAATCCTCCCACATCCAATGTAAGAGTGCTTTCTTGCCTTTGCCATCAGGAGGTCTTGACAGTGTGAATGAACATTTTATGGAATCTCAGTTTTTTTGCCAAGTTTGGCATTTAAAGGCTGTGGTCTTAAACCTTGGTTCTGCTGATGAACAGTTTGTTAAATTGTTGGTTTTAATACATTTCCAGCTCAAAAGTTATTGTCTATTTCCCCTCGTTCCAATTTTAGCATTGTGAACTCATCTTAGAACCATAAGATCCAATAGTGTAAACTACATTAAAGCTTCAAATGTTCTAATTTATCATCTAGGTAAAGAGAAAAGTTGAACCAGATTTCAGGAATGTGTTCAAGTAATTGCTGAGGCCTCTCACCATGCAGGCTGTGCTCCATATATCAGCTGGTGTACTGTATCCTCCACCAATGAGCACCTCTAACGACCGGTACTGTCGGGTCTGGATGTCCTCTGTGAAGTGCTTATGCTGGGTGGAAAAAAAACAGATAAAACATGCCAACTACTTTATCCTATGATAAAAAGGCAATCTAGAACAACAAATTGTTTTTATATAGATATAGAGGACTTTAAATGACTTTGAATGTTCTACCAGTGATATTTCTCTAGTATGCAAAGATCCCTATGATCATTAGCTACATACCACCCAGCAAGCGTTCCCCAGGTCAGCAATCTTGACCTTGATCTTCTCTGCGTTGCCCGGCTCAAGAGGGTTAACCAACAAGGAGCCTGCTGTCAACTTGTCTGCATTGGAGCAGAAAGGGAAACACAAAAGCATAGAAACATTTTTTTAATGAAAACTCCAAAGGTCAGAGAAGTCGACAGAGACGATGCAGATAAACCAATTTGTTACGGACCGTTTCTCAAGCCGTCCTGGATTCTGTAATGATACTCTGTCTCATCCTCCTCATCCTCGTCTTGCAAAATGCTTGGTTCCAGTTCTCCTTCCTCCATCCCTGGAGGAGGGTGTCGCTGAGTTACTCCTCTGCTGTATTCCCCCCTGCTGTCAATCTCGCAGTACAGCTCATTGAAAGCTGTGGACTCCACTCCGTTGCACAGTGGGTGGACTTCATGTTGCTCCTCTGGAAACTCTGCATTCCCATTGTGTTGGTCTTCATTTGTACAGTTGGACTGCCTCTCCTCCACCTCCGAATGGCCGTTACAATTGGCCTCTGACACCTCATCTGGCCCCTCTCTCTGGTTATTTGATGTTACACTTTGCTCTGATGGTTTATCAAAGAGATAATTACTCCAAAATTATTTCTAAGGAATGAATTGTGAACCCATAAAGCCTGTTAGGGCATCACATATCTACTTATGATTATGTGTTCTCTATATACGATATTATATATATTTTTGCTCTATGAGTAATGTTGTCTTCTTACCTGCTAGTTCATCATTTCTGAAATCCTGAAGAGACACGTGTCTTAGAGGCGCACAGGCTCGTCCCTTTGGAGATTGTGGGTCCTTATCTTCCTCGTCGTCCTCTCGTGTCTCTGTGGTCTTCTCCATCTCCTCCAGGTCCATTATGCACTTTTCTAGCAGCTCTGCCTGACGCTTCTGTTTCTTTTTTAACTTTTTCTTCTTGTTCTTGGACATTTTCACAGTCTAACAGAAATGCGGAATGAAAACAACACACCAAAAGTTGCATATTTGACTTAGAAGTAAATGGGGAGTTACTGCTCAGAATGATAAACGATGTGTACCTGTTTAGGGGCTGGTGCTGTGCTTACTGTAAAGAAAACATTGAATGAGAACAAATTTTAAACCATTTCTGCTCCAACAGTGTGTGTCGGTGTGATTTTATGTGTATCAGTCATACTTGCGGAGCCAGAGGGAGGAGGAGCCCCGGCCCTCTGCCATTCTGTAGCTTCAGCTGCAAGCTTTCGGACGTAGGGCTCATCAACGCTCATCAGGATATTCTCTGGCTTAATATCCGTGTGAATTATCTGACACTTTGTGTGCAGGTAATCAAGACCTTGAAGAACCTAGAAAAAAAAAGAAGGAAATATTTGATCAGCTGCAAAAGTTATTTAAGAATAAGCTACTTTTTTTTAACATCAATTCATTGTCATCAGTTCCAAAAGGGCAATATTTCTAAGACGGTCAGAATCAGGTTATTCCACTGCATTTATGAAACCATTTCTACCACTTTACACAGACAGAGAAGCTAAAATGTGTCAAATTGGAGGAGAGTGTGGTGGTTAGTTTGGATAGAGCATGGCGCTTGGAATCCAGAGGTTCTGAGTTCAAGCCCCACTCCCACAGAGTGCCACTCTGTGTTACCTAGCAACAGTGAGAACATGAAACAAAGTAGCAATAAGGCAAAATATACCGAACATTAACAGGTCTAACCTGCTGAATTACATCTCTGTTCAACTTTCACTCATTGATGAAAGCCAGAGCAAGTTTGAAAATAATGTGCTGGGAATCAGAGTTTCAACCACTGGGGAGCTGGCTGTGAGCAAAACAAGCATCCCTAAAAAGTTCAGAAACCTTTGCAATGAAGGTATATCTTTAACCTGAAATTGTAAGAGTTAATTGTATGTCTCAGTGATCAATACATCAAAATGAAAATTGCCAGTTCCTTCTGCATCTGCACTTTAAGTTTAACAATCTGCTGTGAATCTTAATCTTTTGACAAACTGAAAAGCTGAACCTCCAGACCAGGACTTATTATCCATTATAGTATAGCCCTGGGAGATTGTAGTTTTTAAGGTAACATTATGCTTAGGGATGCACCAAAAAATAGGCTATCGAAAATTTTCGGCTGAAAATGACAGAAAGTGCATTTTAAGTTTACAGCTGATAGACCCATCCTTAAAATAAAGAAGGACCAATTTGTATAACGCAAAACAAGGAGTCTTGGAATCTGACTAGATCTCGGCGCTGTGCTATGATGTAATCGGCCTTCGAATCTGTCCTTCAGAGAACCAGAATCAGCCATATTGTAAAAAGGTCTAAGCTTTCTTTGTGATGGAGCGCACCGATTTGTGTTAGCAACATGCTAGTGATTTTAAATCAATTGAATAAAGGGTTTGAATCCATTAGTGGACAAATGGTGGTACATTTCTCAAGTGGTGGGTAAATTTGATTAAATCCAAACTTTATAGTGACAAGTTTTCCTTTTTAAATAGTGAAACAGCTTTCAGTTTCGACAACTGATTTATATGGGGGAAGCAACACCATTTAGCCGGCAATACGCCACTAAAGACCATTAGAAAAGGGAATAAATACTAATGTGGTTTAACAGTCCTGGAGTAAAGCGGTCAATTAAACCACTGACTTAATTCAGAGTCAAAAGTCAAGAGATTAAGCATTTTATGAAGGAAAAGATCAGCTGCTGTTTAAAATTGCAGTCCTAGAGAATATTATGGCAACAAATTAGTTAACAGCTAAATCAGCAGTTTGGGTGTAGACAATTGACTTTAACCCTTCTGGATCATTTAGTATTGACATTTTTCCAAAACTTTGTGTTTGTTTGCACCATGTTGTATGTTTATTAATTGAATTTTCATAAGCAAGTCAATAATTGGCATTCTCTGTCACTTTCGGCAGTTTTTAAATCACATCAACTAAAACTCAAAGGATTTTTGTATCAACTGTAGCCTGGCTTTTTTTATGCTTTTTTTATCAGGTTTTTTTTTTTTTTTTTTTTTTTTTTTTTTTTTTTTTTTATAAATTCCTGATAAATGTTATACTTTAATATTAACCACAATGTAAAAAGTGTTTTATGTCAATGTAATTTATCAATTGGATATTTTGGGCAGGGAATGCTTGGGAGGATTGCAAAAAAAAAATAAAGTCAGAGCCCAAGTAATGTTCTTGTGAAATTTGTAAGCTGGAATAATTCCCATGAAAAAGAAAACACATTAAAGGGATTGTGAACAAACTTTCTGGTTTTTCACTTTTTTGGAGCTGCAGTGTTTAAACTCTGACCTGCTTCCTACAAACTATGCAGCAGTAAGGCAATAAATAAGATGGATGAAAAGCCCTCACCAGTGACACTGTTTAGCCTCACAGCACACTGGGAATATTCCTAATATTGACCTGCTTTGATGCAGCTCCGGCAGCTTTCTAGATCTCATTCTGCAGAGCAGAATGTAAACAGATGCCACTTGGTTTTTAAGCGATAATGGAAAAACAACAAGCGAGGACAGGGGCATTAATATACATGGTTACTCTGTGCCAAAGCTGCAGTTGGCCATGAACAGACTGCTCCAACATCACAGCGCCACATGGAGAGCAGCTAAGCTTCATTCTAAGCACCTCATATTTTAATGAAGCTAATGAGGTGTCAATCATATAAAGGGCACAGACTACAACCTAATGCATGTAATGCATACATGCATCTAATACATGCTAAAAATCTAGACTCAACCAACAAAAAAATGAATTTAAAAAAGTTATAAAATTATAATTTTACAGCTTAAATCAAGCCTGCTTCCATTAAATAGAAATATAATCTAAGATCATATTTTGTAATTATAAATATCAGCTGAATAAGTAAATGGTAACATAATAGCAAAGATTTCCTCCTCCACTTCTTTCTTTGACGTAATGCATGACAGAAGTCTTTTATTGTTTTATATACACTTAGTTACCACAACAACTTCTAGCCTGACAAGTTTTCAACCTTCAGTCGGCCTGTGGCTACAATACTAAGGCTTTGTGGTGACTCATCGGGTTTAAAAAGGTGAGACTGAGGCTCTCATGTTACCTGTCTGATGATGCTCTTTACACACGGCAGGGGCAGCCCTTGGTAATTTGACTTTATGATCCATTTTAACAAGTGATGCCCCAACACCTCAAATACCATGCAGACATCTGGAGAACAGCAGTTAAGAAATAAACTCTGATTAAGAAAAAATGGAAAAAATAAAGTGTTTAGGGAGCTTGTGAGAGCGTAGGGTATTGGATAAACAGGTAAAAAGGGGATCTCAGATTACAGCTGCAGCAATCCCTGTGCAGCATTCAGGGGATCTATTTAAGCCTGACTGCTATGACGCATGGAGGTCCCTTGGGTTAAACGCAGCTCTGTTTGTTACACCAAGAAATCAAACTGTTTATTCCTTGCAATATATTTCTAGGGAAGTACATTTTTATCTTTAATGAACACAGGGCTTTCACTGCTCACAATGTGGGAATAAGAAAAACCAGGGTGTGATATTCTGCTGTGAAGGATACGTGTCCCATTAACACCAGAGATCTTGAAGTCATCTAGCAGCTGGACCACCATCTCACGCTTTGGGTCATCAGGGTCTGAGTTTCTCACCTGAAGAGGAGGAAACATTAAGTCAATAAAAATCATGACGATCATGATTCACATTTACACATATTAAACTTTTGGAGCTACAGAGAGCCATTTGCAAAAAAAACAGGAGAGAGAGAAACTGATTCCTCTCCAGAGCTGCAGGTCCAAGTGTTAGGGGAGCTAAATCTGCCCCCTACATCTATGAGCAATAATTTTTTTAGTTTCTTTTGTTAAAAAGCTGTTTGCAAAGAAACACAGCTTTATTCTTAAGTTACATAAAATGTTTTCCTATTATTACTTTCCTCCAGTCACCCAGCGCAGTGCTGGGGAAGTGCTTCCACCTGTCATTCCTTCATAATGGTTATGCTGCACATGCAGCTTCTTTAAAGTTTATTAAGCTGCTCTACAAAATGCTCGCTGTACTGCAGGTAGAGACAGGAAAATACAGAACATAAATGTTCCCCTCCATCCTGGCTCAGGCAGCGGCTCCGTCACTTTAACAAAGGTAAGGCGGCTCTCACCAGAGGAACGAGCCTTAAGCCACAGGAACAACCTTTAATCGCTCTAACCTGCATAAAGACCACTGATGATGCAAAAATACTGTTGTTGTCCATCTTTGCTGGATGATGAAAAGACCACACCAACAGGTATTGTTAAGAGGTTGAGATGATCTAAATTTTCTAAGATGTTTCGAATTTGACTGATGTGACCAGGCGCGTCCACGGCTGCAGACTGGTGCTGCTGCAACAATTTTTAAAATTGTTCTTACTTCCAGAAAAGGTTACTTAAAAATGTTACATTTTAGTTATGACCTCATTCAAAGATTGATCAATTGCAAAGTAGATTTTATTTTGTTGCATTATTTAAAAAGCATAATTTCTCAGCTTCATACAGTTTTCATAACAAGGGGAATCCTGGAAAAGTATAAAAATATGAAACATATTTGTTTTAACTTCAGTATAAACAAAAATCATAAATTGATCTACATTATATTGCAATTCGACCCATCGCACACATCGAAATAATGCTGAAGCATACACTGTGTTCAGATGTGCAGTCTTTTTGATTAATTATTCAATGTATTTATTAATACCAAACATCATATTTTATAACTGAACCCCAGTTGTATTTCAAGTTCTAATGACCGGAAAGTTACCAATTCTTTCCTATTTTAGACCATATAAAGTAACAGTGCATATTTACTTTGACTAGAAACGAGGTACCTTGATTGTGGAAGAACTGAGTAACTAACTTGGTTAATTTCCTGGAGAAGCAACTAGTAACAGAGTCTTGCACGGGTCTGATTTTTCAAAACTATACACGCACTCACGCGTAGAATTCAGAACCAAGACCCGACCCGTTACCCGCAATTATCCCGATTTAAAACCCGTCCGGGACCGAAGGGACCCTTACATAATAAGGTGCTACCAGACCCGTGATCACAAAGTGTACAAACAGCCGTATATAATAGAGGCAGAAAAGAGAATTGCCACATGCTCAAATCCAGTGTGCGCTGCGTTCACAGATTAACAGCTGTAAATTGGCAGTAAGAAGGAAGTAAGGATTGCCTCATTGCTCTAAAAAAATTACTTTTACAGTGAACCCTCGCAATAACGCGGTTCCCTTTTCACTGTCTCGCTGCTTCACGAATTTGCATCATGCATTGTGTTCTGCATCCTGATTGGCTAAACAGTCTCTTCGCGTTATTAAAAAAAAAAAAAAAACCCAACAACAACAAACGTTTATACAGTTCTTTTATTTGTTAAACAAATGCTTGGGTCTGTAAAAAGTTTTTGTTCCTTGATTTTATTGTTTTATGGAGTATTTCAACAACTGTAAACAACTGTAAAAAAAATAAAGGTTTCTACTTCACGGATTTCGCCTATCGCGGGTTCTTTTTGGAACGTAACCCCCGCGATAAACGAGGGTTCACTGTATCTGGATATTCTTGAATAAACTTTTTTTTTTAAGATTTAGAATTAATATAAAGAAAATAGAAATAAGTTTAATTTACGCTGTAAGTATGATACCTGCAATTCGTTTATATACATCTGTGCCCGTAACCGTGAAATAATCTGCGTTTTTTTTCTACCCGTAGATGTACGTTATATATGGGTACCCGATGGAGGACAAGTAACCAAGTTTTTTTTTCCTAAACTAACATTCCCAACACTGCTTAACAATAACATTTTTTTTTTCCATTATTTGATGCCTTATGACTTTTTAAAAAATGTAGATGGAAAATTTAATATTCTTTAAGACTTTTCAATGATATCATCTGGGACCGTTTGGAAAGATTTTGAGCACTGGTGTATGTAGCTAAATCTGTACAAATGTATAATCTATTCCTTTATATTATAGTAATGAAACTATATGTAAGGTTACACAGAATGTGCTTAGAACTGTGCTTTCAGCATAAAGCTGATGACAGATCTAAAATGGGGAAAAAGAAAACAAGCTGGAAGTGAAACCAAGGTTTAAGGAACCATTCAAATTCAGAAGTTTGAAAGGTACAGAGGGAAAGCACAAATAATGATGAGTTATGAGCTTCTAACAGGTTAACGTAAAACACATGTATTAATCAAAACCCCATGAGTGGAGGTATTTCCAGGAAACACTTTAACCATACTGCTTCCTAGTAAGATAACAGAAAAATTCAAACAAATCAGTCAAAACAACTCAAAGTGAACTGAGGAAATCCAGAGCTCGTTCATCAACAGAGATCATACTTCCTGGTGACACACACACACACCTCTTTACAGTGGTGTGTAAATCTCCAACAATCATACAGTTCAGAGAAGACTTTTTCCATTTGCTAGAGATGTTTTAGTGTTTAAGCCACAACAAAACCTGAACTAATACCAAGGACCAAGTCAAGATTGGCTGAAACTGGTAAGTGTCATTATCCACAGTGAAATCAGCCCTTAACCACCATGAACTTAAAGGCCATTTGAAAAAGAGATTACTTCAAAACAAATTAACAGTTAAGTTGTTCCTCTTAAGATCAATAACTTCTGCAGAACCTAACTTTTCAGCTTCACTGGAATCCAACCTATGATACATTGTTTCCTAAACAGGAAGAACTCAATTCAAAATCTGTACATATTTTTCCTGAACCTCTGTTTATACATAAACAAATGGAAGCTTCTGGTTTTCTGACTATAATTGAAAAATCCTGCTGGAAAACTATTGCTTTCCTTTTATTCATGTTCTAATTAGTACAACTTACAGACTTAAGAAGTTTGATCTCATCCACAGCCGTCTCGGTGTAGTGCTCAGCGCTCTTCACCACTTTCATAGCAACAAACCTTTTAACCCTGCAACAACAAAAAGAAATTGATGGGTGCCAAAAAAAAGTAAGACAAAAACACAAATAAAAAGATATGGAATAGAAAAAGCAGAGTCTAAACAAACTGAGTATGGTCAATGTTTTGTTTTCTTACTGGATGTCCCAGGCGAGCCAAACTGTCGAAAAATGTCCCCATCCTAATTTGCGGATTACGTGATATTTCCCATTATAAAGGTCTCCTACTTTAACATGATGGTAGCCACCTAAGAAAAGAAGAAAATACATTTAGTCGAACAGCAGAAAGAGAAAGGAGGCAAAAATCTAAACAGTGTAGTGACGTGTTAAAAATTTAAAACAGCTTGGTTAATGTAAGAGTCATTGGAGCTTCTCCAAAACCCAGCTTGGATGGATTAATTAGCCACCAATAGGGCTTTGTGGAGGTTTGTTAACTGGACAAATTAAAGATTGATTTTATAACAGTTAAATTACAGCAGCATATGTGATTAAGGGCCCCATGAGTCACCTTTGCAGTAGTCATTGGGGTCCTCCTGCTCCTCATCATCTGAGCCCAGAATCTCCTCGGGTTCCTCGGGCTCCTGAGGTGAGGTTTCTTGTTGTGGTGGCTGCCGAGATCGAACATTTGGTGGTTGCCTAAAGGATGAGGGAAAAATAAATAAATACTTTAAGGACAACGCTCTTCAACAGCTTCTGTTTTACACTCAATACTTTTCTCATTTTTAATAAGTTTTTTAATTCCTATAAAATACCAGTCATAACTTCAGAAAATTTATGCATTTACTGTATACTGGCAATCAAATGTATTAATAATTCACCACAATCCAACTCACCAGCATACTATTTTGTTGTCTTAAAAGCAATACAGTGGTTTTAAAACTCTAGGAGAATATAATGTCAAATGATTGTCAATATGATAAAAATAACAATCATGTTTTCCATAACCAAATAGCCCTAACACATAAATATCATAAAACAGCGTGATGATCAACTGTCAAATATAAAAAAAAAAATTGTAATTAAATAAAATAGGAGAAACAAAGAGCATAATTAAAGCTAAACAGTCACAATTTGTTTTGTAGGCAAAAGTCACTAAATACCTAAAATTAAATTTGACAGCACCTGAAAACAAGCACTGGGGTTTTTGTTCTGATGTTCTGTGATCAAAGAGGTGTTTAAAAGCCAGCTACACTGGCCAGAAACCAGCCCTCTGAACCTTTGGATTATGTTAAATGTAATATTACATGAATATTACAAAGCAGAAAGAGTTGGTGTACATGAATACTGTAGTGCTGACTTGGTTTATCTCTTAAGCAAGAAAAATAAACAGTGATCATGTCATTGTGTGTAATGTTCCAAAGGTTTTCACTTTGCTTTTTATCCTAGTCCATGAAAATTTTAAATAAACTGTAGTTTGTAGAAGACAACTATCAATATCATAATAAGATCTGGAATGGCTAAATCATCTGATATTTATAAAGACCCAAAATATATGTTTCTCTTATATTAAGGAAAAAATGTTTGTAGACCTACAGTGAAATTATATATTAAATATATTTATTAAATCAAAATGAAGATTAGGAAAATGTTTCATAAAAATCTATAAAGGAATGGAGCAGAACAGGCGTTGATAAAGCAAAACAAACTGATGCAGTGGATCATCAGTTATCTTTAACACCAGGTTTAACTAAACCACGAATAATATTTGTAAACCAAGACTTCTGTTTCATTCCAAATTAAGGTAAAGAAGAAAAAAAAGAAGCCTAGACCAAAGACAGCTCAACAAGCTTGAATGCACTAAAAGGCATTGACACGCTGCAACATGTAGGTGTGCATCAGCTGCAGAGGTTTTCACAGAAACATTTCTGAGTTCTTTAGTGCTTATTTTTTGTTAAAGCTCAATACAGAAAAGAGAAAGAGATTTTACTGACTAGAATGAAAGAAAGGTGCACATGCATCACAAGTGAAACCATGTAAAGGTCTTAGGTTAGATATTCAAAATTTGTAGGTGTTATTGACTTGGGTTGCTCGAAGTTCTTCACAGCTTTATCTCTGAACTGTCTGTTTTTGTTCCTCTTTTCTTTCAGGGTTCATAAACAAACCTCTGATGTGATTTAGGATTTATTTGATAATTAGGTTTCCTTTGAAACAAGTTGATACAAACTATTTTGAGGCAGACTAAATTAGGGATAAAGTAAATATCTATTTTTCATTTTTATAAATAAGACATTTGGAGACTTATTTTTTACTATTCTTAATTTAAGCACTACTTTATTTTTCTCTAAAATAAATGTGTAACTTTTATAAGGTCCTTTACATCTGCTTCAGTTCTATGAAATAAAAAATAAAATTAATTTAGCAGTGCTCCAATATCTGAGAGTTAACATTAAAAATGCACACTCCTTGTTCTTAAATCAGGAGTCTGAAAACATGTGCAGTCATGTTTGACAGCATCAGAACAGTGAAAGGCAGCAGAAAGAGTAGCAGCAACAGCATTAAAAACACAAAAAGGTACAAGTGTTATATGTGTGAAAACACTGTCAAAGACACAATATGCAAGATTCCCCAAAGCAAATCTATTTTTAAACATGAATATAAACACAAATTATATACGGGCAACTAATACAGAACATGTTTGAAGAACATTTTATTCACATCTAAACGCATATTTATAAGGGTTAAGAGCAGATTAAGGCACTGAAAATATAAAAACAAGCACATTTTTATTGTCTTGCAATATAAACGAATTGTAATTTATTTGTATATAAACTGTCATACTGTTTTTTTTTTAAGTTGACTTTTTAAATAAGTAAACTTTACCATAACAGCTGAACAGCTATGATAGTTAGGCTTAGCTTTAGTTAAAGCTACAGTGTGTAACTTTTAGCTACATCTAGCGGTCAGACTGCAGAAACATGAACATCTCCCCCCCACCGCTTCTCCCCCCCAACAGTACGGCGAGCGTTACGGGACAAAATGTCTTCCACGACGTCCGCATCACCTACCTTCTCAAGTGATGAGGTTTGTTTACATAGATAATTTTATAGATAGTATTTCATTAGTCTGTGTAGGGTATAGATTTCATGTAGACTTAAGATAATAAATATACCCGTGATTTTTTTCTACATCGTTGTGACGTTTTGGCGATCTCGCAATCGCTAGTTTGTTGGCTCTGCGCTGCCGTAGCGCAAAGATGTCTGCCTCCATGGCTGCAAGACCCGCTCCTATGTAATTATAAATAATGAATTCTAAGGCAACGCAAATATTAAGGTTAAGAGGCTGAGCTCGTAGATGATGATAAATAACATAGTTATGTATAATATATTACATTTCTGACTGTATATCCCTGTAATTATTACACACTGTAGCTTTAAGCTTTAGTAAAACGAAAACAGAATCCATGACTGTGGACAAGTACATCAGTGTAGGTGGTATTAAAGGTCCCATATTATGCAAAATTCCCTTTATAAACATTCATGTGTGTCCTGAAGCCTGCGTATGAGGTTCACAAATAAAAAACAAAATAATTTCACCTCTATCTTTGCCTTTCTCAACCACTTAGCTAATGTGTGATCAAAATGGTCCATATGAAAAGCATGCCCTTCATGATGTCATAAGGGGAAATGAGCTTTCACAGTGAAATCTGTGGCAGCCCATCAGTCAGGCAACAATGCATTATTTCATGATATTAGCCAGTATCTTTATGAACTCTGACTGGGTGTCATGTTTGCAGGCTGTGGAAGTACAGAGAGCCAAAATGTAGGGCTGAATGTGGAGGTTCTTGGTTCATGCCTTCTGCCTAATCTAAGATAAATGTTACGACACAAAAGATACAAACATGCTCTGGAGGGCACATTGTTAATTTTTACTTTCAAATGTAACTTAATAATGGACCTTTAACAGTATAAAATATTAAGAAAATCACATACCATTGGGTGCTTTCCCCTTTAGTTTCCCTTCCCATCTTTTTAATCAAACCAGCTCAAAAAGAATGTTACATTGAAGCAAATGGAACGGAAGGCTTTAATCTGAAGGAAACACTGTTTATCCCGACAGATTACAGACCAAAGCTGCAGCTTAAAAGCTTTCAAGCAAGGCTCTCGATCATTTGACCTTAATGGTGAGGATAAACAGTTGGTGGTTGCAGCTAATTATGTTGTAGCAAAGCAGAGAAGTTACAAGAGGATCCTATTAGAGGCCAATGAAAATGTTATCTATGATACATTTAAGTTTATGATTTAGTTCCTTTTAAAACTTGGACTAAACCTTTTGTATACCCAATTACACATCACAATTAAGCCATATAGTTACAAACCAAGCCTAGGGCTTTTCCACCAATGTGCCTCTGAGCCCATTCCAGAGCGTGTTTTCAACAGGTTGCCTGTTTCCACCAAACAGAAGAAGTTCCAGAGCAGCAACTACAATGACACAGTTGACTAGCTGGTTCTTCAGAGGGAACCAATGAGTCACCAGTAGCGTCACTTGTGGGCGGTCAGCGCGCGAGAAAGACAAAGACAAAAACAAAGGAGGAAAAAAAAAATGTAGATCTGCTTGAAAATGGATAGACGAAGGATCAGATCAATAACAGAAGCTGAAGAAGAGGAATGGAGGATATCTGTAATTGCATGTTGTAGTCCTGGTATTACAATCTGTTATTTGTACATTGATGGTTCAGACTAGAATGGTGATCATTATAATGTCAAGCTTGTTCTTTGAGAGTTTCATTGTTTTTATGAACAGGCTTAAATGCATAAGTAGCCGAAGTTAGCGTCCGACTCTAGATTTCAATATTCCCAACAACCTGGCAATGAAAACTCCTCCGTTCATTGTTTTAACAACTTATATCAGCTGTGCACCACATCTAATAATTCTTCAGCTATTTTAAGGCTACTACCAGAAAGTTACCACTATTAAAAAGTAGTAGCTACAAATTTAAACTCAATTTCTGATAGGAAGCAACAACTTAAGGCAAACCCTTGTTTTTTCATGTAAACCATGTGTAGCACCACATCTAGAACCCAAAAGGTATTGTTTTCTCTTTCATTGGACAATAGCGGACAATTAACGGGTCATTCTTGTCAGAAGAGAGATGTTTGGAATGTGGAGAGCACCTTCTTAAGTTCATACGCGGAAAATGTAGGGGAGAACAGATGTAAATAGAGCAAATTAGTAGACAGGTCATCCTAACTTAACATTATACAGCACTAAAAATATATTTTATCTTGTAGAAAACTAAATAATGACAATGTCCAGAGTTGCAGTGGTCAACTTCAGAGAGGAAGACCAAAAGGATGAGGCTGTGGTTGAGAGGAAGATGCATTCTCCTTTATGTACTCAAACATGAGAGTAAATCTGTAAAAAGTGCACCGTAAATAGTGATTTTGAGTACATCTATAAATAAAATCAATGTTTCTATAACTGCATGGTTCAGAAAATGCATGGGGTGTAATATATCAGAGATAAAGGAAATGAAAGGCAGACATCACCCTTTCACAGGCTCTCTATTACTGAAGGGTTTTTTCCCCTGATACATGTGATAAGGTTGGGTTTTTATTCTGAAATATTATACGGGTTAAAAGCCTAGCTTTACTTCCAGGTTCTGTACCATCCACTGCTAATGAAGGAGGACTCGGTTCTACAACCGGTAGAAAAGATATTCAGGGCTCAGACTCAAAACTGGTTCAAGAACAAGGGCTCTGCTAATGGAAAAGTGGCAGCAGACATTTCTGGTTTTCAGACCGACATTCTTTCATAAAAAAAAATTGTACAAGCTCATTTTGTGTGACAGAAAGTGGAATATATCAAACCTAAAATATTTTTCTTTAGACATCTAAGCTGGCCATCACAAGTTTCAGAAAATAACTAAACCTTTATTATAAATCGATACTATTGATCATGTAAAATTACAATTCTTTTCTCTTATATCAGGACTTTGACATTGATAATTAAGATCTTATTTCTCTCTGTTACTTAAAATTAACTTGAGTTTTCAGCAGTCATGTGCTTTCTTCTACAATATCCCCTAATAATCTGTCGTACAAATGGATCTAGGCCACTATGAGAAAACGAAACTATCTTTTTACAAAACATGAACAAAACATTGTTAAAAAAAATTAGAGGTCTGAGAGAAAAAGAAGTCTAAATTGTGTACCTGTGCATCCCCATGGGGAGCAGTTGGCTGCCATTGTCTGGCGCCCAGAGAGCAATCAGGAATTAAGGGTCTTTGCTCAGAGACCAAGAGTGGCAGTCTGTGGGAGTGGGTTTCTAACTCACAACCTCAAGATTCCAAGCTCTAAGCCCTAACCACTAGGCCACCACTCCCCCAAAACATACTGAACATATTTTTGATGAAAACTGTTTTGTTTTTATATTATTGATTTGCATCACTTTCTTAAACACATTATATTTAAATTAAAACATAAATTTATTCAGAACTGAAAATTCATACATTTCTCACTCTGTAAACAACCATGATTCTTATTAAAAGGATGAAATTAAAATAAGCTGTAGTTTAAGAGATATATGAATGTAAACAGTTGAAACAGACAGCTTGCTTTGACTAAACGTTACAGGAATATAATAAAATCGTTAAAAAAACTAAATCCACAAAAATGCATAAAAAGGGAAAGTCATATTGTTAAGATAAGTTTGTGTCAAAGGTGGTGGAGGTCTAAAAGGAGGCTCATTTGCACTGAGAGGATGAAGACATTATAGTTATCAAGTTACAAAGTTTTTAATCAAACAAATCAGCCCAACTAAACAGGAGGATAACCAACCCTGAAACACATTTATGGACATCACTGATTCTACTACGTCTCATGCTTACATGTATATTTATTTACACTTACAGGAAAAAAAATCCAACAAAACACATTCCAATTTCATTGATTTTGGTTTTCTTTACAGTGATGAAACAGAAACTAGGTTAAGGGAGCCATAATTTCCAGTGTGGAAGCAAACACATTTTTTACTCAGGCACTTACATGTATGGTCTCATTAGAAAGTTCCTCTTATCAAGTTAAAATTCAGATTTTGTGTTTTTCATCCACAGCTGAGAATAAGGTGGCCCATTTCAAGTAGATACAAGAAATATCAAATTATTGGTAAATAAAATCGTGCAGTGCGAGTACTGTGCTATATTGTCCGTAAATAATTTGGTGAAAACTTACAAGTATTTACAATATCAAATAATGCATTATACAGAGCGGCATATTAAATTTCATGCAACAATTGTAGATGATGTTGATAAATCCAGATTTTTGTTGATTTTTTTCAACATGACCACATCTCACAGCTGTTACAGATCAGACTACATATTAGAGCTGGGCGATATGGCGATATATATCGTGAGGACGAGAGAAACATGTCTATCGTGACCTTTCTCCTCTATTTTTTCTATCGTGATAAACTTTTTTATTTTATCTTAACTTTTTTTAGCCAAGATTCTATACTGTTCACTGTCATGGCCGCAAATTGCATAACTGGTGTTCTTGGTTTGAGGTTGGGATTCTCATATTGGGAAACAAGATGATGGGTAAAAAATAGGCAATGAAAGATTTTTTTCAACCCTGTCCATCTGACGGACTATGAAAACATAAAATGCAACATCAGTTGTGGCATATCGTGATGTATATCGTTATCGTGATATAAAATAATCCATATCGTGATATAGTTTTTTTTCCATATCGCCCAGCCCTACTACATATTATACTAGCAATGCACGATAACAATGCATGTTATGTAACATTTAGAGGACAGGCCTTTGCAATATTCATACAGTTCAGATCAGTCCTTCCTATAATGACATAATTGATTTAAAGCTCAGCCCCAGCACTGATTTAAATAGCATACTAAAAAATTTACTATAGATAATATATTTAGGATCAGTCCTGTAAACATGCATGACTCCTTTATTTTGCCTGGTCTAAACTGCTGCAGACTAATTGTGTCGTGCACATGTGTGTGCTGCTTATGTCAGTGCAGTTGTGTGCAAGTAGCTTCACCCAATATGTAGTTCCAAAACAATAAGGAAAAATATCTGTTTCAGTCATGAATAAGGTGGATTAGAAAATGTGTGGAATATTGGCAAAAGAAGTTCAAGTTTGAGTGTAAGGAGAAGGAACTTCAGGTAAACGAGGGTTAAAACAGTAAGCCAATCCCCCATCGGGTTTCTGGAAGCTTCTAGCTGCACACCACAGGGTTAGACACATCTCCCAGCAGCATTTTCCACTGAATTAAATTTTTTTTTAATCTGTTCAAAGGTTTATTTTAGTAAAGCTATGTGAGCAGGGCTTATGTGACCCATAATACCATTGTTTTTTTTGCTTTTGCATTTTATAAACACATTTAACTGCATAATGTTAAAATGTATATTTCTAAAATCTAAAGAGACCAATAAATAATGCAGCTAATACTATTCTTGCCTATTTTGCATTAAATGTTCACCTTCTTTATTGTTACACAAAAAAAGGATTCATGGAAAAAGATGTTTGTCCTTTTAAGTGCATTTTATTTCACATCACACAAAATAATCAAATATTTCTTTACACCGAAAATACAGTTTATGTCTTTGCGACATACTTTCATTTTTATTGAAAATTTAGAGAAGACAGCTCTACTGCAACAGCTTGCTAGCAGGATCCATTTGGACCCCAGTTGTCTAAAAAGTATTTTCTTGAAGAAGCGTTTTCAGTGAAACACCATGCTTCAGTGGGCTGATGTGGGCTTCTTCATTCTCTAGTTTTAAATATAGCTCAGGCTGTTACATAACACTCTGTAGGATGTCACTGGTGCTGTTAGGACTATTAGATTGTTGGATGCAACAAAACAATCGGTTAGAATTGTGTTTTAGCAATTTATTATGAGCAGCATGTGATTCATGGTTAAATTGCATTATATCCTGAGATTAGCCTTAGTAAGGCAGTTAGATGATTGTAAAGTCTGTGCAAAAAGCCGCACTAAACATGATTAAAATAGAAGTCATTTTCATAAACATGACGAGCAATTAAAAACTATGGAACAAGCTAAGTGAGACCTCTTAATCAGTGAATGGCTTTAGCTCTCAGTGGTGCTGATTGATTTGTACTTGCACTACTGCTGTTGCCACCCAGAAAATACTACGGTAATTTAAAAAGCTGTAGTTTAACTCCCCTAAATGATGAACATTTCAAATGTGTAGTATATTTTTTAGCCCCATTCCTGTTAACATAGCTGGAGTAAATTGTTATTTTTCACTCCAAACAAATTTAATTAACGGCAGACAACTAGAGTTATTGACTGATTAAACACTCTTACTGAGACCTCTGAAGTAAATGTATGCCATAAATCTATTTCTTAAATATACATATATATTTTCAACCATTTCTGTTTAAGGTCCAGAGATATCAAGAGGGTAAAAGGTTTTAACCTGATAAAAAAAAAATAAAAACATCTTTAGATTTTAAAATAAAAAACATTAAGATAAATGTGTTTAAGATGCTGCTCTACAAGGTGGAAGATAATTTCTACTTCAACATGTGGCCTTTTGCCTAAATAGAAAGGACTATAGGTTGACCTTTTTTTAAACAGATAAAAAACACAAAACACTACTCAAGGATAATTTGCTTAACTTGTCATGGCAATATCCCAGTAAAATGTTTGTCATGGAATATAACTTTTTAAAACCTTGCAGATTTTATTTGTATATGTAAAGAAGAAAAAAAATACAATTTTAGTTTGATTTGTTTTTTTTTCTTAATACAAATACTCTGATAAATTTGTTGACATAAGTATTTCAATAATAGCATATTTTACCTTCTAAATTCAAAGATTGTCTAAATATACAGCTGGAATCGTCACGATTTCAAGGGGGGAAAAAATCCCAACAGCAAATGACTTTGATAAATATTTTAAACAGTCACATGATAAAAATATAATGATATTTAGTCAGCTTAATGAACCATCACAGTTTGTTTTAGGTCAAGAGCAGATATCAATCCTAGTGATTATGACGCTGAAACTCTGAGAAAACAGAGTCATTGAAAAGAAAGGAAATGGAAGACTGGGCAATATTTGTCTGGATTGCTCTTCATAGGAATCAATAATTCATTTCATGGCAGTTTCATATTTTCATAAAATGTGCACCACAAATAAATTATCATCAAGAGCTGTCAAATACTGTTAAACTCAAATAGTCAAGATGCAAAACGCAGAAAGCTGTGAAATCCAGCAATACATTGTTAAGAGATGAGCTAAGAAGGAGAAAGTTGCTTTAGCAAATCACCCACAGCAAAGTCAAACATGTTTAAAGTCGGAGCTGTTTAGTGACAGGAAACCGCAGAATCAGCGACCCTTTAAATAAGCTCATCTGTCAAGAAACGAGCCAATATGATATTTTTTAAACAATATTAAAATATAGCACATATAACACGATTAGAAAAACTCACTTTTTGGTGGTCTTTTTTGCCTTGGCTCTCTTCTTCCTTGCCTGGAGTGCCAGAACTGAAAAGAGAGGAGAAAATAAATCATGTTTCCATTGTTTGTTCTTCTTTAGACCTGCAGCTGACATTCGAGACAAAGCATAAAACAGTTTAGACTTATTTGAATAACAGTCCTATACTGCTTATTTATACGGAGCATTTTGACAGCGTTGGAGCTAGCTGGAGCAGAAAGGGCTTTATTTACAAAAAAAGAATCTATGGCTGCACCCCCCAACTCAGTGTCTGTGGAAACCCCGTTAAAAAAACATCACCGGGCTAACCACCAAAGCAACCGCAGGGCAACAACACTGCACTATGGCATGAAGTAATACCAGACGCCATAGCATAAATATACCACACCGTCAGAGGTTTAGGCCGTGTTAAATATAGAAAGAGCTGGAAAGCTGAAAGTACTGCGTTAATCCCGACACTGAAGCTAAAGCTAACGATGCTAACGAAGCTCGCCATAGTGCACTACGTGACAGACGCGTTGAAATAATCCAAATTCACCGGCAACGACAGCTTGTCTACACTTTACAGGGGTAACGATATAGGTGAGATCAGATATAAAATGATCACATGCACGGCCGAGGTGAGATGAAACGGTCTGCAAGGTGTCGCGAAGAGATTTACCTTTCCTCTCCATGGTGGCTGGATTCGTAGCCTAGCAGCTAGCTACTCCACCAGTGAGCAAACGTTCTGCGCATGCGCTCTGGGTCGGTTTGCCCTAAGCAGCGCTTCCCCTGTGACGTCCGTACCTGAGCTTTAAAACCGTTTTGTTTTCTTGAAGGAGCAGAAGAAACTAAAATGTTTTAATGCTCAGGCCCCAGAAAGAACTGTATATATACAATAGTATATAGAAAGAAAAAAAAAAAAAAAAAAAAAAAAAAAAATATATATATATATATATATATATATATATATATATATATATATATATATATATATATATATATATATATATATATATAGATATAGATATATAGGTCTATATATATATCAGCAAGAAGTTTCTGCGTTCGATTCCCGGCCTGGGGTCTTTCTGCATGGAGTTTGCATATTCTCCCTGAGCATGCTTGGCTTCTCTCTGGGTACTCCGGCTTCCTCCCACAGTCCAAAAACATGATTGTTAGGTTAATTGACTTGTCTAAATTCTCCTTAGGTGTGAGTGTGTGCATGAATGGTTAATTGTCTCTGTGTTGCCCTGTGATGGACTGGCGACCCTTCCAGTGTGTACCCCACCTCTCGCCCATTGACTACTGGAGATAGGCACCAGCACCCCTTGCGACCCCAGACAATGGATAATGGATATATATATATATATATATATATATATATATATATATATATATATATATATATATATATATATAAGTTTAATACAAAATTGCAGTGGCACATTACTATTGTTCTATGCAATGGATTTAGATACTTAAAGGTCTCACAATTTAATATGAAATTAGATCTTGTCCAACATTCATAGATTTTCACAACTATCCGTTATCAAGAACACTTGGATGCTCATAATAGAATGTTATTCAAATAAGAATGCTATGTGCAGAAAAAATTCTATTTTTTTACATAAATTAAAGTTAGAACCACAAACCTGTTCATATGATACAATACATGATACAATAAACTTAAAAAATGTTCTTTATTACTTCCAATCTTCCCATCAACCCAGTGTCCCTTTCACTGGTGTAGAAAAGCAGCTCAACAGCATGACACTCCCATCACCTTGGGTTTTCATTTTCAAATTAATTGAACCACGATTTATGTCTTTTAAAGCTTTGTATATTATGTATATAATCCATTCCCACTTTGAGTTTTCCCAAAATCCGAGTTGTGAAGGGCAGAAAAAGTCAGCAGCACTGGTACGGAAAAAGGGTGATGCATTTGGAAATTGGTGGGGTGAAGAACTAGCCTGAATGGAGGTGGTTTAAAAGGGACATATCTGTGTGTTCACCTGAGGAAGCAAATCAGCAATCACATAGTTTGCTTATTGCTGTGAAGTTGGAGATGCCATTATATACCTGCTTCCACAAACCCACTGTCATTTAGACAAGGCAGACAGCACTGTAAGGATGATCTTTGATTATTCCAGTGTTTTTAACACTATTCAGCTGGACTTACATTGTCAGATATTCTAGAAGGCTCAGCCTGTGACACTGTTACCAAGAAAGGACTGAGAAAATTGTTCTTCTTAAGGCAGGCAAGGTCCTGCACATCTTCTATAAGTCTTAAGAGGAGAATGTGATCTCTTCTGCCATCATTTGTTGGGTAACAGCATAAGAAGAAATTTTTCAGGAAAACTCAATTTCAAGTTTAAGAAAGCAAGCTCTGTTCTAGGAACTCCTCTAGGACCTTTGGAAATGATTTCACAAAGAACAATTCTTCATAAAATGAAGAGATCATGGACAACGGTGAGCATCTGACTGTAAAACATCGACAGTGTATTCAGTGAAAGGCTTCCCCATATTCGGCCTAAGACAGACCACAACAGAAGGTCCTTGCTGCCAGCCTCCATTAACTTGGACAATATCTTATTGAAAAAAAGGCAACAAGTTACGTTTAATTTCCTTTCGGGATTGATAAAGTATTTTTGCACTTAATGTCACGATAGGTCAGATTTTGTTGTAGGGTGGTATATTTGTTGGCACTGATGCATTGCAGCATGATGGTTCTGAGTTTCAGATCCCAGCCTTTGTGTTTGCTCTCCCTGTGAACGAATGGGTTTTCTCCATATACTCCAGCTTCCTTCCACATAAAAAAAGATTTGGCAATGTGGTCTCTCTGGGGATATATGCACAACTCCACTACTTCCCATGTTTCATTACTGTAAAAAAAAAAAAAAAAATTAACCCAGCTGTGCATTGCCATTCCCGTTATGGTTAATTAAGACACACACAGCTCCTCGCAGGCATCCGTACATGCGATTATCTTAAACACGTTAACTATTTTATTGAGGGTAATTTTGAAGGCAGCTGGTTAAATTACTTTCTCTTTATCAAGAGGGGGTTGAAGAACACATATCCCTTTCATTTTAGATCACACATCCGTAGTAACTGATGTTGGTCTACCACAAAGATTCCATTAAATATGTTGAAGTCACAGATCATTTTCATTCGTATTTAAGGAAATGTTGCAGTATACAAGTTTCTATATTCTAAGCCCTGTGTCGAGGTTTTTTTTTTCTACAGAGGAAAAAAAGCCCTGGAAATTATTTTAAATCCTGCATGCTTCTCACGGACCAACATACTTACAGTTCAGGAACACGTCCCAATTTTTCAAAAGATGTAACCTAATTCATGCATGTCACAATAAAAGCATCTATGAAATCTATTAAACTATGACACAAAATACACAAATCTCTTAAAAAATAAGTTTATTTTGTTTAAGAAGTGGAAAGTGTTGGTAAACTGCAGACCAATTTTTGCTTATAAATACTAATTCCACATAGAATAAATACAAATCCCTGTTTTACACCATTAGGCAGTTACAGGTAATAGCACGATATTGAAAATCTTAAAAGTCAACACCAACCAATGCCTTCATGAACATGCCATCATTGAATTTCTTTCCAACCATATACGCAAAAACTCCAGATACAAATGTACATATATTTAGCGCACGTTACCTAGATGTAACCAACACAGGCTCAGAAATACTTGTGAAAGAGATTAAAGGAGGTCCAAAATAGACACACACAAAAAAACGTGGTCTTTTAATTCAGCAGGGCTTGAAACTGCCTGGATAACAGAATAGGCAGACGGCCTGATTTTGTTGAAATGTTTAAATATTTTCATTTTTAGGCAAAAGAATACCTATAGAAACAAAAAAAAAAAAAACAGTACCAAAGCTTGAATTGTAGACAAGCATATCTAGTCTTTGATTTGATAGAAAACAGCTTATTAAAAAAATTTCCCAAAAAAGTTTCAAAGCCAAATCAGCACAGCTGTAGGTCGGTCTCTTAATATCAGAAGTCACAGTCAAAAGTTGAAGTTTATAGCAACAACAGTTAAAATAAAACAATTTAAATACATAAACAGATTTAAAATTTTGGCAAAAGAGGAATTTCTGAACAAAGACCAGTATCAGTGGTAAATAAATAATCATAGCTGGTCCAGTTTTCTTTTCTTATGATAGATAGACTCAGAAATAGCTTGTGTGATGTGTGCCTGAAGGCTTTTATGATAATGCACATGTTGGCAGGTTGTGGTTGCAGCTCGTCTCAACCCTCCATGTAATCAGGTGGCACAAAGCTGCACACCTCCTCATAGGTCAAACCTGCAAGAAACGTAAATACAATTATTGTGAAACTGAAGAGAAAATCTAAGTTCCTAAGATTTATTTTTCTTTACATAAACAAGTTGTTAAAACACAAAAAAAAAACGTACGCTTCCATTCATCTATTTCAAGCTCTCGGCTTTCAAAGCTCTGGTCGTAGGGCTCTGCCTCAGGCTCGTCTTCTGGGTCATGGTACTGTGAGAAGTAGGGGTGTTCCAGAGCTTCAGTTGCCGTTATCCTCTTATCTGCATCCAGAATCAGCATCTTCTCCAAAAGGTCAACAGCTTAGAATAAAAAAATTAAAAAAAACACAATGGCCAACAAATCAATAAAGCAGAATTTCAATTGGTCTGTGCTTCAGAGAAATGACATAATCTTGTTTTTGCTTGTTACCTTGTGGATTAGCGCCAATAAAAACATGCGCAAAGTTCCTCTTGGGCATAGGAGGCAAGGAGCTGACATAATTTCTAGCCTGGGAAAAAAGATCAATACAGAAAAATAAGTGTCAGACTGCATGTCATGACATTGTTTCTGTGTTACCCTCTACGTTATCCCAGAAGAGTTTGGCAGTCAAATTTCTGACTGCATAACTAAATGGGGACAAGTCATAATTTAACACACACTAAAACAACCTCTATAAATATTCAACAAACCAAAAGTTAATACTAAGGTAAACTTTTTTTTTAAATGACCATATCTATTAATAAAATCTTTCAAAAATTAGACCAAAATTTTTTATATATGGACAAATTAAATTTCTCTAGCGCTACCTTAGCATTAGAGCTCTTTTCTGTCGTAACAGAAACCACAATGGAACAATGTTAAATTATACATTTTATTATGCATATATTGACTGGGATGTATCTGTAAAATTTCAACATTTGGCTGCTCTAAGTGTTTTTCTTTTTATAAAGACACTTTTGCGTCACATCAGTAGTGATCTAATTGGTTTTTACCAGTTTCCTCCGACTCTGTTAGTCGTGCCCTGGTCCTACCTTTTAAATCAGGCTCTACCAGCTCCTTTTCAAATTGATACGCTGCATATATGAGGCAAGATAGTCTGGGTGACCAGACTACCTTGAGCTAATGCTAAGTTAGAGCTTGAGGAGCTGTAACATCTGATCAGAAGCCAAACAAAAAATTTCAATTACAAGCCTTTCAAAGAAAACAACGGAAATAGATCCACTGTTTAAAGCAGCGGTCACCAACCTTTTTAAGACCGAAGGCTACTTCATGGGTACTGAGTAATAAGGGCTACCACTACTGACCTATGAACCGAAGGGATCAGCGTTCACCTAATCATCATACATACATTTTTATTGGGAGGGAGGAAAGGAGGGAGAGAATGAAGAAAAGGAGGGAGTGAATGAAGAAGGGGAGCCTGGGCGCTGTTTCCCCCGGTGCTACTCAGATCTACCACTGTGCCGATCACATGCAAATTGGCTGATTTCCAAGCACTGCTGATTGACTGATACAAGTCTAATCTCATGTGCAATAAATCTAAACACACTGCACTCATCTTCCTCTTACGTGACATTATAATGTTCCCCCATCATCAGGGGCCACCAAACTATGCATCCCACACAGTCTCTGGCAAAATATTTATTTCAGATGTCATGAAAATACACTTAATATTATTAGGACAGGTTGTGAAGCAAACCCTCCACAATCACCGTCCCTCTACGTTTTTGTAAATTAACTGTGAATCCTTCTCACCTCCTGGCTGGGCATCCTGTTTATTAGTGCTGCTGGGGGGGTTCCTGTCAGACGCATTATTTGCTGAAGTTGGTTTATGTCTGTAGGGTTTTTGTCAAGGAGAAAAACCAAATATAAAAGTGCAAAAGCAGAGTATGTTGGAAGATTTTAAATTTCTTTTAAATCCCAGAGATATGCAATAACATTTTCTACAAAAAAATGCTGTAATGAAAACAGAATTCAAGAGGCATTTTAAAACTATAAAAACAACCATTTGAATTAGATGATTACAGGTATAGAGTAGGATTTTCATAAATTTTTTGACCAAATATCCACTCTAAAAAAAAAAAAAATGCACATGAACAACCCTGGAACGCCTATTAAACGGTGAAAGCATGCACACGCCCATTTCTCCTCGTGCACGCTCCGTTTAAAAGTTGCTGTTTTCAGCACTCACACAAGCTTACTTTCCAAAAGAAGATATGCAATTTTTTACTGTCAGACTCACCACCGGTAAGTGAAAATGGGGACGAGCACATAGGACGGCCTTACATAAATATATCACCAGAATGATTGACAATTAGGTGGACCCCTTATTTTGATGATCCACCCGAAAAAAGAACTTCCTCCAATATACCTTTGAGTAATTTTTTGGCCCATAATAACCTCATAGCAAACATGTAGTGAATTAAATACAAACACAGACTAAGCTTAGATCCAGGCTGAAGGATGGAAAATAAGATTCTAATTTAACGCAGAGTCAGAGAGGGAAAATCTCTGTTTTATGAACTCTGAAGTCTGTATGACCTCAAGCTCATCACCTCAAATGGCCAAAGTTTATTAGCATTTGGCAAACGATGATCAGATATTGGATAAAGAAAAGACCCACTGCAAATATGGAGGGTATGAATCTGGGTTTAGGATAAGATGATTGTTAAAGTCAGTATGAAGCGATGACAAGCATAATTGCTACACATCTCAGAAAAAAAATTATAATAATTTTTATGAAAATGAAGCAACTCCTTGACATAGTTGGGGAATAACACCCAAACAGTGAGAATGTTCCTTTAACTTCAATCCACATTGTGAAAAGGATACGGTCTGTGCCAGGAAACAGAGTCTTCCCCGTGAGCAGCTCTGCCATGATGCAACCCACGGACCAAATATCAACTGAAATGAAGAGAAAAATGAGAATTCATTTAAATCTTTCTTCTAAAATCTACCAACCTAAAAGGTTGTTAAAAAGTAAAACTATAATACAACCCAGTCCCCTACCCGTCTTGTTGTAGTGCATCCAGTTTAACATGATCTCTGGAGCACGATACCAGCGGGTGGCCACGTAGCCAGTCATCTCATCGTCAGTGTGCCGTGCCAAGCCGAAGTCCAATATCTGAAATTAAAACATTTGCCTATTAAAAGAGATATGACATAAAGTTGTGTTAATTAGAAAGCCTCTTCACCTTCAGCTCACAATCTTCATTTACAGCAAGGTTGCCAGGTTTCAAATCCTGCAGGGATTAAGAACAATAAATATAAATAAAAATAGTAATACAAAATATTTGGTACCAAACCCAGTTAAGACAGTAAACCTGTTCTTCCATTTTAAATAAATTATATAAACTATAAATTACCCTTAAATTTAAAATCTGCAATAGCCATAACATAATACAATGTTTCCCCTCTACTTACTTATGCTTAAACATTTCAACAAGCCTGATTCAGCTACTGTGAAACTCATTTTTACATTCTAAACAATTTTCCAAAGATTAGCATCAAGGACAAGAAGTATATATGGGATAGAAATCAAAGAGATAACTCACTCTATGAATGATGCCCGCTGAGTGGATGTACTGCAAACAAAGATCAGTTTCAGTATATTAACCTCTAATTTTTAGAAAAACGGACAGAATAAAAAATTATTAATCTGTTTTACAAAGAAAAATAAATAAATGAAAGGTTCAATAATTTTTATCAAAACAGGTTTGACTCATGTTGTTCTTAAATGGTAACTATTAAATGCCATTAATAATAGAAAATATCAGAGTAAAACCATTAAAGTTCCGGAAAACGTCGCTGCAGAGGTTTTGGTAAATCCAAGCTTTCCCTTTAAGGAGATATCTTTGGTCTAGAGACATGGAGCACTGAAGACAGGACGCTGGTTAATCACACAAACGACCAGTTATTCACACAACTGAAAGTTTTTTGGGAACAAACTGTGGCGCCCAACAAAAGCTTAAGCCTGTACATGGAGTCTTCGTCTAACATTGATTTCCATCAATGTGAGATTTTGCTCACTTTGACTATTTTGGTGGTGGAAGACGCACAGGTTGTTAAAGATTTAGAGCCCACCTCCAATTGTTATGGTGTTTTCACACTGAAAGCATTTCCAACAACCAGGGCAATGGATTTATGCCATGTTATCCCCTTGTAGAGGGTCTTTCAGGAGCGCAGTGGAGAACAAGCTTTTTTCAATCAAAATGGAAACCAGGAAACAATTATGTTGGCACAATAAGTAAGGAATCATCTAACAAAGCTTAATAGAGTCTTTAAAAAAAGCTGTTTTAATTCAACCCTAAAAGAGGACAGTTTTATCATAAGTGTCTGTGTAGCTTCTGGACTGTGCAATCTGGGAGCACCGGTGGACCCGGCGCTGCTGTTCAGCTTTCCATGATGGATAAAGCGCTGTGACTCGCTTGGTAAAATCCAGTTTCACCATAACGAGTTGAAACATTCAAGCAGCAGATAGAAGCTCCTTCTATTTAATGACAAAGTAAAGTGACAGGGGGTGGAGCTTGTCGCTCACCCTGCAAATTGCTGCCAACATGTAAGGAAGGTTCCAGTACCCAGATGTGAAGATTTTGTTGTTGAAATTGGATCCAGTGTGAACTCACTGTTAGAGATGAACAGATGTGCAAACTTCACATGCAACTAAAACACAGTTAAAGCCAATCAACAGTGAAAGAGGATTCATGTTGAAGGAACATTTAGTAAAAAGAAGTGAAACTAAACTCCAAACCACAAAGACGTATGAAATTATTAAAGAAGTGAGACCAGCACAGCTTGTTACAGAATAATCCTTACATTAAATCAGAGAAAAAGAAAAATCAGCGTTGAGCTGCTCAAATCTTATGTGGACTACAACCAACTATAAATCTATTCAAATGTTTAAATATTACTCAAACAATATCTATATCCCAGTATTTTAAATGGGTTTATTACCTTGTGCTTTTCTTGCCAAGTGATTCTGAAACACTGTCAATTTAATAAAATTGGAATATATACAGATTTGCACTACTTAAGAAACCTTACAAAAGATATAGTGAGGAAAAAAAATTCATAGCATTTGCAAAATTTGAATGTCAAAAAAAAAAGAAATCAATAGATAATAAATAGATAATAAATAAAAGAATGGAAAACTGGGAAAAGAAGAATCTCTGAAATTCAGAATTCAATTGTTTGGCATTTAAAGTTGTGGTGGCACTTATTTATGAATTTACTTATAGTTTTAGCAGTTTATTTTTTCCTATACTCTTGGGTTTAAATCAATTAATCAAATTTAAACATTAGATGTTGTTGGATATTTTGACTAGAAGAATGTTAACCCAATTACGAAGTACGAGGGTGGCAGTATTACGTTATGTGGCTGTTTTGCTGCACTTCCCTAAAATATTGAAATATAAAATGAGGAAACACTTAAGCAACAGCCTAGGAAATGTGACAATGTTCAAAATATGATTTTACTAAATAACCTCACCTTCAATCCTCGGAGGATCTGATATATGAGGAACTGCACGTGGTCATCTGAGAGTTTCTGACATTTCACAATGTTGTTTAGATCTGCTCCCATTAGATGAGTCACGAGATACCTGTCGGAAACAAAACATGCTGGTTCGTGTTGGAACAGACAATTTGAAGGGAATTTGCACAAACTGCAAAACTAAAGAGCAGTAAGATGGGAACAAAATAAATGCATATGCGCTTTGAAATGAATATTAGTAGAATAAACTGTAGCCTGCAGCTCATTTCCCACGTGGCAATAAAAGCTTAAACCAGTTTTGCAACTACTTCTTTTTACTCTTCTCTCTTGGGACACTGAAAGGTCGGGTCCTTTACAAATGTAAAGTCATTTGACAAACACACTGGATAAAGCAGCTTAATGGTACTGCATCAATGGACAGTTTAAATCCAATCCAAGGGCTGTTTAAAATGCATCAAACAGCACTTAAAGAAAACTGAGCAGGACTGCTTAGGAGGCAATAAAGGAGCCACAAATCCATCTACTCTTTCAGTCTGTTGCCCAACAAACACTAGTTTGATGAATACTGTTCTATTCTAATAGAGTGTGGAGAACAAGGGCTTAAAATAGCATGTTTCGAGCTTGAACCTTTACACTGAGATCAGACACAGACAGACACACTTAAAGGTTTCCCTGCCGTGGAAAAAACAGCATATGAGTGGCATCTATTTTCCAAGAGAAAGAAGCATAGCAGGGACATGTAGCAGACTCAACTATTTCCTTTTTTTATTTTCAGACACTCAAAAAAAAAAAGAATTCAAACATACAATCTACACATATTTCTTAAAATAACATTTAAAATTCCACTTCATCAAGGTTACTCTATCCTATAAGCTTCCAAACCTTAAAGCTAGGGAAGCATTTTAGGTCTACTGCAACAACAAGCTGCAACACAGCAGCTGTATTTTTATTTATAGCAATAATCCAAGTACATGTTTAAGTAGAGAACATGACAAAAGAAACCCACGATTACAAAATAACTGGTTCACTAGTTTTCCTCCTCAAAACCCTTTTACCAAAATGAGCTAATATGCATGTCAGATATGAAGAATGTTTAATAAATATTCATGACCCATTATAGAGTTTGCCTCGAGCAGATTTTGCTTCCCCAGAAAGTTTTGCCCTGAGCGACTTTCAGGATCACTTAATGCAGAACAATAACCACCAACAGCTCAGGAGCCGCAGCTTGCAAAGACAGAGAAAATTATATTAAAATTAAAGATTAGAGTTAGCAAAATAATCTGCTTCTTTACTCATCTGAAAGTCTTTTAGGATACAGTCAGACACAAATTTGTAGCATGGTGCAGTGCATGCAAGTTGAGGATTACAACATTGCAGCTGTTGCCTGGTTTCAAACTCCTTCAAGCATAACACTCTTTGTAATCAAACTCCCTTATCTCACACCATCTTAAAAATGTTTTAGGCCTAGATGTAGCAGCATAGCTTATGTAGAACAAGGAGTTATTGGCAGAACATTTCAGCGTAATGGCCAGTTATGCTGCCAGTTGTCCAAATGACACTGTGATTGCCTTTTAAGGTGGGTAACAGTGGGTGTGGAAATTGTGTTCTAGAACACACATGCTTGTTTACACATATTTACAAGAAATCTGTCTATTGGAGTACCTTGCATCACGTCTTTGAAAATGTTTAAAGCTGATCGATATCAACTAATTACCTGGATCAGATATCAGTGATTTTATATAACATATCCAATCCAGTCCACTTTACATGGAACTGTTATTTTGTTATTTTTACTGCTTATTTGTTAATAAATCATATTAAGTACTATTATATCTGTGTTATCTTTTAACTAGCTAAAGCCTTCACTCACATGGCAAGCTATATGGTTTATTCATTCAACAGTTGAATGGGATCAGTATTTGCGGATACGCTTAGCCCAGGTATCGGTACCGGACTGGGGGGAAAAAAAATTAAAAAAAAATGATCGGTGCATCTCTACTTCTATTTCTATTTCTCACCCATGAAAATGCAAACTTGACAAAAGAAAGAAAAAGATGTGCTCTTTATACTGCATCATAGTAGCAAACTTTGGCTGAGTCCTGTCACAGATGAGCACATATATGCTCACACCAGCAGGCAGATAGCCATAGCACTGAAGCCAGGGGTGGAGCAGCCATAGGAAGGTTTAGGAAGGATTACCAAATGGTGATATGGTCGGTATATTTATTTTTTCAAAGAAGATGAATGAAGTGCTGCTAGAAACAGTTTCTCTTTGGCAATATATTTTGCTCAGACCACAAACCCCTTTATTATGTTGTCAAATGATCCTGGTGAGGCATTTTAAACTAAGCATTTAAATTAGCAGCTATCATTTAAGGATTCAGGCAGCGGAAGGAGAGCTTTAGCAAGGGCTGGGCTCACTTCTTAACAAAGATGCAATTTTTGAAGTTTTGGTTGTACTTATACTAAAGAAAATTACCCATGCCTTGACATTTTGCTGAATTGGCTTAGGAGCAAAATGACCCAGATAGTAGGAAAGTAAAAAATGTTAAAGTTTCTCATTTTATTTTAAGCTCTTAACCACTTTCTAGCAACCTTTAGGAAACATCCCAATTAAAGGAACAAGCAAATACAGTAATTCCATAATACCGTCTGCACTCGTTGCTTGTATAACAGGAGGTTTTCTTCCTTCAGATCTTCAATGCCTTACTTGGAAAGCTGTTTTGCAGAGACACTGCTCCCACACGCACAGTGAGATATCACCACTGTTTTAAAGATAAGCAAAAAGAATCACTAAGGGAAATCGGGATTAATTAAAATCTCTTTCAGAAATGCTGCACAAATCTCCGTTCTGCACGGTTAGATTCTCTGAGAGCTGAAACCAAGTCTGCATTTAAATGAATCCAGCCGCCATCCTGCAAACACTAACACTGGCACCCATAAATACCTTTGTGGTGCACTGACGCAGGACAGATGTCCTAGGCTGAAGTCTAACAATCACACCTGCTGCCTTTGACAGTTTTTTTGCAACAAGGGACTGTAGGACTTGTGTTTTTTTAACGTTATACTGTTGCCTAAAACAGGCTGCATGCTCCAATACATCTATAATAGTACAAAAGCCCTTTTAAAAAAGCAGGAGCAGAACCAATCATGCTTAAATTGTGCGACAAGCTTAGAACTCGGTCATTTGACAAATCAGTCTTGCCCTGGGGAGAATCATTACCTTTATCAGCCTGGAGTGGTTGCTGCTGCTTTGGCTACAAACAGCAAGAAAGCCTGACAGAGTAGAATTTTCTCATTATCAATCTTGTCTGAATGAAGCTACTGTTTCTGACTCCAATTATTATAAACTACGAGGTAAGGCACTGTTTGGATGCTAAGGTAGCAAGAGGAGTGAACCATTAATGGATGTTTGCATCCCCTGAAGCAAAAGTTATCCTGTAAAAAACTCCAAACTCTGAACTTTAGGTTTTTTTGTTTTTTTTTTTAAACAGCTCATATTCCTTCAACAGCAACAATATATTAAATAATAAATATTAAAAACAAGTGATAATAGAGGAGATTCCTTTGGCAAAGGCGCACATGCGCGATCACGACGCTACGGAAGCCGGCAGACCAAACCAGATGAAAGTGCGCATTCAGCGTCTGCTCTGCCAATAATGCAAGCGTAGAAGAAGAAATGTGCCGTTTACCTGTGCAAAGAAAGAAACAACGAAAGAAAAATGTCTGAGGACTTCAGTGTTGAGGAAGAGCATGAGTTCTTTGCCGAGCTGAATGCGCTGGTTTGGTCTGCCGGCTTCCGTAGCGTCGTGATCGCGCATGTGCGCGCTTTCAGGAAATCCTATACACTACTGTTTATGCTCTAAAAACATTCTAAATGACTTTGTTTCGAGTAAATTCTGGATGCTACCCACTCAGGACACTTGGAATACATTGGAAGAGCAGTATGGAGGAATATTGAAACGTTTTTTGTGGACTTTTATGGACCTTTCTGCCTCGGGCGCTGGGCACCTCCATTATTTGAATGTCAGCAGACAGCAAGAAGCCT
Source organism: Cyprinodon tularosa (assembly GCF_016077235.1). Classification (NCBI taxonomy): domain Eukaryota; kingdom Metazoa; phylum Chordata; class Actinopteri; order Cyprinodontiformes; family Cyprinodontidae; genus Cyprinodon; species Cyprinodon tularosa. Next base: position 1,905,138 of record NW_024038678.1, read on the forward strand.
CCCAGATCTCCACATGCATTTGAGTACTCCAGAGTGTTGTTCAGCATGGGGGTGAGTAGAAAATGAAGGCTAATCATGTTTGGGTGTACTATTCCTTTAAAGTGGGTTTGTCGCCAGAGAAACGCCAGGGAAAAAGGGAGTTAAAGCAAGCACGCAAATCCAGATATTTTCAGACACAGCAGCTACAGTAAATTCTTTGTGTGGAAAAAGATTCTGGCAAGAAGCTTAAGGCCGTCTTGCTATCAGACATAACTTTAAACAGCAAACATCGAGTAAAAACAAAGAAAAAGAAACTTACACATCTTTGAACTCTTTTAGACTTGTAGCAGGAGAGAAAACATCTAAGAGGCCAATGACCTGCAATAAATACAAAAGTCAGAGTCAAATTAAAAGCAGAGAGGGCAGAAAGCACAACCTTCATTGCGGTGCAGAGGTCTTTAAAGAAGGAAATATTGAGCAGGGGGTAAGAACTTGATTTTAAATTTGTTTACCTCGAGAAAAAAATAAAAATAAATTAAAAAAAAGAGGAAACCAGACCACTCACATTTTCATGCTTCATGTGTTTAAGGAGCCGTAGCTCTCTGTAAGTTCTTTTGGCGTGGATGATGGACTGAAAAGGTCTGGAGAGCTTTTTCACTGCAACCTTCAAACCCAGTTTTTCATCATATGCAGAGCTGAATGAAAGAAGACAAACATTAACACCAATGTAAAAGAACTGCTAAAGATATGTGTCTGCAGTGCATTTAAATCAGTTAAAGAACTAGGACAATTCTGTAAACCAAGCTTCTCCTATTAAGGCTGACAAAGCATATTTTTATATGGCTCATATTGGGCCAAGTTTGCTCTCAAAACAAAATTAGGTGTAATAAGATGAACTGAAGGATGTGAAACGGGCAGCATCAGCAGAAAATGTCACCTTTCAACAGACTGGGACTAGACTGGCAATAATATATCCTCCCCCCTGAGAACAGACTGCTTCTTACTATGAAAGTTGCTGAAGGCTAAAAAACTACTTTCCTGAGATTTCAACAAAATGAGCAAAGCTACAGTCAAAAATGTACAAATAAATACCCTACAGTAGTTCATCATTAAACCTATCAGAAAACATTTAAATATGCACCTCATTCTTGGTAAAAGTGTTCCATCTGTGTGTTTAGATGCTTCATATGTACTAATATAGACAATATTAGAATAAATAGCAATTACGGGATAACAAAATTACAAGCACAAGAGATTTTTTTCTTCATCTCACCACAGCCTTAGTTCAACATAACCTTTCATGAATTTACGTTACTATTTGTTTTCGGGGCTTATTGTTGGACAGTGACTCAGAAAACGTGGTGCTTGCTGATATCTGGAGGATTTAGGTGATGCATGTTTTTAATTCTACTGAACTTCATGTACATTTTTATCTATTTCTTTTTTGTTTTTGTTTTTTATCTTTAAGCATATTTTAACTGTTAAAAATATGCACAAATTTATCATGCACTGACAAACTCTTCTTAATTTTTTTAAAGGTCAGATTTTTTTTGCAAATCCGCAAAACACTGGTTTTGAATGAACCACAATACAAAATAAATTCAAAATTATCCAATTCATGCATTAAAGCAACTCTTTCCTTTAGCAAGAAATAATAAAGATTTATGAAATTTCAAACTCCCTAATACACTATATTGCCAAAAGTATTTGCTCACCCATCCAAATTATTGGAATCAGGTGTTCCAATCACTTCCATGGCCACAGGTGTATAAATTCAAGCACCTAGGCATGCAGACTGTTTTTACAAACATTTGTGAAAGAATGGGTCGCTCTCAGGAGCTCAGTGAATTCCAGCGTGGAACTGTGATAGGATGCCACCTGTGCAACAAATCCAGTCGTGAAATTTCCTCGCTCCTAAATATTCCACAGTCAACTGTCAGCTGTATTATAAGAAAATGGAAGTGTTTGGGAACGACAGCAACTCAGCCACGAAGTGGTAGGCCACGTAAACTGACGGAGCGGGGTCAGCGGATGCTGACGCGCATAGTGCGAAGAGGTCGCCAACTTTCTGCAGAGTCAATCACTACAGACCTCCAAACTTCATGTGGCCTTCAGATTAGCTCAAGAACAGTGCGCAGAGAGCTTCATGGAATGGGTTTCCATGGTCGAGCAGCTGCATCCAAGCCATACATCACCAAGTGCAATGCAAAGCGTCGGATGCGGTGGTGTAAAGCACGCCGCCACTGGACTCTAGAGCAGTGGAGACGCGTTCTCTGGAGTGACGAATCGCGCTTCTCCATCTGGCAATCTGATGGACGGGTCTGGGTTTGGCGGTTGCCAGGAGAACGGTACTTGTCTGACTGCATTGTGCCAAGTGTAAAGTTTGTTGGAGGGGGGATTATGGTGTGGGGTTGTTTTTCAGGAGCTGGGCTTGGCCCCTTAGTTCCAGTGAAAGGAACTCTGAATGCTTCAGCATACCAAGACATTTTGGACAATTCCATGCTCCCAACTTTGTGGGAACAGTTTGGAGCTGGCCCCTTCCTCTTCCAACATGACTGTGCACCAGTGCACAAAGCAAGGTCCATAAAGACATGGATGACAGAGTCTGGTGTGGATGAACTTGACTGGCCTGCACAGAGTCCTGACCTCAACCCGATAGAACACCTTTGGGATGAATTAGAGCGGAGACTGAGAGCCAGGCCTTCTCGTCCAACATCAGTGTGCAACCTCACAAATGCGCTTCTGGAAGAATGGTCAAAAATTCCCATAAACACACTCCTAAACCTTGTGGACAGCCTTCCCAGAAGAGTTGAAGCTGTTCTAGCTGCAAAGGGTGGACCGACGTCATATTGAACCCTATGGATTAGGAACGGGATGTCACTTAAGCTCATATGTGAGTCAAGGCAGGTGAGCAAATACTTTTGGCAATATAGTGTATATCTTGCCAGAAGCCAATAGACACATTGACCTCAAATACAGAAATGTTTTTGGACTGATGAACTTCAGTGACGTTGTTGTGGTTGATGTCCATATGACAGCAACCATAAGGGGAAGGATGAAGCAAGAAAATAAAAATAAAAATAAATAAAAAAAGGCTGTTCCAGTTTTACCTGGAATACCTCCCCATTTCTTCTCTTTTTTAAACAAGAAATAGGAAGGGATTTGTGCTTTTGTGGATGAGAAAGCCATTTGCCTGTTGCTCCCAACTGGATGTGACAAGTTTGATTAATCAATTAACTATGCTAGTTGTGAATCAAATAAAGAATGCGAGACACCACAGCTGCCACTGCGTTTGGCTAAAAGCTTGACATGAGAGGTAGGTTCCAATTCAACTCAAACCTTTGTACTGAATGTCCTTTTTTCAAACACTTTCCAAAGGAGCCTTCCCAGATGGATGCTGTGTAGAATTCAAAATGAACAACACAGATCAATCCGGCTTGTGCCAGGTTAGCAGTTTCTTAACTTTAGCTGCATTTAGGGACTGGGAGACTGTTGGAAAAGTAGAACTTTAGCTGGAATTTAGTGAACATTAAAGGATAAACAACACGTTTGTCAATTAAAACCACAGCTTAGCAGTCAAAGTGAAAATGGACACATTTCATCCCTTGATCTTGCATTGCTGCATTATGCATCATTCTCTAACGTTCCTTTCACAAGAACCATGACTGAAAAGTTCAATTTTTATTTTGTTCTAAAATAAAACTGAATATTAATGGTTAAAAAAAAAAAAACTGTGACTATTAAATTATATAACTACTGGCCTTGACTGTTTTAATTATGAAGCATTTCCTGCTTTATAGATAAAATACAATCACTAGGGTGCTTTAGTATTAGGTAAACAGAGGGGCCCAGTCAATCCCTCATATCCTTCAGTAATAAAACCATCACTGAACTTTTTTTTTTGACATGCCTTGCTTTCTTCCTTAAACACACATGATAAAATTAACTCAGCCTTGACATGCACTATATGTTCATTCCCATAACAACTGCTTGATTTATTAAATGGAAAAGGAAAGAAAAAGAAGGTGAGGTCAGCAATGAGATCTGAACATGATTACCTCATTGCCTGGCACGCATCCCAGTTTCCATTTGAAAAACAAACACCTGCTCTCAAACTATGCCCCTATGTTTTCCCCCCCAAGATAGAATGAGGACTAAAGCTAAAGAAAACATATGAACTTTCAAATATTTTCCCAATATTACAGACCTTTTGGATGCAATATTTATATTTCTTATGCCATGCTTTAGCATGCAAATAAAACTTGCCTTGTTTGATTATCTTTCACTGCCCTTGATTCCATCTAAATCACTAAATATTCTAGCGACAGAAATGTTAAAGCTCATGAAAAGTAATTCAAGCATATAGAAGACAGAATTGAACCTTTATCAAGATAACCCTAAAAAAGTTTAGAGAAAAGTTGGAAAACTGCAAATTTTAGTGTCAATGTTTCACAATAACATATTTAAGTCATCAATGGGGATGGGCAATATAGACTTAAAACCATATGCACAATATTATAGTTTATTTGTTAAAAAAATGAAAAATGTGTTTATATAGAAACTGACTTCCTGCATGCAGAGCTAAAAGTAAATGCTCTAAACAGGGTGCATGTTTACATTGATATTCAGCAGAGCAGCTATACTGCTCATCATTAACAATATTTGTGAGGTATTGTATTTTGGAACTTAAAGAATGTCTTAATGCTTTAAAGAACAGAGCAAACAGAGCTATCACACATAAGGAACCACTCAGTCTTTCAGGTTTGCAAATATTACAATTACAGTTTTCTAGGGCTTCAAAAATATACTGAATCCCAATCCTCAGTAATATAAATATATGCCATGTAAAACGTGCTAAAGAATATTTGAAAGCAATATATGAAAGACTGCAGCAGTTCAAGTGCCATGCATTCACGTTCAGCAGCTTTAAGAACTCATCATGCAGGATGCCCACTTTTGATTATGGGAGTGGGGAAAAAACGAAAAAAAAAAAAAATCTAAAACAAAAAAAACATTTTTACCTAAAACAATGAGGGAAGATGTGCTACATCTGCACTGCCACTCTGGCAGAAAGTTAATAAGCAATTTAATAAACTTAAATTGCTTAAATCTGTACCCCCAATTAACTGAAAGGATCAGTGGATTTATTTGGAATATTTTTCACTTTACTGCTGGTTACATGACAGCATAACTTTAATCAAAAACTGAAAATATTTCTCAGAAAAACAGGCTGTGTTTGCTTTTAAGCAGTATAACAGTAATACTGAATATAAGAAATGTTGAAGCAACATATTAGAAGGTGACAAGATTTTATTGTTAGAGCACAGTTGCCTTGGTGGTGAACAGAAACAAAGAATGCAAAAAATGTCTTAAACTGCTTTTGCTTTCACCATATAATTTCATATCGTTACATCTTCGGTATATTTACCCATCCCTAGTCATTGGTCAATAAAAAAGGTTAAAAAAATATTAACTCATCCCACCAGTGGTCTACTGGTGCCCATAACAAATACTAATCTGTGACCTTTTCACACACAAATGCAAATGCTTCTGAGATGAAAATTTGTTTTCAAAGTACATTTGCTGTGGAGTTTGCAAAGAAACAAGTAGAATATAGCAGCAATTTGAGGCTGAATACATTAACAGTAGCGTTTTCTCTAAAATTTCTGTTGACCATAGTGCACATTTAAGTTATGAAATATAAAAAAACAAAACTGAAAGCAACTAATCACATAATAGCCAGGAGTAAACACATTCTTTACAAATAATTGTGAAAAAAAAGACAATAAACAGAAAAAGTACTACTTGTCCCAAGTGTTCAACCCTGATTAGATCAGATCAGTATGTAAAGTATTTAAGCCTTGAGATACACAGTGCGATTCAGTCATTTTTAGACTGCTCCTCTGAGAAGTTACAATACTAGTAATACTAGTAGTAATCTTTTAAAACCTGGATTTGTTTGTAGTTGCAAAAATTCTTAAGTCAATTCTACCTATAAGAGGTTAAATATACCTTGATAAATGTTGACAGAGTCATTCTAGCTCGACTTGCTAGCCTAACTTTAGCTACCTAAAGGCCTCTTATCAATGAAGGGAGGTGAAGTTAGGGGACTAAGGTCCGCACAATTAACTGAAATATAAAACATAATTTACCAAACTGATCCATAGGCACCAGAGCCCACCGGGGACAGATCCTGGTACCGCCGCGGGACTTCCCATATCGTTTTATTGACCTCTTGTAGGTAAAATCCAGATCTTTCTTTCTGCGACATTCCTGCAGAACCAACCGTCGACCACCAAATGTCTTTTCTTGCCCCGAGCTGCTTATTTATTCCAAGCTGAGAGAAAGCTCCGCTTCACCCGAATAATGCAAAGAAAAAAATTATTAACAGCTCCTTGTGGCAGGAGAACTACACGGTGTACTTTGTTAAGCTGTGTTCTTGGAAAAAGTTGCTGCGCTGTTGTGTGCACTCCTGAACTCACGTTTATTTAGTCCGGAGACGGTTCTTAAGCGTTCTATCTGAAGTCTCGCGAGAGGTCAGCTTCCGACTGCTGAGCGGCACGATAGGGCATTTGAGTAGAAGCGAGCAGAAGGTAAAGATGCGTTCAAGTACTTCAGAAATTAACTGTATCCGTTTTTTTATCCATACAATTTTGGTCACATTTAAATCTAGAAGGGCCATGTAAAGGGTATTAATATCATGCAGAATAAAAATAGGTATGCTTTAAAATGTAAAATATATATCTAAATGTTTTATATTATTTTGACCAAAAATATGCATTTAAAAATATACATTTCTAATGTCACTACAAATGCAATGTTGATGTCCTCAGCATGACAGACTGAATAATGTTACTCCATTTAATATAAAAACATAATCGAAAAATATATTAAACTTATGATGCCACATTAAAACTACGGTTACAGTTTTTCTACAGCTTCAGCAGCTGCATATGACCATTAATAGAATTTCTCTTCAACTGTTTTTTTTTTCTGGCCAGAAAAGAAGAGTATTAGAGTAGAAAATCTGCAGATGAGAACAGGGTGTGCTACACAATACTGCAATACATATAAACAGGAAACATTTATTGAGTGAATCTGGCAAACAAAATATTTCAAAAGAGTATGTGAAATGAGCATCCATTTTCACTAATGATGAGTTCTGTGTTTTTTTCATTTATGGAAATATTCTACTTTATAACAAACCATTTGCTTATTAGAATGTAGACAAAATAGAAAATAATATCACACAAATTCACATAATGCTGAAAAAACCTTGACTTAAAAAAAGTTTGAGTTGCATGTTACACTAAATAAAATATCAGTGGAGTTGATTCAGTTTTCCAAATAATCAAGTGAAAAATACAGCGATTTAACATGCAAGTGCACCTCAATAATGGTTAAAGAATTATACCAAATGTTTTATCATTTTATATGGAGCCAATAAGAAGGCAGTATCGGTGGTCAGCTGCTGCTGATACTTACAATAAATTTTCTATGATACTCTGTTTCAAATAAAGTATATTCATAAAGCATGTTTTAATATAAGGTTCATCAGGAACACTACAATTAGGTCAAATTCACATACTGTCACCACAGCATTATTCAACTTAACAAATAGCTAAACCAGATTTAAGAAGAAAAAAATAGTTAGGAATGGGAAAAAAAATCAACTCCATCCTAATTTACAAAGACCTTAAATTGATCACTTTTACACATCAACGTAAAGTTGAACTTTATTCAGGTTTTGATCATGTTTAAAACCCTCCAGGGGGTAAGAACCACGGCAAATTTCTGTATAAAAAGTTAGTATTTTTACTTCAGGCTTAGTATTATAGCCCGTAACATCAAACACAAAATAAAATTCCCATCGCTTATTTGAAGTTAACAAATGAAATATCTTAAAGACAAATATTTTGATACAAAGAAAATCACAGCATATTATATTTTGCTTTACAAAATGTCTAAGATCAAAAATTCACTGACGCTAAATCTCTAAAACTGAAGGCTTCTTCAGTGCTTTAAGAACTGCTTGTCCTCTGATGACAGCTTCATCAGTCTTCCTCCTCATCTTCCTCTTGCTGGTGCTGTGAAGAAGACTTAAGTGGAACAGAGTCGAATCCATCTGATGTTCTCTGTGAAAACAGTTGTAATGTCCGCTTTAATATTGAACTGCACAGTGTAAATCAAAATATGATAGTTACAAACCTCTCTGGAGAAAGACTTTATTCTGGTGAAGAAGGATTTATGGGTGAGATCCATGAGGTCATCCTCTGCATCCTCTCCCTCCATTATTGCACAGCTGTCAGCAGTCGGTAGCTCACACTCTTTACCTCCAGAGCCCATCATCAGCCTGGAATACCTATACTGCAGCCTACCAGAGGGATAACCAGATAACATCTATGGTATATGATTTGGTCATGGTCTGTATCTGCTAACGTCCTAAGACGCATTATGTTCTATAAAATGTTAAAGGATATAAAATATCTTAGTCTAACTTGCGGGTCTTCTTCCAGAAATAACAACTGAGACTGATGAGAAGCACAGCAGTGATGAGTCCAATGGAAACACCAAACTTGAGCCAGAAATCCATAGTCACACAAGCACTGACTTTTGGTGGTGGCAGAGATTTCCCTCCATAACAGTGCAGGGGCTGCTGCCACACATACGTAGTTGTCTGAGAGACAGAAAGACATATTTTCCCAGTTAAGATCTGTTTCATCAAAAGAAATATTGTCTTTTGAGCTTCTAATAGCATCCTTAATTTTGGGTTATTTTAAAAAAGCAAAAACAGCAAGTGGTTTGCTTTAGTAACGTATGATACCTGAATCCCCTTGTCGCAACTACTGATAATTTCTCTGTAGTGACTTGTAGTGCAAAGTGGGCATGCATGCTGGGTCTCCCACAGGAAGTGAAACGTACAACCATCACATGTCCCTTCAGAACAGCCACTGTTAAGGAAACAAGATCAGAAAGAAAATCACGGCCTTGAAGGGTTTCTACAAAGCGCCCCTTTACCGCCGTTTAGTTTCCGTTAGCTTAACACATCAATGGTGTCAGAGTATGAGTGCCTAAAAGAAAGGTCTGAAGCTGAACTTGGGTTCATTTGTGCAGCACCTGGGCAATATGATGCCATCTTTAACACTGGTTGTGGGGTTGCATCGAAGTCTGACAGAGGCGGACCTCCCCTGCTTGCAAGCTTGGGTTGCATCACTGGACCTGAAAAGACCATTGGCAAAACATTAACTGGTTCCAGCATGGAACTTTCTTCTTAAATAGCAAATATATTTTACTAAATAAATAAAAAAAAAATTCAAAAATATAATTTGTGTGGACTTGAAAGTATCACCATGGCCTAATCTTTTTAACTCACTAAATAACAATATTCTATTAGGAAAATTATAATATAAAACCTTCTGTAGATTATTAGATCTTAATTTCACCTAGATAATCAAGCAAACAAAAAGTATTTTATATATATAAAAAAAATGCATGCATATAAAATAAAGTGAGATAATCAGTTCATTTACTTATAATAAAATATGACGTCTGGCAGCTGAGAAGAAGCTGAAGGGAACAAGGATGCTGGAGAAGAGATGCCTTCTAGCGTTGTCTTAGTGGTCACCCCTGCAGAGATAAAACACAGGCAGCATTACTACCTGTTAGACTAAAGGCATTCAATATAAAGGTTTCATATCCATTTCTGGTCCGGTAACCCAAAAATATAACATATAGCCATCACTGGATGATGGATCCCTCTAAATAAGAAAAATAAAAAAACGTGCAATTTTTTTCATGAACTAGGCATATGGCAAAAAAAACCCAACAACAACAAAAACCACGGTTCATAGTTTGGACCTTTTTATTGGATTGCATGTGAGCTTTTGCACAGTGACATTTAAAGCTTACACCGGGTTCAGCACTGATGCTGTTGCGGTCAATGTCATCATACTTATATTTGCTGCTATAAAGAATAAAGACATTTACACAGATCATGTAAAAATATGTGAAATTTAGAAATGCTTTCTGTTCTCATCCGATTAAAATTAAATTGCAAACTTTGACCTACATAAGAATAGTTAAATTTACCAATATCAGATTTAAACAGTTTGACAAAAATGAACATGCTTTATTTTGTTTTCAGAACATTAAATCTGATTATGATGAGCATTTTCTGAAAGCGATTAGTCACTCCAGAAAGTAATTAAATAGTTTTGCAATATATGACAGAGCTGAGCAATGAATATTTTTTAAATATGCTAAAGAAAAAATGTTAAACTGCAAGGTACTCAAGTAAGAAGTGTAGGAAAATTTCAGGTGGGTAAAGCTTGGGAAAAAAAAACAACCTCACATGTAGATACAACAATTGGGTCATTTACACACTTGAATCATTTTTTTTCCAAACCACACAGGATAAGTGTTTCTTTTTAAAGTGCACTAAGAGGTGCAGCATCACAGTGCCCTTTCCCTATGGACCCTCATGAAAAATCCCCCTTTATCATATTAATGTGTTAATAGTTTGTCAATCTTTTGCTGCTATATGTTAAGTCATTTTGACCTGCATTTGCATCTGCAGTCTAAAACTTCACCCAAATACCTTCTCTAACACAAATATCTAACCTGATATTAGCATGTAGTAACGTTCAGCAAAATGCTACAAAGATATGAAGTCATTTAGAGCAGTGTTTTTCAACCCTGGTCCTCAAGGCACACTGCTCTGCATGTTTTAGATGTTTCTGAGCTTCAGCACACCTGATTCAGATGACTGCAGTTCAGCAAAGCCTGATAATCTGCTATCAATTGATAACAGGTGTGTGAAAGCTGGCAAACATCTAAAACATGCAGGGAAGTGTGCCTTGAGGACCAGGGTTGAAAAACACTGATTTAGAGCAATGGAAAGCTTCAGATTAAGTCCATACCAATGAGCGAGTCTCCAATGATGACTGGTTGAGAAGAAACCAGGCTCTGACTTCGGATGTCAGAAGGAACCAGGGTGGATTGACATATGTAGCCTTTGAGCACTTTTTCACTTTCAGTTACGTTGTCCACACAGGAGGCAGGTACTCGACTCTGTGGGAGAAGGACTCTCAAATTGAGCACCACTACCTTAAAAACAAAAGTCTTTAGGATCAGTGTCTCACCTCTGTTCCACACAGATTCAAATTAAAGAGATGAAAATATCGCAGGCCTCTGCTGGTGAAACGGGGGTTGCTGGTGATGCTGGTGACATTAGACAGGGGAGAAAAATCGTAGGTCTGCATAGCCTCTCCTTCCTTCTGAACCCTGAACGTACAGCCGCTGAGACAAGCTGTGTAGACCTGCAGATTGGGAGTCAAATTTTCATTCTATGCTGTTCAGTGTGGGAGGATTTACTTAACGATTTGATCTGATCTTCGGTGGAAAACCAGAAAAAAAACAAAGTGTAAGAGAAAATCAGGTACAATTATGAGATAGATCACATTCTGCTTTTGCTGGTTTAGTGAGTTACTTCTTGAAGGTTTGTCTTTCTAGGGTAAAGGGATTTAATGCACTAAAAAGTGTGGATGATGAGAATGATAAAACAAATGTTTGCCTTTACAGCCAGTGGGGGTGGGGGGGGTGAAGACTGTTCTGTTTTTTCACCTCTGCTAAATACATTAAAATGCTAGAATCCTAATCCAGTTGGTTACACTTTAGTTTGACAGTTTAGTCTAAAAAACACAAGTTTGTAAAATAAGAGGAAAAACAATAACCAGCCTTTCAAAGCCCTCAGAATATTACCCTGTTTGTCTTTGTGTTTGGTCCACACTGGACGCATGCTGTCTCTCCAACAGGCTGACTGGCTTTGATGAAGGTATTTGGTGGACATCTCTCACATGCTCCTGTGCCATTGGCCATATAGTGTCCAGGTGGGCATGGGACACAGGAGGAGTCCTTATTGGATGTGGCAGGACAGCGGCGACACTGAAAGGCCACTCCTCCAATCACATTGGTGATGTGGATGGAGTAGATCTTTGCTGCATCAGTGCTATAGTTCCTGTCCTGAGAGGTCAGAAACATAGTTACTCATTTTTAGAGAGTCAATAGTATCCTACTCTTTATACTATAATGCAGTTCAAAACCTGTGAAAAGGAAGCATTATACTACAGGAGCAAGAGGACTAGAGTAGAGTTTATTATACAACTCAATACTGCCATCTAGAGTTGAATAAACAGTTAAGAGTTTAAATCATTTTTACACAGAACTGCAGCTGTTGCTATATGCCATGCAATGATGCTGATATTTCTCTAAGTGCACTGTGTAAACATTCATATGTGCTTTGTATTGGACTCTTGGACACTCCAATTAATAAATGTCCATACAGATGTTTATATATAGTACTGTATGTTTTTTTTTTTTTTTTTTTTTTTTTTTACAACAATAATATGGTTGTGATGGCTGGATTTCTGTCTTCTTGGGGAAAAAATGTTGACATTCTCCTTTGGACCAATCTTTTTCAGAATTGTAAAAGTTTTTATTAAGAGTTACCAATGTTTACATTTTGATCACTGCTGCACTTTATAAATGGCAACGTTCATATTAACTGCTAAGCTGCTGCTCATTCACTGTCGGAAAGCTGTATGCATCAAATTTCTTTTGTACACTCTCTGTATACAAAATGACAATAAAGTTTGTCTAAGTCTAAGCCTATTAAGTTAAGATAATTAAAATACAAACTATGTTGAACATCCTCTGCAAATGAATCAGGTTGTTTGATCATTAAACATTCTTAATATATGGAAATTTTATGTTTGCATTAAACTTTACTCTCAAAATAGAATTAGAAATAAGTAAAATAGTTTTATTAATTCCTCCAGAATACTCAAACTCGCATTCGCCACAGCTACAAGAATAAAAGGGCTCAATCATCTTCTCAGCGTGTCATCAAATTTGGCAGAGGCCTGTTAATGAGCCATCCATTTGATCTAGGTGTGTTAGAGCAGAAATGTTACTAAAAGCTGCTGTTTTTTGCCTCTTGAGAACTGAATTAGAGAACCCTATCAGTAATCCATTGAAAATACAGTGATAGAAGAAGAACATTTCTTATAATTGTGTTTTTAGATTCGATTTTTCCTTCAACTGAAAGATCAGCTCATTGTGCAACATGAAGTCCAGGGGGTAACTTCCTAATCCCTGCAGCTAGTTTTGAACTTTAACATCTAGGATGAAAGAAAATTGTGTGTTTGTGTCTCTAGGCTGGCAGGCATAGCTGGAGGGTAAAAAGTGAGCTGTGACTGTCAAATGTGTGATGCATCGCACCATGCTGAGGTCCTCAGTGCGTTGAAAGGTCCATGTGAAGCTGACGGTGTTGTTGTTCTGGATCAGGTAAGTGTATGACTGCTTGCCATTTCTGCCCTTCCACTGCTCCACCAAATGATTACTCCACTTACTATAACCCTGCAGCAAAATAATATGCATGCATTCCTAACTCATGTCAGGGAGAAAAAAAAAAAAATGAACAAAATAAAAACAAAAATCAAAAACAAAAAATACTCACCGCTAAGAAGTAGAAACTGCAGACAGACGTACAGATGGTCTCAAACACAAAGGTGATACGAGACAGTTCACTCCGTTCATTGGCTTTTGCCATGGTCTGAGCCCTTATATAACCAAGAAACAGTTAATTAAACTTTACTCTTAGATAAAAGTCACATAATTGTCTCATTATCATTAACATCCTACCATGTATGAAAACAATGCATTATTTTCCTTCCATTTCCAAATTTGCCATTATTTTATATTGGCACATCTCTTAAAATTAGTGTTGCACTGATACCGATACCAGAATCGGACGGGTTCCTGATCCAGCACTAAATTGGTGGTATCTGTATCGGTGAGTAGCAACAAATAAGGCCATTTTGAGAGCCAAAAGTTTATTCAACTATTGTCACCCGTTCCAGGTAGGCAAAAAAAAAGTTCTACTGAATTCACTTAGTATTAGTCTTTTTTTCTGCTTCACAAACAAAGGCAGCAGCTTGACAAAGCCATGATGGCAATTATTTTACAACCGAGTAGTATGCAATTCTTCAGATATACACAAACACATCAATTTCAGACAGATGGTATTGGTATGGTATCGATATCGGCCAATACTAAACAGCCAGGTATCGGGGCCAAAAAATGGCATTGGCACAACACTTCTTAAAATCCCAGTGAAATACATTGAGATCATGTGATTACAGGTATGAATCCTTTAGTTAGGTGCTTCTAGCAATCAGAAAACTTTTAGACATAATAAATAAAACTTGGAAGACTCAATGTTAGTGCTGCATTTGGAATATTCTCACCTGTACCCAGGAACGTTGAGGGTCAGCGTCAGGTAGTCAGTGTCCTGAAACCCTGGGATGGTGTAGATATACTCTCCAGCTACTTCCCATGCTGCCATTAGATATTTCATCAGTAACGACAATAGTAGTAACATTTTAATCCAGATTATTCAAACTGGAAGATGAACCCAACATTTGTTACTCAAACCACATAATATACCTCCTCATGGAGAGTAAAGCCTGAGCGCCCCAGTTACAAAAGGACTAAAATGTGGTAAATTATTCTGTCCCAAACTTGCCTGTAAAGAAAAGTATCCACACAGCTTCTGCTGTGACATATTGTTTTCTGTGTTTTATAAAAAGGTCAACAGTTAAAACATTTAAAAAATCTGTAAATGTAACTAAGTTGTGACATTAAGACATTTTCGAAATAATATTAACTTTAGAGTTACCGTGCATGTTTAAGTTTGGTATCTTCTTCGATCTCTGACTATTTCACCCCTTCACTCATTTTCCCATTTTGATTCAAAGCTACCAAAGCTAGAAGCTGGTGTCTCACCTATTCTCCGCTCTGAGTTGCTGAACTCCTCATGAAAGACAGTGCTCTCCATGTTCCTCGGCAAAGTGTTCCACCACTTGTACTCGAATCCCAGCAGTGGTTCTGTGCCAACAGGGCACTTTTTACAAACTGTCAATAAACAAGAAAATATAGAAAAATGTGTGTATTCTATCAATATATGGTAGTATGTTATACATTCATCTGTTGTTTATTATGCTATTTCAGTGCTTGGATGAAATTAGTCAAGTCCTCTATTTGTAAATATATTGTTAAAAATTTTCCAGCTATTAAAAACATTCTTACTAAACCCCTTAAAACCAGACTCTGGCTTCCTCAGTAAGTTGAATATGCATATACCATCAGATGTAGATGATAAATGTAGTATCAGACTGTTTAACTCAATTTATTTTCACTTTTCTCCGAAAATAAAGGCCATCTATTGGAGACACATACTGCAAATTTATTATTTACCGTTAATTTGAGTAGATAAATAGGATGATTTGCCAATGGAATCAGTATTTTTACTCTTAAAATAATATAATTAGATAATATGCGCTTGAAATAAGACAATGCAATTGTTTTTTCTTATTTTAGATGTAAATTGTCTTGTTCCATTGGCAAAGTGTCTCACTTACCTCCTCAATTCAACAAAAATGCAGTCTTTTTAAGAAAAAAAAAAAAGACTTGCTTAGATTTACATTTTTGCAGTGCATGGACCTGAGGACTGATACGGAACTGCAAATTTCCACTAATGTCCCAGTGAAATCTCCTTCATGTTTACAAGAAAAGAGGACCAATGTGAGTACAGAATGAGCACCTTTTCCATCTGAGTAGGAATCGTTGCTGCAGGGCTCACAACCTGAAGAGTTGGTCACAAAGAAGCCTGGGTTACATGGCGGACATGTCTGTTTCTCGCCTGATGCTGGAAGCCTCACCGCTCCTTCAATAACCTCGCTGCAGATCTTTGGTTCGATCCATTTGTACATGAGCTGAGTCTGAGACGCACAGGCAAACAGAACATTTGAAAAAATTATTTTGCACTGCTTTACAAAACCCTTAACATTTCACATTTTTGACATTACACCCAAATATTCAGAATTATTTTATTGATATTTCATCTCAGTAAATATAATTGTTTTGTGTGTATGTATTCAGATCCTTTGGGTTTAACAGGTTTGCTGTAAGCAAAGGTGTACGTTTTGTTGGTGCATGTATCTGATAACTACAGACTAAAATTTTTCTGCCTTTTCTTTGCTAAATAGCTCAAACCTGGTCAAAATTAATGGAGAATATCTGTGAACACCAGGTTTCCAGGCTTGCAACTGACTTTTTAAATTAGATTCAGGTCACAGGCACTTTGACTATACCGATCTAAGATATGAATAAAAGTGTATCTATTTTTTTTTTTTATTGTAGCTCTGGTTATTGGAAGTTAAAGATCCAGCCCAGTTTACAGTTATATGTATATTCTGTTTCCCGTAATAAAGAAAAGGATCCCCCTGGCATAATGCTGCCACTTCCATGTTTTATTGTGGATGATGTTCCAAAACACAAATGCATGCCACACTTTGTTTTCAGTGTTGAAAGATATTTGATAGTAGCTAACAAAATAATTACGGTTTATTGTTATAATTATATTTGACAATCACTCTAAACAGCCTGATAATTATGGTTACATCAGATGGGTGCATTCATTATTTCTGTTGTTCTTTGGTTCTGCCAAACAGGAAAGCAGATCTCTGATTACCTTTCCCTCAGAGTCGCATGGGGTGTGGGTGTAAAAGTAGTCACTGTTTGTACATGCAGGTCTTGGTTTACAGCTCCCTGAACCAGGTACTGGTGACATGAAAAAGGCAAGCAAAAACAGAGCTGAAAGATGTGAACGAGAATAAAACTCACATTAAGATTTTGTAAAAAGGCCTCTCAGTCGCCACTTAAATGTTTAACTTTACATGCCGACTTCATTGTGTTAGTGAAACTAGACAACATTTCATGGCTGCAGGTGTACAGGATATATGGAGAAGCATACCAGCATATTTGTCTGGTTCACAATCATGGCAAACAGTGGCGCCCTTGTTGGAGTAGGTATCAGCGGGGCAGGGGATGCAGCGAGCAGATCCTGCTTTTGAGCTGTGTGTGCCGGGTTTGCAGTGGAAACACTCAGATGTGTAGGCAACTCCTAGAGGAAAAAGATCAATCAGCAATTAATCATTAACAGGCAAAGGCAGTTTGGGGAGAAAACAAAACATTTAGGCTTCCAGACACACATAAAGGAAGCTTTTGATGTACCTGAGACCTGAATATTTCTTAACAGCACAGGTGTGACAGCACTGCCCTGCCAATCATATGCTGCAGTCCGCCAATACAGAACGTTGTTTCCTTTGCTCAGCTCTACCTGCAAAGAGGAAGTGTGAACTAATTACAGAGTTTTTCTTCTAAAGGAAAAATGATGGGATTGTGTTGAAGTGTACAAACCTTGTAGTTACTCCAGCTGCTTTCTGAAATCCTCATCCACCGACTCTCGGAATCTGTGGACTGACACTGGTCGTTCTGAACCTAAAAGAGAAATGAAGATTTTACCCAATATTTTCTCATTTTCTTGAAAACGTATACACAGCTTCTGTACTTACAAAGAACTCAAAATAGATGTTGCTGTCCGGGTAGAAATATTCAAAGTAGAGAGATCCTGGTTTCTTCAGGTTCACAGCATAAGAGAGCGTTGCAGTGCACTCATCTGTGTTGGAGGCCACATATTCACCCTTTGGTGTCCAGGTGGAGCTGCAAGAGCATCATCAGTACAGAAACGGTTTATCGAAACCCTCAAGACATAAGGAAGGCAATATGTAACAATGCATTCATGTTTACACTCACTTAGAACAGTTGATATTGGCATTCCCTTCATTTATCATCATCCCATGAGTGATAAAACCCATTGGTAGGTTGTCCCAGTCTTCAAAGGCGATGCTGGTTCCGGAAGAGTAGGTGCCTGCAGAGCACTTCTGGCACTGCTGTGACTGCATGTCAAGGAACTCTCCTTCATTGCAAGAAAAAGCTAAACACAAAAAAAAATATAGAAAATTAACCTAAAGCAGAGAAACAATACTACTTTACTTTAAGTTTAAAGCCTCTCTAATACAATTAAATGTGATCTACCTGGACACAGATTTATATTTAGAGGTAAACAAATGTGTGAAATAGGGTTCCAGGTGGGGTTGGTTTCTTACTGCAGTAAGTCCCTTTGACTGGATCTGGGAGGCCTGTGCACGTTTCTGCTTTGTTGGGAATCGCTACCCTCCATCGTGACCCGAGCACATCACACTCTGTATACTCAAAGTGATAATCTGACTGTGGAGGAAAAACACAGGTGTGAGTTTCACACAGATGGCCCAACAGAGTGAATGACACATGAGATGCAAACAAGCCGGCAAAAAAGGCAGAAAAAAGCTTGAAAAATGTCATCGAAGTTAGAATATTGAAAAAGAAGAGCACCTTGCTTTGAAATTAGATCACTGGGTCATTGTGTACTTCTGGTATTTTAATCCTCTACCCAGTCCAGCCTCCTTGACAAATAAAAGGATAGGCTAATATTTGCTATGGAGGCTGTTTCAACTGTTAAACTTATCAAGGAAGTGCTTCAGTTTATCTAAAGACCTCAGGTGTTATATAGTGAGCTGAAGGAAGAAAAACCAACTCTTATAACTCTTCTGTAAACATGCATGTCTTCCAAGAACAACAGAGCTACATGTAAAATGTTTTAACCCATCCCACCAAAAGTAATGTACTTTGGGAAATGACCAGATGTGACTCAAACAGGAGTCAATCCAGGATAACTAAGCTCTTGATAATCTGTAGATCTGGTCTCTGGTCAACAACAAGGTGTAATATTCCAGGGAAGGTCGCTCAGTAGACCAATCAGGGTCTTCTGGGATTAATAGTTAACAGAAACAGCTGTACCAGCACTGCTCTGCCCCCTTTTTTTTCTTTTAAAGCCTCTGCATTAGCTGACCTTAGGAAATGAACGTGTGTTTGAGTGGGGGAGTCTAATGTTAAAATGCAGCAAACTGGAGATGCATGGGTCTTAACTTAATCACCTTCTTTGAACAAACATGAGGAAACCAAGGCAACAGTTCATCATGTCAGCTGCTCTTCATGGTCAATGAAGCTGGCATGGAAACCTGCTCTGGATTGCTCCTAAATGTATATTCTAACACATTACGGAAACTCCACAAAAAGGAAAAACTCTTTGCACTACTCTAAGTGAGTCGTCTTCAAATTCAGGGGATATAAAAACCGTTTTGGGTGCTATGAAAATGAACTGCTGTTATGCAAACTGAAAACTGATACGGGAGTATGCTGAGAGCAGAGCAGATAGCGCAACATATGAAGTTTGTAGTAAGGAAAAAGTATATCTGATAATCATATCAAGAACAGATGGGAGCAGATTTAAGTACAAGCCATTGTTATAAAGAAATTGGTGTTCTTCCTACAGAAATGTCAGAAAAGTCAAGAGACAGCCTTTTTATATCTTTTGGAAGAAAAACAGCTCTAACAACAGAAAACATTTCTCAAAGTTCATTTATCATAAAACACTGTTTCCTCTAATTATATCTATCTTAAATAGGATTGAATTAAGTTGCAAAGTTGAATATTTCCTGATTATTAATTGTTCTTAACAGCAGCACCTCTAAGCATTTGTCTCACCATCTGTCACCAGCCATGACATTAACAGAAGAAAATATAGTAAAAGGTAATGCAACTGTTGTTAACAGCGGTATAAATCTTCTCACCTCTTTGCACATAGGCAGATCTGCACAGGTATATGTGACAAGCACCCAAAGCAGAAAAAAACAAAGAGTGCAGATCCTCAGGTGGCCCGGACCTCGCTCCATCATAGCTGTGGTGGTGCTGAAGTGATGCAGCGGTGTTGATTCAGGCCCTCAGGTGCTTCATGTCTGACTGTAGGAGGTGTGGCTTACCTTTAGCTGTGAGCAAATAGGAAGAGATAATTGGCCTTAAATAATGGATAAGGTGTTCAACATTGTTTACCATCATAATGATGCATTATTTAGTCCATAAGATACAATAAATATACTTATAAATTAGACTGGATTAAGTTGATAACCTTAATTTTATTATTGTTAAAAGACATGTCAGCAATACCCTTCATTTACGTATAGCTAGAGCAAACAAACTGCACATCTAGAACACATTTCTATGAAAAAAGTACTTTCCTTATATTTTTTAAGTTTATCTTGCTTTTTACTCTAAATATACACTTGTTTACTTTTCACATTTTCATACAATTATACCTTAAATGGAAACAAGCTTGAATTGAAGATCCCTAAAATAAAATCATTGCAGGTGTGAAGCTTAATTTAGATATTTTTATTTAATGGTGCTTCATCTAGCGACGATAGAAATTACAAAAACAAAACCAATATATAGCTGCAAATCCCAGATAAGAAGTTTACGATGGTATAAATGTAGATAAATGGTCCTATATTTATTAGGTTAGTTAATAAAGTAAGATATTATCCATGCAACTTGCAAAAACGGAATGAAATTAATTCGGTGAAAGATTAGTTTTAACTTTAGAAAGAAAGAAACGCTCTAAAATGGGTCCTACAAGCATTTGCCGGACACCAGTTGATAAACAACGTAACTTAAAGCTGATCGTAGTATTTTATTGCTTCATAAAGCAAGGTTTGTTGCCCTTTTTAAGGAAATATTTCAAACAAGTCACTAATGTTGAGGTGACTTTTCTGTGAATTCTTCCTTCATGATATTGTCCTCTAATTTAGACAGAAGACAGAAGTTTCACAATTACAATAGATCCTTGATTGTATGTATGACCCAGACCAGGAAACTGTCATCCTGCTGACAATCAGATAAAATTGTAATCAGTCAGACCTTAATTTACATATATTTCAGTGAAGCAGTATTGCATTGGATTAATACAGTTGTGCTTGAAAAAGCACACAAATAATTGAATTTGTCCCAGACAAATTAAAGTACCTTGCTCTTGAAAAGTGAATCAGCATACCCATCAACAGGTAACTTTACCTCAATTTCAGTGATTTCCTATGTATATATATATATATATGCACATATAAAAAAAAAGATATCAGCTGAGGTCTTTATGACTTTAATGAAAGGGTATTTAAACTTTCAAGAAATGCTAGCTGAGCTGTGGGTTTAAAAAACTAAGGAGTTGGCTAACAAAAAGCAGATTAAAACAGGTTGTTTTCAATGTTGCTTTATCATTATCTTTAGTTTGATTTACTTTGGTGATTTATAAATTCATTTTGAGCTGAACTGTCTCAAGTTGTCTTTAGATGCTGCAACTTGATACTGGGCTTAGATTAGTTAGGACGAAAACGTCTACTCAGATAAACCAGACCTTTTAGAGGCCTTGACCTTTTGTTTGTGCATAAAAGGAAAACTACTTCTCGAAAAAGGACTTCAATACAATTAAACTATAGTGTTACAGAGCATTTAAATGTGAATTTATATGCACTTAATTTATTCAGGTTTCAGCCTAATTAAAAAAATGTATCCAATCTATATTCTCATAAAAAAAGACAGCAGCTGTGCTATTTTATGAAACTTTTAAATGTTAGCCTTTGTTTGTATTCTACCATGTACATTTAATTAGTTAAATGTAAAAGATTTTTCAGTTTCTCATTTAAAAGTGAATCCTACATTAGTAAAAATGTTATCACAGCTAAATGACACTAAAACACCTTTCATCATGAAATTTTCTTAAATGTTTTTTTTTTTTTAAACCTAAACTTCAGGGACTTTTATTTATGTTGATATAGGAATATTGTTAAGTTTACCCCTTTGTTTTTTCTCTTTTGAGCAGAAAAAAACATTTAGGAAACCCAATCATGTCACCCAAAGAGAAGAACCCTGGGGATGCCTCTATATCACTGCTACCCTAGCCAGCGTAATGTTGTGAATATTTAGGTTAGTTATCATGTCACTATGCTTATTAGATACAGCCAGAAACCATGATGCACTTTCAGCCAGTTGTTTTCTCCTTTTTTAACCTCAAAATTCCAAAAGACCAGCTAAGCTTGGTGTATGACCACCATAAGAACTTCTTCTGGAGCAAGAATCAAATGTTGTGCCAGAGGAAAACTCTCAATGAGGATGATTGGTGTGTGTTAGGAAGGGGATTTTTGTCTCAGAGGTATTCCAGAAAGTCACCCCACTGGGATTTTTCTGAAGGAAAAATTAATACTTGCAGAAGCAGAGGAGACAAATAAAGAAGAGTGAGAATGACATCAGGGTTTGAAGGTAAAAAATAGGGTGTTATTATAAAACTAGTTCCTTGGTTGTAGAAAATTATTTATCTAACAAAAAGCTCATTCCACCTTTTTCATATTAGCATATGAACTCTTAAGTAGCGTTCCATTCTGAATCCCTTGGTTTCAATTTGAGGTTGGTCCCATACTGGCAGATTTAAGGGCTTCAACTCCTCTGGGAAGTGAATTTGAGTTCATAGATGTTGACTCCATTTCATTCCGTAAGTTTTCTATTGGGTTGGTATCAGGGCTCTGTACCGGCCAATCAATCTCCTCCACGTCTTTGGATCATTGGTGTATAGTCACGTTAGGAAAGAGGTGATCTCCAAACTGATCCCACAAAGCTGGGTGCATCCAATTATCCTAAATCTGTTGGTACGTTGAAGCATGAAGAGTTCCTTTTTTTGGAACTTGTCAGACAAGTGCTGTTCTCCTTGCACCAAACAATCAGACTCTTCCAAGTGGAGTAACACAATTTATCACAACAGGAAGTTTGGAGGTCTGTAGCTATTGACTATGTAGAAAGTTTGCCACCTTTTCAAATAATATACTGGCACCACCCAGTCAGGCAAATTCACTAGATTTGTTCCACATGTGGAATCTTATCACAGCAGCACAATGGGTGAGAAAAAAATAAATGAATAAATCACTGAGCTCCTGGTACTCAAACCATTTTTTATATGAATGAATCATATATAGGTGCTTGGTTTTATACACCTGTTTATGGAAGTGATTGGAAGACTTGATTCCAATGATTTACATGGGTAAGTAAATACATTAATATAGTGAAAGTAATACTATTTGAACCTGTGAATGTTTTCCTTCACAGATTTTTTCAACCCAGAGAAGCTGAAGATGTATGGAACAAATAGAACATTAACATAATTTCAGGATGAGACGTCAAGAACTACAACCTGCAACTGCTGCTAAACATAAAGGCCTGATATTAAAACTGTCTTCTCAGAGTTTTTGTTGCCAATGTCTTCAGTGAACAGAGCAACAAAATAGAAAAAAACTAACACTGAACTTAAAGAAATTGTTTTGATACTTTTGTTTCTTCTTTTTCACCATTTTAAAGAGAACACAGAAACAATTAAGTAAATTATATATATATATATATATATATATATATATATATATATATATATATATATATATATATATATATATATATATATATATATATATATATATATATATATATATATATATATATTCCTCAATGGAAAGAGAAAAGTGCAAACTGAAAATATGTACAAATGAAAACCATTGTCAGTTGTTTTTTTTTGCACCGTTTGATGAAAGCTGATGTGTTCCACTAATTGGGAGGAAGCATGTGAGGCCCATTATAGATGCAAAGAACGGTCATCTCCTCAGCGTACCCTACATTCTGCGGAAGCTTCAATAAAAAAAAAATAGAAACGCCATTAGAGTTAAGAACAAGAAAACTGTCTCACAGATTACAGGTCATTAACAAGAAGAAAAAAAAACATATAACATAATATTAAAAGGACTAATTAGGACAATTTGGTATTTTTATAGTAATAATATATATAAGTAATATTATAGATAGAAATATATAGATAAATAAACTCAAGTATCTTTATGAATAGAGCCATTCTGATTCACACTCCACGCCAGTAGGTGGCGGTAATGCTCACCTAACGTTTTTGCCAACCGCCATAAATCTTTGTAGAAGAAGAAGAAGTAGCATCTCCTGCTGGTTTTCGAAGTTATGGCGGAGACGAGTAAACGGCAGCGGATTAGCCGCATTCAGAACATTTTACAGAATGCTTCTCCAGTAGCTATTGGTTCCTTTGTGGAGGGCTCCATACGTCGCATCACAATGAAAAACTTCCTGTAAGTTGTGTTTCCCCCGCTTTCAACCTGCAACTGACTCTAACTGCTTTAGACAGAAACTTTGATGGCTGCCAAGCTAGCTGCTGTTTGACAACCGCTCCTTTCAGCTGAAATAAGCAGAGCAGGATCCCCAACCGACAAACAAACGCCAGCAGTGATTAACATGAGACGATACGCTGATTTTCAGACCTAAAGGCCAGAACACACCGGTCACGTATGACTTTTTAATCTCCGAGTCAGTTTTGGAGACTCGTGCAAAAACAATGAAGGAAACATTAGAAAAATAATTCTTTACGCATGATAGTTCAGGGGCACAGAAAAGGTAGAAAATAGTGAGGCTCTTTGAGACTCACAAAAACAAAATAACGAGGTGCAGACAGATCAGGTAAGACCGGCGTATGATGACCTCTTAAAGAAAATAAAAGACAAAAACTTGACAGATCTCTCTGCCTCAGTCAGCATATAAACCGCCCAGACAGACTCATTAAGTTGGGCTTTGCTTTGTAGAATGCGCCCTTTTTTTTTCAATTACTGATCATAATAGCTTTAATTTGTGTAGCACAGAGACGGAAGTGAACAAAATCCGCCCAGATCTGCTCACACAGGAGGGCAGCATACAACATCAGTTTACTTAACCACAGCTGGGCTCCAATGAGGCAGCAGAACCATTTTAAGGAGGATCAGAAGAAATTGACAGCATGTGAGTTAAATATGAGTGCCAGAGCAAAGGGTCTGAATACTTATGACCGTTTGATATTTCAGTTTTTCTTTTTTAGTAAATTTGCAAAAATGTCAACCTTATTTTGTCAAGATGGGGTGCTGAGTGCACATTAATGAGAGATAAAATAAACTGTATTGATTTTAGCAAATGACTGCAATGAAACAAAGAGTGAAAAATATAAAGACCTCTGAATACTTTCAAAGTCTTTCATGGCGCCCCAGATTCCTGGCGGCGCCCCTGTTCCCACTAAAGCAGATGTGTTTTACTGTGTGACCGTGTCTCTCCTGTCAAACCCATGAAAAATTCGCTGAATTGCTGAGTAGTCTGACTAAAACAGACCTGGGGTCTCAGTCAGAGGTACACAAGCTCACTTGCGTAAAATCGTGTCAGGTGTGATCATCCCCTTGACTTTCAATTTAGATAAACTCCTCATTTTTAATAAAAAGCAGAGTAAGGAACACTACAATGTGAAATATGGTGCTCTGATTGATTGAGACCAAAACTGAACTTTGTGGCCAACACTGCAGTAACACCAAGATGGCTTCTTTGGTGCACTGACATGTAGGGGTTAGTATTGGCATATGTGTTGCTGATCTTTTAGTGGTTTTGGTATCCATGTTGTTTGGGGTTTGAGTCGGTCCACGTCTTCCACTCTGACTGCCTCAACTCGCTGTGTTGCGCTGCACAGAAAAGGGCTACACAGCTCGATCTGCCAGAGTGGTGGTGAAGCAGTAGCCTATATTCCCTCATTGTTTTAGGTAAGAATGCTTTTGTTTTTATCGATACTAGAAACTGAACGCTTTTTTTCTTTTTTCTCTCTCCCCACACCTCTACTGACAGGACATATGACTACTCTGAGGTGTATCCTGGTCCAAACCTGAACATGATTGTTGGAGCCAATGGAACTGGAAAGTCCAGCATTGTGTGTGCCATATGCCTGGTTCTGGCTGGAAAGACTGCAACACTGGGGAGAGGAGACAAGGTAAAAACTGAAACCCTCAACCACAGCTTCATTTATGTGACATCATTCCAGTTCTTATTTCTCTCAGATCTATAAGTTAGAAAGCTGAGGTAAATGATGCTGCTTTAGCATTGTGTGTATTTTTTAACAATGTCAGGATATTTTACAAAAGGAATTATTTTCTGTAACAAAAACCAAAACCAGTCTAAACCCTTGCGGATTGGCCCTTTGAGGCCTCCGCCTCAGACTGCCGCCCAGTCCTCTTCGCAGCGGTCCCTCATGGTTCTCCCTGCACATGGCCCTCATGTATTCGGAGGCAGCCTCACCACTGGATTCAAGGTGGAAAGGCTGCCACTGGGTTGGACTAAATCGGCCCCAAGTACCTTAGAGCTGGATGTTGTTGGGATCTCATGGCTGAGGGACCTCTTTAACATCGCATGGAGGTCCAGGACAGTGCCCCTAGATTGGCAGACTGGACTGGTGCCTCCTCTGCATAAGAAGGGGGACCAGAGGGTGTGTTCTACACTCCTCAGCCTCCTCAGTAAGGCCTAGGTCAGGGTGCTGGAGAGGAGAGTCTGGCTGATTGTCGAACCTTGGCTTCAGGAGGAGGCGTGTGCTTTTCCCCCTTGGCCATGGACCAGGTCTACAACCTCAGCCTGGTTCCAAGGGGTTCCTGTGAATTTGCCAAACCGATCCACATGTGCTTTGTGGACCTGGAGAAGGCATTCAAAGGTGTCTCTCATGGTTCGCTGTGGGGAACTATCGGGTCTATTGTGGTAAAGAGCGAACTGAGTGAAATGGCAAAGCTCTCGAATTACTGATCAGTCTACGTTCCTAACCTCACCTATGGTCATGAAATCTGAACTGTGGCCAGAGAACGAGGTCTCGTGGCTAAAATGAACTTTATTAGGGGGGGTGCTCGGCTCTCCCTTAGACACGGGGTTAGGAGCTTGGTCCTTTGGGAGTGGCTTGGAGAAGAGCTGCTTCTCCTCCACATCAAAAGGAGACTCAGACATCTTTTTCAGATGCCCCCTGGATGCTTGCCTTGGGAGATGTTCCAGGGGACTAACCAGGACATGTTGGATGGGCTATGTGTCTCGGATGGCCTGGGAGATCTTGGTGCTTCCCCCACCAGAGCTGGAGGAGGTTTCTGTGGGAAGCCTGGGAGTCTCTGCTGAGACTGCTGCCCCTGTAACCTGGTCCCACATGAAGTGGGAGGCGACGAGCACAGAAACTGGAATATTACAATATTAGTATTCAAACCACTCTAACATTTACTAAAGGAAACTTACATGTTCTCCACAGAATCATCCTGATAATTTCCTAAGATAAAGGAAAATACAAACATTTGTTGTTATGAACAAAGTTACTAACATATGTTTTCATCTAGGTTGGGCTTTATGTGAAGCGCGGCTGCCAAAAAGGTTTTGTTGAGATAGAACTGTAAGTGATGAGAAACTAATATCAACCCCTTACTTGTACTCATACGCCACTGGTGTTGCATTTTATGAACATTTGTGTCAAAATTAGCAATAGTTTATGTGCCCAAATCTAAATTTTATGTTTTTTGAATTATGTATAAAGGAACAGAAATGCAGGAAACTTGGTGATTAGTAGAGAGATCCATGTAGAGAACAATCAGTCAATCTGGATGATAAATGGTGGAATGAGCAACCAGAAAAGGGTGGAAGAGGAGGTCAAAGCTCTGCAGATCCAAGTCAGCAACCTCTGCCAGTTTCTGCCTCAGGTATGTTGACATCATGTTTTAATAGATGGCTTTGCATATGCAAAGTGACGGATGGTACCTTACAAAGTATATGCCTTCCTGTTTACTCTACATCTTGTTATATTGCTACTTGAACATTAATGGATTTTTTGACATTGTGAGATAAGACTAAGTGAAAACAAAATGATACACTGTTTTAAAATTTTTATAATCAAAGCCATCAAAAGTCTCCTTATTGGTAAATTCAGCTCTCTGCTGTGTATTTTATGCTACATTCAGACTGCACGCAATTGAAGAAGCAGAACCATCTGGTTTACATTAGGGGTGTAAATAATAATCGTTTTGTATCGATCCATCGATTCAACAGCCGACGATCCAATGCATCGACACATCCGCAAGAGTAGCGACTCATGTTTTTTTTTTCCTCCAGTCTATTTTTATCCATTTGCTCCTGGGCGTAATTCTGACTCCCGTGCTGCGGTGGCGCTAAACCTATTTTGCCCTCCTACCCCGCTTCCTGGTTATACTCTTGCAGCAGTGTGTTGCAGTGAGCTTGACGCAGACATTTTTGATTTATGCTCAATATTGAAGCGTGGGTCTAGATACGGCTGAGGAAGTGGGGGCGAGTTTGTCCGACAACGGAGGGACACGACGGTGAAAAATAGAGGGGATCAAGGTGGGAAAAGTTAAGGGTCCCAGTTTTCTCGCGCACCTCGCTCTTCTAGCTGGTCCAACTTCACGAGTTGTTTTCTGCAATTTCGGTCATAAAAACAAAACAAGCCGACCTCCTGTCTGCGGTACTGTCTGCGCTCAGTTACATTTTGGGAGAGGTACAGCGGAGGGGGTGGGGACGTTCTTCATACGTACAGACATACGTCCCTATTGTGTTGAGTAGAACGAAGGCTTCCGATACCTGTATTTTTAGATGCAAGGTCTATCAGAATCTATAACACAGGGGTATAATTACTTTTCAGTGAATGAGGTTTTAATAGGAATAAGTGGAATACAACTTTTCTACTTCTGTTATTTACTGTTGTTTCTCAAATAAAATGCATAACAATATTACAGCTTTCATTGATTTATTTCAAATTTATTTTCAAATTAATGCCTAAATTAACTTAAAATGTGGAAACCTGTCAGTTAAACATGTTCGCTTTAATTGTTCAGGTGTAAGCAGTTTGGATCTGTGAAAAACGCTAAGATCTCCTTCTAGCTACCACAAACGATAGAGGGAAAAAAAACCAAAGAGGCGACTGCCCGGGCCTGAGGCAGCTGTTGCTGGGAATTTCCAGTAAGAGCGCAACGCGCGTGTGCAGGGTTTCATGCTGGTCTGACAGAGAAATAAAATTTAAAGGTGCAATCTTGATGAACTGACTGCACAGATTAAGTTTTGATGTGGACTTTCTCGCTTTAAAACAAATGGACTTTTTAAAGTACTTTACTTTTTTACCCACTTATAACAGCAATTATAGAAAAGCCGCTCTCTGCCATTGAACACAGGAGCAGCAGAAGCATCAGACGCATCTGTACACACTTCACTGGATGCCCTTCAAGAGCATCAAAGATGCACTTGAGGCGTGGGGAAATTTGTGTACAAGCATTAAAATTTAAGCAGCGGGTGCTTTTTTGTTCCTCAAACCGGTGTGAACGTAGCATTAATCTTGGTATAGATACAGTTGTTCTGTGCAGACCTCAAAGGTTTATGCCGTGTTTCAACTTATCTTGGCCTGGCTCTGCTCCAACCCACCACTATTCAAATATTTCTACTACTGCACTGGCTTTTCTTTTTGCTTAGTACAAGCAGAGTCAAGTTGGAAAATTGGTAAGATTCTTGGCAATCAGGGAACACAGCAGATGGGTCAGGATAAAGTTTTGGAGAAGTTTCAAGTAGGGTTTGGTTTCAACGTTTCAATATGAAAGCATTGAGAATTGCAAGAACAAAACAGATTTTTATGACCTCTGTGTAAAATGTATAAACTATACAGGTGGCAAAACATGGTGTTGGTAGGATAATGCTTTGGTTATGAGATCCTAAAAATCCAGCTAGAGCTAAAAAAAACATGGTCCAGATCAAAGGACATTCATCAGTTAGAATGGCCTAGTTAAAGTCCAGAGCTAATTCTACTTGAATCAACAAAATCATTGAAGTTTCAGTTTACTAATCCACTCCACCCTACTTGGTTTTGCTTTTAGCTCTTTTCCATTAATTAAAAAACTTAAGTCTTAGATTTTACCCACAGAAAGAGACATGCCTCAGGATATTTGCTTTCTGGAATATTGGCTTAAAAGAGGGCCAGAATTTAAATAGATGACACGCTTTTCAACATATAATCTGTAAAGAATTTTGGAAAATATTCACAACTCGTTGCTACTATTTTAGCCCATCAAATAAAATCCAGACAGATGTATTTTTTTTTTTTTTGGGATGCCTATTTTCTCCCCACCCTTTCACTGTTGCTTGATCCTCCATAGGAGAAAGTTGGAGAGTTTGCAAAGATGTCCAAAATTGAATTGCTGGAGGCTACTGAAAAGTCCGTCGGTCCTCCAGAAATGTACAACTATCACTGTGAGCTCAAAAACTTTCGCAACAAAGAACGAGAATTAGAGGTAAAAGAAATCAGTTGATGTTATGTGCCAAGTTTGATATGAGAAATGTTTCAATTATTTTTTTTAATTCCGAGATTTCTAACTTCTCAGATTATTTCTTTATGTAATTAATTATTCTGTAGAATGTTGTGAAGGAAAAGGCAAGCTTCCTTGAAAAAGCCAAGCAGAGGAATGAGAGGAACAAGCATGACGTGAATCGTTATTATGAAAAAAAAAGACATCTGGATGTGATCGAGTTGCTTGAAAAGAAGAAACCATGGGTGGTGAGTTCATGATGATATGTATTACACAATCCACAAGAGGGGAGCAGAAATAAAACAGGAATCCTGTCATGAAATAACTTTATTCTACTCACTCTGGGACTAGGAATATGAGACCACCCGTAAGGAGCTGGAGGGGGTGAAAATGGAGCGAGAAGAAGCCAAAAAGCAGCTCTCTGCCCTCAGGCAGTCCCAGGCACCCATGTTAAAGAAGATCCAACAGATTGATGACAAGCTGAAGCCCACAGAGGCACAACTGAAATCTAAGGTGACAAATTCTGGATGTAACTGATGTATTCACTGTTGGCAATCTAACACTTTTTTCATTTTTCCTTCAAAATTTCCTTTTAACTAAAGTCTTGCCCTTTAAAGACATGCTATATTTTATGTCTGAATGATAAATCTTTACAAGATGATATTATGACTACAAAATAAATGAATATACAGGTGCTGGTCATAAAATTAGAATATCATGAAAAAGTAGATTGATTTCAGTAATTCCATTTAAAAAGTGAAACTTGTATATTATATTCATACATTACATACAAACTCATATATTTCAGATGTTTATTTTGTTTAATTTTGATGATTACAAATGACAACAAATGAAAATCTCAAATTCATCATATCAGAAAATTAGAATATTACTGAAAACCAATAAAAACAAAGGATTTATAGAAATGTTGGCCAACTGAAAAGTATGAACATGAAAAGTATGAGCATGTACAGCACTCAGTATTTAGTTGGGCCTCCTTTGGCCTGTATTACTGCAGCAATGCGGCGTGGCATGGAGTCGATCAGTCTGTGGCACTGCTCAGGTGTTATGATAGCCCAGGTTGCTCTAATAGTGGCTTTTAGCTCTTCTGAATTGTTGGGTCTGGTGTATTGCATCTTCTTCTTCACAATACCCCATAGATTTTCTATGGGGTTAAGGTCAGGAGAGTTTGCTGGCCAATTAAGAACAGGGATACCATGGTCCTTCAACCAGGTACTGGTAGCTTTGGCACTGTGTGCAGGTGCCAAGTCCTGTTGGAAAATGAAATCTGCATCTCCAAAAAGTTGGTCAGCTGCAGGAAGCATGAAGTGCTCTAAAACTTCCTGGTATGTGGCTGCGTTGACCCTGGACCTCAGAAAACACAATGGACCAACACCAGCAGATGACATGGCACCCCAAACCATCACTGACTGTGGAAACTTTACACTGGACTTCAAGCAACGTGGATGAAGTGCCTCTCTTCTTTTCCTCCAGACTCTGGGACCTTGATTTCCAAAGGAAATGCAAAATTTACTTTCATCAGAGAACATGACTTTGGACCACTCACCAGCAGTCCAGTCCTGTTTCTCTTTAGCCCAGGCAAGACGCTTCTGACGCTGTCTGTGGTTCAAGAGTGGCTTGACACAAGGAATGCGACAGCAGAAACCCATGTCTTTCATACGTCTGTGTGTGGTGGTTCTTGAAGCACTCACTCCAGCTGCAGTCCACTCTTTGTGAATCTCCCCCACATTTTTGAAGGGGTTTTGTTTCACAATCCTCTCCAGGGTGCGGTTATCTCTCTTGCTTGTACACTTTTTTCGACCACATCTTTTCCTTCCCTTCGCCTCTCTATTAATGTGCTTGGACACTGAGCTCTGTGAACAGCCAGCCTCTTTAGCGATGACCTTTTGTGTCTTGCCCTCCTTGTGCAAGGTGTCGATGGTCGTCTTTTGGACAACTGTCAAGTCAGCAGTCTTCCCCATGATTGTGTAGCCTATAGAACTAGACTGAAAGACCATTTAAAGGCTTTTGCAGGTGGTTTGAGTTAATTAGCTGATTAGAGTGTGGCACCAGGGGCCATCAATTTTGAACCTTTTCACAATATTCTAATTTTCTGATATGATGAATTTGAGATTTTCATTTGTTGTCATTTGTAAACATCAAAATTAAACAAAATAAACATCTGAAATATATGAGTTTGTATGTAATGTATGAATATAATATACAAGTTTCACTTTTTAAATGGAATTACTGAAATCAATCTACTTTTTCATGATATTCTAATTTTATGACCAGCACCTGTATTTTATGAATACCTGGGATGTCATAAATAACAGATTTTATTTTTTCATATTTAGAACCATCCATCTTCTACCTAAAAATATGCACTTTACTGTTGATAGTTTATAGTCTCTTTATCATTAAAATGTTGTTGTTTCCCAGACTGCAGCAATCAAAGAAACCTCTGTAAACTACAAAAGGAAACAGGACCATCTGGATCAGAAAAACAAAGAGGTATAACTGCTTATTCAAATTAAAAAGAAAAGTTTAACTGCCTGATATTTAACAGGAAAATTAAAGGCAAACATGAAGTAAAGTTTTGTGAGGCTGTTAAAAGCTTATCGGGAATAATGGCTCATTCTTCCCTTCAGATCGACGACATTAAGCAGAATCTGCGGCTGAAGCAGACTGAAGAAGAGGACCACCAGAAGCGGATCAGTAACACCAGACGAACCATCGAAGATTTGAAGTCGGAGCTGGCCAAAATCGCCGACCTGCCAGACGTAACGCCACAGATCAATGCTGTCAATGTGGAGCTGAGGCGTGTCCATGTGGAGCGAGCCAAGATTGATGGAGATAAGACTGACCTGCGCAGGGAGAACGACAACATCACTGCTGAGTCCAAAAGTCAGATTTCAGTAACCGATCCATATTTCAGTCATAGGATTACAAAAAAAAAAATAATAATATCAGGGACATTGTTACTGCTTACAAAGAGTTCATAACATTTCTTTTGGACTATCTTTAGTGTTGGAAAAGAAGCTGAAGGACATGAACAATATGATGAATGCCAAAGAAGAAAAGCTGCGAGGGCGCCACAGGGACACCCACACTGCCCTCCAGTGGCTAAGGAAGAACCGAGATTTATTTGAAGGAAATGTCTATGAGCCCATGATGCTGGTGGTGAGTCCCACACATAAAAGTGTAGAAAAAGTAGCTGAGCGATCGAAAGGAAAACAATAACGACCATATATAACCAATAATGTAAAGATAAATCACTAAACTGAGGAGTAGATCCAAATGTAGAGCTGCCACTAACAACTAATCTTAACGACTAATTTCCAAAAAAATCTCCACTTTTGGAGGTTGGCAGCTTAGCCACGGGATGGTGACGGCAAAATAAAAGTTACCCTTATACTGTGTCTGTGCGTGTGCTTATTTGATAAACCCTCTGTCTCAAGTCTGGTGCCGTTTCAAAAGCGTTGTTTAGCAAAACCTTACCAAATAGTCAAAGCGGCCGGCTTAACATCCAAAGACAGTCTGTCATCTTACTTCCCTAAGATTTATAAAAAGCACATGCTAACTAGACATTTAAACAGTAATCATAATGTTACTGTGATAATGTGATAAGCCAACAAAGACTTACAGTGTACAAACAACTTTATCACCAGCTACCCGAAAGTATTCCCATACTTTGGATACTTTTGGTCTTCTTGCAGATGCCTCTGTCATCCATTCAGACTCCCCCTTTGCTGCCATTTTCGTATCATGCTCAAAACCAGAACCAAAAGTAATCTATGTTCTAACTGCATCTTCATGAGTCTTTGGTGCACATTTTGTTTTAGCTAAACACATGCAAAAAAAAAGTAGTTTTTGAGGTTCACTCATGTCAGCTTCATTCCTGCAGCTCAATGTAAAAGATCCTCGCTATGCTAAATATGTGGAGAACCACATCTCTTTCCATGACCTGCGGGCCTTCGTCTTCCAGAGGAAAGACGACATGGAGAAGTTCATGACTGAGGTCAGGATAGCTTTTCTGTCCGAACTGTGCCGGCTAAAACTTGTGTGACTGAGTTTATAAGCCAGTTTGCTGTGACCTCTTCACGCCCACAGGTCCGTGACAAGATGGACTTGAAGGTTAACTCCATCTGTGCTCCAGAAGAGTCGTGCTCTAAGCGGCAGCCATCTAAAAGCATTGAGTCGCTGAGGTGAGAGTTTTGAAAGCTTTAGAATATGAAAGTTTGGGCACCATTGCTTAGCGGTTGCTAAGTCGGAAATATTTTCATATAAACTGGTCTAGAGGCCTGGGTCTTCATGCACTTTGGTACACATACATCATCTGTCATTCCAATTAACCTTATATTATTATAGAGGCCTTTAGTGACACTTTTGAACTACCCTTGTCTCCAGTTGCTATGACTATAAAATAAATTTACAATAATTTAGTCTACAAAAATAATAGAAAGTCTTAATTTATTCAGGATATCTTCTGACCTGAAAAGGGTTTAGGCAAATTCACAGCCAAATATGTGAACGACATGTTCTGTCTCTGCTGGCTTTTTTTTTTTTTTTGTTAGCAGTTGTCTCAGAAGTGGGCACTGTGCACCTATTGAAATTAATTTAAACACCTTATGAAAGAGCTTGCTGTGGCGTAGTGTGGTGGGAGCTTCCACAGACTTAAACAGAATCTATGCTGACTTACAATGACTCACATTCTTTCATGAACTTTTAAGAAACAAAACTTTGGATACAGAGTCTAGAATGTGCTGTAAACCATTTTTAAGATATTTTTGCCATTTCTTCCCAGTGATAACATCGTCTTTAGAGTAAAAAAAAAAATGCAGGAAGAAATTGCTGTTACTGGTTTGGTGATAAGCTGCCTATCGACTGTTCAACGTCAGTTCGACTGAAGTTAACAGTTTAAATCATTGGATAAATTTGATGCAAAGAAGCCAGGAAATAAAAAGATAAAGAATGACATAATGAAAAGTATATGTAAATTTTATTTATTTTTAAAAATGACTTATTTAATGTGATTTTATTAAATCTATTTAAATAATTAATGGCATATTTTATTTATTTTTACATTTCACAATTTAATAATAAATGTAAGTATTTTTATTTAATAAAGGCTTAAATTTCATTATTTCATGATACGTTTATTTAATGCTGTCTTACCCATTTCATTTTGTCCTCCTAACCCCTCATAGTTGATGGTGTGATGTTTTACTTCAGATTGGCAAGTTAGATTTATTCAAGTTTCACATTTTCTGCATATATTTGACCCTTTATTTGTAATGTGCATGCCTAAAGCAATCATTTGAATAGGAATTTATGGATTCATTAAGGTTATTGTTATTTAACTGATCAAATAACAGCTTAATATAGAGATTCAAAACTATTCAACCTGCTGAAAGAATAACCACTCAGAGCAGGGAGATTAATGTATATGCATTCTAATCTCATTAAATACTTACTATCTGATTATTAATTGGTAGATCTGAGAAAAAAAAAAAAGGTTATGGTTAAGTGATAAGCAAAATAATCATGCAGCCTTTCTAATTTAAAACTTAAGTGCAATAATTTGTTTCTAAAATGTTGCAGACGTTTTGGCTTCTACACATACCTCCGTGAGATGTTTGACGCTCCTGAAGAGGTGATGAGTTACCTTTGTTTCCAGTACAAGGTGCACGATGTGCCAGTGGGCAATGATCAGACCAAAGCGGTCATCAAAACGGTATGTTCCTGTTTTTATTTTCATCTGACCTTTTTCAAGATTCATTTTAAGAAACTTGGGAAATAATTGATTTTCAACATGGAATTTTAAATATGTTGTACTTCAAGTAGTAATGTAATATTTTGTGTTTTGTCTCCTGATTAGAGGTTTGTTTTTATTCCTAATAACACATCAATCTTTCCGATATCCACTCAGGTGATTGAGGAGCCCTACCTGAAGGTGTTATTCACAACAGATGAGAGATACACTGTCAAAACGTCCATCTATTCCAAGAAAATAAGCACCAGCAACTCTGCCGTGCACCCCTCTCAGTACCTTTCAATAACTGTGGATGCTGTACAGAAACAGCAGGTGGAACAGCAGATGAAGGCAAGAATATCAAAATGATCTGCCAGCAATTCCCTAAACCCTTCATTTAGCTCTAATGTCTTGTGAAGCGTCCACATGTCAAAAATTTGGGTCCGTTACCCAGGAATTGTTCTAGAGTTAATGTGTTTATCTCTGTTACAATTAGACCTGTGCTTCAAGATCACGTGAGATTGACGAGCAGATGAAGGCCCTGCAGAAGGAGGCTGCTGCTCTGGATCGCAAAGAAAATGAACTGTTGTCAGAAAAGAAACGACTTTCTGAGCTTAAAGGGAAGAAGAGACAACTGGAACAGAAAATCAGCACCAAACAGGACAGGTAGGCCTGTCTCTGAAGGTTATAAAGTTTCCATTTTTTAAATCTCTTTCAAATTGCATAGCTTTGTCAAATCCAGGATTAAGGAGATCTAACCCCCTGAACATTTTTAGTCTGAAGCAGATGGAGCAGAGTGTTATTGACCTGAAGAAAGTTGAAGAGGTAACTAATAAAAAAATTAAGGCCGCCAATCTACAGAAAGTGACGATAGTTGCAGCAATCGTCGATCAAGTCAAGGTATGAAATATTCTTTTCTGAATTTCAACTAATTCCTCTACCAAGCTGTTGTCTATTTCTTGATTGTAGAAAGATAAAGCCCCTTAAGGCTTCTTATGTCTGAGTTCACAATCCATATATTTGCACTACCACTGTGCAGCGCTGCATTTTTCTTTTGTGCATTAACCTTTCCTCCATCTTCCCACCATCTGTAGCTGAAAGCAAAGTTAACAATGGAGAAGGTGTACCTGGCCTTGGAGATGGCGGGATTGACTGCGGAGAAGGCTAAGCTTGAAAATGACTGCAGGGAAGGCGCCTCTGAATTTAAAACTATGGAAGTAAGAATTGTAAAGCACAGTTGGATTGATGCCTTGTTTATACTGAGGTCTCAGATCCTAAACCTTAACTCAACTCTTCATTGTAGCAAAGATGCAGCCGCCTGGAGCAGAGAAAGATTCAGCTGACAGAGCAGTGCAAGGGCCTGTTGAAGAGGGCAAAGTCAAACTGTCGGATGCAGCCAGATGAGGCGATATCAGAAGATCTGCGTAATGTTAGTGCTCATCCTCCATCTTTGTCTTCTGCTGGAGTTTTTGTAATATTTGCTCTGAAAGCCTTTTATTGTTGAATGTCTTATTAATCATTATGTCATTGCAGGCGTTCAGCAAACTGCCTGACACACTGGATGAGGTTGATGCCATGCTGAATGAGGAACGCTCCAGAGCTGAGTGCTTCACTGGTCTTAGTGAAAATGTAAGAGCTGATGAAAACTGACAGAGGGTCAGGAATCAGTTTAATTTAGATTCAAGTAAGAAAACATTAGGTTAAAAAAAATAACAAAACTAAAATATCACTATTTACAGATGCATAAGCTTATTTTCTGATTATTTGTGATTATAAATGTTGTAGTGTACATATTTGAATTGTTTGATCCTGCTTTGAAGGTTGTTGAAGAGTACAATAAGAGAGAGCAGGAGATCAAAGTTCTTGAGAAAGAGCTTCAAATAAAGACAGATGCCTTGAATGCCTACAGACAGAATATATCTGAGGTACGTTATGATATTGCAGCCTTTCTACTGAAACTGTGTTTGCTGTAACGTTTGTAACAGAAGACATTTTGTTTCTGTATCCGTATGTGTGCTTCAGGTCAAGGAACGCTGGCTGAACCCACTGAAGCTGCTGGTGGAACAGATAAATGACAAATTCAGTGAATTCTTCCGCTCCATGCAGTGCGCAGGAGAGGTGGATTTGCACTCGGAGAATGAGGTAAATGATCACTAGGGTAACAGCAGCTATAGACAAAGATTAGAACCAGTGACTAAGAACTTTATCTGTACAGCTATGCAACTTTGAGTCAAATATTTAAATCAATTACTTAAAAAATATTCTAACCGTATAGAAAACTATCTGCATTTTTTCTTACACTTCTCACTTCCCAAAATCTTCTGTGTGGCAGACATTTGTTCTGACGACCTTTTAGCATTTTGAATAAACGCTAACCTATTTAATCTCCTGTGTTCCTTTCAGGAGGAATATGACAAGTATGGGATCCGCATTCGTGTGAAGTTCCACAGCAGCACACAGCTCCATGAGCTGACGGCTCACCATCAGAGCGGAGGCGAGCGGAGCGTCTCCACTATGCTTTATCTGATGGCCTTACAAGAGCTTAACCGCTGCCCATTCAGAGTGGTGGATGAGATCAACCAGGTCTCTTTCAAATTTACTTTTTTATTTTTTATTTCTGTTTAGATGGGCTTTATTTGCCTACATGTAGTAGTAGAGACTGCTGCCTTATGTTAAATGGAACTACAAGGAATGGTAGAGATGCATCCAGAGAAGGTCCACTGGATGAGTCTGTGTGTACGTTTTGTTTCCTAGGGAATGGATCCCATAAATGAGAGGAGAGTGTTTGATATTGTAGTCCGCACCGCCTGCAAAGAGACAACTTCTCAGTACTTCTTCATTACCCCAAAGGTAAGTGTCGCTCCCGGAGGTCCCTGTCACACCTTGCAGATTTAGCCAACGTATGTCTGACGTCCCAGAATCTCCTAAAACGCTGGCATACTACTAACTTTCTATGTATTTTTTCAAATTTGGAGGTATACACGGCGCATTCATAATGAGTCCAGAGCGTATGTCCAGCGACAGCCTAACTTATGCATAGTGCATGGCAGCGTAATGCCCATGAAATGATGCACAAGCCATTGTCCTGAAGGGGGCAGGGATGCGCCCAGAAGCACCCAACCTGCTTAAAAGATTTCTTTGATTGCAGGTTTAACCTAGCTGCTGTTTTACTGCCCGCCCGAAAAAAAAGAAAAGAAATAAATAATGTTTGTAGTCACAGCAGATTCAGCGTCATGTCTGCTAGGAGGTTTGTTGGTCATGGGCGTGAACACAGTGAGGATCCATCACACTCACTTTCTCCGTCACCCTGTGATGCGGATGAAGTCTGGAGAAGAACTGACGGTTTCCTCCTGTGAACCCCCTTTTATACCAAAACGCTGCCAATACCCTATTATACAGTAGCTGTAAGTTAGAGATGCGTTCAGTGGACGTCTAAAAAAACATCAAATATGTTGATATACATTGGAGATAAGTTCTTGATAACCATAGGTTATGCATAAGTTACTTATAGGTTTTGGATAAGCTAGACACCACGACTTATGATTAACTTACACGTAACGTACGTCAATGATCAGAAAACTTACCTGTAACTTATGCCCTACGTATGGCATATGCTGGCATGCGTCGAGAAATTTTGAGCATGCTCAAACTTATCCAACGTATGCCAGCATTTTTGCCAGATTTTTCTTATGTAAGGCATACGCTGTCTATGCTGATCTTTTTCTTTTTTTAACTTACAACTAAACATCTGTGCATGACAACAGGTTCCGAAAACCTGTTGGTTGGTGTTTTTTTTGTTTGTTTTTTTGTAACAACCTGCAATCTGTGAGGCCAAGTCTTATTCTTACCGTATTTTCACGACTATAAGGCGCACTTAAACATCTTTTTTTTCCCTCAAAATGTGCGGTGCGCCCTATGGTGCGGTGCGCCTTATGTGCGCTGCAACTGCAACTTTTGAGACCACCTCATTGAGGAGATGATGATAGAGTGGTTGAATGTAAGGAGACCAGGTGTTTTTTTTTTCACCCCTCACCATCGCTGTTAATATGTAACTCCATGCGTGCCCATCTCACAGCTGATGTGAAAAACATGGGGAAACAAATTAACCCTGTGCTCGCTGTTTAACCGCTCGACATCGGTGTGAACTGGACCCAGCAGGTGCAGCAGAAGCAGCGAGTTTACATGCAAAGTCAATGGTTGACGCGCGTATAGGTGCAGCAAAAGGTCCCGCAGCGCGTTTTGAGCAGCAGGCGCAGCGCGTCGGAGCGTTTAAGCATCTGACGCACCGCCAACGCACTGCTGCTGCTCGAGATGGAAAAATTGAAGTTTTGCTGCTGGACGCGCCGCATCAACCAATCAGAGAAGCTGATCTGGGAGCTGACAGCGAGACAGACACAGCGCTCTGATGACACATGATATTAACGCAAATGAAAAAGGCTGGATGGATGAGGAGATGATGAAAGCGTGGCTGAGGCAGGTGTATGTGAGGAGACCAGGTGGTTTTTTCCACGCATCACCATCGCTGCGTGCCCATCTCACAGCCGATGTGAAAAAAAAGGTGAATCAAATGAACGCTGTGCTCGCCGTTATCCCGGGGGTCTGACAAAGGAACTTCAACCGCCCAACATCGGTGTGAAGCGCCCGTTCAAAGTAAGGCTGCGAGCAGCGTGGGAGCGATGGATGACCGACGGAGACCACAGTTTCACGATAAGTGGAAGGCAGCGCCGGGCAAGTTACGCCACAGTTTGCAGATGGATTATAGATGCTTGGACTAACGTGTCTGCTGGCTCTGTTGTTCAAGTTTTCGCAAAAGCCGGGATTATTTCTGAGGAGCCGCGCTGCACGGAAAGTGACTCTGACAGCGAAGAAGGGGAAATTGGCATGTCTGATTTAGCGCAGATGTTTAATTCAGAAACAGAGGATGATGACTTTGATGGGTTTGATTAATACTGTGTAATAAATACATGAATAAAGCACAATCATACTCAGTTTTGCTCCCGCTCTATTTTTCTACCTGAAAACTTAATTCAACAGCAGCCTCTGGGCGGGTCTCCTCCTCTTCACCGCGGTGGCTGGCAGGTGTTTTTTCATCTAAATAATCTAAATCTTGCAGCTATATTTGCTGTGATCAGTGGGAATAAAGTAGTTTTAATATGTTTTTAAGTGAGAAAGGCCACCTGAAAACTTAATAATTGCAGTCAGTTCATCCAGATTATCTATTTCTGTCGGAGGCGCTCAGACCCCCACATACCAGCGGTGCACCGACAGCAGAAATCCCTTCAACAGCAGCCTCTAGGCTGGGCAGCCTCCCACGCGGTGGCTGGCAGGTGTTTTTCATCTAAATAATTTAAACTGCAGGCACCAGGATACCGGTAATAAAAGCGAACATATTCCGTCGGCAGGTTTCAGGATTTTAAGTTAATTTAGGAGTGATCACAGCGCTGTGTCATCTGCGATGTGTCTGTCTCACGGCCAGCTCCCAGATTTGATTAATACTTTGTAATAAATACATGAATAAAGCACAGTCATACTCAGTTTTGCCCCCGCTGTATTTTTAAATACGCAGTAGAGGTATTTAAAGGTAGTAGAGGACATGTACCTGTATATAAAAAACGCGCCCTATAGTCCGGTGCGCCTTATGTGTGTGTTAAATACAGAAATGGGACACATAACTGAGAGTGCGCCTTTTAGTACGGTGCGCCTTATGGTCGTGAAAATACGGTATTTCTAATGATGTTTCTTTTTCATTGAAGCTTCTACAGAATCTAGAGTACGCCGAGGAGATGACCATTCTCTGCATCCATAATGGGCCTCACATGCTTCCTCCCAATGAGTGGAACACGTCAGCTTTCATCAAACGGCGCCTCAAACAAAAAAACCATGGCGGAAACCCATGAAAAAATGTCTTTACTGACAATAGTTTTCAGTTGTACATGCCTATTTCCTGGTCATGTTTTTGACTTTCCTTGTTTACATTTTTTGTCTTTTCTTTTCTACACTGTTTGCACTTTTCATGCAGGCATGTTTATCATTTTAAATGAAGCACAAATATTGGAAGTTGTGGTAATGTGGCCAAACGGATTAAATTCTTTTTAAAAGCACTTTACGGTTTCTCTGCCCTTTTAAAATGGTGGAACAAAAAAAAAAAACAAAGTTGCAAAACCATTTCTTTAAGTTCAGTGTTTGTTTTTTGCTCTGTTCAATGAAGACAGGACGGTTGTATCAGGCCTTCATGTTTAGCGGCAGTTGTAGACGGTAGTTCTTGACGTCTCATCCTGAAATTATTTTAATGTTCTAATAGTTCAACACATCTTCAGCTTCTCTGGGTTGATAAACCTGTGGAGGAAAACATTCACAGGTTCAAATTGTATTACTTTCGTTATATTAATGAATTTGCTTACCCATGTAAACAATTGGAATTAAGTGTTCCAATCACTTCCATAAAGCACCCATATATGATTCCTGCTTTAAAAAAAAAGGTTTGAGTACCAGTACCTGTGGAAAGTACCAAACTTTCTAGAGTCAATAGCTAAACTTCCTGTTGTGATAATCTGTGCTTCTCCAAGTCGAAGAGCCAGTGTTTGGATGGTACAAGGAAAACAGTACTTGTCTGACAAGTTCCAGCAAAAGGAACTCTTCATGCTTGAACGTACCAACAGATCTAGGATAATTGGATGCTCCCAGCTTTGTGGGATCAGTTTGGAGATCACCTCTTTCCTAACATGACTATACCCCTTAAATCTGCCAGTATTGGACCAATGTCACATTGAATCCAAGGGATTCAGAATGAAATGCCACTTAAGAGTTCATATGCTAGTCAAGCCTTGGCTAAAAACTTTTTCAATATAGAGAAATATCAGCACCATGAACACCTTTGTTTATAAACCCAACGAATTTCTGGCGACCCGTTTAAAGCTTGTACAACTAATAACTCAGAATGCATGAAAATTACAACAGTAACAGTTTTACCAATATAGACATGTTAGACCTCATTGGAAAGCTTAGATTCTTCACATTTCAAGCAAGTCATTCAGGCTTTGGATAGTTTACCATTTATAAAGCAGCTGAGGATCTTTGTCAGATAA
Source organism: Cyprinodon tularosa (assembly GCF_016077235.1). Taxonomy (NCBI): domain Eukaryota; kingdom Metazoa; phylum Chordata; class Actinopteri; order Cyprinodontiformes; family Cyprinodontidae; genus Cyprinodon; species Cyprinodon tularosa. Next base: position 1,948,001 of record NW_024038678.1, read on the forward strand.
ACTCAATTTTATTAGGAGGAAAAGCTCTATAAATAATAAACATTGTTTCGTAGATCCATTTACCAGAAGATGTTAAAGTTGCTGTGCTTAGCTAACTTTATTAAAAAAGTACCAGTGCTTTCACGTGTGCTTGGGGGTGTTTAAATATTGAATGGTTCTCACTACCTTTATGGAAAGCCCAGCAGCTTGGTTTAAACACAGTACAACCTAATGGCGTCCCTAGATCTAAGATTTTTCTCATCGTTAAGACCAAGAATGGTCCTAACAGAATAGAGGCCACTAAATGGGAAAGAACAAAGCGAAATATTCAAAACAAAAAAGCTAGGAAGGATGGACATGACTAAATGTGGAATTATAAACTGTTTCTAACGGTGTTCTAGCCTTTATCCAGGACTTAACCAGACCCGAAAAATACAGGGGGGGTTGAGAGAAAAACATCCACATTCTTCCAAACATTTAATCTATAGTAACACCATCCAGGTCTCCTCGCTTCTTCTCGGCTGTGGTTAGATCAGAATCGCCTCTATACTCATTGTCCACGGTGAGGCCTTAAGCAAAGCTCTGGCTCAACCAGAACTAGTATATCTGATCAATTCATCACTTCTGACCACAGCACGAAGCGTGGAGGCCCTTCGTGTTTTTTTTCTCGCCGGCTGCTCACTGCCACGGGGGGCTGCAGAGCGCTTTTCCTATCATTTCCGACCGGAGCAGAGCCAAACTCAGGTCGGATCAAATAAGATCACTGTGTAGGTTTTAACAGAAAATACAGAAGAACAAACACACAGACAGACGCTCCACATTCACTCACACAAACGTTCTCCATTCACACTCTGAGGACTACGCTTCCGCTTCCGGTTTATAAATGGATGGCCGCCTGGAATTATGGGATATATGTAACTAATAGGAGGACATCGCCCTCTCGTGGTCAGTAAGAAAAATGACTTTATTTAATTTCGTTGAGAATTTTAAATTTCTTTGAGAATAATTCTGACTCCTCCCCCCCCTCCCCCAAATTAAACTAAACTAAAATGAAATAACAGGTTATTTTTTTTTTACTTTTTTCAGTGGCCCTCTTCCGTAAACAAAAACATGGGAAACTTAAAAAAAAAAAAAATCGGTAATATATGAATGAAAAAGAAGCATATGCGATATGAAAAAATGTAGGGTAAAGAAAGAAGATGAGAAAATTTGTGCAAACAAAAATTCTCAAAAAAAGCATCAGTGTACCAGTAAATACTAAATATAATACAAGCATTTAGCTAAATGTCATACATGTTAAGATGATGGATTCATTGATTTAGTTTTATGTAATAGGAAAATAGTTCTGACTAAATGCCAAGATTAATTATATCTACTGAATTATCTTTGTCTTATCAGTACTTACAGTTCAGTTAAAAATGAACAAAACAAAAAAAAAACATGATACAGCTTTAATACAGAAGACACCAATGAGTCTTGGATTTGCAAAAGCATAGCCACATTTGAGAGGATATGTTCATCTTTAACTTGGTGTGAGGAATTAATGGGGAGGATAATTTACCAAGTCCCAAACCCACATTTGGCAGAGAGCTGAGGCTGTTCTATGGGAGATGAGTCAACTAATAGCCTAACCCCACATTAGTTTTAAGCTGTATTTGCGTCTGTGGTAATTAACCTATCTAGCATCCTGAGCCCTGTTGGGGGTTGTGAGGTAATCTTGAATGGCGTAATAAGATTTCAACGTCTACTAGCACTTGCTTCCTGCAGCACACCAAACCTTTGGGTCTCTCACCAACAACATGTTGACCTTGAATGGAGGAAAGAAACAGATCAGAGTTCCTGACTGAGTGAGGACGTGGTTTTCCCTTTAACCATGGATTGAACCTGAAACAGTGACAGGGATAGAAAAGCAGTGGAGCTCCATCATCCTGCCATGGATGGATCAGGTGTTAAAAAAGTAAGTTGTTGCTGGTTATGTTCTAAGATCATAGCAGGAATCAGGGTCAGTGTTTGCTCTAGATGTGTTCTTCCTGATGTTGTGCTGACGTTCTGATATTCCTTTGCTTAGTACAGTGCTCTTTTTTTAAATCAATATCTAACTAGATTAAGTGTGTTTGGCCCTCATAGTAATCTAAATACTCTCTTGATTTTATTTGTTGTACTGCAATATTATACCAGTAATCAAGCTTAAAAAATAGTGCTACTGTACAGTTATTTATTCATAATATATTTATAATGATTGTATAATGAGGTTGTCTGGATGGTATTGTAAATACACACCTGTAAGCATGTTCTAAAATTTCTGTTTTCCATACATCCAAAGAAGCAAATGCATTAAATTTTGCCTTCAAAAGAAACACCTCCCTGCCACACGCCTGTCTCATGATCCATAACCTATATAGTCTGCTACTGTATCAGGTTTTTACTAAACTAGATTGTCAGCTTGCACCAGTACAATGTTTCCTGTCTTCACAAGATGTAAATCAGATGGAGTAGATTTTCTTTACCACTCCATGTCAGTCCTGCAGGTTTGGACTGGAACAGTGACTTCTATCAGATCAGACACCTGACACGTTATCTCTCAGCTCAGCTTTCCTGCAGCGTTCCCTGGGGAGAAACAAGATAGGGAGGGTTACTGTGTGTGTCCCTGACAAAAAAGTGAAAGGCACAATCCCTGGAGACAAAAAGCTGGAGGATTATTATGCTCAGCAACGTGGCAGTTTTCCACAGAAACTTTTTCGACAGAGAAACCAATCGGCTGCTCTGACTTTGAAACTGGCTGCTCAGACAGTAAGTACCATCTGCTGCCTCCTCGGTGTGATCCTTTTCCTTCAGGTTATCTGATTTCAGTGCGTGTGCTTGGGGGTCACTGCCTGATTGTGCAGCAGAGGCTTTTATTTTGCATGCTGTTTTGTTTGGACTGCAAAACATGAGAGCTATATCAACTATATTCCTGCTGTGGGTGAAGGCAGTCAGCTCAATGCGACATCCGTCTCTGATGAAGGCTGTGATGTAACCTCTGTAAACAAGGCTGACCTGCTTAAGCAGCACGCCAGGAACTGTCTTTTTTAGCCTTTATCTAATTACACCTTTTATCCAAGAAGATGCTCAAAATAGATGATAAAAAAAAAACATTCTGGTTCATCAGGGACGCACTTTATTCATTGTCAGAATGCAAAATCATTTTTGAAATATTACTAACCAGTTTTGTTTCCTTCTTTTTCTCTTATTTGAATTCCACAGAAACCAGGATATGGAAATCACAAAAGAGGTATCACAGAGCACATGCATGAACAGTGGGGCAACAGAATATGGTCAAAGGGCCAAGCAGGAAAAACTCAAAGAAGAGGAGAAGGAGAGAAAAATGCATTTGCATGAATACACAATTGACTAAATTAATAACAAAAAATCTATCCTGATCCATACTTTTTAAAAGAAATGTATAAAACATATAATTGATATAAGAGTGCTCCCTTTGGCTTTGTTAGGGGGGGATTGATTTATTATGGGGGGTAAGGATTGGACTGATTAAACTTACTTTTCAATCAATGATACTCTATAAACTTTAGATTGGCCAAAAACAGATTTTTTATTTTTTTTTTTAACAAGCAATATTTTTTTCTAGAACTGGTTAAAAATTGACTTGAAAACTTTGTAGATTTCCAAGCCCTCAATTCAATTCTTAGAAACACACCGTAAGTATATTTTTATACATTCTCTGAACCTTTCCTCAGAGATGCCTGTCGGACCTTTGCCTCTGGCTCATAATTCAGCAACAGACGGCAGCGTTTCCGAAATCATTCAGCTCAGAAAAATCAACGGCTCCTCCTCGGAGACACCAAGCTACCAGCACCTCCACAGGGAGCTTCTTCTCAGCCACAAGCGGTACGTCAGGTATAACCACATGCAGTAGTAGCCAAGGGTGGTACTATAAATCGTCTCTGATTATCCTTTTCTGGTGAAATAAATGCAAAATTTATGTAGGACTGTCAGCAGAGCAGTTCTCTTTAACTAATGTACCACTGCTGCATTTGTTAACCAGTAAATTCATGTTTCTTATTTAGGCACTCATACCAGAACTCATACCATCCCTCCAGTTTAGGAATACTGCAGGCCACCCCATGATTAAAGACTCGCTGCATTGTTGTGTCAGTGTGGTTGACTGTCTTCTAAGGTTTAGTTTTTGAATGAGACCTATGTATGTTTGTGCAAGGGCGTAGGTTTGATTTGAACTTTGGTAGGGACACTATCAGTCTGGTGTCATTGGTGCTATGCAATATGCATGCCCTTTTTTATGCTCGATGTGAGCATCCGTACTGATAAGAGGAATTCATTGTTAAAAGAGAAAAGCAACATTTTGCTCCATTAATAAAAATGTTATAAGCTCTACACTCATTAGATGCTGTTTATCAATGTTTGAAGTATCACCGGCTCTGATGAATGTGGAATTAGGACTGTTTTCCACTTTGAAAACGGTTTCATTTGAACGACTAAGAGAGAAGGTAAATACAGTATTTTCTTTTGAAGATATAGAATTGTGCAGAGTTAAACCCCACTCTAATATTTGTACCTACTATGCTCTCTCTGTATCAAGCAAAATAATACATTCATTAAAATATTAACTTCACTATAAAAGTTGAACATCTGGGCTGTAGTTACTCTGTGTCGCTCATTTCATGTATTTCATCTGGGGCTGAAAAAAATGAATCATATTAATTGATTATTTCAATAATCGTCAACTAATTTAGTACGTGATTCATCATTAACTGGAGTATAGAGACTTTAAAACATACAGTAATATAAATGTAAAATGTGCCTTTCCCCACAGAGCAACCCACTTAGATCAGTTATTATATCAAAATTGTAAAAATAAAAACAAAAAAATGAAAACTGTAATATCAACTTAATATCAGTAAAAAGGAAACCCTCACATTTTCTTTTTTAATTGGCTGTGACTAAGAATCAGAAATGTTGATGGCTTACAGCCTTTATTTGCTCATTTTTCTAGCAGTCTTCAGAACTCCTGGCTGACTCAGAATATTTCGTTTTATAAAAGAAAAAAAAGGTTTTTGTTTTTTAGTGTACATGATATTCATTTTTTTTTTAATTGGGACTAGTTTTGTAGCCTAATATTAATTGTTGTAACCGCTGCATTCTAGTGTGAATATATTTTCAATATTGTGCTCCAAGCACACGCGGACTAGAAAACAGCCAATCAGAGAGAGAGAAGGCGGAACTTAAGGCAGAACAACCAATGAGAGTGGAGTTAAACAGCGCAGCACAGTTCCATGCGCTGCTACATGAAAAGGACAGGAGAGACCAGGCAGAGGAGCTGCGAGAGGAAAAGAAGCCACTGCTGCAACAACTACTGCTGTAAATTATAAACATGTTGCTCACATCCAATTATTGGTTGGGACAATTAGGACGGTTCAAAATTTTGGTAGGGACATGTCCCTATGGTCCCTATGCAAACCTACGCCCATGTGTTTGTGACTGCTCAGAGGCCTGCTGCTGGAGGAGAAACCAGAGCTGAAGCGGGTTCTGGAGCAGCGCAGACTAGAGCTTCACAAGGAGGAGGAAATGGCACAACGACGGCCCTCTGATCTGGAGACGGAGCTCCGCAAGAGGCAGCAGAAGCTGCAGGAGGTCAGGAACACATAAACAGCTGAAAGATGATTCACTAGACCATTTATCTTCACAGTGCCTGACTGAATAGATGCATGTTATATATAGCCATCTGTTTTTTCACCATATAACAGATTATACAAAAAGAAGAATTAATATTGAGGTGGGAAAAGAGGCCTAGGGATTTTTCAAAGATTTTCCCAATCAAGCATTTTAACTCAGCATGATAACGTCTGATACCCCTAAATAATATCCAGTGCTGCCAACTGATCGCTTATGAATAAATAAAACAGCCACTGTTCAATACGTTAACCAAAAGTGGAAAATGAACAACTGCAAAAATACCAAGATGATATGGAAGCGAATCATATTTCAAATAAAAAAGCATTTTCAGAAATGCTTTTTCATTTTAAGAATGTGGCTGCATTGTTTGACTCATAAATGGAATTAGTAATCAATAATCCTGTCTAAATTGAAAGGCAAACACTAGACATCACCCTAAACACACCACCCACATATTGAACCACGGTGGCGACAGCATCATGGTTGGAGGACCTGATGAAGGGTGGAGCTTCAGTTTAAAGCAGGACTGCAACTGGAACTATTTAGAAGAAAGAATATTTATGTGTTAGAAAGGTCTAGTCAAAGTCCAGATGTAAATACATTGAAGTACCCCTGGAAAGGATTATAAATGTATTTTTATGGGAGAATCTCCATGTAGTTTGGCACATTTTGAAATGTTTTAACAAAGAAGAATGAACCAAAAAAGTGACATCTCCAATGTCCAGGGCTAACAATCATACCTAGAAATAGTTATAGCTGTCCTTGCAGGATATAATTACATAGATATATTTGACAAACTGAATTATTTTCCTTTCGCTCCACAACGATCCTCTGCCTTGTGTTGGTCAATCTAATCCAAAGAAAACGCTTTACAATTTTGCTATTTTTCATTCAAATTGGTAAATGTTCCTTTTCCTTTTTTCTGTGTTTCCAATTCAATTATTGTTCTTTTTTTTTTCCACAGTACGAGCAGGAGGAGATAAGGCAGCGGGAAAACCAAAAGAAAATCCCGGAGTTTGTCCGTGTCAGAGAAAACCTGAGGCGCACACAGACGTTTGAGCAGCCCTAAACTGCTGCCATCAGCCAGTGCAGCCTCTCACCACTGTGGCCCTAAAAACACTGCCTACTCAGCGATAATTACAAAAACACCAGGCTAATCCAGCATTTGATAATCCTTTGTTCATTTCAATTTGGACTTTATGTGTAGAGACTAAAGTTTTGCAATTATAAAAAAAAAAAAACTTCTATGAACTCAATGGTTTTGTTTCTGGTGAGGGATTTAAAAGTTTTTTGTTTGTTTTGTTTTTTGTTTTTTTTTTACTAAAAATCCTGTATTACTATTGGCTGAGTGAAAAAAACAATGTTCTGATGCCGAATATTTTTTTTAATGTTTTTTTATGCCTCTTCCACCATCTTCTTTTTTTCTGTTTCAGTTTTAAATTATCATATTTATGTCAGTTTCTTTACATTGCAAGTACTAACAAACATTTTCAAAAGCACTGTTTTCTACTAGTAAGACTCCCCTCAGCATTACAAAAATACATGTTGGTTTACCTGTTTCTGTCACGACTTTTGGTTTGTAGTTTATCTGTGTGTGTGTGCTGTGGAAATAAAAGGTTTCATGGTTTGGACTGATCTGTCTCTATATCAGAGCCATTCAAAGCGAAGGGGGATTGATTTGCAGGCAGCTCCTGTCCCTGAGGACTCTCACAGTGCTTTCACAGGCATGTGGGACTTGGTTTAATTAGCTAATCTTTTCATTCCATCGTGGGTCGAGAGGAGAAAGGACAAGCCATCTGCTGGAGGCTTTAAGGTTTGAATAAGCCAGGAATGCCCAAGGGTCTGGTTAAGGCACTGAAGACATTCTGGATAGTCACAGAAACCTCCAGCTGTGGGTTGAATTTGTTTTTTAGCTAATTTTTTTATATATTAGTAGCAAAATCAGGACAAGTTTAATATCTGATGATTGTGACTATATTCACAGTAATATAAATTACTTTGAATGTCATAGTTAGGAATTTGATGCTATTATATTTGATTAAATCTGATATTTCTAACATTAAATATAAAAGTTATAACTTTATACCTCAAAATTCAGACTGAATGTGGAAATCATGACTTTAAATCTAATAATTCTCACTTTAAAAGTCAAAGGTTAATTTGAATTTTGACTGAAAGTCAAAATCACAGTTTTAAAACTCATAGTGATGAAATTCTGTTATTTTTTCTTTAAAAGGCCAAAAATGAGCTTGTATAATTTCCATTGAACAAAAGACATCGGCCTTTATAGGTGAATAGATATCTGGTGTTATGACCAATTATGAATTAACCTGGAAATATTTCTGAATGTAAAAAAGCAGAATAATAAATAATATAGAATATAAAAGCTTATATTTATTTACAGGCATTCATTTGTAACCATAACATTTAATAAAATTCACATATTAATGGTTTTAGCATTCTATCTGAAATAATAATATGCTCTACTAAGGATATTTTGAAGAATGAATCTCAACTTGTCTTACTTTATGATTTATTACTGACCCTTGTTGCATTCAACTAAAAAGTCATATTTAGTTGATTGTGAGACTTTTCTGTAACTTGATAATGATCATGTTTTTGTTGGGATGTTTAATAAAGATGATTTGAGTGCTTAAAGAAATGATATTGGTCCAGTTGGAGCTTATCTACCCTGAGTTCACTTATACTTTCATTACTCTTAGTATTGATTTGCAGGAACATGCTGCTCCTACTGACCAAGGGTCAATTGACAACATTTAGCTTTTGGGTGCATTTGTTAATTACACCCTAAAGCATTGGAAGTCATTGCCTGATGGCTTGAAATGAATAGTTTCATGCTGTAGAAATAAAATAAAAACATCCTAATAACTTTAATTATTTTCTTAGATTTTCATTTCTGAATTTTATATATGTCCAGAAACGTTTTTTTTTTTTTTTTTACTCCTTATTTTTGGGTAATGGGATTTTTGTTTCTAATTAATCATTTATATATTCGAGTTGAGCAATTTAGGCTGCGGTGTTTAATAATTTTCTTAACTCACTACCAAGCTGTTGTTTTTTTTGTTTAAAAAATCCAGTAAAAAAGAACCGTGTCTACCTAAACTCAGCCAAACTACTGTTTTTTTGTGCCTCTTTTCAAATTAAAAGCCCCCCTCCCTCTCTTTCACAGGCGCGTGCCTGGGAAGTTACCAGAGCTGGACGAAACCATTTCAACAGGGGGGTGGGTTATAGTTTAAAGAAAAAATAAATATTATATATAGATGATTCCAAACCCAGACATTTTAATTAGGTACAAAAAATTAACAGAAAATAGAGGTGAGTGAAGCAGTAAGCTAGGATCTGATATCTGAAATTATGATATTGTCACTGTTATTATCAATTGCTCCCATCTGAGAAAAATGGATTGGTCCTGAACAAATGGTCCCAGGCTCTTCTCACATCTGACCGGAGAAAGTATCAAAAACTGCATCGGCCCCTAAAGAGATGCTGTAGCTGAGAGCAACACAAACCGCCAGGTATGTTTAAACTATTTTCTTTGGTTAAAAAACAAAATGCAACGGGCCCATGAACGGGAAACCATCAAAATAATTCATACAAAGGTCAAAGTTTCAGATAGTTAAAAGTCTGTTATTATTAGAAATATCAATATTTTTTATGAAGGAAGCCGTATTAGAAGTTTATGATATGATTGAAAAACATGTTATGTCTTAGAAAAAACTTGCATAGAGGACTGAAGTACGAGTGTTTGAATAATTTGTAATGCGTGAATTTAACTAAATTAGGCTAACAGCAGTCATGGGGAAGTTATTTTTCACATTTTGTACCCATTTATAAATCCAAATTTAGGTTAAGATTTTATTTAAATCGGTAAAATGCATCCTCCTGGTATATAAACGCCCGGGATCTATAGTTTACAACAGATGTATGTTTATCTGCTTTTATTTTACATCTATATGTTGAACGTTGCAGCACTTTCTTTGCTGCTAAGTTAGAAAAACATCATATTTCACTCTGACTTTATAGAAAAGAGCAACCTTTAAACTATTCAGACAAAATATATAAAACTGTGCATAAAGATGTATTGATATACAGCAGAGGAATGATTGTTTTGTTTTCTATACAAGATTAAGGAAGCAACTATATGAGGTGCTGTTACCAAATTATTTCTCATAATATTTTGTATTTCATATTTTTTTTAATCCTATATGTATGTGAGCTTTTTGATTATCTGCTGGATACATCTGGATGTTTTCACTTTAAGCATTGAGTGGAGCAACAGGATGGTTTGTTTTTTTGCAGCTTTCCTCTTCAGCAGCAGAATAAACAAAATCTCCACCAATCCACATATTAGCAGACAGGAAAAGTTACTGAGGTGTCGGGGACAACACCTCTGTGCTGTTGTTGTTACCTCTGGAGTCATCTACCTCTCTTGTCTTTTTGTGACTGTGATGAGTTGTAACTCCATCCAGCAGATGAACTAAACTAAACCCAGCCGTCAGAAATGACACCATCCTAAAAGGGACGAGTGGTTCGATCCACAGCAGGGCCCTCCGCCTCTGGAGAACAATGAAGTCAGTCTTTTATTGGTCCTTGTCATTGAGCTGTGACAGAGGTCTGGAGAGCATATGGCCTTCAGTGGCTGGGAGGAGGCTGGCATGATGCTTAATTATTACTGCTGCTGGCTGCTCACAGCAACACTTTGCCAACTCTCTTGTCCTTTTTTGCCTTTTTGTTGCATTTCTAATCTGTATCTTTGCAAACTGCTCTCTTTTTTGCGATTTCTTCTTCTCTGCTGCTCATTCACATCGGTGCACTTCTCTCTTTCAGTAGCCCACACTCTGATCCCCTTTTTGCTGAATGGATTTTGGCTTTCCGTCAGACTGAAATAAAAATGCAAGCTGTAAAGTCGTTTGGGTTTTCTCGCATAGTATCAGCATTCAGCAGGAAAATCTTAATGATAGGGTTCCAACAGGGCCTGGATCGGGTTTCATGTGAGCCTCGCTGTTTCCTCTGCGAGTCTGGTCCCCGTTGGTAATTCCAGGCCCGACCACAGTGGTAATGAGCAGAGTGGTGGCTGCAATCCAGCGGTCCGCAGCTCCAAGGGGCTCATGGGAATGGGCGGTGTGGGAAGTCTAGCAGACAGTAAATACGCATCATGATGTCTTGTCATAAACATTAACTTCCGTAGATGTTACTCCATACTGAATCAGTAAGAATGGGTGTTGCTTTCATCCTCTCTCATGTTTATAGATACTCATCATTAGCGATGATGGCTCTCTCCCACCAATTAAGATGTTTGGGAGTCCATCAGTCGGCGCTGGAGGGTGGAGACGGTCCTATCACCAGCAGTTCCCACAAGACCCAGATTCTTGTTTTTTTAATGGTTTTTGGCTCTAACCCCAGAATAATCTCAGCACTCCCCCAGTTTCAGGTTCTTATGCACTCTATGACAAATCAGAATCAGCATTTTTTGGCAATAAGCGGCATTTGAGCAAGAGTTCAACCCCAAACCCATCCACCCACCCACTCAACCCAGACCCTCCAACCACAAACTCTTGTGAAACTCTTCAGACACTTATGAGGTGTAAGTGGGGTAAATCCCACACTACCCAGCCTGTGGCTTGATTCATGTCAACGTCTTTAGTTTTTAGATTGCTGCAACATGGAGCCATGTGTCTGCGAGCGCAACATTCACCCAAAAACTGTATGCCTACAGCTCCACATAGTCCCTGTCTCCCGCTTCGGGCCTGAGCTGCTAGCAGATACTGCGGCCGCAGCAGATTTCGGAGGGTTGACACAGGTCTTTTGTTGCAGAGTTGTTTTACTGACTCGAGCGCTTGCCTCATTGCTGCTCATAATGTGTCAGTTCACATGAGCTGCTGTACTGAAAGGGCGAGAGCAATGGGATGCACTGTAATATCCTGACTCACAGAGGCTCGGAGTCGCCCTCATCTCTACAGGAAAGGGCCTGATATCAATCTCCAAACACAGCAGTTCAGACAGGAGATGGGGATTAGAGGCTGAAGCCTCAGCTATAGAGACTTTATACGCTGTCTGTCTCTGAGTCAACTTACCTCCCATCCTGTGTTTTTATCCCTTGATGGGTTTGTTGGTTTGATATTAAGGTGGAAGCTGGTTTGTATTACCAGCAAAACAAGATGAGGCAGACTTTTAAGCTGCTACTTAACAGAGGGAATACAAAAACTTGCTAAGGATAGAATGGTTTAGGGTCGTCTGACAGTTGAGTCCATCAACAAGCTTCTTAAATTGCTTTATTATCCATTTATATCCATTAGTTTCATGCTGTTACTGAAAGCCAACAATCGCATCACCCACCTAATAACTTTTAATTACGTTTCACATTAGTCACTTTATATTCTTTATTACTAAAATGAGAGCAAATGAATTGAAGTTCATTTAAAACACTGCTTTGGTCTAATGAGCTCACTGTGTTTACAAAGATCCACAGAACAATATTAGCCTCTTTGTAAAGATTAACATGCAGTTACACAGATCACTCTGGCCATTGATAGAGCATCATTTTATATCAGGGTTTAAACATTTAATTTTTTTAATAATTTACTTACAGGTGCTGGTCATAAAATTAGAATATCATGAAAAAGTAGATTGATTTCAGTAATTCCATTTAAAAAGTGAAACTTGTATATTATATTCATACATTACATACAAACTCATATATTTCAGATGTTTATTTTGTTTAATTTTGATGATTACAAATGACAACAAATGAAAATCTCAAATTCATCATATCAGAAAATTAGAATATTGTGAAAAGGTTCAAAATTGATGGCCCCTGGTGCCACACTCTAATCAGCTAATTAACTCAAACCACCTGCAAAAGCCTTTAAATGGTCTTTCAGTCTAGTTCTATAGGCTACACAATCATGGGGAAGACTGCTGACTTGACAGTTGTCCAAAAGACGACCATCGACACCTTGCACAAGGAGGGCAAGACACAAAAGGTCATCGCTAAAGAGGCTGGCTGTTCACAGAGCTCAGTGTCCAAGCACATTAATAGAGAGGCGAAGGGAAGGAAAAGATGTGGTCGAAAAAAGTGTACAAGCAAGAGAGATAACCGCACCCTGGAGAGGATTGTGAAACAAAACCCATTCAAAAATGTGGGGGAGATTCACAAAGAGTGGACTGCAGCTGGAGTGAGTGCTTCAAGAACCACCACACACAGACGTATGAAAGACATGGGTTTCTGCTGTCGCATTCCTTGTGTCAAGCCACTCTTGAACCACAGACAGCGTCAGAAGCGTCTTGCCTGGGCTAAAGAGAAACAGGACTGGACTGCTGGTGAGTGGTCCAAAGTCATGTTCTCTGATGAAAGTAAATTTTGCATTTCCTTTGGAAATCAAGGTCCCAGAGTCTGGAGGAAAAGAAGAGAGGCACTTCATCCACGTTGCTTGAAGTCCAGTGTAAAGTTTCCACAGTCAGTGATGGTTTGGGGTGCCATGTCATCTGCTGGTGTTGGTCCATTGTGTTTTCTGAGGTCCAGGGTCAACGCAGCCACATACCAGGAAGTTTTAGAGCACTTCATGCTTCCTGCAGCTGACCAACTTTTTGGAGATGCAGATTTCATTTTCCAACAGGACTTGGCACCTGCACACAGTGCCAAAGCTACCAGTACCTGGTTGAAGGACCATGGTATCCCTGTTCTTAATTGGCCAGCAAACTCTCCTGACCTTAACCCCATAGAAAATCTATGGGGTATTGTGAAGAAGAAGATGCAATACACCAGACCCAACAATTCAGAAGAGCTAAAAGCCACTATTAGAGCAACCTGGGCTATCATAACACCTGAGCAGTGCCACAGACTGATCGACTCCATGCCACGCCGCATTGCTGCAGTAATACAGGCCAAAGGAGGCCCAACTAAATACTGAGTGCTGTACATGCTCATACTTTTCATGTTCATACTTTTCAGTTGGCCAAAATTTCTATAAATCCTTTGTTTTTATTGGTCTTCAGTAATATTCTAATTTTCTGATATGATGAATTTGAGATTTTCATTTGTTGTCATTTGTAATCATCAAAATTAAACAAAATAAACATCTGAAATATATGAGTTTGTATGTAATGTATGAATATAATATACAAGTTTCACTTTTTAAATGGAATTACTGAAATCAATCTACTTTTTCATGATATTCTAATTTTATGACCAGCACCTGTATATAAACAAATATCATAAATATTTGGAGCACATTTAAACATAGACTGAAGTATGTGTTTTTATTTATGAATCTAATCAGCAGGAGAAGCTAAAACACATCAAGGGCCCATGTCCGGCTTAAAGCATTAAATGAGTTTGTTCATCCTTAGTGCTGCCTCTGCTTTTAGGCGCGCTTATATTTTTCTATTTTTACCCTGACTCTAACTGGGGTCAAAATTCATCAGGTGTCTTTTGCTTTTGAAATTTAACTAATAAGAAAACAGTTTATGCTCTTAACATCAGAGAGAGAGAGAAAAAAAAAATATTTCTTAAGAAAAAAAATAAGGTTTTAATTTTTTTTTATATTCGCCTGACTGTAGAAATCAGACATTATGAGTCAAAAGCTGATAAATATATATGTTTATACTGTTTTCCAGGCTGCACTTTAAAAAAAATGAAATTTCTACAGCTGTTTTAAACTAAATTTCTTTTTGTTTACACTTGTGTATACAAAATGACAAAATAAATCTAAGTCTAAATGTGAGAACTATGGCTTTATTTGCTCTTCTTCTCTCTGATCTGCACATCAGATCCTGCCCTGCTTTCAGCTCTTCAGAAAATAGCAGATTTGTTGTTGTTTTTCTGCTCAGCAGCCACTTCTTGCTTATTAAGAGTCACATGTTCTCTGAGGAGCAACAAGGCAGCAGAGCGGGACACAAACACAAACTCTGCAGAATGTTTTAGGTGAAACGGGCAGCATTGTGCCTTGCAGGGATCTTATGATCTGACGCCAAGTGGACAAGGACACGCATTGAGACATTCTTCCACTTCAAAGCCCCCCTAGAGGATTGTGTGGACACTGGTTGAATAGGAGCGAGGGGAGGATGGAGGGGGAACAGGTGCAGTCTATAGCAGGAGGAGGGGGAGGTCACTCGCACTCCCACTGCCATCTGCTTCTTTTTTTGTGGGGGGGGTTAAACACCCCATGACACGACTTGCGCTGACACGCTCCCCTGGCCGGTCGCCCCGTGCCCCGTAACCATGGCGCCACGATTCAGATTAACCTCTGCACATGTGCCGAGTCAGCCACGGGGGTCTGCAGCTTTTGTGATTGAGCATGGGAGAGAAAATTAAGAGGAGGGGGGGGGAGGTTGGAGATGGAGGGTGTAAAAAGAACACCCGCCAGTCATCTGCTTTTGTTTGGTGAAGCAGCAGAGGGAGAAGAGATGAAACCATTTGGCAGCAAAACAGAGGGGGGGCATTTGCTCTCTAAAGGGAGTGGTCTCATTTTGCTCATTTTAGTTTCCTTTGCTTATCTCAACAGGTGATCAGAAAAATCTTGTCGGTCAAGATGACGGCCATTGAGAGCAAAGAGGAGATCAGCGACTCAGACAGTGGGATTATCTTGCACTCTGGTAAAGATGACGCCAAAGAGGAGTCCAATATCAGCATCTGATTGACACACTTCATGATTAACATCAAGGCTGAAACACACTACCACTACCAACTCTAAAAATCTTTATCACAAAATAAGCCTGTTATCTTCTAAGTTGTCTTCCGGTCAATAGAGTAAATGTCACAATTAAAGCTGTTCTGTGAAGTTCTGACAGGTTTTAAGTTAGAGAACATTAGTGATCAAACAGCAGGCATAAAAGTTCTAAAGAGGTTTAAAGCCAAGATGTGCTGCACTGATCCACAGGATCACTGTGAATTTCACAAATCTGGACTTTATGGTTGCCGCAGTCTTAAAAATAAAAATAAAAACTCATAAAATCCCTTAAGCAGTTTGGCAGAATGATGTGTGGCAAAAAAAAGTAGCAGCACACATTATTTTGAACACACCAACCCATTAGTGAAACACGATGGTGGCGGTAGCATGCTGTGGGGCTGTTTTTCTTCTCCTAGAGCAGGGATGGGCAATCCAGTACTTGATGGTTGGTTTTTCAGCAACTTTAAGATGCATCCTAGACTCTCAGTGTGCTGCTTCTCTCCAGTTCCTTATAATCATCTAATTATTTAATTTAGCTGTGTTGGAGCAGGGACATGACTAAAAGTGTCCGGACACCTTTTAGGTTTTATAATAAAATGAAATCATGATAAATGTAAATATAATTCCAGGTTTTAGAACAAATTAAAACAAACACAACATATTCTTAAATTAAACATCTCAGATTTCTGAAAAACGAAGAAAGAAATCATGTAGTTTACATCCTAATAATAGAGGATTCACTGTATCATTGGTGTCATTTTGTAGTGGAAATGCTTTCAAGTATAATATGTAAAAAAAGATGGATTCAAATGTAAAATTATCTTATTTTTTTACCTGATACTTGATAAAAAAAACACCCCTCAGGCCTTTAAGATTGTTGAACTAAAGAAAAGCATATTCATGTGTTACCTTGGTCTGTATTAGCCTCTTTTCATCAAATCTCAACGAATTATTCAATTTGATTTTCCATACGTGGAAGTTGGTAGCGTAATCCTTAATTATGCAGGAGGTTAGAGAACGCGTGCACCTTTGTCTGATTTTTATTCAACGTCGCGTTTTATAATTGCCTCAGGTCCAGACAGCCCCACCTCTCCGGTGAAGGACCTGACCACCCACACCAGAGCCCTGAAACTGAAGCATCAATCTCTGGAAGAACGTCTGGAGCTCTGCCTGCTGGAGCTTCGAAAACTTTGCATCAGGGAGGCGGTAAGTGAGCCCTTGCAGTTTCAGGGAATAATTTGTTGTTATTATATTCTCTATGGGAAAACAATATTTCATTCCTAAACGTGACACTTTTTCTGTAATCAGCTGCTCTGTTTTGGTTTCACAGGAACTGACGGGCTCAATCCCCTCAGACTTTCCTCTGATGCCTGATGAGAAGCCGCCTCGGGTTAGGAGGAGGATCGGAGCTTCTTTCAAGCTGGATGAAGGTCTGATCCATCAGGACCAACAGGTACCAGCTGCCACCTCATCAGTCCTCACTGGGGATGGGCTTAAAGAAGAAACAGAGAGTTAAAGCAACTTTCCATATTTCTCTTTATCCTAGGACTCAGAGTTACAAGCTCTGGAAACTGACTTGGCGGTCCAGCGACAGATTTACGAGGCGGCCCGAAAGCTCTCCCTCGAGGAGAACCTCAGTAAACCACAGAAGAAGAGCCGGCTGCAGCAGTGCAAAAGGGAGGAGAAGAAAGTGAAAGATCTGCAGGAGGCTGTTTTCCAGCACAGGATCAAGAGTGAGTGTAATTCACCCTGCATCTCCATCTCAAGCAGCCCAAGTAAAGGTGAGTTATGCTGCTGCTCCCTAAGGACTATCTGTGAAATGCAGTGGGTGGGATGAAAGTTTGAAATGTGTGATTTTTCTCCACAGATACTTCTGATGACAGCTCCCTTTCTGATGTGGTGGCTCTGGATGATGGTGAGTTAACATGCGTACATGATTGACTTTACACATGAGTGCCTGAGGTAAAAGCAGATTGCACAAATACACTAATAAACTGAGAGAAACAGCATAAAGTTTTAAAGTTTAGTGGCGTTTTTTATTATTAAATTTAAGATACATTTAGAATTGAGCTGTCAGTTTTTTATCTCCTTTTAAAAAAATTTTTTTTGCAAAAGAGGAAAACCTTTCGTTTTTTGTATCCTTTCAAGACGTAGATTCATCTTGCCCGCACTCGCCCCCAGTGTTGGACACTCCCCATTCAGACCCTCTGCATTCACCCCATCAGCCTTCAGGCCAGGTGGATGCGCAGTATGAACGCTCTCCAATCCAGAACTCTCCATGGAAGGAGTCCAGTCTGGATCAGCCTTACCAGAGAGCAACAAAACCTCAGTCAGCCAGCAGAAGCAGGTCTAGGTAAGAAACAGATGTCTAAGAACATCTCATCAAGCAGAGGCTTACTGTTACATTTTAATCATGCTTTTTCTTATTATAATTTAAAAGCAGCCTTTTGTTTTAAATGAAAAACATTACAGTAAAAGACCCTCCTGGTTTGTACTGTAGACATTTAGATCTTTAAAAGAAGGCAAGGCTTTGCTGATTGTCTTGTTCCTGTTTGATTGTATGCAGTAGTCCAGCAGGAGTCCAGCTGTCTGCAGAAAGCTGCAGAATTCCTCTCACACAGTTCGTCAGGAACTCTGCTTTGCGCAACAACCAGTCCACCAGCGCCCCCTCTACTCCAGAGCTGCTCGTACGCCGACAATACTCCCAGTCCTTCAGGTATAGAGACCATTATGTTCCGAATAAACATCCAAAAAGCCTACCAACATGTGCCCTGCAGCAGGCTCTTATACCATATATTTTGTCTTTGATAACTTTTATATATATGGATAGTATTCTTAAAGGAATATTCAATGACTTGTTAGATACATTTTTGCAGAGATAGTGGGCATTTGGGCTCAGGAATAGCTTCAGATCCTACGAAGGAAGACTTTACAAAACACATCCCCCAATGTTTAGATAACATGGCAAAAAAAATAATAATTTTATTGGATTACATGCAGTCAGTTCTGCCCCACAAAACCTTTAATCACAGTGACTGTCGGTGCACTTACCTTGCTAAATCTTGTCAAACCAATACTAAAAGCTTTGTTTCCTCACTCACTGCAGCTATAACTATCAGACTTCAAAGGAGAGCTTTTTCACACCAGAAATAACTTTGTTCCTCTTTTTACATCCTTTTCTAAATGAACATTTTCCTTAGATCTTTGAAGTACGCAATGGTTCAAGTATTATAGATTTTAAAGTATAGATTATTGAAGTTAGATTAGATGCAACTAAAACAAAAATAGTTAATTAGCTCTTAAAACAGTATCAAATAGAAAGCAGCTTCAGCTATTATGTTCATTATTGGTTTGTGTAAAATGATTGCTGATAATATGGTGGCTGTATTAAAAAGTTGATCCTTAAGAGGTTATGGTGTTTTTAAATATTTTCCATATCATTCTTCTGGTGTTTATAGAGTTTATAATTTAGTTTTTATTCCCCCAGACTTCCCAAAAAGAAGTTGACTGTTGACATGGAGCGGCTGAGCCGCGGCCGAACCAGGCTGCCTCAGCAGCGCTGTGTTCCAGAGACCATGCTGCGCTCTCCAGAGTTCTCCCCTCCGCGTCCTTACCAGTCCAGCTCAGAGGACAGCAGCTCGGAGCACTCTTCCACCTCCTACGTCTGTTCTCCTGCAAGGGACAGACCTTCTGAGATTCCTAAACTCTGTCCCCCGCCTTACGGATTCCACTTTGGGGCACAGAAGAAGGAACTTTCCTCTTTCCGCACCCCCGATAAGAGGACCAGCCAGTCTCAGTCCAGCCCTGGAAATGTCAAACCTGTGGAAGAGAACAGGCCTCTATCGCCTCAAGACACGGACAAAAGAAAGAACGTTTCAGCTGCACTCCCTGGGACTAGCAATCTGCAAAGAGGAACTCCCTGCCAGAGGAGCATCCTGAAGCCTCCTCCTCCTTACACTAAGCTGGTCCGAACGCCTTCGCTAAAAGACTACCCAAACCACGCCGTCAGGCTGATGCCTCGGGAGATTGTGTCAGAGGAGCTGAAGTCCTGGCATCAGAGGAATCAGCTGCAAAAGATCTATCCAAGCTGTGGAGAACATCAGAGCATCATGAGCCCCACCTCTCCTCACATGCCCCACTTTGAACAGGTAGGTGCTGCTGAACACAGATACAGTCTCTGCAAGGAGCAAATCTTCAGAGGTGTAATATAACCGTGCATTAAGTCTGCTTTGCATAAGCTTGAGCCATTTATTGTCTTATAAAAAAACCATATATTACATGTCCTTGTTTTTATAGCACATACTGTCGATTGTCAGCAGATTTCTTTATTATGGAAACATTAAGGTATTTAAAGTGCCTTCCTAAAGGCCCTGAATTTCTTTACATATGGTCACTCTACAAATGCAATTCTTCCATCGCGATTATAGCTGCCATTCTCTTTACAGAAAAAAGTACTAAATCTCTATTAGCACTTATCAAAATTTAGGAAACATCCCGGAACACTGAAAAAATGTTGAAGCCATGGAAAATAAAAGGTGTGACATAAATCAGAAGAAAATGATGTGCAGCCAACCTGTTTAAAACCAGTGATGTTTAGAGAAGTCAGGCAGCGGCTAAAACTCATCTTCTTTTCCTTATAAACATTTTAATCCCAGGCAATCTGAAGGTTTATCTATTGACGGCTCTATTTTAATCAGACAGGGACATGTTCATGATGTTGGGACATTCTGCCTTCTAGTGGTGAGGCAGGAAGATTACACAGTGTTTGCGTTGCTGTGAGACTGTTGTACAGGTAGATAACGGTTTAAAACGAAGATAATCTAGCATCCTGATCTCTAATCTAGTTTACCCTCCCAGATTGTCTCCCCATCAACTTTTGACCAGCTTTCATGTCCCTGCAGCAGGATGCTGGCACCATGTTTCACCATTAGGACCAGGGAGGAATGTTGGCTTCTTGCAACACATATAGTACAATAGTTCAGTTCAAAAAGGTTCCTCCTTGTCATGCTTCTAAAGCCTTTTTCCTCTTCAATGTTTTTGAAGGTGGCACTAAAAACCTTTTTAAAATGTGTTGTTTTATCTTGTTACATTGAGTTTAAAAAAAATAAATTTGACTCATTTAAGAACATCTCATGAGTATTAAGACTGATGTAAGGGTCTTTTTTTTTCTCCCCTCAGGGTTCGGGTAACCTGGTCCTCCAGAGAGCTGCAGATGGGACTCCGGTCCAGTGGTTTGTGGCTGAGGATGCGGAAATTGTGAGCCAGGTGTAATTTTCAACCTCCAGCTCGTTAAGTTATTCCTGTTTATTTATCTCTGTATTTATTGAGACTTTAGACTCTCTGTGAGATTGTTTGATGTAATGCAGAAAAAATTGGACCTGTTGGTACCGGTGTGGTAATTATTTATAACTTAATGTAAGGTGAAATGCCACTTTTATTTATTTGTGGTCATCTTATATTAGACTGTAGCTGAAGTGAGGCTTATGCAATCTCATAAATGTGAGAAATTGACTACAAAGGTTTTTTTTCTGTGGCTGGAACACATTTTTTATTATAAAGTCACTTGCTCTAGTTGTCATTTAGGTTTCCACATTATTAATATAAATTGACCTTATTTATTAAAGGTTTCTCTTGAAACATAGATTTATAACAATTTGATACTTATTGGACCTACTTAAATGTTTAGCCTGAAGTTTAGTATTTTTATGAATCCCTGACCTGTTAGCGGTCTGATGAATGTTTTAACTGCAGTTTGCTGTGCTTTTACTAACCGCTTGATTGTATGAGTGATGAGGTATTTTTTTGTATATTTATAATAAAGAATCTTAAAAGAAATGGGAATGGGTTTTATTTCTTAAAGAATCTATGCAGAGAATAATGATTTTCCAGTCATGGCTCAGGCTCCTCTTCATGAAGCTTCCACATTACGTAAGTCAGCATCAACACACAGAGGAGCACCAGCAGGTTGGTGTAGCAGCGCGCCCATCGGCAGCGATGCAACCGGACCGCCAGAGGATCCTGCTTACAAGGGGACCCATACCTGAAAGAGGCAGAAGCGATTTTTGCCACCTAGATTATACTCGAATTACGCCATTTAAAAACAAATTAATAATAAGGAGTGGTAGTTTCACTTACGTGCCTATGGAGATTTGTCTCTGAATACTTTGTGCCTTTCTGTCTTTTCCTTTGCTTAAAACGGCTGCTTTGGCTTTCTGTCTTTGTTGCAGAGAATCCAGAGAGAGGCTGTAACGAAGACTATTAAAATGGGGAAATGTTAGCGCAGGTTTAACAAAAATAACCACAGAAACCTGTATTAACTATCCTTTTTTTAGTCCACAAACCAAGCAGATGTAAGCTGTTAACCGTGTATCTGCATAAGCAAATTTAAAAACGGAAGAAAAAAGTAAATCAGCATAAACAAAGGACGACCTTTTACTTGAACAATTAACTGAAACCTGAGCAGACATCCTCCACAGTTACTGGAAGCCTGAGAAAAATAATTTAATATTGCAAATCCACAATGTTACACTGGAAATATAAATTCTATTTAATCTTAAACTTTAAAGTAGTTGAAAAAGATCCCATCTTTATTTAAAAAAAACACTGGGGGAAGTCAAACATTAAACAATTAAAAGAAAATAAATGCAAATAAATTTTGATTAATGCAATAAAGTACTTCACTTTCTAATTCATCCTGTTGAATAAAATGTTTTATAAGCAATACTTTACCCTGTATTATCTTAAGAGTATAAATATGATATAGAGGTACATTAATCTTGATTACTCTCAAAATAAAAGAAAATAACTCAGTTAAAGTAAACCAGATGTTTCTTTATCTTGATAAATGTGGAAATAGAGGGATTCAAATGTTAAATCAGACTAACTCTCACTCACAATAACTACAATGATCATAATACTAAATGGAAATGTGTGAAACAAAGCTGGACTAGACCCAAAGTTCTTAACAGGGGTGGTGAAGGAAGGAAATACAAAAATCTCCAAAACTAAACTCAAACAAAGCACAAAATCCAACGAGATACCCACATTTTTTTGGTAAAAAAAATGTTAGGAAAAAGTCTTTTCTGTCTCACAAATAAAAAAATTAGCAAGGTTTGCTAACCGCAATAGGATTCAACTTTGGTGAGATGAGGCAAAAGAGCTTTTCTGGCAGCAAAATGTTCCAGGAGACGAAACGATCATCTCTACTGCACAATATAAGCAGAGCATGTCTATGGCCGGCCCAAAATGTCCTTAAATTTTATTTAAAAAATATAGACATATAGCTGTAAATTGTTTTTAGAATAAAAATGTCTAAATGCTGAATCCATCTTAGGCCTTTGACAGATTTTTAGGGTATCAGGAAACGTGAAGGATATTAAGACAGAAACATAATGGCAATAAGTCTGCTTAATTAGGGACAGTTTTGGTATTGCAAATTCTTTAAAAGTCCTAAAAACATTTAAATAGAAATTCTGTTAGTTATTCTATCCTTCAGAGCTGTACGCTAAGAATGAGCGAGGCATAGACTCACTGATCCATACCACCCGGATCTACAGCACAGACATCGAGATGTCATTCAGACTGGAGAAATGTGGTTGAATGGTGACTAAGAGAGGGAAGGTAGTCGACACAGAGGGGGTCTCCATCCCAGAAGGAACAATTGCGGATAGTTACAAGTACCTCAGAATCCCACAAACAAATGGCAACCTCAAGGAGGTGACAAGGAAAACAGCTACGGCCAAATACCTCCAACGAGTAAGGCAAGTCCTAAGAAGCCAGCTCAATGGCAAGAATAAGTCTCGGGCAATAAACAGCTGTGCTCTGCCAGTAATCAGATACCCTGCAGGAGTAATAAAATGGACAAAGGATGAGGTACAGGCCACAGATGTTAAGATACGAAAGCTCCAAACTATCCACAGAGGGTACCACCACAAATCCAGCCCCCTGAGACTGTACACTAGCGAAGAGGAAGGAGACCGAGGACTAGTGAGCGTGAGAGCCACTATCCAGGATGAAGCATCCAAGATCCAAAAGTACATCAAGGAAAAGGTTCCAACACACAAAGTGGTCACTGAATGTCTCAGACTATGGGGAACAGAAGATAAGTTGCTGGAGATTCCGTCATGGGAGGATAAGCCCTTACACGGGATGTACCACCGAAACATAACCGAAGTGTCGGATCTCAGGAAATCCTACCCATGGATAGACAAAGCCAGACTGAAGGACAGCACAGAGCACTCATCATGGCTGCAGAGGAGCAGGCCCTAAACACCACAGCAATAGAGGACCAGACAACATTTTTTTTTCAGGAAATAACTGAAATCAGGTGTTGTTTTTTTTATAATCATCAGGAAATGTTCAGTATCTTTAGTTATTATTACTTTTCTCAGCTTTGTGTTATTCAAATTACTAATGTGTATTACTATTGAATTTATCTTTTCTGTTAATGGGGGTATGTAAACTTCCAAGCACACCTGTATGTATAAATGTCAAGAAAACTAAGACTAGCCCATCTAATATGGTTAGAGAGGTGGTCCCTGCAAACGGCCATACCTTTTGCTCTGTGTACTTGGAGGAATCACTTCTTCAGTTGATGGGCTCCCTGGGGTGGGAGCAGAAAGATCTGGAAAGGTAGTACATGCTCGATCTGGGTCTGCCTGCCTGTAACAGAACTTATTAGAAGCTAAGCATAATTATATGCCGCCGATGCACTGCGGATTATAATTTCCTAGATGACCTTTCATCCATTAAGTGGCTGTCCCCAGAAGTGAAGACAGAGCTGCAAGAATCTAAACTCAGGGAAGGAGACAAAAGTGGAGGGGACTGCTTCTTGCAGGAGGAGGTCCACTTCCTTAAATCTAGCTTTTTCTTCTCCTTTAAAGAAGAAGATTGAATTATTAAAGATGATAGAACAATAGAGGAGTTCCTTATGGAAACCGTCTTACCTGAGCTGGGCTAGAAATAATCGATGCACTGACTCTACGACGTAAGATGCTCTTAAAATAAAGACAGATTTAGTAAGAAGAGTTTATTTTTGAAAATACTTTCAACTTTAAGCCAAAAACATGCCCACCTGATTAGAGTTTCTCCTCTTTCTATCACTTTCTGGATCTGCTGTGAGAGATATTGCATTGTTTTTTTACTTAATAAGCATCAAAACATGGGAAAACATTACAGGACAAGCAAGATGATGCAAACCTGAGATGATTCTTGGATTAATGCTGTGCCGGCTGGAGTTCAACTGCTGCTGCTCCACTGTCTTTTTAGCTTCTTCAAGCTCAGCTAAATGTCTGTCATGACGTCTCCTCAGACTCTCCACATGAGCCACCATGAGCTCCACAGCACGACTCACTCGAGCCTCCTATAAGATCCTCCGTAAATATCCCGTTATGGTGTGAATAAAAGAAAACAGGTTTACAACCATTTGCAGCATAAAAAGACTAAATGTCTGTTATTTAAATCATTCCTAACATACTACTATATTTTAGTAAAGAGTCCAATTCTCTTCTGTTGTATATGCATTTTAACATGTACCTGGTGAACAGCGCCAAGCACCTCTGCTGTGCTGGAGATTCGCTCAACCGTCCCACCCAGGATGTCCAGACACAACTCCAGCCTCTGCAGGATGCTGCTGCGCTTACTGTCCAAACACAGGCCCTTCAAGGTCTAAAGAAAAACACACTTCCTCTCCTTAATATCCTAAAGCCGTACATTTCCAGATCAAGTTTTCACTCTTTTTTAACTTCTTATGTTTATTTAAGCTAGGGCTGAAACAATAGGATTAATTGTTATTAATCGATTATTGAAATAATCGTCAACTATTTTAGTGCTCGATTAATCGTTCAATTGAGTGAGAGACTGTAAGACATGCCTTTAGCTGACAGAGCCACCCACTTAGGGCAGTAATTATACTAAAATGTAAAGAAAATATGTTAACATTTTGCACTTAAGATAAAAAAACGTTGTCGTCAGTCAATATTTACAATCCAGAACTCCTCAAGTGGAAACATTTTAGTTTCAACTGGTTTAATTTAGTTAAAAAATCTTCTTTAAGGAACCTTTTGGTTATCTCTGGTTGTCCGATTATTGTTGTCCAACTATTTTGCCAATCAATTAACCTGTTGATTGATCGATCTGCAAAATAATTGTCAGTTGCAGCCCTAATTTAAGCCCAGATGCAGAGCATGCTAATGTAATCACACCCTGGGAAACTTTTATTGGCATTTCTAATTGTAGACAAACATCAGTAGGAATTTTTACACATGGCTATTTAAACTTAAAACAAATCTGAAAAATAGCTTATTTTTAGTCTTGCCGTCGGTATGCAAGACGTATTATATAAAAGAAACTGAAACAAAGGGTTATTTAAAAATAAAAACTAAACTAGGTTACAAAAATGTATTTAAACTAAAATAGAAAATAAAACCAGAAGTCAAAGCTAAATTAAAATAAAAACTAATAATAATTTTAAGATTAGTTAAACCTAGGTGACCGCATATCTCCATGCCAAATTAGTTTTTCTATTAGATCACAACTTTTGCGTTGAAAGTGGCTTATCGTCGCTGTCGGGAAAAAACCTTGTAACTCCCATTTTGGACTTTTTTTTTTTTTTTCATAAATTGATACAATTGGTTAGTCCCCACGTGTGAACGTATGTTTTGGAAAATATTAACCAATTAAAAGTGTTGAAAAAAGGTTGGGACTTAATCTCGTTACTCCATTGGACTCTTCCGCTGTCGCTGTTTTTACAATTTCCTGTAAACTTTATGGTTTTGGACATACGAGGTTTACGTCCGACAGCGACGTTATGCAAGTTTTAGGCCTTATTTCAAGCAGAAAGGATGGATTATTCAGATCCCACAACTAGATCCTAGTAATAAACCTGCAGGAAGATAGAATTTCGTGCTCATAGAGGCTCTCCATCCAATCTGACTGAGGCAGGAAAAATGTTAATTCTCTAGATGAAGGTGGTGGAGACATTCACCCAAAAGATGCATGTCTCTGTGTATTTTGTGGAGTTAATACAAACGCATGGAAACCCCGTTTTCCTATTAATACCTTGGAAACACTTTGATCATGCCACTTTTTATTTCAGCTTCACAAAATGGCTTCGCTTCATGTTGAGTTTTCAAATAAAATATCTAAAAATACAATGGATTTCTGTTACTGTAACTTAAAAAAAATCCAAAAGATGCACTGCAAATCCAAATAAGTTCAGAATACTGAAAAACAATTTGTGGAAACCAATTACCTTAAAGTTTTTAAGTACGGTAAGTTAAAATAGTTACATTTGAATTACTTATCTTTTTACAGCATTTACATCATGATGTAAAACTCAAAAACTTTGAGGTAATAGTTTCCACAAATGTTTTGGGTATTTTGAACTGTGGTTTATGTACAATATAAAAAAACCCATCCTGGTTTGTTCCCCCATGCCGTACCTCCAGAGTCTCCCTGCCTCGTGTGAGCTCCAGGTGGATGTTCTCCTCGGCCAGGTTGCGAGCGTGCTCCTCTGACTGCAGCCTCTGTCTCAGGGTGTACTGGTCGCAGCGAAAAGCCAGGGCGATCTGAGAGAAGGCCGTCTAGAAACGCCGTCAGATCTCAGGTTTTTATTGGTTTCTTGGAATCCAGTTGCTTCTTACTTCAAACTCAGATAAACTTCTTGAACAAATCAAATACAGCCATGCTTTGGGAATTGCAAAACAGTTTACAGTTTGTAAATCTTTTACCTCCAAGTCCTTTTCTGTCATGTCCAAGCTGTTAGAAAACAAGTCAACAACTTAATCTAGGTTTAAACTTTTCTATACCGTGTGCTGTTATTATGTGTCTCACCTGTTGAGGCCTACTCGCTCTATGATGGACATATCACTCCAGCTCTTCACCGATGGTTCCTCCTGACCCGTCTCTGTTAGAAAGATGAACCCAGGTGGAACTTAGGTCCAGAACATCCTCTAAACCTTTTTATTAATCTTTCTTTTAGCTTGTACCTTCCTCACTTTCGTCGCTGTCCGGCATATTGGATGAACTGTGTCCGTCTGTTTTTGTTTCAGGTGGAAACCTCTAAAGAAACATTGGGGCATTCAAATTAAACATGTGAAATGAAATAAAAGTGACAGTTGGTGGGAAATCATTTGACCTGCCGCTGTCCCCATCAGTGCGTCGGTCTCAATGTGAACCAGAACAAACCAGAAGTCTGCTTCAGCTAATTGAGCTTTTTTCAGTTCGTCTTCACAGTGAAGGGTTTACTGTCTGTCCTTGGTACATTCTCCTCTCTCCTCCTTTCTTTCTCCTGTCCTGAGAATAGATAATCCCATTAAGAGATCCACAGTCAAAGCAGTGCAGGGTCACTCGCCCAAGAGGCTCATGGGAAGTTGTGGAACACACTGGGGTTTAATCTATTTTTAAAAAAAACAATGGTTATAGGAGAAAAACAAAGGTTCTGGAAATGCTTGACTCCATCTCTACAGAATATATACATGAAAAATGCTTTAAAAATTAGCCGTTTGAAGTCAAACGAAACAAACTGAATGAGTTTGTCTGTTTCTGATAAGAGTGGTTATGAAACCTTTTATACTTTAGGTTTTTTATGGAGTGTGTTCCAATTGCTATGTCTAATGAGACTGTACGTATAATTTTGACCTTATTAAAAGAACGCCATTTAAAATTTTCCTTTTAAATGATGGATGTTTTTGTTTTGGGGGGTGTAGATATTTTTCTTTTTAAACAATATTTTTAGGAAATAAGCTTCGGAAAGAATGTCAAAATTACTTTTCTTTTTAATAATACTTAAAAGATTTATTTCTTTTATTTTATTTTTTTTTTTTTTTGTTTTTCCATTTTCTGGTCTAAGATGTATATCTTTATATAAATGACTGACTAATGTTTTATTACTTTTTGATGTTGTGGGTAGACGCACATTAGTTCTGAGGGGTATGTGTGTGTGTGTGTGTGTGGGGGGGGGGTAATGTATAATGTTTAAAAAATATATTTATATCTTGAGCAAGGAATGTAACTGTTTGTTTTGTGTTTAATAAAAAAAGATCTAAAAAAAATACTTAAAAGATAAAAACTTGTTTCTCTGAGAGAATAATTACTAGAAATGTTCTCACATTTTTTTTCCAAATGTTGTCAATTCTGCCGACAGTATTCTGCATTTTCACAGACATCTGAAAATACATTGCAGATTACATAATACACATCTTTTAAGTGGAGTTTAGGGGAAATTTTAATCTATCTCACAGGACTATTTTAAGAGGAAAAACTCATGCTGGTTTGCTGAATGTTTTTACTCATAATCAAAAAGGTGATCATGTTCCTACTTTGAAGAAGTCTTAATAGTGTTTAAACTCTTATTTCCTCTGTATTTGTTGTGTTGGTCTTTTTCTTGGACCTATTGTGTTATTGAACAAGTGTTCAAACTTATGTGTGTTAAAGACAATGTTAAATAATATTGACATTGGCACAAAGTCAGCTAGTCTGCTGTCTCTGTTTGCTACTCGAAATATCTTGTCAGCATCACCCAACGGTTTATTTTCTGTTTAGCAGTAAGTAGCAGTATTCAGTATTATATTGCCTTTTGAAATAAATTATTTTGATTCTCTTTGATTTCATTGCTTATTTTGCACAATATTCATGATAATGCTTGAGCAACTGTCTGTAGAATAATGAAGTTCTTATAATGATTGCATGTATTCAAGGTTGATATTTTAGGAAACTGCTAAATTGAATTATTGTAATGTGTATCTACTGTGCCTCTCTACAGTAAACCTAAACAGAATATTATTGTAATTTCCAAATAATAGAAATATGATACATTTATATTTTACTGTATTAGACTGTGAAATCATTGAACAGTGAGAATACAGACTACTACTGTAAAGTCAATTTACGGTATGAAAACCCTAAAATGACAGTATATTGCTGGTGTCCTAGCTGCCAGCTTTTTACCGTAGCTCATAGAAATATAGAAATATACCGTATTTCTGGTTTACGGTCTACAACTGTAAAATCAATTTAAGAATAAATACCCTAAAAATAGCGGTATATTGGTGGCGTCTCTGCTGCCAGCTCTTTACTGTTATTTTACAGGAAAATTACTTACAGTGTGGCTCTTAGTTTTGTTCAGATTGACTTAGGAAATTTGCTCTTAAAGTTAAAGGGGTCATAGAATGATTATATAGGGTATTTGGTGCTGGGCCTTAAGGTCTCTGAATAGGGTGTGTAACATTGGTTGAGCTGAAAATGGTATTTTCTGTTCTACGGGCACCAAGCAAGCCTGGTTAAAAGCCACAGAATAAAACAGGCTTTCTTCCTTTGATAGTATGCTCATGAATATTTAGGTTGCAAATTGCTGCAGGTCTAATCCAAAATTATCTGAATATCCCACTGAGTCTATGTAGTGAAGTACCAAAACAAAAAGATTGATTAGAAGGTTTGATGCTTTTTAAGTGGCAGTTGATGTAAAATGCACACAACTGATTGCCCTGGGTAATGAGACCCCACACCCTACATGTGACCCTGTATTTTAGAATGCATAGATAAATGAATGTATTGTAAATGTCTGTAAATAATTATTTTTGTAAAAATGTAAAAAAAAAAAAAAAAAAAAAATGTATATGCTGGTAATAGTTAGGATAAGGGACTGGCTTAGGGCATATACAATTTATGCAAGTGAATGAAATGTCCCCATATGTCATGAAAACAAAGCTTTGTGTTTGTGCTTGAGAGTAAAATGTTGCCCCATCGTCTATTATTATTTACTGTTTAGAAAGCAGAGTTGATTTTACTAACCACAACCAAGAAATTACTTTAATAGAACCTGACTGACTATAGGTTTTTAAAACATAAAACACAATGCACAAACAGTGGAACAGACCTCTCTGAAGGTCTGTTCTTTTTTTCTTTTTTTTTTATAACTTTATTGAAAATTTTGTACAAACATACAGACATATTGTTACACAGAACATTAGACAGGTGCTCTAATAACAAAAAATAAATAAAGAAAGAAAATAATGAAAAGGAGTGTACTTACACTTTGAAAAATCTTTCAAAAATATCTGTGGATGTGGTGCTTTGTTTAGAATCAATTAATGTAAGGGTTTTCATGTATTCTTTAAATTCAAGCAAGAAACATTTGAAGTTGGGGGATGTTTTGGAATGTTTGCATTTGTGTATATGAAATTTACCATACAAAATGAATAGATTTGTAATAAAAGCAGTATTCATGTCTCCATGGACAAAATAAAATATTACACTTTTATGGTCAATTACAATGTTTGTTTTGAGTTTACACATTATATATTGTTCAAGAAGAGTCCAGAAAGTGGTAGATTGAGTACAATGATAAAATAAATGAGATAAGGTTTCTGGTACCATGTTACAAAAACTGGATTTATTTTCAATATCTGAGAGTTTAGAAAAATATAAATTTGTCGGATATATAGTGTGTAGAATTTTAATGTGAATCTCTTTTATCTTATTAGATATAAAGTATTTATAAGGTAATAGCCAGGCCTTCTTCCAGTCAGTTACCATAAAGATGTTATCCCAAAATGCTTTTCCTCGTGGCTTTATCATTCTCTTTTCGTAAAAACAATGACGTATATGTCTGTTGTTGCATTTTGAGTCTGTTACATCATAACCGTTAATCATTAGAGGGGATTTTATTCTAAGTGCTTCATGGTACTGACAATGACTTCGGATCAGGAGAGAAAGGCCACTAGGGATAGCCTTAGTTACGTAATTGAATTTTTTATATGTGACAGGAAAGGATTTAAGTCTAAGGAAATGTTCATAGCTTAGCATTATACCATCAGAGTCAAAAAGGCTGCATACAAAGATTATATTTTTATCAAACCAGTTCTGTAAAAATATAGATTTTTTCCTAATAGTAATATCTTCATTATTCCAAATTAAGGCTTTGTGAGGAGAAAAGTTGTGGGAGTTGCAGAGTTTCCATGCTAAGAGAGCTTGTTGGTGAACTTTGGATAGTTTTAAAGGTAATTTGGTAACACTGTAATTACAGGTGAGTGAAAATGCAAACCACTCAATTTTTAAAAAATATTATTAGGAATAAAAAACCAAATTAGATTAGGGTTTTTAAGACATTCCTTAATCCATTTTATTTTAAAGGTGTTATTCAAGTCATTGAAATTTATTAATTCAAATCCTCCTTGTATCCTGGGTGCTGAGAGAATTTCATTCTTCAAAAGAGGTTTCTTATTTTTCCAGATGAATTTGATGAGAATTTTATTTATTTCTTTGGATGATGAATTTTCAACAAAAAGTGATAGGGCAGGATATACCAGTCTCGAAATGCCTTCGGCTTTAGATAAGAGAATTCTACCAAAAATCGAAAGGTCACGTTGAAGCCACATATTCATAAAATATTTTGGGTTTTTCTAATTCTGGGGAGGAAATTAAGTTGCTGTCTGGAAGACAAATCTTTAGTGATGTCTATGCCTAGGTATTTCACCATTTTCTTTACTTGGACATTACATATGTTTGTACAATTGGTATCATAAAGACACAAGATTTCACATTTGTTAATGTTAAGATATAAACCTGAGGCTTTAGAAAAATCAGCAACCAATTGTAAAGCTTGATAAATTTGAGATTTGTCTTTTAGACAATAGCTCTCAGTATGTCCGCATTGGAAACCTCATTGCTGTCTTTTGAGCATGTTTTTTTGGAGGCAGGACTTGAGCAAGGGTGTAACTTTGTGTTGAAAGTTGGTGGGGACGGCTCATAAGGAAAGGGAGCTACCTGCGCGACGTCTTTTTTTTGTTGTTGGAAAGGATAAAGCCAAAAAAAATGTGAATAACATTTATCAATTTAATGCTTACAAAACATAACTGAAAACATAACTATTACAATATTCACTGATATATTTTGTGCAAAAAATATCACATAAATCTAAACAGACAGTACAAATCAAAGAAATCAAATAAATATATCAATTTTGTAGAACATTTATTCACAGTCAATTTTAGGTCACTTTTTAAAATTAATTTACTTTTAAACCAGGACTCGGACAAGATCTTATGGGGCCTTAAGCAGAATATGATTAAGCAACTCCGTCTTTCTTTCAAGAACATCCACCAGCAGGGTATCCAGGGGGGGATTTACCATTAGGCAATACTAGGCAGTTGCCCAGGGCCCCAAGTTCCTGGGGGCCCCATAAAACTCTGTTTACATGTATAGTTAATACAAATAATCCTTATTTGTGCACATTAATTATGTTTTTGATAAAAATCCTTTGGCTAAAATGCCATCAGAACGCTGATAAATAGAGAGGAAAAAGGGACAAGAAGAGAGGGACAAAACCTAGAACAAATAATGGATGTCTATTCTATTAACATTTCTCTATCTGTAGAATGGGTCTGTTTTATGGGTTTTCTTCTCAGGGGGCCCCCTGCCTGTCTTTGCCTAGGGGCCCAAATTTCCTAAATCCGCCCCTGAGGGTATCAATACTGATTTGATAGAATCTGGGAGAGCGGACTATGTTCAACCATCCATTTTCTTTAACCTTATCCCTCAGTGGGATCAGGAGGTGCTGGTGCATATCTCTAGCCACGTTCTGGGTGAGAGGTGGGATCACCCTGGACAGGTCACCTGTCTGTCGCAGTATGTTCAACCAGCTTAAAAGTAATTGGTAATCAGATTTATTATTTGCACTTTTACTAAGTGAACTTTCTAACTCCCTTAAATCTGAAATTCCAATGCCAAAATTGTTTAAATCTTTTATCTTTGGACCCCCTGCAGAGTGACGTCACACCTGCAAGATCCTATCCTTGCCTTCCTGCTAGATTGCAAAAAGCAGCTTGCTCATGAGTTGTCAACATAACACGTTAATCTTAAATGTACGTGTACATATAAAAGAAAAAGGGGCGCAGTGCTTGCTACTGAATGTCAACACTATGACAACTATATAACAAGGTCAGGAAAAAGTTTTAAGTGAAGCCGGGATTAAAACAGTAGCTACAAGAAGCTTCAAATAAAAGGTGTTCTTTATGTTCAACCTAAACACCAACTCCGATAGACCATCAGTAGAGCAGGTGTTTATATTAATAAATCACTGCTGCGAAAGCTTATAGCAGTGAAAGCTAATATACCACAGCCATCACTTAATAAACGCAAAATAAACAACCCTCTAAAAACGGAAAACTGTAATGGACTGAAAGTCCTGTTTTTTATGTAGGAAATTATTTGCGTGTGTTTTAGTATAATTCTGATATATTGGCGCTGTTGTCTGTTTCTATGGCAACGATACTGAATGTAGTGTAGCTTAGAGACCTGCATGGGTCGAGTTTTACCAACCCGCACCCGCCTGAACCCGTTAGGATGACTACCGAACCCGACCCGTCACCCGCGGATAACTTCA
Organism: Cyprinodon tularosa; assembly: GCF_016077235.1. Lineage (NCBI taxonomy): Eukaryota > Metazoa > Chordata > Actinopteri > Cyprinodontiformes > Cyprinodontidae > Cyprinodon > Cyprinodon tularosa. The sequence continues at coordinate 1,981,739 of NW_024038678.1, forward strand.
ATTCAAACCCGAACCCGACCCGTTGATATTTAACCCGCAACCCAACCCGTTAAAACATCATAGGCTATTGTACGCTGCGCTGCACCCAGTGCCTGATTAATATTACATTTCTGATGTCCATAACAACACACACGCATAAAAAAAAATCACCAACTACCCGCCCGCACTAAAAAAATATCCGCCCGACCCGTTTATTTTTTTAATGTATTTTTCGCGGGTACCCGACCCGTTGCAGGACTCTAACAGGGCCGGAAAAAATTGGTTTGAGTTTTTTTTCCCAACGGTTCAGTTATATTTTAAACACGGAATTAACTTATTTTTACACTATTCTCTATTCTTTTACTACTTTAAGTCTCTCCTGACTAAAATTAGGTCTTTATATTTCCACAAGTCCCTCTCACCTGCAAGTCTGAGTCCACTGCTGACCCTTAATGGGTTAGCATTTTTGGAGGGAAGCGACAGGTGTTATGGGGAGAGGGCGGAGGGGGGTGATGGGGAGAAAGCGAGAGGCAACAGATTCTTTTTTCTGAGTTTTTTTGTCGGGGTTTGTGGACGGTGAGCAGCGGGGAGAACTTTTTTTTATTTTCTTTCTGAGGAGCGGCATGAATGGGGTTTTAATCAGATATACACAGCACCGAAAGCAAAATACGTGTACAAAATATTGGTGGGGACTGTCCCCCTACCGGTCAAGATTGGTGGGGACATGTCCACACCAGTCCTTAAGGAAGTTACTCCTATGGACTTGAGAGAGGAGTATCAGGTAAAAGGGAGCATAAGCTGGGCGGAGAATCATCATTCCAGTCCATCAAAATGTTCCCTCTTTTTTCTTTACGTTTTGTCATGTTGTTAGCTTTAGTTTTGGCTAGTTAGCTCGGGGTTAGTAGAAGAGGTTGAAAAAGTAAAAGAAAGGCCTTCCCAAGAGGCCATCTTGGCTCCGCCCCCAATGGGATGTATGTTCTATGATGACATCATAGTAGAATGTCTGTACCACTGTGATGTCATAGAATCAAAGTAGAACAGCGGTTCAGTTCTCATTTACTTGCACAAATGAAGAGGTCTTCATTTTCGTTTCATTTGTTATCTCGTCACTAAACTTGTCAAATAACAGGGAAACTGCTTTAGCAGGGAAAAGGCTGTTTTTTTTTTTCTTTAATGGTGTAGTCTCGCTGTTTGTTTTAGAGCTTGTGTTTGAGTTTCCTGTGTAGACAACTTGTCAAGTAACAGGTAAGAAGACTACTTTCGAAATAAAAAAAGCAGTTTTTCCAGCTTTAGTGATATAAAACCATTGTGTATTTTACAGTTTAGAGCAGGTAACATTTGTGTAAAAAACACATTTGTACAATGTCTTTAAAACAAGAACCCAGTTTATCTTCTAAGAATCGAGACTCGGTTGAAAGTTTAGCAATTGTTCCCAGCCCACCTGAAGCTCAAACTGAGAACTTTTCCATAAAAAAGGCTTTCTGTAGGTGCAATTGTGCTGAAATTGAGCAAAGATATGGTATGGCTGTGATCCCAAATTATCCAAATGAAAAACGTTCATTGCTTAAGTTAAGAAAAGTGCCTTTAGACAAAACCCCTTCATTTACCAAATGCACTTGTTACGATAGAGCTACACGCTCTGCTTTGTCCAAAACCACTGTTCCAGATCCATCTGGTTCCAAAACCTCAAGGTCTGATTTTGGGAAAGTGACAGAACCAAAATCTTCCACATTTTGTTCTTGTTTCTTTGAAGACGAGCGTTACACTGTCACACGGATTGAAGATTTGAAGGGGTCTGATCCATTTCTTGCATATTGTCGAGTTCCAAAGCCAGGCTTTATCCCACACCCTTGCTGCGAATGTGTGTGCTCCTTTTGTTGCCTTTGCTGTTATTCTGGAACACAGTTTTGGAACCCAGCTTACGAAACCCAGAAATCAAAGTTTCCTGTGATTTCCAATGAAAAGGCATGTTCTATCCTATCTGATGTCGGTCAAGGTTTCTCTGAGCAGCAGACAGGTAGCTTCTGTGTAAAACCAAATACTCTAAGTCAGGTTGGTGCTACAGCTAATCAAACATCACCCAATCAGTGTGAGTTACAGTTTAAGGTCCGGGAAAAGTCAACTTTTAGCAAGTGCTCAAGCCAGCTAGTAGCACCTTCATCTCTGAAACGGAGAGCAGCCAGTCCGCCTGCTGCAGAGAAATTGCCACTAAAAAAGTGGCCAATTAAGTTCAATGAAAACTCCTGTTTCAGTGAATCAAATGTTTGTCAGAATTTCCCCAGCCAGCAGTCAAATAGGCTCCCTGCAAGACCAAACATTCTCAGTCATTTTGGTGCTACAATTTCTCAAACTCAGTCAGCTACATTACCCAAAGTGCAGGAATTACAATTTGAGCCCAAAGAAAAGTCATCCTTGAGTGGATTAGAGCAACATGTGAAACCTGTGAAAAGGAGAATATGTAGTCAGCTTGCTGAAGCCTCTCTTGCTGAGCCAATGTCTCCAACAAAGCGCCCAAGGATTTCAGAAAACTGTAATGAAAAATCAGGTTTCGTAGCCTCTGATGTTAGTCAGAGTTTTTCCAGGCAGACGAAGACGGCAAGTCAACATGGTGCTGTACATGCCCCAACCAAGCCAATGCTGCCACCCATCAGCTCCAAGAGTTCCTCCAAGGAGCAGACATCGCAGACACCCAGGAAATGTGTGAGAGAAACCCAGCCTCCCACAGAAAATCGTCCAAAGCAAACACAAGCTTCAAAAAATGTAAGCCATTTAAAACACTCTGGCCAGGAAGAGTCCCTCCAACAATCTACTACCGCCAAGAGTTCTCCATTGAATCAAGAGAAGACAACCCAGCCTTCCACATGCAATTTTACTGACCCAAAATTACCTGTGAAAAAATCAAGGTGTGGACAAAAGCCTACTTGTAAACAATCCCGCAAACAATCTACTGGCTCCAAGAGTTCCACAGTGGAAAAGACATCATGCTTGCCTCCACAAACCAAGGCGATAAAGATATTGGGCTCTACTTGGACCACAGAGCCAATCAAAATAATAAAGCCACCAGAGAGGTCTGCTTTTAACCAAGAAAAATGGTCAAAGCTTAAAAAAACTCTTTAATGAAAGAAAAATCAGTAAAGAAAATGTCCCCTCTGCAAAACTGTAGGTTTAATGCGCCTAGAATCAGGAAACTACTTAAACCAATCCTGTTTTCTGTGTCACTGTTACGACCACCCAGGCCACAACATATCTGAGGACACGAGACAAACATGAGGTTCAAAAGAATTATTTTATTCTTAATCTCTGGAACTTCTTTTTTAGATCAGGTGTTTTGTTTTTCTGCAAAGAGACAAAAAAACAGAGTCAGATTTTTTCCCCAGTTCCCCGTGTCCAAAAAAAAAACTCTAAGAAAGAAAAAAGAGAAAAAAACCCAAAGTATGAACAGAAAGTTGGACCTGATGAGCTGGTCAAAAGAAACAAAACGTTACAGCAGAGCGCCAACCCTATACAGGGCCATCAAAGCCTCTGCTAGTAACGAACTAACGGTTAAAACCCTAATAAAAATAAAAAAAGAACAAAAACAGGACAACCGGTCCCACCAGGTCAAAGTTACAAAAAATCAGCAAAAAACAAAGGCTAACGAACAAAAATACTGCCCGCTCTGTGCCGTCTAGAGACCCCTGAGCTTGCTCTGTGCTTTCCTGAGACCCCTGAGCCTGTTTCCAAAGAGGCTTCTGAGTCAGAGGAATCTGGAGGTATGCCACCAAGAGTTCCTAAGTGGGAGCTCCAAGCCTCCAAGAACCCTCAGGAGGCGCTCCAAGCCCCCTCGGAGGCTGCACATGTGCCGCTGTGGACGGCTCCCTCCATGTTGGTTTCGGAGCCGCAGTCGGCGGCCTCCTCTGTTCCAGATCCGAAGCCGCAGTCGGCGGTCTCCTCTGTTCCTGATCCGGAGCCGCAGTCGGCGGCCTCCTCCGTTCCTGATCTGGAGCCGCAGTCGGCGGTCTCCTCTGTTCCTGTTCCGGAGCCGCTGTCGGCGGTCTCCTCTGTTCCTGATCTGGAGCCGCAGTCGGCGGACTCCTCAGTTCCTGTTCCTGAGCCGCAGTCGGCGGTCCCATCTGAACCTGTTCCTGAACCGCAGTCGGCGGTTACCTCAGAGTCCGCTCCTGAGCCGCAGTGGGCGGCCCCCTCAGAGCCAGTTCCCGAGCCGCAGTCGGCGGCCCAATCTGAGCCTGTTCCTGAACCGCAGTCGGCGGTCAACTCTGAGCCTGTTCCTGAACCGCTGTCGGCGGTCACCTCTGACCCTGTTCCTGAGCCGCAGTCGGCGGCCCCTCCTGCTCCAGTTCCTGAGCCACAGTCGGCGGCCTCCTCTGAGCCTGTTCCAGAGCCGCAGTCCGCGGCCCCCTCTGAGACTGTTGCTGAGCCGCTGAAGCGGGGACGGCGTTCTCCTTGGGGCTACCTGCTGAAACTGGGGCGTCGTCCTCCTCCGAGGTTCCTGCAGCGGCGGAGATGTCGTTCCCCTCCGAGGAACCTGGGTGGGTTGTTTTTTGTTTTGGACTCTGTTTTTGTGTCTTTCATCTCCTCATCAGCCTTGGGCCTACTTAAGGGGGAGGAGACTAACACTCCAACGCCAGTTACGGTTGAACCTGCCTGTTAACCTTAAACTCTGGAGAGTTTCTCTGCCGGTGACCAGTCTGCCTGCTCTCTGTTTAACTCTGGAGGGCTTCTCCTGTCAGCATCTGCCTGCCCGCCCTCAGAAGATAACTTGGAGAGAGACTCTGTCTGTGATCTGCCTGCAATCATACAGCAAGCCCTGCCTCTGCCTCAGACCAAGCTCTCAAGAGAGAGAGAGAGAGAGAGAGAGAGAACCAAACCTGGAGTCAGCAAGCCTGCACCCTGACCGTCTCAACCCAGCTCTCAGGAGAGAGAGAGAGCTCATCAGGAATCAGCCAACCTGCACTCAGACTGCCTCTGCCAAGCTCTCAACTCTCCTCCTGCCTGCACAGGGTTCCCAACCAGAAACCTGCCCGCCAGCACTCAGACTGCCTCTGCCTAGCTCTCAACTCTCCTCCAGGCTGCACAGGGTTCCAAACCAGAAACCTGCCCGCCAGCACTAAGACTGCCTCTGCCTAGCTCTCAGCTTACCTCCAGCCTGCACATTGTTCCCAACCTGGAACCAGCCCGCAGCACTCAGACTGTCTCAGCCTAGCTCTCAGTTCACCTCCTGTCTGCACTCAGCTCTGCTAGCCCTCAGCCCTCAGCCTGCCAACAGCCTCTGGATCCACAAGGTTCCCCCCCTCTCTGCAGCTCAGCTCATCTCCAGATCTGTAGTGAGCCTAACCGTGACCAGTCTCCCCAACCTAGAAATTGTCCCCTTTTATCTACATCCTTTAAATAAACCTTTAAACTTTACCTAGTCTCCGAGTTGTTCTGCATATGGGCTAGATTCCTTCACCCATTATGACAATGGCAGGCTGGAGAGGTCAGCGGCGGCCTACAAAGACAGGAGACATGCGCATCGCGTCAGGACGCGCTCTATGTGACAGTGGATCGCTCAGAAGGCTGGGAGGGAGAGAGAGAGAGGCTAACCGGTGGAAACCCAGCCTACTTATAGGAGGACCAATATCACGCAATTTAGCGTAATCGATTTACAAAAGAAAAAAGAATTATCAAGACTAAAAAATAAGTGATTCAACTAAGGTCTATGCAACACTAGAAGGAAAAATAAAAACATAAATAATTAATGTGCCCGCCGCACATAACACCCCCACCAAAAGACTCTGAATGGGGATTGATGCAACTTGTAGGGGGAAAAAAAACCATTCCCATTCAGAAAAAAAAACTAGAGCCGTGAAAGGGCGTCAGCCACCACTTATCCTTACCACGAACATGCTGGATAGAGATGTTAAACGATTGGAGCCGCAGAGACCAGTTCATCAAACTGTGTTTTTTATTGCGCATGCGCTCCAAAAAAACTAACGGATTATGGTCCGTAAAAATAACCACAGACCCGCTAGAACCGCCTACATACATCTTAAAGTGTCCTTTCGATGGTGGAATACCATCTTTGATGCTTGTCAAGTTTCTTTGAAAAATAAGAAACAGGATGTTCCACCCCATCAGTACCATCCTGGAGAAGGACAGGTCCGACACCAGAATCACATGTGCCCACAGCAAACTTAAACGGCACATCAAAGTGAGGGGCAGACAACACAGAAGCCTTAACTAACAAACAAGTTTGTTCGAAAGCAGATTGACACCGGTCAGACCAAACATAAGCCACTTTAGGGCTAAGTAGATCTGTCAACGGAGCAACAACAGAAGAAAAGTTCTTACAAAACCCCCTGTAGCAGTGTTAATTTCGTCAACCATGATGATGACGAAAATATTTCGTCAACGCCCCTTTTTCCCATGACTATGACGAGACGATAACAAAAAAATAGATTCCAGAAAATAAAAATATGACGAAAACAAAAAATGATTTTCGTCAACGAGACTACGACAGACGAAATGTACGATCCATTCACGAATGGACATTGAGAAATGTAATGTAATTGTTTATGATTGTTTATGATTAATTTGTAATTGTTAATATAAGTGTTTCTTGAGCGTCATAGAAGATTATGCGTTGTTGCGGCGTTTGTCCCTACACGGCGCCTGTCCCACAGTGCCTCGTGCCGCTCAGTCTGTAGTAGCAGAGGGCTTATACTCATAGCTCAACTTCACAGTCATTGCGGATACTGGTGTGCGGTTTGTTAAACAACGCCTGGATGTATGGAGCCATTTCGTTTACAACACAAAGGAAAACACCGGAGGAAGGACACCACCAAAGAGTCTGCAGCTTCAAATTGGCAGGGAAGAACACAGGGAAAATCAAGCAACATCTGAGGGGCCAACAGCTGACATATGGAAGACGGTAAGGAATGGGTGGGCCTGTAGTAGCAGGAACGGGTGTGTTAGTGCGTGCATGCATGTGAATGTATATGTGTGTATGCGGGCGCGCATGCATCTGGCTGTGTGTGTGCCTTCCTGTGCCTGTCTGTCTCTCTGTCATAGAAGAAAGATGTTCTACTGATAAACTGGATATTAATTGTTTAAATTTCTTCCTCCCAACTAGATACCTGACACAGTGACACCACAGCCAAATCAGAGGTTGGGGTAGGAAGGAAAGTCTGTTGCAGAGATGCACCCCCACCCCTGATGCCAAAGAGCAGAAAGCCCTGGAGAACTCAATGGCAAAGTCGATTGGGCGTTCTGGCCTCACTGCAGGGACCATTGAGGATGAAGACTTTATGGATATGAGGAAACAAGCTGACAAAAGGTTTAATGTTTACAGTGTGATATATGTTAAAAAGAGAATCAGTGTGTGAAGTTATATTCTGCACAGTGTTATATAAATAAAATAGAGAAAAAGGGAAGCAGTGTGTGGTGAAGTTTTATTCTGTACAGTGAAATACATATGTTTAAAAAAGCAGTGTATGGAGAAGTTCTATTATTTACAGTGTTGACTAAAACTGGACTAAGACTAAAATAGATTTTTGTCATTTAGACTAAGACTAAAACTAAATCGGGAAGGCAACAACTAAATATGACTAAGACTAAAATTGATTTTTGTCATAGTGACTAAGACTAAATTTTAAAAAGCTGACGACCATAGCTAAATAGTGGCGCAGCTCAGTACGCGTGGTGGGTACAGAAACAGACAAAATAGCTTCTACTTTAGCCTCGACGGGTTGCACTTGACCTCCCCCCACCCTTTTTCCAAGATAGGTCACCGTGGCTTGGATAAATTGGAATTTAGACAGATTAATTGTCAAATTAGCCTCACTCAGACGCGCAAAAACAGTTCTCAAATGCTCAACGTGCTCAGCCCATGTAGCAGAACAAATCACTAAATCATCCAAATAAGCCTCACAGAATGATAAACCGGACAATACAACATTCATTAGCCGTTGAAACGTTGCTAGGGCGTTACACATCCCAAAAGCCATGACTATACTTAAGGAAATCATCGGGTGTGACAAAAGCGGAAATTTCCTGGGCTCGTGCTGTTAAGGGTACCTGCCAGTATCCCTTCAGCAGATCCAGCTTGGTCACAAACTGAGCAGCCCCCAAATGGTCCACAAAATCCTCCATACGAGACATAGGCTCTGTTCGAAAACCTAGGACGGGTCCTCCAAGGACGCGGTCTACCTAGACTGGATCCTTCGAAGTCCTTGAAAATAAGGAGACCGGAAGAGTTTTGGCTGTAAATTCGACCAGGTCTACCCTTTGGCGGGTTTTACCGCCGTATGCTCTGTTGCTTAGCAACCGTGAACGTTGACACACAAAGCAGGAAAAGAATGAATACAGAAGTTTTCAAAACTGTTTATTTATTTCTTTTTTATTGTGAAGTGAACAAAGACTACACTCACAAGAATCCAGAGTGGAATAAATGTTCCAACCACCGGTAGCAGGAACAAATGAAATCAAATGTAATGATAGAAACCTTAGTCAGTTAAATAACCTGCTGCTGTCATTCTGCACATCTCTGATGTTGCTGCTATTTTCAAATATCCATGACTGTAAAAATGTCCATAGCTGCATATTGGTTATTTATTCCCCAGTTTTATATTGTTAAAACACTTTACTGTATTTTATTGTTTATATTTTAACTCTTCCCTATTATGTTATTCTTATACATTTTTCTAAGGTCCACATTTGTGTGACCATTTCAATAATCTTTCTGCTGCTGTAAATTTGCCCATTGTGGGAAAATAAAGAGATTTTCTATTCTATTCTATAAAAGGGGTAGAAAGATATAAGTAAATCTAAACAATATATGTATAAAAAATATATCTGCAAAATCTCTAATATTCAACAACAAAAAATAGGAAGTTAAGCATATTGTGCAAAATAGCAATAAAAAGATAAAAATCCTATCAGATTTATAGTCCCCACTCTGCAAATATATTAGAATCTGTCCTTAAATTACATCAAAACCCATTTACACAGTAACAGATTAAAACCTTTAGATAAACCAAACATTACCGCCACATATCTGACTCAATAACCATTAAAACAACTATTTTCATTCATTTCAGACGGAACTATTCACAGAGTTGTATTATATTAAACTGAACTTCCAATTTTCACCACTGTTCGGCGCCAAGTAACCTTTCCTCTGATCACGGCTTGCTTGGTCTCGCAATGAATCCTGGGATATCCAAGAATACAGAGGATACATCGGACCCGTCCTTCAAATTGGGCAAAAAGAAGGACGCATTTTAAGGCCGCATAACGAGGACTCTTGGAATCCAACCAGACCTCGGCGCCGCGCTATGACGTAATCGGCCTTCGAATCCGGTCTTCTAAGGATGCGTCCTAGGTTTTCGAACAGAGCAAATGGATAGCAATCCGGCCTAGTCACCCCATTTACCTTCCTGAAATTCATACAGAACCGGTCCTCTCCATTGGCTTTAATAGTCAGGAGGCATGGCGAAGTCCACGCACTACTGCTTGCAACAGCAAGTCCATGTTTCATCAAATTCTCCACCTGCGTTTTCAAACGGCGTCGCTTGTCTGGGTTCACTCTGTAAGGATGTTGTTTAATAGGCTTGGAATCACCAACATCAATATCATGGCTGAGCACACGAGTCTGATCGGGGATGTCAGCAAACAGCGACCCATATGACTGGATCAAATTAATGACATCAGCCTGCTTAGAAAAATCAAGGTGAGACAACAGGAGATGTTGTCTCCCCTTGCAGCAGAGGGCCAACCCTATACAGGGCTGTCGAAGCCTCTGCTAGTAACGAACTAACGGTTAAAACCCTAATAAAAAATAAAAAAAGAACGAAAACAGGACAACCGGTCCCACCAGGTCAAAGTTACAAAAAATCAGCAAAAAACAAAGGCTAACGAACAAAAATACCGCATGGCAGGCTGGAGAGGTCAGCGGCGGCCTACAAAGACAGGGGACGTGCGCATCGCGTCAGGACGCACTCTCTGTGACGGTGGATCGCTCAGAAGGCTGGAAGGGAGAGAGAGAGAGAGGCTAACAGGTGGAAACCCAGCCTACTTATAGGCGGACCAATATCACGCAAATTAGCGTAATCGATTTACAAAAGAAAAAATAATTATCAAGATTCTAAAAAATAAAGTGATTCAACTAAGGTCTATGCAACACTAGAAGGAAAAATAAATAAATAATTAATGTGCCCGAAGCACATAACAGTCACCAAGAGGGAAGAGCAGCGCCTAAGGAATACACGGATATCGTTTACTTTCATGAGGTTGATCTGATCTAAATACCCATTAGTTAAACAGGAGGTCTATTTCACAAAAGCTGAATTTAGAAATATATGATAAGACCTAGTGTGATCACTGCAAACTGACAACTATTAACTATTTGGCATTAAAAGGAAACTATGCAGGGCTCCATGGTGTTACAGGTTCTACAACTGTTGCTTTGCATCAACAAGGAACAAGGCTCCATTTCCAATTTAGGGTCTTTCTGCGTGTAGCTTGCATCTTCCCCCTGTGCATGCATGGGTTCACTCCTGGCGAGTTGAAGACAAGATTTCACAGGGCTCACATACAAATGTGCACAACAAGAACTTCTGACTGACATGAAACCTATGTAAAATGTACTTAATGTAAAATGCTCACAAGTGATTGCCCTGGGTAATGAGACCCCACACCCTACATGCAACCCTGTATTTTAGAATGCATAGATAAATGAATGTATTGTTAATGTCTGTAAATAATTATTTTTGTTAAAAATGTTAAAAAAAAATGTAAATGTAATGTAAAAAAAAATGTAATTGTGATGTAAACAAGAAAGTTGAACAAATAAATAACCCTACTCATAGCCTGCACCTTGTCGTGGTGAGTGGGCTTTCTACTGAGCCAGGCTGTCTCTTTTTCAGATTGTTTTTATATGAGTCAATGTTAAAGAAGGCTTTTTCTTTTACTGCCATTGGCTGTCCGACATTAAATCACAGATGCTTTTTTCATCCTGTCTGCAAATATAATATCATATATTTAAAAAACTACTTCTCTATATGTATATTAATATGAAATATCCCACAAAATAAATACATTCCTACATTCAATGACAAAAAATGTGTTTCATTGTTGGTTTTGTCATCCATTAACTTCAAGATTTATTTCTTAAGTTTTATCTATTTTCAGTGCCTGCCTATCAAGGTTGATTTTATTGTACTATTTGTTTATTTAATATGAAGTATTTATTAACATAAAAATAAAAATATTTACTTCAGGATTTATTAATTTAAAAACACATTCATTTATGATTTTTGTTTTTTAGATTGGTATGAAAAATAAAATTACTTTACAAAATAACAATACGATTTTTTTTAGATAAATAAATCTTGAAATAAATACATAACACATAAAAAAAATCTGAATTAGAAAAAAACAAGTATTTGTATATTTTTTTTTACATGGGTAGATTATATTGATTTGATGAAATATGTATAAATAATTTATTAAAAACAGTATTTATTTATTTAATTTTGAATGAAACGCTTCTCCAAAAAATCATGACATGCTCAAAAACCAGTTAGCAATTTATCTTTGATTTGTACCTCCCATGGTTATGGAGCTCCATGTCTAATGTTGTGGTCAGAATGTTTATGAAGGTAGATTTGTTTCTTTATTATTCAATCAAAAAAAAAAGTTTGCTTCAATTAAAAAAATATATTTTCAATTAAAAAAATCTTCAATTCAATGAAAAAAAAACTTTTCAATTAAAGAAAAAAAGTATTTGAATGCAAAAATATATTTGAGACTCAAAAAATTGCATTTGAACACTGCCTTTCTTTGATTGAATTTTTTTTATTTGATAGAAGTGTAGTCTTTTTTGTTTAAAGCAATTTTTTAAATTGAAGTTGCATTGTTTTTTGATTGGACCATATAATAGGTAGGACATTTGTGCCTTTATTATTCAATCAAAAAAGAAGTTGCTTCAAACAAACAAACAACAGAATCAATAAAAAAAAAAGTTACTTCAATGAAAAGATAAACGTTTTCAATCATAGAAAATAGTTTTTGAATGCAAAAAAAATATTTGAGACTGAAAAAAATTGCATTTGAACACTTTTTTTTATTGTTGAAAATGTTCTCTTTGGTTGAAGGGATCTATTTTGTGTTTGGGCCATACATGGGTAGGACATTTGTGTCTTAATCATTCAATTCCCAAAAAGTTGTTTTAAGTTTTTTTTGTTTTTTTTTGTTTATTTGAAGTGAAAAAAAATTTGAAGTTCAAATTTTTTTTATTGAATAATTTCGACACAAACGTTCAGCAGTGGGCGGGTGCTTCTCTATTGGTCAGACATGTTTGATTGACAAGTGTCTACACCAAAGACATCTTTCTGACAAAGAAGTCATGGTCGCCACTGGCCAGCAAGCTTTTTGCCAGTGTTAACAAGTGTTATGCTGCGTTCAGACCAAAAGCAGCAGGAGCAGCTAGTTGACATGCAAAGTCAATGGTTGACATGCGTCAAGGCGCAGCAAAATGTCCCGCAGCACATTTTCAGCAGCAGGAGCAGCGCGTCGGGTGCGTTCAAGCATCCGACGCTGCTCGAGATGGAAACATCAAACTTTTGCAGCTTGACGCGCCACATCAACCAATCAGAGAAGCTGATCTGGAAGCTGGCAGGGAGACAAACACATCGCTGATGATCAGAGCGCTATGATCACTCCTCTGAAACAGTTTACTGAAAAAAAAATATATATAAAAACTGTAAATGGAGCAAAAGACAAAAAAATCCTTAAGGAAAAAAAACATTTAAATTCAAACCTATTTGTTTTTTAATACAGCAAGGTGCATATTACTTTTCAGCATTACATGTCGGGAAACTTAAAATAATGTGTTAATTTTGAGCACAGCCCTTTAATACTAAGCCTCTAAATAGTCTTGAGGGAGATTTCATGGTTTTCTTAACTGTAAAACTGTAATGCAACTTCAAATAAAACAAAAACAGCAACACCGTTTGGAGTTTCTCCACTTTTATTAATAGAAAAACGATTAATAGAGGCGCTGGGGTTTTCCCATGGTGCTCTTAATGTAGAGAGCTCGCACGTTCTGCCAGTTCTTCTTCAGCAGAGACACCAAGAAGTTGACAGCCAAGTGGATGTTGTAGACAAGTTCGTCTTCAGTCATCTTCACGTGTCCAACAGCCACAGCCAGACAGAGCACCTACCAACAAACAGCCAGTGTTAAACCACAAATAAAGTAGCTCCCTAACAGACTTCAAATGCTTTACTGAAACAGTACCTTCTTCATCTGGAACTTGATGGTGGATTTGACCTCATCCACCTTTGTGTTCAGGTTCTCATTGTGGGTGAGCAGGGAAGGGAACTTGCCAGCCTTGTTCAGACCAGGACCCAGGATACGAGGAATCTGCTTGATCAGAGACTCAGAGGCCAGGAAGGCGTCATACTTCTTTGCTAGGGGAAAAAGAATAAAACAAGACAACTAAGTACTAAGCCTAAATATCACTACTCATCTTTGTCTTTCATTCGACTGAACTCACCAAGTTTCTTGACCAGCTTCTTGTTTTTGTTCAGCTTTTTGAGAGCCTCAATGTCCATGTGGGGGAGATCTGCAGCCTTGGCTTCATCGCAGTGCTGCTGGTCTGCCAGGACGCACACGGAGAACTTTGGCCTGGGGAGGGTCTTCAGCCTGCATTTTAATGACAGGGGTGAGCCAAAAGATAAACCAATAGACAGGAACACTAATGCAGCAGAGACCGCAAAGTTTTAGCAGTCTGTAAAAAGGACAATTACTTTAAGTTCTGATCATTAAATAGTCCAATAACTACACAAATGTTTTCGAATCATGCATACACCCAAGTGGATGTGTGGAGAACCTTTAAAAAAATCTGAATTTCCATCTTACCTAAAGCACATAGGAACCCTTATGTGAAATAATTGCTCATCTCACCTCCCTGATTTAAAGTTAAGAATGAAATCTTACCCAAACCACTGCAGTGGTTGGTGTCCAGCTGACCTCTTTGGAAACAGTAAAATGGTCGGCATGAGGACACGAACCTACCGGCTCGGCCGCTCATAACCTCCCCTCATGTTTTAAGACCCAGGGTAGGGGTCCGCCTGCTTTGCCGACCCCAGCCGAAACTGAGTGGGCTCAGTCAGACTACCCAGATTCTTTTCCATGCTTGTTCCCATCCTGTCTGGCCTCACAATAACTTAAGCTTTGTTTCCCCATTTAAAAAGGATTAATCTAACTCCAGACAGTGTTGGAAGCAAACAGAGAGAAGCTTGGGTGAAACAGTGAAGTGTCGAACCTGACAGTGCCGGAGAAACGCTTGTCTTTCTGAGGATCGTAGTTTTTAAGGCTGATCTGCAGCTCCACACTCTCCGTAAACCTGAAAAACAGAAATAGTTTGAGTAAAATTGCTAAAAAAAAAAACAAAAAACAACAACACAATTTTAAAGCCCAAGTTTCACTTTTATGTACTCACTTCCTGGGCTTGGCTAAGGAGCCCTGCAGGACCTCCTTCACAGCCTCATACAATGTATCCCTGGAAACCTTGCTGCAAAATAAAGGATAGCAGAAAATCTATTACAGCTCAATTCAAACTGAGTTACAGAGATTCTAGCATGAGCTGGGATGTGATCAGTGTGGCTGCAGGATAATATGAACACTTTAAGACAGTCATGAAATAGCCAAAACAATCTGAATATCCAGCATCTCCAGTGCTTAGATTTAGAGAGCATGTATTGGCCCTGAAATGGCTAAAACTAGCAAAATACTGTACTTACAATTCATGAGCAATAAAATCAGATCACATTGTTTCCATATTACTATAACTTAACCCAACAACTAATTAAATTTTAGTTAACTAGTGTGAATTTAGTCAAATATCAACATTATCAGGTTAAAACTATCATGGTCTGCTAATTGCTGACATCTATAATCGTTTTTAATTTCTAAAATGGCAGTTATGAACACGTGTTAAATATAACTCTCTTCTAATTCTTTATAAATAAGATTTTTTTAAATATTTTATTACAGACATATAGCCCTCAATTATTATTAACATGCCCGGTGAGCGATACTTAACTAGCGCTGCAAAGCTGCTATTCTAAACTACGAAACAGAAATACAAAACAATATAATTTAAGAGGGGAGTTATCTGAAATAAGTAAGGCAACTGTAAAAACCCAAAAGCTTGTGTAAAAATGTGTGTAAGTAGGTGGATGGCTTTGGATGATTGCTGATAAAAAGGCAGGGGACGTCAGTGACTGGTAAGCCGGTCCGCCATGCCTAACTTTTAACGGATTCTAAGAAAAACTACATGATTAAAAATAAAATTTTAACACTATAACAAGTTTTTATAAGCCATTAAATAAAATAGGTTATATTATGATACACGAAAAGTCATTATCTTCAACATTTATAGGTTAAATCGTGCTAACCTCATTTTAGCAGCTTGCTCCCTTCGTCGCGCTACGCTGGAAAAGGAAGTGCAGGCGGAAGTTACGCAAATTATAGGCGCGCTACGTCATCCAGAAAGCGCCCCCTTTCCCCCCCCAGGTTAACTTTATTTACACCGTTCTACAGTAGCACAAAAGACATTAATTCATTATTGATGCATATGAAAACCTACGATCAATTTAAATTGTTTTTCTAAATTATTTCATCTAATCACAATAACAAAAAGCACATAAAGCTCGTTCCATGAAGTGCAGATATAAATATATACCACTATAACAGAGCTGTATTTTGCTTTTTTTTATTTTTTATATAGGCCTATACACAGAATTTTTAATGTTTTATTTTTGCCAAAGAAAAGCACTCAAAAACATCATTTTACTTTTCCCCACAAGCTGGATTGTTAAAACTTCTATAATTGGGTGTTTCAACAGCAAAGTAACCCCAAACAAACTGGTCTTTGAATTAATCGAGAGGGACGACACAAAGGTTCCTGAAAATCCTGATTTAAATAAACCCAACAATTCAATTCGGTTTATTTATATAGCACCAATTCCCAACACATGTCATCTCAAGGAACTTTACAGAAGGTTTGAACAATGCTTCCAAGCCTTGTCTGTGCAAAAAACAGCTAAATTATGGCATTTTAGCTTGGCTATTTCTGATAGGAGTGAAGAAACATCCAGTCTGTTATGCCTAAAGCTTAATGATAGATAACTACTAATAAAAGGTACTACTTTACCATAATCCAAATATCCATTATCTGAATATAACCGAATCTTTTTGTATAACTTCCATCTAGTAAGAAACTAAGCATGTTTTATTTCCCAAATTCTCCTTTTTTTAAATAACTGGAAGGTATTCTTATTTCACCTTTGAAGAAGTACATCTCATAAGAGAATACTGAAGACCTTTTCTCACAGTATTTTTATAAATGTGAATGTCAAAACTCTCTCTACATATATTTTTTTGTTTTACAAATCCAACTAGCCTGTGATAAGCATGAAATGTAATTGTTTAATAATTATCTTTAAACCGACCAGTGTGTGCAAAATCTGAAAAACTAAACAAAACTCACTTCTAAACCAACAAACATAACTTTCATCTGAATTCTTGCAAAGTTGAACAGAAACAGTAATTGTTAAAAAGCAGGCACAAATCTGTTTTATACATTAAAATAAATAAAACAAAAATTGTTTTCTGATTTTAGCAGCTTTCATGTTCCTTCTGCATATCCACCAGACCAAAAGATAATGTGACAGAATGACAATTAAAGTAAGGGGCAAATTAAAGCATCATCTTACAAAAGTGCGTAATCCAGGTGGAGTGAATTTCAACTAATCTTTATTGATATCATAACTCAAATCTTCAATCATGTGTCTGGGATTCGTTTCAAAGCAGCTTGAAGGGATTTCTTCAAGAAAGTCTCATTTAAACTCAGGCAGCCTGCCAGAGAGTGTTTCTGTGCAGCAGTCACCTGAAAGAAAACATATTCAATCGATAAACCGCAGGATTATAGAGACCTCTGTGCTGACAGCTATACTAGGAGATAGGATGTATACAAACTTACGTGGCTGCTGTATTTGGTGAGAACGGTTAACATCATTTTAGCAAATTTCACTGACTTGGTGAACTGAGATCCCTGGCTGATGAGCTGTTCAGTCAATTGTGTGAATACCTCCTCACTCAAAACCAGCTGTAGAACAAACACAATGAAAAGGTAACACCTTAACAATAATTATCATACAACTGACATTGCAAATCAGACCAAACTTTTCCTTTTTTTTTTTGGTCAAATAGTTTTAGTCAATTAGATTATTGAAATAATCATCAACTAATTCCACCATCGATTTATCGTTAACTGAAATATTGCGACTGTAAAACAGGCCTTTAGCTGACAGAGTGACCCAATTAGAGCAGTAATTATATCAAAATTGTAAAAAAAAATATTAAGATTTTGCATTGAATATTTTAATTTTTTTTCAATTTGCACTATACAGAACTCCTCAAGTTTAAAGCTTTTAGTTTCATCTGGTTTAATATGATAAAAAAAAATCTTCTTTAAGGAAAATTTTGCTCCGATTATTAATCAATTCATCGAAAAAATATTCAACAGATTAATCGATTTGCAAAATAATCATTAGTTGCAGCCCTAGATCAGTTCCACTGCTCCTTAAATCTAGAGGTATATAAAATAGTATAATTAAAGTGACTAAGTTCAAACATGTTGCGATCCTTTACCAAGTTTGTCCCTGCAGTTTGCTCTAATCTTCCCACCTTAAACTTTATGCTTTAGTTGGTTACAACCTTCCCCCCAATTCCTCGAATTGTTATCATTATTAGGCAGCAATTATTAGTCCCTCTGTCTATTTGCAGACTTTTATTTGTTTTTTTATGTTGCTTTTGGGATTATGGCCTCTTCATTCCCCGGTAGTAGAGGACTTGTCTCATTGTGATAATTACCCTCATCATCAGCATCTTCAAAAAGTCTTTTGTGATTGTTTTTTTTTTTATTATTCCAATATTTTGCATCACAACCCATCTCCCTCCTGACTTGTATTATGATGTAGAGCAGGGGTGCTCAAGTCCAGTCCTCAAGAGCTACTATCTTGCAACTTTTTGATGCAACCATTTTTAACACACTTTTATCAAATGAGTGACTCGTCACCACACCTATGCTGAGCTAAATGAAGGGATTGGGGCTTTAGATTCAGCTGTGCTAGAGAAGAGATGCATCTAAAAGTTATAGGATGGTAGCTCTTGAGGACTGGACTTGAGCACCCCTGATGTAGAGGTTTTAACTGGAAACGTAGCAGAGGATGATTAACGTATGCTGAGGTCTCCCATTCTCTTCCTTGTTTCTTGGCTCTTTCTTTATATTTTTCCACATCATCTCATAGGGAGTCAGAGTTTTTTGAGGTGTTGCTTTGTATTCACACCAGTGCCACCATTCATCTCAAATGAATCTTTCATGGTAGCACAATCTGGTACTTCCTAAGTCATTTAAAGGCACTGTAATGTTAGTTTATGTAAAGTTTTGAATATAAAGTAAAAAAATAAACACTCAATGCTTTGACATTTAGCAAATAGAAATTGGTTTGTAATCCTAGCAGGCCATAACTAGGAATGGTTTAGTCTGATTTTCTCACATAGTAGGAAAAATCTTTGTGTATTTTTATACAGTGTAAATATGTAAATATCTGGTTTCTACTTCTTGTCCATAGAGTACCTTATGGTCGAGCAAGCTGTGGATGACAGAGAGAACCGCTTCACTCCAAGGAATCCGGAACGTCATTCTGAAAAATACATATATAGTTTAATGGGACTCTGCATACCAGAAGCTTAATTACTCAGTGTGGTTTAATTGACTGTAGTATTTAAGGGATTTGTCTCACTGAAGCACAAGCAGCCTGTAATGGACATCCAGACAGTTTTCTATCAGCCTGTTCAGCAGTTCTGTCTGAGGAGGGCCTAAAAGCAACACAAAGTTTAAGCAGGATTCACCCCGACTTGTTTAGGCCAAAGACAGTGAAAAGGTACTTGAACATAAGAATAACCTCAGTGAATGTGTCAATAACCCAGAGTAATACCTGGGATTCAATTCAAACTGAATCTGATTCTTAAAAAAATGTTTGCCACCAGTTGCAATTTAGATTCTGAGGCAAATGTTGGGGAAAAATGGTGCACTTTAGTAAAACATTACATCAATGCATCTGCTTAAAAAAACACAGATGCTATGAAGCAGATTTGTGCATCAGATCTTGCTGCACATGTAAATATGCTAACTAAACTAAGCAGCACAAGTTTCTCACCTATGTTCCTGTCCTGCAGCACTGGTTCAATCATAGCGAGGCACATCGGCCTGGGATAGCGACTGCACAGCGAAGTTACCGCTGTTACCAAACATCTGGAGGGCGGTTCTGACAGGGATGAGACCTAAGGGTATAAAGATAAAAAATATATATAACTCTTTAAGATCTAAGTGTTGCTGAACTGCTTCCTTTACACATTCATGGACCAACCTTCTCTAGCAGGACACTCCTAATGAGCGATGCTGCAGCACTGTAGCTCAGGTCAGGAGAGAGGCACAAAATCCCGTTGCACAGCTTAGGCAGTGTGTCTTCAGGTAAGATGGGAAAATTCAGCATCTTGCATAACATCTCCACCTAAACAGAACAAATATCCTCTGAAGACTTTTCACCTTTTAAACGATTTAGTTATAAATTTAGCAATATGGTAAAAACAACTCATAGAAGTGTTTTCCAATAAATTATATAGAATCCAGTACACACTTAGATCCCTTTGGAAATATAATGACACAACTGAGACAGATTAACCCTGGAACTAATAGAAAGCGCTTGAACAAAATGCAGAAATAATTGATCATTTAGACATACTTGGTTTGGGTTGCATTCATTTAACACTTGAAACACATCTGCAGAGCTCTGGTCCCACTGAAAGAGAAAGATTCAGACACTAACAGCTGCATCGCATTTCTCATTCTCTGAAAGATGAACATATAGTTCTTACCTCAGCCTGACTTTCCAGTAACTCTTGCATAAGAAGAACAGATCCCTAAGTAAATAAAAAAATAATAATAACACACTTTGAATGATTTGGTGTATATGATCATTCTGTTAAAATGTAAAACTGCATTGTAAATCTTAACAAAAAAAGTCTGCCTCTTAGAGTCTGTTTACCCTGATGTGTTCAGGTAGGTCATCATGGATTCTGTTTGCAGGAGTTTCTGATCCCCCTCCTGTGTCCAACCTCACTTTTTCATCTTCTACTTCTACTAGTTCTTCTACATCCTCGTCCATCTTCATCCTTTTACTCTCCTGAACCATTTCCTTGCTGTCTGCTTCCACATGGTCCAAACTGGCCCGTCTTTTCCGTTGAGTTCCAGGCTGAGATAAATCAGGTCTAGCATGTGACTCGGATTCCTCTGTTTGACTAATAAAGCAGTCGGCCCAACCTCCAGTCTCACAAAAACCTCCCAAACGTTCGGATAGAGTCTTTAGTTTCTGGTTGCACTGCTCAGAGTACAGAGGATCTGTGTGGTTCACCTCCAGTTTCCTCTCTAGTTGCCTAACCATAGCCGTCACCCAGGGGGTGGGGGTGGAGTCCTCACCAAGACATTTGAGCAGCAGGAGGACGGCGGGCACAGGGATAGCAGGATGCAGCAAGTAGAGGAAGGTCAGCAGGTTTTGTTTAAACAGTGGTTGTAGCAGGCACACAAGTGGTTTGCTAGAAGAGATAAAATATATTTTTATGAACGTAAAATATACAGGGTCTTCAGCCACAGTGGCTTAGGGCTAATCAAGGACAATAGATTATTGCCTAAGTATAATGTTACATGAGATCATACTATAATCTCTGTGAATGCACCATTCTGAATAGCTATAGGATGCCCTAAGGAAAAGCATCATAGGACACATATAAAAGAGATCTGGACTCATAGCCCCATTGATCTAAATCAGTGGTCTGCAACCTTCACAATCCAAAGAGCTTTTTTGACCTAAAAGCAGCTCAGTAAATGTTGATTAGAACTGCAGACATCAAATGACCTTTTGATAAACGACAACTCATTTCTGTTATATGTTTCCAGTTGAAATAACTTTACCTTTTTTATTTTTAGGTTCTAGAATAAAGATATATATTTTTATAATTTAAATATAATACAGAAATATTGATTTTCTGTAGGTTTATCTATGGAAAATTGCATATAAAGCACAGATTTCAAGCTCATGATGTAAAAAAATAGATCTTAAAACATAATTTTTGTTCTGTTACGTGTGAAAATCTGTGCTAGTGCTATCATGTGTTCACTCATAGGATAGTCCATACAGCTGCTTGAATATCACTGGTGCACATAGGGTGATCTACGGATATTATTTTACATCCAATCAGTCAATTGACTGGACATGCAAACACTTTAACAAGTAAACTGTTCATTTTCACTAAGTTGAATTAAGCACGTTGCTCTTTATACAATGCACTTAGAAGTATTCATGCCCCTTAGACTTTTTTCCACTTTAACAAATACAGGTGCTGGTCATAAAATTAGAATATCATGAAAAAGTAGATTGATTTCAGTAATTCCATTTAAAAAGTGAAACTTGTATATTATATTCATACATTACATACAAACTCATATATTTCAGATGTTTATTTTGTTTAATTTTGATGATTACAAATGACAACAAATGAAAATCTCAAATTCATCATATCAGAAAATTAGAATATTACTGAAGACCAATAAAAACAAAGGATTTATAGAAATGTTGGCCAACTGAAAAGTATGAACATGAAAAGTATGAGCATGTACAGCACTCAGTATTTAGTTGGGCCTCCTTTGGCCTGTATTACTGCAGCAATGCGGCGTGGCATGGAGTCGATCAGTCTGTGGCACTGCTCAGGTGTTATGATAGCCCAGGTTGCTCTAATAGTGGCTTTTAGCTCTTCTGAATTGTTGGGTCTGGTGTATTGCATCTTCTTCTTCACAATACCCCATAGATTTTCTATGGGGTTAAGGTCAGGAGAGTTTGCTGGCCAATTAAGAACAGGGATACCATGGTCCTTCAACCAGGTACTGGTGGCTTTGGCACTGTGTGCAGGTGCCAAGTCCTGTTGGAAAATGAAATCTGCATCTCCAAAAAGTTGGTCAGCTGCAGGAAGCATGAAGTGCTCTAAAACTTCCTGGTATGTGGCTGCGTTGACCCTGGACCTCAGAAAACACAATGGACCAACACCAGCAGATGATATGGCACCCCAAACCATCACTGACTGTGGAAACTTTACACTGGACTTCAAGCAACGTGGATGAAGTGCCTCTCTTCTTTTCCTCCAGACTCTGGGACCTTGATTTCCAAAGGAAATGCAAAATTTACTTTCCTCAGAGAACATGACTTTGGACCACTCACCAGCAGTCCAGTCCTGTTTCTCTTTAGCCCAGGCAAGACGCTTCTGACGCTGTCTGTGGTTCAAGAGTGACTTGACACAAGGAATGCGACAGCAGAAACCCATGTCTTTCATACGTCTGTGTGTGGTGGTTCTTGAAGCACTCACTCCAGCTGCAGTCCACTCTTTGTGAATCTCCCCCACATTTTTGAATGGGTTTTGTTTCACAATCCTCTCCAGGGTGCGGTTATCTCTCTTGCTTGTACACTTTTTTCGACCACATCTTTTCCTTCCCTTCGCCTCTCTATTAATGTGCTTGGACACTGAGCTCTGTGAACAGCCAGCCTCTTTAGCGATGACCTTTTGTGTCTTGCCCTCCTTGTGCAAGGTGTCGATGGTCGTCTTTTGGACAACTGTCAAGTCAGCAGTCTTCCGCATGATTGTGTAGCCTATAGAACTAGACTGAAAGACCATTTAAAGGCTTTTGCAGGTGGTTTGAGTTAATTAGCTGATTAGAGTGTGGCACCAGGGGCCATCAATTTTGAACCTTTTCACAATATTCTAATTTTCTGATATGATGAATTTGAGATTTTCATTTGTTGTCATTTGTAATCATCAAAATTAAACAAAATAAACATCTGAAATATATGAGTTTGTATGTAATGTATGAATATAATATACAAGTTTCACTTTTTAAATGGAATTACTGAAATCAATCTACTTTTTCATGATATTCTAATTTTATGACCAGCACCTGTACAAGGAAGAAGCATCTTTCCCTGAAAATAGAAGCCAGCACACACAGGATGCTGAAAGTCACTCAAAAACACTATATGGTAGTGCCTTGTACCTTTTAAAGTAAAATTGTTTTAAGTTTATTAAATGTAATTGGTTGATTTTCCACTCACTTCTATGTTCTAATAATGGTTATGCCTACGTGAATATATATATATATATATATATATATATATATATATATATATATACATACACACTTGTTTTGCTGTCATTATTTTAATAGATTGGGTGTTCCCTACCATAAAATATCCACAAATTTTCCTCTTATCACTAAAACAGTCTCCAGGAAACACTGTCACTGACAACAGAACAACTCCAGATGTAAGCAAAGTTAAGCTATGATCTAAAAGAGATCTCTTGTCATGGTTGGGACTGGGGTGACAGCATCACTGTAGACCTGGAGGAATGGAGAGGAGTCAGCTGAACTTTGAAAACATCTCGAGTTGTTCTGACATCCTGAGGTGAAACCATTCACTGACATGCAAAAGAAGCAAAGAGTTTAGATGGCTCTAGTTTGAAATTATTCACATTAACTTTATCAGCAACAGATGGAGATGTGTCAATCGGTAGTTAGAACATTGCTGTAAAATATTTTTATAAACTAAATTTGTAAAGCAAAACTGACATAAGTAAAAATAACGTGCATAAAGCAATAAGATCAACCAATTCCATCCAATAACCGTAAAACGTTTTGCCTTTACGTCTTAAGGCTAGTTTAGTTACTACCGTAACTCGTATAACTTTTCGTAATCAATTTCAGCTCGATTTTATTGGTAGCGATTCTGTGTACTTACACTGTTAGTGTCAGAGCTCCATCTTCTGGGGAGGCAACTTCATCTCTACATAGTGTCTGTATAAAGCTAACCAGTGAGTTCTCCTGGTTAGCCCGTTGCTGCCGATGGAACACACTCAGCGCCGTTTTGGCCCCGGAAAAGCCTGACATTAGTGCTCTGAGCAGCAGCCTGGACTGTCCGTCAAACCGGTCCATTGGCATACAGCTGTTCAAACAAGAACCAGACGGACACGACCTCTGACTGCAGGCCCGCCGCTTTCCGTCGCCCATGACAACTGAGAATTCAACCGCGTTTTGTTGAAATCTACTCGATGAACATAGCTCCACAGCGCCACCTGTCGTACTGGAGTTCCCCCCCCCCCCCCTAAATATTCGTACATCTTGAAAACATTTCACTCATTTAACAAAAAGGGACAAAGTACATTTTCAGTGAGGCAAAGGTGATTTTTTTTTTATTTCCAGTGTACATTTTTTTTAAAATGAAATTAAAACCAAATGTAATTTCTTGACAAAAACTAGGTAAAGCCATCATAGTGTCTTTAAGGTTGGTATTAGAATTTTGTATCCAGAGGGTAGACCATGGAAGACTTTTTACCTTTTGACTATTAAAATCAGCCATATATTTTTCCTTTTTTAAAATTCCAGATTGTCAAAAGCTGGGGGAAACAAGTTCAAAGTTGAAAATCTATGAGAGGATATGAGGGACAGACAGGAACAAGGCATTTAAGCAGTGGGAGGTCATCAAAAACCCATTCAAGAACAGATGTCAACAATATCAGGGACAAAAAAAAAAAAAAAAAAATTATGCAAGAAAAATTTCCATCTTTCATCGTTACAGCAGGAGCAGAGTGAAGATGTGCATAAATTTCTCATAAAATTACCAGAGACATCTTATTTCCTTTGATTACAGGAAACTAGTGACATAACCTGCTTTTTGTGACAAAGTCAAATTCAACAACTGGAGTATAATTATTTTCCTGATCTTGAAAGCTTCTCCAAATGTGGTTTCACTATAGAGGCAGTGATCAAGGGTTTTAAAACCACCAAGTGGCTCAAAACCCCAAATCTTCAGTTAGGAAAAAGAGAAGGTCTTCATCCAGTTCCTCCTGCCTCCAAAGGCTCATGTTTATAATAATATTAAGCAGATCAGCAAGGTCGCTGTCGTCGTCGTCACTGTCATCCGAGAAATACTGAGAAGACAAAAAGAAAATTATGTAAACACAACACCACAGAAAGCCCTTTAGGTTCAAATAATATTTTGCCCTTACACTAAAAGAAACATGACTTGAATCCAAGACATGCTCATAAAGGCAATCCTTTTTGAAGGGGCAAAATCCATTTCTTTCAAAGAAGCTGCATCTCCTCTTACTGGAAACGAAGAGTACAGTCATTGGCTTTAATTGGTGTAGAAATTTTCAGACTAGCCTTCTGTGTCAAATATTGAAAAATCAGTTTATCAACTGAACTTTCCATAACATACAGGTACTTTAATGCCCCCCCCAAAATTCTTACCCCAATTTCTTCTTGAAAGCAGTTATTAGATTTTCCTTCTCTTCACCTTCCACCCAGTGTTTGTTGGGCACATAAAAGGCTGACCTGACTCGACACTGAGGGCAGGCCCTGCAAATACACATGGAGGGGGTCAAAACATTTGCCGTCAAAAGTTTATTTCATTCGTAGTACTCCAGACCCACCTTACAACACCAGGTCCAAGATCTTTTGTCTTCCTCCAAGTTGCGATGCATTTTAAACAGAAGGGATGATTGCAGTTTGGCAAAATACCAAAAACACGGTTTCTCTGTTCCTCCTTTTCATAGACCTTTTCCATGCAGATTCCACAGACCACATTTTTGCTCTTCAACAAAGGCTCTACACTGTTACTGCAAGCTGCTGTTGCACCATTTTCTTGCGTCTCAGATTTGGAGGGTCCCTGAGAGTGCTACAAGGACAAAGTGGTCATTTAAACCCACCCCAGCTAGTTCTGACAGTGTGGAGGATCTAGTTATCAAATACAAACCTCATCTGCTCCATGCCACGCACTTGCTTGAGCGATACCTGAACTATGGGCCGACTCCTCATTTTCTGCCAATAAGAAAACAGTATTAGAAACGAAACACTACTCAGTGCAGTTTCTTGTATAAACTTCCACTACCGTGTGGCTGTTCCTCAACAATATTTTCTGGCAGGTGCCCAGTGTCTTGCTGAGGAGTAAATGCATAAGCAGCTGATTGTGGTCCACTGCATCTTTGCCTGGATGGGACATCAGCATTACCGAGAGCTGGTTCTGATCCTCTTCTTGCATAAGAAGAAGAGTAGGGCACACTGGGGGAGACTGCTGTGGGCATAGAACCCCTTCTACCCGGAACTGCGTGGCCAACATGAGGCAGAGTGATATGCAAATACCTGGAAGTGGGGAGAGAAAAAAATAAAAATAAAAACTGAGCCTTATAGCTACTCAAACTTTGAAGTAAAAAAAAAAAAAAAAAAAAAAAAAAAAAAAAACCCATCTAAAAACACGAAACATGCTTTCTGGGAGTGTTACCTGCAGCGTTCACCATACCAGCATCCACCTTTCTGAAAGTACCGACATATTTGCGATGCAGGTATAGGGGTAGTCTCATGTCTGTACTTGCATCTCAACCCAAATCTGCAAAAGCCATTTATGAAATGCCTGTGCAAGAGGTTAAATACAAAAGTAATGTTTTAGGATGTTTGCATTTAAATGGCTTTCATAACCAGTTGTACATATGTTGATAGACAGGATTTCCAAATATGCATATTAAGTCCATGAAACCTCACCAGTTAACTTTTTAATCAGTTCCTTCTTAGAAAAAACAAACACTCTTAAAGGGACTGTAAGAAAATTTTACTTTCACCCATTTCATTGGGGGTTGAATAAACAGAAAAGCATTTAGTGATGATCAGATTGTATAACCTTGGCCACACTCCTTGCAAATGCATGTCCACTTTCTCACACATCAGTAAAGCAACCTGTTGCATCACCAAGTATAATCTGATATTGAACTTAGCCTAATCTTTGTATCAAGGCTCAAATGGATGCCACAGACATTTGGTTCCATTTTATCAAATCCAGCTCCTGAGAAAAGATATTGTTATTCTATCTACGTAGGTGGTTATCTTCCTATTCTACCAGCTTTATCCAATCTAACCTTGAGACTTCTATCAATCTAGACGTTACTTCTATCCTGACAAAAGGATGCTTCTACTAAGATGACTTTTGAGGGAGATTAAACACAATTCATACCTTACGGTCAGAATGGGTAGGGGAAAAAAAAAAAAATCTTACAGCAATTTCATCAACATTTATAAACATCCATCAGACCCCCCTAGGTGAGAAATAACTCATGTTAAGCACAAAATCTCAAAATGTTGAATGCACTTTATTCAGGACACTGAAATGACACCATCTGGCTTATCTGCTCCCATACTGATACACCAGAATATTTGCAAAATGTTACTTTAAACCCGCGGTTCTCAAAGTGTGTGGCGCGACCCACTGGTGGGGAATTGAGACGTGACAGGTGGGGCGCGCCAAGTTCCGGTGTGTGTGTGTGTGTGTTGTGTGACTATAAATGTAGAACGTGTGAGAGCAAACTGTCCTTATAGCTGCATGTTGCCGCTTTTTAGACCAATCAAACCCACAAAGTAATTACTAGCCTACATGCAGTCTAATTAAAAGAACATTAGATATGAGAAAAATTTCACCTGGAACTGAAGTGCCAAAATAATGATTGACGTGACGTCGGCATATTATTTGTAACGGAATAAACTTTCGCGCCCCAGTGTTGCCAACTCAGCGACTTTGTCGCTATATTTTAGACCCCTCCAGCGACTCTTTTTAAAAAAGGGACTAGCGACAAATTAGCGACTTTTGGAGACTCTTACGTGAAAGCACGTATCGTTCCTTTTCTTGTCCTCCAGCGGCAGGTGCTGCCGTGGGGCGCCTCCTCCGTCCCAACCCCGTTCTCCCCCGCTATCGCAGGAGTCCCTCTCAGCGCTGCAGAGACACAGCATGTTTGCCCTCAGCGTCCAGACTGCAAATAAAGCGCACATGCGCCGGGATTGACGGCGCAGGTTGATCATAAGTAACTGAATTTGAAATATTTTTTCTTAAATAAATAGGACCAGTTTATTGAAATGACGTCTGACTCCACCCTGAGGCTCAGGTTTAATGCTCAGACTAATAGTGAATTCTGGTTTGGAGTGGAGAGGGAGTATCCACTCATCGGGCAGAGAGCTGTGTGCATTCTTCTTCCCTTTGCCACATCATATCTCTGTGAGATGGGCTTTTCAACTGTTGCTTCACTGAAAACAAAATACAGATCTCAGCTGAACATTGAGCATGACTTGAGAGTGGCAGTATCAAGCCTGCAACCCTGTTTTGAGAAACTGTGCAATGCAAAACAGGCTCATTGCAGCCACTAATGCAGGGATAAATAGACCTGTATTGCCAGATGGATTTCACTTCTTTTCTTTTATTAACAGATTGCAGAGTGGCACTTTAATTTTTTCTATCTTTGAGCTTGATACAAATTTTGACACAGCTGCATTTTTATTTTCTTTATATTTGAGCTTGCTGTTATTTGATGTAGATAGTTTGTATTTAGATACTACTTGTTACTTCAATAAAATTGGAAAATTTTAAGATTGTTGCATATTTCATTAGCATTGTGTTGGGGCGATGGGGACAGGCGGGGCTTGAAAATTCCCCCTTGTCCAAAGTGGGGAATGACAGAAAAAGTTTGAGAACCACTGCTTTAAACAATTTACTGAACAAAGATATTTACTGGAGAACGTTTAGGAAATTCAACTTTGAACTAAAGGAGACTAAGCAAGAGTGTGTAGCCAAAACAGTCCTGGAAATGTTTTGAAAAAACTTAATAGGTTCACAGACAGTAGTCATATTGAATTTTTGACGTCCAAGTCAGGACGTCAAACGGGGAAAAAATAAGCCATTTTTGGAAACAGTAGTTATAAAGAGAAACGTTTTAGATATTTTGTGCCAATACAATTTTAATAAAATTAAACTCACCGACCTGGTACTGACAGGCTCAAGAAATAGTACGCTATAACAGCTCATTTAAAACTAAACTAAGGCTGACATAAATCAAAGTTTTCTTAACGGTTTGGTCAAACCGTTTCAAACCGTTATACAAGCCGTCATTCTGCTCTTAACATGACAATTATTGCTTAAAAACAAATATTGTTGCATGAAACTCAAGTGGAAAAAAAAAGTTTAATTAAAGCGTATGGTTAGCTTGTCACAGCGCCAACAGCGTAGACGGCAGTTTCAAAAACTGTATTTTTAGTCTTTGATATTTTTCTATTTGTTTCATTTTCGTCTGCTTACCTACAAACTGCTCTACTGCGATCCATGTCCGTCCTCTTAGCGTGTTTGTGTGCCCTGATTTAAGCTAGCCGCCAACCCAGTTAGTCCTCCTTCTTCCTCTCTAAATAGCTAACAGCTGTTTCTCCCCACTATTTACCATGGCAACGAACCAATCGCAAACCGAAGTGGGCGGGTCTACGTGTCGTTAGCGACACCTCATTGGCCATAACATACGTCAATCATGCACCAACGGATGTTACGAGCGCCTGTCATTAAAAACCAGAAAAAAAGCAATGTGATTATTGTTTTGTTTTATATGTGATAAATCACTAAAAACAAAAAGTGAATAAGGCTTATATGTTACAATGAGAAAATATTTTAAGGTTCTGCCACATTCTTCTGCAAAGAAATCATTCAACCCATCATAAACAGAGGTAGCTTTCTTTGAAAAAAAAAAAAAGTTTTTGGGTTGGATTTCTAGCCTTATTAAATTTCTGCACCCATTCATCAATTGATTTTCTTATTAGAAACCAATATAACAAAGAGCAACAACAAACATTTATAGTATTTATTAGATTTTCCTTTTTTGTTTGTGGTCAAATATAATTAGTGGGAGTATATAACAAGTTTAACACCCTTTAGATTTCTAAAATCTGTTAAAATTACATTTGTGATTTTTTTTGGGGGGGGGAGGCGCTGAATCTTCAACATATCAAGAATGTTTGCTGCACCCACACACACACACAAAAAAAGATGATTACACAAAAAGAAATGAATAACTAAATGACTAAAATAATCCCTACCATCTATGGATGGTAGCATATGGAGAAAGGGGCAGTTATTTCTTTTCTTTTATGATGTTCTAATATTAAACTGGAAAAGAAAACCAAAGCTCACATTTCTGTGCATTAGTTTTTGACCAGAAAATATTGTAAAATGTTTATGCTAATTCACATTTTAAAACAAGGATCAAAGAACTCTGTTTTCTATAACTGGCTTCTAATAAGAAAATCTAATAACCATAAAATACAAAAATCCAATCAAAATATTTTGCTTTTGAATAGCACACTGCTTCTAGCCAATGCAAGGTGCATGTACAAAAGGAATTAAGGCAAAAATAAACGTCAAAGGTTCAATAAGACAGTGAAATATCCAGACATTTGGATGTAGATGGGGATAAAGACAAAAGCACAAGATTTCTGAAAGGAAAATCGTGTAAATTAGAGCTAGTAAAGTAAGATGCCAAAACTACTTAGCTGTAACAAATCAGACACACAAACTGAAGGGTAGTTTTGGATTGTGTATGTCTTGATACAAAAGTTAGTATTGACTTTCAATCATTGA
The DNA here is from genome assembly GCF_016077235.1 of Cyprinodon tularosa. Taxonomy (NCBI): domain Eukaryota; kingdom Metazoa; phylum Chordata; class Actinopteri; order Cyprinodontiformes; family Cyprinodontidae; genus Cyprinodon; species Cyprinodon tularosa. The sequence goes on from NW_024038678.1 coordinate 2,012,360, forward strand.
AGAATCTCCAAGACAAAATATAATGGATCTGTATGCTAGATTTCTAATTCCTCCTTTACCATGGAATTCAAATGCTTTTGTTTAAGAAAATTGTGTTGGTTCGCCTGATATCATTTTTGGTAAAAACCTAAGCTATAAAGGTAGGTATAGAAATATAATACACAAAATGAATGAAATGGCATTATCAATCATTTTCTCGTACAACATAATCAATAAAAACCATTTGTAACACAATCAGAGAAATGCGCTAACAAAGTCAAACAATGGCAAGGTCAGTTTTCTGCAAGAAAGAAAGCAAGCATGCTATCCCTCAAACTTTTTAAAAGTTGTATGCCTATAGTGTCAACTCAGTTTATTTTCACTTGGGGCAATGGCTTTTGAGACAAAAACCTATATAAGCTGGATTTTATATGTTGGCAAGTGGAAATAGCATTGCACAGACAGTTGCACCATGAGAGCTCGACACTGCTGGAGCCAGCCCAGTTTGTGTTCTCCAAACCAAATGGCCAGATGGAAGAGTTAATGTTGATGATGTAAACAAATACCAACGTGTGCATCTCTAAAATATTATAATGAAAATAATTGCAATCACTCTGTCATGAATTAAAAAAACCCTGATATCCCTCTTCCATTTCAGCTGTACCACTGGTGAAGGACCATGAAGTGCTTTCCCTTTGCAGCAAAACACAGAGCTGAAGAGAGTGAGGAGAAGTTTTCTCTCTCTTTCTCAAAACACTGCTCTGGGGTCAGCTTTGCTGTGAGGATGAAACGGGAGCAGCCTCTGGAAGAAAACATATCACTCTCCATGTTAGGTGGCCGTTGTGGGAAACTAAGGCTTGCAGCAAATGATTCCAGATGCTCATTGCACAGTGAGAGCAATGCTGATACTGTGGGAGTTCTGCTGCTTGTGATCACCCTAACCAAGTGAATCTGACTTATCTGTGGGTCAAAAAAATAAAAATCCATGCCCGTGTATGGAAAACAGTGCCTTCACTGAATGCAGTGTGTTATTTTATAACCGCAAAAATTCAATCTGTAACAGTATTGCTTCAAAGTCAGTCTGTGCTGGAGATTCCTCTAATACATGTCTTTATAGATCTCCTGTAGTAGAGGATGGAGCGAGGTCTCCGACTCAGTCTTTTTGATCTTTTGGACGAGCTGGGCGTTCTCAGTAACCAACTGACGGAGATCGGCCATCTTCTGAAGCAGCTTGGGAAAGAGGTAGAGAGAGTCAGAGTGGTTTGCTTGGAGATGGAGGTCAAGGGCCTGGAGGATGCTGTCCTGGCTTTGTTCCACCTGCTTTACGTTCATTAAACCAGGGCGATCTAGGAGAACAAAGGAGAGAAAAAAACATTTTACTAATCAGTTACTCAAAACCATGATAGTTATACAAATTAAGCAGAGATCACATGAGAGTAAAAACCCAACTTGGAGAAGAGAACGTACACGTTTTTTGTTCATCTTCCTTTGAAAGAGTCTCACCATAAGGTCTTTTAATTTTGTTTTGGGTATTTCTGTCAGTGTGAAAGGGAGTAGTATAATCTGCAGTCTGATATGGAACAGCTTTGATTTCAGGATTTAGTTTATATAAGGAATGTTAGAGACGTTATGAGAATGTTAGACGTGAATCTATTTTTGTTAATCATAATTTTCCAGATTGAAATTTCCTGACTTGTTTTCCTTCCTATCAAGATCCAACAACAGTCTGGAAATTTCCCGACAAAATAACCTGGAACTTGGCTGACCTATGATCTGTAACAATAAAACAGGAAATGCCTTTAGTAGCTTGAAATGTTCGGAGTGCATAATGAGACATTTAATTGTTTTTGTGGCATCTGCACTAACCTGCACTCTTTAAAAACTACTGGACTCCACTTGAAAGAAATAAAACTTCCTACACTGAATGTGGATGTTTATTACTGCATATTTGCACCACACATATTAATGCCCTAACCTTCCATATCAATGCGTTTTTGCACCATGTTTTTCTTTTTTTCTCCCACACTGTTTATGTTTGATCGCTGCTGCACTTTATGGAATGTAAATGTTCATTTATTGTCTGAAAGCTGCACAAAACAAAATTTTATTTTGTATACGCTCTGTGTATACAAAATTACAATAAAAGTAGTCTAATTCCAAGTCTTTACATCAGAGTTTGTGAACTTGGTACATGGATTACGTTTGGAAAAACAAAACAAAAAAAAGGTGTTCTTAAATAAAAACAAAACAGTAATTGAGTTATAAATGAGTTATTATAAAACCAAACAGGTAATGAAATTCCTCTATTTAATCTCCATTTCATCCTGTCTCAGTTAAAGTATGAAGAACAATGATAAAAAGAAGTTGGGATATGTCAAATTAACCTACTGTATGTTTCATGTATTAAAGGGGTCATAGAATGTAAAACAGAGTTTACATTGTCATAGATGAATAATGACAGTTCAGTGGGTGAAATGGACGTAAAGAGAAGTTCAAACCCCATTGACACGGTTTACCTGATGGGACGCCATTTTTTTAAAATGCTTTTCTAGGCTTACTGAATATCCATGTGCGTAACTTATGTAGAAAACGTGACGTAATTCGTGCTGCCCAGCGCTAGGCTCTGGTGCTGCCAGGAATCGTTAAGAGAACCGTTAAGCGAGCTGCCAAATGGTGCCCTGGAATTGGAACACAAGGAACCGGTTCTCAACAGGAACAGGTTTTCGATTCCCATCCCTACTGTAGCTCCGTCCCCCGCTGGCTTCCTGCCCCAGTTCGCCAGTGTTCCCTGACCAGCCCCGGAGGTCACGGCTTGTGCCTGCTGCACTGTAGTCGACCAAAATCCCGGAGGATTTTGAAATTCCCCTCCGGACATTTTTTTTTTTTTTTTTTTTTTTTTAGGTATGAAAATTCGGGCATGTCTGGGAAAAAGAGGACGTCTGGTCACCCTACCATATCAACAATTTTTTGATGTTTCAGTGAGTGAATGCTTGTTGCTATTGTTGGCTCAGCAGCTTTGCTCGTTGTAAACCAACCAATCAGCGCACAGCTCATCTAAATATTCATGAGCATACCATAAAAGGAACAAAACCTGTCGTTTCATTCTAGGGATTTTAACCAGGCTTGCATTAGGACGCATAGAACAACAAATATGCCATTTTCAGCCCAACCAATGTTACACACCCTATTCAGAGACCTTAAGGACCAGCACCAAATGCCCTATATAATCATTCTATAACCCCTTTTAATAGAAATATGCTTTTTTTTTCCATTATCAATTTTCATGGAATCCAGACAAATAGAGGAATAATAAAAGTACATGTTTACATTTTCTAGATATCTGAAGTCTGATGCCAGGCTGGCTTAGCACTAGATCACATAAATACTGTTTAGTATGACACAAGTCATGGATCATCATTTGCCCAAAGTAGCATACTTTGAATACCATAATCATGCAATGCATATATGAGGGTTTAAACAGTTCAGTCTTTGTGTATATGCATTACTGTAGACATCCTATCTGACACCCAGTCTGCTTTCTTTTGTGTTTGTTGCATTTATAGAACTAGCTCAAAGGTTAAACTCAGGATGTAGGATTTGTGATACTCTAGTGATTTGCTTTGAATTTGCTGTGTCCAGCAGATTTTAATTCTCTGAACTTATAACTGGCATCATTGCCCATTTCACTTAATTTTCATATAGTAGCAGACATGTAAAAAAAATAAATAAAAGTTTTGGCTCGATCCTGCAGCTGATATTTAACGTTGTGAAAAGGACACAAAAGTTAGCATAACTTCAGGTTTGAAACCAGATTTTTTTCCAGAGCTTGGATGTTTATGTGTGTTTAGGGAGCAAGCTTGGACAAGCCAGCAAATGTCTTGGAGTATAATATGGCTATATACTGTGTGTACCTAGCATGAGGTTATGTGAAAGTAAAGTTTGGTTAACTTGAAAGGGTTTTTCTGTCCAGGTGCATCTAGAAACTATTCACAGCGCCGTGCTTTCTCCACATTTAATTGTTGCAGCATTATTCCGAATGGTATAAAATAATCTAAAATAGAGACAAATATTCTACACACAATGAAACAATGACAGTCTTTTTAAGATTAAACATTTATCCAAACTAGAAAACTAAAGAAAATATTATTTAGAAAGTTTGCTAGGCTGCATCCATCTTTCCCTCTATCCTGACAAGACAGCTCCTACTGCTGAAAACCGACCCCATAACATGATGCAGCCATCACCATGCTTCGCTGCAGGGATGGTATTGGTGGCTGGTTTCGTTCAAACATGAAGCCTGGCAAGCACAAAGATTTGAATCTTTTTACATCAGACCAGATAATTTTGTCTCCGACTGTCCAACAGTCCTTCAAGTTTCTTTTAGTTAAATACAGGTGGGTGTTTTCTTTTTAAGGGGTGTCTTTTTTACTATGCAAGCCAAATTTGTAACTTGCTGCAGAGATGGTTGTCCTTCTGGAGGTTTCTCCTCATCCCACAGATGAACACTGGAGTTCTGACAAAGTGACCATAGCTGTAGGAAGAATCTTGCTGGCTCCAATGTTTTTCCATTTACCAATAATGGACGTCTGGCCATTGGGAGATTTCACAGGAGCAGAAATGGTGGGAACTTTTTACACAGGTGTGAGCCTTTCCAATCAACTGAATTTACCACAAAACAATCCAATAAGAATGTAGGAAACATCTCAAGGTTGATCAGTGGAAACTGTCTTTACCTTTAGCTCAATTTGAAGCTTAATAGCAAAGACTGCAACCTAAAGGCTATATGTGCATTTAGGCTAGGGTAATTGTGCACTAAATTTTGAGGAAAAGATAAATGCAATAAAGCTATAACATCACTAAATGCAGAAAAAGTGCAGAGCAGTGAATACTCAGTGTTTTGCAGTTATGCATGCACAATAAAACTTTGCAGTGAACGCACAAACTCTCACCATCCAAGCAACAGATTGTGCTGCTACAAGGATAGACCAGAATATTAGGAGAATCTGTCCAAATCAGACACAGCAGCAATCCATCTGATAGGAAACATGGACACGGTTTGAGTCATTCAGTGTTGATGTCACAGTGAAGAACCACGTTCTTTGTTGACTTTTGAAAAAAAAAAAAAACGGCTGCCTTACTCAACAACAACATAGCCGTGAACCCATTTGACAGCTTGCCACTGAAGAGAAATAGAGGAGGGAACACAGAAAAGTAGGGCAAAGTCAAAGGTTTAGGACGGTCTAAAACTTGTTAAAATGCCAACGCCCGGATCAGGAACCTCTGCACTGTGTTAAAACCAGTTTTTATTCAGTAACAATATTAGGTCTCACTAAAACACCTAAAAGAGTCATTAATATGTTTGGGTAAAGGGTAGGTTAAGAAAAATGTTCACATTTAAAGCGAGAATCTTTTTTTCTTTTCAATCCAAACAAATATGTTATTTAAAAGACTTAAATCTGGCCAACAAAAAAAACACATTTTATATAGTGCTTTTCATTTTTAAAGTCTTTCCACATTTAGCCATAAACAACTGCAGATGTTCTTATCTTTTAAAGACGTTTTATGTGATAGACTCGCACACAGTAGTGCGTAAATGTGGAAGGGTAATAAAAAGATACAAGGTTTTCAAATTCGTTCAGGATTAAAAATCTGAATATACAAACAACTGCCTTCAGAAGGCCCCTGAATCTAGTAAACAGAGCCCACCTGTGTGTAATCTAATCTCAGTAAAATGCAGCTGTTCTGTGAAGGCCTCTGCAGTTTGTTAGAGGACGTTAGCGAACAAACAGCATCATGAACATGAAGGAACACAGCAGAGAAACACATTGAATGGTTGCAATGGGTCAAGTGATGAGGTACTTTAAGGGGGATGAATACTTTTTCGATAAGATAACCGACTGATGTGGTTCAGTCTTTCACAGATACCAACAGTAACATACAGCGGATGTTTATACAATACTCACCTCCACAGAGAATAATGGCAGCAACAAACAGGGCCAGGTCACTGTCATCCAACTCCAGAGCATTGAACTTGACAGCAAACTCAAACTTTGGCTCCATGATCTCACTGAAGGGCTTCCTTAAGCTCCGTAGAAACTCTCTTGTCACAAAGCCTTTCCCATTTGCCACCAAAAGTCCATCTTTGTTCATGAGTGATGGCAGCATGGCAAAAATTGCCTCATGAACGCCGTATTTGAGCAACGTCACCTGTGGAGAGAAAGAGAGAGACACAAACGTGTCTGCTTGTGCTTTCTGTGCATCCAAAAACAAGCCTGCTTGTTGTGAAGAGGCTGATTCTCACCTGGTCATTCAGGAAAAGGTCCACAAACCCTGGAATGCACTTGGCAAACTCTGTAAGCTCTCGCACGGTTTCCACTGTGGTGCACTGACAGCGATAGAACACATGGACTCCGATCTCCTTGGTCAGAGGTGCACCAGGAACTAGCTGGCTCCAAACTAACCCGCTCTCTGCCTTCCAGAGCGTTTCCACGTCGTAGATCACAAAAGGCTGTCACAGAGACAAACAGCTTAAAAACTTTCTCTAGTAAAATCAATACAGGGCTAAACCATGGCTGCTTCAACATTTAAGGATGGCAAATGTTTGAAACGATACAGTAGATACAGGAACCATGCTCCAACTCTGAAATTCTACTCTTTTGGGGCTAAGCAATCTTGTTTTTAATATATGAGAAGCTTGTTTTAGGGAAAAACATATGCGATATACCGTATGTATATATATATATATATATGTGCTTAGTAAACTATTTTCCATACCTCCCAACTTCAATTTCAGATTTGAAATTGAAAAAAGAAAAAGGAAATTCCATAGTTTAAAGTCTAAAGTATTCACATCTAAAGTTTTAGAGTTTTGAAAAAAAAGCCTTTGGTGTTCAACCAAAGAGTAAATAATCTGCCTTTTGCGAGTGTAGATTCTCAGTCATCCTGGTTATGGCGACTGTAAAACAGGGCTAAATTGGAGGCAATTGCACTTTCGCTTTATTTTTCTCTTTTAAAAAAATAAAAATAAAAAAAATAAAAAAAGACTTCTGGATGATGTAACAAGAATGAAACTTTTTTTTTAACTGAACTAAGGTCAGGCTGCCTCTGATTCAAGCTCGTTTAGTGGTTTTAAATCAGCATTAGAAGTGGCTATAGAACGTCACAGTGATCTGATTCACTGTCCTTGGAATAAGTAGAGGAAAAGGTCCGAGCAAAATGTAGCAGCAACTGAACAGAATGTGTTTTCTATGCAAGAATAAAACCTACTGAGGTGCTGCTGGTTTTGCCGGTCAAGATGCTGCGGGCTCTTTTCTTGGTCATGCTGAGGTTCTTCAGGTAGGCTGTGTTAACCTGTTTTGCCAACGTCTTTAAGTCTGAGCCACCAGGTTTGCTGAGGTTTAGCTCCTCTGCAAGCAGGCCCGCCACCAGCTTCTTCCTCTCTGCCTCAGGCATGCGTCCGTATCGGATCGCTAAGAAAACAAATTAAAACAAGTCGTTTAAACGGACGGTCCTGCTACCAATCAGTCAGAATATTTGTTTTTCTTAAAATAATAAAATAGAAATCCACCACGAGTTTTCAAGAAATGCATGAGAAAAAGGAGGATTTCAAGGTGGAAAGCTCGACAGTAAAGTTATTTGAAATGGAAACACATTTGAAATAAATGCTTTAAATCTTAGATGCATGAATATAGTTCTTATCATTAATGCTCGAATGCAAACACCCTTTCCCTCTCACCATCATGGGACATTCCCAAAGACAGGCACTTCTGGAAGCGACAATATTGGCACTTGTTGCGATTCTTTTTCTGAATCTTGCAGGAGCGCTCACAGCGCTCGTATTCCAGTTTCATTCGCACGGTCCTCCGGAAAAAGCCCTGAATGAGAAGCAATAAGACTCATTCGAGTTAATGTTTTCTAACAAAAAACATAAAAAATCCATGCCATTGTTATCGGTATTTATAACCTCACAATGTTTTCTGCTGAGATGGTTAAACTGTTACCTTACAGCCTTCACAGGCATGTACTCCATAATGGAAGCCAGACGCCTTGTCCCCACAGACCTTACACTCCACGCTGATCCCAGACCCTGCGTTGTCTTCTTTACCCAGTCGGAGCTGCTCTGATAGTGATGGCGAAGACATATGGGAAAGATCTGCAATTTCAACCAAACCAAAAAAAAACAAAACATTATTTCAAAGGAATTTAGTTTCTGTCTCCATTTGTTTAGGATTTCTCTTAGTTTTTTACCCGTGTAGCTTGATGATGCACTGTTGTTCTGCAAGCTGTGACAGCTATCCTGATTTTCATCCTCTTTCTGATTATTCTTCTGCTCCCCCAATGGGCCTCTGGCAGAAAGCACTTCCCCTTTTTCTGCCTCGTCCTCCTCATCTTCACTCTCCCTGGTCTTAACCTCCCGGATGTCCGTACTCTCCGACGCGCTAGCGGCCCCGCAGCTGTCTGAGCCAGCCGACTCTACCTCAGGAGGGGTCCACCTGACGTCAGCCTCGTCCAGCGGAGACCTAGCTTCACAGTAGCCATTCACCCTGCTGTGCTGCTCCGTCGCAGTTTGCTGAAACCCTTCCATGGTTCCTGATGAAGCTGACTCGGCCGCTCATCTCATGTCACGTAGCTACCATGGCTTGACCCCTAAAAACAAAGTTACTAGTTATATTTCAGTATAAAAATAACCATATGTATGTAGCATGTGGACTATATACAGAGCGAGAATGAACAGCTGCCAACAGTTAAGTGGCTCCACATGCCTGCGTATCGTCTGGCTGTTCATGTAATATCCAGCATGTGATGGGTTAACAGTCTGATTACAACTTGCCAAAACATTCAGCAGACCCAAAACAGTCTCCTTAATGTCAGTTTCATATATAAGCATGCAGGTAAAAACACTGTTAGCAAATCAAGAAAGTCGAGGTTCAATAGCTGCCTTCCATGGATCTAACATGTCTCATCTCGGATATAACAATACGTCATAGATCCTCTGTGAGGTTTAGTTCAGATGAGTTTTCAGGCCAACAGAGCACACTAGGGGTGTGGGGAAAAAAATGATTTGGTGATATATGATGGTTTTCAGCTGTCCAATATAATATCGAACCTTCAGTTCCTAGTATCGGTTTTTAAAAAAAGACAAAATTTTATCTAAAACAATTGAGGGAAAATTGGCTACCTCTGCACCGCCACTCTGGCAGATAGCGAGGTGGAGCCCTTTTGCTGTGCGGCGCAGCTCCATTTCTGTAGTTGAGGCAGTCACAGTGGAAGACGTGCCCCTAACATCACGGATACCGAAATATATCTCTTAATATATATCTTCTGATGAACATCTACAGCACTTGCTTTTTTTATTTATACCTTTAATTTAATAGTTGGGGAAAATATTGCAAATATAGTGATACTGCAATATTGCAATAATATCACATTGTAACCCAAGTATCGTGACACCAATCATAACGCAACACACATGCCAATACTCACCCCTAGAGCACACAGATGATATGGTAATTAAAGCAGGCACTGGTAAGTCTATTTTTTTATTTTATTTTTATACAGCTCATCAACAGAGCGAGGCATTAGGTGCTCTAAATATCTAAAACAGAATGCTGATATTACTTTAGATCTTAAAAAACAACCAAAAATGACCACTTCCAGCAAACAGCACTGCTCCAAAAACCCCAAGCATCTTGAAGTCACCTGGATGCAAACTTTACTTTCTATCAAAAAAAGGAAAATTTACCCACTAAACTCTTGTTGGTCTTCTTAGCCCAAATAGGACACTGCTGACATGGTGTCTGATTCAAAAGAGGCGTAATAAAAGAAACAGGACAAGCTGTAGCTCATATTCTGGATACATCTGTATGCAGCAGCTCTGTCTGTAGCTGCAGTTTAAGGCTACGTTCACACTGCAGGCCTTGATGCTCAATTCCGATTTTTTTGTGAAAACCGATTCTTTTGTGTTGCCGTTCACATTTCCAAATATATGCGACTTGTATGTGATCTCCTGTGTCAACTGCATTCATACAGCTTAAGTGTCCCGCAAGCGCAGTAGAGGATGCAATGACGTCACAAGCCAGAGTGCTTCCTATTTACAGAAGTAAACATGGATGTAGTGCCGCAGCTCATCTAGCGATCTTTCCAAACCTTAAAACCTCAATCTTCTCAAGATGGTTAAAAAAAAAATACTGCTCTCCGCATCATCGTCCGTAATGGTGTTTATTTTTCTTGCGCTTCTGTGTAGCAAGAAGCAGAATAGTGTCGGTTACTAATGGAGTTCAGGTCGGATGAATGCGACCTGAGCGTTTATACACAGGTCGCATTTGAAAAGATCAGATTCGTATTGGATTCAGGACCACATAGCCAAGCAGCATGGGTCGGATTGGAAAAAAAAAAAAAAATCAGATCTGTGTTGTTCAGACTGCCATGAAAAGATCAGATCCAGGTCGCATATGGGCAAAAAAAATGGATTTAGGTCACTTCAGCTTGTAGTCTGATTGTAGCCTAAGTGAATCTCTTTAAACTCTGAAATAGGGTTTGATTCCAGTCCCCTTCAAAGACTGCAGTTATTCCCTTGGCCTGCTGACCTTTTGCTCCCCATTTTTTCCTTCCACTTAACTTTTCCGTAATCTGTGTAAATACATAACTCTGACCAGCCAGTCTCACTTTATCCTTTCTTACCCGCATGTTGGAGATCAGACCGTCTATGACATGTATGAATCCTAAAAGACCATTCATTTTCTGGAGCCATTTTTCTGCATCCTGTTATATTGGCCTCTGTCTCTCTCTGCTGCTGCATGGCGACATCAGTGTTATTGTTTGCCTCAGCTGCTTGGCAGGGTGCACAGTGTGTCTTTGAGCAGCTTTAAGGGGAAAGGGTGCATGCACTGTGTACACACTGCTCAGCACTTATGGCTGGAGCAGGCGGTGGAGCAGTGGGCTTTAAGGAAAGGGGGTCATATTTTTCCCCCCCGGGCCCCCTAGCGGATTAATCCATCCGTGCATGTACCTTTAGAGCCGTGATTGAAAAAAACAAGAATTTATTTGGAAGTGAATCGATATCGCAGATATACTTGTTGTCAGCGACAAACAAGCTGACTTGTTTTTATTCTTGTTTCTAGGAATAAAACGCCGGGAGTGAGGAGGCTTCCTCTCGCAGACAACCTGTCACACTGGTTCTCGGAAGTAATTGCTAAGTTACTAACCATTGAGTCACTACCGAGACTGTAATTTGATCCAAGCTACTGGAAAATTAAAAGAAAGATTAAATGACAAAAATGTCTACCCGCTAAATGTTCTCTCTTTTTTTTTTTATCCACAGCGAAAAATAATCTCCGAAACTAGTCTGCCTATGTTAGCTTCTCGGCTACATAGCTCCTAACCTTGATATTGACTGAGTAGCATTAGCTAGCCGTTAGCACTCACCCGTTCCGCTGCGCTAAACAGTATTATCTGGCTACCGTGTTAGCTTACCTCTGCCACTGTAGCACCGCTGGTTCAGTGGAGGCTCCCGCTCCGTGAGCCAGCTGGAGCTAACGAGCAGGAAAAGCAGGGCTGTCCTCGGATCGATCGGCTGTTGACAAGTTGTTTGAAGTCACCAGGGGGCTATTAAACAGGAGCTAATGTCAGACAGCTAACTAACAGAAAGTTTGATAGAGTCGGCCCTTCGTTATGCAGCTTGGAGAATAAAACGTAAACGTAAAAAAAGTGTTTACTGCTATAAAATATGCAAATAGGAGAATTAAAGAGGTAATCCCTCCCCCTCTCCACTTCTCTCTATGCCGTTCATAGCTTTGCTTTGCTCGGATTCACTCCTCCTCCTGTCACATGTCACAGAGCCCCCCAACCCCACCGGCTCAGGAAAAAACACCTCAGGGAGCTGATGGGACCAGCCTCTGATGTCTTCTAATAAACATCAAATCAAAAAAAAAAAAAAAAAAAAAGTCACCAAATCAAATAACAAAATTAATTAATCAATTAATTAATTAAAATCAAATAAGAAAAAAAGAATAGTCATTAAATCAAATAAGAAAAAAGTATAGTCATTACATCAAATAAGAAAAAAAGAATAGCCATCAAATCAAATAAGAAAAAAATCATTAAATCAAATAAGAAAAAAAGTAATTAAATCAAATAGGAAAAAAAATCATTAAATCAAATAAGAAAAAAAGCAAAAATAGTCATCAAACAAATAAGAAAAGATAAAAAAAAAAACAACCAGAAGAAACATAACGCAGAATTAATTTTCCATAAAAAATATACAGTAAATATGAGACATAAAATGACCCATCTTTTCGAATGATTTTTAATATCTGATTCAGTCTTGCAGAGCTTGGATTCCATGGATGTCTACTCATCTGCTAACGTGTATGATGTAAAATAAGATGATGTTGCAGAATGGAGATGTATAAAATACCTTTTTAACGGTTAATCTCACTTCCTGAGAGGTGAGCCAGGAGGTGAGCAGCTGCATTCTGTACATTCTAAAAAACTTCTCTGATCTGATTAAGATTACAATTTCTATCAGAATCTGTTGTCAGGTCTGCTGGTTATTTAATACATATACGTTATGAAGAGCATTTAGGAGCATTGAGGTGCATACGCAGAGCCTATCTTTAACAATCAGCTAGGACCTCAGAAAGGAGAATGCTCCTATTTGATAATAATGTTGCATATTTAGCCTATAACAAACAAAAGGATCTAGACAAACTGAAAATGTCACCTCAGTTAGTAGGATAAGAATTAGTACCATTAGTTACTGTCTCAAAAAATCAACAAACATTTGTTTTTTTGTAGTTGTTTTTTTTTTTTATACAAGATTGTTAAGCAAAAGAGGAAATGCATGTGTTTTTGTTGTTTGTTTTACAGATAAAGATCTTAAAAGTTTGATTTGCATTTGTATTCAGACTCAAAATGAGATCAGTTACAACCACTGGCTTCAGAAATCACCTAGCTGATAAATTATGCTCATCTTTGAGTAATTTAGTCTCAGTATAGGTTCAGGTGTTCTACGAAGGCCACATTTTAAAGATCAAGAACCAGGAAAAAGATATAGAGAAGCATAGCTAACTCCTCTCACAAAGATTATTCAGTTCATCATACAGAAGAGAAAGAATATAGTACAGTTGTAAAATCTCCAATAATTTGAACATCTGACACGCAGGAGGCAAGGAGGAGAACAGCCAAAAGGAAAACAACTCTGGGGGAGCTGCAGAGATCCACACCCTATGGGATTGTCTATTTACACCCTTGATATAAGCTGACCAACACCGATCTATAATGCATAGAATGGTCAACATTTCTAATTTATAGAATAGCAAAGCTGTTAGAGACAAACAGTTTGTAGGCAACATTTGAAAATCTTGTATTATTCTCCTACCTCTTCAAGAAATGCACACTATTTGTGTTGGTCCTATACATGAAATACCCCAAAATCGACTAAAACTGGTGACTGCAACATGACAAAAAGTGACACAAAATTGAGTTATAACTGCAAAATGTTTATATATATGTGTGTGTTTAACAGATGTCTTTAAATCATTATTACAAAAACAATTTTTTTTTATTCGGTTTAAAAAAATAGTCTGTAGCTAATGTAAATGTGATATAAAATGAATACCATATCAGGCCACAAAGAGAAAACAACAGTAGTCAGGTTCTTTACCTTTGCAGGGTTTATAACTAGTTTTTTAAAGATCACTTTCCAATATTTCTTTTTTTCTCCTTAAATTAAATGATCCATTTTTAATTCACACAAATCATGAGATCTCAGTCCCCCTCCTTTGGGTTGAAGTCAGCATGTGCATCTAAAAATGTATGTAAACCAGTGGAAGTAATAAAAATGACTCAAACATTTTGAAATAGATTTAAAAAAATGCAATATTTCTTTTTTACCTGTTGACAGTGTAATTAAACGGCAATTAATTTAAAATCTAATGCAATGGTTTGTCACCAGTGAAGGAAAATAAGCCCAGGCCATGTTGGGTTCACGCTACAATTTTTCGTGATGATATATAAAATACATTTCAAAGGGCTTTGGGCAAAAGTTAATAGTTTGTTGCAGAGTCAGACCTGTTGCAATTATGCATATTGCAAGAATAACAACAAAAAGTTCAAACTATAAACAAGCACAGTTTGTTTTATTATCTGAAAAACAGCTCAAAAACCACCCCTGGCTGGATTATAATTAGTCAAACATGCAGCTCTGTTTATTTTTACTTTAAAGAAAAGATACTGCAGGAATAAAGTCAATACCATATGGAAATATTAATATGCATGTCTGATTTGACAGATTTAGACCTGCTGTAATAAACATTAAAGCCGTTTAAAAAGACACTTTTTTCTGTTATAGCTCTCTTTTGTAAAAAAAAAAAAAAAAAAAAAAGTTTCTATCATCACTAAGAAAATAAGTTCTGCTACGGATGAACAGATAGTTATAATATATCCAATTGATGCTGCTTGATCCAATGAATTACAAATAAACCCTACAAATCAGACAGATTTGCACTAAAAGTTTGTTTAAAGATAATTATTGATACAAAAAGTACAGCTAGATTGTGTAGTAAGGGTTTTTAGTCAGTTGATGTCCCTGTTCACTCAGGCTCTAAAGGCCAAAGGTGTCAAATGAGTCATTGGTGACACATTTTATTCTGACAAATGAGGTAAGCTGGATTTCAAAGTAAAGCAGACATGCAGCTCACGACCAGCCCACTTTAGAGTGGGTGTAAACTTCCTAATCTGAATCCTCTTTAGTTTTACAAGAAAAAAAATTCATTTCACGTCATCTTTTATACATGCATCACCTACAATACTTTATTTATAGGAAGACTAGTAATTTCAATGCTGCACAAACTAGCTCATGACAGAATGTTTTCTTATGTGGTCATGACATCAATTCACATTGTTCTTTATTTACACTCATGTTAGGTGACATTAGGAACAGGAAGTTGTGTCCCCTCCTCTCTCTCTTTCGCGCTCTGCTTCCTGTTTGTCAGGAGCAAAATTATTCTGTTAACTAATACTGAAACAGTTCTGTACATCAAAAACTCATATAAAAAAAAGAAAGAAATTCAGAAAATTACATATGTAAAAAGGACACATGGGAAGCTTTCTTAATTTACCAAACCATGAGCTTCATTTGTTTTCTGTCTGCTGTTAGCACTTCAAATATTTTTACTTTGCGGTTCTTTTACATGCACCGAGGTATCTTCTCCGTTCACGTCAGACCTCATGCAAGGGCCAGGAAATGTATTAGTTGAGCATTGTCCTTTGAAATATCTCAAACATGTTACTGTTTTGCACTGAGGTCAGTAAATTCTTTGTGTAACAAAAACGGTAGTAAAGTAAATTCAGTTTTTAGTGCAGAAGTCCCACTGCCTTTCACACTTATCATACTGAGCTTCCTGTTAGAAAGAAAAAAACACGTCAGAGTACACGGAGCAGCCTCTTATGCTCTAATGATTCATGCTTTTAGGGGATGTCCATGTCTCCGTTGGAGGCGTGCGAGTGCCGTTTCTCCATGTCGCACTCAGTTCTGTTGTTCACATTCTCTTTGCTCTCCTCGCTCTGATCCTCGGATCCGGATCTCATTCTGAGATGCAGTCCTGGGTCCCTCTGTGTCGGGATCTGGAAGGCCTGGAAAGAGCTCCCCAGAGAGGGCCTTTTCTCTATGGAACAAAAATGGTTCAACTGAATTATAGCCAATTGAAGACATATAAAAACTGTGGTAATGAGAAAATGTGTTAGCGAGTAAAAACACAGCATAGAGGAAGTATAATTTTAAAGAGGAATTTAACCACATTTACTTTATATTGTACTGCTAGGATACGTCTCTTGAACATCTTTTTAGGTAATCCAGTCTTTTATAGGTTCTTTCTAAGATTTACTGAGGACTTTATGCTGTTTCAAGCTGTACCATGACAGTGTACTTTGCTTAAATCAGCAGAGAAAATGAGGCAAAATAAGATGTCTAACTTCAAACTATAAAACCTGTTTGCAGCAGAGGAAAGTCATGCCAATATGAGACAGGGCAAAAAATGATAACGGCCTGAAAAATTGAATTTTTGCCAAGCTTTAGAGCAGATGTATTTTAAAGACAAACTTTTTTTGGAGCAGAAATGTCATTTTTCGCTACTTTTACAAAAGGTTTGGCTAAATGGGAACCAATTGTGTCTTCGTGAGAGCCTGCTGCTAAAAAAGCCTTGATTACTCAATTTGAAACCGATCCTTAGAAAAGTTGTCTTTGTGAGTATTTTCTTTAAGGAAGAAAAACAAAAAATATTTAGAGTTGAAGGAAGAAATGCCTCCTTCTTTTTAATATTTCTTTAGTTCTGACAATGTTCGTTCCATATAAGGACACTGTCTGCAGCAATTCTGAAATGGAAAGCATCAGTAAGCATTTCATTATGGATCATTATAGATACAAGATCAAACAATGCTAAAATATCATGTGTAATCTAATTTCAATCTTTATTGTGATTAGAAAACTTTGCATGATTGTGGTTCTGATCACTATTTTTGGCAACTGCTGCCCAAATTAGAAGAGGTATAAACCCTGATCACAACAAAATAACCAAAAAACAAAATTTCTTTTAATAAAACACTTGTATTCTGGAAGACTTCAGTGAATAGTTGTTAAAGTGGGTTTATAATGTCCTCCTGGGGCAGGAACAAAGCTGATATGTTACAACCAAAACTATTAAGATAAACAATAAACACCACAGGGGGAAATTAATGGGCACTCCTTTAAAACAAGTTATATCTAACTGAGAGCATTCAAAGCCTCCTGCGGTGTCACATCTGGTTAACCTCACTGAATAATAAAATTTGGCTTCTCTATACCAAGATCCATGCTTACCGCCTGGTCCGATGGGTCGCATCAGTCTGTTCATCTGGACGTTCCAGTGTTTGACGTTTGTGCTCGCCTGGCGAAGTTTCCTCTGAGCAGCCTGTCAAAGATAAGGAGAAAAGCTCTAAAACAGCTTTTTAACAAAAAAAAGCACATCACAAATATTCAGTAACAGATATATTCTCAGTGAGCTTCATGAGACAAGCAGGTGTTTAATATCCAGTTACACAGAGCTATCAAATCCAATTCATATCCGCGTTTATGTACAGATGCTACATTTAATTTAAAACAAAAGTGCCTGCATTGTATTATAAACATTGCTTTATTCTGTTGATGTTTCAAAAGAGACCCTGTAACCCACATCCTGGGCAACCATGTAGCTATGGTGAAGAACAACTACTTCCTTTTAGCAGGAAGACACCAGCGTGAGCATCCATCAACCACAATCGGCTGCACGCTCATCTGACTGATACTATGATAAATTCATAAGACTCAGACAATCTTTCCTTTCTGCTGTTGCCACATGCATGCTGAGCATGACGGCTATCTGATAAGTTAACAGCTCAATGTCATCAACCGTCCACTATCACCACCTGCTGCCATAGTAAGGCAGACTATTATAGTATATAGTATAGTAATATATAGTAAGACAGGTCTTTGCTCAGGGACCCAGAGTGGCAGTCTGTAGGAGTAGGACTGAAACTCAGAACCTCTGGATTCCAAACGCAATGCCCTAACCACTAGGCCACCACACGCCCTAAACCGGATGAGTTTATTTTAAAAAGGGCTTTATGATAACACCTGTTGTGAACTATATTACTGTATGTATAGACTAAACTATAATAAACTAAACTGAATTAAATACCATGTAATAGTGAGCTGAGAGCAGAATTTACACAAAAAAGTCAAACATATACAAACCAGTGAATATTTGTAATAATTCCTGATTGTTCCTGCCTGAGAAGCTGCTATGTGCTCTACCATGACATCACTCTCTACTACCTCTGCTGCACTGGAAAGCACTAAATATTCCTGGTTCTCCCAGTAGGAAACTGCCAGATTCTTGAAAGCCATTCAGTGAGTTGACCATCCAGCAATCCTTGTTTGACCTTCAGATCTGTTCTGGATCTTTTCCTGCATTTTGGATCCTTCTGTCGTCTCTGGAGATCCCCCTCCTGGCTTGCCTCAGGACACAGTCTGTTTGTCTCTGCCCCTGTCTGGATTGTTCTGTCTATTGTGTATGACTCAAGCCTGGATCTCGGATTTATCTCCACCTCTGTCTCTCTGGACACCTCAGCTCAGTTAGTGTGACTCCTATTGGCAATTATCTTGCCTTGATTCCGCATCCCCCTCTTGTTTTTAACCCCCTGCCCTCTGGTCTATGAACTCCCTCTAAATAACCCCCGGACTGACTATGATTCCCCTGCTAGCCTTTGCCCTTTCTAGCACTGTCAAGATTTAGGAACTGTGATCCACATCAGCCAAACAGAGCTAATGGGATCAATCATCAGAGCCAGCACAACTTCATGGCTAGTGAGAAGGTTAGTGGCTTTCATTTAGTTCACCTTTAATACCACAGAGTTGTCCTCAGCCACTAACCCTGTTCTCCTCCACATGATGGTTCCAGTTCCTTTCAGTTCTTGCATTACCAATTAACTTTAAGATTAATTCTTTAAACACTTAATATTTACTTGAAATTAATTAAACTGTCTCCCGATACTGTCCAGGCATTACAAGTAGTCACACCTGCTGTAATGTATAGTAGCATACATGGGACATAGGAAATGACCTACATAAAGGATGGGACAAGGAATTTGAGGATAACTGGAGTAGATTTTCTGCAATGTTGAGAAAAACATTTGCGCCATAACATGGTAATACTGCATGGATTGTTTTAAATGCCATTTTTTTTCATTTAATGTTTTAATTCTGTTGTTTGTCTTTTGCATTGTTTTAATATAAATATGAAAAATCTTAATCTGAGCTTGATATCTTTGAAAACTAAATGGAAGATTATAATATCCAAAGTTAAGTTATTTCTATTCTCAAGTTTTTACTGCACTACTTTAAACATACATTTGTGTATACCAGGCTGGTTGGATTATGGTTTTCCAAGGATGAGCAATATGTGGGGTTTTAATTTTTTGTGAAAGTAAAAGTTGTAAAGTTGTGTATCAAATGTTTTTGTTGATTTTACTTAAACCTAATGGAAGTTAATTAAATTGATGAACTTGATAACAAAAACATTTTTTTATCATATAAAACTTCAAAGAACAGACTCAGAGATAAATGTTCCATTTGATCTCTTGCCGACTAACTGGTCTCCAGTTTTCCCAGTTTAGGTTACCTAACAAGAAAGTCTCAGCTTTTTTTCACAAATGCTTTATTTCCTGTTAACATTTCCTATTTTTCTGACCAGGACATGGTTCTGGTTAATCCTATTTGTCATGGCAATAAGTGCTGTTTTTGGAACAGTTAATTATTTAACTCTTTCAATAATCTAAACGACACAATTTGGCATGTTCTATTTTAGCTTATAGGAGAAACGCTCAAAATTTTTAGGTAATCTTCCTTCTTTTGCCTAAAAGACCAGACTTCTGACATGTTTTTCCCTGAGAAATGAAAGCCTATGCTGATTATTAAACAAAAGAAAAACTTTTTGTGTGTGTGTGTTTTATTCTTCACTTACCACTACGTCCTGGTCAACCCTGTGCCTGTTGGCCCGGACCTCCTCCAGCTGCCTCTGTGCCTCATCCAGGGCACGAGATTTGGCTTCCATTTCCTGTTTCAGCTCCTGTTTTTCCCGCTGCGTCTTCAGGATGTACTCCTCCTGCTCCTCCTGCAAGGCCATTAGGGCCTTCATTTTCTCCTCCTCCTCAGACAGTAACCTGAAAAGTAACACAAATATGAGATTGTTGAACCGCTAGTCTTCATTGTGCCCCATGGGATCAGAGAGTTTTAGCTGATAGAGCACAAGGACAGACAAACTGTTGGCAACTTCCTCTGCCACCAGGCCAACTTCCTCAGGAACAAAACCCAACATGAACCGAAGTGTTTGAAATCTGCTGTCTGCACATTAAATGCCCCTTGAACCACAGTATTAATTTGCAGCTGAATATTCTTTGGGACTTCTACCTCGCTTGAGCATAACGGAAGCCCTCCTCGTCCAGTCTGGCTTTAATTTCCTGTTGCAGTGCCTCTTCCAAACGTTTCTGCATCTCCTCTAGCTCCAGGATCCTCTTCCTCTGCCTCTCTGCTTCCTCTTCCTTCAGAGCCATCTCTGCCTGCATACTGACCCTGGCCTGGAGAGGAACAGTAATGAATTTAAAGATGAACTAATTTCCACTTTTCTATGTTTATCCTCTGTTTCCACCTCTGCCCACCTCTTCTGCCTCTCGGAGCTGAATCTCCAGAGCACGCTGGAGCTGCTCATGCTGCTGCCGTCTCCTCTGCTCGTCCTGCTCCATCAGGACCTGAGCCTGCTTCTGCGCCTCCTTCAGGAGCTCCAGCTCCGCCAGCTTACGCTCCTTTTCCTCCTGCAAGGCCCGAAGCCTCTGCAGCTCCTCCTCTTTGGCCTGTCGTCGTTTCTCCCGCTGCTCACGCTGCTCACGTCTCTTATACTTCAGATCTTTATGCAGAGATGTTTTGCCCTCCACATGTAGCCTGATGGCTGTTTGAATGGCTGTGAAGAGGAAAAGGATGAAGTTTAAAGTCTTTGAATTTTGCCGTGTGCCTCTGAGAACATCCGCCTACTCAGACCTGCAGTCCACTCCTGCCTTTGTTTGGTGTCCGAGGCACTCATTTCATAGGTTTTTGACAAAGTTTTCAGACAAAACATACACCTCTTCCCATCTCGGTCCGGCAGCACCTGGTCAGACAGACACATTCAGATCAGTTACATGCAATATATTGTTATATACTGATAGATTTAGATAAATAAATAATAGTCAGCTAATTCAGTAATATGTACTCTCATTTTTGTCCCATATAGTGTATGCCCCCTTTAGCAAAAGGCCCAAACTGAGCTGCTGCTTTTATCTTTTTGAACTTTCTTTTTCTTTACCATATAAATTGCTCTTGGAGCAGTTTGTTTGTGTTTTTGTATATATATATATTTTGCTCTTAAACCCCCAGTTGGACTTTTCAAATAGCTGCTAATATTGAACCAAGTCCTGCAGGTGGTTTGCTTCTGTGTAAAGGTAGTTGTTCCGTTCTACTAACCCCACATGCTCAGGATTAAGGATTGCCGCAAAATTAATGCAGTTAACTTAGATCAGTAACTTCTTTTACCACAATTTGAATGTGAATGCATTTCATTAGAACTAGAATCAAACAGGAATATACTACAACCTGAAAACGTGAACATGACTGGATTGTATGGAAGCAATCTGATCAAATATTTCTGGACATTTCACATTGGATTTGCTAATCTTAGGGAGTGTCTTGAGATTACATTTGTTTTGGACTTGCTGAATTGATTTAGTCAGTAACATGCATTCTCTCTCTCTCTTTCTAGATATGTATATATGTATAAATATAATATATAAAAAACTTTTCACCCTTTGTGTTTTTTAAAGCATTCTCCAAGACTGATTGAACACATTCATTGCCATATAGCCCTTAAAAGCAACCAGCCACAGAGCAAAAAGTGCTTCGCCATAGAAAAACAAAACAAAAAAAGCAACATCAAGCAGAGGATCAGAAAGTAGAGTGAGTTCCTAAAAGGCAAAGTGTTTAGTAATATTTATATATCATTACATCATAAACGTTTGCATATGAGGAGCCATCCATGGCTCCAGCCAGATCAAAATATATCACAGTGTCCCAGATAAAAAAAACAGAGAGCTCACTGTTAAGAATGATCCACTCTGTCTGCTACTACTTGGGAAAACATTAGTTCTGACACTCAGCAGGAAGGTAATATTAGGGATTAACAGACTCACACGTTTTAATAATAATATTCCTTACATAAAGGACTGAGTAGATAAAAGAGATATGATTTTTGCCTCAGTTAATAATTTGAATATGAAATTGGCTCAACTTAGCATTTATCAGAAGCATTGCTGAGAGCTTAAGACAGCTGGACTTTCTTGAAGACGTTTCACTTCTCTGATTTATTTCTCTGTTAGACCTAAAAAAAAAACACCACTAAACAGAAGAAGTGGCCTCAGATTGATCTTTCTAACACTTACCGTGTGACCCTGATTTGTCCCCACATGTGGTTTTACAGCAATTGACACCTTGGCTGAATGACCCCTAACACCGTTATGGCTATGTTTGGATAGTCAAGCGACTTTCAGCCAAACACTTAGCAGACTGGACTCACAAATGGCCCATTTAGTTTGATTATTCTGACTGCAGTTTTGAGTCAGAACTGAAGAAAGATTTTGGCAAAACCTCTTCAATAAAATAAAACTACTGTTTCCCTTTGAACTTAGGGTGTGATGTTTCTACATTCAAATGCCTGAACTGAACTGTATTCATAATGAGAGATTGATCTTTGGTTGGAAATGTCAGCAAAATTACTGAAAAGATGCTAATATGAATAAGGTTTATGCATTTAGCAGACACTTTTATCCAAAGCAACTTAAAAGTATGCATTAGCGTAAATGGTCTTGCCTAAGGATCCACACTGGCTGCTTATTCCCGCCAGCGGGGATTCAAACTCAGGAGTGAAATCGCACAAAGAAGTGGTATCGGACTCCTGTGTGAGATTTGTATGACTGACCACTTGAACTAGCCAGCCACTAAATTTAATTAAATTAATAGATGTAATGTGACCTAAGATATTAAATTGTGAAGCGTTTTTACATTACCTAATATTTCTTTACTGTTGGGAGAAACTGCAAAGAGGATTTTTGGAATGTCGTCTGCCAGGTCTTGACTTGGTTGATGAGCCAAATGCATTGCAACAGAGCCCACCCACCTTGGCTAAGAGTTGTTTTTCCAACTTCAGGAAAACATTTCAGGGACTTGATGAACAAACAGGGTTTCTTCCCTAGAGCAGTGGGGGTAATCAACCCCCTGTAGCCAAAAAAAAGTCTGTTTCCAGACCAACGTCTGTTTATCAGATGCTCTAGCATTAGCTGCATCTGATGCTACATCACAATGTAAACGTTTCATACCAAGGGAATGCTTGTCAGCTACTTTAGCGATCCACTTTTTCGTAACATGCCTAATAATTTGTATGCATGTTTTAAATCTGCTTTTCTTTGTTTGTTTTTAATCTGCATTCTGAACTGAGGGTCCTGTCAAAATGTCATTATGGGTACATAGTGACAATAAAGATTTTTGACTATGGATCCCCTCCAAGCTGCAGAGGAGAGATATCGCTTGGCTGTTTCTTATCAACTAGTTTTGATCTCACAATTCAAAATATCAGTGTTAGTTTTTAAAGCAGGTTCTTGTGAAATGAAAAGATCCGAGTTGTCACGATGACTGAGCTGCACGCACTGAAGTATAACTGTCTTTTTTTAAATATAAAACATAAACTGAGAGACATGGCATTGTATCAAATATCAGAACTCAATTGTACTGCCTGAGTGCAAAAAAACAAAAAAGGTTTTTAGAATATCACCTGTACAGAAAGCTTTTGTCTACTTAGTTCTACTTTTGTTTCTGAGAAGCCTGCTGTGTCACGGTGATCTGCAGATATCAGTGCCCTCAGATAAAAATGCATAATGTAAAATGATAGTTACAGGTTAAACAAGGTTAACAAAACATAGATTAATCTTTTTTACAGTGAAGTCCTGGTTTATCACAGCAGGACGTTGTTCAAGATAATATCAACGGCACAGGGGGAAAGTAATGATCCCAAAAGGATTTATTTCTTTTTTGGGAAGTCAATTGAAAGAAACTTTTAATCAAGTATTTCTTTTCTTTTCTGGGAACTGTCGATTTAATACAGTTTTACGACAGTTGTTTTCTTGTCTTTTATTTGCTGCAGAAGGATTAGAAAACAAGATAAAAGCTGTTAAATAGCGAGTAACAATTTTGTATGTCCTCTTCTGAAATTCAGAGAAGTCCCCACCTCTTTATTTTTGTTTTTTGACAAACAGGAAAAGAATATCATTTTCAGCGTTGTGCATTGCTTACCTCCACACAGCAGTTCCCATCCAGGACTATATTGCCTTGGCAGTCTTTACGGTCTTCTCCTGTGTAGTAGGACAGATTGCTGGGTCTTAAAGTGAACCAGCGTTCCTTCCAGTTTCTCCTCAACTGGCCTTTTTTCCATAAATAACCCTGCATGAATCAAAAAGGTTAATATACCATCATGATATAAAGCGGAATACAACGTGGGCAACGTTCTCTGTCCGCCTACCTCTTTGAGAACATCACCAACTATCTCTCTGTATACTTCCTCTATTGCCATGCTGATGATGCTCTTATCGATTCCTCTGGTTATTTTCCCAGAGTTCATCATCTCCAGGAAAACCCAGACAGTAATACCGCTCTGCTGCCCTGAGTCTTGAGAGAAGAAGTCATCGAGCTCAACACAGTTTAACTCAATGCTCATTGCCATGCATATCTTCTTAAGGAGGTACTCCACCTGACGGGAAAAAAGGGGAGAAATAAACTACCTGTATGAACTGTCTGTATTTGCACCAAAATACAAAACATTTCTTTAAGTGGATTTCTGTTTAAATAAGCAACGATGATAAAGAGGAGGCTTTATAAAATATTTTGGATTAAAAGCTTCTTGCTAGATTCATTTTAAGCTTCAAATGAATCATTTTGAAAGAATTCCTTTTTGTACACCTTGGGTTAAAGAAAATACCCTGACTTTGACATTTTGGTTTTTCACTTGGCAGAGGCTTTGAAATTATGCACGACATGAAACCAAAAATGGTGTTTGTGAGAAACAAGGCCACACTGCAGGGTGAAAAAAAGCTGAGTTTCAGGCAATGCCATAGTGGGTTTTGGAAATACAAATTCATTCTGTGGGTTGGCTTTAGCATTTTTTTTTGCTTAGGGTGGAGCTAGAAAAAAAAGAAGGCAAAAAGACTAATGCATATTCTGGTTGAACTCACCTCATCTGGAACCATGACCAGCGGGTACTTGTCTTCAGAGAGAAAGTTAAAAAGGCACCAGAGTCTAAAAGCATCCCGGTCTGGCAGAATTGAGCTGCTGCTTCTGTCCGGCTGATAATTCTTTTTTGCCGTAAGAGTCCAGCAAAGCTCATCTACATTTTCCTTATTAAAAGATCCCTCAACGACCTAAGAGATACAGAGATGAGAATGTTAAAAACCTATTGAAAACAACGGGACATAAAGCAATGCTGTTTGCTTTCACCTTATCCAGGATGTATTTGTTGAGGTAAGGCATGTAACCCTGACTAGAAACTGGGCCGTCATCGTCATCCCTAAAGTGCTCCTCCAGAGCCACTGGGTCATGAGGGATGCTCAGGACGGTGCAAAGGTTGTGAGAAAGAACCTGAAATTCAAAGAGAAAAAAGGAAATAATAAAACAAAACAGAAAAATGCAGAAGAACTGAATTTCTAAACATAAGTTACAATTTTTAAAGCAAGCACTGAAATAAAATAAAAAAACTGGGTTAAAAACACCCAAACAAAAGTAAAATATATTCATATTGTGGTCCTCATCTGCACTCACATTTGGAGAAAAGGAGTTCAGAAGATGTCACAAGCTTTCAAAGAAGTACATGGTAACTACTCCATGAAAAAATGTAAAATTCAAACTGGCTTTTTAAGGATTATTTGAGGAAAACAAAAGACATGTTTTTAATAGTTAGTGCTCAGGTAAATTATTAAAGTCGTTTTTTTTTTTTTTTTTCACATCAGCTGCATCTAATCCATAGAAATAAAAAGCTGAATAAGATAAAATTTTGATTAACTGCAAAATATTGTACAAACTTTCTGAAATGGCTCATATAATCATGGGATACCATGATTGTTGCTCTAACTTCCAGATATGTTACAGCTTTGCCAGCTAAAAAAAGAATGTTAATGCTATAATTTGTGTAATTGCTACATTATGAGTTTAGAATACTGTATAATAACCATCACTGCTGGTAATTTGTGGGGGTTTTTTTTGTAAGATAATGAGATGAGCTGTTTGCGCTGCTATTTTTAGCTCCGTCCAGATGAGATGAAACCTGTATTTGGAAATCATCAACTTGAAATGATTGCTGCACCTTTTAAACCCACATCATTTCTTTAAGAGAATTGACCGGGTTGCAAAAATGTAAAAAGAAGGTTTGGGATGAAGAATTTCCTATCTGTCTGTTTTGCACATATATCTTGTTGGAAAAACCATTAAAAGTCCTCAGAAAGCTACAGATCATTAAGAAAACAGTGCATGAAAAACATCCAAATTGGCTTCTATCTGCCTTCACAACATAAGTACTACAAAAAGTGCATTAATTGAGCATTAATTGAAGATTAAATAAAGTGAGTGGAGCAGCATTTAATTCATAAAAAATGCTGGTCAAATGAGACACATTTCCAGCTCTTCTTATTCAAAGCATTAAACATTATGAAACAGCTCAGCTAATAAATATACACATCTCTGCATTTAGGTGCAATGTTTATTTGAATTTATATCCAGTCATGATGGGATGTAAGGAAAAATATATTTTCAGTTCATGCGTATCCATGCAAAAGTAGCTGAATTTTATATTTTTATATATTTAATTTGCTGTGGCTTTCAGATGATTTATAGCTTCACAAAGAAAGAAAATAACCAGTAATCCATTGAACTGTTTGAGTGGCACCGGCCTTTATAGTAAACATCAGTTTGACATATATCACAGCTGCGGAAACTTTTTTGCTTTAGAAAATGATTTTCTCATGTATCCTCGAGAAAGAAAAATAAACAAAAACAATCAGTTGTACAAAATATTTCTGATTATTTTCTTTTATTTGCTGCAACCCATCCCTTGATGTTGAGACTAACCATATCTTTAACTTTAGCTGTTTTATAGACTGTGACAGATTATAAATGAAAATTAAACTTTTTATTTTTAATCCTATGATTAAAGAGGGAATAGCCACTTACATGCAGGAAGCAACAAACATACCAAAGTGTTTGAACCCATAGCTTTGGTTAAAACACATGAAATCCATGGGGGGTTATCTAGAAGGCTATAGTATGTTATCGAAGACAGGATACTTTGAAGCCTTTTATATAATTACTTTAATCATAGTGGCCAATTTGAAATAAATCAGGTTTGTAATGATGTAGATGTGGTGTTTTTTTATTTCGGTCTGACCTGCAGATTGCATCTTTTTTTTAAGAAGGGCAAATTAAAACAGGAAAATGTGCTGCTGGTTCTTTGACAGAGGAGGTTGTTTTATCCAGACATCCCTAACCTTTATCTAAAAACTTCCTACTGCATGTGAATAAATCAAAACACTACACACATAAAAAAAAAAAAAAAAAAACATTTCATAGATATTCCAATGGTTTTTGTAACACTATGGACATCTGAGTACAAATTTTTCAGTAGTTGTATTTTTATGAAGAAACATTTTTTTTTGAAGATTTTCTACATCGATCATGAAATGCAGAATTCTGAAACTGGTTTCTGAGAGAAACTTCTTTTTCTTGGTATATTTCCAGTAAGAACAACAGGTGTTGACTTAAACTCTGATATATGAGAGCATCTGGGCCAAAAGGGCTTTTTTTGCTGTTGAATGAGCCTGGATTGATCCCCAATCTGGGGGTAAATAGAAAAGAAAATAATCAGTTACACAACTGAATAAAAGATAACTTGTGAAATGGAAGTTAAACACCATCTCACAACACCATCTCTAATAAATCAATATAGCTAGTCCATAATTTTTTATAAATCCTCACATTTAAAATGATGGTGTCAGGAATTAAAATATAAGTTGCTGCAAGACTGTGCAGAAAACCTATATTTTTGCATGTCTGCTTTAGAAATAAAGAAAAGTAATCACAGATTTTGGTCTCTAATTCCAAGATTCTTTATGTTATGAGGACATCAAAAGAAATATCATCCAATTTCTGCAGTCTTCTCTGAAGTAGAATTATAAATGAATGTTATCCATGCCATCAAAACATGTATTGCTTTATCAAAGCCAATGGGCCAAAAACTGAATTTTTGTCTTTCATGAGCTTAGAATAAAATACAAAAGAAACAACACAAAAATCTATTTATTTTTTTAACCAAATTTCTGCATTACTCTGAGATGTTTAATTAACCTCCCCTCAAAGGTAACCATGTGCTACATAGTGTGTGCTTATTGGTTTCATTAGAGCCAGTAACCTACAACTTCTCATGTCACACCACGTGTGGCATTTAATGCACGCAATTCTCTTAGGGGTGCACCTTTTTTCTAAGCAGCATTTCCTGTAGCAGTGTGCACACAAGGGAAGAACTAAATTTGACAACAAGGTCATGTATTTATTTCTTGTTCAATTTAATACCATTGGCTCAACACTTTCAGAAGCTTGCAGCCTGGGCCTGTATAGCCATGGGTGATGCAAAGTCAAATGAACAAAGGAGAATGACAGATAAGCAAAATTTACTCCAAAAATGAGGGATGAGAAATGACACATTTGTTGGAAGATAAAAACAAATTCTTCATGATGGGTTTACCACTATTATGTTTCTATTCAAGCATATATTTCCCTCTGCATTTCATTTCCGTCACAGAGGGAGTGCAACATCTTGAGACATCTGCAGCACGATATCAGCCACCTAGTTTCTGAGAGCTGAGCCATAACCACATCCTGTCTCCAGTCTCCAGCTCTCTACAACGTCTGTTAGCTTTTGAGGCCACAGCATGCAAAGTGCTCGCCTCCACAGAGCAAGGTGCCTCTACTTGAGCTGCATGATGCTGGGGGGGGTTGGGATAAGCCAAGTCATAAGGGCTGACTTGCTATAAGCCTTAAGCCTTTGACAAACAATTCAGAAACATGGAGGTGGCTGGAAAACAGAGTTTTGGCCACACCAAGACCCAGTGACATAACAGTGAGATCAACAAAAAAAAAACAAAAAAAAGCAGCACAGTGGCTTTATTGAGGCCCCAGTGCGAGACGCAACAATCAGCAGCATGTTTCCACTTTGTCCTTGCTCTCATTTGCAACAATGTTCTGCTTGACGTACATGCTGTGAACATACTCTATTCAACAGCCTGCTCTCCAGTGTCAGAGGTCCCTTTGCACTGCAAGACGGCACATGGAGGTCCAGTGGTGATGATGAGGGACCCTATTCATATGCAGACTGAGAGCAAACTGTTACTTTCGTGCTGCTTTCCACAGAGGTGCATATTGTGCCTTTTTTTACGCACTGTAAGCATTTCACTTGACCTATAAGGAACAAAATTGTTCCTCGTTGCTGCAGTTTTAAATAAGCCATTACACAGGAAATATGATGGAAATCAAACAGACTTAACCCTCATTTCCTGACTCAGATGAACTCTGAGTAAATATAGAATTATTTGTTAGATTTAGTTCTATACATAAAAACTTTTATCTGTTGGAAGTGGATTCTTGTAGGAAATGAAGCGACATCAGTAAGTCAGACAATCTTGGCATCAGATACAAAAGATCACTTGTTTTCCTTTCTTGAAGAGAGGTCTCTTCACTCACCTTCAGCTGAGACTTGGACACCTTCCCACTCTTCTCTAGATCCAGGGCAGTAAATCCATACCAAATGGACTTGAGAAGCTCAGAGCGCAGGTCCATTTCTGCAGAGCCGTTATTTTCTGATTTCCTCCTCTACGTGTCTGTCTTCTTCTTCCCTCTGCTGTTGACACGGGCCCCTGGGTGACAGGCAGAAAGGCACTTGGGTGCTGCAGCTGTGAGGCAAGCAGAGGGCCTTACAGACTGCTGGCAGTGACACCTGCTGGACGTCTACATGATGGAAAAGGGAGGGTGCTGACTTTCTCACTTATTGATAGACTTAAAAACTTACACCTAATAAAAATAGGTTCACAACAGGGACATTAGTATCTGAAATAAAATAAAAAAAATCTGAGCACTTAAAGGTAATGTAATACTTAGGAGGAGACATTTTAAAATTACGGTTGTTTGCTTTTATTACTACATTATTACACTTGTTATAGGTGTGTTTTAACAGAAACTACTTAAAAAGCTTAAATCTTTTATATTACTATAAGGTTTTAGTTGTTAAGCTGAAATTTGTTTATGTCTGTTATGATTTTTACAATCATGATTGTTTTGGTTGTGAGCAGGAGGACCAAGAGAAAACCCACATAGTTGGACCGAAAGATGCTGTAAGCAGAGAACAGCTACCATAGAAGGGAAGCAAGGAAGTGGAAGGAGACAAACTAATCAACACAATGTGTGGTGAACTGAGACAAAATAACCATATACTATAAACACAGAAATTTGCTGAATATAGAAAAAATATCAACCATTAGGAAACAACAAAATAAATACATTGTAGAGTTAGACAAACTTAAGTCATTTTGTATACACATAGTGTTTACAAAACAAAATGTACTTTTATACACTTTTCTGACAGTGAATGAGCAGCAGCTTAGCAGTGAAAAAGAACATTTCCATTCATAAAGTGCAGCAGTGATCAAAATGTAAACAGTGTGGTAGAAACATGGTGCAATAAGACATTGATATGGAAGGTTCAGAGCAGTGCAAAAAATGCAGAGAAACACTGATGTAGGAGCCTGAATTTACACTTTGTGATTTTCTTGGTATGCATTATGGTTAATGTTTTGTGTTTTTCTTGCTAAATTAACCTTTCTTGAAATTCTTGGTAATTCATACTAATTTGGGGAATTTGTATATTTAGCTATTGTGGTTATTTTGTTATTATTTTCATTACTTCTTTGGTTTAAGGATGTATACGTATCACTTTTTAAGGATGATGCATCATGGGAGTTTGGTTGTTGTGTATCTCACAGAGTGGAGCCAAATGGCTTTTTGACCTCTGTCGTCCTTATTTTTGTATGTATGTTTGGCACCCATTTATCCTATCTACTCACTAAAAGATTTTTAAATGCAATAACGTCTCCGTGGATTTTTTTGGAGGAATCATCTGGATAACTTGTCTTTGGAAATGTTAAGGATGCAGCGAGTCAGGCCGGCTTCACTGATTTTAGAACCCTACAACTGAGTTTGAGTTCTAATTTGAAGATTCAACATGTAGGACAAGTATGATGTTTTCAGTGTGACGCAGAGTCTCGATTTGTGACTTGATTAGAGTTTTCAGCAGTTCAACAGTCTTATGGCAGTGGGGAAAACGCCTTTACAGAACTGCATCAAATGCTGTGACGCCTCTTCTCAGAGGGCAGCAGGGAGAACAGTCCACGCCACGGTGGGGGTGTTAGGCATCACTGATGATGTTGTGGGCTTGGGACACGCAGTGCTGGGAAGTCAATGCCTAGTGCTTAGGGCATTGTGCTGGGTTCAAGCACAGACTGCCACTCTGGGTTCCTGGGTCCCCATGCTCAGGTATAAATAGAATTCACTTATTTGCCTCTCAGCCAGTAATCCTGTCCTCCACTGCCTAATGACTAAGCTAAGATAGCCCCTCATGGTCACTTGGCACTAACCGTATTTAAAAATTAGTGCTGCATATGTTATGTCATGAAATCAGGGTGAGTTACACTTTAAGTTTGATTGGGTTTTTGTGGGCTATATTTCAGTATGATATGTTTGTCACACAGTTTACAAGCTTCATTCCATGGCACTATACATAACATATATGCTTTTATTCTGTTCTGTCTTGTTTTTCTCTGCATTTATGCCCATCCACTTTCCCTATCTCCTGTGAAACAGATAGAACAGTAGCTCCACAGCATAATGCAGACACCACCGTGTGTGTGTGTGGGGTGTGTGTGTGTGTGTGTGTGTGTGTGTGTGTAGCGGGAAGTGTAATTTCTAAACTCTCCTGATACCTCATAGCCTTTTATTCCACATGTTTAGTTGCATTGTAGTAGACTTTGAACAAGCCTTTTCAACTTTCCACTTGCCACTCTTGCATTAATGCCAAATTTGTGGAAAGCCTGACTAAAACAGTTGTTCTCTTATCAGATTTTTCCATCTGAACCTCTTGACTCCTTAGAATGATTTTTGCTTTTTTGTTTGTCTTAAATGTATATAAGTTGTGATGGATGGTGAGGGCAGTCAGGCACAGGTTTGCGGCTAAAAAATAGGGCTCTTTCATTTAACACTGAAAGTGAAATATAACCTAGACAAGAATAACGGCAAATTAGACCAGAGAAGAAACACAAGGGGTAAAACATAAAAAAAAAAAAACCATTACCCCCTATAGCATTGACATGGGATGATCCAAATCAGCTCAGCCCCTTGGCCACCTGCTGGTTCATCAGCCAAAGGACTGGAGCAACTACGTCAGTATAAACCAAAATGTGTGCGCTGATTTTAGAATACAGCGTAACTGTAATGAATGATTTCCAAATAATGAAGTGGTCTGTAAATTAAATTTATATCAAATGTATATCAATTTATATCAAAAAGTTTCAAGGAGCCATGGCCCAAAGCCCAAAGGAATCAGCCATTTTGAATCAAAGCCATTAGCATTTTTCCTTCATGTTTTATCTAAGTGAACTCCTCCAAGAGCTTTTGAGCTGCAAATTTCTTACTGACTGAGCCAAGACTTAAGGACTTAGATATAAAAAGTTGTCAAAAGATTTTTGCAGCAACAAAGTATGTGGGCATGGACAAACTTAAAATTTGGACTTCTCACCACAAGACAAAAACAAAATAGCCCCAGGCCATGATTTTATTGAGGATTATGAAATTTGATGCACACGTATAACCCAACAGGATGCACAAAAAAGTCTCTTGAAGCCATGGTCCTAACCCCACAGGAAGTCAGCCATTTTGGGTCAAAGATGCCATTTTCTCTCATTGACTCAAGTTGTATCTTGCAAAGGTTCTACAACTTTATAGTTTCAGACTTCAAATTCAATTAAATATAATTCAGGCATAGGACATTAAAAGTTACCAAAATAATTTTTCTACATCAAAGCATGTGGGCATGGCCATGCATCAAAATCGGATCTTTTGCCATACATATCATGGTTTTGTTACATCAATAAGCGAGGACAAAGGAGTAAATTGGAAATCTAATGTTTCACTGTTGGAAG
Organism: Cyprinodon tularosa; assembly: GCF_016077235.1. Taxonomy (NCBI): domain Eukaryota; kingdom Metazoa; phylum Chordata; class Actinopteri; order Cyprinodontiformes; family Cyprinodontidae; genus Cyprinodon; species Cyprinodon tularosa. The sequence goes on from NW_024038678.1 coordinate 2,045,270, forward strand.
CCCTTGCTTTTGTCTGCATGCTCTATAGAATATGAATAATCTAGAACTCCTGCCAGGAACGTCAGATTTAGACCACATTGGTGTATGCCTGGGGATGGTGGTGCACGGGTCCCACAGTCGCGATAGACCAAGCTGCCCCGAGCTGCAAGGGTCGCTCAACTTCGGATTTAATTAAAATATATTGTTTGTTATTCATTTAGTTTATTCACACTGGATGGAGAAGCCAAACATTTTACTCAAATAAGAGTAGCGATACATTTTTAAAGAAAAAGCATTTTGCAGTAAAACTACTCCTAAAAGTACATTTTTTTTATTACTTAAGAAAATGTTACTGAGTAGTGTTTTTGTCAACTAGTAATCTTAATGCCTTAAATGTTATTTATTTTATTAAATAAACATATCTATCTTTCTATCTATCTATCTATCTATCTATCTATCTATCTATCTATCTATCTATCTATCTATCTATCTATCTATCTATCTATCTATCTATCTATCTATCTATCTATCTATCTATCTATCTATCTATCTATCTATCTATCTATCTATCTATCTATCTATCTATCTATCATGGGGAGGACGCGGCAAATAACCCGTCAGGTGGTAAAACAACCTCTGCGTCGTTACCATGGAGCTGTTTGTGCAGATCCGATGCTTATTGGTTGCCTTTGTTTGGTCGGCCTAATTCTCCACACTCATTGGTCGATTTGGGTCAAGTTTCTAACCAATGGCGAAGCGCGCTTTTTAAAAACTGCTTTAAACCCAGGAAGTCTCCATACATTTTTTTTCAGTGAGAACAACGACCAAAGGAGCTTTAAATCGGCACAAAAAGGTCTGGTAAGCCAAACGAAATTGGAATACGGTAGCAAACCGCATTTTAATGATTTTTTTCAATCGACTGGCAAGGATTTAATCTCTTCTAAAAATGTCTGCAATAAGAACAGTTAGCCACTCGGTCGATTGTAGCGTGTGCTTTAAACGTTAAGTCCTGTTATGTACATTAAAATAAACTTTGGGTTTAGACTTTTCCTTTGCGATCGCTTTGCTTAGCACCGTTTCTTAAACATTAGATCATAAGTACATACGTATTTCGATTAATATCGTTACGTTTGTTTGGCATTATCTACTTTTTAAATGTCTTGAGTAAGAATTTCTATGGTACATTGCTTTAGCATGTCCTATTTCCTTCATTTGTTGTCTTGACATTCTATTTCTTCCCCATTCAGCATCATGGACTCCTCTCCAATCCTTCGACAGCAAAGTCAAAGTAAAATCCTTAGTGATTTTCACAGGTAAGTGTGTCATAAATAGCACCTCCTCGTTTTGATCCAAATTTTTATGGATGAGCAGGAATGATCCATATTAGATGACTCTTGTGAAACATACTTCTCATTATGGTACATGTTGTTATCAGCATCATTCTCCTGTTATTTTTATGAATGACAGGATGATCCACACTAATAAATACAGGCTGATGAGAGATCATGGTAGAAAACCTGTTGGAGACTTAGAAAAAACAAATACTAAAGTGGAGATTTCCTTGTGAAATACTTCTGTCTAGACCTGTTGAGCTTTATATATTCTACAAAGAAGGCTTTGCAATATATAGCCTTAAAAATGTGGACTGATAAATGCCACAAAATACTTGTAGCTTTATTGCAGCAAATTATTAATTTACAATGTATTGACTAAAGGTACCTTTAGAATATGAACTTAAAAAACTGAACTGTGTAAAATTGTGGTTTCAACTAACAAAAGTGATTGCACCCCACAGAATGACGAATGAAGACAACATAGAAAAAGCAGAGCCAAAGCTTTCCAAAGTTATGTCTTCACTCCACCTTTCAAGCAAACATGGTGAGAACAAAAATCCTGCAGAATCTATACGAAAGCCACCTTTACAGCAAGTAGGGAGCCGGCTCCCCGTTCTGGCAAAGTCCCTTAAACTCCAGGTCCCCTCTGAGTTCAAGCAGTCCTACAATAAGTGGGAAGAGAAGCCGTTAGCTGTAAGTTTTACCTTGTGGATACAGTCAGTTTTTTTTATTGTTTTTGTTTGTGTACTAAAATTTTATAATTTTTTTCCCTCTTACAGGGTAAAACAAAAAAGCCATGTACCCGGCCTGTACCATTTAACCTCTCACAGCCCAAAAACACAAGAAAGGCACTTGGTAACTGTGAACCTTTGATGGCCTTTCAGTCAAGGGCTCGTACTAAAGAGCGTGAACACAGTGTATACAAAAAGCCCAATAATCATCCAGGTCTCGTTAAGAATGGCTCAGACTCGGCCAGAGGTTCTGGGAAACCCCATGCAAAGGCGACAAGTAATCCAGCTCACCTTTCAGGGAAGCTCAGACCCACATCCCAGACTTCAGCCCCTTCGAATAATCCCCTGTTCACTTCACGTAAAATGGGAAACAAGAATGCAAGCATCTCCTCTGCCCGAGCTGGTCTTCATCCAGAGATTGGCTCAAATCCACTTGGTGACAAAGAGACTGCATCACTGACAAAACAGGACACTAATTCCAAACCTTTAAATGGTGAGTTTCAATCTTTCTCCAGCCTACTGATATTTTCTTTTCTTAAGTGTTGTATCTAAGTTGATTTAAAGAGAATGATCTTTTTGTGTGTAAAATGGAGGTTCCATCCATGGTCTTTTAGGACCCCTGTAAGGTGTCCTCTCACAGTCACACATTTAATTGACTCGTTTAATGACCAAAAGCCTTCTGCAGTACTTTATGGCTGCTGAAGAGGCCATGTAATCAGTTTAAACAGGTGTGCTGAAACGGAGGTGCATCTCAATATGTAGGACTGTGGTACGTAAGGACCAGTTTGCAAATCAAATTGTAGATGACTGGATTTCCTGCTTTAAATAACATGTAGGGTTTTATTCTCCTGCCACTGCAATCAATAACGTAGGGAACAATTCTGGATTTGTGGTTTTTTTTTTTTATCGTTTGAATGGCTTATTTTATTTTGTATTTAATATGTTGTGTTAAATTACTGCTTTTATTTCAGAAGAAAGTGAGAACTTCCAGCAAGATCATGCGGCTTTGCTGAGCATCCTCCGGAATGAGGGCATAGACCACGTTAGTCAACCAGTCGCAACTTCGCAAAACTCCAAAAAATGCAATGATCGAGTGAGTTGGCTTTGATGTATTTTTTATGTATTTCAGTTTTCAGATTGGAGAAATGTTTAATAACACTGAATATCTTTGTCTGCAGCCTCAGCGAGTGTCCGTTATGAAGAGTCATCGAAAAGTCGGGGCCACAGCAGGTCTGCACTAAAGAACACAGCAATATTCAGACTTATAACCAATGAAATGTTTGTACTAACGGAGTGTCTTCTTATTGTCCAGCTTGCACGGAAACTAGTTTGAAGTTTAAAAGATAATTTTCTTGTGTGTGTAAATTATGGCTGAATGATGTTTGTCAAAAATCAAAATTAGGATTATTTTCAACCCATATTGCGATTTTTGTTTTGTTTTTCCTTCGCACTAACCACAAGCTTGTAGATTTTATACTACAGGTTTTAGTTTTTTCATGACATTGAAAGCTTGCTTGTCCAAAGCCCATAGTTGCAGAATCTTACTGCAATTTTTGTTGTGTTTAATTCTACTTACATGCATAGATCTGGCTGCTAGCTGGAAATTTGTCTTTCCTTTTTTTTTTTTTGCGGCAGCAAACCCGCATAAAACATTTCCACCATCTAAAGCCCTTGAGTGAGAAAAAATGTCTCTTATGGTTATTATTTGTAATGGGCCTTTGTGGTTTGATAATTGCATTTTTGTTAAATTGCGATTAGATCGCAAATATAATCGATTTCCCAGCCCTAGTCTAAATTAATCAGATAAGTTGTACTCTATAAGGAGTATTTGAAAATGTCATTTTGGCTATAATGCAAGCCTAAAAAGGGAAATTTCTCTCTTTCTCTGTAAAGCTGTTTGTTGCCAGCACTGATATCTCTCTCTTCATCAAATTGTAGAGGACTGGATTCCCTGCTTTATGTAACATGTAGGGTTTTATTCTCTCGCCACTGCAATCAATAAAGGAGAGCAAAATTCTAGATTCAGGTCTTTTTTGTATCCTTTGAGTGACTTCTTTTATTGTTTTGTTACCATTTAATATGTTGTTGTGTTAAATTACTGCTTTTATTTCAGAAGAAAGTGAGAACTTCCGGCAAGATCAGGCGGCTTTGCTGAGCATCCTCCGGAACGAAGGCATAGGCCACGTTAGTCAATCAGTCGTTACTCCGCAAAACTCCAAAAAATGCAGCGATCGGGTGAGTTGGTTATTATATATTTTTGTTGCTTTTTATGAATATGTGCTTTACGAGATGTATGTTTTTAGACCACAGAAATGTCAACTAACCCAAATTTGAATGAATCTCCTTGTCTGCAGCCTCAGCGAGTGTCCGTTATGAAGAGTCATCGAAAAGTCGGGGCCACAGCAGGTCTGCACTAAAGAACACACCAATATTCAGACTCATAACCAATGAAATGTTTGTACTAATGGAGTGTCTTGTTGTCCAGTTTGCACGGAAACTAGTTTGAAGTGTAAAAATATTAAAATATTTTTGTGTGTAAATTAGGGCTGAATGATTTTTGTCAAAGATCCAAATTGGGATTATTTTCAACCCACGTTGCGATTTTGTTTTTTCTTCGCACTAACCACAAGCTTGTAGACTTTATACTGCAGGTTTTAGTTTTTTCATGACATCGAAAGCTTGCTTGTCCAAATTCCATAGTTGCTGGATGTTACTGTAACCTTTGTTAAAGTGTTTAATTCTACTTGCATTCATAGATCTGGGGGCTAGCTGGAAATTTGTCTTTCCTTTTTTTTTGCGGCAGCAAACCCGCATTTAACATTTTCACATTCTAAAGCACTTGAGTGAGAAAAATGTCTCTTATTCTTGTTAATTGTAATGGGCCTTTGTGGTTTGAAAATTGTTTTTGTTAAATTGCGATTAGATTGCAAATATAACCGATTTCCCAGCCCTAGTCTAAATTAATCAGATAAGTTGTACTCTATAATTAGGTATTTGGAAATGTTGATATTTTGGCTGTACTATCACAAAAAGGGAAATTTCTCTCTTTCTCTATAAAAAAAAGCATTGATATCTCTCTCTTCATAGATCGCTAGTTTAAATAAAAAAGGGAACCCCCTTTTAGATTTAATTTTGTGTGTTACTAGATCTTACCTGGTTCATTAAAATTCATTGTGTAGTTTTCTTGGGTTTCATGTAGGTTCTAAAGATTTTTTTCCAACCTTGAAACAGCCAAAATATTTGCTGAGAGAAAAGAATACTTGGCATTTCTTTTGAGCATGATTGTACCTCCACCAAACTTGGGGTTAAGAAAACAATCTTGCTAAATAAAAAAACAGTCAAAAAAATTTTTTTTTAATGCAGAAATCAAAAGGATACATTTCAGTTTAGTAAATGCATATCTAAAGTGACCAGATTTAAAAGGGTTTGTGTGAAGTTCAGACTATGATGGTGGAAAAGTATATTCTGGGTTATTTTATCTTCTTAGTTTGTTTTTTTTTTTTTCTTTAAAATGTTTTTCCTCTTGTAAAACTCTGCTTTCCTTTCAGAAAAGAGTGAGAAAGTCCAACCACATCAGGCAGCTCTGAACGCCCTTCAGAACGAGGCCGTTGGCCGTGTCGATCAACCAGTCACTACTCCGAAAAACTCTGAAAAATACAGCGATCTGGTGATTGTTTCCATCATTTTGTTGTTGTTGTTGCCATCATATTTGTTTTTGATCTTAAAGAACTTGAAGTAACGCACATATTCATAAATCTTCTTATCTGCAGCCTCAACGAGTGTCTATCATGAAGAGTCAGCGAAAAGCCGGGGCCACAGCAGGTCTGCTACATTTGCTTACAGCTTTTTAAGTGAATTGCATTCTAGATATTCAAAGCAACATTTACAGATTGTGCCTTGTAGAAATCAGAGGCAAGTTGCAGATAGATGTGTGTTTAGTTAACCAGAGTTCTGGAGAACTTTAAATAACATGTAGGTGACTTCATGGGATGGCTCAGGGTCTCCCAACCTGTTGATCAGTAACTTCTAAAAAAAACTACCCGGAAGAGTAGCTGGAACTTGAACTAGCCCCAGTGAAACATGGTTACCTCTAGTAGCGCTCTTTGATGCTGGTTAATCTTGACCAGCTAAAAAGAAATGCAATAATTTTACTCAGCTTTGCGATTGCCTAAAATTGTCCAATCTTTGGACCATCAAACCATAAAGCAGTGATGAGGTATGAAAGCTTTACATGGCTCAACTGAGTAGGCATCTTGTTCATGTCTTTCACAGGTCCAGGAAGGGTAGTTCAGTTCTCACCAGACCCTCCTGCTCTGCGGAGCGTCCTGCAGAACGAAGGCGTTGAGGTCACTGCACCTCTGGGTGCCACACCTAGACTTTCAGTGTGTCCACCTGGCAGAGTGCCCTTCATCTACTCTGTATGTACACAATAAACCTCACTTTGCTCACCTTTAATCTAATAAATCTCATTTTTGTTAATTTTCCTGATTTATGTCTGGAAATGACTTTACGTAAATATTTTTTGGTGTTGTTTTTAGGCTCAGAGAGTGCCTCTTAAGAAGGGTTGCCCGAACTCAACCAGTCATGCAGTGGGTAAGATTTGTCTTTTAAAATGAACCTTGTATATCAGCCTGAACATCGTCATCCTGAGGAAATACATTTCTTTACCAAAGAGAGGGGAGTTTGATTGGATGGAGGCAGCATGGTGCAGTGCTGTCGAAAAACCTGTTGAAGACTGTGAAAGCCTTAACGCTTTTGTCGAGGAGTTCAGGGATCCTTAATATGCAGGCAGAGCTGCACTGGACAAGTTATTATCAAATAAAACTCTTAATGCAATTGAGAATCAAACACAGGACACAACAATTGATATTTAAAGGCTTTGTTAGTCCAATCTGTCTGAGCTTGAGTCATTTTGCTAAGAATAAATGCAGATTATTTCAGTTTGTAGATATGCAAAGCTGGTAGAAACTTACCTCTAATAATATGCAGGTTGTAGGGGAAGTTGGTTTTACCAAGCATTTATTCAGGAGCTCCAACTACAAATGCATGCCATACTTTTTAGATTGTATTAGCAAAATAACTTCAACATCCCTTTCCACACATATTTTTCACTCGGTGGTCAGATGCTTAAAATGCATTGAGGGCTGTGGTTTTAATGAGGTCCTGATAAGTTACACAACTGCCATGTCTTTCTCACAGGTCCAGGAAGGGTAGTTCAGTTCTCACCAGACCCTGCTGCTCTGCGAAGCATCCTGCAGAATGAAGGCGTGAAGGTCTCAGCTCCTGTAGGTGCCACGCCCAGAATTTCAGCGCATCCACCTGGCAGAGGGACCTCCATCTACTCTGTAAATGATAAACGTCCCGCTGTCCACCTTTAATCCTGTAATTTTGCTAATTTTCCTACTTTGTCTGGAAATGGCTTTTGGTTTGGTTTCTGTCTTGTTTTTAGGCTCAGAGAGTGCCTGTTAAAAAGGGTTACCCAGAGTCATACAGTCGTTCAGTGGGTAAGCTGCGGTATTGTTATCTTCAGCAATGTATGTTTTTTTTTTTTTTTTTTTTCTGCTCAGCCTGATGTGATGTGGCTGTTTTCTGTGTGTTTTTCTGCTGAACAGCGGCACAAAGAGGGGTGGCACAGAAGAAATGCTCTCAACAGATGGTTCACAACATCAAGCATCAGCCCATGTCTGCAACGGTGCGTACACGCCTCACATTTTCAGTCAATTCGGCTCTTCCTTTTGTTTTTTCCTGCCAGATTTGTCTCCCCTTGCTGTCTCTTTGGTTTTTAAAATTGGCATCATTCACCAAACACCTTTGGGTTGAAAAAGCCAGCTTTAAACACGTCAGGAGGCGGGCTATTCAATCTGATGTATGAAACCTTCCACAGCAGTCAGTTTTAGTAGATGTTGACACATTTAAAACGATAAACTAGGAAGGATAAGCTACTTCTTCTACTAAACTTTCTAGGCTTCAGAAACAAGTCAATGAACTAGATTTGTTTTTAAATGTCCTATAATTGTTTCACCAAAAGTCTCCATTCATTCATTTCAACCCATCTTACCTGAATCCTTTTCACATTTAAGCTTATGGTAGTATTTGCATTTTACCTTTTTAAAGGGTGGCATAATTTCATGTAATCACAAACAACCTCAGTAAATCAGTTAAAGGAATGACGTGGTTGAAGAAAAGGGCAGAGTTAGATTTTAATCCATTACTTAACTCTGAACCTATTATGCATGACAACATCAATGAGTGGGGCTCAGTTTGTTAAGCTGTTATTTTTATTTGTGTGTATATGTATGTATGTATGTGTATGTATATATATATATATATATACATTACACACACTCACTCACCGGGCCACTTTATTAGGTACACCTGTCCAACTGCTCGTTAACACTTAATTTCTAAGCAGCTAATCACATGGCGGCAACTCAGTGCATTTAGGCATGTAGACATGGTCAAGACAGTCTCCTGCAGTTCAAACAGAGTATCAGTATGGGGAAGAAAGGTGATTTGAGTGACTTTGAACGTAGCATGATTGTTGGTGCCAGAAGGGCTGGTCTGAGTATTTCAGAAACTGCTGATCTACTGGGATTTTCACGCACAACCATCTCTAGGGTTTACAGAGAATGGTCCGTAAAAGAAAAAACATCCAGTGAGCGGCAGTTCTGTGGGCGGAAATGCCTTGTTGATGCCAGAGGTCAGAGGAGAATGGCCAGACTGGTTCGAGCTGATAGAAGGGCAACAGTGACTAAAATAACCACCCGTTACAACCAAGGTGGGCAGAAGAGCATCTCTGAACGCACAGTATGTCGAACTTTGAGGCAGATGGGCTACAGCAGCAGAAGACCACACCGGGTGCCACTCCTTTCAGCTAAGAACAGGAAACTGAGGCTACAATTTGCACAAGCTCATCGAAATTGGACAATAGAAGATTGGAAAAACGTTGCCTGGTCTGATGAGTCTCGATTTCTGCTGCGACATTCCGATGGTAGGGTCAGAATTTAGCGTCTACAACATGAAAGCATGGATCCATCCTGCCTTGTGTCAACGGTTCAGGCTGGTGGTGGTGGTGTCATGGTTACTAGCATGGGGTACCTAATAAAGTGGCCGGCGAGTGTATATTCCAAACGTGAAGAAATCCTGGTTTGCCCTAATGTAGACCAGTCTTTATTCCTCCCATCTGAACAGGGATCATTTGTCTCCCTTCATAAATCTTGGTTCTTACATTAAATGTGGAATTACTACTTTTTTTTTACATGGTTTGACATTCGGTGAGATCTTGCCTTTTGTATCAGCCTCTAATGCAGCTAAAACCTTTCTGATCAGGTTGTCTATATTGGGTTAGTCCGATTGCTCTAAACTAAAAAAAAAATGTTTTTTTCTGATGTGGAAACATTCAACTGTAGTAGAATTAATGTAGTAGTGTTGATGTTGACTGTCTTGCTTTTAGAAAAAAAAATAGTGAATGAGGAGCTGATCCCACTGTGTTTTTTTTTTTGTTCTGTTTTTTTTTTTTTTTTTTTTTGGCAGGTTGTCCAGAGGTTATTTGTTGATGCAGAGGATGAACAGGGCAAAGCTGGGACGGATGAAAATCCCTCAATAGAAATCGAGCAGATCCCAGCTCCATCCTCGCCTGTATGTGATTCATTCCATTCACAGTTGCCGTTTTATGTGCAAATCTTAGAGTGAGAGTTTTGATTCATTTCTCTGAACTTCTTCAGTCTGAGCCTCTCTGTGAGGGAAAGGCCGAGAGGTGTAACCAAGATGACTGCGAGGAAGAGGAGGAGGAGGAGGAGGAGGAGCTCAAGACCTTCCTCCAGGCACCACATAGGAAATCTGTCATCATTTTCTCAACTGGTAAAAAGTTGATCAGAGCCTCACAGTTTGAGAATCAGGAAGGTTCAGACCAACCTGCCCCAGCTCCATCATCACTGGCAAAGTTAACGACTGCAACTGGTGACCTGTCAGAGCTGCCTCATCAGATCCACTCTACTGTTCAGTGTCTGCACAAAGGTTCCCCAGACACTTCAGTTCCCTCTGAAATATAACACCCCGTCGTATGTTTTTCTAACACATTTTCCCCTCTGTGATAGGCGTCTTCAATAAGCCTTGTTCTTTGAGTCCGGCGGTGGCCATGTTACGGAAACGTCTCCCTCATATAGCGGAGCTGCGTCTGGATCAGGAGGTTGAAACCTACACCTCCGCATCTGTCCCTGCTGTCTCTCCTCTGCCTCGCTGTGGGAACCCGCTGGCCTCTGTGTTCCACCTTAAGGACTCCATGGTGAATATATGAAGGAATACAAAAAACATTCAGATGGAAACAAGTGTGATAATGTTTTTTGAAAGGAAGATGATTAGACCAAAAGCAGAAATGATTCACGCCAATTCACAACACGTCATCTCAAGGCACTTTACAGTTCATCACATCGTACAGTCAAATTGATTCAAAGTTTTCTAAGGAAAACCATTTGATCGCATCGACTCATTTAACTTGATGTGTCCAACTGTATTTAATAAAACAGACCTCCTTTATGGATTGTCATTGGGTTACATCATTCCTGTGGTCATTCAAGTTATTGCAGGTAGAGCCATACCTTGATATAAATATGATTCCTTGTTTGCTTTGTGTGTATCAAAAAAGGAGTGTTTTTGTTGTTGTTTTTTTATGCAGCATTTAGGCCAGTTCATGCTCTGCTGTGAAATGTTCACAGTAACCTGCAGGTCATTCCCCTAGGATGCTACCAGAACTTAACCTGACAACAGCCAGATGTATGTCTCACTCCGCCTATCTCCGCTCACATACATCTGGGAACCCGCCATAGGAATTGCCTTTACTGAAGGCTGGGCCTTATCAAAACTCCTTGCATATGATTGGATAAGCCACTTGTCTGTCATCTTTATTGACGTGCTATTTCAACCACTCACACCGAAGCTAACCCGTGACGCTGTGAGAGGAGGAGCCATTTGGTAGATCAAGCTCTTGCCAAATCCGGTCGGGAGAAGGGCGAAAACATCGTTTCCACCAACAAAAGCCTTCAAAGCCGTTCTCTGATGTTCTTTTAATGAAACAATATCAGATAGATTGGACAACACAGAAGAAATAGCAGCATCAATGCTAACGCTTGCTTCCTCAATGCGAGCCGCCATTGTTGTTGGAATCTCACGGTCGCTTCTCCACTCCAGGACACACCCGCCCTGCGTCCTCATTGGACAGACCATAAATTCGGTTGGGGAAATCACTTTCAATGAGCGGGTTCCCCAGATGTATGTGAGTGGAGCTGGGCGGAGCGAGACATACATCTGGCTGTCAGGTTAACCAGAACTACCTCCTCTGCAAAAATGAATTAGGCCCCTGAGATTCCAATAAAATGGGCTCCCTCCTCTCCATGCGTCTAGTTTCACAGTCCTTAGATCCACAAATCAATGGTGTACCGAACAGTCTAATTCCCATAACTCCATTAGCAAATCTTAAGATGGAAATTAGTTACATTTTTTTCTCAACAGGGTGCAAGAGAAAGATCTTTTAGGTGTCTGAAAAATGACTTAATTCTTCTTATTACTGGACAACCAGATGGTCAAGACTGGGTCTGCTAAACTGGAAAAAACAAAACAAAAGCAGGTTTATGGTTAGTTGTGAATCCTAAAAATGTATTTGGCACCTATAAACGTTTAAGTATTATTACACTTAATTGTGATTACTAAAGGTTTGAGGCCTTTGGAGAAGTTTCTTTGGGGGGGATTAAGTGTTTTAGTGTATCCCTTCTGGATGCTGTTTGGCACAGGTGGGTCCTGCTGGATTTGGCAGATTATTTATTAAACGTATAATCTGTTTGAATCAAAATATGCACCAAAGTTTATCACAGGTGTTTAATTTCGTTTTCTGTATTTTCTTTTGTATGATTAGTTGTTAAACGAAAGCTGGTGTTCACCTTTTCCTAGACTATTTAATTACGATTTCATACACTTCTTTAGATGCTAAACTGCACTGTGCAGCAACCCTCAAACAAAATATTAAGCTTTAGCTTAAAGGGAACAAAAGCCTTTATACTCTGGGTGGTTTAAAAAAAAAAAAAATAATGTCAATGTTTTGTTTTTCAGAGATTTATCCCAATCGACTTGGATCTCTCTTCTGGTCCATCGTTGTTCAGTTCCTCGCAGCATGAGAGATAATTTGCACGCAAAGAACACTGGAAGAAAGTAAAACCTCACCTCTAGAGTAATTAAAGTCTGAAGATGTTTTTTATAGTTATGTTGAATTTGCATAATAAAAATAAGGGTGTATATTTTACATTTGGGGCATGTGTGATTTTTATTTCAGCCGTTTTTTTTCATGTCTTATTGGCCTCAACTGTTTTCTAAAAATATAGTTTATATGGCAGAAAACTTTGACCAAAACTAGGATAAAAATCCCTTTTTAAGTGAAATTTTCCTCTTTCTGTTGGCTTAAGATTATTAAATTATGGTTTATTAAATGGTTAAAACACTTTTATAAAATCTTATTTAAAGAAACGCATCCATCTCCTGCGGTTGGTTCAGGTTTAACCGTTTGATTCAGGAAGGTGTTAATTGCAGTACAGTTCCCATGATGGCAACACTTCAAAGTTTAGAGACGAATGGGTGCTCATGCTTGTGAAAATCTTTAGCTTCCTTTCAGCTTAATTCATTATTCTCTATGGTAATGTTTCCCAACCTTTTTTGACTTGTTTACCCCTTTGGGCATTGTCTCACTAGGAGTCCCCCCTCAGTCAAAAGTATTGATTGTCCAAAATTGGAACGTATACTAACTAATTATAAAATAAAAAATATTTTACTTGATCTTTTAATTTGAGCACTTAATTATTAGGCACTTAATGCTTTCCATTTAAAAAAAAAAAACAAATATGTTGCCTGAAAGTTGGTAAAGAATCAAACAATACAAAATAACTTCATTTTTAACCTTGTATTTTTAAAACTGGAGCTTCTCTGAGTAACTTTCTAATAATCACATTTAAACTTGATAAATTGGAAACAAATTACAGAACAAAAATTATAGTCTTAGTAGCTTCATTAGTTTTACTTAGTTTTTTTTTTTAATCAAAGCTCAGGGGGAAAATCAGCTGATCTCAGGCTGTTCTCTACATCCAGTCTGTTCCTCTGCTTGGTTTGCAAGTGTGTCAAAGTTAAAGGTGAACTCAAACATAAAAGAAAATCTTACTTTTTGGATGATCAAAGCTTGTTTAAGTTTTCAATTTGGCCCCCACAAAGACAACGGATTATTTTACTACCTAAGAAATAAAATATTTTCATGTACCCCTTGTCAAATGCACTGAAGGAACCCTAGGGGTCCGCGAACCCCCAGTTGTTAATCAGTGGTCTATGGCAGGCATCCCCAACCTCGATCCTCGAGGCCCACTGTCCTGCAGGTTTTAGAGGTTTCCTTGCTCAAGCACAGCTGATTTTAATTTTAAGCTGATTAACTGTCTTTTAGTCTACTGCAATTATAATCAGCTGTGATAAAGCAGGGAAACCTCTAAAACCAACAGGACAGCAGGCCTCGAGGACCGAGGTTGGGGATGCCTGGTCTATGGGACCAAATATTCTTACTAAGAAATACTCCACTTGGTTTGGAAAATAAGTAGGAACTGAGCGGAGTTTTTTTAAATTGGGGGAAAAGTTTTTGCCAAGACTAGGGATTTCTAATATGAAATCACTGACAGAAGCGAGGCTGTCGTACACTGGCGCCACCATCAGTGTAAAAGTAGGTAAAGAATAAAATGGAAAGGGTTTAAAATGAAGAGTCAAGGCAACTCCTAACAAACAGGTTTTAAACATTGATTTTAAAGGGATGCAGGGCTCTAGCATTGTGCAGTTTGTTTCAGATATATGAAGCATAAAACCAGAGTACTGCTTCTCAATGATTGACTCTGAAACAAAACACATTTTACATTTACACAGATCCAGGTTGTTATTTTCCCATCATAAAGAAAATAAACTTGTAGCTCTTTTAACCTTTTGAAGGCCTTTATTTTAGACAATCTTGTTCAACAACAAATATGATCTCAAAGCCTCCTACAGGACAAAAGGGCCCATGTAGATTCTGATTTGGATATTGTTCCGTTGATTCCTCGACTATCTGAGCTGATGTAACCAATACATTTCTCCACTGTGAGATCAATAAAGTCAATCAACTTATCATTCTCGTTCTGCACGCAGAAACTGTGACAGTAGAGATGAGCCAGTCCCTCTCAGACCAACCAGTGTAAGCAAGAACCTAGTGGTTTGGGTGACAGGACAATACATAAAGTTATCAGTAGCATCATTAATGGCTCCTAAAGCGAACACCCCGCCTTTGTTATTTATTGCCTCTCAGACTTGTGGTCAATTTAAATTCTTGCTTTTACAACCACTTTAACAAAACATCTTGCTTTTGCTTTGTACTGGTTCCTTTAGCTCACTCAGTTTTATGTTTGTAGTATTGTATTCTATTTTTTAAAGGAAATTCAATAATAAATGATCGATAAAGTAGACATTGACCCTGATCTAATGCAACCTTGTAGACACAGCTAGTATTAGTCACATGGAATAAACAGCGGTTCTAGAGGAAATTTACCTCTGGAGCCAGTGTTATTTCATATGGGGCTGGAGTTTAAAGTTCACTGTAGTTTCTAATTCACTGTTAAACTGAATCATAAATGGATAAATTGGTCCAGCTTTTATTATCTTAAGATTTAGTATTACACTGCAACAACTGATTCACATAATACAAAAAATCTTAAAATAGGTGCCTTTAACTTTGAGTAGGTAAAAAAGATGATCTGTCAAAGGAATGAGTATTTTTATTCTTTAAATAAAATAACCAGATATGATGCACTTGGGAAAAAAGGTAAAGGAGTTGTTGCATCCCCTGGCTGGGTCTAGGAGATATCTGGGACCAATATAAATTAATACAGTGAATTGGGAGTCAAAATGGCATTTAAAGAGGTTTATTCTACTATCTTTTTAAAGCAAGTTTCTGTAAAGAGTGGTCGAAGCTTCAAGGAGTGCTCAGGCCAAAATAATAAATACAGCAACAATAAATGTAAAAGAAAAATTGACTTACATAACTAAAACTAAAATATACAAGCCTACAAATAACCTACCTTGCAAACACATAAACAAGAGAAACTGGGGTTAAATAAGAATGCAGTTCTCCCTACAGAAAGCAACATCTGAACAGAGTTATATGGTAGCAAATTAACAGTCCATTAAACAGAAAAAACAACCACAGAGGTGTAAAGCTGGCAAATGGCCCAGAGGCCTGCAAAGAGCAGCATCACAGGTTTAAATAGTGTTCAGGTGATTGATGATTGGACCGGAGACTTAGCAAGCAGCACCCAATCTTAAACGCAGAGTTTTAAACAGAACAAGGTATTATTTGGGTGCAAAAACAGAACAAAGGTATGTCCATCTTGGGGATGTTACCAGGGAGTATTATTTTATTTTATTTTTTTCTTAGTTTAACAAATCATCTTATTCAATTGCAAGTTGTCTTACCAATATACTCAAATAAAGGGTGAAAAAAACTCACCTAATTAAAAATAAATTCACTTTTTTGTTATTTTTGCCGCTTATCTTTCCAGTCCACAGGGTCATAAAAAGGACCAGGACCTATTCTACAGGGACACTAGCCCTTGTTTGCCCCTGTCTAGAATGACCCATTATCATAATCAATACATTTGTCATGCTATTTGTAATTAGTAAATACTAAAATAATTTGTGTGTGTGTAAATAGACAGCAAACATCTTTAAATGTTTTAACACAGCATTTTAAAAAGTCACAACGCTTTCATTTAAGAGAATACCTAAAGATTAACTCAAGCAGGTATTGATTTTAAATCACCTACCTATCTTTAAATGTTTTCCCAGCATGCACATAGTCTAATTGTCCATGAATTTAAGAAAGTTTTTTCTTTTTTAGAAAGCTGTATGAGACAACTATTAAATTGCTAAACGGTTGGCCATACACCGGCAAACCATGGGGTGGAAGTGACGTAGCTGCAAAGCTGGCCCTCCATTGGCTGGAGTTTTAATGCGCATAATCCAAGCGTGAGCTAAAGAAAAACTAAGGTAAGCCAAAGAGATAAAAACTGTATGCAAGGAAAATATTTAAAATTTAACGTCGTACTTTTGTTGGTAAAACAGCAGAGAAAGTGTAGTGGGCTGGTAGTGGATGGTTTAACAGGAAGAGTTAAGAGTTTATACAAAAAATCGGTATCTGAGTAGAGCAGGCATCCCCAACCTCGGTCCTCGAGGGCCGCTGTCCTGAAGGTTTTAGAGGTTTCCCTGCTTTAGCACAGCTGATTATAATGATCGCAGTAGACCAAAAGTCTGTTAATCAGCTTTCAATTAAAATCAGCTGTGCTGGAGCAAGGAAATCTCTAAAACCTGCAGGACAGCGGCCCTCGAGGACCGAGGTTGTAGATGCCTGGAGTAGAGGATAAACGTGCAGATGAATGTAATCGGCTTTTTTCAACATTAAAACAGTTATTGATACAAGACCCTCTCTGACTGCTCTGACTTCTTCCATCAGTTTAAATAGCAACATCTGAAGACCATCGAGGTTTGTAGAAACAAAATCCAGAAGAAAACCCCTCGATCCTCTTTGTCTGAAAGGCTTTTGTTTAGCCGTTCATTACTGGGATCATTTTATCTTAGCTTCTTAGGGTAACTTCATTGAGTCGTGATGGTTTCTATATTTGCAGTTTATCTGTTCCAGTTTAGGTCTGCTTTTGGAAATTATAAAAACCAGAACCTCTTCTCTGTACTAAATCATCCTGAGTGTTTTTTTATTCTTACAAGTAAAACTGTAAAATAATTCTAACTTGGTGTGAGTTCATTGTCAGTTTTTGTTAATGGTATTACTTCATCTCTTTATTTAAAATTATAATTTAATAATTGGGAGTGTTGGCCTAGTGGTTAGAGCAGTGCACTTGTGCTCTAAGAAGGTTGCAAGTCCCCTCAGCCTGCACCCTGGGTCCCTGAGCAAGACCCTTAACCCCACACTGCTCCCTGGGCGCCACACAATGGCAGCCCACTGCTCCCCAAGGGGATGGGTTAAATGCAGAGGTAAGTTTCTCCAATGTGAGATCAATAAAGTTAAAATTTTTTTATCAAAATCTACATATTTTAAAAAAATCCACTTAACTCTCTCTCTCTCTCGCCTCTAGTGGCATGAATACATAAGGCATCCCATGAGTTATATAAAGCACTTTTGTGTTTTCTTGTCTTTTTGTTTTGTTTTAACCTTTTTTATTCTCACTTTTAAATCAAGTCCTTCACCATATCAGTGTTTTGAATATTTCAACGGAAACAGACTGCTTTGATGCACTGTGCATCCAATAGTGAGCCACACCTGTGAGATATTTAACCATATTTCCTACTATAACGCTGGAGGAAAACAATATTTGTCCAGTAAAATGTACTTTTTCTGCTCATAATGCCAGAAATCGTTGTAGACTTTTAATACAAAGAGGGTAAAGATTATTGGAAGTGATGGGGCATCGTTGGTGATAACAAAGAAACTAATAGAAGAGTGAGGCAATAAAGAGGTAATTAATCTCCTTCAACACTGTAACATTAAATAGTATCACGATGGCATATTTTCATGCGTTCTGTGACCATTTTAAACCAAGATGTTATAAGATGTTTTTTTTTTTTTTAAGTCCAAGCTATGCTTTTATTTTTATGTTTGGAATAACTGCTTTGTCATCTGCTATCTCTACCAAACATTATTATTAGGTGGAGATTTTTACAGGATAATGAGACTAATCCCACCAGCCCAGGCTACCATGTATGCACCTGCAGTAACCTTGTCACATAATTTTGTAGACATCATTATTAGGGCTAGGTAAAAAAATCCATTTAATCTATTTTGAATCGATCGATTCCTTTACATTTTTTGCAAAATCAATGTCTAGGGAATGAGATCGATTAGTTTTATAGTGACGCACATGACATTCACATTCAAATGAGCAGGAAAGATGCACTCAAGATTACTTCAAGCCAGACAGCTGCAAATATACGGTAGCCAATAGGTTTTTAACATTAACAAACTGCGGCTGACCAGCAAAAACCCTGTAGTTGTTACAGACAACGCTGCAAATATGGTTTCTGCAGTGGAGATAATGCAGCTCATGTATGTCTGCTGTTTCCCGCTGTGTCACGTCTGCTTGCTTGAGTGAGGCTTCACTTTTTCACTTTTCACAAACAAGTTTGCACTTATGAGACAGTTTTGTTTACATCTTGAGTTTAAACTGTCTGATTTACAAGTTTGCACTTTGTGTTTAATGTGACAGGAAAAAAAAATAAAATACATAAGTATTTTGAAACATAGTTGAACCACTTTCATTATTGTAAAAACAGTTCGAATCGAAATTAATCTATTTAGAACTGTATGAATCAAAATCGAATCGATTCAGGACTTTGGCGAAAATATGCCCTAATCATTGTCATTCCAGTCAAAGACTACATTTCATTGGGGAAATCTTTCAATCTGGAGTTTGATCCCGTGTTCTTTTCACCACATCGACATGCAATAGAAGGATACTTCTATTAGCTGGAGATGGCTATAGTGTAAAGTGTGTTGTGCTGTCACTTTGACCAGAAAAACCAATGGATAAATTCATCTAATTTGTGTCAGAGAGATGAAATTATCATCGTTGTTGTCAAACTTGCTTGATAGCAATGTTCATTTCATTGCGGGTCTTGAGAGTAAAATTGAGGCTCAAAAGAACAGGTTTGAACTTTTTGGAGCACTTGGGGATCTCAAATGTCTTTTAACCTTGGTCAGAATATGTAAAAGCGGAGTCATCTATAATAATATTTACTAATATACTAGCTAATCTAAGTGAAACTAGAAATGAATCCAAATAGAAACAAAACTTACTTGGCATTTTTTCATTAATATGCTTTTTAAACACATTTTTTATAGATCCTTCAGTTGAAATTCGTACTTTTTTTTTATTTTTATTTTTTTAGCCATTGTATATTTAATAGAGAAAAAATTTGGATGTCATCTTTCTGCTCTTGAGATTAGTCACATGTCCACATAACTGTATTAATTGGAATTGTCTCATCATGAGATTGATTACTGTCCGGTGTGTTTTTTTTTGCCTGTGTGTAACTGTCCTCTGTGGTCTCTGGCCCTGCTTATATTTAGTTTGGCTGTATGTGTAAGTGGTGACGGTTTCAGAGAGGGGGGGGGCAAGAATAGTAACAGTATTCGGTAAAGCCTGAGCCGTCGCTCGTGACTCTCCTGACAAGCAGAAAGTATAAGAACATCTAGTCACTTATTTCTGCTCATCATTTCCACCCTTCGCCTAGGACACTCATCTTCGGTGAAACATGTCCAAAGACCTCCATTCAACTATGGATCCAACCAAGATGGGCATTGGAAGGTCCATAGCCGTGCTGACATCAGGAGGAGACGCTCAAGGTGAGGAGAATTAAAAAAGGATATTTTTATATGTGCACGTTTAATATGAGGAAAAAAAAAACAACTAGTTAAAAAAACATCTTTCTTTCTGCTGTCGGGCCTGAATCCCAGTCGTCTCTCAAAAGTTTTATTTTTGAGGCCAATAAAGGTATTATGACTGCAAATCTTAAGATATAAAGTGTATTTTTTAAGATATTAAGGTCCTATTAATGACGGCCGAATTAATAAACGCATATCTCTGGGAATTACTGCATCCTAATTGATCATTTGTCAATTTTATTTTATCTAATATATTTATATGAAATTATATGAAATTTAAATATTTGTCCATTGAAATTAGAAGCCGTTATGGTTTAATTTCTATTTTATTTTACAATTGAAATTTGCATATCAAAGTTGGCATTATACCCAACTCAAGTATGTGATGTTTTAATGTCCTTGTATTCCTGGATTGTGTTTCTCACCAGCCATCAATCTTTTTGTGCCTTTTTTTAAGCCCTCATCACTTTCCTTATTTTTCACCCCTTTGGGGCTAATTTTAGTGGTGTTGACCTTTTTCTGGTATGGAGAAAAGAAACGCCCACTGATCCTTCAGCTGCTGTCTGCTGAAACAAGAGCTACCACATGCCACATTGCTTGTCACAACACAAACTCCCACAGAGGCTTGTAGTGTTCCAGTATCAAGGGGACAGAAGCTCATGACTTGGAATCCACCAAACCCAGATCTTTTTTCCACATGGCTATTTTTGTCTCATGTTGTGCCAAGGTGAAGGTTAACTCACTTAAAGGTCAAGATCAGGCTAAGACTTTTTTTATCTGACCATGAACTTGAGGGAGAATCGTTGCTGAGAATCATTGTGTTTGAATGAAACTCCCATTGTAGTTGAAAATGTTTGTGGCCATCAGGTATGAACGCTGCAGTGAGAGCCACAGTCAGAGTGGGTATCTATACCGGAGCCAAAGTCTTCTTTGTACATGAGGTAGGCGCTACCTCATTACGATATATCAAGTAAATACTAGGATATGTGTATTCTGAGAAAGATAATCATTTCCATGCAATGCAGGGTTACCAAGGCCTAGTGGATGGAGGCGATCACATCCGGCCGGCCACATGGGAGAGCGTTTCTATGATGCTTCAGCTGGTGAGTGCAGTTCACTCACTTTACAAACAATCGCGGTTTGTCATTTTGGAAGTAGAAAGAGCAGAAAATGTGTCATCCTAAAGGATCGGGTCACAAAATTTTAATAAGTTGAACATATTGTCTTAAAAACGCTAGACTTGGATAAGAATGGAAAAACAAAATAAAGTATGGTCAAAATATGTATTAATAGGCTGTATGTAAGATATCTAACATTATATGAATGAAGCTGGCTCAAAACTGGAGAGCTCCTTAATATTTTTTTTTTGAACATGTTGAGGTTGCTGTTTGTTTTTTTTATTCGATCTTGACATTTATTCATATATACAATTATTTGCAGTTTTTATTTGTTTCATAAGTCTGTCTACCATCCATCCATCCATCCATCCATCCATCCATCCATCCATCCATCCATCCATCCATCCATCCATCCATCCATCCATCCATCCATCCATCCATCCATCCATCCATCCATCCATCCATCCATCCATCCATCCATCCATCCATCGTCTCATGTTTTGGAAATAACATATCTTAAGATCCATCATCATGTTACTAATTTGCAAAAGATTAATCTAAAGAAAGCAGGCTCTTGAGGGCCCGTATCCTGCAACTTTTAGCTGTGCCTTTGGTTCAACACACCTGAATCTAGTAATTAGATGATTGAGAGGACTCTGGAGGAACTAAATACATACTGAGGATGTAACTCAGGCATTTAATTCAGGTGTGCTGAACCACAGATGGATTTAATAGTTGCAGGATACCGGCCCCTGGGAGCTGGAATTGCCCACCGCTGCTCTAATTAATTAATTAGAGGTTGAACAATACATTGGCTGGCTGATATTTTGGTCTATTTTTAGTGTTTTATTGTTGTTTGTATATTGGTCAACATGTG
Organism: Cyprinodon tularosa; assembly: GCF_016077235.1. Taxonomy (NCBI): domain Eukaryota; kingdom Metazoa; phylum Chordata; class Actinopteri; order Cyprinodontiformes; family Cyprinodontidae; genus Cyprinodon; species Cyprinodon tularosa. Next base: position 2,066,803 of record NW_024038678.1, read on the forward strand.
AATGGGTTTGCCGATTCACTAATGCGTTCAGCAGCCGTGCCTTGAGATCACATGAAGCACATACATTGCTGCTCCTTTCATTTGCTGTCCGTTGTCAATGTTTTGATTCATTACCTCCACCAAGGAGCTATGTATTTAGTTGAGTGTGTATTGGCCTGTTCCTCTGTTTACAGGATAACTTGAAAGGTTATGAATAGTTTTTAATGAAATTTAGTTGTGCCTCAGTTCAAGGAACTTTCCATTAAATGTTGGTGAGGATCAACATCATAATCTGGATACAGGAATTTTGCAAAGGATAATTCATTATTTGGAGGAAAAAGTTAAACAGAGAGTGGCAGCAGTGTTTATTGACAGCTTCAGGATCAGTCTAAAAAAGTCCAGAAGTATTATACCAAAGACAGAAACATAGGAAAGGTGAGCCATGTTTGCTTGAAGTCACAATCTGCTGATTGAACCAGAAAGCAAGTGGAGAGTGAATGAAGAAGTTGAGAGCAGAACAAGCACCAGAGGCTTCAGACACATGCTTTGCCTTATTTTTAAATTTATGAAAGGATTTTAAAGAAATTCTTCCCAAAGGTGTGCCTCATGTCAAGGAACAATTTATAAAAATTTGGTATTGATCCAGATCTTGTGCAAGTTTTAGCTATAGGTGTAAGTCACAATATGGCGCAACATTTGCTGCTTGGCAGAGGTCTGCGCTCTAAAAGTGCTTCTCTAGTTTGTTCTTATAGGTTTTAGTTTTGTTTAAATTGAGAATTGGGTATCATTATCATTGTCATCACATAAATGGAGGAAGAAAATCTATAAAAAAAAATCACTCCCCAAAAAATTGTCAGCGTGTACCTGGATCAATTAGACTGATGTCAGAATAATTGACGTCGGACTTTAAAAACAACTGTATCGGCTCAACTTTAATCTTGATGCATGGTCCAATGTAGGAGATAAATCCGCGAGAACGTTACTCATGAAGCAGCCCAGTTATCTGAAGTGACATTTTAAATGTTCCAGCTGGAACACAGAGACTTTGAACTTGATACTGATTTTGCCATTTGATTGAAGGATTGCAAAGATGCTGTAAGTCTGACGCTCATAAGAAGGCCTGGTGTGAATGAGCTGTTGAGTGGATGTGACATTGTACCTTTTAAAATATCCTCCTCATTTTCCTTCAGTCCTCACCACTGGGTTTGAATTAGGGCTCTTTGTAAATGTCAGAGTTTTAGTCAGAATAAAGCAGCTTCTCTCTGTCCCAGGGTGGCACCGTCATCGGCAGCGCTCGTTGCAAAGACTTCAGGAGCAGGGAGGGCCGTATGAAGGCAGCCTGTAACCTAGTGAAGCTCGGAATCACCAACCTGTGTGTGATTGGAGGTGACGGCAGTCTGACCGGAGCCAACCAGTTTAGGACGGAGTGGAGCAGCTTGTTGGCCGACCTGGTCAGCGCTGGTAAATAAAGAAATAAGACCTTATATTTTCCTTCTTATTAAAGGTTCTGATCCAAGTTATTAACTGTTCAGATTCATAATATTGAGAAACACACATTTAGTCTGTTTAAACAGGATTTCTTCCTTTCTTTGCTGCAGGGAAGATTACACAAGAAGAAGCCAAGAAATCATCCCACTTGAACATCGTCGGCATGGTTGGCTCAATCGACAACGACTTCTGTGGCACTGACATGACCATTGGCACTGACTCTGCCCTCCACCGCATCATCGAGGTGGTGGACGCCATCACTACAACAGCACAGAGGTCAGACAGGCTTTTACAACTTTTCTTTATCAAACACATAGAAACAGAAAACCAAATAGAAACCTGAGGGAGTCAAATTTATGAATGTCAATTGATACAATATTTGAAATATTGCTTGTATTTTATTTTTGTTGTCACACTTAATTCTTGAAATCCTTTAACAAATGAGCCAAGAAACAGTTTTTGTCCAATAATGGAATAAAACTATTCAATGATAAATGAACAATGATAGAAGTCTCTAAATCTAATAGTTGTTCTACTCATTGTGATTTTAATAACCAACAAACAGTGACCATGATCCTCATGAGGGAAGTTGGATTCCTCCTTAAGGTCACACTACAGCAATCCAATCACATTTAAGTCCAGACTTTGACTAGGCCACATGTTTTTTTTTCCTTTTTGTTACTTTTGTTGAGTCATTCATTAATGGGCTTGCTGGTATGCTATGGATCATTGCCCTGCTGCATAACCTGATGATAAACATTCTCCTTCAGGTCCAGAAGCAGGAAATTAGCACCCAGCCACATGTTTGATTCTTTCTCTTGAATAATGTGTTGGTTTTGCGCCAGATAAGAGTAACATTATAAAATGTCAATACCCATCATGCCCCCATCAACCTGGGTATGATGGGTTTCTATGAATTAACAGTGTTAGTTCAAGGCCTCACTGGTGTGCTTTACCCTCTATTTAGGGGTAGAGTATCCAAAAAATTGTACTCAAGAAAGAGTAGTACTACTTTAACATTTTTTTACTCAGGGAAAAATAAAAAAAGAATTTGGTAAAAAGGCCACTTGAGTACTGAGTAATTATTGGATACTGACATCAGATTTAATGTTTAGAAATGATGCTGGCAAACAGACTTTATGTGCAAGTTGTTGTGTGTTTTGTTCCCTAAAGAATATAAATGAATGTCATGAATATACAAGAACAAATTAGTGCAGAAGAAGAGTTCAAATTACTCACAGAGAACAGAGTAGTCAGATTTTACTCTAATAGGAATAGCTATAATTTCAAACAATATTACTCAAGTAAAAGTAAGAAGTACGGCACAGTAAACTTACTGCTTAAAGTACATTATTTTCAAATGTTACTCAAGTAAATGTAACTAATTAATACCCACCTCTGGAAATCACTATATGCAAACTGCCTTTTTCGCATTTCGTTTTATTTTCTTTATCTGATATTTGCATGTATTTGGGGGATCTGGAAGATCAAAACTTGATGGAAAGTAAAGACAGAATGAATCTTGTATAGGCTAATTGTTTTCCCCATCATTTTTAATAAATGCTTAATATTTTATTTTTTTTGTCCTGTTTTATATAAATGTTTTGTCTTTATTTGCAGCCATCAGAGGACATTTATCCTGGAAGTGATGGGCAGACACTGCGGGTCAGTTCTTTGTGCTTTCTTTGTGCATCTCTGCATGTGATCCTAAAACCTTGAATTAAACTGCTTTTATAATTTCATTTGCAATGTTCTTGTGTTTATTGAAATAAAAGTCAGTATAAATTATGGAAGAAAGATTTGTGCGATAAAACCATCAGTCACTCTTTTTCTGTTATGAAAGTCTTCTTCTAGTCATTAAAAGCATGTTTCTAAATTAAATTAAAAAAGATTCTGTCATTTTAACAAAAGACAGATTTCTGTAAAAAAATGAAGACTAGATTTTCAAATTATTCAGTCTTATAGTTTATCGTTTGCCTTAGTCAGGCATATCAGACTTTCTTTGATTGTTTTGGTCTGTGTCTGGCTGCAGATACCTGGCCCTGGCCTCCGCTCTGGCCTGCGGGGCCGACTGGGTTTTCATTCCAGAGATGCCACCAGATGAAGGCTGGGAGAACCACCTCTGCAGGAGGCTGACGGACGTAAGTAAGCCTTTTTTTATTTGTTGATGACATCATAACATGTCAACATGACAGCCCCTGACATCCTTTATTTCTTTATGCTGCAGCTACAAACGTAACTTTGACGCATATATTTAAACAAGGCATGAGTTTGTAAGAGAGTTCATTTCAATAGAAGGTGGTTAGAAGAACCAACCACTTTTTGCTGATATAACCTTGTTTTGTTCAGATTTTCAACATTGTTCCTGATTTGCGAAATATTTTCTATCCTGTTAAGGACTGGACTTTAACTAGGCCTTTCTAACACATTCATATGATTTGATCTATTTAATTATTTTTATGCTGGAAGGTGAACACTTAATTGGTTTGTCAGGGTTGTCTTCACATTAGCTCTGACCTGCAAATAGTCCCTGCTGCAGAAAAACATCCCTATAGCATTATGCTGCCATTGACATGCTTTACATTGGGAATAGTGTGTAGAGGGTGATATGGGGTATTATTTTTCAGTTGCAGTTTGCATCCAAAATTGAACTCATTTCACCAAAGAGCTTTCCCTGTATGTTTGCTGTGTTTGCTACATGGCTTATGGCAAATAGGCCTTTCAATGGCTTTCTTTCAAAACTGGCTTCCTTATTGCCACTATTCCATAAAGAGCATTTCAGTGGACTCCAGGAAAAAATCATGCTGTCAATAAGTTTCCTCAGCTTGTCAGTTTTTTTTTCATTTGTGTTGGTCAATCACATTAAATTACAACAACTACATGAATGTAGTAATTGTAAAAATATTACAATATGTCCATGCAAGCCTAAAAGATATTTTTGTCATTTTAAAATAATCTATATATTTTAGCAAAGGGCTCGAGGTTCTCGTCTGAATGTGATCATTGTTGCGGAGGGTGCGATCGCCAGAGACGGCCAACTAATCACATCCGATCAAATAAAAAAGGTAAAGCTCTTTTCTCTCACCTCTGACTGTATCTATAGGAAAACTTAAAAAGTTGCATTTTCATATGTTCTCAGTTGGTGACCGACAGGCTTGGCTTTGATACCCGAACCACCATCCTCGGACACGTCCAGAGAGGGGGAACGCCATCTGCTTTCGACAGGATCCTGGTGACTGCCTCAGATAAGCTTTGAGCCGCCTTACTTGTTCCCACACAAAGTGCTGATCTGAGCGTCTGTGCATCCCTCAGGGCAGCAGGATGGGTGTGGAGGCGGTGATGGCCCTGCTGGAGGCCACACCGGACACTCCCGCCTGTGTGGTCAGTCTGTCTGGAAACCAGGCAGTGAGACTGCCCCTAATGGAGTGTGTCCAGGTGGTATGTATCAGTATTCTTGCTGCTTTTGCAGTAGAAGGATGTATTTTCTCAGCTCTCCTTTCTTCCTGCTCTTTACCTTGTAGACTAAAGATGTGACTGCTGCCATGGGTTCTGGAAAATTTGATGAAGCTCTCAAGCTCAGGGGAAAGTATGTCTCTCATATCCTAGAAAATAAGCTTGTTCTATAAATGACGAAAATAAAAACTTAATAGGATTGGGGGGGGGATACTTCGTAGCTGCATAATGAGCTGTTGAGTTTCTCTGCATATTTAGACTCTGATGATTTAAGTAATTCTACCAGAAATCAAGAACAAACTCTGACTGCTATAAAAAAAAAAAATCTAAATTTAAAGTAGTGATTATTTACTTTGAGTTTAGCTGATAATGTCACTTTTTTAAGCCCTAATTGTCTTGCAGGAGTTTCGAAAACAACTGGAACACTTACAAGCTGCTGGCACACATAAATCCTCCAGATGTGAAGGTCTGCATACATCACTCTCTTTATTTTGCACCAGACCAAAACAATCAAAATGATCTATGATATTCTGGCTCCACACTGACACCTGGGCTGCTTCTCTCCTAATGGCAGAGCAACATCAACGTGGCCGTTATGAATATCGGGGCTCCCTGTGCGGGCATGAACGCTGCGGTCCGTGCAGCAGTGAAGATGGGCATCATCCAAGGCCACTCCATGTTTGCTGTCCATGATGGTTTTGATGGTCTGGCTCATGGACAGGTAGCTGTTTAATACCTGTGTTATAGATGGGGGGGGGGGGGGGGGGGGACAATAAACCTAATTTATAAAGCAATTTTATACAGCCAATGGTGAGTGGTTTTGAAAGGTTATACATATGACATTACACCACTAGAAAACATTTCATTAGGATGATCAGGGATTGAAAGGGAGAGATTATTCAGTCAGTTACAAAGGAGGAGGAACTGTAGAAATACAATCATCTAAAATATTAAGGAAACAGTGGAGTTAAATACAGAATTATACAGTCATGCCCAAAAATATTCATACACCAGCAGGTTTAAAGAAATTGTTTTGTTTTTTGTTTTATTTTAACACCCTGTTTCTTGTGATTTAAGAACATTTTGGGGTTGCCCAGCCAGAGTCCAGATTTAAATTGGATCAGTGAGTCTGTGGATGGTACAATGGCACGGAGGCCTTAAAGCCTCAGAGGCTTAGAGAGGAACAGCAAGGGCAGAAATTGAAAAATACAAATGCAAAGAAGCAAAGAAGAATTGATTCATTTAACTTTTATTGTCATTTAAGACATCCTCATCTCCTGTCCTATTCCCCTGTATTAATAACCTTTGGCGTAATTGTATTACCTTACCAAGAGTTTTGATTGATCTATCTATCTTAGGTCTCATACCCATCTATTAGAGCAGGGTCATGGGTGATGGTGTCTACCAGTTATTAGGAAGAAAGAAAGGTTGCCTCTTCATAGCAAGGCAACACAGAAACCCACAATTTAGAATAGCCAGTAACTTTATAGTTATGTGTCTAGACTCCAGTGCTGTTTTTATAGCTACTTGTCCTTTTATTTTGCGCTCAGTTAAATACTTTAAAATTCAATGTTTCAAGAAAGAGTGTTACTGGAGGGCAGAACAAAACCTTAACCATTTTGTTGCATTAGTATTTGCATAAAAAAATCATCAAAAAAAAAAAAATCAAGGCCAATGTAATTCCTACAAAAAACAACCAATATGGTTTAAGAAAAAAAATATTTAAAAAACTTAACCTTCAGAACATAAATGCAGATACAATAACCTGTTTTTTTTTCTTTTTTTTTTTTTTTTTTTTTTTTTTTTTTTTTTTTTTTTTTTTTACTTCTAACTAACTTCCTAACTTTTTTTTATTAATTTTTTTTTTCATTTTTACTCAGCTTACTAAAGGTATAGTGGAGGATGTTCTTTTTTCCGGGTGGATCATCAAAATAAGTGGTCCTAATTGTCAATCTTTCTGGCGATATGTTTACATAAGGCCGTCCTACATGCTGGTCCCAATTTTCACTTACCGGTGGTGAGTCTGATGTAACCTGCATAAAATAAGAACCCGTATTTTATTTTGGCGGGTCAAATTGATAGCACCCTTTAAGTTCCGGGTCACAGGTGACTCAGATCTGAATAGCTGTTGCTGCTGTCGCTGTGGCTAGCTGCTCGTCTCGGCGTCTTCTAAACTAATAGAAGAATACGGCTGGATCAAGGCTTATTAAGACGGCCGAAGGATTTAACTGAGTGTTTTCTGTCGACCGCTCGACGGTGAGTCGTTTAATTTACGTATTTTGTTTTTCTTTAGAAATAGAAATGCGGTGGCGACACGCCCACTAAATCTGTGCATTAATGACTGAAAAGTTTATTTATTGATTTAAAAGGTCATTTTCTTTTGTTAATTTTGTGGCCGAATAGATTATATATTGTTAAAATATTAAATAGGCCTTTTGATTTTTGTAGATTCGTCCTTTTAGGGCAGTTTTAGTTACTTTTTATTAAATTTTGCTAAAAGCCTACAGAACTCTGGGCTTAGACATATTTTTTTTTTGTGAGGAATAAGAGGAAAAAAACAATTCTTTTTTTGAAATGATATGGAAGTCAATTAAGTTTAATTGACTGCGTCAATTAAACTTAGATGGAATTTAAAAAGTGCACTTTACTTTGATCTGTACCGGTAACTTTACTTTGATCTGTACCGGTAACTTTACTTTGATTTGTACTAGTAACTTTACTTTGATTTGTACTAGTAACTTTAATCTGATCGCGATCTTTAATTTAAATTCATGAGAAACACTTATTGAAATGAAGTTATTTATTTATGTTGTAATTGTTGAATGTTTATTTATTTTGAATAACATTTGAACAATGTTTAAATATGATAGCTAATTTGTATTTTTATTTATGACCTTGTTTAGGTCAGGTTTTTTTCACCCCCTGTGTCACGTCAAGATGGCGAGCTACCGGATCACCGCAGCTTCGCGGTAGGATTTACATGAACCAAGTTACTTTCTCATTCTGAACTTATTTGCTTTGGGTTATGGACAAGAAAAACCCTACAACAATCAGACATTGATTGATGAACCGTTGAATCACTCTAGATTCATGAATGGACTAAAAAGGAAACTCTTGGGTGACATAAGGATTTATTGTTTTGTTGATGTGTTTGTTTGTTTTTGTTTCTTGTCGTATTTTTGGTTATATCATAAAAGAAGTCACTGTTGTTATAAATATTATTAATATTGCATACCTTTATATATATATATTTGAAAAAGACTCAAACTTGAATATAATAATTGAAACATACTTCGGTCTAATGGTATTTTGTTCACACCCACGGGCTCCATAGGCGAACCTATCTGAGTGCCTATTATAACTGGCTGCAGTCAGGCGCCTAGCCTTAAATAAGCGTTACACTGACATAGTGGAAAAATTGCAAATCTTCTTTTGGAAAGTAAGCTTGTATGAACAATGCAAACAGCAACTTTTAAAAATAGCGCGCATGAGCAGAAATGGGCTTGTGCATGCTCTTGCACACGTTTAATAGGCGTCCCCTCTCGGCTGCGGGTACAGGGTTGTGCACGTGCATTTTTTTTTTTTTTTTTTTAAGTGGAGAGGACGGGTCTTTTCAAAAGTTTAAATTATTACCTTTTTAAAAAAAACTTAATTTACAGTAGGTAGAGTAGCACAAACATACGGGAACATTGGATTACTGGTAGTATTCTATGAAACAGTTCCACTCAGCTTTAAAACAGGGGTGGACACTGCAGACCTTTAACCTCACGATTCTTCCCAAAGGGGTGTTTATATCCAAGTTACCAAAACGATAACTTGGATGATAAACAATCATGTTTAACAACTGGTCAGTAGGAAAATGTCATAAATTAGGAAAAGCATTAGCATTGGAAATCTAGATGTTTGAAGATTTATTGCAGTCATGATGTGGATGTATCTTATTTATAACTTAGAGACAAAAAAATATTCCATTCATACTTTATTCTGCTTTGCATACATGACAGTAGTTGTACTCCTAACAAAGTCTTTTTCACCTTGATTTCACTTAATGTCTTGTAGTTTTTAATCATAAAAAAACAAAATATATTTCAATTATTTTGCGTTTTGAATATTTGTTTATTTTTTTTTATGGAATTTCTAGAAGCTGCTTTGAATATTTGTGTTTTAAACATTTTAATGTGGTCATCCTGTCTGACTGCAGATCGAGCCCATAAACTGGACCGGGGTAAGTGGCTGGACTGGAAAAGGAGGCTCTATACTGGGAACCAAGAGGTGAAAGAGATCTGCTTGATATTTCTGTGACTCTTTTATCTACGTTTGTAGTTCTTTAGCCGAACATGTGTTTGTTTCCTTAAAGAACCCTTCCAGGAAAACACTTGGAGAAAATCAGCGAGAACATAGCCAAGTTCAACATCCACGCTCTGATTATTATTGGTGGATTTGAGGTAAAGCTTTGTAGATCTATCAGTCTTTTAGGGGGTGGGGGTGTATTTTTAAAATTGTAAGACTAGACACTTTTGTCCTCATGTCTGTAGGACCTGTAAAAATAAACTTTCTTTGCCACAGGCCTATGTTGGAGGACTGGAGCTGGTTCAGGCCAGAGAGAAATATGAGGAGATGTGCATACCTATGGTGGTGATCCCTGCAACTGTCTCCAACAACGTCCCTGGCTCCGACTTTAGCATTGGCGCCGACACAGCCCTGAACACCATCACCTCCGTCAGTAGTGAAACAGCAAAAATTAACAACCAAACATGGATATTCTAAAGTCCTGAAACATTCCTGGTTTGTTTTCTGTGCAGACCTGTGACAGAATCAAGCAGTCTGCAGCCGGAACGAAGAGGCGCGTTTTTATTGTCGAGACGATGGGCGGATACTGTGGATACCTGGCAACCATGGCGGGATTGGCTGCCGGGGCTGATGCTGCCTACATCTATGAGGAGAAATTCAATATTAAAGACCTAGAGGTTCGCTTAGAGCCGTCAGGGAACAGATTTTGCAGTATGAGATATACCAGCTTCTAGATAATTATTTTATGCTTTTGAAAATTTCACCACAGGCAAACGTAGAGCATCTTGTTGAGAAGATGAAGACAACGGTGAAGAGAGGCTTGATTCTCAGGTTTGTTTAATTCAACTGCAGGTCAGAAGGGAAAGCCTAACCTGAATACATGAGCAACTAAAACCATTTAACTCTTCTCCTGGGACACATGCATCAGCAAAACAGAGCATTATCAATTGAACGTGTTATTTAGGGCAACTAATAAGGGATTGACCTTAAAACATCTGGATTATCTACAAAAAGTCATCTAACCTAGGAGATCCGCTTTAATGTTTTTTACAGGAATTACATTTAATGGAGTACTACAGAAGAAAATATTTGCATTGTTTTCTATTTTTTTTTTTTTTTTTTTTTTACATTTTCCTTATAAAAAATCTGAGAATTTGTGTTTTGCATTCAAATACTTATTAGACCTTGTGTTAATACTTGGTAGATCCCCTTTTACGGTGCGTTCACATCGAAGGCGGTGGCAATGCAGAGTGCTGTGGATTCCTATGCTCTTGCTATCCTCATGCTAGTAGATAGAGCTGAGATGTTGTCAAACAGCAGCACTGCACGGAGAGAGGGGAGCAGTGATCACTAGAGTTGAAATGAGCTGAACTTTTCTTTGAAATCGTGTTTTTATCAGCGATTTAGGGAAGTGCTTAGAGCAGAAAATTTTTTTTTACACTGTTATCAAATACAACCTGCTCATATCAAAAAAATTTTTATCATTTAACTTTTTATTGGTGCTTTTAATTTTTTTTATTTTACCTTTGTCCCTACCTTTCTAGCTTATCTTGTTCTTTATCTTTGTCGCTGTCTTTTGTCCTGAGTGTTGACCATTTCCTCCTCTTTTCTTTCATTTGAGTTTGTTGAACTCTTAGACGATGTGTCAGTTTTTCCACGACGTAGATTTCTTCTATTATTCCAGACCATTGTTCTTGACAAGGGGGGTCTGCCTGTCCCCATTCCCTCGTAATTGCTTTTTTGGTAGCTAATAATAATATCTTAATCAGATACATGTCTTTTACCATTGCTTTGATATTCTTCAAATTGCAAAGATATGGTTCCACACTACTCATAGGAATATCATATTCCAGAATCTTCTTCACAGTTTCATTTACATTTTTCCAAAATTGACAGTTCCAAAATATGTGAGAGTAGTCGGCATTCATTGATCCACAATTCCGCCAGGGTACAAACAACACCCCGTGTTTGTACCCTTATATTTATTTTTGACTTTAGGCATGATGAAATACTCATATCAAATTTAATGTGCAACTGAGTGGGATGATTTAAAAACTGGAACAAAATATGCAGGTAATATGTCTGCATAAAAAAATAAATCCAAAAAACTATTCCCTAAAAAAAACAGTGTAATTTGGCAGTAGGGATGTAAACATGGAATGAGTCTGTTTGTAGCAGCTCCAGTTATACAGCTGCTGGGAGAAGGGATTAGCGATTACACTCCTTGAGGCACCTTGAAATTGTTAAATTATTTGCAATATGTCCACTTGATAGTTCTGAGTTTTGTTCCCTTCTTTCTACTTTCTTTCCTTTCATATCAGGAATGAAAACTGCAATGCTAACTACACCACAGACTTCATCTTTAACCTGTACTCTGAAGAAGGCAAAGGAATCTTTGACTGTCGCAAGAATATCCTTGGACACATGCAGCAGGTCAAGGGGAATTAAAATGCAGTCTTATTGTAAGCCATGTTTTCCTCTTTCAGTCATGATTAATTAGTCCGTCCTATTTCAACTGCAGGGCGGCACTCCGACACCCTTTGACAGAAACTTTGCCACAAAGATGGGAGCTAAATCTATTATCTGGCTGACTTCGAAGCTTAAGGAGTGCTACAGGCATGGTAGGTTCACTTTTTGATGTCAACACAGATTTGCTAGTAGTTGATTAACCATTTTGTTGTTTTTGTTTAGTTTTTCACATAAGAATACACAATGTGGGTAAATGGTTGGAGCCAGTTGTTTTTATTTTAATTGAAAAGCTTAAAGGCAAATATGAACAAACCCACTTTTTAAGTGTTTTACACTGCAGAAATATATAAGAGCATGAACATGTAAAAAAACAATTGACAAATATCTGTAGGTAACCTGTTATCTACTACAATTTCTCATTTATATTTAAGGAAGCTCAGGATTTTTTCACTATTAAGCAGAAGGTCACACTCATCGCAAGCATAATTTTAAAGTGGAAGAGGAAATGAAGATGATGCAGTGGGATGGTAACAGAATAGAGTTCAGTTACAAAAATGTTTACTCTGAAAAAGATAAACTTATTAATGTTAGAGGAAATCTCAGAGTTTTGCAAAAATGTTGATATTTCTATATGATTCTGTTAACCTGGCAGTGGCCAGATTGATATGTATAGAACTGATGTTATCAATCTGGGGTGGCTGCCGTTCAGTCTGTCCATGAAAAGGAGGGACGTTTAGTACAATAATTTGAGCTGATTGGGTGACGTGCCAGCTACTACCCGCCTTCCATAATACGCTTTCGGCCAATCGTAGCAGCGAATCGTGCAGCTTCTTGAGTGTTTTCACAACTAGCGGAGTTAGCAGGTAAATCAAACTTTTTCCAAATCCTGTATCGAAAAAAAGGACAAATATCTTTCCCATCTACAAATGCACAAAGTGCTTATATTTGCTTCTTTTTTAAACAAGAAATTGTCGCTATTTTAGCTAAAACCAACTCAATTACGTTATCGACAGGTCTATCCTCCAGCGTAGCCATGTCTGTAATGCCCCAGCAAAGCCCTTCTGACTGTCATCATTCCTACATGTACATCCAACATGTCATTGGTCCAACGCGCTGGTTGTTATAAGACCGACAACTTTGCGGTAGTTTTTCAAAATGGATTTGTTGTGAGACTGAAAACTTAGATCTGGCGACGATTCAGCTTGCAGCACAAAGGTTATTATACTGTAAATTTACTGTAAATATTTTTTTCCAGTTATAAACAATATAACAGTGAATTTCAGTTGAATCTCCAAAGAAAAAAAATCAGTGTATCCTCAGCAGGGCCACAGGTCGGTCTCCTCCAAGCCCCATTAGATATGGCAAAAGGAGCCCAGACCAAGTATAGAGACACACTTTATAGCAGGGTAACATTAGTGACATTAAGAGTTTTTTTTTTTTCTTCTTATGGGATATATTTCAATTTTCTGAGAAACTATCATTGAAAATAATTAAAATGAATCAACTTTGAAAAAAGTAATCCTTATGGAGAAATATAATAACTTTTTGATATTTTGTCATTTAAATTATAATTATTGTGTTCTAATCAGTAGACATGGACTTGTATGGTTTGTAAACCACTACTTTGCGCTCACGCTGTGAGAGCTTTTTGGATTCATTGTTTGATTTTTGTGGCCCTCTTAGGTCGCATCTTTGCCAACACACCAGACTCTGCATGTGTGCTGGGCATGAGGAAAAGGGCACTCACCTTCCAGCCTCTTGCTGATCTGAAAGCTGACACAGATTTTGAGTAAGCCGCACAGCTGCCTTCTAAACTCAAATATTGTGCTGGGAAGAGCATCAGTTGTAATGACGGCTGATCCCTCTCCTTCTCTTCACCGCAGGCACCGCATCCCAAAGACACAGTGGTGGCTGAAGATCAGGCCCATCATGAAGATCCTGGCCAAGTATGACATCAAATTGGACACATCCGAACACGCTGACATGGAGCATGTGCTCGGCAAGAGAGGAGGCCACAAGTAGAATGAGCGTTTTTGTTTTGGAGTCGGTGGTTGGTTTAGGTATTTTCCTCTGTTCAGTTATTTGTTTTTAATTTTCAAATCCAACCACTTGTCTATGTGCCTTAATAAAAGAGCTGCTGACTTTACAGATATGTTTTTGTTTTGTTTTTAATTACATTTAGTGGTTCACTTGTGTCCACTAGTATAAAAAGATGTTTCTAAGTGACCAAATTATTGGGTGTGTCTGTATTTGCTTTTAACCCTATGGAATTGCAGATGTTCATAGGTCGTAATTTACATTTTCTGAAGGTAAACAATCTAGCATGCTGCCATAACCCTTTATATTAGAACCTTAAGCATTTTTATGCACTCAAAATATTACTAGCAGGTGGATTGCTCTTAACATCACAATTACTCATTAACTGACTGATAAAAAATTATTTACCAGTAATAGTAAGTTAAAGGGATAGTTCGGTATTTTTGACATGAATCTGTATGGCATCCCGATCACCAGCGGCATGCAATCACACTGACTTACCCCTGGCAGCGTCCTGTGAGCAGAGTTATCGTCCAGTTTTGGTCAAGCCGAAAGTAGTCCTGCAGGTTTTTAGGAACAGCGAAATAAAACTTTTCTCTTCCCAAAACATTATGTGTCCAAAAGAGTGATATTTTCGCATCCCAAAAACATTGTAGTGGAAAAAGTCACACGTCGTTATCAATTGGTCCTATTTTCTCTCTGTTCGTATCAGTGCGCGCCGTCATTCAGACAGCGAGCCCAACAACAGCCATGTCTCCTTCCGCGGCGGAGGGAGACATGGCTGTTGTTGGGCTCGCTGTCTGAATGGCATGTGTGCATAAGCGTATTGCAACGTTTACCACAAAGATTTCATTCACTAGTTTCACCATATATTAATGAAAATTGCTATTAAATTGCTATTGTTTATAGTTGGTGCTGTAATTGTTATCAAGCCAGTAGTTTTTAAAGAATTTTTAACCCTTTTTTTTTCAAAAGAAATATATAATTATCATTAAGTATAATATTTGCCAAAACATTTAAGCATTACATTTTTAACATGCTTTTCACGTATTTATTAAGAATTTTTACTTTCTTGTTGTATTGCAATACCAATGTTAAGAGAGTTCCCGTTCAGTTCCGGGGTTTATGTTATGAAGATAAAACTACAATAAAAAACTACAGGAAGCGGAAGAGAAAAAAAACGGTTTCTCCAAAGGTCAACGAGAACTCGCGGTGGTAGCCGGGACGTCGGCGGTCTGTGTGCTGAGGATAGGTGCATGTCCCCAGTGTCCGCTCCACTTGCCCGATAAGGAATGCGTCTTGCGAAGTCGCTTAGGGGTTTACCAACTGATAAAACTCCAGCGGAGACCCTGGTATAGAAGGAGTCATGTTTTGGCGTCGCTTCTACTGTTCTTATTCAAGCGTACGAACCTAATTCACTGAGCTAGCTTGTTAGCCCGCTTCGTTGATTCATAGCGCGCTAGCCTGCTAGCTTGGAGTGTGCTGCTGGCCCATCCAGTTCACCAGGAGACGAGCTCGATTCACTGCAAAACAACCGGTGTTCGGGAAGTAGGTGGCGGCGACAGGCGGGGGGCCGGGAGAACGCGACGGTGTGGAAGTGAGTCAGGAGCGGCTGATGAGTTCAGACCAGAGCGGAGAGCCACCGCTGCTGCAGGAGGAGGCTGATCCCGGACCGAAGAGCGGTGGGAAGGACGAGGCTCCGCTGGGGAGCGAGGGAGGGTCAGGCGGCATGGTGAGTGAGGCCTTCTTTAGCTTCTCAGTTAGCTAGCTAAGAGACTTGAGCTCACTCGATTTGGTTCTGACAAAACGCACCCTTCTTAGAAGAACATTTGATTGAATGATAGCCCGATCAGTTTTTGTCATTTCTAATTAACTTGAATATATATATATATTTTGTGTTATTTTTACACAGTGGGGGGCTTTTCATTCCAGTCGATCATATATATATATATATATATATATATATATATATATATATATATATATATATATATATATATATATATATATATATATAATCATTTCATCTTGTAGTGTACTAAATATATTACATCCAAGCTAATATTTAAGGATTTGTGTGAATTCTGGAGCACTTTTTATATGGGTAGTTTGGGGGTGTTTCTCCCTTGTATAACACCGTAGACCTGCTCGCGCAGAAGTCACATTTATCTGCTAAAATTAACCCGACCAAGCAACGTTACGCAGGTGGCGCATAGTGTAAACGTCTGTTTTTCCTCCGATTTCTCTTTTAAAACTTTTTGTTATTGCAACTTTCATAAGTCTCTAATGAAACAGACGCTGCAGGTTAAACATATGTGTGCAAGCCAGCATATGCAAATGTTTAACACTTGGACGTTAGCAATGCGGCTAGCTAACTGTAGCGGAGCCGCTCCGTTCAGCACTCATAAGTAGTTTGCTGAGTAATAATTAGCTTGTGACTTTTATTTTGGTGGAACCATATAATAATGGTAGGGAATACTTGAAGGACTGGAGCACATATTCAACTAATTCTTCATTGGTGCTTCGACTGTTGACCGAGTTACAGGTTAAACTGCTGTAATATTATCCCGGCTAATCGCTGTGCTAGCTAGCCTAGCAGAGCGCTGTAAATACATGGTTTGAGCTTAGCTGCGCAGTCAGCTGACTCTTGTAGGTTGTCTATGGCCTGCGACACACAAGCATGCATTGTGACCATGTTTAGAGTTGATAAATGCCCTTCCCTGTTGTGAGTGACAAAGGAGTCAGATTTTTTTATTATTATTATTTTTGGAGGGATGGGTGTTCCTCCTTTGCGTCAACAGGAGGAACACGGCTAACAGCGAGGTGCTGCTGTCACAGTGGACGGCCAAAGGTGCTGGAGGAACCAGCATCATGTGGTAGTTACAGGGATTACAAATTCAAAGAAATTATAGAAGCTGATACACCACTTCTCCCTAAATTATACTATTTAAACACAGATTGGTGATTTTATTATAATTTTTTTAGCTAACTGAAACAGATGTAAGCAAGTTTAACTTGTTTAATTGGAATTGGTCAATTTTGCAACCCTAAAGTTTGCCTTGGTAAGATGACATTTCCTTCTCTGGTCCCTCTTTAATGTTGTTCCACACACACACTATGACCTTTTGTCACCTTGGTTACTCAGGGTAAGGGAAGGCTTAGAATATATCACCCACTAGTTCCTGCGTCTCCAATAGTCCTTGTGGCCCATCTAGTTGACCATTGTTGATATTACAAGCAAGTCAGTATGCAGACCAAGTGCCACCCATCCCCCCTGCTGGCTTGTTATGAAGAATTTATTTTTTGTTTTTGATTATATTTTCAAAAGTTCATTATTGGTATGGCTGCATTGTGTGTATACTGCCCTTATGTCTGCTTAGGGTAGTTTATGCTGCTGATGGTGAGGGGCAAAAAGCACCACAGGAAATGCTACTTAGGCTACATTCACAATGCAGGCCTTGATGCTCAATTCTGATTTTTTTTTTTGTGAAATTCGATTTTGTTGCATTGCCGTTCACATTTCCAAATATATGCCACTTGTATGTGATCTCCTTTGCAAACTGTCATACTTACCTGACCGGGGGTGATACCTTGATCATGAAGGGGGTTCACCCAGAGTGGAGTCCTTGTGTTTTCCAAGAGGCAACCTCTAAAATATGCTGCTTTAACAGTAGACTTTCTTATTTTTGCCAGTCGGATATCTTCGTGTGGTCATAGGATCCTACCACCAATTTTAGGCCAATCAAACAATGGGAGTGGCGGCCTAGTGGTTAGGGCATAGAGCTTTGAATGTTGAGGTTGTGAGTTCGATCCCCCACTCCCACAGACTGCCACTCTGCGTCCTGAGCAAGACCCTTAACCCCACAAATGCAGAGAAGTAATTTCCCTCTGGGATTATTAGAGTATATAAAATACAAAAACGGAAGTAAATATTGATGTTGTGCTGGAGTGCATCTAGTGATCTTTCCAAACCTTAAAACCTCAATCTTTTCAAGATAGTAAAAAAAAAAATACTACTCTCCGCATCATTGTCTGCCATGGTGTTTGTTCTTCTTGCCTCTCCTGTGTAGCAAGAAGCAGAATAATGACCCATGTTGGTTACTGATGGCGATCAGGTCGGATGAATGTAACCTGGCCGTTCAGACAAAGGTTCGCATTTGCAAAGATCAGATTCGTATTGGATTCAGGACCACATAGCCAAGTGGCCTGGGTCGGATTGGAAAAAATCGGATCTGTGTTGTTCAGACTGCCATGAAACGATCAGATACAGGTCGCATATGGGCAAAATAAATCGGATCGGGTCACTTCAGGCTGTGGTGTGAACGTAGCCAAAGTTTTGAAGGCATGGGAGGAGTTTAAACTTAACTAAAAACAGTGCAGTGTCCATACTGCAGAATTAAAATTGGCATTCAAGATTAGCACACCCTTGATGCTGCAACCTCTAAGCAGGAAATGTCTACTGCAGCTTCAAGCCTCCACCAAGATGGGATCCCCCTCACCTCCATCAAGTCGCACATTTAATATCCACTCACTCTATAAATGCAGCCAGTGCTTCGTATAGAACAGAACAATAACAGCATTTTTTTATTTTCTTTCTTTTGCTGCTTAGTCTACAGGGCTCAACCTCAACTTTGCTTAAAGCAGAACTGTGTTTTCATTGGCAAGCATGGCGGCCATGTGGCCAATCACATGTACAGATATAGTATTGTACTATTATGTGAAAACAGATACAGGAGCAGGCGCTGCTTGCTTGTGTGAGAGAAGTGAGGAGAGATTGAGTGTGCCTGTTTGTCAATGTGTAGCACTATGAGCGACACCCAAGGCAAAGCTGCATTTGACTGCAGTTTAAAGATATTGGGTACAAAAAGCAGAGTTCCTTCACTGCAAAATGGAAACTTGAGAAAATGCAGCCTCTACCACAAACCTGGATTAATGTATTGTATAGGAAGTGCAACAATTAGAGGGGTATTAAGTTTTGCTTTCTGGTTTGGATTTCGTCCGTTTCAAAAGAAAAAAAAATGCAAATAATTAGCCAAATTGAAGACTTCTCTTAAAAATGCTGAACAAGAAAGTGTTTAACACATTCAAACCGTTAGTATTATGCAGTTAAGATAAAAGTACAGGACTGAAAAAGATTAATTTAAAGCCATATGGGGTCAAATGAAAATAACTTTGCATCAATGTAAGCACAGAGCGAGGAAAAAACAAAAGTTAGGTTTGATCTTTTAAATTCCAACTACCCCCAAAATCTTTTTTTGCCAGTAAACTTTATACAAGGATGTTTTAGAATTTTGTCTCCATGCTCTGTCTCATTAGTTTGACAGTTTACTGCACATCTCTTTTTATCCTGGTATTGTTTATTATTGTCTGCATTAGGAAATGGAGAATACTTTTAATCTGGAAAAAGAGCAGAGTTCCCTGTCTGTCTGTCTAGTCCAAAATCATTATTTGACATTAACTTTGTTTTGGGTTACAAGATATGAATGTAAATAAATCATGTTTTTTAGTTTGTTTTGGTTCCAATGTTTTTTGATTAACATCGGGAAAGCTTCCCATGATTGGTCGCTCTGTCAGTCGCAGCCAAAACAACCAACAGATTACACCCCCTGGTGGATTAGGTGTTACCTCCTTAAGGTGCATTCTTAAAAAAATAAACATGTGAGCGGAAGTAAGGCCCCAGTATGTCTTGGAATTGTTAGGTTTCCTACAAGGAATTTCTTTTATTTGAAATGCATTGAGCTTTCTGATGTTTAAATCTATATAAAAATAATAAAAACTATAAAACACAGATTTCACTACATGGGTTGTTGCAATTTTATTATTGTGAAAGTATAATTGAGTGTTCACTCGGCAAGATTCCTGCTGATTTCTGCCCTGTCATCCCCTTCTGAGAGCCCCTGATAAACTGAGATGACCACTGCGATCACCAATGAAGGAAATCCGACATGTTGGATTGCTTGGCTCAATACCTTGTGTCTCTGTGGTATCATCCACATCAAGCAGATTTAAATCTGATGCTAGAGTTTGAGAATGTGAATTTTTGCAGTTTGACATGGCACATCAACCAATCCAGGAGATATCTGGGAGATGGTCACTGCGTCCATGCTGTGATCTATCCTCACAGGTTGTTGTTTTTTTTCATGAACAAGGAAAAGTCAGCGCTCTGATCATCTCACAAAAATATATTCTGAACTGTGGTTAGTTTTTCAATTAATACCTACATTAAATAAAAAATCTCCAGACTTGTTGGTGAAAAATGTTTGATTTTATATTCTGCTTTTTGCAGTTTTTACCACCTAAAACACGCTTTATATTCACTTCCATTTAGCACAAACTGCAACGGGAAATCTCATTGTTCGGCTGGCTTCAGTGAGCTGTCGCTTGGATTTCTGAGTGCTACCGCCCGCCTGTATGCAGGGATTGCAGTAAGAGAACGGCAACACGCGTCAGATCAATCTGTACACTTTGCTTGATATTTTCTAGACCGCTGTTATCCAGCTATAGTTTCTGGACTTCATGACATTGGATCATATCTGCAGGATCTGTTGTACTTTGGGATTCTGTTGGCTTTGTTTGACTTTTCAGAGTAAATTAAGCACTGTGACTCGCTCTGTTAAATCAAGGTCTGCTATGTTGAAGTGAAACAGACAACCAGCAGGCTTGATGATGTAGTGGGGCCTTTCATCCGCTGTGCAAATTGCTGCCGTTTTCTTTTGCTCGCCTTACCTGTCGAAATGAAAGGCAATCAGAAGTACACCGAACAGGTGTTTTTCTTTTTTGCAGGTTTTATGTTTTCTGTAAATGCTTGATAAGCACTGCACAATATTCTCAGGTATCCAGCAATTATTTAACAATGAGCCGAGCATTACTTGGTTTTAATGCATGACGTGGAGTATTGTGAGTTTGGAGTAAAGTAAGAGTTGAGTGTGAACAGTGTCACAATGCCTTGGATTCACGGCGCATAAAGACAATAGATGGTGTAGGTTCTTGCTGTCCTTATTGAAGCTTTAGCTTGACGCTCGTCAGACTCCCTTGTATCTAAAGCACTCCGAAAATAATTCCATGAGTCCACTTCTTGATTTCAACGGTTTACTTGAAAACTTAAGGCAACATTACAGAAAACATAAAATACATCCATGAAATTAAGTCCTTTTAAAGTCCAACGGAGCCGGGGAAGGGTGAGGTCAAAAAACTATTGCGCTCCAATCTCCATCTGATTCCCACTGCATTCCTCACCTGGCATGAAGATAAACCACTCCCCTTGGTGGGTTTTTAAATGTCACAATAAAAGTCAGATCTTACTCACAATATCAATTAACTGAACATATGAAAATAGCATTTTTTTATCCTAAATCCCTTTGGATCATTAAATAAAAAATAAAAAAACAATATTTATCTAATGAATTTGCATATTCTTAAATAAAATAAAAAGTAAATATTCTAACTCAAATAAACTACATTTATTGCCTGACGTAGTCCGACTCAATTCTAGTCAGAATATGAGTCTGATACTGCTCCATAGAGCTGTGATTATGGGGCGTGTTTTGAACGAACCAGGAAAAAAATGCCTCTGTACTCAATTGGATAGACCTACAACCAATAAGAGCAACGGAGTGCGTGACGTATGTTAAGCGAGGCATAGTTGTTGTCCACAAAAATCAAAGCGTGCAGTTGCACGCCTAGAATAAGAAGATGAGACTTGATCGCGTTTCTCTGTTCCTCTTTTAAAATTAATTTGCTGTCGATATCTTCTAGAACAGACCTAATAGCAGAATCTACTCACCCAAACTCTCCAGCCGCAGCCATTATTGTTGTCACCCAAGCGCGCTTTGGTCACGTGGTTGATAACGTTACTCTTGATCATCTGTCCATCATTGTATAAAGCCCGCCCTGACAATTTGATTGGATCGCCTGACAGTGGGCTTTAATACTCGCGCTACTATGGAGCAGAGCCAGACCGAACTTCCCCGAACTCAAACCTTGTGGGCGGGACTAAGTTCGGACTGGCACCCAGGCTACTACATTTAGGCTCTTACAGATGGTACGTTTTCTTTCAATTTAAAATAAGTATTAATCTTAACTCATGGGTTTTATTGAAAAACCTATGACAAACCCATGAGATTGAGTTTGCATCTGTCTTGTTGCTTTTACTTATGGAGAATTTTTTGCAGTTATTTTAAGCAAGAATACAGATTTTGAGATGGCTACTGTGGCAGACTGCTAAAAAGTTGACCTAGAATGAAAAACCTCTGGAAGTGATCACTTTACCTGGAACTTGGATTCCATGTTCCTTATAATCCTTAAGCGTATTTTGCAATACTCCTTTTTGCCAGAACCCAAATATTAGACTCTTTATTCTTGTTTTGATTTGAGCTTACCTGATCTTTTTTTTTGTTTTTGTTTTTTTAAGGTTACCTCGAACAGTGCTGGTTTGAACCCAAATGCCAAGGTGTGGCAGGAGATCCCCGTGGCCCCCAGCGAGGCTGTTACCAGTCCTCATTGGCCTCCCTCAGACATCAGTAAGTGTTTAATACATCAACATAAAAATGACATAAGGCAAATCAGTCCTGAGATCAGAACAATGTAAAAAAGAATTCATAAATATTTGACTAATTTTCGCAACCCAACTTTGTTCCTGTGTTTTGAACAGGTTATTCAGAGACTCCATCAGCTGGTTGTAAGCAGTACACTGTGGGATT
Organism: Cyprinodon tularosa; assembly: GCF_016077235.1. Lineage (NCBI taxonomy): Eukaryota > Metazoa > Chordata > Actinopteri > Cyprinodontiformes > Cyprinodontidae > Cyprinodon > Cyprinodon tularosa. The sequence goes on from NW_024038678.1 coordinate 2,089,218, forward strand.
TACCACCCTGGGTGACAGCAGCTCCACAGCAACAGCTGAGATAGCAGTAAATGGAATGGACCCTCAAGAGCTGGGCTTTTCCCCTGCAGAGTCCACGACGGGGAGCTCTGGTCAGTCGTTACCTCACATGCACGCTGCAGCTAAGGAGATGCCTCTTCCCAGTGCATTAGAAATAGGATTTTTTAATTAAAGAAAACCTTTTAAAATTAGTTTTATTATTAAAAGTTTATCCCTAGCTTGCCTGCAGCAAAATTTCTTTCAGTCTTTGAACACATCCAGTGTTTGACTGGCGGTTCGGACCTTTACAGTTCATTCATATACAACCACACCTAACCCTTTAATCAGTTCCTAATCTACCTTGTCAACATCTATCTTTATTGACTCTTAGAAACCTGAACTGGACATTATAGAGAAGTGAAGTACCCTGCCATACCATAGATTTTTCAGAAAGTTGTAATCAATTTCACATACAGCAAGTCTAATAGAGAATTAATTTATATGTTAGCCCTGAATGAAGAATGTAATTCTTCTTTGGTTTGTGCAGTTTCAATCAGAATCAGAAAGGACATCTGTAGCCCTGCTTCCTTGAGCCAGTGTGTCCAGTGGCTTGTGTCGTATGATGGTTGCTTTTTGTTTTTTTGCTCATGTAGGAGACACATGCTGAGTTAGCTTGAATGCAGGTGCCATTGTAATTTCGGTTTAGAGGGATTTGGCCCTCTGTAAAGGCTGGGTTACACTGGATGCGTACAAATTTAAAATCTCCAAACCAATTTTTTTTTTAATTTTAATTCCTTCGATGTTACACTAACTTTTATATATATATATATATATATATATATATATATATATATATATATATATATATATATACACATATATATATATATATATATATATATATATATATATACATACATACATACATATAGGTTGCTAAATAACTGAACAGCATTTCATTAAAACTAGACCTTGAGAAAGTATCATTCTAATAAGTTATTTTTTTTTTTATCATTATTTAGTCATTTCAGTAATGCATACATTTTCTTTTTGTATGAACACTGAGTATGTTGCTCCTCAATTCACTGTGATAAAATTAAGTCTTGTATTTTAAACAGCTTTAAACCACATAAGAGGCCATTAAAACACAGTTTCTCATTTTTTTTCTATCTTTAATAAACTAGATTTACAGGTGCCAGAACCACATTTAATGGAGACAAGATTAATAGGAAAGACAGCTGTTTGAGGCATGTCTTAGTTTATTGAACCAAAGGTTTGGCTTTTAATCATTTTTCTTACTTTGATTTTTTGATTTCGTTCCCCTTTAGATTCCAAAACTGAAGAGCAAGTCTCCTCTGAAAACCTACGAGAGTCTCTGAAAAAAGAACTGGAGTTTTATTTCTCAAGGTAGGATTTAAACATGTAAATATAGAGAAGTGAAATAAACAACCCTATTCAACTTCCTTTAGTTATGGCCTGCATGAAGGCCTTAGTAGCTACACCATGACATGCTTTTATTACTGAAAATATTTTAAAAAGTGAATAAAATCTGTGGAGTAACAAGGGGGAGGTACTAGATTTGTTTACACATAATTCCAGTAACTAGTCACTCTCAGGCTTCCTCTGGTATCTCATTAAAAGAAATAGGAAGTGTAGGAACCTTGTCCAAAATAATGATTTTTCTAAACTACATTTTCTAAAACCTCTGAATGTGAAGCTCATCGGTAAGGGACCCATCTCTTTTAGTTTTTTGAAGAAAGAAAAAAAAAGAACAACAACTTGGAACTCACCTGCATGAATTTATAATTTTGTTTCAGAGAAAATCTATCCAAGGATTTATACCTCATGTCCCAGATGGACAGCGACCAGTTTGTCCCCATTTGGACTATAGCCAGCATGGAGGGCATAAAGGTCCTCACCACGGACATGGAGCTCATCCTGGATGTGTTGAGATGTAAGTAAAAGTGTCAGGATGATTGTTGGTGAATTTGTGAGGAATCTCTATTTATATGCATGTCATGCCGTTAGCTTCTCCAATGGTACAAGTTGATGAAAAAGGGGAAAAAGTGCGACCCAACCACAAACGATGCATCATCATCCTGAGAGAGGTGCCTGAAACTACACCTGTTGAGGTACAGCCATCGTTCGCACATATTTTAGTCGTTGATAGAAGCAGTAGATTTTAAAGCAGACTATTTTGCTTCAACTCCACAGGAAGTTGAGTCGTTGTTTAAAAACGACAATTGTCCAAAGGTGATAAGTGTTGAGTTTGCACACAACAACAACTGGTACATCACATTCCAATCGGACACAGATGCTCAGCAGGTACATCTGTTTACACTCTTTTCTCCTCTGTTGCTGACCGTTCAAAATGCAGCTCCTTAGGTGACTGTTGAATCGCTCTTCCAGGCATACAGGTACTTAAGGGAAGAAGTCAAAACATTTCAGGGAAAACCCATTATGGTAAGTTAAACACAATGTTTCACAGGTAGCGCTTTGGGAAACCTCAGTTGTTTAATTGCTCTTTATTCTCCCAACAGGCAAGGATAAAGGCCATAAACACATTCTTTGCAAAGAATGGTTACCGTAGCATGGACAGCAGCTTATACGCTCAGCAGTCCCAGAACCAATCCCAGTACAGCTCTCCACTCTACATGCAGCACGTCTACCCCCAGCAGCAGTACCCAGTCTACGGCATTGTACCTCCTACCTGGACCCCTTCACCCACACCTTATTTTGAAACTCCTCTGGTAAGGAGCAACTTCCTCTTAACAGACTACATGTAGTTTGACTAAATCACGGTAAACATATATTTATGTTACAAAGAGATTTCCTTATTTCAGCTGGTGCTGCTTTTATAATTGTGATCAGTATTTTTGTGTATAACATTTAAAGGTGATTTTAGGTAGTATATTAAACAATAATTTTAATGCATTCTTGGTGTTAAGGCTCTGGTGTACTATGGAAAAACAGGGATGAGACCGACGGTTGGCAGTTCTTTAAAATTGTTAAAACTGAACCGTGTGTAAAACAAAAAATGCTGCTTAACAGCTTTATTATTCATAGTCAGGGAAGTCGTCTCTTGTACTCAGATTCTGTGTCTTAAATAGACCTTAAGATTCTTGTAATGAAACAGTTTCTACTTCATTGCCATTTAAGAGCTGAAAACATCACGGTCAGAGAGTCTAATGATGACCATCTGTAAGTTTGAATGTGTTATTTCATCCACTTTTTTAACCGGTTTGCTCCCACCTTTTTGGAACTTTTGCACAAAACTATTGCATATCCAAATCCCAGATGTTTATGATGCATCTGATTTAATAGCTAAGGTCTTCTATTTTCTGGAGATATGTGTTCAAACTGTAAGTTTTACAAAACTTGAGCTGTGTGACGTTGAATATTTCCCCCTGAAAAATGTTTACTTTTACATAAAAAAATGCATTTTTAATCTTCCATATGTTGGGTATAATTCATAGTTGAACTCTCCACTTTCTACATGGGCTGATCATGTTGTGGATAATAACTGTTGAAAACGTTAGATCTCTGGTCACAAACATTGTAAAACTGTGACCCTTTTTGTATGCTAAAAGGTCTATTTGGCACAATTGATTAAAATTGGGACCAAATGGATAATTGGATTTTTTTCTGCTTTAAAGCAGTGATCCGTTCTTGGTCTTTGTTCTTAAAGGAAACTCCTGGACCATTTTAGATGCTTCAACACCACCTGGTAAAATAACAGCTTAATAGACCGTATTATCAAAGATGTTGATTTGAGACCACTGCTTTAAAGAAAATGTATCTGTACACAAAAATTTTAGTACAAAGCATTTTCCTAGTTTGGATTAATTGCCTACGATGTTCAAGCAATTGCTGGAGTCTCTAAGAGCAAAATGCATGTAAGAAAAACATTAGGTTGTATTAAAACTAAGTACAGCTCACCCTTGTTTTCTTTTCTATCATTAGGATATTCCCGAATGCATGAAGGATGGTGAATCATTGCTCAATAGCCTAGTATCTGTTGCATCCAATATTGTGTGTGTATATTGGGATTTAAAATGAAGTAAATTTCAGCTTAAATATGAGCTTCAAAGCCTCCCTCTGACATTCTTGAAGTGTTGCAGAGTAAATAAAGAAAATTGCTGCATGAAACTAGATCAGTAAAAGCCGCTTTTTCCCTCCCTGCAGGCACCTTTTCCTAACAGCAGCTTTGTAAATGGATTTGGCTCTGCAGGACACTACAAAGCTGGCTCCACTGCTCTTAACCTAACTCGCCCATTCAACAGAAACCGGTAAGCAGGTTTAGTTTGGGTTCTTCAGGTGTTTTTGTTTTATGCTGTGCTGTGTTTTTAAGGTTTACTTAAATCTCAGCCTTCTGTTTTCATGATCGTACTAGAATTAAACTGTAGCTTTAACCACTTGTGTTGTTGTTGGCATGCTGAGTTAGACTGTTGAAATTAGATCATCTGCAATGCAGTGTTGTCTGAAGAAAATATAACCCGACAGGGAAATGCTTCTCACTTCCCTCTTTCTTACTGTCCTCACAGTGTCCCTCTGTACTCAAGAAAGAATGTAATAAATGCCTTCAGGTACCTCCATGTTATACTTTATGAGCTTCATCACTGCCTTCATGTTTTACCATAGTGCTGCAGCCCTAACAGGACCACACCCTTTAATCATCAAATATGTTTATTTTGATCATTTGTCCTCCTCATTTCTGTGATGATGTTTGGTGCCATTTATATAGATAAAAAAAATGTTCCTCTTAAATTTGATTACCAGTTAATGCCATTCATGAACTTTAGGCGCCAAACACATCCTCTGCATCAATATGTGTAACATCAGTTATTAACTCCATTTTACACTAACTCATTTTTTATTATTTTATTGTTGTTTTCATCATTGACCAAATATCATGTGCGAGAGCTGACAGAGTTGATGCAGTCAGGAGCAGCTGAGGAATCATTTCAACCCGATGATGAGATCATGATGCGCATAGAGGGAAAATATGGGATGCAGTTAAATGGCTTCTGGTCCTCTTTCTTTTCTTTCTATTTTCTCTCTCTACTATTCTCTTACTTTCCAGAGTCAGACGCTTCACTCCCATCCCAATGAGCGTTCAGATTATGAGATCTGAGGGTTGACTCAATATAGAATTAAATATGAACCATATAGAAAATACTTCAACTTAAGCTCTGTTTCACTCGGGTTATGTCGGCTCTACTTGGCGAGTCTGTGATTGGTTGCAGTCTTTACTCCTTCAGCCAATCACGTTGACAGATGTAGCCCAGACAAACCTGCCTGCTTGCCTATGTTGTTGTAAAGGATGCGACTTATGTTTGGGTTGTTGGAGCCATTGTTTGCTTTGAAATCAATTGCATGTTGCTGTTTTCTGTATGTGATGTATTTTCACCAAAGTGATTTCAGTACTAGTTAAGTGCAATTTTTAAAATGTATTATCTTTATTTAACTTTCAAAAGGTTTTTCTCCAGTCAATCTGGAGTTAAACTAACCATATCTCTGGTCTGTTGCAGTCTCTAACAGGTTTTGATATATTTCTCTCCATTTGTAAATTACAGCAAGATGCTACCACCACCACGTTTTACTTTTGGGCAGGTGCTCTCGCACTCTTTAAATACTGAAAAGAGTTTCACATTAAATATGTCTCACTGCAGGGGATTAATCCTTTACACTTGTTGAGAAAAATTAAACTACGACTGACTTTAGGATCAGAGCTGAACTAGCACTGGAAATGCTTTAGTTCAGATAGGGCTGTTGTAGGCTGACTTTTGTGAATTTCAAAGTTCCTGAATGTTGTCTAAATCTTGAGAATTGGAAGCAGAACTGCAAAACACCTAGTAATTATCACTGTGTGTGTTCATTTGGAATCTGCCATTTGTTATCCATGTTAACTAAACTGTATTTCAATTTCTTCTGGAGCAGAAACCATGTAAAGCCCCAAGTCAGGACGAGTGAGGTGACTGCAGGCTCAATAACACCTGTTTCACTGGAGAGTCTGGCTGCACTGCGCAGCCCACAGCCGCCTATTGTCGGTGTTGGAGCCCCCATCACCACTAACCCCAATCAGACAACTGCTGACATTACTTCAGCCTTCTCGCAGCTCTCCTCTTCTTCGTCATCTTTGGATCCTAGTGATGACAGCAGCATCGCTGGACGTGGAAGGTAAACTTGGACTACTGCTGATAAGTTTTTTTTTTTTACTGTTAACACTAGAAGTCCCAAAGTGCAGACTTTAGTCTGCACCTAGTTTTTATCAAGTATCCCCCCAAAGGTGTTAACGGCTCTCCTCTGGTGCTCCATTTTCAAATCAAATGCAAATGTAGGAATGTGGTTTGGTGACTTCAGCTAGTGTGCTGGGGTTTCTTGGTTAAAGTTGCCTCCCTTTGTGTTCTAAATGAGCTTTTTCAAGGAGTTGAGTAATTTACAGAATTTCTGTGGAGATAAATAGAGCAGGCACAGCACACAGACTCAGAATTCACCCGGAATTCACCATGGCACAACCAAGGCTACCAAGAAGGATGAACGCTCAGGAGGCTTAAGCTATGCTTCAGAGCATGCCAGACTACGAATCTGATGGTGGATCTGTTGGAGACTTAGCATTTCAAAATGAAAACAGAGCAACCGATTCTCCAAGTGAAGAGGATGATTCTGATGAGAATGCGACTGCTTTTGCACCAGCAAATCCTCCCCTCCAAAGACGCACCAGGGGCCGAGTGGTCAATTATATGATTGAGCGGGACAGTTCAAACACTGAGGCTACGTCAGATGAAGAGGAAGACACAGTGCGCGGCAACCCCCCTCCTTGCAAAAAACAAAAAACTGCCGATGTTGGCACAATGCCTGGATCCACAGAGAAGGCGAAAGATGGCACTGTTTGGTCCCACTGGAAAGTTGGAGACTTTTCTGTTCCTGAAACCCCACAGACTGCCTTCAATGGATCTAGAGGGCCAACAGCTTCTGCCAAGCGCAAAATCACAACTCACCTTTGCAGCTTCCTGTGTTTGTTGGATCTGAACATGTAGATGACCATCAGAGACTGCACAGTCCACGAGGCCCGCAGAACAAACCCCAGCTGGCAGATGAGTGTCTATGAGCTGATGGCTTTCCTCGCAACCCTTTTTCGAAGGGCTGCCATGGGTTACATTGGTCCCATGAGACACATGTGGGCCAATAAATTCGGAAACGCAGATATCAAACCCATAATGCCTCATAACCGTTTTTTTAAATAAGACGGTACCTTCGTTTTGACAACAAGGACACCCGCAAGGAACGCATACACAATGACAAATTTGCAGCAATTTCTGACATCTGTATGCAGTTTGTTCAGAACTGTGTGTCGTCCTACAGTCCAGGACAGCATGTTACTGTGGATGAGCAGCTGTTTCCGTCCAAGGTTCGGTGCCCCTTTTTGCAGTACATATAATATAACTAGGTCTACGTCATCAGTGTCGCCAACACCGGAATGATTTCAGACAGCGGGGCCACCAGCGCAGTGATCAGACGATAACTGATCTGTACAATGAAAATATCTCCATCAGCTGACAAGAATATTTATACAACAATGACCATCTGCCCTATTTACTAGAGGGCAAACAAGCAAACATCATCCGCTCGCGATTTCCAGCGGAAAGACGGTTTTGCTCTTGAAACCGGTTTCCAGCTCAAATTCCAATCTGGCGGCAAGGGGAAATGTAAAGGTTGTGGGTGGGAAGTCCAGCTCCCAGAATAAATAGGCCCAACAGATCGACTCAGAGTTATTGAGATTTCAAGCTTGGCTTCGCTTGGTGTACAAGCTTGGCTGCAACAGACGAGCATGTGTTGTACAAGCCGTGCATAGGGACCAAAGAGAGTCCACCAAAGTTAATTCTGCTACTTGCAAATGAACTTCGTAACATTTTTATTCAAGAAAAGGCAATAAAGGAAGAACATGAGACAGCATTGTGAGATGAAGAGACTAGGGCTGTTCCTTGTGTGTCATAAATGTTACTCCAATACTAAAGGCATACTGTTTGTCATTCTCTAAGATTAAATTTTGAATGACATAAAAAGGCGAGACAAGACAAAATACAATTATTCTTTCTTTCATATAGTGAGCTTTGCAATATAAATGAGTCTGTTGGTGAATGGACAATAGAAATAGGCTCTGCCTTGCCTTGTTGGAAAAGCATGGTTATGACTTGTTCTCAGCTCAGGAACTAGGACCACTATGATATCTGGTTGTTCAATAGGTTTGCCTAAATAAAAGATTTAGATATGACATATAAATATATTCCTGCAAAAAGGTATGATGTTGCAGGGGCAGGTACTGAAAAGTGCTTGGAACATGGTCTTGATGCCAGTTTGTTTCAGCCTTTATCCAGTCTTAATGTAGAAGGGCTGGTCATATCACAGGTTATTTGCATTACAATAGGGACAGTTAGCAAGGCAGAGTGAATACACAAACTTGCAGAGGGGAGGGGGGCTTGCAGGAAAACTGAAAATCTCTGGGACATCTAGTGTTAAGGACACAGCATGTTTGCTCAATGTTTTTAACTTTTTTTTTAATACAAACGGATAAAATAACAGAAGCAGCGTTCAAGGTGCAACTGATAACGGCAAACAGATGCTAGAGAGTAGGGCTGGGCGATATAGAAAAAAAGCTTATCGATAAAAAAAAATGCATATTGATCGATATCGATAATTATTGAAAAGATTTGAAACCATATTTTATGTGCAGCTCTGCCTGGACTTTTTATAATATTGCTAAATGATTTAATTTTAATAAAAAACACAAACACAGACTTCGAATTAAATCTTTATGTAACCAACTTTTTTTAACCATAACAGAATTGTTTTAAAGAAAAATAACTTAAGAGACCTGGGTTATGTTATTAAATACTGGCAAAGAATAAACTAAAGTGACCAGAAAAGTGACCAAAATAAATATAACAAATAAATAAATGCCCCCCCACCGCCGCCGCCGTTTCCTGCTTTAACCTGAGGTATTACTTTGAAGTTTCTGGCCCCTCAGCATTTTTATCTCAATTGTTAGAACTACGTGGGAAACTGCCCAGAACTGAAAATATATATTTTTTTTCCGAAGATTCCTCGGAGGAGAGCCGCGCCGGGGCCTACACAGCTCGTACTCCTGCGGCTGTGAGCGGCTGAGATGATAAAAAAAAAAAAAGTTGGTTGTGTTATCAGACTTCGTTTTCACTGGTTCCCGACACATTTTCCAGATGACTGTGGTTTGTTTTTGGTCCGACTTGCCATGACCGAAATACTGCCAGACTGCCGAACTACAAAAACCCTTCTTTGGAACAATTTCCTCCGCCTCTCCTTGCTGCGACATCTTCATGTGCTCTGTGTTGTGGTTTGAGAGGGCGGTGCTTGGTGACAGCATGCCTGCGTCCGCGATTGTGATTGGTTGGGAGGAAGCAGTGACTAGCATAAACCTACATGCTAGGCTACAATGAGAAGGAAGGAAAACTGTGTTTCTTTATCGAACTTTTATCGACCCTCTTTTTTTCTATTGCGCCACACGTCTATCGATCGATATATATCGTTATTGAATTATCGCCCAGCCCTACTAGAGAGTCCCACAATGCAATGCGGCTCTCTCTAGCCCCATGGTGGAGGATCTCTGATGACATTTAAACTGGACTTAATTTAATGTTTATAGAATTGTAATGACCTGAACTGCTCCGAGTTCCTTTGGAAAGCTGGTGACTTTGTCCAGATTTCTTTATGTGGCTTTATTCGTTAAAAACACTGCCTCTTTACTCTGTTAGAAATATTCTAAATTGCCACTTATAGGCATTGGTACGACGGAGTATTAGGGCCACACATGAAGAGAAAAAATATTTTTGCCATGACGAGTTTAATCTCGACGTGTCGACTTTAAACTCGCCCTGTCGACTTTAAACTCGCCATTTCGAGAATAAAGTTGATATATCGTGGCGACTTTAATCTCGACATTCCAAAGTTTGGAGAAAAGAGCAACCGCGTTCCACAGCTGCAGTCTGCGTTTTAAGAGTGAAGGTAGTCTTTGACGTGCTGCAACTGTATAATCATCACAGAAAGTACAATTTGACCAAATCATCTACACAAGGCATGTCTGATTCTGGATTCTGTGCATGTAACCTGTGCAGCGGTTGGCTCTCTTGAACTAATTTCAACTTTATTGTCGACACGTCGAGATTAAACTCCTCATGGCAAAAATATTTTTTCTCTTCATGTGTGGCCCTAATACTCCGTCGTACATTGGTGGACTTTAGGATTGTAAAAGGACATAAACGGTTTGCTAAACACAATGCCATTACTATTGAGACTCAGGGGGCTTTCAGTATATTTAAATCAAGAGAAATGTAAGTTTTTTTTTTTTTTATTAGAACAGAGAAAATAAGTTTAAATTTGTTTTGTCAGTTTATAGACCTTAGAAGGGTGGGTGTTCAGAAGACAACCAACTGGATTTGTTTGTAAATTAATAAAAGCTGCGATTAGACTAAGGGTTACAAAATTGGATTTTTCAAGTTGGTAGATGATTTAAAGAAAAAAAAAAACAACTAAAGAATAGTACAAATTAAAAGAAACTCTGTTTTGTTTCTGGGGAAACAGAAAAGACTGCTCTGTCACCTTCTAGCTATCTCTGTGATATTTGACATCAGATCTTGACTGAAAGTTCCTGTACTAAATAATTTACCCAATTATTTGCTTGCACTTTTTATATTGTACTTTTCTTCCAACCTATATGTGTAAATGAAGGGATAAACTTATTGTTTGACGCTTAATGCTAACAGTTTAATTATGTGCTTTGCAGACGGAGCACAACCTACAGAGGAACACGAAGAAGGCGAGAAGATGAGCGGAACGCGGTAAATGGTTAAGCCTGATTGCCGTAGTGCTTCGGTTTGTTTAGATTTTCAGCCATAGCTTCATTATTCGACTGCTTTCTCCATTATCATTCCAGAGGCCTGTCCCTTTAGCCGACGTGAAGGTTTCTCCTTCCAAGTTTGACTTGGCTGCCAACAACTTCCCGCCTCTTCCTGGCTGTGTGGTCAGCACGCAGGGAGAGCCTGTGCTAGAAAACCGAATGTCTGATGTAGTGCGAGGTTTGTACAAGGTAAGAGTTATTTTATTTACAATTAATAGAACTCCGTGAGTTTTCAGAGTTGTAATTTAAACGCATTTTTGCATCTTACAGACGGAGCAGACCAGTAAAGAAACCACTGTTAGTCCAGGATCAGCCCAAACCCATCCCAGTGAGGATGCTGTGGCTGTCTCAAGTCCTGCTCTGACCACCCCAAAATCCACTTCACAACCACTTGGTTCTCTGGCTTCCCGGTATGATGATCTGTTTTGTTTTTTGTTTCCCCGATATATTTACTGTTTCTCTCTGTGAGCTGATACTCAAAATGTTTATTCTCACAGTATAACTCCTCAAGAGAAGAGAGTCGAGCGGGCCAAACCCCCAGTGTCCAAAGCAACTCAGCGTACACCGGTTCAAACTACTTTGAACTCCTCTTCCTCACAGCCTACGTCTTGCTCACGACCTCAGCCATCTGCTGCTTCCACAGCTGGGACCACCAGCACACCAGCCCCCTCTACAGCCACTATTTCCACACCAACACAGGTACATGGAGATCTGCTTTTTTACTGCAAACTTGATTTTATTCCTGGTTATTAGATTTTTTGCATCAGGGAGACAATGGGGGGGAACTTTCTGTTTTATATGAAATTTGCAGGTTCGTTGTTTTTTTGTTTTGTTTTTGTTTCCTACTCTTTCCTGCCTTTAGTTCAGAACATTATTTTCCAATGAACATTCTGATTATAAGCTCTGAAGCTGAAGAATGGTTTGCAGACGTATTCATACCCCTTGAACCTTTTTGTTCAAACATTAAAACCTTGTGCTTCAATATACCTTTTCAAGTGGAAGGTAACAAGAAATGGTTTTCAAGATAATTTATCTCCCTTTATAAGATGGGTAAAAATTTCTAAAATGCTTATTTTGCACAAGTTGAACATATTGACATTTATTACCCTATCATACTTGAAACTTGAGAGATTTTGCCCAATTTAAATATATATACACTATATTGCCAAAAGTATTTGCTCACCTGCCTTGACTCACATATGAGCTTAAGTGACATCCCGTTCCTAATCCATAGGGTTCAATATGACGTCGGTCCACCCTTTGCAGCTAGAACAGCTTCAACTCTTCTGGGAAGGCTGTCCACAAGGTTTAGGAGTGTGTTTATGGGAATTTTTGACCATTCTTCCAGAAGCGCATTTGTGAGGTCGCACACTGATGTTGGACGAGAAGGCCTGGCTCTCAGTCTCCGCTCTAATTCATCCCAAAGGTGTTCTATCGGGTTGAGGTCAGGACTCTGTGCAGGCCAGTCAAGTTCATCCACACCAGACTCTGTCATCCATGTCTTTATGGACCTTGCTTTGTGCACTGGTGCACAGTCATGTTGGAAGAGGAAGGGGCCAGCTCCAAACTGTTCCCACAAAGTTGGGAGCATGGAATTGTCCAAAATGTCTTGGTATGCTGAAGCATTCAGAGTTCCTTTCACTGGAACTAAGGGGCCAAGCCCAGCTCCTGAAAAACAACCCCACACCATAATCCCCCCTCCAACAAACTTTACACTTGGCACAATGCAGTCAGACAAGTACCGTTCTCCTGGCAACCGCCAAACCCAGACCCGTCCATCAGATTGCCAGATGGAGAAGCGCGATTCGTCACTCCAGAGAACGCGTCTCCACTGCTCTAGAGTCCAGTGGCGGCGTGCTTTACACCACCGCATCCGACGCTTTGCATTGCACTTGGTGATGTATGGCTTGGATGCAGCTGCTCGACCATGGAAACCCATTCCATGAAGCTCTCTGCGCACTGTTCTTGAGCTAATCTGAAGGCCACATGAAGTTTGGAGGTCTGTAGTGATTGACTCTGCAGAAAGTTGGCGACCTCTTCGCACTATGCGCGTCAGCATCCGCTGACCCCGCTCCGTCAGTTTACGTGGCCTACCACTTCGTGGCTGAGTTGCTGTCGTTCCCAAACACTTCCATTTTCTTATAATACAGCTGACAGTTGACTGTGGAATATTTAGGAGCGAGGAAATTTCACGACTGGATTTGTTGCACAGGTGGCATCCTATCACAGTTCCACGCTGGAATTCACTGAGCTCCTGAGAGCGACCCATTCTTTCACAAATGTTTGTAAAAACAGTCTGCATGCCTAGGTGCTTGAATTTATACACCTGTGGCCATGGAAGTGATTGGAACACCTGATTCCAATAATTTGGATGGGTGAGCAAATACTTTTGGCAATATAGTGTATATATATATATATATATATATATATATATATATATATATATATATATATATATATATATATATATATATATATATATATATATATAGTTTTCATTTCTTCATGCTCACATTTTTTTATGCTGATATTAAACCAAAAAATAACACAAAATAAAGTGAAACACCCTGCAGCATCAGCTAGCTTTAATACATGAAGCATCATGGTTTTTCTGACAGCGGTATTTACTTTGTGTTGCTCTATTACATAAGTGTCCTGCAGAATGAAATAGATTTTTGGGTTATATTACATCACTGAAGTAGTACTTTAACACTAAATGAACAATTACTTTCAGTCACTCAGGTCTTAAACATAAGATATATATTTTTTGGTAATCTACCTTTCTTCAGGAACCCCGTAAACTCAGCTACGCCGAAGTGTGCCAACGGCCACCCAAAGACCCTCCCCCAGCAGCCCCTGCCCAGGCTCCCTCTGCCGCAGCGTCTGGCCAACCATTACGTGAGCTGCGCGTGAACAAGGCCGAGGAGCTGGCCTCCAGCAGCAGCAGCAGCCCAGGAGATAAGCAGGAGAGAGGCCACGACAAGGAGGGGGGATGGGAATGCAAGGAGAGCCGACCGCCGCGTGAACGTGACTCTCAAGGTTACCATCGCAGCAACGGGCCCAGAGGCCCGGGGGGGCTCAAGTTCCGGGACCAACGGCGCCCGCCCCCGGCTCGAAGAGGCTCCCCTCAGGGAGGCTACAGACACACTGGCAAAGAGCAGAATATACCACCAGTTTCGCCAAAGTAAAAACTTGATATGACTAGAAAAAATATGTATGAATATATATACATGGAGATATATATATAAATATATATATAAAACTATATAAAGATAAATAAAATAAAAAGCAACAACTTTATGGTAGCCACCTTCCCCCCTCCCTGAGCGGAGACTGTCCAATGAAAAGCTTTTAAAACGACTAACATCCAGGACTTGAGGGCAGAGTGACGCCTGATGAACTCTTAGAAGTGGTTCTAAAAGGGACCTGGCTCTCGCTTTGGCCTCCAGCGTTACGCTTAACACCATATCAGTGCGATTTATCAGGAGGCTGTGCTTATGCTCTGCTTGGGGGAAGGTGGGATGCTGGGCCACATTAAACGGCCCTCTACCTATTTTTTTTTTTTTTTTTTTTTTTTTTAAATAGATGTTGGTCTGCAAGAACAATGTGCACTAAGAGGAAAACATGCATATATGTCATACATGTACAAAGATATCACTAACACGCAAAGAGACATCAGTTTTCGTTTTTCCCCGTGTGCTTAGGTTCGCAAGTATGACTGAAGGGTCGAACGATGTCTACGTGTGCATTGATTGTCAGGCAAAATGATTGAAGTGCTGCAGTTGCACCAATTTTTATGAAATGGATAACTTGATTTTTCCAGCAGAGATCCTGAATCGTTGTCCAGAAAAAAAAGACGGAGTCTTCTATTTGTAAATTAACGAAACTGTGTTAAACAGTGGTGTTATGAATCTGAGTCATTATCGGTTTCAGAAACTGTTCCTGTACACCTCGGTCACCTGTGTGATTTTGTTTGAAACTGAAATAGAGGTTTTAGGAGGGGGGGTGGTCATGAACCTGGTCCAAAGTTTTTCATGTTATTTTGTTAATCAGAACCATTTGTTGATCTATCCACTGCAGTGGATTCAGAACTGCATTGTTAATCAGTCAGGTTCTCTGTTTACATCTCTGTTTTTTTGTTTTTGGGGGGTAGAGAATCTATATGTCGATGGTAAGATTTGACTGTTAAGTGTGCCTGTTGGTTCAAGTGACGTTAGGCTTTTCTACATTATCACAGGATATTCAGGTTAAGCTTATATCTGTGAATTGTTCCTAATGGTGACAAAGTTTTAAGAAAAGAGGCTAAGGAGTGCTGTTAAGGTTGATAGCTACAAAATATCTGGCAGCGAAGTTGTGGAAAATGAGAAACTTTTCCTCATGCTATGTGCCAGCTGCCTGCGATCATAGTTCTAGGATAACGTTTCTGATTTTTATTGAGATAGGCTAAATGCATTAGCTTGGGGGGGGGATTTTTGGATCAGTGAAACTGGATTTTTTTTTTTTTTTTTTTTTTTTTTTTTGAGAAGCTGTAGAGGTATAGTTGCCTATGCTATATTGTTATAACCCTCCACTAGAGATGTGTGGGAGAATGTAATTATTTCTAGTACTAAATTTGACGAGAGGCTTTTGACAGACCTGTATCTATCGGATTGTTTTTGTGCTTTAGGGTGAGTTTGCAGGTTTGTTTCTCCATTTTATTTTTTTCCCTTTTTTTTTATTTTGAAAAAAAAAAAAAAAAAACAGGTTTGCTTAGAATATGAAGCTTGACTCACTGTATGTGTTGCTTTATGAATTTATTTATTTTAATTTTAATGCACAAAGCTTTTCTCCCAATCTTGGTAGGCTGGTTTCGCCAAAGTTGTGTGAAATCGTATTGTCAAAAAAAAAATCACGCATATGACATTTGTATACTGATCAAAGTGTCAGCTGAAAGGAAAAATACTTGATGCATTTCCTTTGGGTCTGTCAATGCAGTGAACGAGTATCCAATCACTGGGGCTATAATTATATATATTTTTTCCTCATTGGGTATGAGCAGCTAGTGATTTAGTATAATTCAAGAAATGCACTAACATGTTTTTAAAAAGAATCGTACTCATAAGTAATGTGAAATAATTTTTAGAAGCATATGGTTGATGTCGACAGGCTTGCAAATACCTACAGAACCTGCTTTCCCCCTCTGACATATTATTTGGGTTGTGTTTCTGTTTGATTAGGGTTGGGGTGGCAACAGGCAATGTAGTAATCGATCAACCAAGTGTTTGAGACACAATTGTAGAAACTGTATGAAATGTCACCAAAAATAAATTATCTTGATTTGGCTCTCCAGTCTCACTTGTCTTACGTCTTTGCTCCAGCCTTGGATTCCTTGCCCAGACCAAGCGCAGTTAAGGGTTGCCTTTTACTGATTTTTCTGCATCTTTCTATTCTTTACCGAGGATGGATGCCTGTGTCGACTGTAATGCCTGCATAGCTCTTTGTTGATAAAGCGTTTGATATCTACTTATCTGCTTTAAAAACCAATGCTGAATTAAATTTATTTTGAATTTTCTAGATCTTTTAGCTCTTTCTTTCTGTATTAATGATTAGGAACTTCAAATTTAATCACTAACAATAGATGGGGAAACAAGTAACACATTTCTATGGGTAGATAAAATGTGACATTAAGCAGGATTTAAATTTCTGTCATTGTTTTTGATTACTTTAAGAATGTTTTACAGGTATCTGTGAAGTCAGTTCAATGTTTGAATTTGCATAAAGATCTTAACATAATGAAGATTTCCAAGTTTGTTTAATTTAAAACATTTTTGTTGAATGTCAATTAAAGTCTGCTGACTGAGGATTTATTCTTTGCAATCAACATTTCACTCATAATGTGATCAGAAAAAAAAAAAATCAACTTGTTTTAATGGAAAATGCTTTTTTAATTGTTTTATTTCAAGATTTTTTTTGTCATCAATTTAGTCAAACCTTTCAAATGAAATAGAATGTCTTATAAAAATGGTCTTATGATATTCATTTGGAAATTTAGAAATGTTCAATTTAATTTATGGTTTCATAAATTTCATAAATTGCATCTTTGGAAGCAACATTTTGACTTGGAGTAAGATCAAAACAATCAAGTTTGTTTTAAGTCAAAATGTTCCTTCCATATTTCAGTTTTAGACTTTCCTCAGTTCTCGGAAATGTGTTCTAAATATTTTATCCACAATATGAGTACAAAGATAAGATTTTAGACAATAACTGGTAATGGCAAAACAGCCGCCCAATATATAAATGTACTGTGCTGCTGATTGGGAAGCCACTAACAGATTCCCAAAAGCTCTTTACCAATACATTAAATATATACGGTAAAGAAATGTAGGCCTTTCAATGATACAGAGCAAAATATTAAAATTTAAGTTGGAAGTCATAATTAGGTGTTACTAATTCAGTCAATCACATTATCTGCCTGTGCTGGAGTTGCAATTGATGAACAAGGCAGCAAATTAATAAATAAAAAATGTGGCTGAAACAGTCGGATTAATCATGATTGATCGATTATTGAAATAATCGTCAACTAATTAAGTAATTAATCGTTAACTGCAGTATAGTGACTCTAAACCATGCCTTTAGCTGACAGGGGAACCCATTTAGATCAGTAGTTATATCAACATGGTAAAAAAACCAAATACATAAAAATTCTGCATTTAAGATGAAAAAACATTTTTTGCCTGATTTCTATCCAGAACTCTTCAAGTGGAACAGTTTAAGTTTGACCTGGTTTATTTGTGGAAAAAAATCTTCCTAAGGGAACCTTTGGTTATTCTATTATTAATCGAAAAAATAATCGACAGATTAAGGGATTTGCAAAAAAAAATTGTTAGCTGCAGCACTAAATGAAAATATGACAAATATGTCACACTTTTGTCCGGTTCTGTATAAATGAGCTTTCTTTCTTTCAGACTTTGTTCTCCTTTTAGGTTTAAAGGATTATTGATGGCAGGTAAATGATCAGCTGTTAGTAGGAGCTGTTCTGCTGTACTCTTGTAAACTTTTATAATGGTGGCCAGGCAATAACCAATGTATACTGAGGGGTGGCCAAAACTGGATAGGCACCAGAACCTCACGGCCAATCTAAGCTGTTCCAACAGGAACAAGCACAACATCCATATTCCAAAATAAAGACATTTGGACAGTTTCCAACAGCCTTTGCTAAAATATAGATACATGTATTTAAACATTTATTTAGATAAAAGCTATATTGGATAGAATTCTTTGAGGTTTGAATTCTGGGGCGAACATCTTTTCCATCATCATTACTACTTTTATCAATATTCTACATCAAATTAATATTTACAAGTACTAATATCTACAGAAATTGATAATTGAATAGTTTTTTCTTAAAATAGTTATTTACAGTATCTATGATTTCACTGAAGACTCTTAGATGACTTGCAGAGACAAAATCTAGTTCTGAAAGAGCATGAATTCTGTTCTAATCATCTCTAATGTTGGTATGTTGATGTGCATAATTAACCTCAGTGTGTTTATTGTCAAGTAATTATTAATATATATAAGATTTAAATATTTTGAATATTCTACTTGAGAGAAAAAAAAAAGGTAGGGGTGGTCACAGGGCAGAGGTGTCAAATAATGAAGTACAAATACTTCGTTACTCCATTACCTTTTTCTTCGTACTTCTGACTTCTACAGCTCATTGGCGCTATCTACATCAAGTGAAAACTAGTGTAATTGGATGAGTCATATAACGCAAACACTTATTGGTTAGCTAAAGGAAATCATCCGAAGCAAACAGGTGCTTTCAAACTGCAAACGTGAATTATCTATGCCATGCTACAATGTCGGATTCAGAAAAAAGATGTTGAAACGTCTGAAAGGTCGGACACAGGCAAGAGCGTATCGGGAGATGGAGACCAACAGGACCTCCCTCATCCTTGGCCCTATCTCAAAGAATTTTACAAAATAGTCAAAAATTGAGCTTTCAATTCATATAGTGGCATTTGGCTGTTTTTTTAAAGTTTACTTTATACTTTAAAGCTACAGTGTGTAATTTTCAGTGACATCTAACGTCCAGACTGCAGACTGCAGCAACATAAACATCTCCCCCCCACTGCTTCTCCCCCCAACAGTACGGCGAGCGTTACGGGACAAAATGTCTTCCACGACGTCCGCATCACCTACCTTCTCAAGTGATGAGGTTTGTTTACATAGGTAATTTTACAGATAGTATTTCAGTAGTCTGTGTAGGGTATAGATTTCAGTTCATCTCTTTCAACTTGCCGTAGTTACTTTCGAGCGTAATGGGCCATCTCGCAATCGCTAGTTTTGTTGGCTCTGCGCTGCCGTAGCGCAAAGATGTCTGCCTCCATGGCTGCGAGACCCGCTCCTATGTAATTATAAATAACGAATTCTAAGGCATCGCAAATATTAAGGTTAAGAGGCTGAGCTCGTATATGATGATAAATAACATAGTTATGTATAATATATTACATTTCTGACTGTATATCACTGTAATTATTACACACTGTAGCTTTAAGTAGTTTTTAGAACACATACTTTTTCCCTTTTTCTTGAGTAAAGAGGTCAGGTTGATACTTCAACTTTTATCAGTGTTTGTTAACTGCAATATCTATACTTAAGTAACTAAATGTTTACTTTTGACACCACTGCCACAGGGGTGGCCAATAATTGGCTAAGGATGACCATGGCACCCCCTGGCCCCCATCTAGCTCCGCCCCTGCGCTTCAGAGCAGCGGACACCGGAACATGGCGATCTGTATGGGAGAAATGTTCAGACTGAAACATCTGTAATCAGAGACGCTGCTGTCACTTTGAAGCAGGGGGCGTGGCCGCGTGACGTGCCCGTGTTTGTGTCAAACAGCAGCTGGGCTCTACAGTAACCTTCTAGCTCTACCCTGGGCTTTTAAACGGTACGGTATTCCTTCAGCCTCGACTTTTAACCGGTTTTTGATGCAACCTACGATTAAAGACGCGTTTACGCGCATTTGGGGAAGGTGTCATTTTTTTTAATCCTCTAGCCGTTTGTTTGTTTTCTTATCTTCATGCTAGCATTAGCGGCTACTAGCTAGCTGCTTGCTAACCGGGATCTTTGTTTTTGTTTCAAAGCAAACCCTCAGCACCTTCTTTAGATGGCTCACATCTGTTTTAGCTTTAAATCTTTAGCTTATCATTATACGAATACCATAATTTTAAAGTAAAGTTAAATCTACGTATTTCCACGATGTTGTTTTGCTGTTAAATATGGGTCATTTTTTCCTGACAGCTAAAGTTTACAGAGAGAACGCAGCTGCTGTTAAAGAAGACGATCTTACTTGGTTACTTTTGTACTTTATTAATTTCTTTAAACATGATCTTTCTAACTGAGTGATGATTTTATCAACTTCTATTTTCAAGTAATATGCATTTCTATTCTTTGAATTCAGTCATATTATGTCATGTTGTATTTAATAGTATAGTTTATATGTAATAATAACATACAAAAAATGGATCCTATGAATCTGACAAAGTAACATATCCACCATTCTAGTTGTGCATTTTAATATTTTTAGTATGTTTTTCTATTTAAATTTTGATTAAGGAACAACATGAAGAATGTGCATCTCTTATGTTCACAAAGGGTGGTATAGTCTTATAATTCATCTATTCAGTATGTCATATTGATCCTTACAACATACCCCATTAATGTGATGATCCCATCTCCAGTATTTACTGTTCCATTTCTTTCCTTCTTTCCTCCTCTTCGACCCCAATTTCAAAAGAATGGGGAGGAAAAAGAAATAATGAACCAATATCACATGGGAATAACTTTTCCAAACCGTAGAACAAAGGGTTTAAAGGGAACAATGGTTGTCGCCTCGATTTCATTAGTCTCAGATCTGGTGTTCACGAATCTACGCCATGGGGTCCACTGTTTTTCAATTTTTTTCGTGCTCCAGTTTTAATGCAAATGTCTTGGATGATGTTTATCCAGTTCTCTTGTTTGGGCGTTTTGTCAGTCGTCCATTTCCAAGTGATTGGCTTTTTACTGGCAATTAGCATTATATTAAACATGTATGTTTTATCGATTCCCTTTATGCAGTTTATCATATTCCTATTTTAAAGAAGAAATACATTACCAACATTGGCAAAAGTTGCTGTAGGGAAAAAATTCATCTTTTTGTATTTGAAACATGTTCAGTTTTGAGAAAAGACAGAACAATGTGCACTTATTAAATTCATTATTGTGTTTTCTTTCTTTTTTTTTTTCTTTTAAGAGTATTTGATGATCTCATCCTGTTTAACAGTATGTAACTCTTTCAGTGTGTTGTAGAGCCACCCCTGCCTGGGTGCCATGGTCCTCTGTTACACATGAGCTCTACTATGTGGTACATCATGCAGAGCATTCAGAGTAAATACTCCTTGTCCGAGCGGCTCATCCGCACAATCGCAGCCATCCGCTCTTTTCCACACGACAACGTGGAGGATCTGATTCGTAAAGTAAGTGGGCAGGTCATGCATGGACTAAAAAAAAAAAAAAAAAAAGAAAGTGTCCCAGCTGCTGTGGTGATATCATAATCTTTGTCTCTTGTCCTTATCAGGGAGCTGACGTGAACCGGATGCATGGAACCCTAAAACCTCTGCACTGTGCCTGTATGGTAGCTGATGCTGACTGTGTGGAGTTGTTGCTAGAGAAAGGAGCAGAGGTGTGTTTTTTTTTTCCACTTTATGCCACAAAGTTTTAGATGAACTGCAATCTTTCTAGATAAAGATCGCTTTAAGAGAGGTGAACTTGTTCACGCTTGTAATCTAAAGCAGGATTTTACCGCAAGAGGTAGCTTTTAAGCCTCTGCAGTAGCTATTGGCAAACTAGTAATGCTTGTGTTATAGTAGGTTTCAGGGATCCTACACAGTCTTCACATGTCTAGAAGTATGGAGCTTGATTTTTTTAATTTTTTTGTTTCCAGGTTGGATTTCAAAATAGAAAACAGTTCCAGACTAATAATAAATAGAACTAAACCTGACAGCTACACATTATCAGTCTGGATTTTTAGATTATGAGCTTTCTTTGCTGGTTTAGTACAGTGATGGTATTATTGAGGTGGAAAGACTGTAATAACACAGAACTACTCAAATGTATTCCTATAATGCATCTGAAAATAACCATGGTTGATTAGATGGCTTGAGATAGTAAAAGATCAACAACACAAAACAAGCCAAAATAATCACTAAAAGCAGTGATTATAATCCTGAATCTGAAGAGATGATATTGCTTTGGTCTGTATTTTTCTATTTTTAAAACAGGTACGTTCACATAAACAAAACAGAAGAGGCTGTAGGTTGCTGGGGGGAAACTGACATAACAAGTTCAGTTGTTATTTACAGACTCACGTCCACATTTGTTGTGACGGGTACAAGAGTCACACTGAAGCAACAGAGTGGAGGAAAAAAAAAACTATTTCCAAAGGCTGCAGCTTTTTTATATAGATCTTTTTCTTTAATAACACGTTTTTCAAATTGACTCTGATTATTAAATGTTGAAAACAGTCTACTGCTATCAGTCATAAGGCTGCAAAAAGTTATAGTTCAGTTTTAGCTCTGGATGCAGGTTTTCTTTCTTTTCGGATATCTAAGCTGAGATGATGTGATTCCTCTGTTAGGTGAATGCATTGGATGGTTACAACCGCACGGCGCTGCACTACGCTGCAGAGAAGGATGAGAGCTGCGTGGAGCTGCTGTTAGAGTATGGGGCCCAGCCAAACGCACTGGACGGCAACAAGGACACTCCGCTCCACTGGGCTGCCTTTAAAGACAACCCGGAGTGCGTTAGGGCCCTGCTGGAGAGCGGGGCCTGCCCCAATGCCCGGGACTACAACAATGATACCCCTTTGAGCTGGGCAGCGATGAAGGGCAACCTGGAGAGTGTCAAAGTTCTATTAGACTACGGAGCCCAGGTCCATGTGACCAACCTGAAGGGTCAGACCCCTATATCCCGGCTGGTGGCTCTATTGGCCCGAGGCCTGGGCACCGAACAGGAGGAAGAGTGCCTGGAGCTGCTTTGCCGAGCAGCGGGGCGCTTTGAGATCAGACGTGCCGATGGCACTCTTCCCAAGGAGCTGAGCAAAGACCCCCAGCTGCTGGCCAGGCTGACTAACATGGTGGCACAGGCTCCGACGCTGCGCTCTCTAGCACGCTGCACCATACGCCAGAGTCTGGGAGTGCAGTTCCTTCCTACCGCAGTGAAAGAGCTTCCTCTACCTGAAACAGTTAAAGAATATCTACTACTGAGAGACTGATGACAACGGCAGACCCTGCTGGCTGATGATTAAACAGCTCGTTACACTGCATTTGTTGGCAAGTCGATACAGATGCGTGTTTTTTTTTTTCTTTTTTACACAACATCTGGATGAGGAGTGAATTAAGTGCAGACTATTAGAATTAATCAGCATTCTGTGAATGAGCAAGGCAGGACTTGCGCATTTCCAACTCAACAGCTGTTGGTTATTTTCAGTTAAGTCTGCTTGCAAAAGTAGAAAAGAAACAACCTCAAGCTAAACAAGAGATTTGCTCGACTTCATTGTGAGAATAAACTAAGATTAGACAAGATGTTTAATCATTTAATTGCTTCAGATATATCCAAAAAACTATTTGTTGGAATATTTTAGTATGCTTATTATAACTAATTTTTGCTTCATTAGGTTTGTGAAAGAAACTGTTGGACTCTGATAGAAGATGGCTTGTTAAAAAATAAAATAATATATTGGGTAAGACTTTTAACGTGAGGGAGCATTTGTCGGATGGTTCATGTAGAGCACCTGGAAGAAGAATTCATAAATCTGTTTTTTTTTTTTTTTTTTTTTTTTTTTTTTTTTTTTTTTACATTTTCCCACATCAGAACTGCAAACTATAATTTTTTTTAAATGATAAAAATCTACATAACAAAGGCCTTTTCTCGCATAAAACATTGCTTCAGTCACAGTTACACGATTTTTTATTTAAAATAACGCTCAAAAGTTCAGAAAGTCAAAAGTTCGTCTACTGTCAATCTCTCACCATAAATTCTCAGTGGGATTTACGTGAGGACTTTGACTAGACCATTTTAGCTTCTGAGTATTTTACTGAGTCTTTGTGGCTCTGGCTTTATTATTTAGGTGTGAAATTAAAAGTAAAAGTTAAATGTCCTATGTGACTGTGACATCTGTACTTTAGTTTTTTTTAAACAATTGTGGCTCAGACTACATCTTTTCCCTGCTAAAGAGAGGCCTCTCTGCAGCATGATACTGCCACCGCCATGTTTTATTGTTTGTATGATATGGTAAGGCTGATTGTACTCAATAGCGTTCATATTTTTTCTGAAGACATACACTGATGCAAATTTCTAAATTACTGTTTACAGTTATCCTCTGCTTTGTTTTGATGCGTCACCAAGTCCTAGCAAAATGCACTCAAGTTTGTGGTTGTAATGTGTCAAAATGTGGAAAAGTTCAAGGGCAATTAAGTTTTTGCAAGGTAATGTGTTAAAATAATGTGTATGATAGTTTAGGAGAGTGATCTGTCGGTGATATTTGCTAAGGATATTGTATTTAACACACCTGTTTTAAGCAGTAAATGATTGTGCCAGATGGGAACAATTGTATTTATGTAGAAGCAGCAGAGTTGTGCTGATTGTTAGTATCAGTTTCATTTAAGGTGCCAGGTAGTCAATGCAAATGCAAAATCACCATGTCCACTCTCATTAGTTGCTGTTTATTTTGGCTTTATTATTCTTTTTTTTTTTTTTTTTTATAATGGAGGTTAAACTTGCAAAACTTCCTGTTTTCAAGGGTGCTCACTGGTTCCGAAACTAAAGTCACTTTGTTTTAAATTCTGTGTTTAAAGTGTTAATGATAAAAGAAAACAAAAAAATGGCATGATGAGTAAGTTTTGTCTTTTTGTAAAACCACTAAATATGCTGGCAACAGCCTTGTTGGGGGTCTACCATCTGACCATTTTGTATCCTAATTTTGTTTGCCTGTTCTGTAAGTATATATAAATTAACCCTGAGATCATGTATTGTGTATGCCTGCAAAGGTGCTTCTTTTATTTGTTTGTATAATGCAAATAAATGTCTTTATTTGCCTGTCAACTCGTGTTATTGATTTCTTTTTTTTTTTACCGTTTATAATACAAATGATCAAATCTTGACTAGCTCCCATTCATGACTCATACAGCACATTGCCCCAACTTTACTAGTAACTTAAATCTTAGACTATAAATATTTAACAGAAAGTTCTTAATATAATCCAAATTATTCACTGTTAGATTGGAACCACACCTATATCTATAAACATATTTTCCATTAAATAATTTGTAAAACACTAAAGCTGTCCTGAATATGTTCACTTAAGTTCTCAGGCACTCCACTAGGGGTCTCTCTCGCTCTGTTTTTAGATCCTATAACAGTGAATGAACATCTTTGCAGTTTAAAATATCTGTGGATTGCATCAGCTGGCTCCTTTTTAATGTAGTACTTTTTTTATATGTGCAATGTTATTAAGCTAAGTGTTATATTAAATATGAATACGTTATTCCATAGTAAATTTAAAGCTGAGTTCTGTCCCCATGTTTTCTTCCAGTTTTAGAATATTTAGGTCAAACTATTTGCAGGGAAGATCAGTTGAATGGTCTATAGAGCATAGTTTACATTGCCCTTCAAACATTTCCAGCACTTAAGCAGACATTTAATAAATTAATTACATTATTTAATTTCCCTTTCAGATGAATAAAGTCATTTTGAATTTAAATTACTTAAAAGCAGTACAAACTTACCCATTAAGTACCTGTGATATTTGACCTTTGAAGGTTTTGGTTTACCGAAAGATAATCGCTGATGTACTCATTCTGGTTATATTCGTTAATGCCAGAGATGTAAGAGTTTGTCAGAACGACAATAATGTGTGCATACTTCCTTGCCAACATTTAATCAAAATATTTTTTTTGTTACCAACATTTAAACAAATTCATCGCTGATAAGTTCTAGGAAGGATGCTTAAGTGTCCAAGATGCACCTGATCAATTCTGAAAAGGCCTCCCCATTACCCCAAATTAATTCCAGGAAATACTATGAATGGAACCAATAACTTTACATAAAAGAATGTAGCTTTTTTTTGTTTTGTTTTTTGGTAAAAATCTAATGAAAGTTCTTGACATTAAGAATTAGGTTTTATAAATGACCTAAAGTTAGTTTGGGAAAATGTAAGGAATGCAAACATCAAGTTCTAGTGAGTTCCAGGAAAATTCTGGAAAGGTTCTGGTAAAGTTCCTAAAAGGAATGTATATATGTATGGAAAGGACAAATAGTTACTGGGTAGTGTGTAGGTAGTTTAGTGTAACTTTGTTTTTGGAACTTTGTGAGTTTCCAAAAAAAGGGCTTTATATCAATATTTGTTGTGTGAGCAGCTGGAAATATCCTAAGAAATATATTCAATGATATAAGATCAAGTAAAAATAACTGAATGGGAAATGAAAAAATGCTGATAAAATTGCCATTGATCCGTAGAAAGTCGGATAAAAATACATTGATCAAGGAGCGACAAAATCGTTCATGTTCACATTTCTGAATGCGTTATTACAACTAGAGGTAAAATCTCGCGATAGTTCACAGTCAAGGGGAGTGTCAAATTCCAAGAGAGAGGAGAGGAGAGGGGAATCAGAGAGAGAGGGGCGAAGGGTGAGTTTGTAAACACTTTAAACTTAAAATATCATCAAAGAGATGTTCGGTTTTGTTACCCTTTGTTTGTTTTCTCTTAGTCTGACTCGTTTTGGTGTTTGTGACGGACATGAGTCCATGTTTGTGTTACTGTCAGAACTGTTAGTCGCAGCTTCAGCGACTCATTCGGACCCAGAGTCTCGCTGCTTTGCTCTAAAGTGTCATTCCGCTAACCAACTACGCGAGGGCTTTCAACCTCTATACTGTCTTTTAAAGTATATGGTTCGACTTTTGGCGTAGTTAGGCGCACCTTGGTTGTCAGAAAAGAAATTGTTGGTATGGTTGTTATCAGTCATTTTCAATGTGCGCTCGGCCTGTTGATAACGCTAGCCATAGCAGCTAGCCGTTAGGCTTCGTTTTGGATGGGGGGGGGTACGAAAAGTTAGAAGAAGCGTTTAACCAATTAGAGTTAACTCGTGTCTTTTATTGACAGCCCCCAAAAGCAATAGGAGGATGAGATGCCAGCGAGTGACCCCCTGGGAACCAATAGCTGCATAGAAAAGGCGGTTTTGTTACGGGAAAAGGCGGGGCTAAAGCGGAGAGCTAATGGAGGCTAAAGAGAGAAACTTTTTCAAGAGAGTCAGCGCTGTCTGGAAAAGGGAACTGAAGTCTCTGTGGGTCTGTGGGAATTCACTTTGACTTTTTATGCTTTAACTACCCTGGGTCTCAGCATAAAAATAATAATAATAAAAAATTAAAATGCAAATTGAAATTTGCGTTCGCAAAAGGAACCTGAAAGGAAAAGTGAAGGTCTGAAGATGCAGTGACATCCTCAGCAATGCGATATGTAGTGTTGAACGGCCAACTATCAGTGTCCCCACGCATGTCAACACCTCAGTCAGGAATGTAGGTCATGTTATTGGCACAGTTGTACCTCATTCCATCACTTAGGAGAGGTGTTACCCTAAGGGGGGAAAATAAATCTGTCTCTTTAGCTCACCCAATCATAGGTATTACATGTATCAATATGCATTTGTATTCTTTACCTTTTTAAAAACATTATTATTTTATAAGTTACATTTTCCAAGATTCAACATTTCCCATGCCTTATTATTTATTTTGCATTGTCCCCACATCTTGGCATGGATCTAGATTTTATTTGTTAGTTATGAGGTCTTTGGTTTAAGGTTGCATCTGTTCCCATTTACTAAATCTTGTGTTCCCATTGCTGACATAAATACATGTTGGCTCCTGAACACAGACAACCACACTAGATCTCTAGTGTCAGAAACTCCTAGACCTCGTCAGTGATGTGTTACAAATCCATGATGCAGTCCTTAAAATGCCTTAAAAGTGTTTTTATCCATTTAAACCTTTGGACATTTTGTCACATTAAATTGCAGACTTGCAATTTGTTGAGGTTTTTAAGTGGGATAAACAACAATTAGGGGATGGTTGTGAATTGGAAGGTATTATCCTTCATAAAATGTTTTGGAAATATGAATCTGAAAAATGTTGCATCGATAAAACCTCAAGTTTATGGAAGCACCGTTAGCTACACAGCTTTTTTGGCCTGTCTCTACTAGTTTTGCACATACAGTATAGAAATGTTCACGACAGGGGCATCAGTTTAAACCCTGATTTCTGTGCTTGGGCAAGACACTTCCCCTGCATTGCCTATGGATGGTGGTACCTGTGTACGGCAGCCTCATTTCTGTCAGTGAGCCCCAGGGCAGCATCATAGCTCACCACCATCAGCATGAGAGTGTGTGTGTGTGTGTGTGAATGGCTGAATGTAATGTAAATTGCCATTTACCATTTTTCCCCTTTCTTCTTTGAATAAATAGTTTAAGCTCTGACAGACTGCATGGATACCTTTTGTAAATGTGGACTTTCAAGTGTTACCTGATGGCATAACAACAAATGATTATCCTGTCTTAAGTTTTTTTGCGGCTTTATAACACCATCCATCCAACAATTCGCTATACCCAACTTCCCAGTACTTCTCTAGAAAAGCATCTCCACAGTATGGTGCTGCCATCACCGTGTTTGTTTGTTTTTTTCCGCTTATAGCCTATGAAAAGTTGACTGAATAATTATAATGTTGACTGGAACATCTCATACTTTATAACTCTCCCATAAAGAATAGATATTCAGTATGCACACTTGATAACTGAGGTGTGTTCCTCTGCAGGAGCAGTAGAGTTGTGCAGCTCCTCCAGAGTTGCAATGTTTTTTTTTTAATTAATCCTCTTCTGGTGTCCTTAAACAAAACCCAGGTCTTAGTTGTGTTTTATTCTTTCCTTACTAGAATGATGGACAGATGCTTTGTAAGATGCCAAAGGTTGAAATCTGTTTTCTTTTGGCTCTAAAACTGCATAGTGAATACAATTACAATAACATGGACTCCATTACATTAGTCATATTTTGGGGCATTGGTATAATGGGGCTGAATGTGAACCACTCCACACTTTTCAGATCAACCCATAAGAAACAACTTAATTCTCTCTTTCCTTAGTTCTTTTTTTTTTTTTTTGTTCTTTGGGGTCTTCCCTGTCCTCAGGCAATTTAAGCCTCAGAGTCCAGCGTCATGGCTGCAGTGTGCGCTATTAATACAGTTTGTTTAGTCAGTTTCCTAGCAGGCTGCATCAAACACTGGCTGGCTGTGGCTGATTATAGCTGAGGCTTGTTCCCCTACACCTGCTGAGTTTGAGAAACCAAAAGTTAATGTGGGAAGGCAGCAGGTAAATGAGAAGGAGAGGAGTTTTGTCAGTTGGCATAAAAAGACATGTGGAGTTAATGTTAAGACCTGTAATGGGCATTGATGATGTAAATTAACAGAGCTGTAACTGGGGGGGTATAGACGCTCAGCTCCAAGGTTATTCCACAATTCCCACACATTTATTACAGCATTTTGTTAGATATGCATAGGTATAAATATTGGTGCAATTTTTGCAGCTGTAATTTTAAAGAGTTAATTTATTGCAAAGTGTGGTATTATGTATAAAAGTGTTTTAATGAGGCCTAAATTCTGGGCTTTATCCAGATTCTTCAGTGGTGAGGACTTTTTAGCCTAATTGGATTTGTGTCAGCGCACACCCTGAACAGTGCTGTCTAAGACTACGTTCACACTGCAGTCCTTGATGCTCAATTCCGATTTTCTTTTGCATTGTTCCAAATATATGCAGCTTGTATGTGATCTCCTGTGTGAGCTGCAGTCATACAACGCAAGTGTCCCGCCTGCACAGTAGAGGACGCAGTGACGTCACAGGCCAGCAGAGGTGTCAAGTAACCAAGTACAAATACTTTGTTACGGTACATAAGTACACTTTTTACGTATCTATACTTTACTCAATTACTTATTTTTCTTACTACTTCTGACTTCTACTCATTACATGTTCACACAAGTATCTGTACTTTCTATTCCTTACATTTTTTAAAACAAACGTTACTCGCTACTTTTGGCTTCGGTTTAATGCAGAAGTCACGGATTAACGGACCGCGCCGCTTCTCCTGTTACCCTGAAATCCCTCATATTCCACCCCACAGCTTCCAGACCTCCTGCGCAAAGCAAAGCCGCTGATCCTCCCGTATTGCTGCGCTCCGACTTATCCTCTGAGCTTTAGGAGAGCACATGTGATATCATCATTAAATTCATAGAAGCAAAACATGCAGAAATGAACGCTTAATTTAATATGACATATTAAAAACATCCCCATCAGCATCCAGCATATGTGCCATTTCTGATGGAGATGAGAAATCTGCTTCCTGGTCTGTTAACCCTGTAATGCCAATTGTATCATATTTGATACATACCATTTCTGAAATGTTTTGCATCTGACACCTTTTGCATAATTTAATGGTAAAAACTTTGCTCAAAATCCTATTGTACACAATCAGATATGCCTGATCACAGAGGGAAGAAGACTACACAAAAAATAATCTCGACTTATCGCATAGTAATAAATTATTAATATCAAAAATTTATTTCTGTTTTATCTTTTTACATATTTTGTTAAAAGGCCAAATAAGGACTTCAAACCAAAAAGAAGTTATTTTCTGTTTTGTTTTATTCTTGGATCAGGCTTTAAAGGGTTAAAGTACCAATAGTTTGCATCCAATCTTTTAAATAAATGGTGTTAGTTTTATAAATATTTAAGAATTATGCCCTAATTTGTAGTTACTGATCTGTTGTGACTATATTTTAATTTGACAAATCGGATCTTCTTGCTGTTCTTTTCCCTGTTTGGTACGATTGCAATAGCAGATCTTGACCTGGTCGGACCGGAGCGGAGCCGGAACATTTTGAGTATGTTTGGCTCAACCTGCTGCTGTGAAGCTGGATTCTCCACCATGAACAGAATCAAAAACAAATATGGATGCAGGCTCAAAATGAGCATCTTGATATGTGCTTGAGAATGGTGTTGTCTCCATTTAAACCCAGGTTTAAAGCCTTGCAGGGCCGCATAAAGCCCACTGCTCTGCACTGCCAAGGGGAGTGGCGGCCTAGTGGTTAGGGCATAGGGCTTTGTGAGTTCAGTCCCCCAGTCCCACAGACTGCCACTCTGGGTCCCTCAGCAAGACCCTTAACCTCACACTGCTCCCCGGGTGCTGCACAATGGCGGCTTAAATGCAGAAAAGTAATTTCCCTCTGGGATTATTAGAGTATATAAAATCCCCCAAAAAATTAAAATAATTTCATTAAGCCAGAAAAAAGAACAAAAATAACAAACGGTCAGTTCAGGTGTTTTAAAAAATATGTTAATCAGAAAATTGTCTATTTACCAAACTAAAAGATTGTTGTTCTTTACTTAAAAAAAAAAAAACACTTTAGATTTTAAGATGGAAACATTTTCTTTTTGTTTTATGTATATTTGTTTATTTAAAAATTCAATGTATAACTTAGATGCGTAAACACCTCATTTTATTTAAGTGTTAAATTCTATTTAAAGTAACACATCATTAAAAATGTCTCCGGACCTTTACTGGCTGATGATTTTCTTTATTTGGACCCCTCTGATTTTTAATTGGTTACCCCTGGTTTAATGTTTCTTTGGTTTAATATTTATTTCACATCATGTGCGCCATCCAATGCAGATGATTGGCTCCATCCACATCTAGTGAAAACTAGTGTAATTGGATGAGTCACATAATGCAAACACTCATTGGTTAGCTAAAGGAAATCCTCAGAATCAAGCAGGTGTTCTTCAAACTGCAAACGTGAATTGTCTATGCCATGCTACAATTTTGGATTCACAACAAGATGTTGAAATGTCTGAAAGGTCGGACACAGGCAAGAGCGTATCGGGAGATGGAGACCAACGACATCTCCCTCATTCTTGGTCCTATCTCAAAGAATGTTTCGAAATAGTCGAAATTCATATAGTGGCATCTGGCTGTTTTTTTTTTTTTTTTAAAGGTTACTTTTATACTTTAAGTCGTTTTTGGAGCACATACTTTTACTTGAGTAAAAAGGTCAAATTGATACTTTAACTTTTACCAGAGTGTTTTTAAACTGCAGTATCTATACTTCTACTTAAGTAACAAATGTATGTGCTTTTGACACCAATGCAGGCCAGCGTCCTCTGTGTTTACGGAAGTAAACATGGATGTAGTGCCGGAGCGTATCTAGCGATCTTTTCCAACCATAAAAACACAATCTTTTCAAGATGGTTAAACATAAACACTGCTCTACAAATCATCTTCAGCGATGGTGTTTGTTTTTCTTGCCGCTTCTTCATAGCGAGACCCAGAATAGTGACCTTTGTCGGGTATTAATGGCGTTCAGGTCAGATGAATGCGACCTGGACGTTCAGACACGGGTCGCATTTGAAAAGATCAGATTCATATCTGATTCAGGACCACATAGCCAAGCGGTCTGGGTCGCATTTGAAAAAAATCGGATCTGTGTTGTTCAGACTGGCATAAAAAAAGATCAGATCCAGGTTGCATATGGGGAAAAAATCGGATTTTGGTCACTTCAGGCTGCAGTGTGAACGTAACCTAAATGTTGCTAGAAGGAGGCAGGAAAAGGAGGAAGAGAGATCTTATAATCCTTTGTGTAACACGATGTATAGCTACTGATCTCCTCCTGGAAATGAACAAACATACATTACTTCTTCACTTGTGTTTTAATGTAACTTGGTTTTTTTTTGGTTTTTTTTGGCTGTTCCTTCTCAGAAGACTGTAGTCCCAATTCGACCAGCATTATCCACGTACCTTTCTGTGGATTTACACACATCTAGAAGCACTTTACTGTTGACCTGACCAAAGGTGAAGGAACAGGAGCTAGAATTTCACGAACTGTTGCAGCCCTGGTCAAGGGAGAAAAAAATGCTCCCACAACAAAATGCATTTCCCTTTGCTTTCATCTGCAACTTATGTAGGACTTTCCAAAAATCAAATATCATATTTTATCCCTGTACCAAGCAGCCAAGTTATTGTCAAGCATGTCTTCAGTAAGAAGTAAACTTTAAAAAAATCTGTTCCCACTCCTGACGCCAGATGTGTCTGTTTCTCCACTTAGTCCACACCATCGGTATAACGAGCTAGATGGAGTATCTCGCTTGCAGAAGAATCCCTGCACAAATAGACTCAGCAAATTGGAGACAGTTTGTTAGAGCCCCCCCCCCACCCCATCACCGGCCTGTATGGGAGGTCCACCAAGACAGCAGACTGTTCTGCGCTTTTTGTCCAAAGAGGTGCAGCTTTAGCTAGCAAATGTGATGCAGAACACATTTGTTTCCTTAGCAGAAAAGGCCAGCTACAAGTTGATCGTCGTAATCCAGCACAAGGCTTCAGTAATCATGTGTTGGCTCAAGGGCAGCCGTCCTCAGCAGAGCAAGAGGTGGCGGGGGGAAGGAGGAGGAAAATTTACTGACTTCAACACTGGGAAAACTTTCAAACATTTATGCCTAGCCAAAGTAATGAATAATCTGTCCCATTTCATAATGTTTGGCAACATACTTATCCCATATATTAGGTATAACAACAGTTAATGCTGTCGGTTCCTCGGTGATATCACAGTAAAGAAATTTTATTCAGTATTCTTGCCTTTTAGCTATTTGGAAATCTGCATCTATTTAAACTGATTAAAACAAAACACAGAGAAGAGGCCATGTTTAATAAACGGCTGGGAAGTTTCAACTTAACATGTTTGTATTCCACATCATAAAATTTGTATGGGATTTCTGCTAAAAAACCCACAGTTTGTATTCTGGCTGTTTAATTGTTTGTGGTTTAAAAGGTAAAAACAGACTTGATGCATGGTGGCGGCAGCTGCTTCGTCTGGGGGACAGGATTGCATAATCGCTGCCAGACGTCACTTTGGGCCAGCTGAGAATGCTAAAACATTCATGCCCCCCCCATCCCAACAATAATTCCCCTGATTTATTTTTAATGAGTTTTTTTTAACCTAACTTTTCCAGTTTCTCTACCCAATGAGTCCAGCTGTGCAGTGCGGCGCAGGGTGGAGTTGCCGACAGAAGCAGCAGCAGCAGGCCCCGATCGGTTGTAGTTTGGCTCTACATGAGCAGAAACCAAACAGGAGCTTGTGCATATTTAACTCTTTACAAGAGCATCCACTCAGACGGAGCAGGATGAAGAAATTATTTTGAGCTCTGTAGAAAGCTGCAGTGTTTCTAGTGGATTCAGGCGAACAGTAACTCTTTCCTTAGACCCATTTTTTGCAGTATGTAGAAATTATTTAAACCCCGTTAGTAGCACATCAGATACAGTTTTCTATTTTAATAACAATCTAGCATTAAACAAAAGGAAGTTGATTTTTAATCCATAACAATGCTTTTATGTGTTTCTCACACATAAGAAAGATCTGCTGCAGATTCCTGAATGGAGATGGCTATTTGGATCAAATAGAAAATGAAGGATATGGATTACAGCCGTTTACGCATCAAATTATACATTCATAAACTTTTATTTAGATATATTTTTCATTTTTATGTTATTAAACACTTATCATTAAGACAAAAAAGACACAGAAATGTACATGTTTTTGAAAGAGAAAATCTTTGTAGTTATTTGTAGAGTTTTGAACTAATTGGATTTATCAGTGTTTGATTTGATAAGGTCAAATCAAGGCAATAATTGGTCAATTAAGATCTCAATCTACTGGGAAGTTATTTTTATTTACCATTCGAAAATGCATAAACTTCGACTATTCTTTTTTTCATCAACAACAGAACATATTACGTCTAGAAATATATGGATCAAGCTTTTTCAGAATTATACCAATTTCTATTTTCTTTAGGTATATCCATGGAGATTTGTGCTGCAATGTTATGTTAAAACATGTAGTGGTTTTTAAATAATTTTATAGATTTTTAAAGCACAAGAATCAAAGCCTAAATATGCCTTGTAAGAGATATTAATTCAATAAAAGCGCACAAAATGCAGGGAGGATTACTGTGTTTTAAAGAGCAGAAACAAGGCCAGTTCTTACTTTTAACCATGTTTCTGTTTTTAATCAGTAACAAAAATCAGATTATTCATTACTGGGACCTATGAATTGGAGCGAATCAACGAAGAATTTGCTAATTTAGAGCAGCAATTTCATATACTGCCCACATTTTTAAATCTTTACCTTTTTATCCAACATTTTATTCATGTGTCATTTTTCCAAATAATATAACTGACATTGATATAATTCTCATTTTATCTCTATTTATGTTAATATTTTGTTGGCTTGTACATTAAAGGTTCTAAGGAGAGGTATAATTTAATCATGGTCATGTGTCTATTCTTCATTATAGATAATTGGTTCAAATTCACACGGTAGTTTAAAAAAATTAGAAGACTCGGCAGATGAATGAGAGCAGGAGATGCTGGATGTGGGGTTTGAACAAGCGGAGGAAAGGTCAGGTGGTGCTGCAGAGGTTAGCAGGGGGAGTGGCCATGAGAGAGCAAGGGACTGGAAGTGAACTTAAGTGAGGTTTAGTCAAAGGTAGAAGGAGAGGGAGCTGTGTTTGTGTAAACGGTGGCTGTCCTTCCTTACTGTAAGCCGCTCCTCATTGGCCACCGTGAGCCCCTCGGCGAGAAGGAAATATCACCAGGGAAACTTCTTCTTGCTGCCTGTGTGCATGTTTTCCTCCGTGCCAGGGTTATTTTTAAATAGCGTTTGGCTTCCTGCTCAGACTGAAGTCTTCAAGCCACAGCATCCCTGTTTTGTTGTTTTCGGGATTTGGCAGTTCAGAGATCCTGTAAAGCTCGCTGCAATGTTCTCTTCTTCTCCTCTCTCACAGTTTCACTGCAAGCTCTTTGCAAAAATGGGGGATGACAGACCTTTTGTGTGCAACGCTCCCGGCTGTGGACAGGTAAGACTTTTTTTTTTTTTTTCTCCTTCCTTAATTTCTGTGTGAAAGGGGTGTCCCCATTTCTGGAACTCTTTGTGGTCGAAACTGTTTGACTTGTCCTATGATTTCGAGCTGAAGCAGATTGACGATTTGGAAAACACGCTTCCTTTGATTGGAGTTTGGCTTTTTTCCTGAAGCCCCCTCTCTTTGCCAAAATAAACAACTGTAGATGATTTATGTAACATTTTTAATGAGCAATGTGTTAGTAACATTCTACCTTGCACGCTCATGTGGGACAATGCCGTCTCCTTCAGCCTTGACTCAGAAAGCTCCAGTGAGCAATCGGAGCAGAGTTATTGTTTCAACCTGTCACTGCTGAGCGCCTGCAGACACAGTTTTGAACTGAGGCTGTGACTCAGCTGACTGGCAATAGTAGCACACTCACATGCGGCTTACGTGGTGTATGTCTGTGTCTCTGCTTTATATAAGAAAAGGAAGAAGAAATGATTAGAAATTCTTCATATGACTCAGAATTCATCAGCACAGGTAACATCATGTCTGATCAAGGGTGTATTTAGTTGTCTCACGGTGCTTTCTCAGACTAAATTTAATTGTCTCTTTGAGCATCTGAAGAACTCATACATGCAGCTATAGTATATGTGCTTTTTTAATTCTCTGATTGGTAGAAACCCTCTGTTTATGGGACTTTGGAAGGGAGGAGAAGCCGTATAATCCGAGAACCAAACATGCATTTTTTGACGAATAAGTCATCAGTCTGACTTTGTATGACTTTTGCCTTTTCTCTGACAAACACTGTGGATGTTATTCAAGGCGTACTTAATGCTTGTCTTCAGAAAACAGCTAAAGAGCAGCATGGAGACTTTTCGAGTAAAAGTGATGTTGATGACAGAGCAGGTCTACAGATGTGGCTCTGCCAGCAGTTTTGTTTGAGTGTGAATCCAAACATGTCTGGAGTTGTGTTGTGGTGTCAAACGCCGGAGCACTTTTACAATATCACAACATCAGCTAGCTCTATGGAATGTGAGCAGTGTTCACTTCAGGTCTGTTTTTTTACTTTATGGCTGCTGTTTTCAACAACTTATTATCCAATCCACTATATCACTCACTTTTTGGGATTTTGTTTAGTGAAAGCCTATAGTTTTTTTTTTTTTTTCTTTTGTGTGTTTTCCGCTTTTTATTTACATTAATTTTATTTTAACTGTGACTTTGTTCTCGGAACGTTACTACTTTCTGGTAATATTCTGGTAATATTTCTGGTATAAACTGTTAATATTAGCACCTTATTCTTGTTTATTTATTTTCTCTTATTCTGGCCCTAAAACTATTGTAAGGCAAGGCAGTTTTATATGTATAGCACAATTCAGTACATGGACAATTTAAAGTGATTTACATAAATTAGATAATAAAACAGAGGGAAAATAAACCTGAATAAAAGCAAAAACATGGGTAAAACAAATTAATCAATTGGACCACAAAATAGCAGAACAAAAGCAAGTAAAAAAAAAAAAAAACTTGATACATTTTTTGTCCTTGACCATCATCTGTTTAACTTTAATTGTTCTCAGGTTTAAGGATTTGAGGATTAATATATTGACAATCTGACCACCGTCAAGGTTTTCTGGGTAAATCTACAGTTAATTTTTATACAACAAAAGTTTTCAATTTCTTTGAAGTCAGGACCCAGGAAATTATAATTTTATAATGTTGTGGCTGGGTTGGATGTTGGCATCTTTTATTAACCCATTTAGGCCTAAAACGCCTGGAAAAAACACCTTAAAAACCTATGGCCGATTTTAAAAAATACCCCTAAAACCTGAAGTTTTTCTGTAAATTCAGCAACTGTGTCAACGCCTAGTAAATTATTGATATCTCAGCTTCTGTAGCAGATAGAACTCAAAATATATTTTATCTTTGAAATTCTTCCAAAAAAAAAAAAAAAAAAGTGAAAAGCAGTAATCAAAAAAAAAAAAAAAAATTCAACCTTTTATTTTTTCCATATGTGATCATGTCTTCATTGAGAATGTGCAATATAAAACGTTTTTAAAATAAAGAACAAACTACATAAATAACTATCTGATGATTACTTATTAACAGTATTATTATGCATAATAATGCATATGTCTGTGTTATAAATTGCATACAACTTACCTCCAGATGGCCACAAATCTGTCCCGGGACATATTTTGGGGGAACTGCGTCCTGAAGAGAGGTTTACTCTGTCGCCAATAATCTCTTCGTACTGGCAACACAAGAAGTCCCATGCCCATACACAGCCCAATAAATGTCTTCATCTCCGTCACAGTCACGGGTGACCACTTTGCCGTCTTTGCTCTTGTTGGAGTTTGGTTTGTTTGGTCACTGTAACTATTCGTCTCGGTAACAAGATGCATCCAAAGTTCTTCATTAAAAATATGCTCAAATGCCTGCAGCGGTGTGGCGTCTGCAGGCAAATCCAGGTGTGCGGTTGAAAACACTCCGTGCATTGCGGTGGTAGTTCGATTGGTTCAGCGCGTTCAAAGTCATCATTTTCATCTATACCGTCATCAAAGCCAACACACTCCTCAAAATCACTGCCTTCCGACAACTCTTCTCTGTCAAACTCCTCCATGTTTGCTTGAAAAAAACTTCTTTCTTCTTGCTTGACTTATATGCTCTCCCGGCGTCAATGGTAGAATTACGCAACAGCGCCCCCGGCTTGAATGGTAGAAATGCGGTAATGCTTTCCCGGCCTAAATGGGTTAAAATGATAGAAAAATGAAAATATTGAGGGTAAAAAATAAATATGGAATATTATGGAATAAAAAGCATGCATGATTAAGATTTCAAGGCTTTGGAGAGAAAATCTCAATCTTTTAGATGATAAAAGGAAAAGCTAACTGTAGATTTGACAGAAAGCAAGCCAGGTGAAATACGTGTAGTGTAAAGGGTTCTTAGGGCTAACCATAAATTATTTGTTTATTTTTTAACTGTTCACTATTATGTTATTGTGCTACATGTTCTAAGGTCCACATTTGTTTGACCCATTTTTCTATAATCTTTTGGCTGCTTTAACACCAGAATTTTCCCATTGTGAGACAATAAAGGGATTTTCTATTCTATTTTAATTGTGTAACTGAGTTTCATTGGATGTTTTAGTGGTGATCATAAATGCCCTCAAATGTCCTTAAAATGTGCTGGCATCAAAAAAGTGGAAGCAGATGTCAGAAAAACAATTTAGTCCCATAAACAGAGCCTTGTGGTACACCGAGAAATAGAGGAAGACCCATACTTAGAAGCAGCCACTGCAAAGAACGTCTCAAGAGATGAAGACCGCTATTAAAAGGCAGAACCCAAAACGCACTTGAAGGGTTTTGGTTTAAAAGTCTATATTGTTTAATTCATGAGCATTTAGGACCATCAATGTGGTGATTTTTATGTGCGTTAGATACATGACACTCTTAACAGCTCTGGATCTTAACGTCCAAATGCAGTTTTACTGCTGCATTTACAAGCAACAGTTGTCTACCAGGAAAATTTGAATCTTACCCGTAATAGAACAAGGATGATTGACTTTTGGCTTAGCTCAAGGTTTTCCTATTTCCAAGTTAACCTCAGCAACAACAACAACAACAAACCCTCCTGATGTGGTGCCCAGTATTTATTGCATCAGGAAGGTAATCTTAGCCGCCATTATCTTAGGCAGGGAGATTACTGGCAGATAGTTTCTTCCAGCCGATGTAGTTGTTTCGTTCAGAGGAAAGAGACAGATGAGACATGTAGGGGTGATGCTTTTTGCTTGGGCTAAAAATAAGGCTCCTGACACTAGACTGTGTTTCCACTGCGTTCTCCCAACTGAAGTCGCAACTGTAACACGGCGCCCTAAAATAGGCTCCTGTGAATAGTGAATATGCTGCAGCCAGAGCCAAGATTATTCTTCCTACGTCTCTGAGTGAATCATATTGCCGCATTTCAACAGAAGATGTTCCGTTTCTAAGAGGACAGAGTCGGTCCCTTCGTCTTTATGTCTGCGTCAGAGCTCCCGTAGCTCCTACTGAGATATCTGATAGGGGGTAATATAATAAGAAGGGCCAGCCATAGTTTACATTGCCCATATGCTTTACATTCTAGAAAGAGTGACATCCGTGAGTTGAATTGTGCTTTTAGATTCATTTTAGTAATTTCAGCCCCCATCTACACTAATCCTGTATCTAATTCAGTTATTTATTTATTTTTCTTAATGTTGGAGTGTGCATGCCCACACCCCCAAGCTATAATAAACCTTTACAGGAAAGAAACAGTATACCACAGATCCAGTGTTCTCTGTGCATTTTCTCATAATATTCACTCTATTGGCTTAATGTGGTGTGCTACATCTGTGCGTGATTATTGTAATTTCATATCTGGATAACAGTAATATGGGCTGCCTCCTTAAGTCACGGTTACAATTATCTGTTGGCTAATTCGTGTAATGTTCTCCTGTGTCCCTCTCTTCTTCTTGTTGGCCTGTTGCAGAGGTTCACCAATGAGGACCACTTGGCTGTACACAAACACAAACATGAGATGACCCTGAAGTTTGGACCCGCCAGGACTGACTCTGTTATAATTGCTGGTACTTCTTTTTGTTTGTTTTTTGTTTTCATCTATTATTCAGTCATTTCCATTGCTAAGTTTCAGCAATCTGGACTAAGGGTTGGCGCTTGGATGAATCAATCGGCCATCGACGATGGACTCAGCCCTTCAATGATTGTTTTTCTAAGAGCATTTTTACGTTGTTTTGTTTGTCTCTTTTTGGACCAAGGGGTTAAGACGCAGCGCAGGACAAGAAAAACAAAAAAAACCCTAATGCTGTTTTTAATGGTTCAGACTAGGGCTGCAACAACGAATCGATGAAATCGATAAAAATCGACTTTTAAAAGCGTTGGCAACGAATTTAATCATCGATTAGTTGTGTCGCGCGATTAATGCGTCATCCGCCGCCGCCGTCATCCCGGGGAAGAAAAAAAAATATGGCGGAGCGAGTCAGCGCCGCAGTTGCAGTGTTGACAACTCAGCGACTTTTCAGACCCCTCCAGCGACTATTTTTTTAAAAAGCTACTAGCGACAAATCTGGCGACTTTTTTCGGTGTCACTGGCGGCTTTTGGAGACTCTTACGTGAAAGCATGTATCGTTCCTACTCTTCTCCTCCAGCGGCAGCTGCTGCCGTGGGGCGCCTCCCCCATCCCAACCCCTTTCTCTCTCTCCCACAGGAATCCCTCTCAGCGGGGCAGTCAGAGCCGCAGGATTTTAGTGAGGAGTTTACCCTCAGCGTCCAGACTGCAAATGAAGCGCGCATGCCCCGGGATTGACGGCGCAAATTGATCACAATAATTAAAATAGCCTGCGCTTTGTAAAGTGAAAAAAGTCGTAACATGCAACTTTTGTAAAAACAAATGAACATGGCACAGAAGCACCACTGTTATGACGCAGCACCTGAAAAGAAAACACGTTGGAGCCTTCAATGGCAGTGAAGAGAGCTGATCAGCAGGATGAGTAACCATGTTTGTTTCATTTTAAAGTGGGGAAACGTTACGTTAGTTTCTCAGGTAGCTCATCTGATGCTTTCCTTAGCTTGTTAGTAGGTTACAGACAGTGATAAGGTTGGCTTCTTATTTTACTTTTAATTTCATTTGAATTAGCTTAAGCAGCGTTTATATTTTCTTTATAAATAAATTAATTTGCAAATTATGAGGGCAAGGCTTTTAAAGTTTAAATCTTCTGGCAAAGATAAAGTAAAGAAGATCCTGCAATTTATGGAAGTAAAGCAGAATAAAATCCAGCCAGATCAGTAATATGTCAATTAATTATCTGCCACATTCCCATGTAAATATCTGTCTTTGGAGGATGTGTTTTTTAGCACCCCTAGTTCTCTCATTTTTATTCCAAATACAATTTATAATTTGAATCACAGGGCTATTTTTATCTCTATGGTTCAGTATTTTCTCAAGTAGCAACTTTAACTGCTATACTTTCCT
Source organism: Cyprinodon tularosa (assembly GCF_016077235.1). Lineage (NCBI taxonomy): Eukaryota > Metazoa > Chordata > Actinopteri > Cyprinodontiformes > Cyprinodontidae > Cyprinodon > Cyprinodon tularosa. The sequence goes on from NW_024038678.1 coordinate 2,131,153, forward strand.
GTCTTAAAAGGCAGAACTCTTCTAGTCTATAAAAACCTCATTTGTTGAAATGGGGGGGGCTATTGTTTGAACCCCTTAGGGGCTTTAAAAAACAAAAATGCCTGTCTCTTTTTGCGCTTTATGAAACAAAATACCCTATATTTTGTGGATGTACAGCTACATTTCTCATGTAAGTTTGCGTAGTTTTAACACAAACATTTATTTTTCATATTGCACCAGTACAGTTAATGAGAAACCTGTACTTGCGTGCTTGTTTGTTCTGTCTAAAATGTTTATTTTGGAATGAAGAGGTTAATATAAAAAAAATATTTTGTGTCCGATTCATCGATTAATCGAAAAAATAATCGGCCGATTCATCGATTTTCAAAATAATCGTTAGTTGCAGCCCTAGTTCAGACATACTTCGTCCTGCTGCTGCTTTTTTTTTTAGTGCCACCGTGAAACAGCAATTAATCTACTTGATACAGAAAGAAGGAACTGAATTGAAGAAGAACCAGAACCAAGTGTTTACAGACTGCTCCGTCTGTTAAAGATTTGATTTAACACAACAAACACAAAATTAACAATAAAAAATAAAAAAGGAAAATTACCCTCTCCAGTGAAGCTGTGCGCTTTCTATAAAAATAAAAATCTCTGCCCCAGTTTTCAGCCTGTTAGATTTTTAACATTCAGATAAACAAATGAATAACAATAAAAAAACTATAATGTCTCATGACATGTTCAGAACAACTGGAATAGATGAACCTATTCCCATTGGACAAAACGTGTATATTTCTGACCAGTCAACAAGCATGTTACCTTATTGGGTTTTAACAGTGTTTGCAGGTTGGGAACAATATTAGCAGCGCTGCAGAAGATGCGCTCTGAGGGGTGCATGTCTTTGCTCATAAAGTTGGCCTGATGAGTATTGGAAAATATTTACATATCGCCCAACCTTAATCCGACCATTTTATTTTTTCTCATAATTTAAAGACTTGAGGTTGTCTAAATGCCTTTTTTTTTTTTTTTTTACATTCTGTTTTTTTTTTTTCCATTTAGATCATTTTTAAATTATTATTTTTTTTTACCAGCCAACTCTAACTGCTAACTAGGTATGGATTTAGTAATTTATAGTTTGATATCTTCTTGATATCTGGTAAAAGATAATAAAGAGTCTCTCTGAAATAATTTTTGATCAGGATATTTACCTTTACCGTTTGAATTACTTTTCTATTCATGTTCAGGCAGTGTTGTTAACATATGAAAATAAAAGTTTTATTTTTAGAGACTTCTTTAGAGCAGCACTCAGCAATATGGACTTAAAATCTTATCACAATGTTTTGCTATTCTAACGGAATGACGATAAAAGTTATGAATAAAAAATTACTTCTTCAGTCTTTCTTAGGTAACTGCCCCACAATATTAAATACTATTGAACAATATACACATTTGAAATTGTTTTCTTCAGGACAAGTATTATTTATGTCACTAATCATCTTATAGTAACTGCATTTAATGATGTTCTTCAAATGTGTCAATGCCCCAATGGATAAAAATTAAAGAAATATTGTAAAAACAAAACTTTGATAAATTGAACCAGTTTGTGGAGTTTTTAATCTAAATTATAATTTAGACGACGGATCAAAACCTTTATGACTAAAAATTATCACGATTAAGATAAACAATACGATAAATGCCCTCCCCTAGTGAAGAATACATGGGGTGATGGATTTACAGCTAAAAAGATATCAGCAGTTATCAGCAGTTCTTCATTCTAGAAAATATCACAGTTTAAATTTTATGATCGGGATCACCTTTCTCCACTAACTGATATAATTTTAACATGATAGGCTCATAAACATACAGAGTAGTTATTGTGATGTCTATACTAAGACTGGGCGATATATATCACAAAGTTTAATGCAACTCTTTTCACCATCTAGGGTCTGAGAAACTAACCCCCTAACTAACTAAAGAAGCTTCTAATAAAGCTATATTATATTTTAAATGTTTGACCTAAATATAGACTTAAAGAAACTTTTGATCCATTATTGTAATACAAAACAAGTTAAGAATCTTTCCTATATTTGGACTGTATTATATTTTCGACTGGGTTAAAATGAGATTCTCGCATTATGATAATAACACAGTATTAACACATTTCATCATTAAAATAGAACAGCCCATTTTTCCTACTGCTGCTAAAATATTCTGATCATGATGGTGTCTATTTGTTACATTTGTATTATGAGGTTCACACATTGAGGAGAATGCTGACTTTTGCCTATTTAATCCTATCAGAGATTTACAGATGCAGTAAGTTCGGGTTAAAGTTATTTTTGTCCCATGGGTAAACTAGTTGTCTGTAAATAAGAAAGTTTTTGGGTTTGATTCCTGTTTTTTCTGGTGCCACATGTCATTGTATGGATATTTGAATGTGACATTGCGTTGGTAAAAATCGCCTCGAGTGACCACTATGATGAAAAGATGCTATAAAAACTCATCCAATAACCAATTAATTTATAAGGCAAGGCAAATTTATTTGCACAAAGACAATGCAAATAGTCTCTGCTGAAGCAGGTGGTTGTTTGCTGCATTTTTCTGTGCATTAATGGGTCATAAATAAAAATAAAGAGGAAAAAGACAAAATGTAAGAACATTTTCAAAAAATTCTAGGTCTTTTTTTTATGCGACATAAAAAAATCCTGCAAAAGAAAGTCCTTATTCTAATTGCCAAGTGTTAAACAGTTTGTCATATTGTTTTAACAGTCATTTCCTTCTTTGTTGCTGCTCTTTTCTAGATCAAACACCTACCCCCACTCGTTTTCTGAAGAACTGCGAGGAAGTCGGCCTCTTTAATGAACTTGCTAACTCTTTCGAACAAGATGACGATGAAAAAAAGGCAAAAAACTCTGTAAGAAAGCAGCTTGTGAGGACGATCACCATTTTGACTGTCATGCTTATGTTCCTTTTTACATGTATTGCTTTGTTCAAACATCAGGGATATTTTCTGTAGACTTCAATGTAGTAAAAATGTCCTCACTTCCCTCTTTTTAGCTCAACTGCTGATTTAATCAAAACCTACAGTTTGAAACTCCTGTGTTGCACAGTTTTTATGCATCATTAGAGTTTCAGTTATTGCAGCAGTGTTCATATAAGCAGATGCATTAGTCGTTCATTTGAACTAAAAGTGGTGTTTCATGAACCTAACCATGACAAGCAAATTTGTATATTAAATACCAACTTCCCTTTTTCATACTCTGTTGGTCATGTGAATTTATTCTGGGTTTTTTGTTGTTTTTTAATTTATTTTCCTTTGTCACTCTACAGCTTCCAGCAGCCAACTCTGTGGCTGTGGACATGAGCCTGCAGACACCCTCAGATGTGAAGGTGAAACAGGAGGTGCCTGTAGAAGTGGACTCCTCACCTCCAGGCAGCCCAGAATCGATATCTGGAACCTCGGACAGCAACCAGGAGCCCATCGTTAGAGTAAAGGTGGGTGAAGAGATGACTTGTTCAGTTTAACAGCATTTTGTTTCCTATTTTTATCTAAATCATCTGAAAATAAACTCAAAGGAATTTTAAAGAAGCTGTTTCATGTTCTTTACATTGCTGCATTGCTTATCTCCTAGGACACCCCTCCTAGGAGTTCAGCTCCCACTCCAACTATTGTTCGCCCAGGTTCTCTCCCACTACATTTGGGCTTTGATGCTCTTCAACCCACCATGCCATCACCCACCTCTGTCATCACACAGGCACCACCTTCAAATCGCACTTTGGGGTTAGTTGTATTAAACCTCCTACCTCTGCGTTAAATGTACTGATGATCATTTTGTGGTTTCTGACCTCAGGTTTGACCTGCAGACACCCATTTTTAACTAGTTGTAATTGCTCTTTAGGAACAAAAATGATTTAACACATAAAGAACGTTCAGCGTGTTTTCCCATCATTTTCACTGTTTATATTCAGTTCAGTCTTTTTATATAGCATCAATTCCCAAGACAATTTATCTCTAGGCATTTCATTTAAATATAGAGAGAGATTGGTGAAAGGAAACCTAGCTGATTGCATCGAGCCGTCGCTCCCCCTGGATGAGACGGCAGACATTCGCTTGCAATGTGTCACTAATTGAGCAGCAACCCATCACACCTAGCATGCAAGCAGTGACAGTTGATATAACAGAAAGAAACCTCGTGTTTCCATCCAGCTGAAATGCAAATTTTAGGCAGTTTTAAAAGTTGGGGGGTGGGAATACGATTTTGCAGAGTTGAGAGAATTTGGTTTAAAGCGAAGTAAACAAGCACTGCAAGGTGTAATGTCATCCTACGTCATTGTTCACATTGTGTTGTATTAAGCAGGAAGTAGAGGCAGTGATCTAACACTGACCACAGATCAGTAATGGAAGAAAGATTTAAGGAATGTGTCGCTCTTACATTATGTATGGCAATGTTGCTTCCAGCCATGTTTACACGCATTATAAGAACATCCAGGAAGACTCCGACATCAGAAACAGCTGATTAGTCATCAGCTGATTTGAAAAATAAGCCCCTTTTCTACTACCCTTTTGAAACCATGCTGAGAATGGTCCAAGCAGGGTAACAGAGATAACTGTTGAGTGTAAATGTGACGCAACTGAACTGGACCATGCCAGACACAACCGAACCGAACTAAAACTAATTAAACGGTAGGCTCGGCAAGGTTCAGTTGTGGCTCGACTCTCTGATAACAAAGAGCGCATGAGCAAACCGCGTCATCTCCTACATACAGTCTACTGACTAATTTCACGGGTTTTCCGCAGTGTCCGGCTTTGTAATTCACAGATCTCTTCACCTTTTCACAACACAAATTTCTTCTCAGCCTATTAACAATAAATGGCATCAAAGAAGCGTGGTGCGACCCGGGATGGTGCAGAGACTGAAGCTCTCATTGAAATTTGGGCGGAGGACGCTATCCAGGCACTTAAGTTCCTGAATGTTATGGGCGGTGCCAATTTTGTTTGCGTAATTCCCGCTTTGAGAGCTGTAGTATTGTGGACTGCAGATAGGCGGTGAGGCACCGTGCTAGCATGATGTGTAAATGGTCGTAAGAATCAAGCTCGGTTCAGTTAGCTGATAGAACCTAGGTGTAAAGTTGTTTTGGATTGGTTTCAGAGTGTTAGTGGAAATGGGGCAATAGTGTTTCATTCTGCCATTTTGTGCATTAGTCCTTTTTCGCTAAAGCTGAAAACCAACTCAAGAGAGCTTTAAAAAGTTTCTACGAGTTTTAGGGATTTTTCAAATTGTGCCATTTCCATTAAACTTTTCTGATGCGATGTGTTAAAATGCCCATTAGAAAAAAGCTGATGGAAACGCACCTGACATTACACTCTGTTTAAAAGTAATATTCCACTGAGAATTCAGTGAAATTAACATTTTAAAAAAATAAGTGGCAGACTTGACCATTTTGGGGCCCCAACTGGAGCTCTGTCCTCCAAGTCTGCCTTAATGTCCCGTTCGGCCCTCAGAGTGAGCGATTCTGTAGAGTTACCACAGTGGAGGCATCACTAAATAGATGATGTTTGATTCAGCAACATGGGTGTGCTGTATATCAAATGTGGCTTTAGGATGGGGATGAAGGAGGTCCTTTTTATTTCCTGTCTTTAAAAAAAGATAAAGAATATACCTATAATACTTTGCTAGAGAAAATGAATTCATGGAACTATATTCTTTTTCGGAAATTTTTATTTTTTTTTTTAAGTAACTGAGAAGTGAAGGCACACAGGGTTTACGACTGATAGGGGGAAAAAATCACTGTTTTTGAATTTCTGCTCATTCTAAAAAAAATTTTATTTTGAACTCAGAAAATAATCATAACTGATCAAAAGTTAATTTTTCTGGTAAGATTCTAAAAAGACATCTTTTATTCTCTATGAGAGCCTTTCAAACATTTGATAAACATTGACTATGAATCTGTTTTTCTTTAATAAATTAGCTCAGGTCGTTTTTCCAGCCCATCCTTCCTCTAATGAAGGAACTGTTTTTACTTCTCCTGTCCACATTTCAAATCAATCATTTTACTGAATGGTCTGTTGTTTTGCATCTGGTCCATCAGTAAATCATTTTCTGTAAAATGCTTTCCGTGGAGAAAGAGGCATTATCTTGTGTGGTTCAGAATATAACTTAAAAGCCTCATCCAGGACATTTCTTCAATCCTCATCTTTTGTCTTTTTATCAGTATCAATGTTTCAGATATTAAGACCTGTCTAGTTTGTATATTTTATGTTGAGTAAAACTGTATCCTTGTTTAATTAGCTTAGTTTGGAGGAGATGAAGGGTTACTGTTCCACTTCTTACTATTTCTACTGGCACCAGCAGATACCTTATATTTTAATAATGTATCTTATATTAGTGGACTGAGTGCAGCAATGCAATGATTTAAATAACCATTAAATGTGCTTAGCTAACCTTTGAATAAATTCTTTGATTTTCACTGAACTAAGAATCTGATATTTTTAATATCTGAAGATAAATCCAGCTAGACAATTCCTGCTGTTTTCTCCCTGTTTTCTCCCACAGCCAGAACCTTTCAATATATATTTATAGCTCAATATATATATATATGTATATATATATATATATATATGTATATGTATATGTATATAGCTAAGGTGGAGTCCATCTGCTCTATTCCTTATGATAGCCATGGAGATTCCAAAAAAAGAAAATTAAAAAAAATCCACTGGACTTTGTTTCCAAGTTTGAAGACGTTTCGCTTCCCATCCAGGAAGCTTTTTCAATTCAAAATGTCAGGAATAACATTGACTTCAAGTTTTTAGTTTTCTAGTATAGAGTTTTTAATACTGTTAAAAACTGTACATACTGCTTTTAATTTTCTATTTTTGGATGATTATGACCTGGATGACTGAGACTCTTCACCAGCATATGACCATGGAGATACTTTTTAGAGAAAACCTCCCCCCTCACGTAATGCTGGATTAAAAGATAATTATTTGTAACTTACAATTATCCGTTTCTGAGTCAGTATTAGTTTTGATCGCTAATTGCATTCAATTAATCCACTTCCACCTCCTCCTGTTCACAAATACACACCAAGCGTTTTGCTGGGACACTGTTAGAAGGGTGGGCAACCAAAAGGGGCCCTTGGTTGGGATCCTTGCTGGTAGGGGGGCCACGCGGTTGCTTGCTTTGCCTGTGTGCCGTCTTCCCATGTCTAATTCCACATCCTCCTCTCCATTCCAGACCGCTTGCGTGAGTCCTTGAAAAGCAGCTCCGTCTAGCGATGCTCTTACAGCCCCACGAGTTGTTAAAAGGCCTATGTTGTTTCCATCCATTGTTTGTTTTTTTTAAAGGGGATCGCAGGTTTTTTTTTTTTACATTGGGCCCTTGATTTTACGTTATTACATCATGTTCTACTCACCCATGTAAGTTTTGTCATTTGGAGCCGTTCTGAAGATATTCCGTTAGGTTATATTCAAGTAACGTCTTCCTATGGGCAAACGACTTGAAGGCACAAACTAAACTGTTCATAACTTATCATTAATGGTACGCCAGCATTCATAACATGTAGGTGAATCACTGTCCCCCAGACATCTGCGATTATATTTTTTATATTTATATTTTTTTAAAACAAAGCGGCGCGTGTATGATGTCATCCACTTATGTGTTTTGGAGTTGTGACAGGCAGCCCGGGCCACAGGCGCTACGCTCTACCCCTTCTGTTCGTTCGGCTAGCTAATCTGAATCGTTCAATTCCATTTCGAGAGGGAGATCATCTGTGGTAGTAGCACTAGACATCTTCCAGACATGTGAGTAAAACTAGCAGTAGTTCAGCGGACACGAAGAATGAACGGTAGCCGCCGCACGTGGATGATGTCATACACGCGCAGCTTCGTTTTTAAAAGATATAAATATAAAAAAATATACCAGCGGATGTCTGGGGGACAGTGATTCGCCTACATGTTATAAATGCTGGCGTACCATAAACAATAAATTATGAACAGTTTAGTTTGTGCCTTCAAGTCGTTCGCCCATAGGAAGACGTTACTTGGATATAACCTAATGGAATATCTTTAGAATGGCTCCAACTGACACAAAACTCATATGGGTGACTAGAACATTATGTAATAACATAAAATTAAGGGCCAAATGTAAAAAAACGGTGTTCCCCTTTAAGGTCTGACTTTTTTGTTTTGTTTTTTTATTGTTAAAACCTAGAAGAGCAGCCTGGATATGAAGCATAGGTTAATGCTTCTGCTTAGATGACTGTTTACTGAAAGCATTTTATGCAAACATCTCTTTTTCTTTCGGTTCCCGTTTGTTAATAGTTCTCCAACGAGCCATTACCCGATGATGATGCTTCCCTCGGGTCAGGCTGTACCTGTGCTTCCCGGTCCTGTCCAGATTCCCTCCGTCATTAATGTAAGGCACGCCAGCAGTTTCTTTCACCTCATCTTTAAAAAGAAGAAGAATGTTCTGGTTTAATTTATGTGCATTTATGCATCATGTCTGACTCTAGCTCGCTCGACCCATGTGTATGGTACCCAACATTCCTGGAATCCCTGGTCCTCCTCTGGGAGGCAGCAGCAGCGGCTCCAACTCCCCCTCTGGCTACAGCATCCACTCAGAGGCCAAGATGGTCAGCACTAAATTAGCTCTCTATTTTTATCTCTCTATCTGTTCTTCTTATCCGCATCCTTACCCTCCAGACTTGTGTCTACTTTGCCTTACTTTTTTAAATCATATGACTTTTTACTGTGGTAACTTGTTATTTTTTAACTCTTACATACATCGCCACAATTTTCACAAAAAGAGAGTTGCGGTGATTAAAAAGTAGAGGCTGCTGCTTTTTTGTGTGTTTTCATCAAAATTTAAGAGCATCTATGTACTTTAAGAACTTTGACTGTTTTATTTGTGTCAGAATTATTATTATTGGGGGATTATTTTATATGTAAATAGTTGTTGTATGCCTTAAGATCCTTACTGGCTAGTTTAAACTGCGTGCTGGATCATAATCTATCATCACAATAATTACATATCAACCTTTTTCTAGAGACTTTTTTTAATGCCTTAAGAAGCAAACCCTGGTAAGATGGATCCTCATGTCACATGAATGTACTGAAGAAAACCAACCTTTTTATATCCACTTCTGTTATTTAATATTTGATCTCAGACCTCACCTTGTACATTGCTTGGAACAATAATTTTTTTCATTTTATGCTATTGCGTAGAGTTATTTTTGTATAAACAATTAACTATTATTTCGGATTTGTTTCCGTTTAGCTGATAAGATTTGACAATAAAAATCCAGCTAGATAGTGGAGCATGGCTCAGACAATATAAAAGCGTGCTGAAATACAAACCAAAACCTGACTTAATTTAGCTTTCGATGCATTTGGGTTGATGACATGACACGCTGTAAGTTAAAGGTCTAGCATGGTTTTGTGATAATAACATTATTGCTTTAACTCTGCATGGTTTATTCTTCTGCTACTTTGGTCATACAGGTGCTGGTCATAAAATTAGAATATCATGAAAAAGTAGATTGATTTCAGTAATTCCATTTAAAAAGTGAAACTTGTATATTATATTCATACATTACATACAAACTCATATATTTCAGATGTTTATTTTGTTTAATTTTGATGATTACAAATGACAACAAATGAAAATCTCAAATTCATCATATCAGAAAATTAGAATATTGTGAAAAGGTTCAAAATTGATGGCCCCTGGTGCCACACTCTAATCAGCTAATTAACTCAAACCACCTGCAAAAGCCTTTAAATGGTCTTTCAGTCTAGTTCTATAGGCTACACAATCATGGGGAAGACTGCTGACTTGACAGTTGTCCAAAAGACGACCATCGACACCTTGCACAAGGAGGGCAAGACACAAAAGGTCATCGCTAAAGAGGCTGGCTGTTCACAGAGCTCAGTGTCCAAGCACATTAATAGAGGCGAAGGGAAGGAAAAGATGTGGTCGAAAAAAGTGTACAAGCAAGAGAGATAACCGCACCCTGGAGAGGATTGTGAAACAAAACCCCTTCAAAAATGTGGGGGAGATTCACAAAGAGTGGACTGCAGCTGGAGTGAGTGCTTCAAGAACCACCACACACAGACGTATGAAAGACATGGGTTTCTGCTGTCGCATTCCTTGTGTCAAGCCACTCTTGAACCACAGACAGCGTCAGAAGCGTCTTGCCTGGGCTAAAGAGAAACAGGACTGGACTGCTGGTGAGTGGTCCAAAGTCATGTTCTCTGATGAAAGTAAATTTTGCATTTCCTTTGGAAATCAAGGTCCCAGAGTCTGGAGGAAAAGAAGAGAGGCACTTCATCCACGTTGCTTGAAGTCCAGTGTAAAGTTTCCACAGTCAGTGATGGTTTGGGGTGCCATGTCATCTGCTGGTGTTGGTCCATTGTGTTTTCTGAGGTCCAGGGTCAACGCAGCCACATACCAGGAAGTTTTAGAGCACTTCATGCTTCCTGCAGCTGACCAACTTTTTGGAGATGCAGATTTCATTTTCCAACAGGACTTGGCACCTGCACACAGTGCCAAAGCTACCAGTACCTGGTTGAAGGACCATGGTATCCCTGTTCTTAATTGGCCAGCAAACTCCCCTGACCTTAACCCCATAGAAAATCTATGGGGTATTGTGAAGAAGAAGATGCAATACACCAGACCCAACAATTCAGAAGAGCTAAAAGCCACTATTAGAGCAACCTGGGCTATCATAACACCTGAGCAGTGCCACAGACTGATCGACTCCATGCCACGCCGCATTGCTGCAGTAATACAGGCCAAAGGAGGCCCAACTAAATACTGAGTGCTGTACATGCTCATACTTTTCATGTTCATACTTTTCAGTTGGCCAACATTTCTATAAATCCTTTGTTTTTATTGGTCTTCAGTAATATTCTAATTTTCTGATATGATGAATTTGAGATTTTCATTTGTTGTCATTTGTAATCATCAAAATTAAACAAAATAAACATCTGAAATATATGAGTTTGTATGTAATGTATGAATATAATATACAAGTTTCACTTTTTAAATGGAATTACTGAAATCAATCTACTTTTTCATGATATTCTAATTTTATGACCAGCACCTGTATTTTCAGCTTGATAACTGTGGTATTCGGTCTCTCTTTATCCCCGTCTTTCCCTGTAGCGTCTGAAAGCAGCGCTATCGCAGCAGAGCCCATCAGGACAGCATCTGGGTGCCATGGTAATGGGCAGCAGCCCCATGGTCCCTCAGAAGGCCGAGCAGAGCCAGCTTTTGGTCCAGCATCCAGATGCCCCATCGCCTGCACAACCCCAGGTAGTTAGATAAAGAAAACTGAGGCGAAATCGATTAATATTGAAAAACCTTCTGAAGGCATTAAAAGACGTAATAATGAGCCTAGATGACTATAATGTGTGTCGGTTTCCAGCACTGAAACTATGAGTCAAACTTCCTTTGTCTTTCTAGTCTTTTTTCCGTTCCCCTCGCTTGTCTGTTTCCTTTTGACCTCTTGTCATTTTTCTCCATCAGGTATCGCCGGCACAGCCTACAGGTGGGCGTCGACGGCGAACGACAGATGATGACCCAGATGAGCGAAGGCAGCGCTTCCTGGAGAGGAATAGGGCGGCGGCATCGCGCTGCAGACAGAAACGCAAACTGTGGGTCAGTTCTCTGGAGAAGAAGGCTGAGGAGCTGAGCACTCTCAACGTCTCGCTGTCGGTGAGTGGGTGTGGAGTGGGTGGAAGGAGGACGAAAGCTTGCAAGACATATCAGTTTGCATCACTTAAGTGTTTTTAAGGCTTAAACCTTTAAGACTTACATCTTTAAGAAGGTAAATCCATTTAAAATCCCTTTATGAAAAAACATAGAAATTTGAAAGCTGTCCTTTGGCATAATGTTTTTCTTTCTTTTTAAGTTTTTTCCATTTCATTTCAGAATGAGGTTTCACTGCTGCGTAACGAGGTGGCACATTTAAAGCAGCTTCTGCTCGCCCACAAGGACTGCCCTGTAACCACCCTACAAAAGAAGACTGCCTACTTAGGTAAGGTACATGTGTAGAGCTAGGATTAAAAGTAGTCGATTAACTGATGCTAATTAGAGCACAGAGACCGTCACAAGTCTGCAGTTTGAGTTTTTGTCTAAAGATGGAGGCAGACCGAGGGTGCCTTGGTGGACTGCTGCTTCTGATTAAATCAGAGTAATAGTCAGACTTTTTGACAGACAACTCATTGATCACATTTAGCTGAAAAAAATATATAGAATATTTTTTTTTTTGCCAGACTAGTCGGAACTCAGTTTTCACACTTAATCTGCTCTGTTTTTCTATATAGATTTTTAATTTTTTTATTTATTATCTTTCTGTTTTCTGCAGCTGCAGAAGACGGCCTAAAGGACACATCAGAGCCAACAGGTTCTCCTGCCCCAGTGATCCAGCACAGTTCTTTGGCACCCAGCCCCTCAGTGGGTCAAAACGGCTTAAGCACAAGAGCTGCAGCTGAGGCCATGGCCATGTCAGTGCTAGCAGGAATGGGTCAGCACCAGAGGGTAGAGGGTGGACCCTCTCACATCATCATGGCAGCACAGTCTCAGTCTGCTGCGAGATGATGAGCAGCACCACCACCGGCCCAGACTTGGTTCATTACCCAGGGGTAGAAAAAGACTCCCATTATCTACAGCCTTTAGGTCCAAATTTCACATCTCCTCCCTCCGTCTCTCCTCCTTTCATCCTCCTGTGGAGCCTTCAAGCTGTGGCCTGGAGCTCAGCAGCATCGGCAGCGTTCTGGGAATGGTCTGAGACTTTTAGTGAGAGCTTCCTGTTAACTTTGCCATAAACTACAGGGGCTGGACTCCGATATCCCTTTTCCTCTTTGCCTCTTCTGCTCATCTCTCCTCACCCTTGGTGAAAACAAACTTTTCAAAAGACTTTAAGGATGTGCATTGACCCCCTGCCTTGATAATGGACTTCCTACGTGCACAGTTTCAGACTCAAAGGAGTTGCATAAAAATTGTAGATCTGATTTGATCTACAATTTGTAACCATGATCTACATTTGTAACCATGCTAACACCCACACACCTTCAGCTCAGTTGACGAGAACAACCGTCTCAAGTTGTTCTGATTCTGATCACCATCCTGTTAAAAGTTCCACATCAGCATCATGGACCCAAGCACGTTACCTCATATTACCCCTTTATGTTAAGACTTATTAGCTGCGTGCTATTGTATGCTTATGTACACTAGAACATAAGTGGTTACATTAGATTTGGCGCCTTGTTATATGTTTTTTGCATGTGACCTTTCCTGAACGTGTGTGCAGCTATGTGTTTTCCTCGATGAAACTGGCACATCCTCCAATATTGGTCTCTACAACTAAAATACATTTGATTGTACTTTCGATTTTTATCTTTTTTCTAAGCTTTCCATTTACCCTGAAAGGAATTCCTCCTCCGCTGTCCTTCATATTTCACTAGAAATCAGATAGTTGGTGGCCTTTTATTCACCTTATATGAAATTACTCTCACTGCGTTTCTGTGAGGCTCCAGGATTTTATGTAACTGTTTTCATACTTCTCAGGATGGCGATCATCCTTGCTGCTTGTCGGAAGTGTGACGACCCACCCCCCCACACACACACACACACACACACCCCCACCCACCCCTCTAGTCTCTGCTCTTTACCAAACCTAAACTAAGCCATATTCTCTGGGTCTCCAAAGACCACCTGGTACTTGTTCTGAGACAGGAAGTAAACAGTCTGTTATTTGGTGTTGCAGTGACAGAATCTAGTCTATCACTACTTGTTTCTTGCACTTTGACACGATCTCTCACACACATCTTTGTTTGCCTTAAGATCACGCGTGCCTCTGATACTTCCGCTTTGATATTTAAAAATCGAATGTGCAAATACAGATGTGATGCTTCTGGCTGGGTTCTAACATTACTCGACAGTTTTATTATATAATTGCATTGACATACTGTATTTCCAGTAAAGAAATGGGGAAAAATACTTGTTCCTTTCTGTCATCTGGTGGAGAAATAAAGAAAATGTTTTTCTTGTAAAAGCTTTAAGAACAGAAACATCTGAAATAGTTTTTTTTTTTTTTTTTTTTTTTATATTTCCAAGATATTTAACTATATGTATTTTTGCATAAACACACAAATAACATGCTTTTCCTTTTTTCTCTTGTGCTTTCCTTTTCTGCTACGGTGATCATATATTTGCAAGATGCTATTTTGAAAAGCAAAGTATCTATCATATTGATCTTTTTAAAAAGCACTAAAGTAAGACTTTATTGTGGCTTTGTATCTCTGTTCGTGCAACTCTTTTGTTTCTCAGAACAGGACAGTTTTTTGTTCTTCCCAAAATTGTACTGTAGATGTGAATGGGGAATTTTCTCACCAACTTTAAAACTTTATGCTGCGACTGAACCTCTCATCCTACAGTCCCAATGGCGACCCTAGCTTTTTTATTTTACTTGCTGGCGCTATATACACAGCTAGCAGTCCCATATAGATGATTGTTTATATGAAAGAAATTTTAAACTACTATATCGCTCATTATTTTCTGGATTCTCATTTGTGTGATGGGCACCTTTTTCTGTCATTTACTGTTCTTTGTCGTTGTGTGGTGTTGTAAACACTGTACAACCTGTCTCATACTGCTTTTGATTGTACTGATGAATATAGAGTTATTTCATTTAACACTGTTTTTATCAGTTTGTATTCTCTATGGAAGAAACGTTGACTCTTTTTACAAAAAGAAGTCTCTGGCTTTAGTTTAATCTCTTTAGTAAATGTCTGGCCATGTCTTTTTCACTGTCCTTGTTTAACTTATTTTTCTAAATTGGTCAATTTACATTTTATTTTTCAGTCTCTGCCTTATTATTCATATTCAAATTGCTATGAATTTACAAGTTGAATGGAAAAAATACAAGGTAACAGTTTCGCATTGTGTATTTCTTTTTTTTTTTTTCACACTCCCATTGCCAGATGGATGATTTTTAGAAAATGTTTTATTGTACATATCTGTACTATATGAATATATTTACTTTTCCATGCATGTCCAAGTGGAATATCATGAACACTTTAAAGTGCTGCAGTTTTAATTAAAGAAACTACATACTAAGGATCTCGTTTTGTTTATTTTTTTGTTTAACTTTCTAAATAACATCAGTAACCCATGTTGTGAATTTATATTCAAAGTCCATCCAGGTTGGATGCCATATTAATGTTGTGAATAACTGTTATATTCAACTCCCAGCCAGCTTGGAATTCATATTTTCTGATACTTTAAGACGTGTATTGCCCTCCCGGTAGGGGTGGTGGTAAATATCTTATTTAATCAGATATTATTTGGGCTGTTAAATATTGTTTATGAAAACACGCCCTACTAGCTGTTTGTTAGAACAATGAGTGTTTCGAGCTCATATCATGATCAAACAGATAATTCTGCACATACATGGAATAAATTCACCACAGCATCTGTTCAAAATATAAGAGTTTTAACAAAAGTCAGCTCCAAGTCTAACATATTTCAGTTTAAAACTCTTAACTAAAACTAGTGAAACTCAACTAAACTAACCTTTGTACAAAGAGGAAGTGGAAACATGGTTGAAAACCATATTACAGCTTAAGATGGATTTTGTGTTTGAAAACAAAAGTTTATCTGGAAGAATTTGGGATATGATCAAATTAGTTACAAAATAAGTTTATATATGTAAATTGTTTTCAAATCAATTTACAATGCAAATCCATGAGGTCAATAAAACCTTATTTGGCCAAATAAGGTTTTATTAAATGATTTGCCTAATCAGGAACCAGTAACCTTGCAGAGGTCTTATGTCGAGATGAAACGTAGACAGTGGTTTCAATGTCCAAAACCACGATCATGGAACAACCCCCATGTTCGTGGAATTAAGAATTTAACCTCCTGTAATCATTAACACTTTTTAATTAAGCAGGCTATTTATTTTCAGCTTACAGCCTCCATTGGAGCTAAATTTGTACTCTTACTCGTACTCGTATTCAGTTTTCACTTGAAACTTTTTATTCAAATAGAATGGAGTAGATTATCCCAATCTATATACACTACCATATGAACTATTGTATTTTTTTCCTTGGCCATTACCGTTGTGTACTTTTTAAAAAACAAATCAATATGTTTTCCGTTCTTCAGGTGCATCTCAATTTTAAATGTAATTTATTTCAATAAAATTATTTCAATAATAATCATTTACCAAAAAACACAAAGTGGTACACAAAATGCTGGATGAAAGTGGGTGGGAATTTTTAGAGAAGTTAAATGAAGTTTGAAAATAATTTGCCTTTCACGTTTTTGGAGTGATGGAAGAGCAAACATGCATAGCTACACCAGGAGTTCTGTAGTTTACAGTTCCATGTGAGATATTAACACAATTAAGTGGAAGATTACACATCTTGCTGTTTATATTGAAAAGCTTTTTTTTTTTTCATATATCGACCTGTTTCACTGTTGGAATGAGAAACTGATCTATCTTGGGCTAAATTAGTTGAAGGTTAAGTTGTCTTCAACCACCTTTAGAGCAGATTCATTTAAAAGAATGATGCCATATTTATTATTCTACTTATGGCCACTTAACCTACAGTTTTTAGGAAGGGTCAACTTTAGGTAGCTCGCGGGTCACACACCAGGCAAGGATAACTATTCTGTCCATCATCTAAATGTTTTTTCAATGTATTATGCTCTCAATTTGAGTATAGAAAAACTCACTATCATGATAACATTGAGCAATCATGTATGAATATTTATTTACTCATCCATAAACTCATATTGTTAACAAAATTATAACAATAAAAAGAGAAATTATTAAGCTTAGGGCCAGATTGACACACAGAGGTGGAAGGACTAATGTAAACTTCTCTGAGACAAAATTACATTTTGGGAAAAGTCTGATAGTAATGACAGCACTGGCTTCAGAGATGGAAAACACTCCAGACATCGTAAAGCACAAATTACCTAATTTACCTATCTATATCTTTAGTTTATGGTTTTGAATAGAGCTTTTGCTTATATTTACTAACATTTATATAGTTTTAATAGCAAATAATTGAGCCTTAAATGTCTTTTTCTACCTAGTTTCAGATAACTTTATTACACTGTCTCTTATGTACAATTACATTCTCTCTGATCAACGTTTAAAAATATATATTTAATCCGTCCATACTATATATGAAAATGGGGAAAATATAACCGTAAAGTAGATTTATATCTTGTTTGGGTTGATGTCTGTGTGTGAGATATTTGTGTGCGTTTCTACCGTTTGACCGCTAGGGGGAGCAGCGTGCCCTGACGCCTCGGATGCGGCGATGAAGCAACAACAGCAACAGAGGCTGGAGGAGGTAACGTGACCACACGTTGCCGCTGGTGAATGAGCCCCCCCTCCCCTCCCCTCCATTATGGCGGAAGGGCAAGCCGTGCGGATGGGCCGTCTCTCCCTCTCCGATGCTTGTTTCATGTCTTGAGGGAGGGGTTTTATTTTTGTTTTTCAAAATCTCTCCGCGACGGCCCCGTTTCTTGTCACATAGACTGTTCTCGTGTTTTTCGGCCAAATCATGGCGGACCGCGGCGTGGATTTGTCCGCCCTGCCGAAGGAGGTTCGAGACCAGTTGGCGGAGTTGGATTTGGAGCTGTCTGAAGGTAAAGGAAGAGATGTCGGTGGGGGGATGCTTCAAGTGTTTTTTCGGGATAGCCATATATATCTCCTTATTCCATGTGTCTAACAGCTTTTGTTTGATAACACTTTTCCTGAGCGGGTCTACTTTTCTCTGTGATGAAGTGAATGGGAGCAGACGGCAGGCTTTTAGCTGTGGTGAAGCTAATACAGGATGTTGGTTTAGGAGCTAGCAGAGCATGACCAGCACCATTGTCAGAAGATAGACTTTCTTCCATTTTTTTAATCCTTCCTTTATGTCTTAAACTCAACCATGAACTCAAAAACATTTTTCTTTAGCATTTATCTCCCTTTATTAATAAATGTCAAGGCCAGAGCTCGTTGTGTCTGACCTGAGATACTGAGAAGCTCTGACCATGGATGGACTCTCTTGTCACCTTGGTCATCTTTTAATTTATCTTTTTTTTAATCCTATGACTACATGTGCGTTCAGTTGAACGTCACACCAAACCCTGACAGGGTGTGTTCATGTTCAGGTTTCCGCTTCAGACAAGTTTTATTGCTATGGAACTGTGAGTCACACTGATTACTGTTGACTTATACTGACTGCAGGCCTACAGTCATCATCTGCTGAGGTGTCATGCAACAAAGAGGCTGTTAGGATTGCTGGGACGTGTAGTTTAGCTATGTTGGTTGAAATGATCAAGCAGAATGTGAAGAGGGGACCGTTTCACCTGTGTTAACCTATCCTATCATCAGCACAATTATAGGCGTATCCACCTGTGCTGCTCATCTCTATTTCATTCTGTGGTTCAATGATTTATAGTTTTTTTTTTTTTATTATTCTTGATTTTGATATAGTTGTAATATCACCCATCTTTTTTTATCCATCCAGTATATGCTTTAAGGAATCCCTTCCCCCAGAGCAGCTGTGCAGCTTTCCTGCAGCACCACTGACACACTGTCACACATCCCTGACAGAATCCCCTTTGCCCCGCTTCATGTTACCGATGCTGCATGCATCCAAATCAGTCCACTAATTCTTTGCACTCATCACCTAAAGTGTGCATGATCTTATATATGATATGGATTTGGCCATTTTGAAATATCGAACCCTAAATTACCCACAGTTTCGTGGATGTGTAAGGTGTAGAGCTGGAACTAATGATTATTTTGCAAATCAATTAATCTGTCGATTATTTTTTCAATTAATTGGTTTATATTTGGATAGCCAAAGGTTCCTTAAAGAAGATTTTGTGTTAAATTAAACAAGGTGAAACTCTTTTGGTCTTAAATGCAAAATGTATATATATATATATATATATATATATTTTTTTTTTAATGTTTTTTTATTTTTATTTTTTTACAAGGCTCTGTCAGCTAAAGGCATGTTTTACAGTCTCTACTCTATACTCCAATTAACAATTAATTGATTACTAATTAAGTTGACTATTATTTCAATAAACGATTAATCCAACTAATTGTTTCAGCACCTAGAAAGGTGTACTAATCATGACTTTCATACTATAATTACTGCAATTACTTAACCCTTTATAGGGAAATTTACCGTTTTAGACCTATATCCAGCCATTTAGTAAAGATGCTGCTAAAGTGCTGTACATCTTATTTTGGCATTTGACTAATTAGATGAGCCCTTGAATGATATATTACCTACTGTAAATTGAGTTGGAAAAAAAAGTAAAGAAAAAAAGGTAAAAAGCTAATTAAAACGTTGAAAAGTTAAGTTCAAAAGTTAATAAGCCTAATAACAATTATATTTAGGTTAATAAACTAAAAATGTAAGTGCCCGTATCAGCATTAATGCCTTTAAGGTTATATTGTACTAAAAAAAATATGTTTCTTTCACTCTGTTTTTCATGATTTTCTTATAAAGGCACTTTTTTAATTTTTCTTATTATATTCAGGCAAGTTGGCGTTTATTGTTATTACATTGACATTAATGTTTGCCATTAAAATATCCATATTTTGGAACAGTACAAAGGTAATGAGGTCTTGTCCTGGATTCCAATAACACTATTGGCTTGAAATTTAAATTTTGTGCCCTGTAAAGGGTTAAAGCTGTGTTTTTCTTAATTTGGTTTTCTTAAGTTTATGTATGAAATATACATATATGGTATGGAAAAATTCTTACAACTATGATCAGTTTATGGTGATTTTAAAGTACTAGTTTTTTTTTATTCATATCTAAATCTTCCTACCTTGATGATCTTAAGCCTACCAAATTACTAACATTTTATTACATGATGAAAGTCGGTGTGCTCTTTTTTCCCCAGTAATTATAATAATAAACAAAGGGCTTTGCTCCTTTTGTAATAAATGATCACTCTAAGAGATCCTGAACAAAGGATGTAGGTTCTGGCTCAAAGTTGCTACTATTTCACAATTTCCAGATTTCAGCTTAGTGTTACATGTTTGAGCTGCTGATTTGTTTTTTGTTTTTTCCACTTCTTCATTTTTCCTCTAATGCACCTATTTTTATCCTTGAAGATCTGGAAATTCATTGAAATCATTCAGTTTAAAGGACCGATATAAAAAAAAAACATTTAAATGTAAGACAAATGTTTTAGTGTATTTTAACTGTGCACACAGAAAAAATCTGATCTATCCGAAGTTCTAGGATTTTAATAAGTAGTCGAGAAAAAACTGAGCGTGAGACAATTTGTTGTTGTTTAGGAGTTTATTTAGTGAATCCTGTGTATAGGTTGTACCTCAGTGCACCATAGACTGGCTCCTGGTAGGGAAATCCCTCTCATTAGCAAGTAGCAAGGTCACTTGTTCTGCTGTAAACACTCGCATTACGTTTGGAGCTGGTCACAAGCTGCAGCCAAGCTGTATTTGCACTTTAGCCCATTTTCCTCTGTAGTTGTGATATTTGCATTTGCTTTGAAGTAATTTCAGGCGAGGAATTAGGGTCGTGGAGAGCAAACAAGATTAGTAATGTAGAAATGAAGTCCATCTTTAGTTCTCTGTTTTTGCTGTGGCTGCATAAGGAACATTATTTTTTCCCCAAAGAGCTTGCCACACTATTATAATGAATCAAAAAGGGTTTTACAGTGTAATAGCATGTCCTTTACATCCCTCTAAAACATTTCTGTTGAAAGCCCAAGTTCATCTTACCACAAAACATTTTATTTCTCTACTACAACTTCTTATCAAAATAAAGATAAAATTAATCCTAAGAAGATACGTCTCTCTGATTAACTGCTTTTCAAAATAGTTATACTCGCTTTTCTTTAAATGATATAGGAGCCTGTCTGCTTTGAGTGATCGAGTTTCCTGTTAGAGCATTCAAGGTGAATGCTAATGCTTCGCTTTATGAATATTTAGCTTCCTCTGATTTCATTTACACATTTTAACCATTACTTAAAATAGTCTTATTCTGACAGTAACTCCTAAAGCTACACCGGTGAGTTTAGGTATCAGTAGAAATCTTATACTCCCTGTTTTGTAAACAGTATTGAAATACACAGATGTGGATTGTTTATTATTGTCTTAGAGAAGCATTCCTTATTAATTGGACACATGCTGTATTTTAAAACTGGTTTTAAACTAAAGTTTTATGAGTTTAGATGTTTCCTGAATTAGGTCTAGATTGTGTTCGGGACTTAATGCTAAAGCAAAGTTGGACTGCAATATGCCATGGCATGATGTCAGACATTGTTTTCTCTATTAGACGAGGTACACTGTGTCTGTAATGAAGTGGGTTGTGCCTCATGTCATCTGAGTAATCATGGTGAAGTGTAATTGTTTTGTTTTGAAAGGGCCCAATCAAAATGAAACTGACTTTAACGATCTAAAAATGGTGCTCGTCCTCATTTAACTTCAGTTTCTGAGAAGTTTTCTGGTTTTCTGCTTTTGGATCGGTGCAAACCTGATAGACCTGGTGTCAGAATAAAAACAGGGGCTAGTTTAGTGCTGGAAATTCAATTGCAGAACATGTCTAAGTCAGAAATATCACAGATCCGAATAATTAATTGCATCTGTAATATAATCACAATTTAAGTAAATAAAAATTTTAAAGGAAAAGTCCGGTCATATTCAGAATTCAAACTTCTGAATCTACTTTAAAAATAAAATTATTACATACTGTTCAATAAATAAGTGCTTTTTATTTAAGAGTAATTTCATATGACTGTGCTTTATCGGAGACATCCATGTTTTTTAAAGAACACTATTGCCACCTACCGGTTTGTGACGTCACGGTGCGGTATCGGCTGTAGAACAAGTCCCAATGCTGTATCTGGTGTTTGTCATAATGCGCTATTATTTAAGCCATCTTGAAAACATTCTTCTTTAAAATCTTGGCTACATATTTCATGTTTTTTCTCTGGCCAGAAGTTTGATGGCAAATCTTCCCTCTTCAAGTTGGCAATCAACGACAAACATGTTTCCATGAATCGGAAAGGTGAAATAACAAATTTTCTTTTCACTTTTACGTGATGAATTACAACATCCAACTGCCATGCATGTGGGCATTGTCAGTTTAACTTTAGCTCCCATGAATTTCAATGGTGAGGTCCTCTCGAAATCTTAAATAATTGTTGTTGATTGCAGATGTGTCTAGTAGTTCCCATTGATTTTGCTGTAAACGGGAAGAATGGCGCTAGGCTTACCAAACCGTGAGGTTTTTTTTACTGATTAACACTAAATTCATTAAATCATCCATTGGTTATTCCTTGCTGACCGGACTTTTCCTTTAAATCGCAGAAGTTTTCAGTTTTGGTTACGTTACATTTAAGACACTAAGACACAATTTTTTTAAAACTCCAGTCCTTTAAATGGCAGTAATATGTTTAAAGTTGGTTTGCTTCCATAAAAAGGAAATAAACTTAAATGCAGATCCATGTATGCCAGTAGAAATAAGCATTTTTATAAGCAGAGGTTACAGTAAAATCCTGCAACAACATGCTTTGAGCAAGCAAACTTTCAAGAGTAACGAAGAAAAAAAAAAGATACCCTGGAGTAAAATATCGACATGCTTGTGGTTAGTGCAAAGGAAAATTGAAATAAAATTGCAGTCGCAATATTGTTTGAAAAGAATCGCAATTTAGATTTTTTGGGAAAAAATTGTCCAGCTCTAGCTCTAAGCATGGATTCAGAGATGATGAATATTTAGAAAGTATACTCCCATAGTGTCCATCTTCAACAGCTCATATATTCCTAATTTAGGTTGATGACACTTTATTCTGTAAAATCTGCTGCTTAATTATGACTGTTGATTCTAGGAACTTTTCTGCTGAAGCGTTTGACTTTGAGGTTTGGTTGGTTAAGCATAGCATTGTGACTTTCGCATGAGGTGTTTTGAAGTTCCACTTAGTCTTAGGAGTGCATTTTATGATGCTGCTCTGAATCATTCTGAATAGATTGCTCCATATTTCACTCCTTGCATTAATATAGCTGCAAGTAATGTCTTCTCCCTTTTGTATCTTCATGACTGGAGGCATGCTTCATGTCACTACCTGGTGGGTTGTTTTTTTTGGGTCCACAACGAGCTTCCATGTGATCCAAGTGGAAATGCCTCTTCCCGCGTTGCTTGGATAAGAACAAGGGTCTGCCAAATGGCCTCTTAGAAAACAGCTCAGCTTTGCTCGCTCCCTGCTGACTGTGGGGACACAATGGGAATTATTCAGCTGGACCCAGTTGCTTTGGCCAGAAACTCTGCCTCCATTTAGGCCATTTTTGCTGAACCCATCTTTCGTGTGCCCAGAGGAGTGAACTGCCTCCGAAAGACGATGGTAAAGGGAAGGATTTCTGATTAAAGTTGGAGAAGATGACTGCTCCTGCAGGGTGTGGCTCCCCCTGCGTGGTTTGTGACTCTGGTCTCTGCAGCACACAAAGTAACCCCAATGCAGGGTGATATCCACCTTCATTTGGAACATTGGATGATGCTGACCCAAACAGAATCCTCCAGCCACAGGTTGTCTGACTGCCTGTTTTCTGTGAGGCGTCACCTGATGGTAATGACAGTGTGGTGACTGGGATCAGCTGGTTTAGACCAATCCTGACTGAAGTTAAAGTACAGACATGCAATAATTTACCGGTACTACATAGCGTCTTTTTGACGGGGTGGGCAAAAATGGCCGGTCCTGGACTAAGTCATCGTGACAAAAATGATTATTTTTGTGTTTTTCCTGATTAACGCTAAATTCATTAAATCACCGCCAATGTATCAGTTTTAGGTATAATTAATGATTGATTGATCATTCCTTGCTGACCGGACTTTTCCTTTAACAATAGAATTACAGAGGCCGTCATTTTGACGGTTCTGAGATTTTAAAGGGAAAGAACTTTATTTTCATTAATCATATTACTCATGTTAACTGACTTTTCCTGTTTCTATATTTCCTCCATGTTCACGAAGTTTTTTAAAGTAAAATGAAAACGTAAAAAATAAATATGGTTAATTTTATCTCGATCTTCCACTAGCCAAACACACTGCTTCTTTGTTTGACAAATAGAGATAAATTGATCTGATATTAAAATCGCTATCAGCCCCGATACTGCAGAAAATTCTAGAATGGTTAACAATGAAAATGGACCTAATCCATACGGGGGCGGATTTACCCAGCCTATTTTTGATCAGTTTGGTTAAAAACAGTGGAAGAGTTTACCATTGATATAATATACAGTCATTCTGACCTTTACAGCTGCATATTTGTTTTCAGGATGGAGTTTGTCCCTTTAACACAATGTCCTTTTTTATGACTCCCTTTTCCAACCTTGTCATAATCTCACTTTGCATTTTGGGATGAACATATGTACATGTATATCATACTGGCTTGTAGAGAGGAGGTTGTGACATCCTCTTAAAAATGGATTGGGGATCACTGGCTATCCAAATTCAAGCCCAAGATCTCAGAAAGAGAATGTTTGGTTAGAAGTTACTCAGATGCAGGAAGGTGTACCATTTCTATGTTCAGACAGTCAAGTAGAAGAATACACACCATTACGATTAGGAGTGGAAAAAAAATCTGTTTTGTTAAATATTGTAATTTTTTTCCATTTAACACTCTCTGTTTTGATTCAAAATTAAGTTTAATGTTGAAAAATATTTAAAGCAGACATCTATTTCATTGTCTTATGTTTAGGCCCCCAGCTGTTTAAACACTTAAACCCCTAGCCACTAGTTGGCAGTGCATGTGCCTATTATTTAGTTGTCTTGCACTGCCTGTAGCAGATCAACATGATCTCCTGAGGTTTTCCAGAGCCTTTAAAAAAAAATAAGTAAATCTCAATATATCCTCTTTGTTAATGTATTTGTATACATTATATTATGGTGCATGTCTCATGATTCGTATTGTCAAATTCTTGCTAATTTTCACCTCTGATTATGATGTTTTATCTGCTGCTGTGTTAGTGGAAAAAATAGGGTTAGTGTTCAAGAGATAAATGAAACGTGTGAAGCAATTTTAGACCTTCTTTATTAACAGTAAAAAGGGTCCTGTAGCTACTTATCCTGAAAGGCCGCTCTGAGAGGAAGAAGCCATTACACCAAAAGTAGCATTAAAGCTACAGTGTGTAATAATTACAGGGATATACAGTCAGAAATGTAATATATTATACATAACTATGTTATTTATCATCATCTACGAGCTCAGCCTCTTAACCTTAATATTTGCGTTGCCTTAGAATTCGTTATTTATAATTACTTAGGAGCGGGTCTCGCAGCCATGGAGGCAGACATCTTTGCGCTACGGCAGCGCAGAGCCAACAAACTAGCGACTGCGAGATCGCCCATTGCGCTCGAAAGTAACTACGGCAAGTTGAGAGAGATGAACTGAAATCTATACCCTACACAGACTAATGAAATATTATCTGTAAAATTACCTATGTAAACAAACCTCATCACTTGAGAAGGTAGGTGATGCGGACGTCGTGGAAGACATTTTGTCCTGTAACGCTCGCCGTACTGTTGGGGGGGAGAAGCGGTGGGGGGGAGATGTTCATGATGCTGCGGTCTGCAGTCTGGACGTTAGATGTCGCTGAAAATTACACACTGTAGCTTTAAAAAGGCCCAGTCTGCAAATGCCTCAGTAAATGTGGAGTAGCCAAAAAGCTAAAGTGAGAGTAGCACAACCTCAAATCGTTTTTTTACTTAAAGAGATATTATGTAAGTTTTTACTAAATAAAAACTTTAAAATAGCATTTTTATTTTAACCTTTACGATTAAAACATAATTTTATGAGCAGACTGAAACCTCAGGAATGAAGTTCCGATGCAGCTATAAACCTGTAGCCTATTTTCATGAATTTAGTTCAAGTCAGAAGTTCCTGTGCCGTTTGGTGGAGCTGACATCAAGGGCGTCCATGGTAAATGCATCTGACCTAGCAAACATTCGAGACGTTATGTTTAAGATGAATGTTATGGATTTCATGACGCGCCTGGCATTCAGCTCAACTTGGATACTAATGACAACTCCGGGTACGGTGAAAAAGGTAAAAAAAATAATAAAAACCACCCGGTCAAGAACAAGAGGGAGCTACAAGAATGAGAAGAAGAGTACTGCAGTTCTGTGTTTTTGCCATATGTGTAAGTATCATCGGAAAACTCTGTAATAGCTCTTTAAAAAATAGAATTAAAAATAGACATAAAATCATCCAATAGTTTCTGAAGAGTAAAACTAGTTCTGCTGAAAGCGCTAATTAAAAACTGTGTGTCATCATACAGGCAGAATTTATAATTATCTCTGGGCCATGTTACTTTGAACGATAAAATAAAACATGATGTGAAGATAAATCACATCACAAATTTGGGCTGAAGAAACATCTTTTTCAAAAGTTCATCAAAATAAATGTTAAAAACAAGAACTAACTTAGGTGATGTTTACATGTTGAAACAGCATAGGACTGTATTTTTTGTTTACTGTATCTTCACTTTACACCTGAACTGCAGCAGACAGAAAGTAACAGAACAAGGAGTCTAACCAGTCAGGTTTGAATGCGTCGGGTTCCTTTTTTAGGTCAACATGCTTCTTCGTCGTGCGGTGAAGTGAAGATGGATAGAGCAGCCAAACATTTCACCTTGATAAGGGTTACATTGTGTGAGACGTAGATTTTGTAAGTAGTTACTACCTGTACTACTCTGTGATCCTGAAATATTTGTATATCTACAAACTGTCTCCGATAAAGCATCTATTTTTTGTTCAGTTTTCTACATTTAGCAACTAGACATAATTTAGATCCTAACTGATCTCAAAGATCTGGTTTAAGCTTTTTGCAGATTTCCTTTTTTTTTATTTGATTTGCTTGTGGAGACTTGCTGTCCACACGACTGCCTGTTGCTTTTTTCATGAGGCCATGGTATTGTTGTATTAGAGAAAGCTTCAACATAACATGACAGCACCAATATGGACTCCGTCTGCATCAGCCATGTATTTTCTTGACCTTTCCTGCCAAAGGCAGTGCTTTGGACAAAACCTGACTAGTGTTGTTTTCATTAGATGAAGTGTCTATTTTGAGACCAACTGCAGCCACATGATGGCAACTTCCTTAAAATTATGTACATCCCATGGTGGGTTATAGAATGACATGTTTGAGGTCTGCACGTCACGAAAAAGAGGAACTTGAGTCATACCAAGGCTGAGCTATTTTCACAGCTTTTGGTTTGTGCTTTGATACTGAAAGATTTTTTTTACTTGGATGCTCAGACATTATCTATACCAAAACACTATCTTTATAGATACATTTATATTAGATAGTAATTGTATGCTAGACAAGAGAAATGAAGGAGGAATATACCGTATTTTCACGACCATAAGGCGCACCGTACTAAAAGGCGCAGTCTCAGTTATGTGTGCCATTTCTGTATTTAACACACACATAAGGCGCACCGGACTATAGGGCGCGTTTTTTATATACAGGTAAATGTCCTCTACTACGTTTAAATACCTCTACTGCGTATTTAAAAATACAGCGGGGGCAAAACTGAGTATGACTGTGCTTTATTCATGTATTTATTACAAAGTATTAATCAAACCTGGGAGCTGGCCGTGAGACAGACACATCGCAGATGACACAGCGCTGTGATTACTCCTAAATTAACTTAAAATCCTGAAACCTGCCGACAGAATATGTTCGCTTTTATTACAGGTATCCTGGTGCCTGCAATTTAAATTATTTAGATGAAAAACACCTGCCAGCCACTGCATGAACCCGGAGGCTGCCCAGCCTAGAGGCTGCTGATGAAAGGATTTCTACTGTCGGTGCACCGCTGGTATGTGGGGGTCTGAGCGCCTCCGACAGAAATAGATAATCTGGATGAACTGACTGCAATTATTAAGTTTTCAGGTGGACTTTCTCACTTAAAAACATATTAAAACTACTTTATTCCCACTGATCACAGCAAATATAGCTGCAAGATTTAGATTATTTAGATGAAAAAACACCTGCCAGTCGCCGAGGTGAACCCGGAGGAGACCCGGCCCAGAGGCTGCTGTTGAATTAAGTTTTCAGGTAGAAAAATAGAGCGGGAGCAAAACTGAGTATGATTGTGCTTTATTAATGTATTTATTACAAAGTATTAATCAAACCCATCAAAGTCATCATCCTCTGTTTCTGAATTAAACAGCTGCGCTAAATCAGACATGCCAATTTCCCCTTCTTCGCTGTCAGAGTCACTTTCCGTGCCGGGCGGCTCCTCAGAAATAATGCCGGCTTTTGCGAAAGCTTGAACAACAGAGCCAGCAGACACGTTAGTCCAAGCATCTACAATCCATCCGCAAACGGTGGCGTAACTTGCCCGGCGCTGCCTTCCACTTATCGTGAAACTGTGGTCTCTGTCGGTCATCCATCGCTCCCACGCCGCTCGCAGCCTTACTTTGAACGGCCGCTTCACACCGATGTCGAGCGGTGGAAGTTCCTTTGTCAGACCCCCGAGATAACGGCGAGCACAGCGTTTATTTTTTTTCACCATGTTTTTCACATCAGCTGTGAGATGGGCACGCAGTCACATATTAAAAGCGATGGTGATGCATGGAAAAAAAACACCTGGTCTCCTCACATACACCTGCCTCAGCCACGCTTTCATTATCTCCTCATCCATCCAGCCCTTTCATTTGCTTTAAAATCATATGTCATCAGAGCGCTGTGTCTGTCTCGCTGTCAGCTCCCAGATCAGCTTCTCTGATTCGTTGATGCGGCGCGTCCAGCAGCAAAACTTCAATTTTTTCCATCTCGAGCAGCAGCAGCGCGTTGGTGGCGCGCTCCCGACTCGCTGCGCCTGCTGCTCAAAACGCGCTGCGGGACCTTTTGCTGCGTCTATACGCTCGTCAACCGTTGACTTTGCATGTAAACTCGCTGCTTCTGCTGCACCTGCTGCGTCCGGTTCACAGCGAGCACAGTATTAATTTGTTTCACCATGTTTTTCACATCAGCTGTGAAATGGGCACGCATGGAGTCACATATTAACAGTGATGTTGATGAGTGGAAAAAAAACACCTGGTCTCCTTACATTCAGCCACTCTTTCATCATCTCCTCAATGAGGTGGTCTCAAAAGTCGCAGTTGCAGCACACATAGGGCGTACCGCACCAAAGGGCGCACCGCACATTTTGAGGGGAAAAAAAGACGTTTATGTGCGCCTTATAGTCGTGAAAATACGGTAAATGAGCACATGTGAAGCTTCTTCTGCTCCTGTGTTCAATGTCAGAGAGTGGTACAATATTTTGCCAGCAGGTTTGGACATTTTAAGTAAATTTAGGCGTTAATCTGTTTCAGGGGAGTGATCATGGCAATCTGCATCATCCGCCCTGTGTCTGTCTCCCTGCCAGCTCCCAGATCAGGGTCTCTGATTGGTTGATGCGGTGCTTCGAGCAGCAAAAATTTAAATTTTTACCAATTTTAAAATTTGAACACTTATGCAAAGTTTCTAGGGGAAAATTAGGGCGTACCAAAGCCGTACATCCCCAAAACAGGGCGTAAAACTTCTAATATTTTTAATAAAAGGCGTACAATGCACACCCATAGGCATTGCTTGCCAAAAGCCTAATGTGAAGAAACCTGGATGATGTCCTGGATGATGTCTCACCCCCTTCCATCAATTTTGACTTGAATGTTTTAGTTAATTATGATGCTCTATGATGCTCTTTGACCGTATTAAAAAATTTTGGTCAAACTGAACTTGCTTGCAATTATAAAGAAAAAAAAAGAACAGCTATAAAGGATAAGGCCTCAACTTGAGCTGTTTCAAATGGTCTACTTATAAAGAAGTACGTAAAACACTACAAATGATTTATTCCTGTGTGCTGCTTAGAACTTGGGGTAATTTCTCCATTATTCCACTCGGCATGTGAGCTTTTAATAGTTTCATATAAACCTCTAATTTCACATTCTGGTTTCCTGATCCCATTTAAGTTTATTGGGTTTCAGCTAGGTACTACATGAGTCTGAATTAACGCGTAAACGTCTTGCCTCAATGCCTCGGAGCCTTGGCTGTTGGGTCTGGCAGATGGCTGAGTATCCTTGGCAGAAGTCTTTTGTTATGTATATTTACAGTATGTTTGCACATGCAAGACTGTGTGCATGTGATATAATGCTGGTTCTGTGAATACTTAATGATAGCTGCAGTCCCTTTTCGTTCTCCAGGCCACTGGCAGGCTGAATTATTCACATGCTCTCATTAAATATCAGAGGACTGACACTGTGTGACTTCTTTATGCTCCCAGAGTTGCGGCATAAAGGAAGACTCTACCCTCTTTGAAAATTTGCTTGAAGATATATTAAAAACCTATTGTTGACTTTCAGATCAATTCTTTAGTATAAAATTAAATTTTCAAAGTGAAACTGATTGAACTGGCTCACATGGGAGGTCCAGTAGGATTGGCCATTAATGGAATACACCTAAAAAGTGATGAATTACTATTTTCTGCTGCAGATATATAATTCTGGGTTGGATTAAAAGTGGAAATATTTTTTACTAGCATTTCTATCTATTTTGTTTTCCTTAAATTCAAGAGTTGATGGCGATAATTCTGATTGTGTTAAACCTTCCCTAAAACAATGTTACCAAGAAGGTTGGCATCTACATTTGGCTATTTATGACACAGATTAACAATCCTATAGGCATGTCCCACTAATACACTTTTTATTTTATAAATTGTGTTATAGAACAAAATGAGTAAATGAGGATTTAAAAGCAGATATCAGCCAAGAAGTAGCCTGGCCTCATCAAGGAAGCTATTAAAAGTGGAGCAGTCTGATGAGGGCGTCCACTCTCACTAAGTGTTCTCAAAGCCTGACCAGCTCAGACTAGGGGCTCATATTACATTAACACTGATGGGATATCTCGCTGACTGCTGTGTCACAAGTCAGTTTCAGAGAAAAGGACATGTTTACTGTCTAGGCATGCCGCGTACCCTCTGCTGTCGTAGTTTCCATGACTCATCGCCTCTAGGCGTGTCTTTGTCTCCAGGGCATCTCCATCAAACGCGGAGTGAAAGAACCAGTTTAGTCTCTGAGTTTTAGAGGGAGATGGGAATTATCTTCTGATTTCAAACCCCGTGTCTGGGCCTTTTCCACATGGGCCATGTTTTCCCAGCATCTGATAGCATCTCCTTGGCATGTGCATAAACACAGAGACCTCTTTTTCTTCATGGTGGAGTTTAATGCAGCAGCTTTCCATCCTATCAGTGACTATAGCTGCTGTCCAGGGGCCCACGTGAGTCTTAGAGCTCATGAATGCCCTTGTGAATATAAATAGACCTTCATGGTAAGAAAGATTTGCTTTCGTGCCTGAGGAGCCTTTTTTTTACACAAAAGCCACAGCATAGTTGCGCTGGAAATCACCCTTTCTAAAGTCTGAGGACGTCCAGCGTGGGTTTGTTGCATTCTTTTAATGGTCAGTAAAAGACAACCATCGGTGAACACATAAACCAGTTGGATGGTTGAGTGCTAGTCCTACTTGAGGAGGACCAACACATTTTGTGGACCCCTTTAAAAAAAAGTCAGTAAAGCTTTGATTTGCTTATGCCTAGGCAGCCAATTTAAAATACTGTTGATTTTTTTTTTTTCTTCTTCTGTCCATGAAGGTTCATTAATTATTTAGATGAGGAGATAAGCCAACAGCACACAGCTGTGAGAGAGAACTTCCCAATTTCTCTTGTGTATCTCTCTTATGTGGATCCATGGGCTGTGAGAATTTAGTTTTTTTTTTCAATAGGGAACGTGGCTTTTTCTATTTTTCTATTTTTCATTCAATGTGGGCGGCTGCCCCTCAGTTTTGAGCACAGTTTAAAGCATTTAGCCATCTTAAGTTCCTCAGTGGTCCACAAGGCTGTTGTAAGGACTCCACCTACTGGGTAAGATACCTCATCTTAGCAAAAGCTGCTCCTTTAGGGTCATCAGTCCCACTTGTCGTAGTTTTGAGAAATTTGTCATTAGTGTGCTAATTTTCTAAGCTTCATGTTTGGTCCTGTGATTGTTTTCCTTACTCACTGCCAGGATTTTGACCTCTATTTTATGTTGGCAAAGATAGTCAAATTTAGAGCAGTTTTCTTGCTAATGTTAATTATTAATAGCTACTGGGAGGGTTTGGAAGCTAATTGATGAGAGCTGGGGACACATGGTGTTTACAATTACGTCTATAGAGCTACACCTAGATATTTTTATTTTTTTTTTGTTTAGGTTTAGTTTTTTGCTAGTTTTAACCTAATGTAGCCATTAAAATTTGAAGTTTGTTTTATAACCTCTGTGTGGATAATTTTATTGGTTTTAAATCCTGTCACTGTCTCTTAACTCTGACACACTGACTCCCAGATGGCCTCTTCAGCTGATCATCCCAGATGATCGTTCAGGCCTTTTAAGTGGGTGTGAGGAACATGAGGCATTTTCTCAGCTGCTGCGCAGTTTCTATAAATGAAGACCCAAGTCCCGGGTCACAAAAAGAGCTGATAGGAAAACACAGATCAGGCTTTAAGCAGTACTTTTAATATACGTGCAAAGTTTTAGTAAGCCCAGCTGTGCTTTTTTTCCTTTGTAATATTTCCCTTCCTTTTTAAATAGTCCCTTCCTAATTCTGTGTCAAGCCCAGAGACTTTTCAAACATTCCCAGTGCTCAGAAATCCTCAGGAAACCCCTCCAGTGAGCTGATGTGTATCTCAGCCTTTCAGACCACATTGTGCTTCAGTTTGGCTTGTAGTCATAGACTCTGTTAAGACGACTCCCCAGAGAAGCAGGTAAAACAAAGGCCATGAAACAGATTGAATGGGTGGGGCTTCACTTTAATTCCTGCTTATCAATAGCACATTTTTAATGCAAATCTATAAATCCTATTCTTGTTTTTAGTGATTGCTTTTAGCTGGTATCTGAGCTTCCTTGGCAAGTTGTTTGTTGCATTTCTGCTAGCATGAACTGTAGTCATTTCCTGTAGAGGAGCTAAAATTGCCTGTTTACCTATGTAAGCAAACTCTGTTTAGTTACAACCCTGACATGTATTTTGTGTTGGGTTTTGTTTGCAACTTGCCTCAACGAGTAGTGCAGTAATATCAGTGCACGTTATTTTGCACACCCTTGTATTAGTAGCAGGGCCAAACTGTGAAGGAGGGTTGTGTCGTGCCTGAAATACACCCACAGGCGCTGACAAGACTCTGGCAGTTATGTAGTTATTAAAATGACTTGGCTGTGGTGAAACAGTCATCAAACTTAAAAGCAGACCTCATTTCAGATCATTATTGGAAAAATAAGATGCTAATGCATGATTTCTCTTTTTGTGCTCTGCTTTTGCTAGACTACCAAGTCACAACATTTCTCATGGCTAATATTGACTCATAGCTGCATTACAAGGTTCCTTGTTCTTATTTACTTACAGTTCTTTCGGTTATGCACAGTCAGGTTAAGGTCTGTCATTAAAACCCATCTGACTCTTCAACAGAGCTCAGACAAACCAAACTGGTTTGCTTTTGCTTATGTATATAGAAAGATTGAGATTGGTACTGTATATATTTCTGGATGAAGCAGCCATCTATCTAACTGGTCAACTGAAAATGTGTTAACCTATATTTGCTTTCTACTAACCATGGATCATTTATGATTTTAGATAGATATGCAATCATGAGACCCGTAGATCGTGTGTGTTCTTGTTGGGCTAAGTTTCTTGACATATTTTAAGCAAAGCAATTACCTTTAAATATTCGGCATGAAATTCTCGAAATATTTTATTAGGCTTCCTGTGTACCTAACTTCTGACTCATATTTTATTTT
Source organism: Cyprinodon tularosa (assembly GCF_016077235.1). Classification (NCBI taxonomy): domain Eukaryota; kingdom Metazoa; phylum Chordata; class Actinopteri; order Cyprinodontiformes; family Cyprinodontidae; genus Cyprinodon; species Cyprinodon tularosa. Next base: position 2,164,994 of record NW_024038678.1, read on the forward strand.
TATTGCCTTTTTTGAATATTTTAGGGCTTTTTTCCTAGTAAAACATTTGTAAAATGAAATATTAAGGGCAAGAAACAGCTGTGGATGAAGGGTTCAGTGGCTTAATAATGCTTCTCATAATCCCAATCCCTACTAGGGCTTTCAGGACTGCAGGAAACCAGTGAATGTTGGCTTCCTTTATTTGAGGAGTTTTACAATAACCGATAAAAAATTTAGTTTGTATCAGAAATACCTTAGCAGTAAGATTTAGTTTGGTTTTCTCTTTACTCTGCATTAAAATCTAAAATATAACTTTTATTCATTTTTGCAGCACAGAAAAAAAACCCTGTTTTTAGAAACATTGTGGTATTGCATTAGTTATTTATTTTTCTTTAGTTGACAGATTTTTAGATTTTATATCCACATATGCTACATTGCAAATTGTGCTGCCTCACCAGTCTGCTGAAAGGCATGCACCTTGAGATTAATTTTTTTTTTCTAGTAACCTTTAGTAAATGCTGTGAAACCCATGGCTTCAAAGCCACAAATTGCAAAGCAGCTCATGGTTCCTAACCTGATGACAGGTTGCTTAATGGCTGTGAGCGGTGGTGGGTAGGTTGAGGTCAGCCATGACCTGCCCGTCTGCAGAGGCTTCACATAGGCTTTAAGGTTTGCCGCGTCAGCTTTAGACTTAATACTGAAGTTTCTCATGGGCTCGTCATGGCCTGTTAAGCGTTCTTAAATTGATTTAGTATGCCAGCTGTATGGGTAACACGACTCCTTTTACATTCCTGCCTGATTTCAACTTCTAAGCAATTAAGCAAAACAAAGCAATGCTCTTTAAAGCTAAGCATAAACTATGGATCAGTTATTGATGGAGTTGATTGATCTCTTTTAATAACAATTAATAACCACACCTTTTCTCAAAAAGAAACGGCAATTTTTTTTTATAGTATGCTGAATTTAAGGAAAAATTAGCACAGCATTATTAGGGCTGTGGTGACAAAAAAGATATATCTCAATTCTGAATAGATTCATATACTGTATCAAGTTCCACAGATTGATTCATATAACCAAAGATCAATCTTTATTTTTTATTAAAAGAAATAGATTTTCCACTGTCCTTGCAGCCGCCGTTAACTACTATTTGCTTTTGAATATCTGTGTAATTCTAGTGTATCAATATTTTGAATAACTATACAGCCATGTTTTTTAGGGAGTAGCTAGAAAAAACGTTTTAATAGAAGTTATCCACTTTGAATTGGACTGTAAAAGAGGGTAAAGAATTAAATTAAATTAAAATAAATTAAATTTCAAAATTTAAATTGATATCCAGCACTTATTATATTCTAAGAATTTATTGGTCAAGTTGTGTTACATTAGAGATGCAGGTTATGAATGCAGTTTTTTAATGAATTAATATAGTGTGAAATGGTCTTATCTATTGACTGACTTGAATCAGGAGAATTTTCTTATCACCTGAATAGACTGACTTTTTTAAAAATCTATTTAGATTATTAAATATGGCTTGGTGAGGAATAGCTTTCTTCGATTAATACAATTTTATTTTTGTTTAGTTTTGGAAAATCTAGATTTTCCTTCCTCCAATGCACTTGAGCGTCATCAGTTCATCACGTTTTAGATGTGTACTCATAACTGATAAGCTAGATTTTTATGTAACACCACTTGCTGCAAACATTCTATTAAGTGTTCATTGTTTTGATACATGATTTTACAAGCATGCTTGTAAGAAGCATGTTTCACAACCGTATTTTGGTTTCCCTTTCAATTAGGGTCAGCTTACAGTGTGCTTAACTGAAAGAGAAGGTAGATTTTGAAAGTAATCTGTTGTCATGAAACTTAATGTAGAAAAAAAATGGAGATTAGATTTTCAAACCATAGGGGCCAGCCCTATTAATGAGTTAAAAAAATATGAATAAAAAATGTGGAACACTCATAATTTCCGATATACAGAGATATAAAACTATAACTGAAAGACAGGTATGTCGCTCTAACATGCTGTCAAACTCTTTGCCTCCATGTTCCAAGGACAGCAAGTGATATAGTTCTCTCTAGAGATGTCCCGATCCAGGTTTTTGCACTTCCGATCCGATACCGATATTGTTTTTGGACTTCCGATCCATTACCGATACTGGCCGATACCAGCCTATCTGAGCATGTATTTAAGTTTAAGTTAAAGTATTTAGCCTTAGTTGTAAGACTCATGTTGAAAAAGGTTTTAGTACTCTTGATAACATCTAGCCAGTTAAATTAGGTGAGATTGAATAAAACAAAATGCTTGGTAACAACAAACTTACCTGTTTATTAAGAGATAAACACAAACTGGACAAAATTATGAATAGCAATCTGAAATTGCACAGTGAACAGTAAAACCGTAAACAGTTAAAGGTGCAAGTATTACTGTAAGTTTTAATAAAAATGCAAAACAGGGAAACACTGGCGCAAAATAGTGGAATGGATCGTTTCAATCGGCAAAACTGGAAAATACGGACCGGATTTTAAAAAAAACCTGGATCGGCATTTTACATGCTTTGCCGATACGCATTTTTTGCCAATATCGGCGTCCCGATCCGATACGTGGATCGGATCGGGACAAGCCTAGTTCTCTCTGTTTAATCCAACAATAAATGAGAAATGTTAAAGCATGAGGTGCTACAGCTCTCAAAAGCCATCCCCATCTACACTGCTTATTACTAGCATGTCTTATTCTAACATGTTACAGATCTTATGCCAGGGCTCGATGTTAGCCATTGCCCGATCGCCTGGGGCAAGTAGTTTTTATTGTCGGGAGAGAACAAATTTCATTTCATTTGTGCCCGGCAGGCGCACAGTGTAAATATTTCTATCACATGGCAGTCTTCTGTACAGTGGTCATACATTAAAAAATGTTCATTACATTTTTTTCTTTTAGACATTGGAGTGGTGCATTTAAATGTTATAGAGCTAAACATGTTAAATTGGTGAGTAGTAGTAGTGTAGGTTTTTAACCTGTCAAGTTTTTTTTTAGATTTTTAACATTACAATTTATATTTTTTCCAAGCACACAACAGTTTAAAGCAAAGTTTAGTTTGAAAAGAATGTGCAGGAAGGATTGAAAAGCATGTTATCACGGTAATGTAGGCTTGAGTTCATTATCTGACGCCTAAACTTACTGAATTACAAAAAAACATAAAAAAAAAAAAAACCAAACATGTTTCGTTGATATATATACAAAAATGAATATTAGGAACTATATTTATCAAACATTATACTGGGCAAGTAAAAATTGTTTCTGGGCAAATGAAATGTGTATGTGTAATTCCCCCCCCCCCCAGTTACCTGTCATCACACCCTCACCCCTTGAAAAAAATCAGCAATTTTTCTTTTGTTTGATAAGTTGATGCTGCTCTGCCATGCAGCAGGAATGTATGGGTGCTATTTACGTAATAAATGAAGGAATTTCTCTAAACAGAGTTCTATAGAGTGATTTCTGCATTCTTACCACAATTAAACAGCTGAAAATGATCTCTCACAGGACTCCAATTTAAATAGTTTCTTGTTTATGTTATGGCGTTGCCTCCAGCATCGTTATTTCTTTTAAAATGATCATAATCTGTCTCCACTTAAGTTTTTCTGGATGGCAAAACCCCTCAAAAATTTCAGTCAACCAGATTAGATTTTAATTTATTATAAAATATAAATCAACAAAAAAACATGCATCATAATTTGTTGCATCCGTACTTGAAATAAATAGCTCTGCAGGTTGTTTACATTTGTCTTTCTGGCAACAAAAAGAAAAAAAACCTTTTAATGCTCCAGCTGACAGATGGAGCCTTAGGTCAGGTTTGCCACCTTATTCTGACCCCTGTATCATAATACTGTTTTACTGAAATCTGAAACCTTTAATTTACAGTCATCACTCAATACAGCGTGGTTAGATGGTAATGCTGAATTACTGGTTTGTTTGGTAGTTTAGATGCCAGGGTTCCTCAGTCTGAATAACTTGGTGTTTGTGTTTTTTTTTTTTTGTTTTTTTTTATCGCAGTCATTTTATTGTTATGTTATCTTGATATGACAGTTTGATTTAAGTGTTAAGTGGGTATTGCTGCTCTTTTTTTGCATTTATCAAATGCAACTCTTTGGATCTCTATTCTGATCAAGTAAATTATAGTATTTTTGTGCGGTGGTTTATTTGCAAAGCAGACTAAAAGGAGGGGAAATGAAAGAGAACAGAAGTTTTACTCCTCTGAGATCTGGCTTCCTCAGAGTCAGACCGCTGTCATCAATATATCTAAACTCATGCGGTCAGTCATGCATAGATGAATATCTTTTTGCACTGTGAGTGATAAGGGCTTTACATCCTTTATGTTTGTCACAATCAGGTAATCTTAAGTGTTATTGGTGTCAAGGTATACTGCTGTCAAAAAAACAAACTTTCAGAAATTTTCCTTTTATACTTTATTTTTGCAGTTTTTTTGCTGGTAGCTCCCAGCTGTTTGCACTTTTTGCTTTTAACTAATGTGTTCTTAATGTACTGGTATAAAACAACTTATCACTAAAATACTTGAACAACCTGTTTGTTATTGTTTGTGGATAAAGCAACCCACATTAGAGTAAAAGGAGCATAGCCATACAAACAGTACGGTAGTTTAAGAGCCAAAATAAACAGATAAACCAGGCTTCAGTGTTAGTAGCTTAGTTAGTGGAGGAAAAAAGCATTTAAAAACCTCTTTTCCCTTTTTGTTTTGTCTTATAAACCCATTTCTATAAAAGATTCCCTGCCTTAATAAATTTCCTTGCACTCACAAGCTGTTGTTGGATCGGCCAGGATATAATCGAACTAATGGAGGAAGTCTGCATTCAACAGAAACTACAGGTGCTGGTCATAAAATTAGAATATCATGAAAAAGTAGATTGATTTCAGTAATTCCATTTAAAAAGTGAAACTTGTATATTATATTCATACATTACATACAAACTCATATATTTCAGATGTTTATTTTGTTTAATTTTGATGATTACAAATGACAACAAATGAAAATCTCAAATTCATCATATCAGAAAATTAGAATATTACTGAAGACCAATAAAAACAAAGGATTTATAGAAATGTTGGCCAACTGAAAAGTATGAACATGAAAAGTATGAGCATGTACAGCACTCAGTATTTAGTTGGGCCTCCTTTGGCCTGTATTACTGCAGCAATGCGGCGTGGCATGGAGTCGATCAGTCTGTGGCACTGCTCAGGTGTTATGATAGCCCAGGTTGCTCTAATAGTGGCTTTTAGCTCTTCTGAATTGTTGGGTCTGGTGTATTGCATCTTCTTCTTCACAATACCCCATAGATTTTCTATGGGGTTAAGGTCAGGAGAGTTTGCTGGCCAATTAAGAACAGGGATACCATGGTCCTTCAACCAGGTACTGGTAGCTTTGGCACTGTGTGCAGGTGCCAAGTCCTGTTGGAAAATGAAATCTGCATCTCCAAAAAGTTGGTCAGCTGCAGGAAGCATGAAGTGCTCTAAAACTTCCTGGTATGTGGCTGCGTTGACCCTGGACCTCAGAAAACACAATGGACCAACACCAGCAGATGACATGGCACCCCAAACCATCACTGACTGTGGAAACTTTACACTGGACTTCAAGCAACGTGGATGAAGTGCCTCTCTTCTTTTCCTCCAGACTCTGGGACCTTGATTTCCAAAGGAAATGCAAAATTTACTTTCATCAGAGAACATGACTTTGGACCACTCACCAGCAGTCCAGTCCTGTTTCTCTTTAGCCCAGGCAAGACGCTTCTGACGCTGTCTGTGGTTCAAGAGTGGCTTGACACAAGGAATGCGACAGCAGAAACCCATGTCTTTCATACGTCTGTGTGTGGTGGTTCTTGAAGCACTCACTCCAGCTGCAGTCCACTCTTTGTGAATCTCCCCCACATTTTTGAATGGGTTTTGTTTCACAATCCTCTCCAGGGTGCGGTTATCTCTCTTGCTTGTACACTTTTTTCGACCACATCTTTTCCTTCCCTTCGCCTCTCTATTAATGTGCTTGGACACTGAGCTCTGTGAACAGCCAGCCTCTTTAGCGATGACCTTTTGTGTCTTGCCCTCCTTGTGCAAGGTGTCGATGGTCGTCTTTTGGACAACTGTCAAGTCAGCAGTCTTCCCCATGATTGTGTAGCCTATAGAACTAGACTGAAAGACCATTTAAAGGCTTTTGCAGGTGGTTTGAGTTAATTAGCTGATTAGAGTGTGGCACCAGGGGCCATCAATTTTGAACCTTTTCACAATATTCTAATTTTCTGATATGATGAATTTGAGATTTTCATTTGTTGTCATTTGTAATCATCAAAATTAAACAAAATAAACATCTGAAATATATGAGTTTGTATGTAATGTATGAATATAATATACAAGTTTCACTTTTTAAATGGAATTACTGAAATCAATCTACTTTTTCATGATATTCTAATTTTATGACCAGCACCTGTAATTCAGTAAAAGTTTTAAAAGGACTTTCATTTTATTTCTTGGCTCTCAGGATGCTGCCTGTTGAGTTTGTGTGCCACAGCTAGCCAGAAAGGTTATGTAAACTTATTACTGGATCTAATCAAAAATTTCTATCTCGGTACAATACAATTGAGCTCAAGTGTTTATGCCCTGAACAGGAAAGTGCCATTTTTACAGTAGAAAACAATTAGTTTCTCTCTTCAGGCAGTGTGTTTATATACATGTGGGTGTGTTTGTTCATGTTTTTGAGGTTAAGCTTTACAGAATGGAGGAAATGTGATCTCTTCACTTTCAACATCTTGTCTGCTTTGATCTCACTGTACAGTTAAATGCAGTAAATGTCTCCAACCCTGGCTTTTTACCACCAGTAGCCCTTTGTGCAGCCTTACAATCTACGTCCTGCTGTGAAATGCAGCATGAAACCCAACACAAGTGTTTTTGAGCTTAATCATTTCAATAATAATTTACATTTTTTTAATGTTGCAATGAAATGTGCCCCTGCATTTCACCCGGCCTCTTAGGGAGCGTTGTCCTGCCAGTGTGCAGCTCCTGGACAGCATTCTGGGGCTGATGGTGTTGCTCAATAGTTCAGTTCCAACATGGAATCAGTTTTAAGGGAAGATTAGACTTCTGCAGCCGCACAAATCAAATGTCGCTTGGGCCTGGTCGCGAACCAGTTTTGCTGGTATGCTTCTGCACTGTTGGTCTGGTCTAATTTCTAGGGACGCACAGCAGTTTCCCGACAAAGCGCAAGGGGGAGCCTATTCGAGAACTCGCAAGAACTTTGGCGAATGGTCATGAGAACTTTGGTGGCGGCGGCGGGAGTGTTCTTCCAAAACAACAATGGCGCATCTGCAAGATATCATGGTCACTGGGATGAATCTAGAGTTGTTCATTGTAGTTGTTCCTCGGTTTTTAAAAATGGCACGCCCCGGCACTGAACCACACAGACAGCCGGAAAGGCATACCAAGGACCAATCACAGCTACTTTTTGTCAGCGCACTTTCGCTTGCGGTCTGACGTGTAGTCAGGATTTTTTTGAGGTGTGACACGACGGTTGCAGTCAGAAGCATAAATTGGCCTTTAGTTTAAACTGGTAATCGGTCTGATCCGTTGTCAAGATCAACTTGTAGCTCAAACTGCTGTTTAATCTCTTTGTTCTTAGTAATTTGTGTTTTTCTTTTTACCCACTGAATTCTTACATGGAAATACCCGTTGTTTTTCCTGCATCATTCATTGCATGATTGATGACGTTTTAATGTATTTTGCCTCCACAACTTCACCAGTAAACCGCTGAAACCTCGCCGTCACCCTTTGAGCAACCAAAGACGAACACAATCCAGTTTCTATTGGAAAATTTGCCAAAGGAACTGAAACTCCCTCAGCCCTGTTCTCAGATAGCCAGCAGATTTCAACAGCCATCCAGAGATTACTTCATCCCCCCGGTCTGAGTTAAAACCCCCACATTACTCGTCCTTTCCCAGATGAATTGTTGGCTGGGGTTTTGGAGTGGGACCCAGAGGACATGGGGTGGGAGGTCTATGAGCAAATGTTTTGAATCATCACCAAGTTATGGACATCACCCCTCCAACCCCTCCTGTGAGAAAACAAATTATACTTTTAAAGCTGGCTTTTAAAAGAGAAAGGACTATTCTCTAAAACCATAAACTGTTCAGTGCCTTTCGAAAAGAAATCATCTTCACACAGCTTTTATGGGATAAACCAACACAAACTAGTGTATCATTGTCAAATACAAGATAAAGAATGCATGGGTTTCAAACTTGTAAAGAACTCTAAATAAATCTGGTGCCAAGGACTCACACCTCCCTTTATAAGATAAAAATCAACAGCATCAAAGCCAGTCAGAGTTATCTACAACAATCCTACTACAGCCTGTGAAAGACCTGACGTCCCAAAACATACAGTCAGAGCTGCTATATTATGATTTAGACCGGAGCAAGTTCAGGTTTAGAATAGCGCATTTAAAGTTCTATCCAAATGGGAATATAGAATCAGTATCAGTCGAAAATAAATTGTGTTCTGAGGGAGCATCAATCTTATCACTTTAAAATGTTTTAGCAAAACTGATAGAAACTACCCCGAAGCTCTTGCCGATGCAAAATCCTTTTTTCTCAGGAGTTCTGAATTCTAATGTACATGGCACATTTCAGATTTTTAGATATAAAAAATGGTTTAAGCTCGTGTATTATTTCCTCCAATACACAGTTATGCATATTTTGTGTGTCTGTTGTAAAAGCAAAAGCAAAACAAATCCTAATAAAATAGTTTTTGATTGTAGCTCAGCAAAATGTGAACTAAGCCCACGCCATACCAGTTTAATTTCTAGAGCCCATTGAGGACCCAGGGGACCAAAGTGCACCACACAGAATAAACACACAGCGGTCATGTGATAGTATAACAAAGCAAGGACTCAAAATAAATAAAACAGCATGTTAAAATTACAGACCTGGTAAGAATAAAGTAAAGTGGAAAAATAAAAAAATTATAATAGGTACAAGTCAAAAGGGCTTTGAACATTTATTTTTATATTTCTACCACTGTGATACCCAAAACAGACTTATATAAACTACTCCAGTGTCTCCAGAAGCAGGTTTTAATCTAGTTATAGATCAAGTGAAAAATCCTCAGTCACGTAAAATCAGTCATGATAAATATTTTAGCCACATCCATGACCTTGAACTAATGACCAGCTGTCATTAAATGGCCTTGGTGTCAGAAACTTTCATTTGCATTTCCTGCTAAGTGCTCTTTAGCCATGTTCTCAGCACAGCCAGCCCATTGTTTCTGCTTAGAGTCTATAAATAAGATCCTGTGGGTGACGTTAGTTCCTCCTCTCAGCCCTGTGTTTATGTGTGTATTTGTATGTAAATGTACATACTGTGGCTGTTTGAGTGTGTGTGCTTTTTTTAAAATGAAGTCTTATTTCCTTTCCCCACACGTTTCTCAGCTTTTGGCAATATTGTGTTAGAAGGTGTTATTAGCGTTTAATGGACGTCTCTCCTTTTGTAACGGTTCATTAATATAAACCGCTCTGAGTAAGCTGAACTGCTGTTAATCCATAAAATGAAATGTAAGATGTACTGTTAATGATGTCTGCTCTGAGAAATCTCAGATTACAGTGGAAGATAAGAGTCTGAAAATGAACACAGGCTTTTTTTTTTCTTTAAACTAGTGAAAGCAATATTTAATTTATTACTCATTCATTATCCAGGTATTTGGTTTGCTAAAGTTGTTTAGTTTGCTTGTTTGTTTAGAGTCCTGTGGTGTAAGACACTTGCCAAGTTGGTGCGTGCTTATAAGGACCGGAACTGACACAGTGAGACAAGAGGAAATTGTGGGTGGCAGTCATGTCACTTCCTTAATCTGCCGGCTTTAATTACACAGCACTCTGGGGTTAGGAGGATAAATGCTTATATGTGTAAACAGTGGGAAACCTATAGGCATGAATTATTGCTATGATAGTCATTGGAAATCCCTAAAGCTCCTTTTATCTTTTGAGTACAAAATAACAGCTAATAATCCCACTAAGCAGAAATAGTCAGTAGTTGGATTACAGTACATCATGGAGATCAGTTGAATCATTTTTGGGGGTTTTGAGGAATATTTTTTTCTTTTTCAACAATTCTGTTTTAAAAAGTCAAAAAGTAATCATATAGCAGAAGGTGCCTTAGAAAGATTTTCAACATCATTTCAATTAAAAATACTTTATTATTCTCAAAGGGAAAAGGGAAACTAAAGCAAGGCCTGTTGATGATTTCTGGAGAGAGCATACCAATTAAAAGATAAAAAGTTTTTTCACCTTAATCACAAAATGTTTATACTTTTTGTTTTACAATTTTGTAAAATATAGAGGACTATATTTGATAAAAAAAAAATTTCAATAATTGATGAATTACAATTAATCTAATGAATTGTTTTAACCCTAATCTATTAAAGACAACGATCTCCATTAATGTGGTTAGCTGTTCTTTTCACCTTCAAGATACCTTTTGACTAATTACCTTTTGTAACCAGTTAGTCTTATATGAAAGCTTCTAATAAACAGCTTTATAAGAAGCTCTTATAGTTAAAGGAACGTTTCTAAACATAGTCCAGTTCAGTTATTGAGATGATTCAGCAGTTACTTACTTGGGTACATCCACCTTATTGAGTCGGTTCTAGCTTTCCTTTTTTAATATCCAAATGATCCTTCTGGGGTTTTTTTTTTCCTTATAGCAAACTGAGAAGATGACTAAAAGTAGCTTCAACATCCTTATCAAATAAATTCAAACTTCCCACTCAGTGCCTTCTTATTCATTTAATATGAGTATGAGAGTGCTGAAACATGAGTGAGATTATTTCTAATGTGCTCTGCCTCCATTGATCTGATCTGTGTGTGTGTGTGTGTGTGTTAACTTTCCAGTCCAGACTCTCCTGTCTGCTTTCTATCAGGATGTTGTGTTGTGTCAGTGGGTTCTTGGCTGTGAACTGTTCTTCTATCATGTTTTTGGGTTGGAAAAAAACATCAAATCTTGGTTAAAGTTTAACAAACGTTTTAAAAGTATGTTATATATTTGTATTAAACAGTTTGGCTGCTTTGGAGATGTTCTGATTTCTGTATTATTCATATTAACGGTATGTCTAAACCACCTAACAGATTTTGAAGTCATCTCTGCCAAAGGACGCAAAAATACTTTCTCTTTTTATAGTTTTTTTTTTTTTTTTTTTTGTAAGAAAATGGAGATTATGACAATAACACCTTTAGAAAATAATCAAATAATTAGAAAGCGTCCCTTTCCTTTATTTTGACCTCACATATTAAGAAGAGCATCAATCCACTGAAAAACGTTGAAATGACTAATGTTTTTATGACTTCACAAAGCTCTGTATTTATAAATTAATCATAAAATAATACAGTTAAAATTTTCAATTAATCTACACTAAACAACAGTGTTCATTAAAGATTTCAAATAGATAGAATCAATGCTACTTTAACAAGCAGCTCACATTGATTACATTCTGGAAGTTTATACTTATTTTTCCTTGATTTGGTTTGATCATTAAGCAGCAGGTTAAATCCTGGGAAAAATGGTATTCCCTGGTCAATAGTGTGATTGGAGCCAGCACTGATGCTTGTACAGAAAGTTCGGAGCAGACTTTAAATTCTAAGGAGACTTAGATGGCTGGGATTGTACAGGGCATTCTTAAAAACATTTTTTTTAACTCTCGGGGTCTCAGTAATCAGCCATTTTCTATGCTCAATATGTTGGAAACGCAGCTTATGTACAGCTGTGAGGAAACTGTTAGATAGGCTCATCAGGAGGTTTAGCCTCGTCCCAGTTTGCCCTCTATATCCAGAACAGGTGTTTGGAAACTAAACAAACTAGCAAAAATAAAATCATGATATCTCCCACCACAGTGCATGAGCTGTTTCAAAGCTCCTTTAAAGACAGATTGCTGCACCCTAAAGGAACAATGAAGCGTTGTCATAGATCCTTCCTCCCAGCAGCTGTTTGACTTTATAGCCGTCACTGCTTCCATTAATCTCACTAAATAGTTTACATCCCTGCTGTTATTTACATATTTTAAATAGCCTGTTTCTTTTGCAGGTATATGCAACCAGAGTTCATATAAATTATTTCTAATTCATCTTTTTTCGTTGCACTTTTCTTAGAACCTCAGTATGTTATTTTTATTCAATGTACTATATTGTCTTAAGTTGTCTAATTAGCCATAACTGTTTGGTCGAATGTCTTAATTTTTATATATTTTATCTAAGAATGAACGATATATCTGATAACATTAATTTCAGATTGTTTTTTAAGCGTGTCACCGTATTAGGAGAGTGGTTTGTCGAGGAGATTAATCAAGTTTGGTCTCTTTGAAGTTTTACATAGTCTATCCAAATCTGCCACCACAGACAGAATTGCGTGTCATCATTTTTTAAAATGTTTTTAGGTATCAAAAGGTGAGGGAAATTTATATCTATAAAATATATTATATTGCTTATTGGCATTATTTTCACATATTAATATTGGCTGGAATTTGTATGTTTTTCATCCCTAATTTTAAATTTATGCACCTCATCTACACAAAAGAAAACTGCTCCTGTGCTTGGAATAAATGCAAATGTTTACTTAGATTAAGGGTTGATATTAATAACTGGGCTTCTGAAAACTCTTTTATGGTGAATCTTTTCAATCTTGTTTTATTTGTCTACATGCCAGGGTAGTGGGTAGTGTTTATCCTCTCTAGTCTTGTATAGTGAGCTGGGAGGAGATCAGCCGTCTTTCGTAGCTGGCCTGGGGTCAAAGGTCTACGGTTGCACTTGGAACAGGGAGTCAGAGGGTCACTGTCAGGCTGTCCCATATGACCTCAGAAAGCATCACTGCTCTCAGTTTGCTAAAACGAGCAGCGTAGTGAAAGGGAATCTTTAAAGCCAGAAATCCACAAACCAATGGGCTGAATTTGAGGCAGTTTGCACTTGATCAGCTCTAATTTATGATCAGACAATAAAAAAAACGATAAATTTATAATGTAATAATGCTAGAATTCTGTAATTTCCGAACATGGATCCAACATCATTATGTTTTTTCTATCTTACAGTCCTTATGTAGAAATAACATATTAAATGTCCTTAACTGACAGATGTCACCCAACCCTTCCTGGTTAAGGTAATGACATGAAGCAGGTCAGACGTAGTCCTGATCTGACACACTGACACAGAAAACCCTTGTATGCCGCCATCCTCTTGACCTGCATCAGCATTCGTTCCTCTAGGTTTGTTGCACCTTTAACCTGTACCAGCTGCCCACACACACTCATGCACAGTGCTTCGCTGCGGCTCGGGGAATTATTTGGCCATCAAAGCCGGGTCCTCTGGCCAGTTGGCCGTCTCTGTCAGCTCCGTGTTTTCCGATCAGCACATTCCTCTTTCTCTAGACAGGCAGAGGGAGACGTTTTTTTGGCAGTGCGCAGACTGGGTGGGGTAATGTTCATATCCTGTCCCCTGACCTCAGATTACACACATGCACACTTACTGTACTGTTTTGCTCATGCTAACACTCAAAGCTCTGCATTCTTTCTCTTAATGTGCACAGCTTTTTCTTCTGCTTGGGATCAGCTGTTACAGTCAGTCTTTGAGCCCCAGAGTCCTTCAGTTTCCTTTATGCTCTCTGTCAGTGGCAGAGCCAGTGTGGCCGTGCCAGTCTGGGCCTGTTGTTGTTCCCCACACCAACAAAGGCCTCTCTGTCAGCGTTAATGACCGTCCTCCCCCTGTCTTTCCATCTATTCCTCTTTCCCCCCCTGATGATACTGCTTGACCTGCACAACTGGGCTTGGTGTGACCCCTTCCCCCTCCATCTCTAACCTCAATGATGCTCCAGTCTGTTATGATCAATTTACTACTGATGTGCAGCTCCAAGAAGCCGAAAAAAAAAGATATTTTTTGCTGTGTTTTCCTCCCAAGAGTGAGCACCAGGGGTAAACACTGCACTGAATGCTGGCCTCCTTTTTTGAACTTTTTTTTTTCAAGGGAAAGACAAAGAACTCAGCGCTTCACTCCCTCATTCTCAAACTGTCTGCTTTTTTTCTTCCACTACTGTCCCTCCCTCTTCCTCTATTTCTCGTGATTTCAGTGTTGTGAAACCTCAGGAGAGAATCCAAAGTTCCAGATCTAAGTAACTCAGAGCTACCTCACACTGAGGATCTACATGCTGTGCTCAAAGGGAGTTTCCTTGATGATTATGTTGTTCTTCCAGACGAATCCCAAACTAAAGTGGATAGTAAGCAGAAAACTTTGAGGATGAAAAACACCACCTAGTGTTAAAGCATCCCACCTCCCTGTGCTCTGCTTGCTGATTGAACTCTGAAACATCAGTGGAAAGCAAGTAAAGATTCTAGAGTGCCAAACATCCGCGGCCCTCAACATGTGTTAATCACCCACTCTCACACAAAAGGGATGAGGGTCTCCAATCGTTGTGGAGTAGGTGTCGCAGGACTGAGGCAAAGCAGCCTGACGGGTCACTCCACTCAACAAACCATACCATCGCTGAATACAAAAGGGGCAGGATAGCAATGTTAGGGATTTGGAGCATTAGGGGTGTTTGTGTGTAGAGGAGGGCTGTGTTGGCTAACCGGGTGGAGCAGGTTTGCCTTCATGTTTGTTGCTCAAGCACACTGTATGTTTTGGGGTACCAGAGAGGTGGACTTTGTCATGCTTCTGTTGCTTCCTGCCAGAGTGAGTTAGTGGTGAGAAGCATGCAGAGTCCAAGGCCAAAGGAGGGAGGGGAGAGTGCTGGAAGAGATGAACGACCAAATCAGTTTCCGATACTCCCTCACATGCTTTATTTTTGCTTGGGATGCACAGATTTAAAATTTGTGGAACTTTTCTGCAAATGGCAATGTTTATTTAGAAAGAGTGTGTGTTTAGAGGAGGGTGATTGTAAACTATGTTTGGATAAAATGCATGGTGTGTGTATGTGGGACAGTAGCTTCTGCTAAACAGGTTTTAACTAAGATGGACTAACTGATTAGAGTTTAGCTTCACCCCTGGAGCATCTAGTGGGGATGTTCTAGGTAACTCTCTCTGATGATTGGCCTTCTTTCATTAGGATGTGGTCCTTCCCTCCAGAATTAAAACTGAAGCCTGACTCCCAATGTTTTCTAATAACAGCTTGTTCTACAATAGATGAATATAAGTATTTGCTGTTGTCTTTAGCCTTCCTGTTTGCTGAAGTCTTGCCCTCTCACTATTGGAGGTCTGTCTTTGAATCTTCTTTGATCAGCATCCTCACATAGTGTTAAACACAACCTGGCCTGGTAGTGCTTGATTATCTCACTTTTGACTGATTTTCAGTCCCTTGTGCATGTTTAATTTCTGGCTTGGTTTTACCCTAAATCTCTCAGGGCTGTCCCAGTTCTCTGCCTAGAACGGTTCCCTTGTACTTTCTACCATCACATTTAGGTCTCATAGCCTGGAGGAGGTGATTATTTTCTAATCATCTTTGTTCATAGCAGCTAATGAAAAGCCTCACAATGGTGCTATATCTTTTTGTAGCTGTAATTAGACTTAGATTGCAACTTTATAGAGTTTAGAAGATTTGCTTCAAAGAGGATTAATACAATGAGTCAGCTGCTGTATATGTGTGTTAGTTAAAGCAAAATCCTAATGTGTGTGTGTGTGGGTGTGTGTGTCAGAGGAGTGGCACAGTTGTCCGGTGTTTGTGTGGTAATTCTGACTAACATGACGGTGTGATGTTACTATCTTCTCTCCTAGGTGACATCACTCAGAAGGGCTATGAAAAGAAGAGAGCCAAGCTGCTGGCCTCCTACATCCCTCAGCTGCCAAGTAAGACCAGTTCTTCATTTTGTTCTGCCTTTCCATTTCCTCATGTCTGGACTGAGCTGTCCTTCCTCCAATGGTGTTGTTATAATCTTTCAGCTCTTATTTAGCCAAAAACTTGCTTCAACTTTGTTAAAGTTGAAGCAAGTTTAAAATCATGAAGTGCTCAATTACCAACTTTTAGAGTTAAAACATCACTATAGTTGACTCAACGCTTTACATAAGTATTCAGTACAGTAGTCTTTGTTTTTCATGTGGAGGTAATTTATAGAAATAATTAGGTTTGTGTTTAAATGTTTTTGTCCTAAAGTACAAAGGTATTACTGAGCTTGTTGGGCCCCCTAGTGTTCACAATTGCAACTGCATTTCTAGTATGATTGTCTGAATCAGAAAAGGCTTTATTTCCAAAGAATCTTTTTATTTAGGAATTTTCTTTGGTTGTATAGAGTCACACATCAATAATAACCATAAATAAATTTCGAACTATATAATATAGATTAACAAATGCAAATTGTTTGGGAGTGTAATGAGAATAGAGAAAAGTAGCTTTTTCAACTTTTGGCAGAGTAAAAATACCATGACAGAATTTATTAAACAGTTACAATAGAAAGTTAAATTAAGATACTTCTACACAAAGTATTCCAGGGGGACAGAAACCTTTAGTTTAAACAGCATTTTTTTGTCCCAATAATAACAAAACTTGTTTACATACATAAAACAATCACATTTGAAAGATAGCTTTTAATAAGCATTTATAGTAAAATAAACTATTTTATTATAGTTTTATAAAAGCATTTACAAAGCGTGCTAAATAAGGTTTAAAAAAGTCTTTGTAAATAAAATCCAGAATGTGGAAATTCATAGATGTAATTTGGTAAAGCAGAGATGATATTAGCTATTTGTTACCTTTATATTCAAAGTTAAAAAAAAAAACTCTTAAAAAGAAAAAAAAAAGTTACGTATGTACCTGCGGTCCTATACATCCCTTATGACAGCCAGAGGGCAGTGCTGACAACACTCAATGTTCCCTTTGCATGCACAGTTCTACCCTGTTTTACTAACAGGGTCACAGGTGTGACCCCGTTAGTAAAATTGGCAGTTATCCAGGGTTCATAGAACCGTAGTTACATACATAGCTTCCGTTCTCCTTCATCCCTACTGACTGCCAGAGTGCAGTACTGGAAGTACTGAATGACTAATTCCAACCATGTCACAATGAATCCTGACCACATATCTCATCGGGACGGCCCAGCTGAACCTCGTAAAATAATGGCCCACGGGATGAGGGGCAGCCACGTTGATCTTGTAGAACCTGGTGAATGTGCTTGGAGATGCCCATGATGCTACAGACTGTATGGCATCCAGCCGAGCCCTCTTATAGCTGCAATAGGAACGCCCCATAGGAATGCCACTCATAGGAACCAGAGATGCTCTCGGTAGAGGGGGCCTTTACACCGTCTGGCAGCAGTTGGTGTCCTGCACTCTAAGTATGGTAGATGACATCCACAATGTAGTGGGGGAGACTTTGTTTAGAAAGAGACCATAGCACACAAAAAGCTGGTGTGAGCATAAGGTAACACCAGAACCATTTGGATCCCACCAGGGACATGAGGGACTAACAGAAAGGTAGCTCATCAACCCTCTTAGCTGAAACGATGGCTAACAAAAAGGGAGTCTTATATTAGAGTCTCTGGCCGTGCTACTGGCATCTGTGGTGACCATCTCCCTGCAACACACCACAATTCCCATTGGAATACCCTTAGACAACTATGTCCTGTCTCACCATAGGGCCAGGGCATAAAGGCATGTCCATGTCACTATGAACCTGCAGTGACTGCGAAGTATGGCGTGCAGAAAGCTGTTGAGCCACCTTTGAAAAGGGCGCAAAAGTAGCAAACCCAAGAGTGACAGAAGTCAGTTTGTGTTGCATCTGCAGGAAGACGATTTGGGGAAACCGCTTGCCCAGCCTGAATCTACTGACCAGTTTGAGTATGCCGTCTACACTGCGAACAGATTGACAATCCATCCAGTTTCAATAGCCAGTTTGACCCGCCATGAAAAGAGGAGGTGCAGTTGGAAATCTAGCCTGTAGTCATGGGTTCAGAGTGGCAACCACCCATGGATCCACAGTATGAGCAGTTCAAAACCTGAGATGGCGATTGGGAAAAATGTCAGACGGCTGGCCTGGTGGAATAATTTTCTATCCCCACAGGCCTTGGAAGTCCTGAGGGAGGGGCAACCAGGATCTGAGGCCTGAGGCCCCTCCCTCAGGACTTCTCAGGACTAGCTGAGCGGTGGACAGGCTCATGAAAGTCCCTGCCAGGTCTCTGCTATACATCAACAGAAAAAAGAAAACTACCAGTCCTTTTGCCAGTCCAAGGCTATGGCCATAACGGTGTTTCATCAAAATAAAGAAATTTGTAGATGTTATTTGGTAATGCAGAGAAAATGTTAGCCATCTGTTACCTTTATATTCAAAGCCAAAACAAAAATACTAATGAGGCACCTCTGCTGCACTGTTGGTTATGCTGGGAGAGGGGGGGCAAGCAAGTGCTGTCATCACCAGGTAGAAAAGCCATCAGGTAGAAAAAATGAAAAAATAAGGCCTCTTGACATCGCAAGCTGCAGAAAAAAACAAGGTGAGTAATACTGGGAGAGGGTCACATGAGGCGAAGTAAGGAACAGAGCACTGATGACACCAGTATATACAGCTTGTGAGTTCTGGTCCTAAGGTGAAAGTTTGTTGAATTAGTTACTTAAACTGCGAAACATTCCATGCTTTCATCACCGCCCTCTGGCAGTAGATATGAAATTATGTAAATCTAGATTTGAGTGCTTTAATGCTTATTTCTATAATTGATTTTTGCCTTATGTGTTATTTACACAATGTCTTCGTCTCAGCGCTAATAATCAGATTTGCCTAAAAGATGACTTAATTCTGCAGAAGTCATCTCCTTGGGTTCATTTTATTCTGAAAGCCATAACTATACAGGGCTTGTTACAACTACTCCTTTAAAAGCATGAACTGCATCACTGACAATAACCAAACTGTAATGTTATTGCCTACACGTTGCTATGGCAGTATGCAAAGTAAGTGTGTTTCCTGCCTGTGTGCAAAAATGCTGCTGATCATTAAGCCCTCATATTTTTGCATATTTTGTTGTTGTCAGGTAGTAAAGATTCAACTCCAGGGTTTCATTGTCACCATCTAGTATTTGGAAAATAATATTAAGTACAATTTTAATTAACATGTCTTTGTGTCCATAATTCAAAAGAACTCTTTCCTACCAAGAGAAATGAACCAAAATGCAATAGGATATAGATAAGTAATTATTCTATGGGGACAAAAATTTAAATAGGAAGGTAATAAATGGCAGCTTTATACAAAAGGGGTGATATGAATTTATTGAAGGGGGGAATAAATCATGAGCTGTGCAGGAATAAAGTTTAAATATTTTTTGCTGCCGAACCACACATGCTCTTCTAAACATGTTTCCCCCTGTTTTCTAGAAGCGGACCTTTCTCTGCCAGATGTACAGCCTTCCCCAAGCCACAGTGCCGACCCCAGCCCAAGTCCCGAGGCCCCGGGCCCCTCCACCTCTTCAGCCTCCAGACACCATCGTGCACACCGCAGTGGAGGGGCCAGGGATGAGCGCTACAGATCAGGTTCATAAGTTCACCATCCTAACAAATACTCAGCAAAAACATTTTCCAGCAAAAGTGAAACCATACTGTAAATGCACCATCACGCTGTATGATATTGTTTCCTAATTCGTCTGAATCTGTTTGTTTTTTGCTGCTAAGACATTCACACAGAAGCTGTTCAGGCAGCTCTGGCCAAACACAGAGAAGAGAAGATGGCGCTGCCCATGCCCACCAAGAGACGCTCATACTTTGTCCACTCTCCCATGGATAACTGCACGCCTCCAGGTAAAATCCATTTCCCCCACCAAAAACACAGTTTGTGGTTCTAAGACCCGAAAGGAAAGCTCAATCTTAAGCTTTATAGTACATTCAAAGCTTATTCAAACCAGGATGGTGGGCAGAGGTCACATTTTAACAACACAGTTATTAGTTCTTCAGTGATTGATATTATATTCACTGTTCTTTGAGCATTTTGACGAAGAACTTTATGGAAACAGCTAAATCTGATTCAGTCTACTTAATTTAGCATAAAACAGTTTTAACACTCTTGTGGTGGATTTTGCCTTTTCCAAAAAAAAAAAAAAAAAGAGTTAAAGTGCTAAAGATGAGATGGAAATGCACTTATGGAATAAGTTCTGCTGTAGTAAAGGTTTACCTCACGACTGATCAGCGTTTCCGCTCCCGACGTCCTAAATGCAGGCATTAGAATTGCACTTCTCTCTCTAATGTACCTGGATGGGATCTAAAATAGCTTATAATAGCTCACATGATAAAAGCAAGTTCAACTTTCACAATTGCACCACATTCACTAAAACCTTAATTACAGATCTGTGCTCTGCGCTGGTTTGCTACCTCTGCATCCTGTTTACTGCTGCCAAGCATAACGTCAACATATGACAATGTTACGCTTTGTTTCGCACGAGTAATTCACTTCAATGGATGGAAACGCCTCCAATCCTCACTTTCTCCCATTCACATGAGAATTGGATGGAAACACAGCTAGTGTGTGTTTGTGTGAATGATTGCCGGGGAGGTGATGAGTCTAAAACCAGTAAAGAAGCCTCATCCTTCGGGGAAAGAAGTAGAGCCACAAACTAACCGCATTAAAGAGTGAGTGCAGTGAGGAATGGACTCATAACTCACAGAGGTACATAGGTTGAGCGGTTACACTGATGGTGGACGATTAAAAATAGTTTCCTCTTTAAAAGTTGGTTCAAAAAATCCCTGGATAACCACAGATACACCGTCAGGAGTGTTTGGCACGGGTGATAACATTGTTAGCCATCTGCTCACTTTGCTAGATCTCAGCAAGGTAAACGAGCTGGTTTTCCTGTCAAAGATTATGCAACACTTAATCACTAACCTTATTTTTCTGTTTATGTCCCATTTCTTTTGGCCAGTGGTCTATATTATTGTTGGGATTTTTACCTTTTCTGTAGAGTCACCTAGTCCCTATAGGGCGGCACAGTTTTAGTGGATTATAATGTGATCTAAATCTGTTTTCTTTTTAACAGATTAACACAATGGATTTTTTGGTAAATAAGGAGGGAAAAAATACTGTCATTGAAAACAACTTAGACTTAAACTTATTGTTATTTTGTATATATCATTTGTGTATACAAAATGGAATTTCATTTTGTACAGCTTTCATGATATTTCCATTTCTTAAAGGTGCAATAGGAGATCTTGGAAAAATGGTTTCAGCAAGCTATTTTTTTGAACATACACAACCATGCTTCTCCCTTCGAACCTCTCAAAACCACGCCTTCAAAACACATGAACGCGCATGCTGTCTGCAGCGTGTCTGAGCAGCTGAAGCTGCGCATCGCACAGAGCTGGCAAGGAGTAAACAAATGTAAACATTGTGGGAGAAAAAAAACAGCGTGCAAAAAAAAACGCATTGATATGGTCAGTTTGATGCAGAGTCTGTGACATGATTTAGTTTTTTCAACATTCAGCTGTCTGATGGCGGTGGGGAAGAAGATTTTTTGGAATCTCCTGGACCTGCATTGAATGCTGTGAAGCCTCCTCCCAGAGGAGAGAACAGTCCATGGAGGGGTGTTAGGGGGAGAATATTAATTTTGTTATCCTGTGAGCGGGTGTTGGAGAGTAGGATTGATGGTAACGGTGGTCTGTGAAGATTCCTTCTAAGCTTCGCCGTTAGCCCCCCCTGGAGCCCAGCTCACACCACCTAGCACACCGCTTCCTCCGTCCTGGTATGCTCAGCTCGCCCACTGCTTTGTTTACATCCGTCCGTAGCACTCAACAGGTTTTTAAACGGTCAAGAGTGGCTGTATTTAAAGCATTTTGTGACTGTAGCTCCTGCAGGCGTTGGCGGTCGTAGATGCGGGGTTGATGACTGGTTTGTAGCGTTCCGAACGTCATATTTGGTCGAATTGTTGAGAGCTCAACTTGGTCGCTGCCGCCAGGCGCTGCCATAATCTCATCTAAATAAACAGCGATTGGCTCAACAAAGTGGCATTGGTTGCTTAAACTGTCCAGTCATCTAATCCTAATCCATACTCCTCTAATTGTTCCTTTGTGTTTGTCTGCTGGGAGTCGGCAAACATATGAAAGGAAGTGCGATACAAAATTAAAATGTTTTGGGATATATGGATAGTCTCTGACGAGGGAAAATAATGCTACACATGACAGCCTCTCTTCTTCAGTTCTTTCCTTCAGGAAGAACTGGGCGGCTTGGTAGAGCGATGGAGCCAAATACAGGAGAGTTAGAAAACCTGTAAAAGATTTTGGTTGAAGTTCACTTTCTATCAGGGCAACAAGCATAAAGACACAGCCGAAACTTTGAAGGAAATGTTCAGCTCTATGAAAACACATGCGTTAGAGTGGCCCAGTCAAAGCTGTTAACCGGACCCAGATGAGCAGCTCTGGCAGAACCTAAAATTGATGTTCACAGATGTTATTTATTCAGTGTGGCTGAGCTTTAAGAAAGGAGAATGAATTAGGCGGATTGTTTTAGTCTATAAATGTAAAAAGACTTACAGCTGTACCTGCTGCCATGTATCAGCCTGAACACACTGACTATAAATCCACATTTATTTATTTTTTAATAAATTAGAGAACACCGCCATTTAGGTGGTATGGATATTTATCAAAGATTTTGGAGATATTTAGAATTTTAAACATAATAAGCTGACTTTATTTTTTTTTTTTTTACTGTTCTCAGATACATCCTCTGCATCAGAGGATGAAGGCTCGCTGCGCAGAAAGGCAGCTCTCAGTGCCGTGCTTGCCCAGACCCTCCAGAGCCCCGATTACTGGATTAACCGCTCCGTCCAAAGCTCTTCCACGTCCTCGTCTGCTTCCTCCACCCTCTCCCATGGAGAGTCCAAGACCCAGCCTCAGCCGCAGCCTCAGCCTGGTGTCTCTCTGCTGGCCGACGTCCTGGCTCACACACGTATAGGTATGCTTTACCTTTGGACACACCTGCTACCTGTTGGTTGTTAACTACTGATTATTAATGCTGCTTCATCTGATCTCCACCACTAGAAAACAGTGTCCCCCCAGATGTGACGTCCTCCACTCCACAGGAGAGAGGATCCAGAGTGGATCTTCCTCCAGCAATCAGGGGGATGAGCCGCGGACAGAGCCGCTCCAGCATGCTGGATACAGCTGATGGTAAACTAACACAAGCTTGGATGTGTAAAAAATGTACATTTAGGGATTTTAAAAGCTAGCTGGCTGTGTGTTAATGTGGAACCTGGGGTTTACTGACATGTGGTTCTTCCTTTTCAGTTGGGAAGTTTTCTTTGTATTAGAGGAATTAATTGTTCCTGTTTTACTTTAACCAAGTTGTTCTGAATGAAAGTATAAATGTTGATCTAAACTTCACGGGCAAAATGATTTCTCAGTTTGGGGAATGGTGCTAATGACGGATGTTTTGTGTTCTTTCTTTTGGGTCCATTAATCCTGTCCATGTCTTGCCTTTGATTTAAAAAAAGGAAAAAGAAAAGGTAATATACAACGAACCCGGGGAAGGGGAGGGACGCTGGCGAAGCCCAATCAGCTTGCTTTCCAGAACCTTTTTTTTGTTTGTCTAGTGTCCTAGGCGTAGAAGTAGATCTCTTCTTGTATGTAGTTTCTCCTAAAAATAGTCTGACCTGTGTGTGTCCTCTTGTTCAAAATTTTCCCTTCGAATCCTTCCTGCTGCTGATTCTGATGCCGACTGTGCTAGGCGTAGGGTTCTGCCTGTGTGAGAGTGTGTGAGATGTGGCAGCGATATGCGTTGGGGCAGAACTGCATCTGTGTTTCTATCCCTATTGTTTGTTTGGGGTCTTGACTGTGTCTTGGTGTTTATCCAGGCGTGCCGGTCAGCAGCCGGGTGTCCACCAAGATCCAGCAGCTGTTGAACACTCTCAAAAGGCCCAAACGGCCCCCTCTCTGCGAATTCTTCCTCGATGACTCAGAGGAAATAGTAGAAGGTGAGTCTCATCAGGGGAAATAATCACTTTAGTGATGCTTGAAAAATTGTTTTACTTGTTTTGTTGTTAGAGTTCATTCATTCTAAAATAATAAAATGAGTTTAATTAGGTTTCAGTTCTTGATTCTGCCAAGAATTTTGCAAACACTAAAAGCTACCAGATATGCATTTAGCTTGATAATGGTTTAAAAAGTTTCTTTTATCTCCAGTTCCACAGCCAGATCCTAACACCCCCAAACCTGAGGGACGTCAAATTATCCCTGTGAAGGGGGAGCCTCTGGGAGTGGTCAGCAACTGGCCTCCTGCTCTGCAGGCTTCCTTGGCCCGTTGGGGGGCCAGCCAAGCTAAGAGCCCTGCACTCACTGCCCTGGACATCACTGGGAAGCCTCTCTACACACTCACATACGGTGAGCATTGATGATAAAGACTACATTCTGCTCCCAAAACAGTTTGCCTTTTCTGTCCACTTTAGGTAGGCCTTTTAAACTTCAACAAATAATGAAAACTACATCCTCCTTTAGGCAAACTATGGAGCCGTAGCTTAAAACTGGCATATACTCTGCTCAATAAACTGGGGACCAAGACTGAACCTGTCCTTCAACCTGGAGACAGAGTAAGAGATCATCAGTTTCTGATTTGTATCGTGCCAAAGTTTAAAAGGAGCATGAATGTGAAGCAATCTTTTTGGTTCCTAGGTGGCATTGGTTTATCCAAACAGTGACCCTGGAATGTTCTGGGTGGCTTTCTATGGCTGCCTGTTAGCTGAAGTCATTCCTGTCCCCATTGAGGTACCTCTGTCACGTCAGGTAAATATTATAATCTATAGGTTTAGGTTGAAAAGGAAAATTCAAACGATCTAATTGAAGCTGCTTTTAATTATTATTTTTTTTCTTAACAGCAACCCAGAACCTTAGTCATGATTATTTGTCCTAAGTTCCTCTTTTTAGCTGCATGTAGGTCAGCTTTGTCTTAAATTTTTACCAATTCTCCAAATAGGACGCAGGCAGCCAGCAGATCGGCTTCCTGTTGGGCAGCTGTGGTGTGAGTTTGGCGCTGACCAGTGAGGTGTGCCTAAAAGGGCTGCCCAAGACACCAAATGGGGAGATTGTCCAGTTCAAAGGTTAGTAAACACAAAATGGTCTGGTTTTGTTGTAAAGTATTATAAAAGCAGAACAGAATGGGTCAATATTGCATTGGCGAGCAGTTGACTTTTTTGCTCTGATTGGAATGCGGATTAAGAATTCTGCAATACAAATCTCCATAATTTCTATCAGTAAACGGCTTTTATGTTCCTTTTGTTGTTTTGTTTTTTCTTCCCAGGATGGCCAAGGATGAGATGGGTTGTTACAGACACAAAGTACCTGACCAAACCATCCAAAGACTGGCAACCTCACATTCCCACTGCCAACACTGACACAGCCTACATAGAGGTACGTTACCAACATGATCAACCAACAAAAAATGCTTTTCAAACTGGGTTAGAAAATTAATTTGAACACAATTTTGACTTGATTGCAAAGAGTTAAATCATTCTAAGTTTAAGTGTCTAAAAGGGACCTTGTAACAATATATCATACTTTAATTTTAAAGGATATCTGTCAACGAATGAAATATTCAGAGGAAGAAGATGAAGATATGATTCAATATTGTTTGTTATCTACAGTTTATATTTACGTTGAGTTAAAAGAGTATTTTTGGTTAATTTTTGCCCCTACACTTGTTTAAAACACAAGGTTTATTTGCTCACTTGTTTCCGTTAAAGTATAAAGCGAGTAAGGAGGGAACAGTGATGGGAGTTGCCGTCTCCAAGATTGCCATGTTGACGCACTGCCAAGCCCTCACCCAGGCCTGTAACTACAGTGAAGGTTAGAACCATAGTTAACTTAGAAGTCATTTGTTTGTTTTAAAAAGTGTAAAAACTAAAACTTGATGTTTCCATATTAGGGGAGACCCTGGTCAACGTGTTAGACTGCAAAAAGGACATGGGTCTGTGGCATGGCGTCTTAACGGTGAGGATGGTTGACGGGGCAGATTGCATACCCTGATGCAAAGCTTCTTCACCTTAAAAAAAAATGTTGTTTTTCTTTCTATGTTTTGCAGAGTGTTATGAACAGAATTCACACCGTCACCGTGCCGTATGCTGTCATGAAAGCCTGCCCCATGTCCTGGGTGCAGAGGGTTCACATCCACAAAGGTTCAGATGGATTTTTTTTTATTGTATTTCAGCTTTCATGTTTGGATAGTTTCTGTTCATTTATTTAAAGTGATTTTTTAATCATGGCAGAATCGACATTGACTGTCTAGATGACCAGAAGGTGGTGAAAACACCAAGGGAAATCAGTTGTTCGATTAGGTTTTCCAACAACCTCCCTTATAAAACTGGTGTATAAACACCAGATGCTAATTGGCTTTAGCATGATGAGCATCCACCAGCTCCTAATTAAATCACCTTGATTGTCATTGAACATCTCTTGAGCAGTCATCATTTGGATCATCTGGAGTGCCTGATAGAGTTAGGTTAGAATTAATCCTGTGGATTCACTAAGTTCTGTGATCCAGTATCTATGGGTTTAGACTAATCAGTATGTCAGAACTTAAACACTTTAAATCTGACTCCTTCCCATGTGGCTTAGGGTATTGCTGGGCAGTTTCTCCAGGTTCTGAGGGGTTGAGTGGTTGCTGAATCAAAGTGCTGCCATCAAAACTTAGAAGGTGTCATTATCGCATGAGATTGTTTAGATCAGCAAAGTCTTAAAGAAACACAGTGTTAACAACGGGTTTCCTGATTCAACCTTTTCATCTTGCTACAATACTGATTTTGAGGCTTTGAGAGCCATAATCTACAATAATAGGTATAAGAACAGCTGATCCATTTATTATTAACAATTTGTTACATACTGTACCCTTTAAATAGAAGCAGAGTGTTTCTAACAACTTGCTTGTATTTCAGATGTTAGCCACAAGCTGACATATTCCGATACCATTTGTCAGATTTTCAAGGTCGGATAAGGACGTGCCCTAATCTAAACCGAGAGAATCTAAAATGCTCTTTAAAATAATCTGTATAATTTCTATCATTTTACAGCTCCTTTAGTTCAAATCGTATTGATTTTGTTATTTATTCTGGTTTATTCATTGTCTTATGCTTTTTAATCTCTGGATATTTGTTGGGTTATCTTTTTTTTAAGATTTAAGAATATATGCTTTTAAATTTGTACCTCCATTGTTTCCTCCTCGTCATCAATATTCATTTTTCTGTCCTTCAAGCTAACAACATTTCTATAAACAATACTAAACATTTCTATGTTTACCATTTTTTGAGTTTAGGTTTTTTAAACAGCTTTTGGCTCATGAAGGAGAACTGCTCTCAATAAAAACTTTATCTTTACCCGACTGATTTTTGCTAAGATCAGTCGTGTGTCTCCCGTTTCCTGTTTGTGCTCATAGTGCTTCTTGTTCTCCTCTAACAGCGCGTGTGGCTTTGGTGAAGTGCAGAGATCTTCACTGGGCCATGATGGCCCACAAGGATCAGAAGGACATCAACTTGTCTTCTATACGAATGCTGGTAGTTGCTGATGGAGCAAACCCATGTGAGTGACTTATGTTCCATAAAAAAATCCTGTTTCTATTATCTAAAATTCAACACATCAGTAGTTTCAAGCTTTGTTTTCTTAATATCTTCATCGATTGTTTACTACCAGGGTCTGTGTCGTCGTGCGACGCCTTCCTGAATGTGTTTCAGTCTCATGGTCTGAGGCCTGAGTCCATCTGTCCATGTGCCACCTCACCGGAGGCCCTGACTGTGGCCATACGCAGGTACCACATGAACATCAACACTGATAGTTGATTCAGAACCCTTAAAAGTTTTATATGCAAACATGTTGGGTTAAGTTTTAACTCATGACTCGGGGGATAGAAATTGGGCCATACATGTCATTGCTGTTTCAGAGGGAATGACTGGGCAAACAAAGTCATTTCAAATATACATTCATAAACATGATTTCTACCCATGCTGCCCAGTGAGGTGCGCCCCTAAGATCCAATTATGGGCCAGTATGAAACATCTAAAATGGCTGATGTAACCTTGGGGCCTAAAATGCTTGGGGCTGTGTAGACCTTAATCCTTCATTCTAACTCAGACTTAGACTTCCTTTATTGTCATTGCACAAAAAACAGAAGGTGAATCTTGACAACGAAATGTCGATTACTGGCTACCAGTGTAACAGAGCTAAGACCTTATTCCTGCATAATAAACATGTTTTCTATGAGTAAGAGCTAGCTATATACAGGGTAAGATTATATATATATATATACATATATATTGCACTGAGTTATTGAAGAGGTAACATCAATAAATAAATATTGCACTGAGTTATTGAATATTTCACCCAAGTGTTATTGAAAATGAAACATTAAATTGAAGACAAAACTAAACTAAGGTGCGTGAATTGTCCATGTCTATGGGGGGAGGAGTGTTATGTGGCGTTAAGCAATCTGATGGCCAGGGGAAAGAAACTGTTCAGTAGTCTGGCCGTTCTGCAGAAGATGCTGCGGAACCTTCTGCCGGACGCCTGGCGGGAAAAGAG
Source organism: Cyprinodon tularosa (assembly GCF_016077235.1). NCBI lineage: Eukaryota > Metazoa > Chordata > Actinopteri > Cyprinodontiformes > Cyprinodontidae > Cyprinodon > Cyprinodon tularosa. Next base: position 2,193,493 of record NW_024038678.1, read on the forward strand.
CACACTTCACCTTTAGTGTGATTTCATTTGGGGAGAAGGGCGATTATTAATCAAGTGTTGCGCTCCATGTCACATCTACCAGATTATTATACAGACTGTGAGAATGAGACAGAGCAGGATAGGAAAAAAAATAAGATAAATCTGTTGTTTTGAGAAAACCTTCCGTTGGGTTATAGTTTCACTTTGCACGAAATGAAGAAAACAATCACAAACCTGTTACGGGAAAATAATGTGATCTATGATTTCTTTTTTTTTTTTTTTTGTTCTGTGTAGACCTGGTGCACGGGGAGCTCCGCTCCCAGCCAGAGCCATCCTATCCATGGCTGGGCTTAGCCATGGCGTCATCAGAGTCAACACAGAGGACAAGAACTCTGCTTTAACTGTCCAGGATGTTGGCCACATTATGCCTGGAGGTGAGTCCCTGTAGATGGAGTTGATGTGCAGTGTCCATGCATACATTTACCTTTATTATATTTACATGTTTTTTCTTAGCCCTTTTAATCCTAATATTGGGAGCTTATTTTGTTTTCCAGCTCTGATGTGCATTGTTAAACCAGACGGGCCGCCACAACTGTGCAAAACTGATGAGATTGGAGAGATAGTGATCAACTCTCGTGCTGGAGGAACAATGTACTACGGCCTTCCTGGTGTCACAAAGAACACATTTGAGGTCCTTGAGTGAATATTTACATTTTCTTATAAATTGTTGCTTTATGTTATTTGTAAGATGTTGTTGCTTTATTATTTCACTCTAAATTATCCAGCTTGTTTTCACAAAATCTCCTCTAACTGCTGAAGATGAACAGTTAGCTATGTTAGAAAACAGTGCACAAAATGAAGGAAATTTTCAAAAATGACATTATTAAATTATTGCAATAATATCTGTTTTCTATTAGCACAAGTTATTGTACCAGTTATTTCCCCGTCTTTCTTTTCTTTTAATCTCTGTTTTTTTATGTTTGAGTGGAATGATCTGACACTAATATCCTGTCTTCTTATAATTTTCTCTTTAGGTTATTCCAGTCAACCAAGCTGGAGCACCTATTGGAGAAATCCCCTTTGCTCGGACCGGTTTACTTGGATTTGTGGGTCCGGTAAGGGAACAGAAGTATTTAAATATTACTAACCACAATGCTGAAGAACTAGGGCCTGGTCTTTGACCCGTTCATTTCGATTAATTAATGAGAAAAATATTAAAGTGTTAAAACAATGTACACATTATACACATACTAAAATTCCAAGCAGGAACCTTTTTGCTCTTGGTTTTTGTACGCCTGTAAATCCGACACACAAGCTGCATCACAGATATTGGTCCACTTGGAATATTTAAGCTTAAAATCTATCATGGCTTGAACTGAATACGATCTCTCCAGTGAGATGAACTTAGCAAATACCTCAAATAGATAGATGAACATCTCTAGGCTACGGTGGAAGTGCGTCCACCATGATAAACACTATATAACCGAACAGTGCAAAGACTAAGACAGGAACTTGGATCAGGAACATGGATTATTTGTGTGAGTAGCTGGATTAATGAGAAACAGTTTCCTCACTGGTAAATTTTTTATTTGTACTAAATGCTGCACATTGAAGACCAGAACAGGCAGTATTATATGTCTTGTTGCTATCTATCGTTCATTAGATCGATATCTCTATCTATCTAGCTTGCTAGCTAGATATAGCTATATATATATATATATATATATATATATATATATATATATATATATATATATATATATATATATATATATATATATATATATATATATATATATATATACTTTTTTTTATTTTGTCAAATATGATAATTTTTTTTTTCATTCTCTTTGCTCCACAGGGGAGTCTTGTGTTTGTTGTTGGGAAGATTGAAGGCCTCCTGATGGTGAGCGGGCGACGCCATAATGCTGATGACCTGGTAGCCACGGCGTTGGCAGTGGAGCCTGTCAAAACAGTTTACAGGGGGAGGTATGACTCCACTGCTCCCTATGAGCCACAGAGAACAGTCACTGTTTGTGTGCAGTTGTCTCTCAAGACGGCAGTGTTTTTGCAAATTGTATTTATAAGCATTACCTGCTTATTTTAATGTTATTAAATGTTCTCTTAAGAACCTGTGTTCATTTCAGCTGTTTCAATATCATCCTCCCAGGATCGCTGTATTCTCAGTGACGGTGTTTTATGATGAGAGGATAGTAGTTGTGGCAGAACAGAGACCTGATGCCAGTGAGGAGGACAGCTTCCAGTGGATGAGCCGAGTACTGCAGGTAATTTCATGAGTCTGCTTAAGTGTTTATTTTTAGACAAAGCAACTTTAAAAAAACCCTCACCAAAAACTATGTGGCTGAGAGACAGTATTTACCCCCTGCTCTCTGTATTCTTTTGACACAATTTAGTGTTTTATGTTTAAGAAAAAATAGGTGTTTTAGTTTATATAAGGGTTGGGGAATAAGAATCAAACCATTTTTGTTTTTTGCCCACAGCTACTTCTCTCTTTTAGAGAATTTTAGGTCAAGTAAGGTTTGGTTTGAAAACGGCTTTTTCAATTACATTATAACAAGTTATTTATACAGCGAACTGTTGGCAAGGGGTCAGTAAATCATTACTGGTGTTAAAAGTATCAATAGTAATTCCCTTTCCATCACTTTGCTCTCTTGAATTGTATAATGATATGGTCAAACTAGCAATGAAGCTGCTCAACTCAGTGTTTATTTGTAATAATTCCCTGATTCTCTTATATAAATAAAAGTTAACCTGTAGGCCATTATGTTTGTTTTTTCTTATCAGTACAATGGTTGGATTGAGAAGTTAGAGGTAAAAAAATGCATCAAGATGTGGAATCATTCCTCTGTTTAATTATCCTCAGTGCTGATCCAAAACGTAAAAATCCTGCAGAGTTCAACAATTTGCATTTCCAGCTGAACAACACAGATTGGAGGCACATCAACTTGTTCAGTGAACAGGAGGATTAAAAGCTGGGAATGCTTTTGGATTATCCGCCTGTATGCTGCTCCTCCAAAGTTACAGCCAGTTTTCATCCTTGCTGTAAGCAGGACTAGTATTAGACATGCTTTGGTAACATAAACATGTATTGATGGTTATAACATGAGCCTTCTGTTTTTTGGAAAGGAGAGAAGTGTGATGCACGTTTGTGATGCAAAGGCAAATGATGTGACCTAACTGAGCCCACACATGCCTGAGCAAACATATGCACAATCACAGTACCACGGTCTCACCTTTGAAAGAAGATGCTCGTGCACTCTTCTGCAAAAAAAAGGAGCTGAAGTTTATGTTTTAATGTTCTGCATCATTCAGTTGATCATATCATGTAAAAACAGCATCTTTTTTGGTTAAGCTCCCCCAAAGTCATATACATCTCTCGTGAACTACACTACATATTAAAATGGTGAAAGATTGTACCACTTTTCCCTCAGGTGCATTTATTTTTATTTATTTATTTTTTATTTTGGTAACCGGCACTCTGAAGCATGTGTCAAGTCTACATGATTTTCTGCATATTTTCTCTTAAGGCAATCGACAGTATCCACCAGGTTGGCCTTTACTGCCTCGCTCTTGTGCCAGCCAACACGCTCCCAAAGACACCATTAGGAGGCATCCACATTTGTGAAACCAAGCAGAGTTTTCTGGATGGAAACCTGCATCCCTGCAACATCCTCATGTGCCCGCATACGTGCGTAACAAACATGCCCAAGCCACGACAGAAACAGCCAGGTGAGCCATCATCTGAATCTGTTGCAAGTAGAGAATAGTAATAGCATGGGAATAGTAATGGTACTCTATCTTACCCTGTACAGCAGTTCTGCGACCATTATTTTCTTAAGGTTCAAATTTGATCAATTTAAGATGTTTAGATGGTTTCTATTCTAAAAGTTTAAATAATAGAAGGGGGTGCTTTTTTGTATTGACTTGTTTTTTCCACTCATGTCTCTGGTCTTCATAGTGGATGTTGGTCCTGCCTCTATGCTTGTTGGCAACCTGGTTGCAGGGAAGCGGATTGCCCAGGCCACAGGCAGAGAGCTGGGTGTGGTGGACGATCAAGACCTCATTCGAAAGGTAGCTTTGCACAATTGGATCTGTTAACAGATGCTTATCAAAAACAAAACTAGAATAACTATTTTACTGCCATAAGAATGTGGCTAAACACATGTTAACCTTTGTTAATGTTTTCTTCATCGCCTGAATCCACACTGCATTCATCTAATGTCAACAAAGATAATTATCCCAGCCACAGGCATTTCAAGATGAATAAGTGATTTAAGATGTGGGATAGTTAGCTAATTATTTTTGTGTAGCAGTTTCAGAGAGTTAGTTGAAAATTATATATTTCCATTATATCTGTATCCTACTTTATAAATCAGGGCACATTCAGTCACACGTAGTTATTCTGTTCACACTGAATACAGTGCAGCTGCAGTGCTGTAAAAATTAACTCACAATGAATGCTGCGACTAGGTTGGATTCAGAAACAGCCCTTGAAAGAAAACTGAGGGGGTCCTGTTCAAGAATTGTAGTGCAAAGTTTTACTAACCACTACTTTTTACCAACTTCTCACAGCAAATATAGCAAAACCCTCCCTGCCATTGAGCACAGAAGCATCAGACGCATCTTTTCACACATCTGGGTTTAATGTGTACAAGCATAAAAAAATGAAGCAGTAGACGCTTCTTTCTGATTTATTGAATTAACCTATGAAACATAATATTGTACCTAAAAATGTTCTGTCTCCCTTATGAAGTTTCCAACTCTAGCCAAGCACACATATTTCCCATAATCAGGACAAAAGTAGTGTTGTAGCAAAGACAAAGAGTTTGCTGCATTCGCCCTCAAAATGCAGGAATTGGCGTTTCATTGTCTAAATGTAAAATATTTCTGGGGAAGGATACCCCCAGATCCCCCTACACACTAATATTCTATGTCCAGTTGCATATTATCACCCTTAACTATATATTTTTATATTGTTGGTCACTGTTTCACCCACACTTTTTAATGATCTTTGTGTTCATAAAGTCAGATGCAGCATCATGGAAATTCAGCCATTTTGAGTATATCTTAAACCAAATTGGATCCACATGCATTTAAATAACAATGACCCATAACTTGCAAACTTAACTTAGCAAGCATAACTTGCTGTGAATATAGCTTGACAAAGATCAGTTTAGGCAACTGAATGTGAAGTTTTCTAGAAGAAGTTTCAACTCTCATCCAAGAGGGATAAAAACAGAAGGAACATTGCCATTCAGGATTTTCAACCTGCACCTGATCCCTGTGCAATTCAAACTCACCAACACCCTGTAAAAAAAAAAACTGGTTCACCCATAAGACAAGACATCCTGAAAAAAGACCGACAATGTGGTATACGCGGTTCAGTGTAGTGAAGAGCGCACAGACCTTTAGATTGGAGAGACCAAGCAACCGCCACACAGGCGCAGGGCTCAACAAAGGAGGGCCAGCTCTTCAGGACGGGACTGAGTGGTTCACCTACACCTGAAGGCTAAAGGACACTCGTTTGAGGAAAACAACATCTATATTCTTAAGAAGGAAGAAAGATAGTTTGATTGTGGGGATTAAGGGAGCCATCTTTGTGAATCTGGAAAAAACATTTCTCAACAGAGGAGTTGGCCTTAGACATAACCTTTCACCCACCTACAAAGCATTTTTAGGAAGAATACCCAAAAGATTGACCCCTCGCCCACTCCCACCTGACTCAGGCCCCGTCCACACGAAGACGAACCCTGGCCTAAACGCACAAATTTTTCACCAAACCAGCCTCTCATCCACACGAAGCCGGTGTTTCGGGGGTCTGTAAACAATCTTTTTTTTATTCAGCCTTCAGAGTGGGAAGATTCTGAAACGCCGTTTTCGCGTTTCCATCTTTACGCTCTAACCGCATATTTTTTTTTACACGCATGCGTCATAGCGTCGCCTCTAAACACGCATGCGCGACACATCACAACAACAATGGCGCCGTTGCTGCTAATGCTACTCACCCTGCTGTCGGGCTTACAACAGAATCTTCTTCTTCTGGAATATCTCCAGGAAGAACAGAGCAATATCGACGACATAGTTCAGCACCTGAATTTGACTTAACCACGAAAATGGACCCGCAGGGCAACCATGTATAAATATTAGTGCCATGCCCAACATTTCGTCGCTTATTTTTGCTTTGGCACCACAGCGCCACTTACAGGCCTGGCATACATTTTGCAGCGTTTTCATGCATTCGTGTGGACGCTCACATTTATTTTACGTCTCCGTCTTTACGGCAAACGTTTTGGAAAATATCAGCGTTTCGTGTTCGTTTTGACTTCGTGTGGACGGGGCCTCGCACTTCAGTGAGGCATGTGAGAGAAACCTTTCTGACTAGGGAGCTAACGACCCATCAGAGCCCCGTAACGACCATTAACACCCTCCTGGTGACCTCCTTGCCAAATCCAGTAAGAGGGATCTGAGCCACCTTTTGTCGTATCCCCCTAATTCTTTGTTGCACATACAGTATATTAATCTCAGTGCTCCCCAGCACTGGTTAGAACTGAAGCAGCCTCTTGGATGAGAGGTGAAACGTCTACTAGAAAACTTCACATCCACTTGCCTTGGCTGCTTTTTTAAGCTTGACCTTGACCAGGATAACAAAATATTCACAGCTCTGAATATATTGTCCAAGTGTTTGTTTTGGAAATTGGTTTCTGATGACTTATCCTCCATCTGTGCTGTTGTTTTGCTGGGCTACAGCTCTGTATGTGGCCTACCATGATGGTAAGGTGCTAGTCTAACCCCCAACCCTTGTCCGTCTCTGCTTATGCTGCTTCTGCCAGTCCTCTGTGCTTCTGCAGCTGTGAAAACCCTGACCCCCACCACCTCTCTCTCTCTGGTAACAGCTTTACACAGCCAAGCTGTCTTCATTGGCTGGCTTCCCATTTAACACGAATCCAGACTTATTCTATCACAAAGAAGGACTTCAAAAGTTTCCCCTCAAATTGATAAATATTTAGAAATAGAGCATTCACCATTTTAATGAGTTACTGCTGGTCTTTGTGCTCAACAAGGACCCCTTTTTGTTTTGCGGGTACCGCTGAGTACCTCTGCTCGCTGTTCTCTGTGTGATGCTCCTACGTGCAGCATGGCTTCATTATTGGTCAGAGCAAGCAGCCTGCATGACGTCCCTCCTGATTCAGAGCACGACATGTTGTCTGACTGAGTGGGTGTCGGGAGAACGCCGACTAATGACGCAGTAGCTCTGCTACATGTGTGTATGTCCAGAGATCTTTAGTTTTTATAAATGTTTTTATGTGTGGCCATATGGTCTCCTGTCCTTTGTTTGTAAGGGAGTTGGTTTTATGTTCTTGCCCACTCTGATAAACAATATTTTAACCAAAAAGACACTGAGGAGATTTGATTTTAGGTGGTTGTCTTGGAGAAAAAAAATACATTACATTTTTTTATTCTGCCCTTTTTGGAGCCTCGTAGCTTAGTATTTTGAAATCTTTTTTAAGTGGTCCTAGTGTGACCCTTACATTGATAACCAGTAGTCTGGTTATTCCCATAATCGTGTTTTGTTCCTATCTAGGTGAATTTGGTAACTAAGCTGCAGAACCGTATATATCTTTATTATATTTAGGTGCTTCTTATTTTTTAAGAATGAGTTTTAAATGACCTTATCCATCATGAAAATAACTGGCTATTGTTCAAGAGTATCACTTCTTAGACTCATGCACTTTACATTTTCCCATTTTGTCGCATTGTAACCACAAACTTAAGAATCTATTTGATTTCAGTTCTCATGATTTAGAATAAATAATTTCCAAATTTGAACATCCAAATATTTAAATTTGATAGATTCTTGAGTTAAAACTAGCATTATTTAAAAATTCAATAGCAAGTTCATAAAGCACCTGGAGTTCATCACAACTGTAAAGACAGTGGAAATTAATTTTTTTTAAATCGCTTTTTATGTAAATGAACATGCCATCCTGCCCTTTGCTACTGTATCAAAGGAGCATTACCATGAGGTACTGCTGAGCCTTTAACTTACAATGACCACAAAAAATAAAAGTATGGATAAATAGATATCACGAGCGTCCATAGTGGAAATAACTACATCAACAGACATGACAGAAGAACTGAAGAAAAAGAGAAGCGAGGGCAGGGACAAAGAGTAGCTTAAGTTGAGGATGAGCAGATTAGTAGGGGTTTGTTTACAAACTGGTAGTTTCTTCTTCTACTACTAAAGCAATTCTGATAAATTAGCCAGTCCAGAACATGCTTAAATTATTTAAGCTGATTGAACGCTTGGTACATGGAAGAAAACTCAGAGCATAGATATTCTTGATAGAATGGCCATGTCCCAGGGACTTGAGGACCACGTAAATATCCGGCAGAAATGAAGCTATTTTGCAAATGATGGGCAAATATTCCATATTCAGTGCTTATAGAGACATACATTTGACCCCAGAGCCGATTCAACAAAGTATAAATTAGTCAGAATGGAAACGCATGCCACACTTTTCAGATAGTTATTTGTTTTATAAAAATATTTTCCTTTCACACTTCCACAGCGTGCCGTTCTCGCATAGAAATTCTAATTAAATTCATCAACACTCGTGGCTTAAAGTGGAAAAAAATCAAGGGGTTTGAATACTTTTGTAAGGGGCTGTTGATCTGTTTACATGTTTAGCCTTATTGATTATTTTCTCTAGCAATGCAACTTGTTTTAGACACACTTGTTTGTTTAATGATTAATTCTCTTTGATTTCTTTATAGCACCAATTCCTGTCAGAATCTCTGCAGTGGAGAGCCCAAACTGACCCTGAGCATGTTCTCTATGTGCTGCTCAACTCCAAGGTAGATTACAGCTTCACACACAGACTGAATTCTTCCGGTAACAAGAGCTGCAGTGTCTGAACGCATGGAATATTTAGTGTTAAGATGGCTTTTTGTTAAGGTGCACAGTAGTCAGGTTTGATCTTCACCATTTCCTGCTGCAGGGTGTACCGGTGTGCACAGCAACATGTGCACAGCTACACAAGAGAGCAGAGAAAATCACTGCCACTCTATATGAAAAAGGGGGCCTCAACACAGGCGACAACGTGGTGCTGCTTTATCCCCCAGGTTAGACTCAAACGATGCACATTATTTTGAAAGTTACCTTCTTTTTTTCACCTGTTTGAAGATGAAATGTTCAGGTTTTTGTGTTTAAAAGGGTTTTAGCTCACATATTGTTTCTTTGTTGCAGGCATTGACCTGATTGCTGCCTTCTATGGCTGCCTCTATGCAGGGATGATCCCTGTGACAGTAAGGCCGCCTCACCCCCAGAACCTGGCTGCTACTCTCCCCACAGTCCGCATGATCATTGATGTGAGTGCAGTCCATATGGCAGATATGTGGAAAAAAAACAAAAAGTCATTTGAAGTCAGCTCTGCTCTGTCTTTGAATGGAGACCGCATTCGGCACCACACAATCTCCTATTTATTCATCCTTTCTTGTTTTTGTCCTCCTCAGGTGAGCAAAGCTGCCTGCATCCTCACCACTCAGCCTCTCATGAGGATCCTCAGGTCCAGGGAGGCTGCAGCAAGCGTTAATGTCAAAACATGGCCAACTATCATCGACACAGGTGCAGAACATCTACACATTCAAGCTAGGACTGCTTTAAGGCTATAGGCAGTTGGCATGGAGCTGTTTTATTAATTTATGTTTACCCTGTGATGTTTTTTTTTTTTAATCAAGCAGCTCTGAATGCAGAGGCTTGATTTATTTCTTCTGCCACTGGATGTCCTTGTTTTCTTCTTTACATCCATAGAACATGTTATTTGTAATCTGAAGGAGATCAGTGTCTGAAGAACAAAGTTGATTTTAGTCTAGTTAGATTTTAACATACATTTTTTAAGCCACTGATTACAGAGGAAATAGAAAAATGTGAAAATAATGTAAAGAATAAAGGAGTTTATAAGATCTTATTGCCCCTCCTGCCAGATGATCTTCCCAGAAAGCGGCCTCCACAAATCTACAAACCCCCTACAGCTGAGATGCTGGCCTACCTGGACTTCAGTGTGTCCACCACCGGCATGCTGACTGGAGTCAAGGTGAAGTAAATACAAATCTCCTTACAATAACCTTTATTTGAAGGAAAAGTTTGGCTAATATCTCAGTTTTTGGGAATTTTTCACAAAGAGCACAATCCTATTTTTAAGCAAAATGTCAATGAGGACGAATTTAAGTTTAAGGGTTGGAAATAAGTAAAATAACCTAAGTCTTATAACTTGTAGGTTTGAATCCTGACTGTGGCACAAACCTTTTTTTTTATACACCTTTTCTCCCATTTAAATTAAACAATTTAATTAAGCAGCCCGAAATGCATTTAGGGTGGATCTAAATATAGATTCTATGTTCACGTTTTGAAAAGACATTGACCTGATGGAATAACCCTAATACCATACCATGCCAACATTATTTTCGAAGCACTTTATACGCCGACAGGACAGAAGTGCTGTACACAATCATAAAATACAATGCAATTATAAAATAGAAAAGAAATAATATAAAATGCATATTAAACAGACACAATAAAACAAATTGTGCCAAAAGCCAAAGACAATAGATGGGTCTTAAGAAGAGACTTAAAAACAGTTAGTAAAGAGGCCTGTCTTATGCTAATCTTAAACTCCTGTCGATATTTTGAACTGAATCTACCCAGCGTATTGGTCATTTCATTGAAGTGGATATTTATCAAATCCTTGTGGTTGCAGCACTTGGCCTCTGATGATAAAAAGCCTGGTCCTACCATATTAAACCAAACCACATCCCTATAAAGTCCGTTAGAATATGAGAGCTGAGTTGATGCTCTCTGGAGATTGGCTTTTAGCTCCTTGTTTCAATGAAATAACAAAACATGTTCTAATGTTTACTTTAATACTTTAAATGAACTGTTTTTATGATTATTTCTTTTTATAATGATCACCGAACTAAATCTCATGTGTGTGACTCCCTTAGATGTCTCATGCAGCTGTCAGCACTCTTTGCCGCTCCATTAAGCTGCAGTGTGAGCTTTACTCCTCCCGCCAAATAGCCATCTGCCTGGATCCGTACTGCGGCCTGGGCTTTGTCCTTTGGTGCCTCTCCAGGTACCTCAAAACACTAAAATATGTTGCTCCTCTATAAAATTGGCTGCAGTTAATGGTTCTATGTCTGCTGTGTCTAATGTTTTGTCTTTCTCAGTGTTTACTCAGGTCACCAGTCTATCCTTATTCCTCCAATGGAGCTGGAGACCTCGCTGCCTCTGTGGCTGACCACGCTCAGTCAGTACAAGATCAGAGACACTTTCTGCTCCTACTCTGTCATGGAGCTGTGCACCAAAGGCCTGGGAACGCAGACGGAGATGCTGAAGGTCAGGGTTGCTCTCCACTAGATGTGTTTACAATATATTTTCTAATAAGTATTAATGAAATGTCAGGGATATGAGTTGACAGGTTTAGACAGAGGGAGGAACATTCGTGCTCAATTCTTTAAAGCCTAAAACGAATCGCTAAAGTGTTTTTATGCTCAGTGCAAAAACAAATTTAAGTTTAAAGCCGTCATAACATTTTTTTAATATGCTAGACTGTTTTGAGTTTTTCATGGTCTTAAAAGTGTACAGACAAAGGACAGACACCTTATTAATGCTCCATAGAAATGTATTAGTGGCCAAAGAAATACATTGACAAAATAAGCCACATGTTCAATAAAATATTTTTTTTAAACTGAGTTACAACTCAGTTAATGAATTGTAAATGTGACACATAGAAAATATCTATTTAAAGTTGCACTGTGTAATCCTTGACCCAAATAAATGACTTTTCAGGTGAACGTAAAGCATATATTGCATATTGATGCTCTGGCTCCTTTTCAAAAACACGCCTTTTTAACTCATTTAGGTCTGTCGCTAAATGAGTCATGTCACCCAGAGCTAACTAAGCTAAAAGTTTTTAGACAGTGTAACTTATATGACACTTAACTAATGTAAGATTTAATCCAGAGGTATTAATTTTCTAGACACTGCATGACTTCTTGATCTGATGCTATTGGATTCCAAAACTCTGAGGTGGTTTAATTTTGCAACATTGCAGTGTTGCCTTCAAAGGCGCTTTTAAAGGTGATAAACCTAAAGGTTAAAGGTCAAGATTCCCTAGTTGGCAAATTTTATAATGTTGCTTGTATAACTTTTTTATTCATTGATAAAATGTATTTAAGCACAATTATTTTAAACTATTACCTGTTAAATTATGAATACAACAGAAGCTTATCAATTTATTTTCATTTTCGCAGGTGGGCAGTTTTGGTGCTTGATACAATGAATTTTTAAAATACTTTTTTAGGTCTGAGTACAGAGTTTTAATATGGGAAGTTTTTTTTTTTTTTATTTAGTTCTTTCCTGACTTTAAGTGTTTTCTGCTTGCCGTACATCAGCCTCAGTCTACAGCTGACTGATGATCAGCTGTGTGTGTTTTCAGGCGCGGGGTCTGAACCTGTCGTGTGTGCGGAGCTGTGTGGTCGTAGCTGAGGAGCGACCTCGTCTCGCCCTCTCTCAGTCCTTTTCCAAGCTCTTCAAAGATCTTGGCCTGTCGCCTCGGGCCGTCAGCACCGCTTTTGGCTCTAGGGTGAATCTGGCCATCGGGTTACAGGTATCTATCATAAAACTTCTTCCAAATAACCAAACTTGACCCTAGCGTTTGTTTTTATTCTGCTGAGCTGAAACTTTACATAAACATAAATAATATTCCTTTCTGTGTAACTAGGGGACTTCTGGACCAGATCCCTCCACTGTTTATGTGGATATGAAGTCCCTGCGTCACGACAGGTAAGACCAAAGAACCAAAGACTGCAGCCAGAGACATTAACAGTGGTCACACAATGTTGTGCTATGAGCAAACATTTATTAAATAAATGTATATATTTGTTGTTTGTAGGGTGAGACTTGTGGAAAAGGGAGCTCCACAGAGTCTTCCACTGATGGAATCTGGAACTGTAAGTGTTTACTGATCTATTCAACACTTGTTTTTCTACATGGTGAGAAAGAAAATAAAGATCTTTGATTGTATTTTGAGTTATATATATATACTTATATTTTGTTTTTACCTCAAGATTCTGCCAGGAGTCAGAGTCATCATAGTGAACCCAGAGACCAGGGGCCCACTGGGAGACTCCCATCTTGGAGAGGTAAGTTAGCAGAAAGTCTTAGAGGGAAGGCTTGGTTTTTTTCTTAAGGTGATTTTAGATTCATTGATGGAAAGTTAACCAAACTGGCTAATGCTATAAACCACCCAGGATTATTTATTCTCTCTTTCTATCAGCATTGATGCAAAATTCAACTCAAAAATGACTTCGTTTGTGTTTTTGTAGATTTGGGTGAACTCTCCTCACAGCGCCAGCGGCTACTACACCATTTATGGAGAGGAGAGCCTGCAGGCGGATCACTTCAACACCAAACTGAGCTTTGGGGATCCGCAGACTCTCTGGGCCAGGACGGGATACCTGGGCTTCATCAAGAGAACTGAGCTGCTGGATGCGAGTGGAGGTAAAAGCCAAACACATTCATTGATGTTCTGCTGTTTGTGTTCATGTGTACGACCTACAGCTAAGAGACGTTAAACAGAGCAAATTATTGCACAGGTTTTTATAGCATCCCAGCTTTGCTTCAGATGTTTGTTTTATTCCTTTGTAATCAGAAGCTAAATGGTTTCCTTAAACCACACTTGCTGTAAATGTGATTCATTTATTTAAGCATTGAAATTACAAAAAGAGGCTTGAAATGATTCACACATGTATATAGTAAACACCCCTCAGTTGATAAAATTGGTGAAGAAATTGAAATCTAAAAAAAAAGTTAAAAACAAACCAGAGGATTTTTTTTGTTTTCCACGTTTGAAAACGTTTTGCTTCCCATCCAGAAAGCTTCCTCAATTCAAATTGTCTGGAGTAGCGTGGAGCACCAGGCTTTATAGAGTAGCCCAAAAAAAAAAAAGTCCACCCCTTGTGATGTGGACTAGTTAGGGTCATTTTTGGCCCGGCTTACAGGCGCGATGTCCTCAAACGAAGACCAGAATATTCACATTTTATACAAAGAAGACAGGTGGTTTGAAAGGGATGTGGAGGAAGCCATTTATGTTAAGAGAGACAAAAAAAACAACCTTAAATAGAGGGGGAGGTTTCAGCTCTCGAAAACCTATAACGCAGTTATAGGTTTTCGAGGATTGTGAGTTCCTTCCCACTATCAACTCATCCTCATCGCCATGCAGGTGGTCAAAACATCGTTCCTGTAGCCAGGCCGACAACGACCTCAATGACTTCCCTTTACAGAGGCACGCTAGTATCGGTTGGATTTGTAGGCCAACAACGACCTTAACCTCTCCCCATTACAAAAAAAGTCCAGTGGTTTGTTTTTGACTTTTTTGGAATTAAATGACTTATCTGTCATAAAATGTTGAATTAGTTTTTTTTATGTGATTGAGCCATTTTAAATATTCAACTATAAGCTGCAGTTTAATGCCAAAAGTCAACTAAAAAGCCATTGCGGTGAATCAGTTTCCTATGTTGGTGTACCTGTAGTTACCATATGAAAGGAAACTATGTAATAACACTAACATAGTAACTTTTGTTTTGTTTGTTTTTGTTTTTTTCTGACAGATCGCCATGATGCCTTGTTTGTTGTGGGCTCTCTGGATGAGACCTTGGAGTTGAGGGGGTTGCGTTATCACCCCATCGACATTGAGACATCTGTTTCCAGAGCCCACCGCAGCATCGCAGAGAGGTGAGGTTTCTATGGTGCCTAACACTGCTCAGCTCTTTGTAACAGCAGCAAACTGAACTTTTTTTCTTGCATCCTTCGCAGTGCCGTGTTTACGTGGACCAACCTGCTGGTGGTGGTGGCGGAGCTCAGCGGCTCAGAGCAAGAGGCCTTAGATCTGGTGCCGCTGGTCACTAACGTGGTCCTGGAGGAGCACCACCTCATTGTGGGGGTGGTGGTCATTGTCGACCCCGGGGTCATCCCCATCAACTCTAGAGGGGAGAAGCAGAGAATGCATCTGCGGGACTCCTTCCTAGCAGACCAACTTGACCCCATCTATGTGGCCTACAACATGTGAACAACTTTCAGAGACTGATGCAGAAAACTGAGCCAAGGTTGGAGAAGACCTGAGGGGCGTAAACCACGGCCGCCACCACGTCGGCTCTCAGAGACGTTCAAAAGAGAAAAGCGACGTGGGAATGCAAGCACAGTGCCAGTGCTGTAACAATGAATGCTTCCCTTTTCAGAAACTATTCCTGCTTTTGTTCCACCTGCTCGACTGCTGCAGCCCAGGTTCACCGGGATTTCCAAGAACAAGGGTGAAATCTTCTATCCTCTTTCGAGGAAACGCATCGTTCACTTTGAGGAAATTTGAACTTCATTTGCTCTCTGAAGCCCGTTTCTCCCTCTGCATTCCTAATCATGTTTTTTAAGTATTTTTAGTATCTTGCTCCCATCAAAGACGGAAGACTCGATCATTAAATGTTTTTAATTTTCATTATTTTGTCTTGTTTTTTTCAACATCCAAACTTTTAAAGACAGGGGTGCACTGGAACTTTCTCCACCTTTTGCACGTCTGGCTTTGTGTCCTGCCTCCAAAGGAGAACCAACTGCTCACACCAGCTGCTGCTGCTTCCACTGGAAAAAAATCCACATCAGTATTGAAAAAGAAGTGCCACCAGGGAGTCCCATCCCGACTCTCTGACTTCCCACCAGGAGCACAGTGGCTCTGGCCTCCTCACCTGCTGTCAACCTGCAGACACAGCTTTGGCCTTCACTTGTCAAAAAAGTCCTAAAAATACACTTAGATTCCACCTCTATGTTAAAAAAAAAAAAAGAAAAAAAAGAACGAATTGGTGAATATAAAACGGATTGCTTCGTTTTCTTGTTTTTTTTTTTTTTGTGTGCTAGGACATGCTAAGGTAGATAAGATCATTTTGATAACCTTATTTTAAGAAATATTAGCAGGACTTGCAGATATTTCTGGAGTTTAGGTGTGCATGCGACCTGGAGGTGCAGCAGATATCTGCATACAGATTGCTAGAAATGATTTAATAACAGATAAACCAACATGTCCTAATCGGTTCATCAGGAGGACAGTTTAAGATATAGCACGTTTTTGCCTCTCATCAGCAACTATAAAGAAACACAAAATCCTAAGAATATCAACTAAAAAATCAAGCCTTTATAACCGACTGAAGGACACTGGGAAAAAAATATGCAGATTTTAAAGATGATCATCTTCTCAACCATGTAACCATGCATAGTCAACTTTACTAGAGCAGAAGGGTCATCAGAGGCTCTGCTGATATTACTAATTCCCAGCTAGGCATGGGTCATTATTAAACTCCTATGGTATAAAAACATTAAAGGAAAATGCAGCAGATTCTGTATACTTAGACATGTAGATCTTTTTAAATACTGATTTACAATAATTTTTTGTGATCCTAAACTGATTTGAATTTGCTCCAAAAAAAACTGTCTGTGCAAAAAGCAAAGGATCAATTACAGCTTTTTTTTTGCAGTCTTTTTATAGTAACACTGAATAAAACCAGTAGATACTGGCTTGTTAGTTACTTCTGATGCAGTAGCTAGTCTGCACACAGCTGACTGACGATTAACCATCAATGTTTTAGGCTTTCCATACAGCAAATTTGTTGTATGGAAGACAAAGGTGCATTGCTGCTCTGTGCTCCTTACAGGCATAGAAAAAGTAATTCACATTTTCCCTACAGTTCCTTTAAGACCTTAATAGATAAATCATATTTTTTGCAAAACCATTGCATACTTTGGTACATTTGATGTGTGTTACAAACAAAAGCAATTGATGGGTTGTGGAAAAAGAGACAAAGAAATACAAGTTCCAACAGAAAAATGAATAGAAATGTCGCCTGCAGTCAGGATTCAGGGTGGAAAGATATTAGGTTCCTCAATTGTTTAAATCTAAAAAATCCAATATGGCTGCCTTGCTGATATGCAGCAGTAAAAGTTGATTTATTTGCACTTCCTCCTAGTGGCTTGCAGGCCTGCTTTCAATAGATGATCCTTCAGTTCACCCTGTTGCTCGTTCTTCTTAGGATCTGAAGTTTGTTTCAGCAGTGGTTACTTATGAGAGGCACAAACTAATTTTATTTTTAGGGGGAAAAAAACATAATATTCATGACACAAAACATCTTTTGTTGATGTAATCTATTAAAATATATATTTCTCTTTAGTTTTAATGAACTAGTTTCCCGGGATAGTTTTTTTTTTTTTTTTGCTGGGTTAAGCCTGAGGTGCTCATTTGAGCCAAAACCTTTCAGCAGAGTGTAGAGGTAAATCAGTAATCCTAGCTGTTTTTATTTGCAGATGATTAAAAACATGTAGATGATCTGAAGGCAGAGTAGTGCCTTTTAATTCTCAGACATTTCTGATGGATAAAATATCACATTTTAAGAGTAAAGGTGCAAGAAGTGTGGAGATATTTTTGCCTTAGTAAAACCTGTGGAGCTACTCTCCCTATTTTATAAGGAATTGCTTGCGATGGGAAACCAGAAGCAGGCATCTGCTTTTTTTTTATTGTTTTTAGAAAGAGGGTGTGTTGTTCTCGTTAACCTTATAGTCCTTGCTTCTTTTAAAAAAAAATTCAAATCAATATCTAACCCAATTATTTTGGAATGTCTGTAACACTGATGGGGGAAAAAAATTAGAAATCCCTGAAAGCTGCATTTAAAAATGCATTTAAAATGGGCAAATACTTCTTTAAAGGAAAAAGTACCGCAGTAAAGGAAAAAAAATAGATAAGGGTTAAAATTGTCTGTTTACTGTATTTTAGAAGTGAGATACTGTATTACTAGTGTTACTGTGTACATGCAGATGGAGTCTGTAGATAAAAACTTGACTGATCTTTCATACTTGACAGCATTTCTTTTCTGCATTGCTTGTTGAACTACGTCTCATTGAAAAAGACAGGGAACATGGACAGGAGCAATGTGCACTTTCCCAATATCATTAGGTGTATGTGGGCGTGTCCCCGAGAGTGTGAGTGTGTGTGTGTCTTAATGATACTTGGCTAATATGGTGCAACAAGGTTAATCTTTTATAAAAATCCCAAAATATTGAACTTCTTTTTTTTCTTTTTATTATTTCTTTTATTTTTATGTCGCCTCCACTGTATTTTTACACTTCCCATCCATATTTTGAATTTAATATATTTTGTTAAGGGGTTTCACTGAGGTTTTCCCCTCTGATGCGATTTTCCATCTGGAGCTGCACAACCTCTGCAAACTGAATCCTTAGCAGCGGCACAGACCACTTTTCAGAGAGGACATGCACGCAAGCCAGTCGTTTGGTTACTCATGAATAACTGTGTGATAATTGCTTTGTTGCTACTGTTTCACTACAACGACTTTTAATAAAGTTTTATAATTTCACTTTGGCCTTCAAGCCTTTTCAATAGACCTTGGTGCTATTCAATAAGGTGCCGTGAACAGATTTCAGTCCTTCAGTGTCACTGCAAAAAGGCTCATTTCTGGATGTGGAGGTTAACATTTCCTTAAAGGTCCTAAAGACGTTAACTATTTCAAAGCTCTGTAGAGCTGATGCAAAATCTCAACAGAAACAATGCAACCTGTAACATCTGCCTTTTTTTTTCACCTTAATATTCACTTCCAAGACATTTCAACCCTACAGTTGTTCTAAGCACAAAATGTAGAGATTGCAAAGAAAAAGAATCATTTCACTCAAATCTATATAAAAGAAAAAAGACCAGTCTGTATACCTCAACAACAGTCTGTCCACGATGCATCGTTAAGCTGCAGCAAAACCACATTCTGGACTTGTCAGTGGTGCGATAACCTCTAACATGTCTTTTGGAAAAAAACAACAATGTCACACTGTCATTCGATGTGTTTCATGTCAAATAAAAATGCTTTGTCAAACTTTCTTCTGCTTTTTTACCCTTTTTTTCTATCCTGATGCTTTTCTTGAGCTTTTGTCTCTTGCCAGAGACATACCACGTTTCCACCACCAGGGGTCACTGTTTTTGCTCCCTTAAAAATAAAAAAGTTTTTTTTTCTTCAATACTTTATTTAAAGTCAGTTTACATTACAGAATATTGATATTAAAAGATAGCTATGTATCCCAATAATACATTTAAAGTAGTTAAAAGATAAAACTGAATAATAAAGAAAAAATACAGTGACAAAGGCTAGAGGGCTCAACTTCACTTAAAGCAGTCTATTTAAATAATGACAGCAGTTAAAATTAGTTTGAAGGTTTTTTTTGTTTGTTTTTTTTTTTTTTTTTTGCATTTGGGGGTGTGAGTAATTGCCATAAAATCATAAACAGGTTAATAAAAAAAGAGGAAAAAAAGGGTTAAAAATCAAAAACTGTACCAATGGCATCAAACTATGTTTCCCAGCTATAGAATAAGCAAAATCAAACAAGGAGCCAGGAGGTAATAAAATGCTGATTAAAGCAGTTTGTCTTGAATGATAGAAAAGCCGGTCTGAGGTAGAACCTGTGATCCGTTTCTTTACCTAGGCTGGATATCGCTCAGGAATAATATATGATACTTCAATGGAAAACCTTACTGTAAATCTCTCAAAAGGGGCATGTTTATTAATGATTTGTGTGAAACTTTCCCTAAGGAAGCCCAATGCTGCGTCCACATGGTAAAGTCACTGGCTGTGAATACTATTGCAATATTAAAATGCATAATAGAAAGTAAGACAACAATCTATTCTAGCCAACAGGAGCTCTTTATTTGTGACAAATTATAATTTACCATTATTGCTACTTTTAAATATGTATAATAATTAAAATTAATCAACAAATATTTATTCTTTTCCATTCCCATAAATAAAAGAATAACACCAATGCAGCTTTTGTTTGCTTTGTGTTTTAATGATTCTGCTTTCTGCAGACAGAGAGGATGTTTTAGAGCAGCATCAGGACAGCAAAGAGCAGAGCTGTGATCAGTCCCCCGCTCAGCCTGTGTGCACAAGCTCTAGTTTGCTCCTGATTTGCATTGAGCCAGTCTGCAAACCTGCTGGTTTTTGAATACACTCCTGGTCTGTAGGGCAGTCCACACTTCTCCCCGAAGCTTGTCACCCCTACTACATAGAAGCTTTTTTCCTTCTCGCTGTAGCACTGCAGTGGACCTCCGCTGTCACCCTACACCACAATTGAGACAGCTGTTTTACTCTGCAGCAGAAGGGCTTTGGAAATGAGCATGATAATAACCTAACCTGACAAGTGTCCACGCCCCCTGTCTCCAGTCCTGCACAGATCATATTTTCTGTGATGATGCCGTTGTACCAGGTTTCTTGGTTACACCTGGTTCTGTTGATGAGCTCTACCTCAGCCTCCAGCATCCTGTCCACTGGCTCACCTAGCACAAACAACAGCAGCAATAATCATCATCATTGACCTTGTATGTTTAAAGTCCTAGATTAATATATGCTGCTTTTAATCTTGAATAAAACAAATTGATAGTAGGCATTAAATGTTTTTTTTTGGTTATTAATAAAATATGAAAGAACCAGATGCTTCATATATAAGGTAGTGGCTGTTTGAGTTCAAAGACAACATGAAGTCTCAGCACTAACCGTTGAAGTAGGTGCTTCCCCATCCAGTGATGAAGCAGTAGCTCAGGTTGAGGGCAGCCTCTTGGCTCATGTTATGAGGAGTGCAGCAAGGCTGGACGTGATCTGTGAAGTTGAGGGGGGAGCTAAGCAGCAGCAGAGCCACATCGTTGTCGGATGTGAACTCATCGTAGTCTTCATGCATTATGATTTTACTGATGGAACGCGTCTGGGTGTGAGGCCCAGGTGTAGAAAACACATTAAGTCCCATAACCACTTGGAAATAATCATTGCCGAGAAATCTGAAAAGAATTAGATACAGGAGAAAACATTTCTAAAATTTCAAAATACTCTAAAAGGACTTTGTAGTTGTATCACTAAATTGTTTCTCTTCCGCTTTCATTATCTGCAGACGGAATGCGATTACATTAAACTCACTTGTGGAAGTTGAAGCAGTGTGCTGCGGTGAGAATCCACAGGCTGTTGACGATTGTGCCGCCACAGTGGTGACTGGAAAATATCTGGATGCTGACCTGCCAGGGCCAGGCTCCCTCAGGAGCCTCTCGGCCTCCGACTATCTTAGACAGTCCAGGTGGGCCGACCATGGACCGCTGCCCGCAGCCTGATCAACAACATCAAATAAAACTTCTGTATGAAAACTGTAACCATAACATGTTGATGCTGTGATAAAGTGAGGTCATTCTTATCCTCTTTTACATCTTTAAATATTACTCATAATTTTCCGCTATTTCATCATTCTGTTTCATTCTATCTGTATTCACCCACTCTGCACAATCTATTAGTTCAATCTCTAATGTTCTGCTCTCTCTGCTTTTTCTCATAGCAGCTTCGCCTCGTCTGTTCCTGTTTGTCTGTGACTCCATCCTGGAGAGAAATATCAGCTATGCTGTTGCAATCAACACCTTTGTTTATAGATGTTGGAGATCGGCCTGTTTTTCCAGTGTAGTCCTGTTTCTCTGACTGTGATTGGCTGGATGTGCTCTCTTCATCCTCTGACATGGGAGCTGGCTCGGAGCTCGTCTGCCTGGCTGTGTGTTTCCTAGACGGGGCCACCTTTTACAGCTGCTTTTTGTATCTCTGCTTCTGTCTCCTTGAACCCCAGTCGGCCTCAGCAGATGGCCGCTCACACTGAGCCTGGTTCTGCTGGAGGTTGCTTCCTGTTAAAAGGGAGTTTTTTCCTCTCGACTGTCGCTACAAGCATGCTTAGTGTGAGGGATTGCATTGGAGTCAATGAGTCGATGCAATCAACTAGTTTTCCTTAGATAGAAAACTTTGAATCCATTTGACTTTATGATCTGGTGAGCTGTAAAGTGCCTTGAGATGACATTTTGTGAATTGGTGCTATATAAATAAACTGAATTGAAATTGAATTGAACTTCCTGAATTAGTTAAATAGATACAGAGGAAAACACATTTTCTCTTATAAAATTATAAATGTTTCGAAATATAGCTCATACAACATATGGTTAGTTTATAAACCAGCTTGATTAGGCATAATTTGGAATAACTTTAAGAACAATATGTCATCAAATATGTCAAATATAAGCCTTTGTGTTGAATATCATGCATCATTTATTGATTAGGATTTGATGTAAATGATTAAATCCCCATATTACAACAGAGAGGGCAATGAGTTTGGGCAAACAATAGGGAGATAAAAATTTCATTTGGTATGAAATATGGACTTTTTTTCTTTTTTTTTTTCTGTCTGTCTGTTTGAATTGGCTGTAAATGGAGATCTATGCAAACTCAACACAAGAATCTGCTCTTCTTTTAAAATAAAAGGGAGTTTTACATTTAAATATACTCATGCAAATGAAGCCCAAACATAATTTTTACCTAATTTTAATTGTAACACCTGTGAGCAGCATTAAGGGAAACAGAAAGACTAACAGAAACTAGTCAAGTTCAGCTTCATCCTTGGGGTTCGCTTTCCATGTGCTTAGAGGTGTTAAATGAATCTGTTCAACCAGTTATATGCAGTAACGGCCATAGAAATGTCCGGTGATCAACGTCCACTCTTTACTACTTAGAAAAATAATAAAGTGACTGCAAACAAAAAGTAGAATCAGATAAGATCTAGTTACCAGTTTACTACTTACTCTGCTGCTTTGGAGCTGTCTCGGTCAAACACACCACGCTCACAAACAGGACGACAAACTTCACATCCATCATTTTGTTTTAGCCTCCAACGCATTTAAATAAAACAAAATCTAAACCATAACAGTTAACCTCGTGACGTCATATCTTCAACGGATCGGTAATGCTCCCAGGTAGGAAAGTAGCCCAATGAAAATAAACTGTTTTAAACGTCTTGCACTAAAAAAAATGTTTTTTCATAAGACAGTTTAATGAAAGATAGATGATAAAAGCATTTTTTTTTTTTTTTTTTTTTACAAAAAATAAATACTCGGCTGTATAGTTTTATTTGACAAACTGTATTAAAGTTATAGCTCTAAAACACCAAAACAAATTATTCATTTTTCAGTAAATATTGCACTCAGAAGAATATCCAGTATCTTTTTTCCTCTGAGCATCAGTCATGTGTCCCACAAACGATAAATTCCTGCACTGAACTTGCAGAGAGTCAAAAAAAAAAAAAAAAAAAAAAAAAAAAAAAGAGCAGTGCGCTTCTTGATGGGGATAATCAGACGCACTGTGGGGTTTTTTGCACTAAGTGCAGGCCTGAATGACCTTTAGGATTTTTAAACCGAGGCGCACTCCCCGACACTCCCTCACATTCTGCTGAGAGTCATCAATTATGCAGGGAAGCTGCTCTCACTGAGGGAGAAGACAGCAGCAACAATATGGCGACAACCGCAGTTTCTTCTCAACCTTTCCCACATCTGCAGTCCTGCACCGACTCCCCAGATTCACTGTAACCGTCGCAAAGTGAGTATCATTCATATTTGCAGCTGGTTTGGGATGACTCGGGCCTGAAGGTTAGTTTTTTCCCTCCCATCTGCTGGTTGAATGTCGCAGAGCTCATCACCGCTCCGCGTCTTTTCTTTTTTATAAATTTTTTTTGGAACTGGAAGTAAGAGGGTGTCTGCGCCCTGTGAATATATGTCATCTGCACCAGAGCTAAAGGAAATAATATATTTAATCTCTAGGGTTGATTAAATTGTGCTAAAATGCAGGAATCCGTCGAGCAGTTAGATGAGAAAGGAAGGTGATTTGTAAGTGAGATCTGGTTCTGGGTGCAGCTTGCTCGAAAAAGCTGTTGTTTTATTATTATTACTTTTACTGCTGCGTTTTCTGATTTGTTTTTTCCGGGGGATGGATTCAAAGCAGAAGGATTTGAGAAGAAGGAAATGTAAGTATTGCGATGACAGTGAAGAAATGTACGATCCTACGGGAGATATTGGTGTGGCAGTGACTGCTCTTATGGGATAGGCTCCCTTCATGCTTCAAACTATGTATTCAGCTTCATTTTCTCCATTTCTGTTTTATATTTCCCTTTTTTCTGCACATATAGACTGTTATTGATCTGGTTGTCGACATGGCTCCTCGGGTGTGGTGCAGATGCTCTGCGCGCAAAAACGCACAGAATGTACCGAGAAAAAAACAACACACATCAGATTTAATACATTTTAAGGCTGAGTAGCTCCAAGGTCATATTGGTGCTTATTGGATTGGGGGTGAAAAAATGAAGGCAACTCGCGAGTTTGGCGATCCCGTGTCTCTCAGCGTGACATTTGCAACATGCAAACCACCCACTGCAGCAGTGCCGCTTCGGTTGGAGCGGGCCACTTCTCTGCACATTATCACCTCCAGCTCACAAGAGGACCAGGACTTTTCCTACGTGATAAAATATTAAACAAAAAGATCTCGTAAGGAAGCCCATCTTTTAACGGATCTGCTTTAGGAAACACTTCCAGCACGGATGTCAATTTTTTGCGTAAAACACGCCCAGAATGTGATCAGATCAATCTAGTATGGATCAATCTTTGTGAGATCAAGATTAAATCTACAGGAAGGTATTCAGGCAGCGTGAGTGGTATTTTATTGCTAAGGACAGCTTGGTTTTGATTTCCCCCAATTTACGCATTCACGCGTTGCACGTGTTAGTGCGCGTGCGTTGGCGCGGTGCTGAAACGGACAGCGCCAGCAGAGCAGCAGCAGAAGGTTCCGGGGTCCATTTTATAAAACGCTCGCCTCGGTACACTGCGCGCATGTCTTTCTCTTCTCTGCGTTAATGATTTTGTTTCATTTGTTCCTTCACCCCAGGACGAAATGATTCACGTTTTTTTTTCCTGGGCGCCATCAGCTTCACACGTCGAGCATTTGCAATTAGGGAGCGTTATGCAAGAAGGGAGCAGGGGAGTGACGGGCCTTGTGCTACAGATATGGCTGACAGCCTGTCCAGGCTTTACCCACCTTCTCTAGCTGAATCACTCAGCATATATAAATATCCTCCAAAATTTCAGTTATTTCATTAATTCAAGGAAAAACATGAAGCTGACATAGATGTATTGCATGACGTGTTTTAATCGCTAGTTTATGTTAATTTAGATAATTTGAAATGAAAATGTGCATTTTAGTTTGCACAGTATCATATAAGAATAATACGCTAAATCCTATGGGAGATTGAACATTTAAAGGAGCAATCTAATTGTTAAGTGAGCCTATTGTTCTCAAAGTGCTGCTTATTAAGTGAAAGTTTGCTGGCAGAAAAAAGTGTGGTAGAAAAATAGAGTCAGGGCAGCAGGTATATTGCAGCCTTGGTTATTTAAAGGTTTTGGGACGGTTAACAGGCATGGATTTCCACTGGAGTCAGAGCTTCAAAAACAACAGGAAAACAGAAGTATGAAGAAATCAACTCCAATTGTCATGTTCTTTGCAATAAGTCATTCCTGAACCAAATGACATGTCTGAGACGTTTTACCTGGGCTGAGAAAAACATAACTTGAAAGTTTATCTGTGGTACAAAGTCTGGTAAAATGAAAATTAAAGTTAGCTTTTTATTTGTAAACAGAATCGACACTGCTTCTGGTCCACTATAGTTTCCAAAGTGGTGTCATGATATAGATTACCTGCTAGTGTTTGTCCACTTTATTTTATTAAGTCTGCATAGCGATTTCCCTGGAAATTTTAGTGGACTTCATGCTTCCTTTTTTCCATCATGACTTGGCACCTTCCAACAATATCAAAAGCACCATCGCCTGGTGTGATGATCATGCTTTCATCTGATTGGCCGGCTAACTCACCTAGTCTAAACACACAATGAGTCAATGGATATTGTCTAGATTAGGATGACAGATACCTGGAGGCCCTGATTAAAAACAACTCAGACGTGCCTAAAGCAACATTGAGTACCAGACCTGTAACTTCCATGTTTAGCTCCCTTGAAGGCCACTGGAAAATTGCGCTGTCACAAAATGTAATAGTTGTCTTCCATGTTTTGGAAACGGAGAGCTGACATCTTTGGACCCATAGATTGAGAAGTCATGGAGTGTCTTTTAAAGACAAAGTAACATTTACCCCTATATATTAAATCCTACTTTAAAAATCTAAACAATTTGTCTGATTAGGTAAGTGTCATATCTGTATTGCTTCCTATTAGCAACCTATAGTTCACTTATCTTTTAGTTAAAGGAGAGCTCAAACTTTACTAAAGTGGCACCTTTTGGTCACATGACTCAAAAACTGACATATCCGACCCTCTCAAGTTACATACCTAAGGTTTTGAGAAGAGCACTCCTCAGAAAGCATTTGTACAGATTCTGCTGAACATTAACCTGAACAATCCTTTAATATATCTCTAATTAGGCTAATACTTTGGTCAAAAGTTACACAGTGCTGCTTTAAGACTTCAGCAGAGACAGGCTGGTCTCTGCCATGGCATTCCTTATTGATGCAGTAATTCATGCATAAGGAGGCCAATCCAACTATTGACTACATGTACTGTACAGTACATTGAAATACTTTTCACTAGACTGAATTTACTACAATAAAAAAACAAAACAGGATTCACAACTTGCACCCACTCAACCCACAAGGACTACCTCTCTCCCCCACCCACTCTGCAACCCCTTCCCATTCCTAAAGATACTAAAGATATCTAATGAAAATATGAATAAGCTGCTTCAGCATCAGCAGACCAGGGAAGCCCCAGGACCTGATGGTATTTCCCCCTTCTGCACTGAATACCTGGCCCCCATCTCCAAGACATGTTCCATCATAAGATTAAACCACTACACCCCTGTTGATGATCAACCAGGTCTGCAAAGACAATCATGGAGGCTGATTTTCCCACCATTTGTCTAGATGGCAGTTAAAATTTCTGCAGACCCCACACACCCTGGACACAAGCCGTTTAGACTTTAACCTTCAAGTTGGTGCTACAGAGCGATACCAGCTGCCACCGACAGCTTCCCCCTGCTGGTCACTGCCTTGTAGAGTAGTCAGCTAAACTGCTGCTGAGAAAAATAAGCATATTTACACAAGCTTTAAAAAAATAGCAAAAAACAATGTAGATTAACACATATATCTATGTACTGTTTCTAATATTTTGTTGCCCCATATACATGTGTGGTCAATGTCTGTATGCATTTGAAACCAAAGTCAAAATCTTTATTTATGCTCACAGTCTAAGCTAATAAGCTGATTTTAAAACAATTTTGATTTTTTTTTCCTATGTAATATTTCATCTATATAAAAAATTAAGGGTTTCATTAGCTTTAAGCAAAAATCGTCCTGATTAATAGAAAATTGATGCCTAAAATATATTATCTTCTGTATTTTTGAAGCTGTAAAATCATGTTTCATTTGATCATTGATAATTATCTGCTTGTTTAAAATGCACCATGAATGGACCAATTTACCAGTAAATATAAATATAAAAGTAAACAAAAAGGGCAAAAAGGATTGAAAAATCTCATTTATTAAATTTCTTCCACAACAGGCTTAGCAGATTTCTTTAGATCCTTTTAAGAAGAAAGTTGTCAAAGAAAAGCCTTCCTGAATCAAGCAGCCATCAGACATTTCTATCAACAGTTTGTCCACTCTTGGGAATATACCAAGTTAAAATGGGAATCATTGTAGAGCCTCTGGTCCCCCCAAAAGACCAGTACCCTACTTAGTCCCCTTTTTTTCTGCTCTTTGTGCATGACCTCACTAAAACGATTAAAATTTGTGGTAGACAGGAAATCTATTGCTTTTCTTTTCTAAAACTGTAAACATTTTCATCAAAAATTTTAATAAATAAGATAAATGTTTACATAATTGCATAGAAAAGGAAAGAAAAAAAAAGTGGGAAGGGCTGAATGATTTTTGCCAAAAATCAAAATTGCGATCATTTTTAACCAATACTGCGATTGCGGTTTTATTGCAATTTTATTCCTTTGCACTAAGCACAAGCATGATGATGTTTTACTGCAGGGTTTCAGTTTTTTCATGACCTTAAAAGCCTGCTTTTCATTCGCATGAAAAAGTTCTTACTTCTACTATAATGCATAGATCTAGGTTCTATCTGATCTTTGTTTCGTTCCGTGCAACACCATACCCACTTTAATGATAATGCTGCCACCTAAAGGGCTGGAGGGAGAAATGTATTGTCTTACTCCTGTTAAATGACTGGGACTGAAAACTAGTACCTCTGGGATTTGAAAATTGCATTTTTCTAAATAGCTATTTATTTTGCAAATCCAATTAATTGGATTTGCAAAATAAATTAAATAAATTAATAAATTAAAGCCTTAAAAAAAAATAAAAATGAACTAGACCTATAGAATATTCCGTGGGCTTAAAACTGTAGGGATTCAAAACTAAACTCAGTCCACACAGAGCCAAGTTATTTGCTCACAAGTTGCTGCTGTTGTCGCATGATGAGAACACTTGTCACTGTCACAAATGCATGTTGAACCTAAAAACAACAGTTTGTTAAGTAGTTTTATATCAAAATCTGTATTCCAAAACAGTTTTTTTCCCCCCAGCTTTTTTATTGTCATTACACTTTAACAAGTACAGAGCAACAAAATGAACACTCTGCATTTAACCTATCTCCTTGGTGAGCAGTGGGCTGCCATTGTGCGGCATCCAGGGAGCAGTGTGGGGTTAAGGATCTTGCTCAGGGACCCAGAGTGGCAATCTGTGGAAGTGGGACTTGAACTCAGAACCTCTGGATTCCAAGTGCAAAGCCCTAACCACTAGGCCGCACTCCCAACAGTTTAACAATTTATGACAATTCATATAATCTGTTAGATATCTTACATATTTAAGAATGAGTTATTATATAATATACTTTCATTGAAAAAACTGAATGTTTTCTATCATTATTAAAGTTGTATAAAGTAACTTAGTATGTTGCTATAGAGTAATAATAAAATGTATTGCCATAGGCATTCATGCTATATGAGCTGATCACTTCTTCTGCCTGCAGAGCTGCTACAGTGGATGGTACGAACCTAATGACCAAGTAGCTGCAGGATGAAAACATGGCTGCACCCCTTATCGCACCGCCAGGACCTGATAGCTTCAAGAAGTTCACGAGGGAATCTTTGGTGGTCCTTGAGCAGCGCATCAAAGAGGAGAAGAACAAGAAGCCACCCAAGCAGGACAGCAGCTACCGTGACGATGATGACGAGAACAAACCCAAGCCCAACAGCGACCTGGAGGCCGGCAAGAGCCTGCCCTACATCTATGGGGACATCCCTAAGGGAATGGTGGCGGTACCACTGGAGGATTTGGATCCATACTACCTGAACTCTCAAAAAGTGAGTTTTAGAAGACTCCTCTTTACAACAATCGGTTTTATTTTTCATAAGAACTGGATGGATGTTTCTGGTTAGTGTTGTTCAGGCTTGGCTGATGCTGATTTAGATGGATATTTGTTCTAAAGATTTTAACACATAAAACAGGAAACAAATGTGCTGCAGATTCTTTAAAATGGTACAAATGTTGATTTCTGGTCTAAAACAGAGAGGAAATAAAAACATTATTCATTAAACAATGTGTCCCAAAGCTGATAATATGTTTATAGACATTTCTAAAAATTTTTAAAGGTAAAATAACCAATTACTTTCTTATTTGACTAAATAATACGAGATAAGTGGGATACAGTCCAATTAATAGATACATGTATTTATGTTAAAATATGTCAAACAAGCACTAATGTAGAGATGTTGTACTAAGTACCCCACCAACAAATTCCTTTAGACAAATCTTTTTTAATAACTTCTTTACTCATTTAAACTGTGTGAACATCCACATAAAGTAGTCGTATATTGATGCGCAGCAAGTCTGTGAAATTTTCCCTTTTTCTCAAACTGCCAAAATCACTAATTGAATTTATTAAGTCTAATACATTGTAGATCCAAATTTTGTCATACAACATAACATCTATGCTTCCTTTTATACTTCATGTTAAACCTTTTTTTTTACTTTTATATGATACGTAAAAACATTTCTGTAGTGTTTTAGTGGAGTTTCTGATAATCTCTGTAATGATCTATTAGTTTGATTGTAAAAAGTACAGATGCTTCTGTAGCATCTTCCTGATAAGCAAACATTGTGTGAAACCTCAGTTGACAATATTAGATATGCCAAGTTCATTGTTTGCTATTTGCCTATCAGGTGTGTGCTGTTTGCTGTCATTTTATTAAAATGGTTTAATTACTTTTCTTTGGAGGAGCAAGAGTACAGCTTTTATCTTTGATTTGCTCTCTGGGCTTTGAGGAAAAGGTCAGGGCCAGTTAAGGTTGAAAACCTCCTGTTCCACATGACGGCGTTAGCAAATTGTTTCCAAATTAATCCGTGGCAGGAAGAGGAAGCAGAGAGGACTGCCGTTGTCTTACAGGAGAGCACGTGTCTCTCTGGGGGTTCTGTCACGCCTTACGTTCAGTGTGAAGATGTCCAGGTGTGACCTTGGCTGGCGCTGACTGTAACCGGTAATGTGTCATCCTCAAACAGCTGAAGGAGATTAGGGTTGTTTTAAAGTCAGATGAGTCAGACTGAGTGTTAGAAGAAGCAGTTTACAGATGTTATATGTTTACCTGACTTGATGTCAAATCTGTCCTTTTCATCCCCTAGTGTGAGAGCTGGAAGAAAGGTTCATAAAATGGCTGTTCCTGCAGATGCTCAGTCGACTCACTATCTTCCTGTATACTTTGTTCAGCACAGAGCTACTTACAAAAATGGAATCAAATAACGTGTTGGTTTAAAAAATTTGCTATAGAAAAGTGTGTGCCTCCATGTTTACTGGTTAAACAGGGCTGGTAAAGATTTGATCAGATGAAGTGATTTATGTTGATATTGTGCATGTGTAAGAGAAGCGGTGTCCTGCGTTTCCTTTCCTTCTCCTGTCTGACTCGGTCTCATACCTCCATGTCTTCTCCCTGGGCACGCTACGCTGCCTGTTACGTAACGCACCAGTCTAGTGCACAAGGTGGAGACACGATTCGGATGACACCTGGAAAACATGGTCTGTGTTGATATCTCAGCTTCTGTCATATAGCCGTCTTTTTCTCCTCACTTCTGTTCTTGCTGTATATTCATCTGAGGCAGGCACGCCTTCTTGTGCTTTTTCTGTTCTTGAGTTTAGCAGCAGCCCTGTTCGCTCTCTGTGCTTCAGGCAAATCTAATTACGGTCCATCAACTCAGCCTCATTCCGAA
Organism: Cyprinodon tularosa; assembly: GCF_016077235.1. Lineage (NCBI taxonomy): Eukaryota > Metazoa > Chordata > Actinopteri > Cyprinodontiformes > Cyprinodontidae > Cyprinodon > Cyprinodon tularosa. The sequence continues at coordinate 2,224,744 of NW_024038678.1, forward strand.
GGGAGAGCTGATGCTGCCTTGGATGTCAAGCAGCCCTGTGACGTCAGATCAGGTGGTGACCTTGGTGGTTGATCTGTGCATCTCTGTTGCTGTGGGTTGGGAGGCTCACTGTCTGCAGGGAGGTGGGAGGCGTCAGCGGGTGCAGAGTCATCTTGCCATGACAACTTGTAATTTATAACTCTTTAACATTGTGTTATAGCAGAGCTGGTTGATGGCACATCTTCCAGCCCCCCAACCTCCTGGGTAGAAAGAGAGGGATGTATTAGTCCAGTCCAGGTTTAGCTCTGGGTTGATTTTCATTGAGTTAAGGGAAGATAAAGCGAAGTAGGGTGAGGACAGGAATGAAATGGACTATTTGTGCAACGATGCATGAGCACACCTGCTAACATTCCTCTTGCAGCTCATTGGTTGAAGTAAAAAAATAATAAAAAGAGTGAAAAAAATGCACCAAGGTTTTTTTTTAACAGGCTTTACTTTGCAATTTATTTTTCTTAAGGCTATACATACACACAAATAGTGGGATTTCCCAGTTTTGATTAACTTATTTATTTATAGAATAGGATAGAATAGAAAATCCTTTTATTGTCCCACAATGGGGGAATTGTGGTTTTTACAGCAGCATAGGTTATAGTAGAAATTGTCACACAATGTGGACCTTAGAAAAGTGTATAAAAATAACAGATGAAAAAAACAAAAAACAAATAGAGTATTGTACTGTACAGTGTTTTTTTTTTTTTTTTTTACTATATATGACTGTATCTGGAAAAGAAGAACATTTTCTATATCAGTTGTGGACATTTTTACAGTAATGGATATGTGAAAAATAGCAGCAACACCAGTGATGTGCAAAAAAAAAAAAAAAATGAAGTGACAGCATGTTATTTAACTGATTTAAGACAGAAAGTGTGCAACAATCAGCATTAATGTAGCAACTTATTGAGGTTGTTGGAAACAGTGATGGGAGGAACGACCTGTGATAACGCTCCCTGATACATTTAAGGTGCAGCAGTCTGTCACTGAAGGAGCTTTCCAGTTCAGCAACAGCTTAATGCATAGGTTGGAAGACATTATCCAACATTATCAAAACAGGAAGAACATTTACCAGAGTTTGGAATTATACATTTCAGATTTTCCTTCTGTAGAGCCCTGACCATCTATATGCATGTTCCTGATCCAATAAGCCTGATTTAAATTGTTCTACTGTCTTATCCGCCAAGCACTAAGTTCTGAGGGATTCTGTTGATGAACCATTACTTTAAAGAAAGACTGACTCTTTACAGTCAATATTGATAACCTCTACAGTCGAGTCATTTGCTCAGTGAAACTTGCTGTTTTGCATAAAAACACTTTTAAATAGGTAGGTCTGGTACTTAAAAAAATAATCACCTGATTCCGGTTATTATCAATGATATTCAGCTTTCCATATTAATGTAATCATGAATATGAAAGTTGAATAAAAGGGGATTTTTTGTGAATTTCGCAATTCACCTTTAAAACACTTGGAAAAGCTAGTAGTGAGTGGTTTCTTTTGCTGACAAAACTATAAATGTACTATGGATAAATGCATATGAGAAGAAAGACCTCTAAATGTGCGGTATTTAGATGAAGAAATTATACGTTTACTTTCAAAATTGGTAGTTTTCTAAATTCTCTCTGCTGGTTTTTCTATGCTCTGACCTTATGAAAGAGGCTGGAGTTACTGTGTATTATTGCCATTAGCGTTGGATGTCTGGCCTACCCACTCCTGATCTATATTTACCAGTATGATACCAGTTTATAGGAGCTCATAGAGCTGATATAATTACACATTAGTTTTCTGGCATTTTAAAGAGATTGACTGGCTGCTGGGTGGAGTTAAGAGCCTTGTAAAGACATCATCTCCTTCCTTGTCTGTCTTCTGTTACAACAAGGAAATTTTTTTTTATGTGGTAAATTGATTTAACTGCCTTAAAGGCAAGATATCATTATGTTTACTGCGCATAGAAAAGGTGCTTGGATTTGTTTCTCCATTAATGGTACAAATGTCAATTTTATTTGGTTGTGAATTGATCTACATAGAGTACTGTAGCCTTATGGAATTAAACAATGTTTTTTAAACCATTTTACTTATAAAAATCTAAAAATATTAGTGTGCTCATGCATTAAGGTGCCTTTGTCCTGGTAGCACTGATCAAAACCCAGTATAATCTATTGCCTTTGCATGCAGACCTATTTAGTTACATTATGTAATTACAGCTGTTCTGAAAAGAGCTCTGACTTTTTTTAAATTTGTTTTTTATTTACAAAACTGTGAAAGAATAACGCCATGACAACCAAGGAGAAGCTACAGAGATCCACAGCTCAGGTGGTAAAAGTCGACTACACTAATCTCACCTTCATTGATGATGAAGGAAAATAACAAAGCCATGGTGGACAAAAATAACAAGATTTCCCCACTAAAGGTTTGCTTTGAGCACAGTTAAAGGATAAGACATTAAACTTTAGGTTCTGGGTCATAATTGCTATTTCTAGAGAAAAGTGTCAGGAGCCCGAACCATTTCAGGGTCAATCTACACTGCGGCAACAGGAAAATGAACAAGCACAAGAGCCATATTTTCCAAATAAAGACAGACTAGATTTTCATAAACTCTTGTAATAAATAAACATGTATTTACAGATATATACTGTCTAAATTAATGGTATAGTGCAAAGGACATGGATTAGCAGGCCGCGGTCTGGATGCAGACCCATCTGCTGGCTAATCCGGACTCAACCTGATTTAAAACCTTCATAAAATACAGCATGATGTCCGACGGCAGTGTCTAATTTCACTTGCGCCGCTTTTCCTGTTTGTACGGTAAATCCCTCCAGAGCGCCCGTGACCAGGCTGCACGTGATACAAATTAGGCAATGAGCTGTGTCAATCAGGGCTGCTGCTGCTAGCTACTTTTAGACACAGCAGGCAATCCTGTAGCAAGCCGGGTGGCGGGAACAAAGGAGAAGAGGATGAGAAAAAGTGAAAGAAAATGTGGACTGCTGGAAGAACTGCAGTGAACTGGTGACAGAAAAGTGAAATGGCGTGCTCAAAGATGACCCTGCACACTTTGAGTATGTTTGGTTCAACCTGCTGCTGTGAAGCAAGATTCTCCACCATGAATATAATTAAAAATTAATATCGATCCAGGCTCAAAATGAGCACCTTGATATGTGCTTCAGAATGGCTTTGTCGACAATCAAACCCAGGTTTAAAGCCTTGCAGGTCAGCTTAAAGCCCACTGCTCTTATCAAGCCATAAAAAAGGAAAAAACAACAACAAACAAACGGTCAGTTCAGGTTTTTTAATAGAAATTGTGAATCAGGAAATTGTCTATATACCAAACTGAATGATTGTTGTTAAAAAAACACTTTTGATTTTAAAATAGAAAAATGTCATTTTATTTCAGTGTTAAATGATATTTAAAGTAACAGATTATAATTCAAAATTGGTACTGGTTGTTGATTTTCTTTATTCCAACACTGCTGATTTTTAATTGGTTACACCTGTTATAGTTACTTAAAGAAAAGTCTTAAAAGATTATCAGAAGAAGAGGAAGGGCTCAGAAGAAAGAAATATAGACCAGAGTTTAATAGGTGATTCTGTCTAATGCTGGCAGAACTGCAGGTAGGATTGTCTTGAAAATTCACATTTATTAAAACATTTACTTGGATGTTTCTTACCTATATTTCTAGAAAAATCGTCCGCTATACTTTTATCAACAATTACTCTGCATTATATTAACACATATATATATGTATGGTGAGGCGGAGCAGGAAAACAGTAAAATAGAGATAGACTTATCATTTTAATGTTCCAGTCTTTCATTATTGATTTTCTTTGAGACAAATGTTTGTCTCTCAGAAAAATACACATTTTGACACGATAGAGATTGAACTACTAATGTCAACAAAAGTGTATAACTCTATGCATTAAATTCAGAAGGGTTTTTGTACCTATTTCATGGTCTGTGATAGTTATGGGTAAAATGTAATTTCAATATTTGATCTTAGATCTGAAAGTGTGATTTAAGGATAATATTCCGTGGTAAACATTTTAAAACGACACTCTCCTTTTCCTTTACATTTTACTACTGCTGGTTGCTACTCAGGTTAGCATAACGAGTCCAGAAAACAAGGAATCCCCTTTCCAAAGACGCACAATGCTTTTTACACATTATCTGCTATATTCTTAAAGACACTATAATACCGTAGAAGATGTTAATCTTTTTCTCAGACTAGGATGGATGTTGTTTCATACTTGGTCCAGTTTTATTGGATGGAAACCTAAAAACTCTCAATGAACTTGCTTTGTCTAAGATTTGCTTTGTAAGAAAAACATATTTTATAACAACAAACACATCACAAGTTTAACACATTTAAGGTTGAGGGGACAGAAATTTTGCAGGTTCTTCTAAAAACATCATATCACATCTTCTAATGCACCAACTATAATCACAAAATCACATGCAGTCTAACCTTACAGGTTTTTCTCCTCTATAAGCTAATATGTTTCTGGATGGTGTCACGTCTTTACCTCTGAATTACAAAAAATAAATCTCTTGGCTTTAACATTGGTATTTGGTTTAATATATCCCTATCAGTCTATTAAGGTTAGAAAGTCTGTATGGTCTTAGTTTGACCATGTTACAGTGATAGCGAGTCTAGGCCACAGCATGTTACTGGGTTAGAATGACCCAGTCAAAGTCCAGACCTGAATATTGTTAAAGATTTATGCTAAAATTGTAAAATGATTGTTTGTAGTCCTTTTCTGTTCACACTAACTGAGCATGAGTGAATGAGCAAAGAAGAGTGAGCAAACATTAATATCCAGATGTGCACATCAGGTAGAGACAAAAAAATAAAAAATAAAAAAAAATAAAAAATAGATTTATAGCAGAATTCCTGTAAGAGTATTAAAATGTTGGCAGAACACTGAATGTATTAATGGATTTACTCTTATTAGTTGGTAGACCTTCAAATACTTTTAGTTTAAAGCCATAGATAAGCAGTGAGTGCCGGAGAGCCTGCATATGTATTTATTTTAAAATAGAAAATGAATTAAATAACCGGGGCTGAAACAATTTTTAGAATTAATCTTGATTAATCAATTATTGAAATAAACGTCAACTAATTTATTAATCGATTAATTGTTGATTGGAGTGTAGAACCTCTACAACAAGCCTTTAGCTGAGCAACCAACCTTGAGTAGCAATTATGCCAAAATTTAAAAAAAAGAAATTTGCATTTAAGATACAAATCTTTTTCGTCTGTCAGTATACTCTATTCAGAACTCCTTGGGTGGATAAATTTTAGTTTCACCTTGTTTAATTTAGCTAGTCTTCTTTAAGGAACCTTTTGCTATCCGATTATTAATCGATTAATCTGAAAAATTATCACCAGATAAATCCATTTGCAAAATAATCCTTATTTGCAGCCCTAAAAGTAACCTATGAAACTATAGGAGTGCTTATAATAGAATAACTCCTTAGAAATGATAGAAGCAACCGATCTTTAACAAAGCTATATATTTGCTATGGCTCAGGTTATTGACTAAAATGTTTGAGGCAGGGCAGCAGGTTAGGTCATCAGTACAGTTTTGATCTTTTAAAGTGTGTGAAGTAATTTGACCCTCAGAGGCGTCTTAAAATGCAATCTACCAGTTACTACAGAGGCTGAATGCCTGCTGCAGCTCTCACAGATGCAGATGCTGCATCCCTGCCTGCTGGCTTCAGCTTCTGTCAAAGCCTCTTCCTATATTCCTCCTTCTCTGTCTGCCACCCTTCTTCCCCTCTCTTCCTCCTCCTCCTCCTCCTCCTGTTGTCCTTCTAGCCAGCTCCCTCGCTCCGGTTCCCTCCGCCCTGCTTCTCCTTCATCCTGCTGCTGCTACAGTTGCTGCCTGCCTCGCCTGCTGCATTTGCTCTCCATCTCCCCCGCTCTCCTGTTTGCTCAGCTCTGTATTATGAAATTTTCAGTAGCTTTGCAGCAGGTTAGTCATGCATTGCCTAAAACAGACTCCATACATTCCAAGCAGTTTTGGGTGAATGTGTCTCTACATTTTTGGCCATACTGGAAACTCCCTTTTGTGCTTTTTCATTCAGATATGTGTCTATGTTAGTTTGTTGTGTCTCAGTAATGGTGGTGCAGCCGTACAAGTATTTGAGCAATAAGTCATGTAAAAAACGTTTTCAAGCCAGTCATAATATCTCATTTATTCTTTTTCCATGTCATGTTTATGACATAATTAGGGTTAATAATGATACTTTGACTACGATCAACTTATCGTTGGATTTATATCAAGCTAACCTTGCTGAAGACTTAAGTCCAGTAGACATTTTCTTAGATGTTTCTGTTAAGTAGACCGAATGTTATTGTGGTGAGTTTCTGTGACTCAATCACTCATCCCTCATGCCTCCGCTCCTTTATCCTCCTCCTGCATCCTCCCAGCTCTGCCTTCATGGTGTTACGTGGGACTTAATGTTGTCGGTGGGGCCGCGTTAAAAGCAAAAGAGCCCATATCAGTTGTGCAAATGCACAGTTTCATTAAAATTTCATGCAAATCACCATGTTTTATTTAAGCAATTATGCGGTTACCCACATAAAGGGGCTAGAAACTCTACTCTTGCTCTTTTCCTTCTGCTTACACTGCCATGTTGTTGGGTTGGCAGCATAAATACAATCAGAAACATCCTGATGGTTCTTTTCTTTTATTTGAGTTTGCCACAAAACTTAAACATTGTTATTTTCAAATGCTGCTTTACTAACTGAAACTTTTTCCTGTCTGTTTTTGTTCTCTCCACAGACATTTATAGTGCTAAATAAAGGGAAGACAATCTTCCGTTTTAGTGCCACACCTGCCTTGTACTTCATAAGTCCTTTCAATCTGGTTAGGCGAATAGCTATTAAAATTTTGATACATTCATATCCTTTTTGAAGTGGTGCCCCCATCTGCAGTTTACAAGAGGGTTTCCTTTTCACATGCATTATTCATGGTGATATGTTTCTGCTCATACCGCTACTGATGTTTCCAGTGACTGCAAGAGTGGATCAGTGTGTAAGAGTCCGAGCACTTCCACATGTTAAGAAAGGACAGGCAGTAGCCATTTTCTCACAGAAGGAAATGGCTGGTACGGATGATGAGTCATTCTTTACAGTAAAGAATGTCTGTCTGAACTGTACCAAGTCCTGCCTGTCTTTGTTTTGAGGGCTACTTAAGACTCAATAACAGTTGACAATTGTTTGTAGTTGATAATTAGCAGATAATTTGCGTTTATTGGCAATAAAAGATCGAAAAGAGAAATCTGACCCTGGGTTTATACAGTAAAGAGCCTGCATTCAAATGCTGTATTTAGAGCCAACTATTGATAATATTCATAGGGGATTGTAAAGTATGGACACACCAAAGATCTGTAGCAGCTCTTTGCCTCCTAAGCATTTGTGTGTCCAGCCAAACACCCCATATGTAGATCATTAAAGGTTTTTGAATTCATTGTCACCATAAATGATATTTTTCCTTAACCCATACCTCACTCTTTTCAGCATGATCATTATGTGTACTATTTTGACCAACTGTATATTCATGACCTTTAGTGATCCTCCTGAATGGTCAAAACAAGTAGAGTAAGTATCATTTTACTATTCTCACCCATGAATATGAATGTATGTAAAAATGTCAAAAGGTTTTTACACAAGTTGAAGACTGTAATAGGTATAGTCAATGAAGCCAAATAGGTCAGTGTACTCTATTTTATTATTAACTACAGGTATTTGGTTAAATAAACCAAAAACATAAATCAGTTACTACTACTCATATAATTCTCCACTGATCAGCTAATTAAAAACCTGGTAGTTTCTAATATCATAGCTCTAATATTACATTATAGTGGAGGCTAACACGTAGACATTATAAGACTACAACAGTTATGCTCTCTGCTTCTTTTATGTCTAAAAGCCTGTTTGTTAAGTGTTTTATAATATTGTAGCATATAATGGTATTATATTATGGCCTGCATAATAGTAAACTGCCATTTACCAAATAATGGGATTAGTTGTAGCTCAAACGATACAATGCATATTGCAGTATATTGATGCAACATTTTAGTATATTATATCACTATATGGTCCTATTAACACAAATTCTTTATAAATTGAAATTATAAAAAAATTTTTACTTTTAAATAAATAAATAAATACAAACACTTTTGTGTTTTTTATTTTTGTATTTAGAGTCTTTTATTCAAAGGTAAATGATTGCTATTATATGAGGCCAAATGTTGACTTTACTAAAATGTAAACACTATAGCAGCAAATGGCCATGTAGAAGAATACTTTAAACTATCCTTATGCTCATTATCTGGTTTAATTCTGCTTAGGGTTGATAATTAACCCTAAATAGGTTCCCTTGGATGCTTTAACGATGGAAATGTCTGCACATGTCTGTAAATAAGCTTGCTGTGACCCGGTACGGTGAACTGTTCCTTTTCTTGTTTCTCTCTTTTAGGTACACATTCACAGGAATTTATACATTTGAGTCTCTTGTAAAAATCTGCGCACGTGGATTCTGTATAGATAATTTTACATTCCTAAGAGATCCATGGAACTGGCTGGATTTCATGGTCATTTCGATGGCGTAAGTATTTCTCTTTATACTTTGCATTCTGATATACAACCAGTTTATATCAAAAGCAGGTTTAGAGAACAATGTGATTATATTTCCTTCTTTTAGATATTTCCTGTCCTATTTAATAACCTATCCTTCCCTCTCCTCCATTTATGTGAGACTTTTCGGGTATTTCTTTTGGGAATCAAAGCATCTGTCCGCTCAGTATTTCGCAGCCCAAGTGACTATTCCCGTCCGGCAGATATAGCTTCCTCTTGCCATCCAATCTCCATTATTTGGATTTTACAGCTTCTTCACAATTCTCCTGGACTTTTCCCATTATTTTAAAAAGTTTACGTCAGCTTTACCTGCATCTTCACACCTCAGAGTGATCAGTAACTTACATTTCATTGTTTGTCTGTCATAAAGCCCCCCTGTGGGGATAATTCATCTTTTCATCTTATAATTATGCATGTATATAATGAGCTGTTGTAACTGTGATTTAATCCTGCAGGTATATAACAGAGTTTGTAAACCTAGGCAATGTCTCAGCTCTACGCACGTTCAGGGTGTTGAGGGCATTGAAAACTATTTCTGTAATTCCAGGTAAGACAGGATGGGGCGAGGGGAAGGTGGGGCGGGGTCGGTGTTAGGTGTGTGTGTCTTTCTTTCCTTTGACCTTCCACCCTTCTCCTTAGTGGACAGGCTCTGTGAGTGGCGTCGTATCCTCCCGGTTCGGTGGTGTTGTGCTCTTGGCGTGTGTGGTTTTTGTCATCGTGTTTGTTCTGTGTGTGATCCTTCCCCTATTTCAGATATATAACAGAGTTTGTGGACCTGGGCAATGTATCTGCGCTGAGAACGTTCAGAGTTCTCCGAGCATTGAAAACTATCTCTGTCATTCCAGGTGAGACTCAGTTTAAACACTAAGGCTGATCCTCGCACCCTTTGTTTTCTACTCACTATTTTTATGATTAAAGTTATTATTTAATCAGCAAAAAAAATAAATAAATTGGAGACAACCATGTTTTTATTTGTTTTTCCTCCAAAATTATCAAAAATGGTACTAATACATTTTTGATAGGCTTTGCAGTCTCCTCTAAAATCATTTATAGTTTCCGCACTCTCTTCAGCCCCACCAGCACTTTCATGATGAGGCTTGTCTCCAAGGCAGCTTGATTTGTCTTAAATGGAACCCAGAATACCAAGAGTCATAGGAGTAAATAAATGCTCCAATTGTTTCATTTCAGCACTTAATTTATTTTTATCACAAAACATTTTAAGGTAAACTGATATATTTATAAATTAAACTCCCTAAATTGCTATTGGTTACTTGCAGAATGACCTATGGGTGTTGCTAGATAAACATTCCCAGTGAAATAATATCATGTAAGATTAAATGATTAAATAGCAAGCTTGAGTGGTTCTTGAATTGAATAAAAAAAGGATTTATGACAAACTTGTGAAAAACATAAAATTTAAGAGGTAGAGATGTTTTAAAAGTTTTCAAAATTAAGTACTCTTTTATGTCTTATTCTCACACCTTAAATTTTATTGAAATTACTCAGTGAGGATTTAAAGTTAGAGTGAAAGTTCACCTGAGTTTTTTTGTCTCAAAAAATAGAAACCCATATCTTCCTACTTCCCAGAGGTGTGATTATTATAAAAATAAATGTATCTATTTGTTTCCTCCACTACAAATAGGGAAAGACAGGCATTAACCTCAAGATATGGAACAACTGGACAAGTACCAACGTTTAGCATGTTATCACTTTTAGTGAAAATTATAGGTAAAAAGCTCTACTAGACAGTTGCAGCCAGTTTTTATTGTGAGTTCATGTCATAGCAGCCTAAAATATTTTTTATACATCTTTACCAGTGGGCCTATTATGTCTTCATTTATTCTTTCATGTCATCTTCAGGACTTAGACTGTGATTGGGTTCAAACTGAGACCAAACAAAGACTACCTGTCTAACTGTACAGTACACACCATGACTGACCAACAGCATTGGACAGCAGTGAAATAATGAAATACAGATGGAGGTTAATAAGAACACCTGGAGTCTTGTAAACATCAGTGCTAATCCAAATAGCCAAGTCATTTATTTATTTCTGGGTTCCATTTAAGCAGCAGCTTTACTCCACTCCTACTTTTCAAATAGTGTATCCTCTTTTTCTGTAGAAAATACTCAGTACGGCTGTTAAAGCATTTTTAAAAACAAAATTAGGTTGAGAACCATAAAGATAAGACAGAAAAATGTAACATTTCCTATCAGTTCTTAAACTTGTCCTATAGTAGTCCTAAACATGTTTTGTTGTGTCTTCTTTTGTTAAAGACTAATTTGGAATGACAGGTTTCCTTTTAGCAGGACCCAAACTGATATTTATGAGTAGCTTTCAGAGAGCCCACAGAATATGCTTATTATATGTATGAAGACTGCCAAGCCTAGTTTGTGAACATATCTCTTATGCTGCATGATGCTTTTTGGTCACTTGCTTCTAATATTAGTCTATCAAGAGCTTGGCTGACAAATGGCATTTGCCCTATTTTTGTTTGATTATTGATTTTCCTTTTTTATTTATTTTTATTTTTTACTACTCTCTGAGATGAATGTTTGTCTCTCAGAAAAATACACGTGTTGACACGATAGAGGTTGGGCATGCAAATCATACAACTACTAATGTCAACAAAAGTGTATAACTCTATGCTTTAAATTCAGAAGGGTTTTTTATCCATTAAATGGGCTCTGATAATTATGGGTAAAATATAATTTAAATATTTCATCTTGTGACGCAATAATAATGTTCCATGTTGGTAAACATTTTTAAATGACGCTTTCCTTTTCCTTTACATTTTATAACTTCTGGTTGCTACTCAGGTTACCATAATGACTCCAGAAAACAAGACTTCCCCTTTCCAAAGATGCACAATGCTTTTTACACATTGGGCCGGATTTATCAAGATCCAATTTTGCGTGCAGTAATTTGCGCTCGCAAAGTGGAATTTTGCGAGAGGGGCTGAACCATGGTTTGCGGGTGATTTAACAAGAGCGATTGCGTAACTGGTGGAAGGTGCAAAACTGTTGGAGACGCCCTATTTAAATGATGGTTTTGCGCGTTTTGTGGTTTGCGGCAAAGTAGTTTGTAGTCTGTACAAACTAGAGCATTAAGAAATTTAAATCTTACAGTGACCCCCAACAAAAAAAAAAAAAAATAAGTATATATATATATATATATATATATATATATATATATATATATATATATATATATATATATATATATATATATATATATATATATATATATATATATATATATATATATATATATATATATATTTATTTATTTATTTATAAATTGGCAACCTTTATTCCCTAAGGTGGTATGTGCTGCAGTAAAAAAAAAAAAAAAAAAAAAAAAACAGGTGTTTTGTATTGGCCTGTGACTGTGGATGAGATCCCCGCAGCATTTGGCACGTTGCTCCACAGGCGCAGGGGGAGAACCCCGACCCCGTCGGACAGCACTTCTGAAAAAACGAGATTGGGAGATCCCAGCTCACGCTGCAACCGTACGCTGGAATGACCCAGATGCAAAAAAGTGCAATGTTGCAAGGAGTTTTGTGATATCTGTTATTGCGTGGGTCCTCCTTGTGGCTGGCTCCAAATCCATTCGGAGTTCCCCCAACAGCTCCAAAATGGCAATGCTGGATAAACGATATGTTTTGATGATCGTTTCCTCGTTCATCCCAAAAATATTCACACGGAGTGAAAAAATGCGTTCTCTGCGTCTCCTTGCTTCATTTCCATGTCTCCTTCTTGCGACAATAACCGCTGCCATGTGTGCGCAATTACGCATACAGACCATTTGCACCTTCTTTTGAAACGTGTTAAATATAGAGTCAGATACCGCTAGCAAAATTGCGTTCAAGTTTGATAAATCTCTTTGCGAGTGCTAAATTAATATATTTACATGTTCTCCTCCCACAAGACGCACTTTAGCGTGTAAACGCCCCATATTGCATATTCATTGCAGAAAAAGTACTAAATGGATCACAGGCGCTATTTAGCACGTTTTAAAGATCAAATGCTTTTAGCACGCTGTTGATAGATCAGTTTGTACATTTTTTAGCGTGCGCAGTGAAATAGCTCACGTTTTAATACACGCAAACCTTTGATAAATCCGGCCCATTATCTGCTATATTCTTAAAGACACGATAACGCCGTAGAAGTTAATTATTAGGATGGATATTGTTTTATACTTCTTTTATTTTTAATGGAAACATAATTTACAGTTTCTTCTGATTTCTAAGAAAGTTAGTGAACAACAAATGCCTCATTATGACCCAATTTAGAAAATTCAAGGTTAAAAACAAATTTTGCAGCTTCTTTTAAAACACATCAGAACTTGGTTTTAAATTCCCCAAATGTAATCGCAAGATTTCAAAATCACATGCAGTCTATCTTTTAAAACTAATTGGTTGCTGTCTTTTTCTTAGAATTCCTCAAAAAAGCTGCAAAATGTAATTGCTTTAATGTTGTTATTGAGAGATTTTATCCGATTTTTTAATATTACCCTATCTGTTAGATAAGTAAAACAAGACTATGTGAAAATAGTTTGACCAGATTAGAGTAATAGCAAATGCAGTCAAGCATTGTGTTTTTTGTGACAAGACTTAACTGAAGCAGAGAAGCAATGTCTGGTTTGGTTGATATTTCAAAGTGTCGAAAGCTATATGTAATATGTATAATATGAACACAGAATTATGGGCTGGACAATATGGTCTAAAGTTTTATCAGGATATATTTCTTAATTTAGGTCAATTTTATATAATTTTAATATAGACAAAATAATAGCCTCAGACAGACTGCCAAGAATGGCCATAAAATAATCCTGTACAAACTTATGACAAAAGGTTGATAAAACTCCTTCAAAATAAAAGTTTACATTAAAAAAATTATGATAGAAAAATAACAAAACACATAAAACCCCAAACAGTCAGTCATTGGAAATTTGCTTTGAAGTAATATTGCTCTTTTTTTTTGAATAAAGTCGTATTGCGATATATATTGAGAATCAATTATTGTCCACCTTTAAATATATTTATATATCATTGGTAAATATAACTCAGCAGTAATATTAATATTGAATGTCCAAATTTCCATACAAGTGCATCCTTACACAACTGGAATAATTTGATTCAATTTAAAACTTTAGTTTTTCTTCTTCAAATTGAAGATAGTGAATCTTCTGACTACTTTTACAACTAGGCTAGGCTAATTAGTGTTTGGGTTTCAAAATGCCTCGTCTTTTGGATTGCCTAATATTCTGAATCAAAATAAATTTTCACCTAAAAATGTCATTATAAGGCCGAAATTCTTTTTTTTTAAAGTTTTGTGAGTTAAGACGTGCTCTAGGTATTCTTTGGATTGGGTCAGGCCGGGTTTTCTTATTGTTTTATACGAGTCCAAGTAAAATGCCGCTACGGACAAACTCAAAATGTAAATCTTATCTTTAGCTATAAGTAATTATGTTTTGGTTTTTTTTGCAAAAGATCCGATTTTCTCAGGAAATTAGGTTCTTTTCATTCAAAACCAGACTGATTTTATGCGTCATATAGTTTTCTTTATGGGATCCTCTCATCAAGATAAGAAAATTACTTCCAGTAAATAGACCTGGCTAAGCTGATGACACTTTTATCAACAGAAGCTGAGATTGTCAGACTTGATCAAGGGCATATTTTATTAGAACATATTGCATGAACCGCCGGTAAAGCCCACTACCTATAGAGGCTGAACAGAAAAAAAGGTGTGGGTCGCCCAGCATCCCTGTGTGAGTTGCCTGTGGACCCCATTGTGAACACTGCCAGAGGATGCCTGTTCAGAAGGTAAAGTTAATTTATAATCAGTAGACCTGTGGATGAGACAGGTTGTAGGGTCACAGTATGGGGAGTCAGTGCTTTTGTAAATGACGCCTAAAACAAGACAGTTCAAGAAAGTGCCTGTGACTGGCACTGGCATTGAATTGCTCCTGTTCAGCCTTGGAGTTTAAATGACCTGCATGTGGTTTCCAGCCCCCCTGCCTGTGCCTCAATCCCTTCTCATAGCCCCTCGTTGTGCTGCTGTGCTCTATTTTCTTTCATTATTCTATAGCCCTCCCCCTCTTTTTTTATTATTATTGGCTGTAAAGGCAAATTTTCCCTCAATATATATTTTGATTGCATAATTGTAAAAAGAGTGGAAAGGCCTCTGAATATTTACTGTTTATTGTTATTAAAAGTATCTGAATAAAATTATTAATTTAATTGAAAATATCTTACAATGAATATTTGAAATTATTTTTTCTTGCCTGCAGTTTAATTAAATTAATTAAAAAATGTACCCAATATTAATGATTTATATTGAATATGCAGTTATTGTAACTTTTGATTTTTAATAATAATTTAAAAGTAACAATTGCTTGTTAGTTTAAAGCCATAGTTTTTATCAGGACTAGTTTTTTTTTTCACAGAATAACATGGAAAATTGTGTGTGTGTGGCTGACCACCAGGCCTGAAGACCATCGTTGGAGCCCTGATCCAGTCTGTAAAGAAGCTTTCAGATGTGATGATCCTCACCGTCTTCTGTTTGAGTGTCTTTGCCCTGATTGGCCTTCAGCTCTTCATGGGAAACCTGCGCCAGAAGTGTGTGTTATGGCCAATCAACCTTAATGAGACCTACCTGAACAATGGAAGCAAGGGTTTTGACTGGAATGAGTACATCAACAATGAGAGTAAGTAGGGGCGAGGCTTTGCCACTGGTTACCTGGCAGCGATGTAGAGTATGAGTCAGCCCATATGCTGGAATAAGGAAACAATATGTCATTTTGGCAAAAACCAAATGGTTAGAAATGAAATGCTCCTTACATAAATATCCAATCAAATTGAAGATTCAGAATGTTACAAAATAAACAATAAAAGCTGGAATAATTTTTTTTTCAATCAAATGTTAATATTGTTTTAATTTTGTTTTTCTGCAGCCAATTTTTACATCCTGCCCAATCAGCTAGATGCCCTGCTCTGTGGGAATAGCTCAGACTCAGGGTAAGATGACTCCATCTGACTCCTCTGAAATGCAATAGCCGATCCTGCATAGACATGCCTGCTGTGCCTTGCTATAGTATTCCCACCCTCTCAAATGTTTTTGTTTGTTTGAAATAGACCAACAAAAGGTAACATGCTGAGATGTACCGGTAGTAAGAAAATTATACACAATTGTCCAATTTTTTTAACCTTAGAAATCTGAAAAATATAACATGGAGAAGAAAAATACTAAGAAAAATCCTGTTCACCTAATTTTCTCCTGAATTCACTGATTTTATAACTTAAGGCCAACTGTGTTTATTATTATTAAGATCTAACGTCAGCTACTTTGGTAAAACACTATTTAATTCAATTCAGTTCAGTTGATTCATGTATTGCCAATTATCAGAAGTCATCTCAAGGGACTTTACAGAGACATTTCAAGCAGAGCATACAGTCAGATTGGTTCAAAGTTTTTTATCTAAGGAAAACCAGCTGAAAGAAACCTCCAGCAGGACCAGGCTCAGTCTGAGCGGTCATCTTCTGAGGCTGACTGGGGTTCAAGGAGAAAGAAGAAGACATACAGTACACAACGAAGCAGAGATACAAAAGGAAAATGTCAACCAGCTCCACACGCGGCCCCGGCCAGGAGACACACAGCCAGGCAGACAGGCTCTGAGCCAGCTCCCATGTCATAGGATGAAAGAGAGCACATACAGCCAGTCACGGTCAGAGAAACTGGACTACACTGAAAAAAAGGCCAAGCTCCAACGTCTATAAACAACTGTTGAAGGCAGCAGCACAGCTGATATTTCTCTCCAGGATGGTGTCACAGCCAACGTTGTGATGTGTATTTAATATGAATTTATTATATATATATATATTTTTATTATTATATTCCAAGTTGACAGAGACACAACAAAGTTAATGTCACAGGATTACTCACTGCCTCTCCTACTCTGGCTTCTCCACATCAGCCTGACTGGCTGCTGATTGTTAAAATATTGGTAGAAAACCATGTAACCACCCACTGCATTTTGATCCACCTAAGACCTGCATATTCATATCTAAAACAATAATATCCTTAATAAAACAGGCATATAAACTAAAAACAACTTACAAATAAAGAACATTTTTTAAATAACTATAATTAAGCTGAAAACACTAACAAGGTCAATCGATTAGAAAAATGTAGATGTTAAACTAACTTACTAAATTAAAAAGCTTAATGAAAAAGAGAATTAGCCCCTTCAAATATAGAGGGAAAAACTCCATGTATTTTGAGGGGTTGTCAGCCAGGGTCACTGTTATCTTTGGGGTTGCACGTTGAAATGTTTGGGAATCCCTGTTCTAGCATACAAATTCCAATACAAGTTACCCTACGGTGACAATAAATTGTCTATCACTCAGATATGTTTAGGATGTGGTGTAATGATGCCTCTTAAAGATACCTTAGGGACTACCAAGAAACACAGCGGATTATTAGGGAGATATTTTACTTGACTTGAGCATCAACAGCAAATGTTTAGGTTGCTCTGGTTTCAGCCGGCTTTCAAATCTCAAACACTCAAAGAAACTATTACTGTACCAACTTATGTCAACCAATACTATACAGAGTTATTTATTGTCATTGAATGTATTCCCAGACATTTATTCTTAGCAGTTTCTTCAACTATGCAGAATTATATTCCCTGAAGCAGGCAAAGACATTAAATGAAAGTGAAGAAAATGAAGAATGATGATACAAAGTTATAGAAAATACGAGGTAATAAAACAGTATATGAATATTACATGAAGTAATGTTTATTCCATCATCCATAAATAAAGTGAAAACTACACAGCCACTATTTTTGTATGATATGGCTGTCCAGCAGGAGAGAGGGCCAGGGAGCAGCCAGAGCCCAGGTAGTAGAATGGAGACGTTTTATGAATGGCACATTTCATCTCTCTGTAATTAATGAGGGGCAATATTGTTGAATTGTTATAATATTCCTTTTGTTTTGGCACAAGCAGTTTGTGGAAATATTTATAGCAGAAAAATAGAGAGCAAACTGTCCCAATGAACAAGGGGATGGCCACACAGAGTTCTCAGAACAGGAGAGAGAGAGTTATTAGGAAGATGGGAGTAGACAAGCACAGGGAAACACGAGAAAACAACCTGTCAGAAGCTACAAATTGAAGCTCAGTAAGGCAGAGTTGTGCAAAACAGTTAGAAATACATCCAGTTGTATGTCAAGTTAAAAGCTCTTCAATGTACTCCCTCAGGGAGGCAACATACTGTATAAATGTACATCATATTTCAACTTTATAGAAGCACAGGATTTTATTTAGTGGTGTCAGAGTAAAAGAGCCTAAGTAGATACGAATGCTACACTTCTTAACAAAAACAGAAAACCAGATACCATTTTCCACTCACTTTATAATCATGCATTAAATCCAAGTCAAAGATTTTATAGAATGGTTTCAATCTGACAGAATGGAGAAAAAAAGTTCATATTAAGGGGTGCTAGTACGTTATAAGGCACCTGTAAGCTGGATCGGATGGAAATATTATTAAATTTTGCTGTGCCATTTTTCAGGCTGCATGCCCGGCTCTCATTCTGTTTCTCTCTTCACCCCGCAGCCGCTGCCCGGAGGGCTACACATGCATGAAAGCTGGGAGGAATCCAAACTACGGCTACACCAGCTTTGACAGCTTTGGCTGGGCCTTCCTGGCTCTCTTCCGACTCATGACACAGGACTTCTGGGAAAACCTCTACATGCTGGTACAACAGATGTGTTAACTGGTCCAACTTTCTTTGCTTTGTAACACACACCTGTCAAATTCTGCATAGGAATTATACAAATTTAGCAGAGATATAAATGTTTTCACATGTTCCACCATAGGAAAATATATTTATGTGCCATTTTTAAAATCTGTTCATCATAAACTTAAAGGGATATATATTATTTGAATAAACTTTCAAGCCTTTACAAAAATATAAGAATTTATTTTACCCTTACTGAATGGTTTTGATCTATTAAACCAAAACAAGTGCATACAAATGCCAAATATCTAAAAAAAATATGCTGAAAATTCAGATCTATTTTAAATCTGTTATTTTCACCTCCTACATTTTGCCTGTTCCATTTCAAGTCTCCATCCCAGGGACATCCCTCTGGTCAGGTGGCTAGAATTATCAATGCTGAGTTTAATCCAAAACTGTGGCAGCACTCATGATCTCAGCTCTGAGGGTCAAGTGGAATAAATAAATCATTAAATATTCAGTGCTTCATAATGTGTAGTGGGCACTGAGCAAAAGTCGGGAGAAATCTTTGTTTCTACTTTTACATTTGCAGTTCCACCCTAAGCAGCAGGATTACAATGCTGAGATGAAATTTTTTTTGCTGCAGAGTTTAGGTTTAGTGCTGAATGTTCTGAACATAGAGAAAATGCTGAGTTATCTGATTGCTCAAACAGTGTCATTAGCTTACATGTGTCCTGCTGACAGCAGTCAAGCTCTTCCAATCAGCTCAGATAGGAGTCAGATGTTATGAAGCAGAGATGCATCTAAAGGTTTGATGGGCACGGCCGTCAAGGAATGGACTTTGAGACCACCGGCTTAGAGTGATCATGTATTTTTACAGTTACCCTTTAGAAATGAATAATGCTTCTTGTAAATACACTTAATATAGAGAGAAATGTATGATTGGTGTTTGAGCAGAATTCTCCTCTTTCTTTAAGGTAGGGCTTCATTTATACTCTCCCACCTTAAAAAAGCTTTACCTGCGCTCCCATTTCAGGAACTTTTTCCAGGAACGATGCCAGATTACTATACTGCTGGTTCCTAACTGAACCAAGGGCAGATGTTTATGGGGTTAGGGTGCTAGAGCTTTCTTAGTAATTGCATATTTCCTGTATCTTTTGTGTTTCCCTGCTTTAACTCAACGAGAGTTTATAGCTGTGTGAACTTTTAAGTTGCAACAAGAATAATTAAGTGTTGTAACATCTACAGCGACCCCCTCATTTCCATTGTTTTATTGTTTTGCTTTAAGTCAAGTTTAGTCATTCATTATGGAAGATGGGGCTGCTTACTGGGGCAGTGGGTAGCACTGCTGCCTTGCAGTAAGGAGGTTCTGGGTTTGATTCCCAGCCCGGGGTCCTTCTGCGTGGAGTTTGCATGTTCTCCCTGTGCATGCTGGGGTTCTCTCTGGGTACTCCGGCTTCCTCCCACAGTCCATAAACATGACTATGAGATTAATTGGCTTCTTTAAATTGTCCTTAGGTGTGAGTGTGTGCGTGAATGGTTGTTTGCCCTCTTTGTCTCTGTGTTGATCTGCGATGGACTGGCGACCTGTCCAGGGTGGACCCCACCTCTTGCCCGTAGACAGTTGAAGATATGCACCAGCACCCCTCATGACCTCAGCAGGGATAAAGTGTTACGGAATAAATGGATAGGTGAAAATAATTTATTTAGTTTAATAATAAAAACTTCAATCAATTTCTTGTGATTTAAACAGATAGTGTTAAGAGTGTACAGCCTTTATATTATTAGATGCAAAACATACACGCCTCGGTGGGTTTATGATGAACATTTTTAAGTTTTAAAGCAACAAACTGTTGTTTTGCTGGAACCAATGAGTTTGGCACCATTTTTCATGGAATAACCTGTTATTAAAAAGGAATCAATGGTGTTTAAAATGCTCTCTCATTGGTTTTGTCTTGGGCTTGGTGCCGTTGTCCATCAGGTTATGCTGGTGTTGAGGATCATCTCCTCAGGATGATAAGGATGCAAAAAAACAAAAAAGGCCTAACCACGTACCAGCTACTAAGCAAGCAAGAATCAGTCCAATTGGGCTCATTTAAACAGAAACCAATATAAATGGATCTCATAATTTAGTTAGTTATTATTACAGTGGTTTAATACCTTATGTATCTTATGTCTTTGCCGTAATTATAATTGGGCCACTTTGCAGCAGCTGGTTCAATGTTTCTGATTAGCCATTTAGATCTGATGATATGCTCCCCTTTCCCATACTTCTGCTGCATTTGCTTTTAAACAGACCTTAAGGGCTGCAGGAAAGACCTACATGATCTTCTTCGTCCTGGTGATCTTTGTGGGCTCTTTCTACTTGGTGAATCTGATCCTGGCTGTGGTCGCTATGGCTTATGAGGAGCAGAACCAGGCTACCATGGAAGAGGCGGCACAGAAGGAGGAGGAATTTAAGGCAATGCTCGAGCAGCTCAAGAGACAGCAGGAGGAGCAGGTGAAACCTCTTTGACATGGTGTTATAATTTTTTAGGGGAACATGTTTAATATGTTAGGGTTTTACTAATGGGCTCATTTCTCTTCAGACTGCCCCTCCTGCAACCTCTGCTGGCACAGTGTCGGAGGATGCAGTGGAGGACGACGGAGGGGAGCGCCTGTCTGTCAGCTCTTCTGAGATGTCAAAGCTCAGCTCCAAGAGTGCTAAAGAGCGCCGCAACCGCAAAAAGAAGTGGCGTCAGAAAGAGCAGGAGAAGGAGAAAGGTGATAGCGAGAAGTTTGTGAAGTCAGAGTCGGATGATGGCAGTAAGAGGAGCCGCTTCCGCTTCCCTGATAACCGCCTTGGTCGAAAGTCTTCCATTATGAACCAGGTGAAATAACTGACCAAAATAAGACGCTATAATCTTTGTTGTTGGGAGTGTCTAAAAACGTGTTACTTTTCAGGGCTTGCTCATAAGTATCCTGCTGAATATAATTACATAAAACTAATGTATCTTTATGGGGAGCATCTGGAAAACAGATGCATTAGTAAACAAAAAAAGTTGCTTGAATTACAAAACCAGGGGAACAAGAGCCACCAGCTGATCTAAAGATGACTTAAGCTCTGTGCTAAATATACTAAATAACTGTGAGTGTGGCAGTGTTTACATCCTGTTTTTGTAAGCAGGAATTTCAGATTTCAAATGCATAAAATGTGGTATTGCACATTCTTTTAAACAGAGAAGCACGTTTAGGCTGCAGATGAAGAAAGACATGTTCAGATTTTGAATTATTTACTACAAAATCATGAATGTTTCAGAGAGAGTGAAGTTCTGCTGCTTTCTTTTAGATGTATCTGGACTCCAAGGGTTTTTACAATGCCTTTCAGAAGCATTATTGCGCTAAAGCTGTTTAACCTTTTGTCACATCATATCACCACAGCCCCTAATTTCGCTGTGCCCCATCAAAAAAGTTGCACAAATTTTAAATTAAAGAAAGGAAAATATTAAAAAAATTTTTACATTGACATATACTGTATAGAAAATTTGACATGAGTGTTTATTCAGCCCATTCCCAACTAAAAATCTAATTAAAAGCAAACAATTGCCTTCAGAAAAAACACACCCAGTAAAAAGTATCCTCCTCAGCATAATACAACATTATTAGAAATGCAGCAAGAGCAAAACTACACCAACACAGCTGTCATCCTACAATAGCAGTTTGGGTGAGGACAGCTTTGTTTTTGCCTTAAAGGGCCTTGGTATCATCTGAGGAGCTGCAGAGAAACAGAGCTCCTAATGGCAGTAGTCAGCTTTTATTTGTATGCTTCAAAAACTTAATGGCAGATTTGTAGAAGCTGCTCTGATCAGAAAAGACTGTTGAAAAACAACTACTAGTAAAATGATGGCACTATTAGACTAGGGGGAGGCTTCTCTTTAACAGGGAAAGGGAATGTGGTCAACGCTGATATCAAGATGGAGGAAACTAAATATAGGGGCATCCTACAAAAAGACCATAACAGCAGGACAGCTGCCTTTAACAAACAGTCAGATTTACAATGGAATGAATTAGAATGGAGAATAGGAAAGTCTCTAAAGTTTTATCCTCTTTTAGTTTTGGTCTCTCATTATTTCCCCTAAAGTTATTCTTATTGGGTTTTTGAGTTTTTTACTAAATAAAGGTTTGTAGCAGCAAATCCAAAATAACAATATCAATTTCACTTTTTGAGTATGTCTTGTTATCTTTTCTGGTAAAGTATTGTGGTTAAGAATAGCTGCAATGAATACTATCTGCACTGCGTGTGATGGTCGAACACTGCTTCTCTTGGAAAATTTGAAAATTTGAGCTTATCCTTTCTCATTTTGCCTCTTGCTCCTTCCCCACCCTCCAGTCCCTCTTGAGCATCCCCGGTTCGCCTTTCCTCTCCCGTCACAACAGCAAGAGCAGCATCTTCAGCTTCAAGGGCCGCAGCAAGGACATGGGCTCGGAGACAGAATTTGCAGATGATGAGCACAGCACGGTGGAGGAGTGCGAGGAGCGCCGCGGCTCCCTCTTCAGCCCCTACCGGCGGAACAGCTACACCGGTTTCCACGGGAAGAGGAACAGCACGGTGGATTGCAACGGAGTGGTGTCGCTTATCGGCCCCGGGCCGGGTGGACGCCTTCTGCCTGAGGTGAAAATAGATAAGGCAGCTTCTGACGACAGTGTAAGGAAGTCAATGAGTAGACTTATCTAGGCATGGCCCCCCCTCTCGTCCGTTACCTTTCTTTCTGGCTCTCTTTCTTCTACTGTCATCTTTGCAAGTCCGTATGTATCTCTTGGCTAAGCGCTCGCGCCTGCCCTCCCCAGCCCCTGCAGTGTATGCTGCCCCCCAACTGTAGGCAAAGGATGGAGAAAATTGAGTTAATTATAGAGACCAGACGTAGCCATTAGCCAGCCATGCTTTCATAGGGTGGGTAGTCTACATCAATGTTATTGGTAGGATAAAGGAATTCTGAAATATATACTCTACTGTACAAAAATAATATATCTATACTTTGAATTCATTAACTGTGACCCTCTTATAATCTTTTTTTTTAAGTTGTCAGAGTTCTCCAGGCTTTCAATAAGTGTTTTAATATTTTTCTTGGGCTAAATCATCTGTCCAATCCTGACAAAGCAAATGCAAAAGCTTCTTGTGTTAAAAAAATTAAGTATAGGAAAATTGACAAATTGAAGAGAAAAGAAGAGGTGTGAGTCTGCTGAAAGGGATAGTTCGGTATTTTTGACATGAATCTGTATGGCATCCCCATCACCAGTGGCATGCAATCACACTGACTTACCCCTGGCAGCATCCTGTGAGCAGAGTTATCGTCCAGTTTTGGTCAAGCCGAAAGTAGTCCGGCAGGTTTTTAGGACCAGCGAAATAAAACTTTTCTCTGTCTCGGTCCGCCTAGCTCCTAGCTGGGAGCTAGGCGGACCGAGACATGCATCTGGCTGTTGTTGAGCTCGCTGTCTGAATGACGGCGGGCAGTGATACGAACAGAGAGAAAATAGGACCAATTGATAACGACGTGTGACTTTTTCCACTACAACGTTTTTGGGATGCAAAAATATCACTCTTTTGAACACATAATGTTTTGGGAAGAGAAAAGTTTTATTTCGCTGGTCCTAAAAACCTGCCGGACTACTTTCGGCTTGACCAAAACTGGACGATAACTCTGCTCACAGGACGCTGCCAGGGGTAAGTCAGTGTGATTGCATGCCACTGGTGATGGGGATGCCATACAGATTCATGTCAAAAATACCGAACTATCCCTTTAACTTTTGATAAAACATACTGATACAAATTTCTGCCTGTAAAGCTAGCATTTGTTAACAAAAAGAGCAAAAATCAAATGTTCCTGAAGATCTGAATTATTAGAATTACGAACCAAATTCCTATTGTCATGTTTCACATTTAAACAAAATATAAACTAAGCTAAACAAGCACTTAAATTGTTAGATGAGGATAGAACTAGCAATTAATGTAAATTATAAATTGATTTACTAATTACATTTAGTTCTACTCTCTGTGACAAGTAGAGAAAATTAATAAATACAGGAAAAAAACAGTTACTGCACTAATTCAATTCTATTATTACAGAATTAAGAGGAATTTTATGGTGACACAATGAATTTTTAAAAGATTATGTTGCCTAATTTGAGATGTGAGATTAATAGATTTAGCAGGTTATTGTTCTCCATTGAGCATGAAAAAGGGTTTACTGTCTTAATTTGAGTTCTCAAATTTAATGTCAGTTTGAAAATGTTTTTTTATATTCAAAGCTGATAAAATGTTATTTTTTTCACCAAAAAAAAAATCTTAGTTCAAAGCTAACAGATATGTCAATATTTTAAACTAAGGCTAATAATCAAATTAGAATTGTAAACGTAATATTTCAACAGACACTTTAAGAGGAACATTTTCAGTCGACCTCATGAAAAGGAGCTCATAAAAATTTCAGTCTGTGGTGTTTCAGAGCACAATAATTGATTCTTTGCAAAGTTTCTCGGTCCAGACAAAATGCTGACTCATCCTTTATGGTTTAGTACCTTTTTGGTCTAAATTATTGTAAGTCAGAGTTAAGTAGCTTTGAAACAACTTTTTTATAAAGGGACTGTTGTTCTCAAAAAATTTGTGATAAAGCTGCCAAAGCCCAAATGAGACCTTTAAAATATCTTTAGAGTCCTTAGAGATATTGACGACGACTTAAACAGAATTCTTGAAAATAGCTCTTTTACAGGAATGTCTTCAGATTCTAGCATTTCTACCAAATCCTGTTAAACAGACCTGGATCAATTGCTTTACAAAAATCCCCCAAAACTCACACAAAGGTCAAATCCTAGATGATTAAAAAATTTTTTTATGCATAGGATGGGATGGATTTTCTGCTTAACACTCAGTTTTTGTTGGCAAAAACTACCTAATGATGTGTTAACGTGCTTCAGTGTGTTGATGTGTTCCTCCAGGCATCCAGGTCCTCTGCTCTGTGTGGGTAGATCTACAGTAAGAGGCGGAGGACATAGGGGACCAGCACTGTAGAGCCAAAGACATTTTTATCTGCTTCCCTAATTCCCATACATGATACCAAAGCAGATGTAAAAGAAACCCATAGAAACTATCACACCATCCTCTTAGGCCTTCATAAAGAAAATAAATAAACAAAACAAAGGAGGGCTGCTGTCCTTGTCTGTCTTTACCTTTCTCTGTCTTCCAAACTATCCCTGGTCAACAGTAGTGAATTAGTTTTACCTCCCTCTAGTTAGCATGGTAGAAATAAGTGCTAAATTAGAACAAGCATGTGGTAGAAGAGTAGAGAATTGGTTCAGTTATCCATAGTTTTCCTCTCCCTCTCTTTGACTTGGAGCATGCTCATGCATGACAATTGGATGAATCTGAATTACCTGCCTCCATATTATCTCTTGACTTGATGGTTGCAATATAAGTTGTATGATTCAAAGTAAGAAGCATCTATTTGCAAGTGACATAGAGATGGCCAGAATTGGGAGACACTTTTTAATAAAAAAAAAATATATATAACTGATTATATTGCAATGGCAGCAAAGCCTCCATTTTTTTGCATGACATGACTGATAATGCATTCATGCAGAAGCAGTTCTCCCTGCCCAAATACAGGTGCTGGTCATAAAATTAGAATATCATGAAAAAGTAGATTGATTTCAGTAATTCCATTTAAAAAGTGAAACTTGTATATTATATTCATACATTACATACAAACTCATATATTTCAGATGTTTATTTTGTTTAATTTTGATGATTACAAATGACAACAAATGAAAATCTCAAATTCATCATATCAGAAAATTAGAATATTACTGAAGACCAATAAAAACAAAGGATTTATAGAAATGTTGGCCAACTGAAAAGTATGAACATGAAAAGTATGAGCATGTACAGCACTCAGTATTTAGTTGGGCCTCCTTTGGCCTGTATTACTGCAGCAATGCGGCGTGGCATGGAGTCGATCAGTCTGTGGCACTGCTCAGGTGTTATGATAGCCCAGGTTGCTCTAATAGTGGCTTTTAGCTCTTCTGAATTGTTGGGTCTGGTGTATTGCATCTTCTTCTTCACAATACCCCATAGATTTTCTATGGGGTTAAGGTCAGGAGAGTTTGCTGGCCAATTAAGAACAGGGATACCATGGTCCTTCAACCAGGTACTGGTAGCTTTGGCACTGTGTGCAGGTGCCAAGTCCTGTTGGAAAATGAAATCTGCATCTCCAAAAAGTTGGTCAGCTGCAGGAAGCATGAAGTGCTCTAAAACTTCCTGGTATGTGGCTGCGTTGACCCTGGACCTCAGAAAACACAATGGACCAACACCAGCAGATGACATGGCACCCCAAACCATCACTGACTGTGGAAACTTTACACTGGACTTCAAGCAACGTGGATGAAGTGCCTCTCTTCTTTTCCTCCAGACTCTGGGACCTTGATTTCCAAAGGAAATGCAAAATTTACTTTCATCAGAGAACATGACTTTGGACCACTCACCAGCAGTCCAGTCCTGTTTCTCTTTAGCCCAGGCAAGACGCTTCTGACGCTGTCTGTGGTTCAAGAGTGGCTTGACACAAGGAATGCGACAGCAGAAACCCATGTCTTTCATACGTCTGTGTGTGGTGGTTCTTGAAGCACTCACTCCAGCTGCAGTCCACTCTTTGTGAATCTCCCCCCCATTTTTGAAGGGGTTTTGTTTCACAATCCTCTCCAGGGTGCGGTTATCTCTCTTGCTTGTACACTTTTTTCGACCACATCTTTTCCTTCCCTTCGCCTCTCTATTAATGTGCTTGGACACTGAGCTCTGTGAACAGCCAGCCTCTTTAGCGATGACCTTTTGTGTCTTGCCCTCCTTGTGCAAGGTGTCGATGGTCGTCTTTTGGACAACTGTCAAGTCAGCAGTCTTCCCCATGATTGTGTAGCCTATAGAACTAGACTGAAAGACCATTTAAAGGCTTTTGCAGGTGGTTTGAGTTAATTAGCTGATTAGAGTGTGGCACCAGGGGCCATCAATTTTGAACCTTTTCACAATATTCTAATTTTCTGATATGATGAATTTGAGATTTTCATTTGTTATCATTTGTAATCATCAAAATTAAACAAAATAAACATCTGAAATATATGAGTTTGTATGTAATGTATGAATATAATATACAAGTTTCACTTTTTAAATGGAATTACTGAAATCAATCTACTTTTTCATTATATTCTAATTTTATGACCAGCACCTGTATATCACAACCCATTATTGAGCGAATCTGGAAGAGCAGTCCCATTCAAACACATTAGGTCAAACAGCCCTTGCCCACTGCTCCCACTTTGGCTGACACATGCATGAAATTACAGCCTATGCACATATTAAAAAAGTCAAAAAGGCCCCCTCTCCTTAACTGCCCCAAATTCTGACCCTCAACTACAATAGCCAACTGTTGCACTTCCCTCCGCCGGCCACCGGTGGTGATGTGGGATGGGGTTCATGTCGTCTCCATGGGTGCTTGATTCTTCCTCTCCTCCTGACAGCCGACTACTGAGGTTGAGGTGAAGAAGAAGCTGTCGGGCTCCCTGATGGTGTCTGTGGACCAGCTCAATACCTCCTTTGGGCGGAAAGAGCGGGCCAACAGTGTCATGAGCGTCATTACCAACACATTAGCGGAGGGTACTGCCACTTTTAACCCAGCTATTTTACCTGCTTATTCTCATTCTTCTTTAACTAGGGCTGCACTCATTGACTAACTAGTTTTGACATGAATTTCCTGCTTATCTGCTTTGCAAATCCAACAGTACCAGATACATACAGTGCATACAATTTTTTTCTATCATATTATACCATTGCATGCATGCAGTATGCTCTCGCATGTCATTATGTTTGGTTTTGATCTGTGATCCGCGCTATGTCTTTAGAACTGGAGGAGTCTCAGCGCAAGTGTCCACCATGCTGGTATAAGTTTTCTAACACATACCTGATCTGGGAATGTTGCCCATTGTGGATTAAGATCAAGGAGATTGTAAACTTGATAGTCATGGATCCCTTCGTGGACCTGGCCATCACTATCTGTATCGTCCTCAACACCCTCTTCATGGCTATGGAGCACTACCCCATGACGACTGACTTTGAGGACATGCTGTCTGTAGGCAATCTGGTGAGTGTGTTTTATTTCTCTCTCTCTTTGTTATCTGATTTGCTTGTGAGGAATCTTTTCAACTCTTTCTCAGTCGCTCAGAGATTGCTGTTATTTTTGGACCATAATTGGCAGCAGCTTTCATTGTGTATCTAGAGTTAAAAGAAAAAAAAAATGGGAGAACAGAAAAAAACAACAAAAAAAACTAGGCACAGTCTTCCTGGGTTTTTATTTTCCTCACATACATGCACACAGTTTTGACCACCCCTCTTTGTCTCTGTTTAAGTCTTTTCTTTACTTACAAGGAGCTGCTGTTTTCCTGCAGTGGGAACAGCTTTTCTTTCTTGCGGTTGACCGTTAAATGGGAGGGCTATATAAATTTTTCATGGAGCCTGATCGATGTATCTAAATTGAGCCTGAATTATGGCTCAACATTCCAGCTCACTGATGGCTTTTTTGGGAGTAAATGTGAGCACAGGCAGCATGATGTCTGTTTACATACAGCTACCTCCTCATATTTTGCTCCCCTGGTAAAATGCCTAAAAATAAACCAGCCTTTCACTGCAATCGATTAGTCTAAATCTAAGAAATTGAATAAAACAGCCTTTTAAAATCAGCTCTAACTGTATTGATTTGGTCATGTATTTTGAGCAACTAGCCTTCTGAAAGAGCCAATAACAAATTATATACAGGTATCCTGAAGATGTTCTGATGACACACCTTAAACTACATTCCCATGTTCTTTGAAAAGGAAACAGAATTACAGATCCTCCACCATGCTTAACATTTTCATAAAGTTTCATAAAGTGCATGAGCCCTAAAACTTACAATTTTTGGAAAAGATTCTGAAAACCATTTTTTAATGTATAAACTCCGGGGGGCTCAGCTGATAAAGTAAGTGCACCATGTGAAGAGGCTGTAGTCCTTCAGAAGGCTGTTGTTACACGGACTCCATTGCTTCCCCTTCTCTCTCTATCCTCTTTCCAGTAAACTAGCTTATAAATGTTAAAACTAATAATAAAACAAGGAAAGAAGAAAGAAAGAAACAAAAATGATCAGAGTCTAATTTAAATGAGACTCAGTTTGCAGAGAGGTGTTTATCGTCTGTCCATCACATCCAATTGTCTTTCCTGTAAAACATGCTGCTTAGTCTAATTTATTTTTTCGAATCACATCTTTCTTACCTTGTAGGTGTTCACAGGAATCTTTGCAGGCGAGATGCTTTTCAAGCTTGTGGCTATGGATCCGTACTACTATTTCCAGGAGGCCTGGAACTGTTTTGATGGATTCATTGTGACGCTGAGTTTAGTAGAGCTGGCTCTGGCTGATGTTGAAGGCCTCTCTGTTCTGCGGTCATTCCGATTGGTGAATACTTGCTTGACCCCCATCTCTACCACCCTCTCCCCTAAATCTTTGAAAACCGGACTCGATACTTGAATGTCATGACTAATTCCCATCTCTTTCCTCTTATCTCTTTCCAGCTGAGGGTGTTTAAGCTGGCCAAGTCCTGGCCGACACTCAACATGCTGATCAAGATTATTGGTAACTCAGTGGGAGCTTTGGGAAACCTGACATTGGTGCTGGCCATCATCGTCTTCATCTTTGCCGTGGTGGGCATGCAGCTGTTTGGAAAGAGCTACAAAGACTGTGTGTGTAAGATTGCTCTTGACTGTGAGCTGCCTCGCTGGCACATGAATGATTTCTTTCACTCGTTCCTGATCGTCTTCCGGGTGCTGTGTGGAGAGTGGATCGAAACCATGTGGGACTGCATGGAGGTGGCGGGGCAGGGAATGTGCCTCATTGTGTTCATGATGGTCATGGTCATTGGTAACCTGGTGGTGAGTTTCCACTTTGGCTGGCTGTTATCATGTGGTGACATATTGAAGCGTTGATGCTCAATCACTAACTTGATATCCATGTGTTTCAAGGTGTTGAACTTGTTCCTTGCCTTGCTGCTGAGCTCATTCAGTGCCGACAACCTGGCTGCAACAGATGACGATGGCGAGCCCAACAACCTCCAGATTTCTGTCATGCGCATCAAGAAGGGCATTGCATGGATAAAAGCTAAGGTGCGCATACTGGTGGCGAGCCTGGTCCGAAAACCTCCCATGGAGGATGAGCAGAAGCCTCTGGAGGATATGTGTGACACCAAGGTGAACTACATCGGCAATCACACTGGGGTGGACATCAAACGCGACCTGGATTATGCCAAGAATGGAAACGGCACCACCAGCGGCATCGGCAGCAGCGTGGGGAAATACATGATCGATGAGGACCATATGTCGTTCATCCACAACCCCAACCTGACAGTCTGCGTGCCCATTGCTGTGGGAGAGTCCGACTTTGAAAACCTCAACACAGAGGATTTTAGCAGCGAGTCAGACATCGAGAACAGCAAAGAGGTCAGTGACTAATCAGATGGTTTAACAACCTACAGCAATGGAAACAAAATACCTTGTAGAAGGATTCTTAAAGGTGTGTACATCTTCTCATGTTACAACCACAAACTTGAATGAATTCATTTAGATTTTATGGGACAGACAAATACAGAGTATCGCTTAATTGTGAGGTGGAGGAAAAAAATCTTAGTTATTTTCAGATTTTTTACAAATAACTAAATGAAAAGTCTGAAGTGCATGATAATTAGTTGCCGCTCTGGTGGAAGCCAACAGAACAAAGACTCCTGGATGGGTGTCAAAATGTCTTCAAAAAAATGAGCGAAAGAAGAGTTGTCTCCCAATTTAGGCCGTGACCCAGATGACTCAGAATTTACACAGGCATATTGATAATACAATTTCCTTACTCAAACCCTGAATAATATATAGGACACCAATTACCATTAGACGTGTCCTGGCTGGTAAATGTCACCTGGACGTAGATGTTTACCAGCTCCAACACAACTGAATCAAATAAACTCACAACAGGAGTCTAAATACCTATTTACATGCCAATAATGCATTTAGCCATTTAGTTCAGTTAGATGGACCAGGTATGAATCTAACATTTTCAGAACACTGGCCCTCTGGGACTGAAGTTTGAAACCTCTAACCTTGGCAGACGGTATTCATCAGAGAAGTTACCAAGAAGGGTTGTGCTCTAGAGGAGCTGTGGAGGTTCACAATCAGTTGAGAGAACCTGTTGGCAGAACAACTTTTGATCCACAATTCTGGCCCATATGAAAAAGCAGCAAGAAGGGAGAAAAGGTGTCCCTTTGCAGTTTGCTACTATATGTGTAAAGGAAAACATGTGGAGCAAGTTACTCTGATCAGATCAGCCTTGAAACAAGATGGCAGTATCATGATATAATGATTTCTTCAGCAGGGACAGTGAGTCTGGTCAGAGCTGATAGGAATATGAATAGAGCTGAAAACAATAAATTCTTTGAAGAAAACCTGTTAAAGGCTGTAGTAGACTTTATATTAGAGTTGCAATGGAATGGCTTAGATCAATGGAAATTCATGTGTAAGAAATTCTTGATCTACATCCTATTAAGATTGTACGGGAAGAGTACAGAAAATGCACTTCACAGATCCTCCCCATCCACTCTGAGTGAGTTTGAGCTTTATTTTCACCAGAGAATTGGCGATGGGCATATGCAGGTCATGCATTGATATTAGTATTTGTAAAAAAGAAAAACCATGTGCATATTCATAATTACCCTATACTTCCTTGTTCTATCACAAGACATCTCAATATTGTGCAAAGATGTTTGTGAAAAAATCAAAAAGTAAACCCATGGAGAAAATAACTTAAAGCTTTATTTTTTAGTTTAAAAACATGCTGATCTGCACAGTGAAGTCTTTTCACTGGGCATTAAATGGATGGGTGTGGTGAGCTCCTCTGCACTGTTGAGAGTAATGGAGATCCATTACTCAACAACAACATCTTGTCTGCCTGAGTCAAACAGGGAGCATAGAAGAATGGATGCCCGCTTACATATGTCTCCTGATAAATGCATTAAAAAAACTTTCAGAGCAAATGATGTGCTATTTGATATTCTATTGGAGTGGATTATATCTGATATTCTGGATTGCTTTGAAAGGAATCCGTTTTTTTTTTTTTTTTTCAATTAAAGACTTAGTAAGTGTAGTTTCCTAACTGAAATGTTTCTGCATCTTAAGTAATGTTCTTCTGAATCCACTCCAATGTGCATCAATAATGTTATTTTCTTTTACACACATGTGCAAGCTCATTAGTCTCCTTTTCAACAGCTGGATGACACCAGCTCCTCAGAGGGCAGTACCATTGACATCAAGCCAGACGTAGAAGAGGTGGTGGTGGTAGAAACGGTGGAGGAATACATGGAACCAGAGCCATGCTGGACAGATGGTGAGTCCACTGCTTCCACTGCACTCATTACCACTTCTCCTCCCCACCCTGCACCAGCCTCCCTGTGGAAAATT
The DNA here is from genome assembly GCF_016077235.1 of Cyprinodon tularosa. NCBI lineage: Eukaryota > Metazoa > Chordata > Actinopteri > Cyprinodontiformes > Cyprinodontidae > Cyprinodon > Cyprinodon tularosa. The sequence goes on from NW_024038678.1 coordinate 2,257,696, forward strand.
GAAGAAGGCAGGGTGTTAGTATGGATGATAATTCATGCATAGAAGCCAATTCTCTGTCTGTCTATCCATCAGGTGCTTTATTGTAACTCTCACAGAACTTCCTCTGGTAAATAAAGTGGTATGGTAAATCTATTTGTACAACAGATTTCAATATATCCAACAGGCAATTTAAAATGCTTTACATCATATAAGAGTACACAGCAAATCCTCAAAACATCAGAATCATGACGCACAGTCATAGAAATCCCATTATAATTATATTGAGATTGTCAGTATGTAATAAGATATTTTGTCTAGAGCAGCTTTTCTCTTGGGTTTGTTTTGCACAAAGGCAGCTCTAAACAGGTGGGTCATTAACCTTAATCTACAGGAGTTCAGTGTTTCAGATGTTTTGCAGTGATCTGGGAGTTTGCTGCAGGTTAAAGCTGAATAAAACTGATGCTGCTTCGTATTTGGTTCTGGTTCTGGGGACCAGTGATGGGCAGTAGCGCCGCTACATGTAGCGAAGCTATTAGTTTAACTACATTTTCCAGTAGCTTGACCGTAGCATCGCTGCTTTATTTATGAAGTAACTTTCCTGTAGCGACGTTATTGTTTTGATCAAGTAGCGACGTAGCGTCCACAAACGCTACAAAATCCAGGGCATAACTAAGAAATGAAACCAGGTTTTCTATTTTGAAACAACAATCAGCCACAAGCTACTGTAAATAGCCGTTTCAGCTGATGCTCTTCTAAGTGGCGTAGTAGCACAGGCACACTCAGTAGGGTTAAACAAGCGCACCCTTTCCGAGTCTGTCGTTCTATTGGCTGGATGGTTGCTAGGCGACGATCCAACTGCAGTCCGAGAGAGCAAAAAAAAAAAATCCGCAAGCAGAGCCTACGGGTTTGCGAGCGTATCTGAGACTCGTGCAGAGCGCGGATTGTGCGCGAAGAGAAGGAGGCAAGCGAGAGGAGAAAATATCTGTGCAAGAAGCATTAAATCTGAGAGAAGAAACAAAGAGAGAAGAGAAAATATTTGAGAGAGAGCCCATGTTTTGAGTGTGAGCATTATAAGTTTTGAGTGCAAGAAGATGAAATTCTTTTCTCAAATTGAAATGATGTGCTCCTGCATTATGGCAGGATAATTCTCCCATATGTGCCACTAAGATACTCTAATTAGAGAGCAGTAGTGAAACTTCGATATTGTATTTTCATGGCCTAGTTTACCTGACAGGATGTTTACATAAATCTGTTTTTAGGCTTTGCACAGACAAGATTTTTTTTTATGGAGGAACAGCTCTACCGTATATAAAATAAATACATAAATAAATAAATGCTCAATAAATAAATAAATAAGCATTCAATTAATTGCCCCCAAAAACACAATGAATAAATATGTAGGTAGAAATAAAATTATATGGTGAGACATAAATATATGTATCACTTAATTGGCTTCTTTATTTTTTCACCTTTTTTGTAAACAGTTTAATTTGTTACTTGAATCGACTGTTTAATTGAGGTCTGAAGAAGTTTTCTCTAAGGGAGACCCTAAAGAAATAAGATGGCTTTTGTAGGGTTTTGTTTTCCCTAGAGATGTCCATTGAATGCAAACTCATAGCCATGTCTCGATGTGTAGAACAATACACAATACCTTTAATTTGGTTCTAATAACATCAGATTGTTTACTAGTTTGTCTATTAGTAATTACTTCAGTTTTTATTTTAATATGCTGATCATAAAGCAATGTTTACACTGTGTTATGTCATTGGCTGATCTTTAATAAATGTTTTAACTAGTGTGTCAGACTCATTTTGAATTGATATTAGGTTGGTACAACGTTAAGTAGCTTCTGATGTAGTTAAGCTACTTTGAACACATTCGTGTAACTAACTTGCTATAATTCTTTAGGTGGTAGCTTTGGTGTAGTGAAGCTTAATTTATTGTTGAGTAACTGATAGCTTAGCTCACTACAATGGACAAGTAGCTTGCCCAACACTGCTGGGGACACCAAGTAGACTGGAACCACAAGAGCTGATTATTCTGGAAGGTGGAAAAGATGATAGTTTATGTTTAAAGTATTGTGGTGCTACACCGTTTAGCGATTCATTAACTAACAACGTATATTCTCTTAGCTACAGGTAGCCAGTGTAAGGACTTTAAAACCTAGATGTTGTCCTCCATTTTCCTAGTCTTAGTGAGAACACCAGCAGCAGCATTTTTGATAGGCTGCAGCTGTCTGATTGATTTTGTATTGGCCTGTGAAAATACTTTTGCAGTAATCAGTGCGACTAAACATAAAAGCAGGGAGTTTCTCTGTCTTGTGACATTAGTTCTTTAACTCTTAAAATATTCTTTAGGTGGTAATAATGCAGGTTTCTAAATGTAGCAGCTGAAGCTGCATACTGACTCTTGAGCATTCCTTTTCAGACCCAAAGATAATAACTTCAATTTTGTGGCTGTTCAGCTTAGAAAGTTTTGGTGCCTCCATGGATAGATTTGTTCTAAGCATCTAATCAGTGCTTGGATAAGTTCGGAGCTGTGTATCATATGCGTAGTTCCGATAACTAATATTAATACTTACTATATTATTACTTTTACTTTTAATTTGCTTAAAAAGATAGCAATGATACCCTGGAAGTCATATTTGATTGACCCTGATATCTATAAAAGCTTTTCTGTTCAGAATAAACAAGTAAAATTGTAGTCTATATATTCTAAATGATGCATCTCCAAAAAACCTCATGGTGATAAGTTATTGCTGTCAAAGAAAGTTTCTCCACAAGAAAGGGACAGTAACACAAATGCATTAGATATTTAATGTTATTTAGATTTATTTTGTTTTTTCTTTTACACAGAATTAGTTATAGCTCTTAAATATGTTGCCAGTTTTTACTATTAAGACATTAATTGATCCGTATAAAGACCCAGTTAACCTCATCCAATAATAGTTTGATGTACAGTTCAGACTGAAACCAACCAGCAGGTGTAATATATGCATTCTCTCAGGCCTTGATCCACATTTGCAATACAAGGAAGAAAAATGTGATTTTGCATTTGTTAAAATGAGAAGGATTTGTCCCCTTGTAAGGAAGGCTGTAGCGCCCCGGGGGCCTCCTCACCGGTTCTTTTCCTGGGAGCAAGTTATTTACTACTCTTAACTCAAACTGGGTAAAACCATATAAAAAAGGACTATAAAAACAGGAGTAAAAAAGTAACAGAGTTTATTCCAGATCAGGTCGTTACAGGACAGAGAAAAAATACTTAGAGCTTGCACAGCTGTGGTCTCAAAAATCACGTCCGCAAGCGTCCGGCAAAGTTTGAGCCCCGAACAACGTCATCTCTTGCTTCTTATACCTTCTGAGTCTGTGTTGCATCATGTGGATGCTTAGCTGTCCGTATCAGAAACTGACACGCCATCCATGTCTTGAACTCCATGCAGCTTGCTTCTATGCTTCAGGGTTACAGATACAGATAGCTCTCCTATCAGACCGGCTCCAAGATGTGCCCATATCCTGTGTACTCTTAGAGACACGAAGGCTGTCTTGATAAGATGACCTCCATACACACCGTGACATCCACAATGTGAAGGAAGGCCTTCTGCTCTGTCTAATCTGACTAACAAAATAACAATGCAAATGATGTGTAAAAGAATAAACCTAACACATTCCTTTCCTCTCTTCCTCTGTGTTTACAGCCTGCGTGGCCAAATATAAATGCTGTGACGTTGACATCACTATGGGCTGGGGGAAGAACTGGTGGTTCCTGAGGAAAACCTGCTACCTGATCGTTGAACACAACTGGTTTGAGACTCTCATTATCTTCATGATCCTCCTCAGCAGTGGGGCTCTGGTAAGTAGTACTTGCCTTACCATTTGCTTTCCTTAAAATCAAAGACACAATACTAAGCAGAGGCATAAATATTTTATTATATTACAATAACTATAATCCAAAAAACCCAACTACCAATGCAATTTTGTTTTTAATCAACAATTTACTAATTTAAAGTCAAAACAAAAGGAGAGTAAATTTTTTTAATTCTTTAACATCTACTTCTTAGTAATTGGCCCTTTTAGTATTTCTACAGTAACAAATATTGGTCTCCATATGCATTCCTTAGAATACTTACCCTAATGTTCATATTTCCTAAAGGCTCCCAACATTTTCCAAATACAACAAGGTTTACTACAGACAGAGGTTTATGGTCAAAATGCTAAAAAACAGTATTTAGCTATAATATATTCAGAATGACCCTGAGCTGACTCCAACAAGAGGGAACCAATAGATTCCTACAGCTTTTTTGCTTTTTTTGCTCTCTACATTTAAACCTGACACTGATTCTGTAATATGTGAACTTCAAACATTGGTAAAACTTCCACACTGAACAGTCTACCTAATTAGTGAATGCATGGGGTATTCATTAGTTAGGAAAGGGATCAAAGGTTTCTAACAGTCTGGATCTCAGGTTGGGGTTCTTCAAGGTGATTATTGTTCACTTTTAATTAGCAGACAATATATCAGGTGCATCTTTTCTGTGGTTGTTTTTAACTATATAAAGAATAGAGAAGAAAATGTTTGTCAGTTTGTTTCAGCTTTTTTCTTTGGACGTAAAATGGATTGCTATCTCAACGTAAAGTGTGAAAAACTGTGTTGGAGAGGGGCTGTTATGCCAATACTGATTAATGGATGTCCATTAGTTAAATCAGTATATCTATTTCTAAATAATCATATAAACTCAAGCACATAAAAATACATCCAACAGGATTTATTTATAATTTTTTTTTTGAAGACTTAGCAATATGATCATTATTTTCTGTTCCCCTGTTAACTGTAAATAGCTCATGTTCCGCTCGGTTGAACTGCGTGAGATTTCATTCTAACTTATTGTGTTTAATAAGTCTTCAGCCGTGTCTCATCTAGCATTTGTGTTTCTCTGTAGGCCTTTGAGGATGTATACATTGAGCAGAGAAAGACGATCAGGATCATTCTGGAGTACGCCGACAGGGTTTTCACCTACATCTTCATCCTGGAAATGCTGCTGAAGTGGGTTGCCTATGGTTTTGTCAAGTATTTCACCAATGCTTGGTGCTGGCTGGACTTCTTCATTGTGGATGTAAGTTAAGCTCCTCACTTTTTATGTGGGCAAAATATTTGTTTAAGTATTTGCTGAAACACACTCTGTTCCCAACAAAAGCAACACACAGTTGGACCCCTATAGACTTCAAATACAAAGGGTTGATATCTAATTACAGTATCGCCACAATTTGGAAATATCTAAATTATTCTGCAAATATTTTCAAAATAAAATGAGATGCATTGTTTTGCCTTTGATTTCCATTGTTGTACATATATGTTGCTCCTTTTGTTGTCTACTGGGTGTGGCTGTGTTTAAGAGGTTACGATATTTATTACATATCTGCTAAATGATTTGCACAAGGTGAGAGGACGTGTTGCTTTCTGTATGAATATCCTATTTACAACTTCTTCTATAAGAGCAATGTTGTAAAAGGCTTTACAACAGCCATACCTGCCTATTTCACCTTTTACAAATCCAGCAACACTTTGGGTATAACTCTGAGATGCTTGAATATGTATCTCACAGCGTGTCGCTCTTTTTATGCTTTTATGTCTTGAATCCACCCTATTCCTGTTCGTTCTGCTGTAAGATTGATTGTTCTCTGATATGTGATGCAGTGTCTTTTTTTTAAGCAACTGATTTCGAGTATAGCTAAATAATTTATTTTTCCATTAGTTACAGTAATTACACTCCTGCAGACATGTGATTTCAAAGCTGCAACTGGTCCTTACACCTGTTATTGCTGTTTGCAGAAGCATAGTCATAGGTTTATCTAAATTTAAAATAAACTAACCAAGGATAAAAACTGAGCATCTAAAAAGTCCTACCTGATCTGAGCACAACATGAAGCAAATAAATAGTGATGTATTTTTACTCTTTTATGATCAATATGATTTATTAGTGTTTTCTGTCTTTTGCTTCATTAGAAAAAAAAACATTTTTGCCTCTTAAAAAAAAATATTCCAATACAAAACTGATGAGCTCACAGTTTTCCCTACAATCTTTGAAAGATGAAGAAGCTGCAAAGCAAAACAAATTCAACACTTGTCTAAATGTGTTTAATTAAATTAAAGGAATAGTACACCCAAAACATGATTAGCCTTCATTTTCTACTCACCCCCATGCTGAACAACACTCTGGAGTACTGAGTGCACTTTCATCCAGTTTGGTCTGCCGCGGTTTTCGTAGCGTCGTGAATGTGCGGGCGCGCGCTTTCAGGAAATCCTATACACTACTGTTTATGCTCTAAAAACATTCTAAATGACTTCGTTTCGAGTAAATTCTGGATGCTACCCACTCAGGACACTTGGAATACATTGGACGAGCAGTATGGAGGAATATTGACACGTTTTTTGTGGACTTTTATGGACCTTTCTGTCTCGGGCACCGTAGACCTCCATTATTTGAATGTCAGCAGACAGCAAGAAGCCTCCCAGATCTCCAGATGCATTTGAGATATCAAAAAAGTACTCCAGAGTGTTGTTCAGCATGGGGGTGAGTAGAAAATGAAGGATAATCATGTTTTGGGTGTACTATTCCTTTAAACTAAGCAACAGTTAGTTCCTCCAAAGAGTTGGTGTTAATGCAATCAGCTAAATTCAAGCAGCTCTGATAAGTTTTGATTTTAAAATGAATAATTATCAGAATTTCTCTAAGAATGCTAGCCTATCTGGGACGCCTTATCTCCTAAAACAGGTGCGCTAGTGAAACATCTGTGGCGTAGGAAATCGTTATCTCGGCTTAGGCTGTAAAAGTTTATCCTGTGACCTGATAGTTGCAGGTTAAAATCCAAGCTTGGTTGTTGTTACCTAACTTACATTAAGTGTTGATGGTGTTTAGAGGGCCCAGGTGTGCCTGTGCATGGCAGCCTTGCCTCTGTCAGCATGCCCCAAGAGCAGCTGTGGCTACTCTCTATCACACAGCAAAAGATTGATTGCAACGGATATGCTGATGATACTCTGCTATACTTTTCCTTAAAACCCTTACAAGTATTAAAAGTAGTTTGTGGTGTGAACGTTTGAGAATATGTGCTAGTGTTATGCTACGTTCTCAGTGCCAAAAGAGTTCATGCAATTCATCACAAGAATAAGGAATAAGGTGGATTAAAGACAAGCTACAGACAATATCGTGTTTTTATTGAGTGCCATTTTTTACAGGATAACGAATTACAATTTTGACTTGGATTTAAAAAAATAGGCCAAAGGTCCATTAAAAATACCTAAATCTGAGTTTGAGATAATGGATAAGGTCTAGGAACACCACAGATATGTAAAGCGATCAGATGTTATGCTAGGTAACAACCATATTCAAGTCATACTCTGAGCAGTGGGATGGGATAGATCCATGTTTTTGTAATATGTTCTCTGCCTGATGTTTGATATATGCCCCTGTCCTTTCTCTCTGTGTGCTGCTCTGTTCCTTATGTAAGTCAAGACAGAAAGTCAAGAACAGGATACCTTTACTCTATTCCTTGGCCACTGTGCACACCTACCTAACCTCACTTTTATTTATTTTTCCTGCTGAAATGCTAAAGCATTAAACATTCCCCTTAGTGGCACAAGTGGATAGAATAAAAAAAAAATCTGATTTTTGACCTTCTCCTTTAACTAACCACCTCTCTGGTGTCCAATTCCTCAGCTAGTACCTGTGAATGGACTCCTATCAAATAAATTGCCAGGAGTTGTCTGCTGGTTTATTTTGAGCTCCTCTGACAACCCCATTTAGGACTCTTGCATGTAATAGTATTACAGATATTGTATTTTCAAATTTGCATGGGTTTCTACAGCTTTATATAAAAATCTAAACAGATTGTTTCAGCTAACCTTGTCATTAATTAATAATGCAAAGTTTTACACATTTCTGATAAAAGATTTTGTATGAATTTCAAGAATTTAGTGTTTCTGGTTCTTCATGAAGTAGACTCCCTTCCTTTTGTTTGTCATCCACCCAAAGTGCTTCAGGCAGTGTGGGGGATCATGCCTCTCAAGATGTTTAAACATTTTCTATTGTGTGACATCCCTCTTCCCCTTTTTACCTATTCTCCTTTCACTCCCTCTTGGAAGTATAACCTCGGGAATGTGGTGATTTTGTGCTGAGATGTAATGATGGTGGGTGACAGGCGGCTGGCGGTAAGTTTGGTCTTCACTAGAGCTCCCCCTTTTAAAAACAAGAGCTAACGAAAGCATTAAAAGTTCTTGATGAGTCACGGCCGTTGTGGCCAAACTGTGCCTCTGCTGTCCTGTGTTGTGGGGTGAAAACATTGCCATTGACTCATAAAGGGGGCACCATCATTAAACCGGCCTGTATTTTTCTATTAGTGTGACTCTTCGTATGGGTTTGCTTCTCCTTATTTCCCCATTACTGTATTTTTGTTGTCCTTTTCATTTATGTTGATCTGACTCTTTCATTCTAAAAATGTTTAATGGCAGAGGAAAGTAAACTGTGTGCTTTTTTTTGTGTGTGTGTGGGGGGGGGGTATTTTGTTTTTGAGGTGGGTTTGTGTGACACAGTTGTTAGCAGTCTACAATAGAAAGGTTAGAGATTAGAGAACAGATATACATTTTGATTGGGGAGAAAGAAAAAATATATTTTAATTTCACTGACCCGTGTTGACAGGGGTCAAACGACAAGGCAAACGACTGGCGTTAAAATCACCTTCAAACGGATTGGCTCTGTACAGTGGAAACATTAGACCCAAGTCGGTTTGCGATACAATCGAGCATAACATACGGACGTCAACACACTACGCCAGTCGCTTCTGATCTAACAAGAAAAGCAACTCAGCTCACATTCAAAAAAACAATGAAACAGCGGTGGTGAGAGGGAATCGGAATGACAAAAAAACCGAAATAAAACATACTTACTACGCCCTGGCTCCCTTCCATGCTGCTTTCCAATGTTTACTGATTTCTGTTGCACTGGTGTCACCATTAGTGGTAGCCTAACATGATGGCGTCACCAGACACCCAGCAGTGGGGGAACAGAGGCCATGCAGCTTGCCTGTGGCGGATCAGACACAGTTTTTTGCCAATGGGCTAAATGCAGATTCCTAGCGGGCCGACCTGCATTTGAAAAACCCACGTTAACTAGTTAATTTCAGTCAGAAAGAGGCTTTATTTTTCTTCCTAAAGAGAAAACTAACAAAAAGAAAAATATAAACATTGAAACAAGACACTCCCAGAATTTGTCTTTCGGGTCACTGTTGCCAAAATGAAGGCACAGCATTTTAATAGAAAAAGATACCTGTCTTAAAAAGTTTTTTTTTTTTTTACATTTACTGTATTTTTGAAATTCCTTTTACCTCTGCCATGACGTTTCTCTCACCATTGATTACATTTCCGTTACATTTACTTGGTCATTTTATCATTTAACATTTTTTTTCCAACTTTTAATGTTTGCAATCAGCTGCATTTCTTATTAAGTAGTTGGCAATATTGTGCAGTCCTAACATTATTATAACGACTGTTCAAAGCTTCTGGATCTGCTTTAGGAAATTTTTGTAGGCCAGAAAAAATCAACTTCAGGGATTGTTTCATCAAAGTTAATATGGAATATTATATCATGGAAAGAATGGATGAACCATTTCAGACAGACAAAACATATCTCAGTGCATTCTGGCAGCCATATTGAACACATAAATAAATAATAATATATTAAGACATTAATATTTAGGATAGCCAATGAAATCTTGAGTTTATATTGTTTTAGATATTGTAAATTAGCTTTTTCATAGGGCCTGCTCTTAGCTTCAGTCAACATGAATTTCTCCATGATTCTCTTAAATGTTACAGCGAGGAAGACTACTCAACACCACATCACAAAACCTACCTCAAATAAACAAACCACTACTTTAAGTTAAACTCTATTAAAGTAAAATCTACAGTTTTAGACCTACAGCTGTCATGATCATTTCATCTTTCTTTTACACTCATAATATTGTCATCTTTTGTTGTGCTTTTCTTTTTGTTTTTAGTTTGCTTTTGTTTGGTTTGTGCTCTCGTCATCATGGGATCACAGCCCCAGATGTCATTGGCCTTGCCTTGCAGAGCTCTGTGAGAAGGACGCTGAGCCAGTGAGGCCACTACCGCAGAGCTGGCCCACCAGGGGGCCAGAGCCCAGGGGCCCCGAAAAAGGGGGCTCTCCAAGGGTTTCAGGCTAAAGGTGACAATTATCCCAACACTGTAGTTTAGATTAAGGCAAAATCTTTATTTAACTGTGTTCACATCAGAATAGCTGCTTGGCCATTTTAAATGCAGAATTTTGGATGAAAAAGGGGTTATTTCAAACAAAAACTGCTCTGAGCAGAGTTGGCAAAATCTGAATTAGAGCCCTGTCTAGATGTCTGTGACTAGATGTGTAAACAGTAAGTGGAATCTGCTGAAAGGAGAAGGACTGAATGCATTCTGACATCTACCCAGTTGCTTTTATTTTGACAGTCATTTAAACGGTATACATGCTTTACCTGTCGTAGTTTTCGTTGATTATTTCATCAGTCAAAATGAAGATTTTGCCAGTCTCAAACCTCCCTCCGTGATTTTGGTAAGCTTTTGGATGTTGTGTACCTATTGCATTGACCAGTGGGTGTCGATGGCTGGTTGGAGGTGCTTTCACATGTGTTTACTGTTGATATTTTTCCTTATTTGTAAGGAACTGGGATGCCCCCTGTGTCATTACCTCCAGCATCCAACTCAAGAAGGAAATAAATGAAAATAAGAATGAAGATTACTAAAATCTTCACTGGAACCATAAACATAAAATTTTTTGTTTTGCCTTTTAACCAAAAAATGTAATTTTAAAACTGCGTTTTAAATGCCATTTGCTCACTGTTTAATTAACCAGTTCAGATTTAATCCAGTGGTTAGAGGTAGACTCATTCATGGCTAATTTATATGCTACATTCAAATGAATCAACTATACTCCTTTTAAAATGTGTTAAAACCAAAAGTTAATGTTTATTAAAATTATAGGAATAGCTGTAGATTAACTAAAGGACTAACTGTCCGTTTAGTGTTTTGGATTTCATCTCTGCATACCACTCAGTGAGAGACTCCATTGTTTAAATGCCTTTCTCTAATGGGGGTCTTAATGTGACTTCCTAAAGCTGCTCCAGTCGCTCAAGTCTCTCCTCTTATCAAAGAACATTAGGGTAGCTAATGGACCACAATTCTTACTTTCCATTTCTTCCTTGGTCAACAATGTAATGCTGCGTGAAGCCTCCAACCATAACTCTGGCCTCTACAGATAATGTTCTCACTGATCTGATTACTTTTACTGTTGAGTTAGATGCAAAAAGGCTTGCATGATAAAGACCAAACATAGGAATGTACTGAGTGCCTTTAACAGTATTGGGACAGTTTAAGTGTTCTTTGGCTGCAGGAATCCCTGGGTTTGCTGATGCTGGATGGGGATCAGGGGCTGCACCAGTTTCTTTTGAATTATGTCCTGTTATTGTTAACTGTGCGTAACTCGACTGTACTCTGTGTTCTCTTTGTCCTTTCAGTGCCATCCAGTGCTAATAACTATAACCGGTGTGCCCTTGACCTCCATCCCTGTTTTCTTGTGTGTGGTTCATGTGACTGTGGCTCTCCTCTTTGAATTTAAATGCTGTGTGACAAGTTGATTTGATGTCTGAGGAGAAAAAAATTACTATTTTACACTCTTGTACATGTTCACCTGTATTCTTTCTCTTAGGTTCCATTAGTTTCTCTGTCTTAAATTATATGGGAATTTATGCCTGAAGAGCGACAAGGAGAGACAATGTTAGAGGGGCAAGGGTAAGGCTCTCAAGTCTGTTGGGTTTTTATCAGCTTCCACAGGGCAATCTCTCTACCTAACCCCCCTCCCCAAACCCTCCGTCTCTGCTCTTCCAGTCCTTTACTTGTATCTTAACCATGTAGCACTCTTCTCTCTCCTAATTTGCCCTCTGTTTAAGTTTTGTGTTCTTACTCCTCTTTATCTCTCTCTGTTTCTCAATCACAAATTTCTTTGCAGGTACACAGGACTTTTCACTTCCGTCAACAGCCCCCAAATAACATCCAAATCCCCCTAATGGCCTACTGCAACAAAAACAAATCACACACACAAAACCTATACTAAAAATGACCTTCTCTCTCAGTGTATATACATGTATAAATGTAATATTATACATGCATATACATGCATAGATTTATGTGTGTGTGTCAAGCAACTCTCCGCCTACACCAGGGCCGGCTCTCTTTCTTAGTGGATATTCTCACTTCTAACAGTTTGGAACCTCTTTTGCTTCTCTGTTTTTGTGTAGGTGTCTATAGTCAGCCTTGTAGCTAATGCGCTGGGCTACTCCGATCTAGGGCCCATTAAATCACTCAGGACACTAAGGGCCTTGAGACCCCTCAGAGCCTTGTCACGTTTTGAAGGGATGAGGGTAAGATCCAAAGCTAAGCAGCTGATCCTTCCGCATGCCCATTCAACAGTTTAAAGCATGCTAGAACTGATCTAAAAGCAAACTACGAGAACAACAGAAAAAAAAAAAGAAATCTGAAAATTTGGGGGACTGACTTTAAAAGCTAGGAAATGGAAGCCAAAAAGTCACCTTTCAATGCGCAGTCTTGTACGATGCCTTTGTTAGAGAGAAAGAATAAGTCATGATGCAGCTGGAAGTAAAGTAACAGGACGATCACATTTGTTTGGATTGGATTTCTTTAAAAATCTAACATTTCAAAAAGCCTGCAGAAAATTGATTTGTTTGAAAATCAAAAATCTAAATTTGTCACAAAGCTGCCTCATCACATAAAAGACAAACTAAAAGTTTAGATTATCTCATATTACTTTGTTTCTCACTGATTGGCCACAGTGAATGTGAAATTGGTTAAAGCTAAACTAATTTCATCTCATCCCATAGAACATTCAAATCAATTCAATCAACCACTGCTTTCAATTGAGATCCCCTTGCCCTCCACACATTCCCTCCTTCTCCTCTTCCTCTTCCTGCTCCCATAATCTTCTCCTTCTCAGTTCACATCATTCCCTAATGGCTTGAGAACAACCAGCGGGAACCAGGGGGAGCTGCAGGACAAAAAGCCTCTGTCCAAAACCAAAACCATACAGAATACAGAATCTATAGCTATATACAATATAGGAAGATGCACTAGTTCAGTAGAATACTCGTACTTTAGCACCCAAATAACAATCTAACATGGTTCTTTTTTTCCCCCATGCATTTTCTTATTTGGAATAAACATTTCATTCATTTGACAATGCAATAAAAAATCTAATTTAGAATAATACAGCTCAAGTTTTATGTATTTTAGATTTTTTTTGTGAGCCAGGAAACTTTCAATTAATGAAGGAAAAAATTAAAATCTATTAAAATTACAAACACTATGTATAATTAATTATATAGATATAATTGCATTATTTGTATAATTTAGAGCTTATCTCTGGAAATTTAGAATATTCTTTTTATTTTTTCAATAATCTCAATATATAAATATATATAAAAATGAGTGGGCTGCACTTTGGACTCTCCCTGCCACCACTAATGTGCATAACCCTAAAAGACTGCCACTACCCTAATGGCAAATCAGCAATTCAGGCTTTTATGTAACAGATAGCTTGTTCAGAAAAATAGATGTCTAGGGCTGAGGCCTTAACTGTGCTACCCTGGGGAATGAGCCATATCTCCCACATCTAAAAGCACCACTTGGTTATTCAAAAAATTACGCAGAACTGACTGTCCGATTGGTCCTCCCTGTGACTGGTCTTACCAGTAGGTTGCACCTGGTTGTTTTCACACAAAGTCCACTCTTTGTTTTTCTGAATCTCTTAATGTCTTGGTTCAAGGCTTCTCTAATTCTCCCTATTCTCATCCTTTTGTTTAAGACTCTCCTTCTTATCTCAAACTTTCCCCACATGCTCCTCTTCATCCCTTGCTTCCTCTCCATCATCTCCTTACTTCCCTTTTTCCCCCTTCACCTCGACCCAGTGTGGCTGAGCCGGCCAATGAAGGGTCAATACCCCCTTTCCTGCTTATGTCCAAGATCTTTATGCATTAGAAATGGAGACATAAACCACACACTCACAGAGCTGTGGCTGGGAAGAAAGCATTTGTTAAACTTCTGCCGACTTCAGAATAAAACTATCTGACTTAGTGATCTGCCATTAGTACATTCAGTAGGCAGATTCTTTTTACTTTTGTTTCCCCTACATTTTCAATAATGCACTCTTAAAAACAATTTTGAAGCATTTTATGTTTGAGGCAGAAGCTTAGCAAATATGCTAGGCAGCCATTTCACTGACAACATTTCTGCTCTCATGTCATAACACCCGACACTTTAGCCCATACAGTAGTCAATGGGATCCTGTTGCCTTCCTCTCCCATGGAAAATGAAACTGGGAGGCAACAGTGGGCCCAGTTAAACTCTGACTTTTCAGTGCTGGGTTGATGGTGGCCCGTAATTTGATTCTTACTACAAAACCCTTAACCACACATATACTTTCCTGTATCTCCTCTGACCCAAAAATGACAGAGAATTAGGAGGGGAAGGCCTTTGAAATGAACTAGAATCCTGGTACCTTCAAATTTTACTGATTCATAGTAGATATCCAGTGACTAAAATGTGATGCCAATGCACATGAGCAGACATCAACTCTTTTAGGCCTTGGATAAGCTTTCCGTATGCTGTCATGACTGGTTCACTGTAAATGAATTGGTTTTAACTAAAGATTTTGTCATTTTTGGTGTTAAGAAACCTTGCACATTTGCTTTAATTAAATACGAGTAGCAAAAGTGCCTCTGTGAATTAGCGCAAAGGTGAGGGCGGCCCAGTGATGTAATAATGAAACGAAATGAAATCATAAAATTTGACTTTGCTGTAACAGTTTCTTTTAATTTTTCTAACAATTTCTATGTTCATTAATTGAGTTACTGATTCATTTAATATGACAATGGGAAATATGAGGTCAAAGCAATAAATAAATGAGTGGGGAAGTACATGAATGGAGAGATGACACAGTAGGAAAGAGGTTTATAAAGACTGAAACTGATGTGAAAAAAATATAAATCTTTGCTTCTGTGTTTTGTCACAACTACAACAACCACATCTATATATATATATATATATATATATATATATATATATATATATGGAGGCAGGGGTGGCAGACAAACATAAAGTATTGCATAATTGCAAAGTGGAATGAAAATGGAACAGCTTCTAAAATGTATTTCACAAATAAGAATCTGAAAGGTGTGTGCCATGGTAACCCTGTAGAAACTACAGAGATTTTAGGTTCAGAGAATCTGTTCATTGGCCAAGTAGTCAACACAGAGCCTGAAGTAAAACTTTTATAATCAGTTTCAACCCTGGACACCTGATTTGTTGTAAAATGTATAAACAAGTTTGGGGAAATGAGGAGCACCTACTGCTATGTTTTTTCTTTTTTTTGTTGATTTCGGTGACAGTTCTATGATTATTATTAAACCAATACAAAAGCTAAAACCTAAATGTTTTTTTGTTTTTTTCCAAGCATTTTATTATCATTACACTGTCACAAATACAGAGCTACGAAATGAACTCTGCATTTAACCCATCCCCTTGGGGAGCAGTAGGCTGCCTTTAAATGTTATTTGAAGGTAATTGGGAGGTCTGACGAGCAGAAAACTGTGCAACTGTCTCTAAAGCAGTTTTTTAAATGTATTTTACCAGATCTGTGGGAAGATGGAGGAATGCAGCTCTGTTGTAGTACTTAAAAAGCTAATGGGGTTTCATTTGATCTCTCTTGTACATTGTTTTAAACTGTTGACCCTAAATAGTATGCTAATGCAAGATCTGTTTCCGATCAGTACTGACTTTGCGGTCTAATATAAAAAGACGGCACACTTTTCAGCTTTTTATTTGTTGAATATTTTGGATGACTTCTTCCACCTTATAGTTACAAACTAATTGTTAATCCGTAACTTATAATACCACTAACATTTATTGAAATCTAATGTTGTAATGTGGCAAAATGTCAAAAAGTGAGCAATGCAGTTTCAGTCTGACACATTGCTTCAGAAGAGATGTTTAAGAATTTGATTTCTCTTGATGCTACTTTCGTTTTTTTTTGTTTTTGGGGGGCAGTGTGAAGACCAACTAAGTTATAAAAGGTTAAAAAAAAAAAAAAAGCCTACCTAAGAAAAGCAACACCCACTTCATTTTCATTTAAAGCACCCTGCCCATTATGCTTTTTTTTCTTTTTAGGGACACTAAAATATTGATCAATTGGATGTGGACACACAGCAAAAAGCATTATGGGTTAAAATGTGTTAAAAAATGTCCCATAAAATCTTATTTTTTTATTAACATTTGTAGGCTAGCAAATTCTAGCAATGATCTCTCTATCCACACATTTCTCTATTTATTTATGTATTGATTTGAGCGGATTCTTGAGATTGCACTATGCCATGTAACACGCATGTGTAATAACTGCCGATGCACATTCTGCATTTTTGAAAGCCATTTTCCCTCTTTCTGAGAATGCTTTCTACACAGCATGGCCTTTGTTAGTAAACACAGAAGTTTTTGTCTTGAAAGCATTAAGACTGTAACTCAAATCAAGCAAAGAGTCATTCTCTCAGTGAGTGCGCCTGGCACCACTGTGGAAAATTATTCTGCAGTCTGTTGTTTAGTAATTTAGTCTTCGACATTTGATGAGTTTCCCAAGTCTGTGCTACATATCCCACATGGGAATTTTGTTCTGCGCTCAGCGCTGAGAGAATCACACTCTTAGAGCTCCTCCCTGTCTGTTTGCTAAGAGGAGGGAATATGGCTCCACAAAATGAGTCTGCCAAAGAAATGCATGCTCAGCTGTGTGCCTGAGAGCTGCTGGTTGGCCTGCCTAATACCGGTAATAAGCGGTTCAACACGTGCTGAGCTTCTAAATCTGCAGTAGAAAACAATCATTTAATTGAAATGTTTGACAGGATGAGAAATTAAAGTTTTTTGGGAATTTTCCCCTCCAAATTCTTCTATTTTGTTTGAGTTCAGCTTGTTATGGAGTAAAGCTGTATTAGAAAGATGAACTGTATAAAGTTGGGGTGGTTAAGGACACTTCATAGTGATATGGCAAACACTATTTTTACAGATACTCTAAACATGCTTACACATTTATGAGTATGTGTATATTTGATGTTGGAACAGTAATAACTAATCAGCAATTCCATTAGAGAACCGAAGACAAAGAAAAAAAAAAACACTGAGTAGTGAGTGCATGTATGTTTCATTTATTACTTTGTCATTATTGAGAAATATTACATAAATGGCCCAATTTAAAGTACTCTTGTTTTCTATAATTTTCATTACAATTATAAGCAAAAACAATGCTTACACTTGATAACACTGCAGCCAAAAATACACATGCATCCTGATCATTTAGAGTAGCAGTAAATTGATTAGTGTAATGGAATTCATTAGTGTAATGAATATCTAGTATGGATTTATCTTAAGAGTGGTATATTTCAAGCCCTTTTTATTGTTTTAGTTTTTAGTAGTATGGTTTAGATGTAATAAAAGAGTAAGCATTCAGCCAACCCTGTTACTTTAACAGCTCGTTTATACTTAGTTTATCCTTCCAATTAACTTTCCGTTCATGTCCTGTGAAAGAAAATCTATGAAAAGCCAGCTTCTGTTGCCATGTTCTGGATTACTCTTATTTTACAGGATTTTACTGAAAATGGGGGGCAAATTTCAAGTCAGCATACTTAAGGATTACTGTTTTAAAATATTTATTTAATTCATGTTATATCCACATTCTCTGAGGAAGTTGTTTTTGATTAGTTTGAAAGCCATAATAATAATAATAAAAAAAAAAAAATATATATATAAATATATATATATATATATATATATATATATATATATATATATATATATATATATATATATATATATATACACTATATTGCCAAAAGTATTTGCTCACCTGCCTTGACTCACATATGAGCTTAAGTGACATCCCGTTCCTAATCCATAGGGTTCAATATGACGTCGGTCCACCCTTTGCAGCTAGAACAGCTTCAACTCTTCTGGGAAGGCTGTCCACAAGGTTTAGGAGTGTGTTTATGGGAATTTTTGACCATTCTTCCAGAAGCGCATTTGTGAGGTCGCACACTGATGTTGGACGAGAAGGCCTGGCTCTCAGTCTCCGCTCTAATTCATCCCAAAGGTGTTCTATCGGGTTGAGGTCAGGACTCTGTGCAGGCCAGTCAAGTTCATCCACACCAGACTCTGTCATCCATGTCTTTATGGACCTTGCTTTGTGCACTGGTGCACAGTCATGTTGGAAGAGGAAGGGGCCAGCTCCAAACTGTTCCCACAAAGTTGGGAGCATGGAATTGTCCAAAATGTCTTGGTATGCTGAAGCATTCAGAGTTCCTTTCACTGGAACTAAGGGGCCAAGCCCAGCTCCTGAAAAACAACCCCACACCATAATCCCCCCTCCACCAAACTTTACACTTGGCACAATGCAGTCAGACAAGTACCGTTCTCCTGGCAACCGCCAAACCCAGACCCGTCCATCAGATTGCCAGATGGAGAAGCGCGATTCGTCACTCCAGAGAACGCGTCTCCACTGCTCTAGAGTCCAGTGGCGGCGTGCTTTACACCACCGCATCCGACGCTTTGCATTGCACTTGGTGATGTATGGCTTGGATGCAGCTGCTCGACCATGGAAACCCATTCCATGAAGCTCTCTGCGCACTGTTCTTGAGCTAATCTGAAGGCCACATGAAGTTTGGAGGTCTGTAGTGATTGACTCTGCAGAAAGTTGGCGACCTCTTCGCACTATGCGCGTCAGCATCCGCTGACCCCGCTCCGTCAGTTTACGTGGCCTACCACTTCGTGGCTGAGTTGCTGTCGTTCCCAAACACTTCCATTTTCTTATAATACAGCTGACAGTTGACTGTGGAATATTTAGGAGCGAGGAAATTTCACGACTGGATTTGTTGCACAGGTGGCATCCTATCACAGTTCCACGCTGGAATTCACTAAGCTCCTGAGAGCGACCCATTCTTTCACAAATGTTTGTAAAAACAGTCTGCATGCCTAGGTGCTTGAATTTATACACCTGTGGCCATGGAAGTGATTGGAACACCTGATTCCAATAATTTGGATGGGTGAGCAAATACTTTTGGCAATATAGTGTATATATATAGTTTGAATAGCAAAAGAAATAACCAAATATATCTTAAACGGTAAAGGTCTGAGAGCTGCTTTAATCTTATCTCTATTGCTTTTTTCTTTTACGAGATCATTTGTTTGTGTGCGTGAGAGTATTTGAGTTTCCACCAATATGTTTTCATCATAATCTTTGACTTGCTACTCAATATTTTAGAATCCAAGCTCTTTCAGTCTGCAGCTTGCACATCAGTGCTTAGTACAGGTATTCTTTATATTAAGTGTTAAGAATTCCACACCAGCAAATTTTAGGACTCAGTGTAATGCCATAACAATATGTAGTGTCTTATCTGAGGGGTAAACATGAAATAAGTTGGTTCATGCTTTTCACATTTATATCCTTTCTTCCCTGGTCTGGTTTAGGTGGTAGTCAACGCCTTGGTGGGTGCCATCCCTTCCATTATGAATGTGTTGCTGGTTTGCCTCATCTTTTGGCTGATTTTCAGTATCATGGGGGTCAACTTGTTTGCGGGCAAGTACTACTTCTGTTTCAATCAGACATCAGAGGAATACTTTGAAATCGATGTGGTTAACAACAAGACCCAGTGTGAGGCACTTATTCAAGAGAACCATACTGAGGTCAGGTGGAAAAACGTCAAGATCAACTTTGACAATGTGGGTGCCGGCTACCTCGCGCTGTTGCAAGTGGTGAGATCGTCACTTCTCCTCGTCTGACTTAGTTTCCTGTTTCTCGCTAACTTGCATTTCTTTTCTGCATTTTCCTGCACTTTTATGCTTTTTCTTTATACGCTTCACTTGAAGGCCCACCAATGCTTTATATGTATTTCTTTCTTTCACAGTGCCAAAATAATGCCTTTTCTTCATGTTTGTTGAGCATTTATAAGTGTGCTTCTCCATGCCTTTTTCTTTTTACGTTTCTTTCCATGCACAAGCTGTACCACAAGACATGCATCAGTTTCGGTTTGAGTTTGAGTCTCCTTGAATGATTATAATCATTTACATTTCTTTTATTTCTCCATCTGATCTTTTGTATCAGGTTCTATTAATGTATGCAAATAATGCTATCTCTCTTTTAAAGGCCACGTTTAAAGGTTGGATGGACATTATGTATGCTGCTGTGGATTCCAGACAGGTATTTTTACTGCTTCATTGGTACATTTAATATCCTGATCTCACTCAGTACCAGGCTGTGACAAGAGAACTAGGGCCAAAGGAATCTGTTATAGTTTCAGCCTTACAAGACCTAAAGGTCATATTTTAGTATAGAAATCCCTGAAATTATACCCACTCACAAAAAAAGTAGAAGGCCAAATGATATGGATAAAATATGATTTTATTTACCATTTATTACTTCCTTCCTTGTCTAAAACTCTCTGTTTTCTGTTCTTCCTGCACTATGTTTTATTTCTTCCTTCTTTCTTCACTTGACCAGCCTTCATGTCTTTCCTTTATCACACTTCTCTTAAATTGCTTCGTTGCCTCTCATCGTTCTTCCCTTTTCTTCTCTATTCCAGACCCTTTTGGAAACATTCCTTCTTTCATGTTTCCTTTATTCATTCCCTCTGTGTGCCTTGTCCAAATTTGACCCTTCCCACTCTTCTTCTGTCCTTTGCATGCTACCTTTCTTGTTTTGCACTTCATTCTTCGATTGTCCCTTTCCTCTTTTTAGTTTCTTGTTTCTTTTTAGATCTTATTCTTGAACTCCCCAAATTGAGAAATATTTGACATAAATTTGGTGTCTACTGTATGGTTATTTTGTAATATAAAATGCTGCTATAAGCCTGTAAAACTGAAAGTTAAGTTGTCATTTTATTCAACAGAAATTGTTTAGGAACTAGAAACCTTTACATAGTACATCCTACCTTCACCTCAGCTCATATTTACATATATGTTTCTGTCAATATTATAAACTGAGCCTGGCAGGTCAGCGAATAAGCAAACAAAACTTTCATCCTTGAAAGGATTTAGACTGTTTTTAGTTGAAGTTTTAATATTCTACATTTTTTCACTTTAAGGTGGAAGACCAGCCCAAATATGAAGACAACATTTACATGTACATCTACTTCGTTGTCTTCATCATATTCGGTTCCTTCTTCACCCTCAACCTCTTCATTGGTGTGATCATTGACAATTTCAACCAGCAAAAGAAAAAGATAAGAGCTGCTCCTTCTCCAAATGTTTTATTCTGCTGTGAATGTGACCATGGTTATAACCAATTTTTTTGTTTTTTTCCCTTTACTTTGGAGGTCAGGATATCTTCATGACAGAGGAGCAGAAGAAATACTACAATGCCATGAAAAAACTTGGCTCCAAAAAGCCGCAAAAGCCCATTCCTCGACCGCAAGTATGTTTTTTCTGAGGGTGTTGTGCATGCATTATTAGCACATCAGTCTGATGACTCTTAATACATCTCACCATTGTCCTCTGTGTTTTCCCATCTTCTTTCAGAACCAGATCCAAGGATTGGTGTTTGACTTTGTGACGCAGCAAGTCTTTGACATCTCGATCATGATACTGATCTGCCTAAACATGGTCACCATGATGGTGGAAACAGACGATCAGTCGGAACAAACAGAAATGGTTCTCTACTGGGTCAACTTCATCTTTATAGTGGTTTTCACCACGGAGTTCTTGCTTAAGCTCTTCGCTCTACGTCACTATTATTTTACCAACGGATGGAATATCTTCGACGTGGTGGTTGTCATCCTGTCCATTGTTGGTAAGTGAGGGGAATGGATAGAATGGAGCAAAAAGCAGATATCAGTAAATATGCAGTGCTTTTTCCAAAAGTGTTAAAACCTTAAGAAGTTTTTATAACCATACCCTTCTTTAACACTTAATTGTGAGGTGCAACAGTATGTATAAATAATACAGTGCTGTTAAATGTTATTTTTGACACTTTTTTCTTTTAGGTAAGCAAAGATAAGAAATAAACTCATAAGGCCAAAACATCTTTTCAAACCAACCTGGGCTTTCTGTAAAAAGTTATCGCATATTAACTTAGTAACTGGTGGTGCCACCCTTAATGGAACAACAGCCATGAAATTTTTGTAATTCCTGTCTATGAGTATTTACTCTCTGCAGTAGAATTTAGTTGACTTTTTGAAATAGAAGTGTTTTATTTTAGCCATATTAGAGGGTCTTTTTCTGTTCTGTGTAAGATCCAGACACAGCATCTAAATCTAATTTAGACTTTGACCAGACCAATCCCATTGGGCATTGGCCCTCCGAGGTTTTTGGTGCCAGGGACCGGTTTAATCTCAGACAATATTTTCATGGAGAGGTCTGTCGCTGTAATACTCTGCGGTCACTATGCTAACATTAAACATGCCTTTAAGATAAGCCAATAAAAAGGAAGGAAGTGAATGAAAACAGCCTACCAACTACTCACAGTAGCAGATAATCAGTGGAAGCCCTGAGCTTGTTTTGCTGTAACGAGACGGTGGAGTTTACAGTGGTCGATATCACATGCACCACAATGTTGTGGTGGACATACGCAAAGAGTGAGTCAAAGATGGAAGTATGGAGAATACGGTCATTTTCCAAAATAAAACATAATTTATACTTGGAAAAAAATGTACTGGATCTACTGGAGGTTATTTTTTCTCTTTGTGTGGCCCGGTACCAGCCCGTGCAGTATGGGGGGTTGGGGATCACTGCCATAGGCTAAAGGTTAGAGTTTCAGTGAGTGAGAGGTGTTTTCGTCTATGTGCTCTTTAGTTTCTTTTCACGATTTCCTGGTATTAGGTAAAATTACTGTACAGTGTAAGCTGTCTATATCCTGAAAAACAAAGTAGTCCCAGACTTTGGTCCAGCACAGATAGTAAAGAAAAGGCTCTGGTCAGGTGTTTACCTAACTGAAATTTCTGGGCAACATTTAAAATTTTATTTGTGGTAGAACACTTGCAAATCACATTGAACAAAACCTCTCTATTAAATTGTACAGTACTGCTATTATGCTTTGTGGTGGCTTTATTCAGCACGAACCTCAGAGAGCTAAGTACAGGGCTCAGACCTTTCACCTTTCCACAGTTTGTTAGGTCAAAACTTTGTGGCTGGAATTTGTAATATGACAAACTGTGGAAAGCTTTGTGTGGTATTTATAAGTTCTTTATATTACTATTATAACTGTATTTATAAGTTCTTTTTATTCTTGTGACTTTCTTGTACTAAGTTTTATTTTCCTTCTCCTCAGGTATGTTCCTGGCTGACCTCATAGAGAAGTACTTTGTGTCACCCACCTTGTTCAGGGTCATCAGGTTGGCTCGTATCGGCCGAATCCTGCGGCTGATCAAAGGAGCTAAAGGCATCCGAACTTTGCTCTTTGCCCTGATGATGTCCTTGCCGGCCTTGTTCAACATTGGCCTACTGCTCTTTCTGGTCATGTTTATTTTTTCCATCTTTGGCATGTCCAACTTTGGCTATGTAAAGCATGGAGCGGGCATAGACGACCTGTACAACTTTGAAACCTTCGGCAACAGTATGATCATCCTGTTTATGATCACCACGTCAGCCGGCTGGGATGGCTTGTTGCTGCCGATCCTTAACTATCCACCGGATTGTGACCCCAACTTGGAGAACCCTGGTACTTCAGTAAAGGGCGACTGTGGGAATCCCTCAGTAGGAATTTTCTTTTTTGTCATGTACATTATAATTTCCTTCCTGATTGTGGTAAACATGTACATTGCCATCATTCTTGAGAACTTCAGTGTGGCCACAGAGGAAAGTGCAGATCCACTCAGTGAAGACGACTTTGAGACCTTCTATGAGATCTGGGAGAAGTTTGATCCCACTGCCTCCCAGTTCATTAGTTTTGCCAAGCTGCCTGACTTTGCAGACGCTTTAGAGCACCCGCTTCGTGTGCCAAAGCCCAACACTATAGAACTGATTGCCATGGACATGCCTATGGTGAGTGGAGATCGCATTCACTGCCTCGACATCCTGTTTGCCTTCACAAAGCGTGTGCTGGGCGACAGCGGTGAACTGGACATGCTAAGGACACAGATGGAGGAGCGCTTTGTGGCAGCCAACCCGTCCAAGGTGTCGTATGAGCCCATCACCACGACGCTTCGCCGTAAACAGGAGGACGTCTCTGCCAAAATCATCCAGAATGCCTACCGCGCCCACCTCATCAGGCGTGGAATCATCTTTAAGCGCCACATTTTATCTAGTAATAAGCTCGAGAATGGTGGGACCAACCAGGAAAAGAAAGAGAGTACTCCATCCACTGCCTCTCTGCCGTCTTACGACAGCGTGACCAAACCTGACAAGGAGAAGCAAGATAAAAGCAAGGAGGACTGGGCCAGAAAAGAGAAGGACAAAAACCAGAAAGATGAGTGGGAATCCAAGTGTTAGGATCCAGTGACAAAAAAAAATCTTAATTTAAATGCAACGAGAAAAGACTCTGGGCCCAAACACCCAACAAATGTAGAAAAACCATTTGCAAGTAAGATTAAAAACAAGAAAAAAAAAACACAAAAATTTTTACATACTCGAATACTACTGAGGCTATGTGGTTTCCTATGTTGTCAAAGACAGCTGAACCAAACGCAATCAGTTTACTGTGGAACTTCTGCTGCACAGCGACAAGTTCATGGAAATGAGGAGTAAACACAAAAAACAGGATCACACATTTCTTTGGGGGACCAACTGCCACAGAACCACAGCTCCACGTCTGGAGCACTGCAAGTATCCTGCCAACACCAAGTGTGGATTAACCCTGCTACAAAGCTCTGGCACTGTGGGTCTGAATCACACAGATCCCAACAGAACTGTGTCAGCAGTCTAAAGGAGGGTCTGTAACTCCTGAGTTTGCCATCTTTATCAAGAAGAAAAGCAGAATCACCCCGACGAAGTTTAGCTTTTTTGACAGATGCACTAGAACGGGCGGGGGTTAGACAAACAGTTTTATTTTTATTTTTTTTTTAGCAAATGTGCATCTTTACATTATTTGAGCACAAAAAAAAAAAAAAATACCAATAAGATAACATTTAGCTCATATCACTCATCTTTTCATCCTCTCTTTGTAATACTGACGGTGTATAAGACGTTTTATAACATGGGTTCTCATGCTGAAATGGGTACGGGTCACTAGTCGGTGTTTTGAAAACTTGCTCAGATGGAGTTCCAGATATAAAATAGTTTTTGTGCTTGTTAAATGCATAGAAATGACTTGCATGAAGGCATGTTTTGATCAGGAATCATGCATGAGTAATCATAGTCCACAAGACACTAATTGTCAGTCCACCACAGTGGCTGGATTACACACTTGAGGCTGTCAGTTGAGAAAATTAGAAGATTGGTAAAAGGAAAATGGAGAAAATAATGGCATTTGTATTCCACAACCTTTTAACAAACAGCAGATTTTTTTTCCTGTAATGGAGTGAACATGGAAATAATTCACAAAGGCGCTTGGAGACACAATCTTGACCAGAGTTTCTGAATGTTGATAGCTCAGAAAGCTTGTGGAGCAGGCAGAATATCCTCATGTTGAGGCTGCACAGCACTTGAAAGTACATTTATGCAGATCTTATCAAATCTGAGGATTAATGTTGAACTTACTGCCATTTAAACTGTCTCTTTCTTCACATACCTCTGGTCCATGATACAACGATGAGACCAGGTGATGTTTCACGCCAAGGAATTGAAAATCCAGTGTGCTCAACTATCAGTTGCAGAGGGATCCAATATAGGAATCAAACTTTCAGTTTGGCTGATGTTTTTCATTTTTGGGAAGAACTAAAAACTGTGTTGAGGCAAAGGCATTAGGTAGTTCTACTGAGCAGCTTCCCCTAAAGATAATCCTTCTCTTTTTTTTACTGTGAGTTCAGCGTAAGATTGTTTTTGCAATGCGAGTTTCAGGTAGGGCTTTTTAGAAATTTATGTTGTTAGCTTTAGAAAAAAAATAAAACAAAGCCTTTAAGTCTTTCACTGATATTTGAGTGATGCAATCTTTCCCAAAAGAAAGGCTTATGATCGGTGAAAGTGACATCTGATACAGCAGAGGTAGCAGAAATTTATTGCAGGGACATATGTTGTTGTGCTTAGAGTAAATGGAAAGGTGTGGACTGGAAGGGACTATGAGATTTCAGGGAGGACCAGCTGATAATACCAGTGTTAATGTGGACCAATACGTAGATCGAGGCCCTCCCTTCAGTGGTTTTGACTGACTGCCGCGAGAAGAAGAGATAAACGGGACAGCAGGAGGTGGTGAAGGAGCATTGGTCTGAGCTGGGAGTGCTGAAGGTCCCATGTTTGTCAGTGTATCATTGTGATTCTGTGGGACCTTGTTGAACACTGTGGTCTTGCACCATCTCTCCGCAAACCTGCAGACTTCCAAAAGCTTATCCCCTGCCTAAAACCAGAGACAGAGGTAGAGGACAGGTAGATTATGAACAGACCTCACGTCAAAGCAGCTTTGTCGTCTAAATAAGCTTTATGGGTGTTTTTCACAATAAATTTCAAATGGAGGCTTTGCTAACTGCCTCCATAGTTGTCCTGCCACTTATTTCCTACACAACAGAGATGGTCCTATTTCTTAGTGGATTATCGGAAACACAGTCATACTGACATCCAGAGTCACACCATTGCTGCCATTCGGTGTGTTTAACACTGCCTGTACCAACCTACCCCCAACGCCTATAACAGCAAATGAGGTCTGTTTACAATACGAGGTCTCTGAACCAGTTTTGCGGCTGCACACTGAAACCAAATACATTCCTGGTGAAAAACCACAGGAGAAGCGAATAAGGTCATTCAAACTTCCCCATGTTCATCTTGGATGTAATATTTTAGAGTTATATACATTCACGTTAAAAAAAAATAAATAAAAAAGCAAAAAAAAAAAAGATAAATAAACACATATATGTACAGTGCAGGCTATGATGTAAATGGCACAATCGCTGAAAAAGAACGAACTTTTTGAGAGAAGCTATAAATATTGTATTATAATGTTTTATTTTAACGGCATGCTTTGTTGTGTTTTTTGTAAATACAGAATTTTAAAAATGTTACCGCTAATAATCAAAAAGTGAATAATAACAATAATATAGAATGGCTTCCAGCTATGCCCTCTGTCACATTTGTTACTTTTGGATTTTTTGAGACACTTTTCACTTTGTTGACGGAAAATGAATGAAATATATAGATATTATATAATACAATAGATATATACATGTATACATATGTGTCTATATGTGTATATATATATATGTATGTATGTATATATATATATATATATATATATATATATATATATATATATATATATATATATATATATATACAGGAGGACACTGTCACATTTTATTTATGTGCAACATGTTCACATGGATGTCTAAAAAAAAAATATTAAAAACTGGTTGTTTCCAGCACTGTTTTCAATGTTGGGAGAAATGGCGAATTGTGCAATGTTACTGGATGTAGCCTGATCATGACTTAAAAGGGATATTGTTACCAGCACATTTCTCACATAACTGTTGTATCTATCACATTCAGAGTACACATGGCACTCCTACAGACACACTCCAAGGAAACTCTACACTGCCCACCAGATTTACAGGTGATCTTTTTTCCCAGAAGGATGTCAGCAAGTGTGACTGAGTGCTTTTTACAAACTATGATACTGCCACCATCTAAAAACACACACAAACAGGAGTGCCATTGCCGCTCAACACACCTGCAACCATTTTCTCATCATCACTTTTCTTTTCTTAAACAGTCGGTTTTTCGTGTTCCACTCTATGGCATGTGCCTTTTTTCTGCTTTTTCTGCTAATTTGGATATCAATGCCACTCTGAAGCAAAATAAAGACGAACATGTAATCCAAATTGAGTGGGGTGGGAATTTGTGATGAACATTGATGATTAGGATTTGTGGTCAGGTGTTCAAGCGGAGTATCTTCCAGAAAGCCCAGCTCCATCTTACTATTTTCCAGTGTGTGATGTTGACATAATAATAATAACAGCTAACTCAAAGAATACAAATAATAAAACAAACAAAAAAAAAATCAAACAAAAAATGTCCTGTTCCTAGTGCTATGTGTGTCACTCACTTGGCTTGTGAAAAAGCAGCTTGCCTTCTGTATTTTTATTTGTTTGGTTTCTTTCGTGTTTTATGTTTCCATCTGAAATTTATTTTTGGATCAATATCTTTTTTAGCATGGTTTATTATGAGCTTTATTTCCTCCCTTTTTGCTGAAAAAAGTTATTTAAAAAGAAGTGCTTTTCAAACTGTTATCATTTGACACCCGGACAAAAGATGATCTGCAGTACAATACGCTGGTGTGTTGCACAACCACTTGGACTCTTGATTTAGAATATATGAAAGATTGTCTTCATTTGAGCACGAACCTTTTTATTACAAATAAAGCAGCCTTCCAGTTACAACCTGTGTGCCAAGTTGAATGTTTATAACTTTGTGGAAGAAAACAGGAAGGGTTTGTTGTGATAACAAACACAGCATCTCACAATGTTCTCATGGCCCATTGAGGCTTTAGACATTTTGTACATAAGACTGGATAAAAAGCATCTTATAACTAGTTTGGGCTTTTACTGGGCAATTCTAACCAAGGACTCTGTTCTGGTCAAATTTTTTCCTTGTATCTTTTTTATGTGTAGGGTTCCTTCTGGAAAACAACCTTACTACCTACTCTCATGTGTCTTACGTCTAGAACAAGTTTTTCTTGTAGGCTGGTTCTTTCATCTACTCTGAACAGCTTCCCAGTCATCCCAGTGTTTCACCACTGGGATGTTGTAATTTATTTACAACTTCATTTTGTTGTCATTTGACCAGACCACCATGGTTTGGCCAACTCAACATGTCTCCACATTTCTGGATCCTTTATATGGTTTATGGGAAACTACAAACCGCAAATCTTGTGGTTTTCTTTCATCTGTGCCCTTCCCCTTCACATTCCTTCACATTTTTGTAATGTAAAGCTAGTATTTTCCTGGTTAACAGTTCCTCCTTCCAGAGGTGTGAATCTCCTAAATAAACAAGGGCATCGTGGCTTCTTCTTTGGGTAATAGTCACTTTAGGTCATGGCTAAGTTTTCAGTTATGACAAATAAGTTTTCCTTTTTTCAGATAATGCATTAATCAGTGCTCTGTGAGATGTTGAAATTGGGGTTAGGGTTATAACCTAACCTTAATAAGCCACTTTTGCTTTGAACTTCCCAGCATGTTTCTCCCTGGCCTGTCTGCTAAGTTCCTTAGTGCCTGTCATGCAGTTTTCTGTTAAATTTCTTAGCCCTTCCAAAAACAACAATAATTCTTACAGAGGTTGATGAGTGTAAATATTTTTTACTGGATTTTATTTATGAGTAACAGAGTAAAGTGGTGAGTACAAAAGTATGTCACACTTCTTAGACTTGTTATTGTAAAAAAAAAAAAAAAAAAACCCATGCGTTTTTTTTTTCTATTTCACTATTATTGTCTTTTTTTGTTTGTCTATCAGATACAGTTCTGTTATATTACACTGAATGTCAGGGTTGTATAGCTGATCATATATTAGCCGTTGTGATGCACCTCATTTTGGATTCACTGCAGGGTGGAAGAATGCTGATTTCAACAGACCTTCTCACGTTTACATCTCGGCCAGACGATGAACTCTGTTACCCTAAAGTAGATGCTACATCTTTGAAATGTAGTCAAATTTAGCACATATATCTAAGGAGATATTCATAAACCTATATTTCTGATTCTGTTTTCTAGAGAAAAAGAGGCTGTTCTTTATTTCTCTGCTCTCTTCTTTTCTATCTTTAAAACCAAATCATCTTCCATGCTCTGACTCTCTCTCAAGTCACGTGTACTCCTCAACTCATATCATCCCCTCAATCCCTCCTCCCCTCCCGCTATCAGCGTTTTTCAAGCGCTTTGCTATTTTAAAACTCCCACCCGTATATTATCTAAACGTGGTGGCGAAAGGAGCGAAACCTGCAGCTTCGCTCGTGATTTATCAACCCTGTTTTCCAAAGCGGTATTGCTGTCACGTTTAACACCGGACAGCCGTGGAAGATTGCAGTCAGGTAGCGAAGAAGAGATGCAGAGAGAGTTCAGACTCTGAGGAGGGGGGAGGGAGAAGGGAGGTGGTTGAGCACTGCAGTGCAGATAAATTAATGCAGCAGTCGAGGCTGAGTCAGCAGCACACTCCCAGTTTGCCACTGGGCCTCATTTAGTTTTTACTGGCTGCACTGGTCGTAATTCGCGCCCAAAGAAAGACATGTCGTCCTTTGCTGAAAAAACAACAAATGGGGGCAGTAAATCGCCGACACCGCAGCCAAGAGAAGAGCTGTCCCTGGTGCTGAAGGTTGGGCAGCAGGACTGGCAGCCTGTAGTGTTTTTTTTGTTTTTAGGGTGGGGCTACACCGATTCGGGACAGCTTTATGAGGAAAACATAATTAAAACAGAATGCGGAGGGAGGTGGACGGGATTCAACCTAATTCGTGCAGAGCCATACCTACACACTCCGCTTTCCCTCATCCTCTATCATCTTACACCTCACCCCTTTTCTTAAGCGCCCTGACACACAACATGTAGTTTCTATGTGGGCAAACATGGGAGAGGCTACGTTTAAGGTTTTAAAGTGTCACTTACATTTTTGTTATTTTATTAAGTTGACTTTTTTTTTATCTATTTAGCTCAGATGTCAGGGTTGCTCGTGAAAGTACTCTCTCCACTTGGAAATAAATACAAGGGGTGAGAGTACTTTTATGCCGAGATCAGGAGTTAGCAATCTAAACAAGCGAACATCCATTCTGGCCCCGGTTTCTCCCAAATAAAATGCATCTGTAGATCCTTAACAACAGTAAGAACCTTTGGAAAAACACGCTCATTCAATAAGTAGGCTACCTATACACTGTTTGTTTTCATACTTCATTTTATATATAAAAAAAGGACTCGGTTCTACATAATTGTTGGTAAAACTCACTGGGAGAGTCTCTGGGTGGTTTAAAGAGACATATGTTGCACTAGAGCTGAAGGCTAAATAGCCCTGTGACAAAGCAATAGAAAGTAGTACTAAGTTCTCAACAGAAAGCAGACAGATGCAGGGGTTTGAAAAGATTTTATCAGCCCTCTTTATTCTGAACAGCAATGCAACAAACAGGTCTCAGGGGTTTGATGGAAATTATTTACGAATAAACTAAAGAAAAAATGTATTCAAAGAACAAATTTTGTCCCAATTATAATTTCCACACTTAATATTTGTCAGTGTAATTTTATGTTTAATTTTTGCCAATTAAAACCTAATCTGTTTTCTTTTTCTTTGCAATAAAGTCCAAAGTATGTTAATCTAGGATTAAAGAAATATTTTAATTTCATTCACATATTTTCTGTTGACTGAAGGTAATATTAACTCCGTATAAAGCCCTGAATTATGACTAAGTGAGTTTGTGGGAAGAGCTAAAGATTAGAGAGATCGCCATGAGTCTTTCTAGTCTGATTCTTAGATTTTGAACTCAAATGATAAATTAAACTACCAGCAGAAGCATTAAGAGGCTGGTCAGCAGGGGGAAAAGCAATAATGTCAAATTTCACACATATCTAAAATAGTATGAATAAATCATTACAAAAGGATTTGATTATTTGTTCTTTGTCTCATTCTTTATTGGTACTTTTCTAATTTCTTATCTGAAACAAACCTTTTTCTTAGATAATGAAAATGAAATAATAATGATACATAACAATAATAATATAATTCATTTAATTTGGGGCTTACATGTAAGTTTTCTCTTTGTTTTTAATATTTCTTGCTCCAAGTTTATCAAGTCTTGTCTTTTTTGTGCTGTTTTTTTTTAGTTTTTTTTTTTTTTTTACATATTGTATGCTTTTTGAAGTAAAATAATGTTTAACTTTGGTGATAAAATTAAAAGCTCTAGACTGCATTTTCTGACCAGCCAATCCCAATGGCAAACATTCTGGAAGGAGCAAGATATGGGGTGGTTCTGGGAAGAAACCAGAAGCTGTAGAGGGCTGTCCAGGTTTATGATCGGGGAAGCAGGACAGCAACCCTAATAATACAAGTGCAACATTTATTCTTCCAATTCACAATTATGCACAATACTGTATTTGTCTACCACATAAAATATCAGTACTGTTCATTATAGTTTGGGGTTTTAACATCACAATATGTACAAAGTCCAGTCAATATGGATATTTTTGTGAGGCACGGTACCAACAGGCCCTTAACCTTTAGTGACCGATCATACCTGTGGGTATTTTTCAAATTGTTACGTTGTTTTCTGTTCAGCAGTCCTGCTGAATTTATTCTCACAGTCAGACAAAGTGAATTCCAAATTAAAGGGGTTTTTCCTACTGTCTAATCCCACGTTGGGCCATCACTGAGATCAAATGACTTCCTGTATGTACTCAGCTAAGCTCTATTCCCTTTGCCTTCCACTCTCCTTCCCTATATTCATTTTCTGCTCCAAGAAAAATGACAAAGGAGGAATGATAGAACCCAAGGAGTGGTTGTCAGGATCTTCATTGCATGAAGAGGTGCTATTTTTGAACAAAACCACCTGAGTGAGAACTAGGAGCACTCCACATATATTTGTAATATATAGATACAGGCAGCATAACACCTACACATTCGCCATGGAATGCATCCCACTGTTTTTCCTCCACCAAACTAAAATCCACTATCCCCTCCCTTCACTCAGTTTTAGCATCATTTATTACATAAGATGCAAATTTGTATGGACAAAGCACAAGATGTGCACCGCCTGCACTGCAAAAGAAATTTATTCAGTTTTCTTTAGAATAACATAAAGCTTGTTCTGCTAAACATTTCCCAAATGGACCATTTCTCTGCATGAGAGGCACTATTTTTAAAACAACAGCACCCACATGTGGGCAAAGTGACTACCACGAGCAGCAGCTGAAATTCTTTTTTCCAGAATCAAATATTGCAACCATTTGGGAATCCCTGACAATAATGAACCCATTAGGTTGTACAGGACTTCAGTCTAAATTCTCTGGAAAAAAGTATAATTAATTTCCATTGTACTTAATTTGTATAATAATAATAATAATAATAAAAATAAAAAAATTTGAAAAACTATTCCAGTGTTTTCAGTATTGTGGTTCAAATTGATTTATGATCAAACCAGTTACTTCCATTCAGCCTGATTCAGTTTCATTCAGTCCATTTCAGTTCAATAATAATAATAATACCACAGTGTTAGATTCGGTTAATCATAATAGAAAATGCTATATATGCTGACCCCAATTTCGCGTTATCTTAAAATCATGTTCAATCACCCAATAAATAAGTTATAAATAAACTTTTCCAAAGTGTGAGTTTGTATTCAATTTATATATCTACTGTTACAACACTCCAGTAAGAGCAATTTATTTTCAAATTATAAAAAATGTATCCTATAGATAAATTTTTTAAAAGCTTTGAGACATTATTTCAAAACATATTAATCATTTTATTTAAAAGGTCAAACTTAAATGTACAAACGCCCAAATTTTATTTGACAATACATTAGCAAATTTGAAATGAACATTACTATTTTGTTAATCTACTTCAGAGGAGGAGTCTTCTTTTGTCGTCTCATGCTTCTGTTGGAATTTGGAGCAGGTTCTCATGACATCTGCAAAACATATAAATACCTGGTTGTTAAAACTACATGTGATGTGGTACTACAAATCATCACATGCTCTCCCTGTTTAATTAAAGCGAAATCTTTAAACACAAAGATTATTTATGCTCACCCCGCCTCCTTGGTGATGGCCAGCCACTCCACAAAATCTTTAGCCTTCATCCTGTCAAGGTTGTTGATGAAGTCGCTGGTGAATGTTCCATCCGAATGCCTTTTTAGGTTTTGGATTATGTTTGGCCCACTTTCTCTCTTATACAAAATTCGTCTATGAAAAATTTTACATAAAAAAAAAATTGGCCTTTAAATTTTTTATACGTTCTTATAATACATAGCTACCGATAAAAAAAACTTTGAGTAAAAAATTTTGTTTTGATTTATTTTTTTCTTTGTTAGCCAAATATGTTTAACCAAATATGAAATAACTAAATATGAAATATAAGAGTTGTAAAATTACCCATGTTGTCTTCTTTTATGCATAGGCATCTCCTTCGTTCTTGAACAGAACAAAATGACCAAAACACATAAGATCACTATCTTCATCCTCAGATCACCTTGTAGAAAGACAAGCACAAAGAAATACAATAACAGTTCATCCTGTGTTTCCATCGTTTAGCTCTTATCTGAATACTTTCTCATACCTGTGGGACACGTAGCTTGTTTTCAATGAAATGTCGCTCTTGACTGTGTTGCACACATGCAGAGAATATCAGGAAAGACCAAGATAAATCCTGCAAAACGTTAGAGGGTGCTCTGTACTAGAGCCGTACTGCAACAAATTCATCACTTTATAAAGGCATCAGGCGTCACCAGGTGACACATAGGTCCCACTCCACAGCTGATGACCCTCTCTCATTTCAGTCCTTTGGATTGCAGCTGATCTGAACTATAGCAATATCCAAGCTCTTCAAAAGTCACAGGTTATAACCCCCTACCTCTTAGTCAGACAGTAGCAGGTGTGAAGAAACGTTGTTATTGTGTTTTGCGCCAAGAGCACGACCCCTAAACTGTATAACTCACTTCTTTAATGTTTAAAAATAAAAAAAATGGCCATGTTATAAAACTGTTTAAAAGTAACATTCCTCTGTCTTGTTTTCCATAAAACAAATTTTGGATTAACTCCTACATAAAAAAAGTTGACTTTGAGGCTAGAGGAAACCTATAGATACGAATGTTTCAAAGAATCCTGAAGAGTCTTGTGTATTTGGGTTTAATATCCTTTATAGAAAAACAGAACTAGAACAGAATTTGCTTGTGTGGTTTATTCAGTCTTATAAAAAGAAATAATACAGCTATTCTGTGAGAAACTATGAAACTTTTTGGAGAAAAATCTGTGAAAAAAACAAAACTAGAAATCACATTTTCAAGCAAAGGGACACAGAAGACAAGTTAGTGTCTTAATGAATAAAGTAAGGAACAAAATAAACATCTGGAAGAATATGTTGAAGGAGGGAGATGAACATGCAAACATGCAAAACACTTTGTGTGTCAGAGAGCTTAAATTGCAAATTGAACCCTGAAAATACCAATCCAACAGTGAAACAAGTTGGTGGCAGCATCGTGCTGAGGTAAGCATATTTACTCAAGGGGATCAGAAAGCTTTTTTTAGTTTATATATATATATAAAAAAAAATAACTGAATGGATCAGGACCTCAATCATAACAAACTATTGTACATGACAAATACATAACAATACATAACAAACTTTGACAACACTCAGGTGTTCTAGTTCAGCCCTACTCTGTACATCCAGAACTTGAACCAAACATGGAAAAGCAGCATTTAGTTCCTATGCTCTACTTATCTGGAACAAACTTCTAGAAGACTGTAAAAGTGCTGAAAGTCTGAGTTCTTTTTTAAGTCGAAGTTAAAAACCCATTTTATTTTGAACTGTCTTTTACTGTTGAAGTTCAACTTTTAACTGAGGTGTCATTAGGTTAAGGTTGAGGTCAAACTGTTTAATTAGTTTTATTACTTGAGTCATGCTTTGGTTTTATTTCTTTTTTAGTTTTGGACCAATTACTCCCACTTCATGGTGAATTTGAGTCACTTTCCAACCACCAGTTAGCATCATAACTAGTTCCATCTACTCCCACTAATTATTAACTTGCTTCAGTCTCTATATACTTGCCTCACTCTCTACTTGCTGCCAGAATGTAAACGATCACTCTGCTTGAGTGTGTTCCCAGAAGTTTGTTACCCTACCTTTTCCTGCCTTTCAGCCTTATGGAAACACAGTGGCTTCTGGCTATAACTTGTGATCACCAAATTAAGCCTCATGAAGCCTTCCAACCCAATGCTTTGCCCAAAGGTTCGTTACTTAACGTTTCATTCATTGCTCACCAGTGTCATCTGCTGCAGCACAGACACTGTGACAGCTCTTATATCTCAAAAATTAGAAAAGTGCAATATGTGCAATATTGTCAAAATAAAGGTTTGTTATAAAACATGGCTTACTAATTTTAGTTATAAAATGATTTATACCAAAAATGATCCCTCTAATGTGTTGACTGTCTGTGGCAATTGTTTTAGTTTGCCATGGACTGATTTTTGTAGAGATGGGCTGTAAGCTTTCCATTCTTATTTCCTGAAAATACTTAAATTCTAAATTATCTTTTCACAAGACTCCTGTTTGAGATCCTTTATAGTTAGCTGCCCAAAATAGTTCAGTCTTCCAACAGCATTCAGTTCTATTTCTTCTGTGTGAGACTGTGTCATTGCTGATGTCAAAATGTCAAAGTGCTAGTGGATGAGTATTTGGGTCTTCTCTTTATTAAAGAATATGACTACAGTCCTACCCGTTCATGCAGTCCTACCCCTGACGTTGTTTGAGGACAGAAAAAATCAAACGCATAGGGTTCTCTCTCTTTCTATGCCCAGCGGATAGATGCTGCAAATTGTCCAGAGGCTAAGTTGTGATGGTAAAATTACTAAAAAACAGACTGTAACATTTCTCTTTGAGCTTCAGGAACCTTCAGACGTGAGATAAAGAGAGTGGAGGAGGAGAGTCTCCCTTGACGTGTGCCTGGCTGAACAAAATAACTCGTTTGCTTTAGGCCTTCCATGTTAAAGTGTACTATGCTAACATATCTGAGCTGTTGTTTATAAAAATAGAAAAAGCTTTATTTCACTAAGGGTGTAAACACTAATGTCAAATCAATGTCTTTTCTCATTTGCTTATTACATTTTTATTACCAAATTATGACCAAAAATAATTTTATGGAATTCTTGCCTGCTGTCATGGCTTTTAGGTGTTTGCAGACACAGACAGGGGAAACAGAAGAAGTTTAAGATGTTTGACTACAGAAAAATAAGGTCAGTTCAGAACAGGAGCTGCAGACGAGGTTCGGAACGTCAGTGTTCGGAGTTTTGCGGGAGGAAAGAGGAAACTCATTAGGACTAAGAAAACCAAAAGAAACTTGCACTCTTGCTGCTCTGCTTAATGCCAGGTATGGATAACCTATCCAGGGAGGGTGAGTGGAGGAAAGCGCTCTGTAACTCACAGCTCTCCATTGAGAGGAGGTGGCTGATCTACAGGTGGGACTTAAGGCAGATTTATGCTTCTGAAGCATAGCCTCTGCAACCGTCAAATCTGTCTCTGTGTGTGACCACGCCCCCCGCGCAGAGGTTCTCGAAAGCGTTGTTGCTCACGTCAAAAAAATCCTAACTACATGTTGGACGGTTGCAAACCCGCGCAGACTTCAAGCGGAAGTGCACAAACAAAAAGCAGCTGTAAATGGTCCTTGGTAAGCCTTTCCGGCTGTCTGTGTGGTTGTCCTTCTTGACTCGGTGCTGGGGCGTGCCATTTTTAAAAACCGAGGAGTATTAACAATGATAGATGACCAAAATAAAAGGTTGATCGAGGAGGCTCTGAAGTACAACCACTTGTACGATGCCTCAGACATGTTATTTTGGAAAATAAACAGCGCCGCTGGCGCTGTCAAAGAAGTTCTCGTGACCATCTGCTGAAGTTCTCACGAGTTCTCGAATAGGCTCCCCCTTGCGCTCTGGCAGGAAACTGCTGTACGTCCCTAGAAATTCCAGACTGATGTTGCAGAAGCATAACAGCAAAACTGGTTCGCAACCAGACGCAAGCAACATTTGATGTGTCCGGTTGCAGGAGTATAATCCGTCCTTTAGGTGGGGGCCCGAGCAGCTCCGCAGCAGAGGCAGGTTTGAGGAGCAGCTGAAGAAACCAGTGTGAATCAAGGAAAGGCGTCTCTTGTCTGACTCAGTAGTACCGAGGGGGCTCGAGGGGATCACCAGAGCAGAATCTGAGCAACAGGGAATCAGAGACCAGTCCTCAGAGCATGGAGACAGGCGGGTGAGCAATCCAGAGCTCAATGAACTGAGGGAGACAGGAGAAAAGTTAGAATCAGGAATCCAAAACATCAGGTTTCAGAGATCTGTCAACAGGACAGAGGTCTAGGCGTACCACAACGATTTAACACTCTGCCGTCTTTCAGCTGACTAAACGCTCCTCTTAAGCTCAGTGGAGGAGCCTCAATTAGCCGCAGGTGTGGGACCATGTCCACCTGTCAGTAATAACCACCTGTGGAAGAGAGTAAGCAGAGCAGAGAACACCGAACCCTGACACCTGCTAGCCTACGCAAAGAAGGTAAAATTAAATGAAGGTTATTGAATTCCTGATTGACCAACTCATTTATATTTTGCCAAATCGCAGAGGAGAGGAGATTAGCCTAGAGCGGAGGTCCCCACCCCCCTCCTCTGCACGCCGTTGCCTGCGCGCAGGTGATGAGCTTGTCGCAGATATTTTTGATTTATGCCCAAAATTGAAGCATGATCTGAGCAATGTTATTCCACACCACAATGCAAGAGGGACAATCACGAACTAGCTCTAGGTCTAGATACGTCTGAGGCGGTGAGGAAATGGGGACAAGTTTGTGCGACAACGGATGAGATGAGGGCGAAAAAAGGGCAGATTATACTTCTGAAAACGCACACATCAAATGTCGCGAACCAGTTTTGCTGGTATTCTTCTGCATCGTTGGTCTGGAATTTCTAGGGCTGCACAACAGTTTCATCCCTGAGAACGTCGGCGCTGGTGGGAGTGTTTATTTTCCAAAACCATGTCTGAGGCATCGTACAGGTGGTTGTACTTCCGAGCATCCTTGATCAACCTTTCGTTGTGGTTATCCATTGTTGTTATTACTTTTTAATAATGACGCGCCCCAGCACCGGATCAAGAAGGACGACCACACAGACAGCCGCAAAGGCATACCAAGGACCAATCACAGCTTTTTTTTTGCCTGAGCACTTTTGCGCGGGTTTGCGACCTTCCAACGTGTAGTCAGGATTTTTTTGAGATGCGCAACGACTGTTGTAGAGCCTCTGTGTGGGGGGCGTGGTCATGCACAGAAACAGATTTGACGGTTGCAGAGGCTATGCGTCAGAAGTATAAATTGGCCCAGAGTGGGGATCCAGGTGAAAAAAGGGTCTTAGCATTCTCCTGCACCTCGCTCTTCTAGCTGGTCGAACTTCACAAGTCATTTTCCACAATGGCGGTCATACAAACAAAACATGCTGGTCAGCTAGCAAACAGGAAATACGCATAGTTTAGAGCGGATGTAGATTTGACAAATCAGAGGCCTCCTGTCTGCAGCTCTGTCTGCAGTCACATACAATTTGGGAGAGGTGAGGCAGAGTGCCTGCGGAGGGGGCTGGGACGTCTCTGATTCACAGGGACACCTACGCAGACAACCTAGTTTTGAAGTATAAATCAGCCTTTAATCAGTCTTGAGTCTCTGGGCAACTACTGCCCCCACAAGCTTTCAAACTAGTGGCCCTAAATCAAACCCTAGTTTCACATACAACTAAACACTGGTTTGTATTAAATATTACTAAGGATGAATAACACACCCTACATAGTAATCCCACTATTATGACCCTGCCCAAATCTGTTATTATGAACCCTAACTCACACCAAGTTAAGCAAAACATCAAGACCAATCACCACTTAATGTACCACTAAGTCCCACCCATCATTTCAATATGACAGCCCCTCTAACCCCTAAAAAAACTATTTGGACCAGAATGCATAAAAAATACAGAATAAAAAAACCCAACCACGCAACATCAAAGGATTAGATATAGAATCCCCTTCATTTTGACAAAGGTCACTGAGAGCTTAAATCCTTCAAACTGCTTTCTCTTCTGAATGCAAGTTCTTCAAATAGTCGTCAAAGTAAAAATTATGTCCAACTGTGTTCTATACATCTGAAGAAAAGTGTGTGCAGTTGTCTTCTGCTGTCTTCCGAAGAGTGTAACTAGCACAACCTGGGTATGAGACAGCATTGGCTCTTGGTCCAATTTACCTTCAGGCCACCACGAAAATCAGAGATAGTCTCTATCCTCTTCAGCCAAGTTCACCTGATAAAACACGAACTTAATATCTCCCATAAAAGCTACTGGCTCCTGTCTGAATCTGACAAGGACTCCCAAAAATTAACTCTTCAGGTTTGGCCCTTGAAGAAGCTGGTTGTTGAGTGTAGCTCCTTTAAATGCAGCTGAGCAGTCAAACACAACATTCAGAGAACCATTTCTGGGATGATGTACAGCATGATGGGAGAAAGTGATTAAGAGGACCAATTCTCTTCACTATATATATGCTCCCAATCAGCTATATCTGTCTATGAATCCAGATGAAGCTAACCCATTACATAGATTACAGGCATGTCTTAAAGACATAAAAACCTGGATGTCTCTTAACCTTCTGCCTCTTAATGCAGAAAAAACAGAAATTATAGTCTTTGGACCACAGTTTTTGAAAAAGAAGCTGATTAGTCAGTCACTTATTTGGATGGGATTAAACGGATTTCAGATAATCAAGTAAAAAATCTCTGTGTTATTTTTGATCAGGACCTGTCATTTAAATCTCATATCAAAGATGTTTGTAGAATCTCCTTCTTTCATTTACAGAATATTGTAAAAGTTTGAAATATCCTGTCCAGGGGTGAAGCTGAGAAACTAGTCCATGCATTTGTTATTTTAAGGCTGGACTATTGTAATTCTTTACTATCAGGAAGTTCCCAAAATGTAGTTAAAAGCCTTCATCTGATTCAAAATGCTGCAGCCAGAGTTCTGATGAAAATTAAAAAGAGAGATAATATCTCTCCTATCCTAGCTTATCTTCATCGGCTTCCTGTTAAATCCAGAATAGAATTTAAAATTCTTCTTCTCACATATAAAGCCTTAAATGGCCAAGCTCAATCTTACATCAGAGATATAATTGTTCCTTATGTTTCTAACAGAGAAATTCACCCTCAATCTGCAGATTTATTATTGGTTCATAGAATTTCTAAAAGTACAGTAGAATGGGAGGCAGATCTTTTAGTTATCAGGCTCCTCTCTTACGGAACCAACTACCGTACCAGTTTAATCCATGAGGTAGACAGCTTGTCTACTTTTAAGGGTAGGCTTAAAACTTTCCTTTTTGACAAAACTTATAGTTAGAGTGGCTCAGGTTATCCATTGCTATCTCTATAGTTATGCTACTATAGGCTAAGACTGCTGGAGGACATAGGGACCCCTTTTTCATTATTCTGCCTCATTCTATCTCTATTCTCCCACTCTGCAGAATTTGTTAGTTCAATCTCTAATGCCATGGTTTCTCTGCTTTTTGACATAGTAGCTTATTCTGGTATGTTCTTGTTTGGCTGAGGACGCCATCCTGGAGAGAAATATTAGCTGTGCTACTGCCATCAACACTTTGTTTCTAGATGATGGAGCTCGGCCTGTTTTTCAGTGTTGTCCTGTACCTCTGACTGTGACTAACTTGATGTTCTCTCTTCGTCCTGTGATGTGGCAGCTGGCTCGGACCTCGTCTGTCTGGCTGTGTGTTTTTCTGGACTGGGCCGCCTGTGGAGCTGGTTTACAGTTGCCTTTTGTATCTTTGCTGCTTTCTTTTGTCTGATTCTGTCTCCTTGAAGCCCAGTCAGCCCCTGCAGATGGCCGCTCACACTGAGCCTGGTTCTGCTGGAGGTTTCTTTCTATTAAAAGGGGTTTTTCCTCTCCACTGTCACTACAACCGTACTTGGTGTGAGCGATTGCCTTCAAGTCAATGAGTTGATGCAATCAACTGGTTTTTCTTAGATAGAAATCTTTGAATCAATTTGACTGTATGATCTGGTTGAACTGTGAAGTGCCTTGAGATGACATGTGTTTTGAATTATTTTAAATTGGCACTATATAAATCAACTAAATTCAATTACATCCATCCATTTTCCCTTACGATTATCCCAAACGGGTCGCGAGAAGTGCTGATGCTCATCTCTGTCCATCAATGGGCGAGAGACGGGGTACATCCTGGACAGGTCGCCAGTCCATCGCAGGGCAACACAGAGACAAACAGGAAAAACAACTATTAAAACTCACATCTAAGGAGAATTTAGAGAATTAACCTAACAGTCATGTTTTTGGACTGTGAGAGGAAGCCGAAGTACCTGGAGAAAACCTACGCATGCTCAGGGAGTTGAATTGAGTTGAATTGAAGTGAATTAAAAAACCATGGGGTTTAGTTATAAGAATATGATCTGGATATTTATGACTACAAAAAATGTTTACATTGAATGTTGTCTGAATTGTACACAAAAGCATATAATTTCATTTTATTTTTGTTTAAATGAACAGAATGAATATCTCCAGGTTAAACTTCTGATTTCCTAAACTTCCTAAAAAAAAATGAACTTCACACCAGAGTAAACTCCACAAGTTATAGAACTTACTTATATTCAAAATGAGAGAAAGAAATGAGAATGCATATTTAGAAATAGTATATTTCTATACACTTCTTTATCCTGCTGGATGTACCTTTGGTTTTAAATCAATTTGCAAGCTCCTACCACAAGATGGCAGACTTGATCACGTCAGTCACTGAAGCCTTTTAGTGCACTCTTGAAAAATGAGGACTAACATTTGATGGTGTTGGATGCTTCCCCCATTTAAACACAATATGAATTTTGTCTTCTGGATTTAATTTTGACATGATGCAGACGGTGTGATATGTTTTGCAGAAATTTCAATAACCTCAACTAAACTCTTTAAATACAGGTAGAGGTAAACAATAACTATATTTATTGTCTGTTAATTTATAATGCTGTATCTTTTTTATATATATATCTCAGATTATGTGTTTTGTAGCTTACACAGGGACTGTGGATTCTTGGAGGATTAGACCTCCCTCCTTATTTATTCCCTGCATTA
Organism: Cyprinodon tularosa; assembly: GCF_016077235.1. Taxonomy (NCBI): domain Eukaryota; kingdom Metazoa; phylum Chordata; class Actinopteri; order Cyprinodontiformes; family Cyprinodontidae; genus Cyprinodon; species Cyprinodon tularosa. The sequence continues at coordinate 2,300,730 of NW_024038678.1, forward strand.
CTCATGGGGATATAAATGTTTATGGGGGCTACAGCGCTGTTCTCATGCAGCCGCTGTATAACTTGGTGTGATTGACATATTAATATTGCATTGATGTGTTCTCTATCGCATATGAAACTATGGTGGTGATGGTGGTTTGCGTGAGACTAATTCTGCTTCATTTTCTAATAAAAGATTATATTGACATCCTGTTTTTATGAAAGAAGCACAGGGTATTTAATTTCATCCGGATGATTCCTGATGTGAGGTTCAGTTTAGATTAAGGAGAAACTCCTACTCTGTGACTGGTGTGAGGTTTATGTGTGATTTACATAGGATGCTACGCATTAGAGAGTTTATCTGTAACAACAAACACCTTCCCTTGCAACCAAAACAGATCTTTGGCACACTGCAGGAGATGAAACAATAAGGCAGTCCACCCATAAACATCATGTCTGAGAGCTTGGTTTTACCCTGAGATTTTGCCTTGGCTTTATTTGGTCAGTTAATGACAGGCTATCAGATTCCTATCTCCCCTTTCCTGTTCTCTATCCCCATTCTTGCTCCCCACTTTAGCCTGGAGGACTGTTTTGGAAACATCTGGAGGCAGGCTGTTGAATGGGATTCATTCTTGCAGGGCCTTGTGACTCAATGAGTTTAGCCAGGGCATATGCTTGTCCAAAGTATGTAGAGAAGACAGAATTGGCAGCGGGGGGTGGGGATAATGGAGTAGTAAAGAGGACCCCTCCAAAACTGCGACAACTTACACAAATGTAGATTATTTTGTTATCTTCAGTATTATTTATGGTAGGATTTACTGTAATGCACAAATGAACAAAGGAAAAATCATGGTTTTTTTTCTATCTTCTTTATTATATCCTATCTGGTACAGGATATAAAATCAGTCCAAATACATTTGTAACCTTTAAAATTGGTTTTAATTATGTTCCATACTTTCCAGAGATTTTCTCTCTCCACCCCTCTAGTTCATATTTGTACCTTTCAAAAATAAGGAATGATAAACAGTGGTGTTAAAAAAGCAGTTCAACATCTAAAAAAATATTGTCTATGGATCGAACAGTATCATCAAAACAGTTTTTAAATAAATCCTTCATACCATAATAAAATTGAAAACCTTTAGAAGTTTTACATGACAAACAAATGTTATTCATTTATCAAAGTAAAACACTCTACCGAGATTTTTTGTTTTGTTTTTTTGCGTTTATCATTAAAGAGGTAGAGGTTTAAGATACATACACGTTAAAAGTTATCTTCTAAAAGGTTGGGAAATAAAAAAGAAATCCATCAAAGACCAGACACAGAACCTGAAAATTGCATAATTATTCAGATAATAAAATAGAGGATACCGCAAATTTTTAGGATATAACATTTCATAGTCATTTATCTCTATATCTCCTTAAAGTAAAGAATGAATGTAATGAAAACAATGATCTACAGAAGATGGTGGTTTATGGATATGGCTATAAAAATGTTTAATGTTTAAGAACACAGAAAGTTTTAAAATAGTAAAGTGTGAGTTCAATTCAAGGTTATAAAGGAGTGAATTGACTGAGAAATCAAAACAAACTTCATCTTTGTGACACTCTTCCTGTTAGAAAGACCCTGAAGATCAAATTTCTAAATTTGCGTAGTTGTCTGTTATGTGTAGACACAACATGGGTTTAACCTGTAAATGTTTTATGTCTGAAGGATCCAAAGGTCAGATTGAACTTTACTACCTAAAAACACTAAAAAGGTCTATACATTTTTTAATTTTAAAGGTATAATTTTACAGGTTATGCACAAAATATGTCTAAACTTTACATGACCTTTAGAAGCCTTGGAGAAATAAATCTTGAATCAATTCTCTCCTTGATAGTAAATGTTGCACATTTTATTAATTCTCTTTTACGTATGTAAGTGGAAACTAAATTGTTCAGCAATTTTGTAGTTTCACATAACAACAATGAAGCCCTCAGAGACTCCAAAATACTAGCAGTGCTCTGCATTATGAATGCTGGCATTTTCTCTGCTGTGGGAAAAGGAGGTGGGGTTGATTTCAGAAGTCAGCAGTGGAGCATGTAGTAGTGAAGCAGCTGAGAAAGTCTATTTTCTATTTTGGAAAATGACAACTCTGGTTTCAGTCCACAAGCCACCAGTGATTGGCTCACTACTTCATAACCTAATGCTTTTACTAAGTTAGGGGAGAGTACTGCTTCAGGGTAAATAAGAAAGTACATAAAACATTTAATAGCAAATTAAATTTAGTAACTCATTTTTTGAAAGAGAGAATATGTAAAATTTATAAAAGTATTATTCATCAATGAATCACATTATGTCTTTATGTTGTTTTTGAAGGTGAATGAAAACAAACCTTTTGAGTCAAATCCTTAAAACTGGATAGCTGATGCAATGATTGCTGTATCAGAGTGAGCGTTCCTTTTTTTCTCGAAATCCATCAATACAGAGCTTGGTAGAAATAGACAGAGATTTAATTGACTACCAGAAAATGTTTTCGCCAGCATTATAAAATTATGCAAAAATGCTGCCTTTGTCAGAAATGTGGTTTATTAAAGAGCTTTTCTTTCAAACCTTTGGAATGGTTGTAATTGTACCACATTGTTGTTTTTGGAAAAGATCCAATTTGTGTGATCCTGAAATGGACTGGAGTACCGTACCATGGCATGGTCACAACTACTGGTTTAAGCCAGTGTATCCAGGGAGGGGTTTGCTTGCAGAGAGGATGTGACATCAGAGTAGAAGAAACAGAGTGGTAGAAAAAGTGGTAATACAACTGCTATTTTTATCTAATGCTATTCTATTAAAGCTACAGTGTGTAATAATTACAGTGATATACAGTCAGAAATGTAATATATTATACAAAACTATGTTATTTATCATCATCTACGAGCTCAGCCTCTTAACCTTAATATTTGTGTTTCCTTAGAATTCGTTATTTATAATTACTAGCAATTGCGAGATCGCCAAAACGTCACAACGATGTAGAAAAAAATAACGGGTATATTTATTATCTTAAGTCTACATTAAATCTATACCCTACACAGACTAATGAAATACTATCTGTAAAATTATCTATGTAAACAAACCTCATCACTTGAGAAGGTAGGTGATGCGGACGTCGTGGAAGACATTTTGTCCCGTAACGCTCGCCGTACTGTTGGGGGGGAGAAGCGGTGGGGGGGAGAAGCGGTGGAGGGGAGATGTTCATGTTGCTGCAGTCTGCAGTCTGACCGCTAGATGTCGCTAAAAGTTACACACTGTAGCTTTAATCATGTCTTTTGATATTTAGAATGAATTGGAACCTGAGTCCTTAGTGGTCAACATCTGTGAAATTAAAAAGGTAATGTATGATCTTCATATACATGAAATCCACACCAGGTCATTATTATCTAGGTTGTGTCACATGAATTGTCTTAGTTCAAATTACATGACAGAAGTTGCGTTACCGGTAAATATATCAATTGTTTAACACTACCCATTACCATCATACACCTAACCCTAACCTAAATTGAATTCACACCTTAGCCCTGAACCTCAGCCTAGCTCAAACAAAAGAGATTTACCATAAGGGGACCAGTTCAATGCCCCCATATGAACCTGTAAGTGCCCACAATGTAAGATATTTTACAAAACAGTGCCACCACATCATTTTAGGTATAATAAGACTATATACATATATATATATATATAAATATATATGTATATATGTGTGTGTGTGTGTTTTTATTTTACTATAACTGGATGTTTCCTCTTCCCCCTTCTTCATGTCGTCATGCCTTTACTGTAAATTGGGCACCACTGCAGACCTTGCTTTTGGCTGGTTTCCATCAGTGTGTTTGCAGCTGAGCAAAGGGGGCTGTGGTTTGGACCAGAGCAAATCTGTAAAAGCTAATGGGATTGTAAGTGCTTGCTAGAGAGGAGGGGTAATAAAATAAAGGACCTGTGTTGTTAAAGTAGGAGGTATTTTCAACCATCAGCTGCCTGTGTTACAAAATACACACCATATAGTTTGCTGCAGTGCACACATGTGAGTGTATGCATATAATGTGATCACTCTAATGTGGACACTGTGCCTTTAGATTCTTGTTGCTCCTGCTGTAGGAGAACCAGTCAGGATCCTTTGAGTTAGTGTTTGTTTACCGTCATTAGGTCTGTACGTGGGTTTTTAGGTCTGCTGTGGTCAAGACAGAAACCTTATGACGAAAACATAAATGCGGCATGTTACAGCAGGGTAAGACGTGACCTGCTACCACATTTCTCATTCTACTGATAGTACTTATCTTTAAAGGCAGAGAAATAGGGTAATTCTGCTGCTGCAGCTGTCAAAACACACCATTCTCTGTCTGTTTAGTTGATGCATGTTTCTGGGGAATGGGGCTCAACTTTAGGTGGAGGTTAAAGGTTGACAATTTCGTATTTCCTTTATTATTAATTATTTTGGTATAAAGACATTTTAAGCAACAGTATTGAAACTAGTCAAGAAAAGTATGTTCTCTTATTTTTGCTTCATCATCCTCTCTCCAAATCCTTGCAAATTGCCCCCAGGTTATCCAATGAATTACTCACATTCTGTCAATCTTTAAAAATTGTCATATCACTGCATAAGCCTTATATGTATTCCTCTGCGATTTGGTTGGAAGAGCAGAAATGGCAGATTAGTCTTAAATCCCCCCTCAAGTAGATTATGCCCTCATCTCTAAAGCTCATGCACTGAGGGTTCCTCATAATTGCTGCTTGTGGCTTGGAGGAGCGGCCAGCTTACACACTCAGGAATACGGACCCGTCTGTTCTTACAACACCATCCCAGTGTGCTTATTAAAAGTGCGGTCAACCCCGCTTTTTTTTCCATGTGTGCCTCTTCCCATTGTATTCTATCTGATTGATGTTGACTGAGGTCACCTAAGCTCATGCAGGGGATCATGGCACAGTGTGCAGGGGGCTAAATGTTTACATGCATTAATTTGACTTTATTCAGGGGTCTTCTGGCTCAATCTAGCCCATCCAGGAATAGGGCAGACTAAGCCATATGTTATGCTTTTCAACACCACCATACTGAAGGTCAGACCACCAGGTTATGGAAGCTACTTAGCAGAAATACATAATCTTTGTGGGTAGATCCCTATGCTGTGTTTTGGTTCTGGGCTCTCGGGGGTGACACAAAACATGGCTGTTAACAAAAGTGTCACTAGTTGAAAATATCTGGCAGAACTAAAACAGATAAAAACTCCAGATGATTTTAAGATAAGGGATTTTTCCTAAAAGGCATCCTCCAGTAGACTCAATTGTTGGAGAAAACTGTTAATGAGTTATTTCACTACTCAGTATACCAAATAATGTCTGTCAATAGAAAAGGAAATCTAAAATACTGTCTAATGTGGACAGTGGTGCATTACTGTGACTTGGGGAAGTGGGGGCCTAGTGGTTAGGGCATAGGGCTTTCAATCCTGAGATTGGGAGTTCAAACTCCCGCACCCCCAGACTGCCACTCTGGCTCCCTGAGCAAGACCCTTAACCCCACACTGCTCCCTGGGCGCACAATGGCAGCCCACTGCTCCCCAAGGGTATGGGTTAAAATGCATAGATACATTTCTCCAATGTGAGATCAATAATGTTGGATTTATTTATTAAAACTTGTGCATTTCTTTGGCTTCAGATTAGTTATTACAAGTGGCGGCTGGTGAAGTTTTCTTCAGGAGGGGCTAAAAATTAGAAATACACGTTTACCAAAAACCAATCAAAGATATTTAATTTTTGTACATACATTTTGCCCTTCTGAGGCTTTGTGAAGGCAAATCTGTGTTTTGCATGCTCCAATATGGTGTCAGCGACCTTCAAAAATAATGTACCAGTATAATAGTGAAGAAGCTATTTAGTCAGCTTTATATCTTTTTAACATATAAAAACTATGTTTCTGACAATGAGTTTATTTAAGAGGAACTATGCAAATTAACAAATACCTAAAAAAACTACACTAAATTATATTATTTTCCATGTGAACCCCAGTTTGTTCATTCTTCTTTGCCTTTCTAAAATGTGCTTTAAGTCTGTCCTACCTGTGTTTATGCATGGTGGGTCAGATCCTGATGTTTGGAAAAGGGAAAATAGAAAGGCAGGGAAAGCAAAATAAAGCGTTAGCCTCACTGCATGCAGTTAGCCAAGCCTTGTACGTAGATAAACCAGGACTTTCACCTCCAGCTTCTCTTGGTATTTTTTAAAAGGGATTTCACTTTCGCGACTCAACCTGTCAATTAACTGCACTAAACTGTGATGACAGTTCGTGTCTGCAAAACAAAATTTATTACAAAAATGAAATGAAAAGTTGTCTAAGTCTAAGGTTTAAATCAGCTCTGTGCGCTGCTCTCCTGTGCCCTGAGCTCTCCTTTCCTTTAGCATTGCAGAGGAGCTACTGCGCATGTACAGCTTTTAACGAGAGTCTATGGCAAAAGTTTTGGCGCAGACTTAATTATTTTCACTTTTTTATGGTAGATGTAGAAGAACAGTGTCTCACAGATGCAACGGTGAAACACAAGGCTCAGCATATCTAAATATTTTTAATAAATCTGTTCAGGAACAGATAAAGCTTTAAAATAAGTATTAACTTAATAAATTAAAAACTCATGATATGATTAATCACTTTAGTAAGAGATACAAATCCAGCAGTGTAAAAATGAGTTATTGTTGCATTTAATAACTTAAATCTGGAACAAAATATTCTAGGAAAGCCTGCAGGTATTTTGACACCTGGATAACAATAATAAAAAAAGATAAAAATGGGGCAACAGTGGCGTTAGATGTTGGAGTTTGCCCTGAAATCGAAGGGTTGACGGTTCAAGCCCCGGCTCTGACTTTCATTGTCGTTGTGTCCTTGGGCAAGACACTTTACCTGCATTGTCTACTGATGGTGGTCAGAGGGCCCGGTGGCGCCAGTGTACGGCAGCCCCGCTTCTGTCAGTGAGCCCCAGGGCAGCTGTGGCTACAATGTAGCTTGCCACCATGAGTGTGTGTGTGAATGGGTGAATGAATGTAGTGTAAAGTGCTTTGGTCAAGTCACCTGACTTGAATAAAGGTGCTATATAGGTACATGCCATTTACCAAAAAAATCATGTAATATAATAATAAAAAAATCTAATTAAGTAAACTTAAAACATTTAAACCAGCTTAGTGACTCACATGGATAATCATCCTCCGTCATTTTGTCATGGTCACTAACCTGTGTTTCTCTCTTAAACCAGAGCTTCAGTGATAGACGCCCTAGCAGCTGATACCATGGATCCACAATTAAAGCTTTCAAATATCCACACTGTCTGTCTCGCTTTGAATACTGGGTCCTTCTGTTCTGAGTCTTGACAGATATAAAAGTCAAAGTTTAACTTTTATGGGAGGTGTATATATAAAGGAATGCTACTCTGTAGGTTAGTTGTCCACAAGTCCATTTCTTGAGACCTTGCATCCCTACACCTGAGTCAAATGTCTTAATTTACCTCATCAGCATTATTCAATTCTGCAGTGGAATTTGCTCTTTGTTTGAATTGGGTGTGCTGGAGAGGTGATACTTTTTAGACAGATGACTATAAAACTGATTAGTTTACACATAAGAATGGAGAGAATGTTGGGATTGAATCAAAGAAAAAGAAAGTAGGACTAGCAATTAAGGGGTATGGTTTACTAACATCTTCCCTAGTTTGAGACTTTATTTTCATTTATATATTTTGTTTCAAGGAGAAAAATGTGTATATCTTTTATTTAAGTGAATTTAATATTACAATTTTTGCAATGGACAAATAAATAAGAATTTGCACAGTTGTCCTAATTTTTTCACAACTTCTAAATGGTGTTTAGTTTGTTACCACATTGGCAAAGCTTTACATAGATATATCCTGGGTTTTATAGCAGCAGCTACATGCCTGCACTGTTATAGCTCACTAAATGATTTAACAGCCGGCCATTGATCCACCTGGTAAACATTCATTGCTTCCAAACAGATTTTCCACCCTGTTCAGAGATCTCTCTCTCTCTTTCTCTCACTCATGCCTATGCATTGGAATGCAACTGTGTGTTGTTGTGTGTGTGTGTGTGTGTGTGTGTGTGTGTGTGTGTGCCTGTGTGTTTGAACTGAATGCTAACAGGCAGGCGGGGGTGGGGTAGCTGATCAGAGTCTGGGTGAACGATTGTTGGCAGATTGTGCTTGAGACCAAGTGAAGTATAGGACAGAGCATGCACAGTGTGGTAGTAAGACATTGAAATGAAGGATTGTCTGTGATTTCTCTCACCCATTAACCAGACAGGGCCATTGTTGTGTTCACTTCCCACTGGCACACTGTTGCTGTGAGTGACAGGCCGACAAGCCGACTCGGTGGGTCCGCCACATGGTGGGCCAATGAATAGAGAATGCAGTACTTCACTGCTTAGGAGAAACAGCTTACCTCCACTCTTTATGTTGCAAAAAGCTTTCACCTGAGCTTCTCACTGTGTTAAGGCTAGAATAATTGTGAGATAAAGATGGCACGTTTAATGTAAAATGTGTGGGGGGCTTTGTTTTGACTTTAATTTGACTTGAAAAGTGTATTTCTTCATTAAAGGAAGCCGATCAAGTATAAGAAATTCCACTTCCTCTTGAGAAGTGTGGTCCCTTTGCCACCTTAAGTGTCTTGGCACACCCCACAGCGAGGCAGCACCAAAATGGCCAAGGACAGCATGCGGCGAGGGACAAGGCAAGTTGAACAGCTCCCACAGGGAGAGGTTGTCTCATGGAATTCCAGAGTCGGAGCAGGAGGCGCAGAAGAGACTGCTGGGGCAACAATGGCTGAGGACATCTGTCATGCGTGGCTGCTCTCTCCTTTGCTTACAATGGATCTGGGGGACCAGCCAGTGGTGTCTTTCTTTTGGCTCCCCTCCTTTCCGGGGACACTTCTGTCCCTTACAATGGCTCTTTTGTGCCCTCCCCGCTTTTTTTTTGCCAACGTTTAACCCTTCAAGCCTGCTCCTTTTTCTGCCTCCTCTTTCTGTTTCCACAAGAAAACAAAACAAAGTCGAAACCACGACTGTTCATTAACCTCTTTCTCCTGCTGTTTTTCATTATGACTTTTCGCCCTCACTCTGCCTTTGCACCCTGCACTTTGTACGAAACTCTTCATATGCAGCTTTTGTTTGCGAACAGCAAAGGAGACATTTAACAGAGGTTGGAAATAATTCCTCCACTCCTCTTCATGGTCTGCATAAGAAGTAAAGTAAAATCCAAACGGTTCACCAGAACTATGATGAATGAGAGCTCATTAGCTGTTTTTTTTAGATGTAGCACAATAGATTTAAATGTAAATAAAGTTAATTTATGTTTGTAATTTAGTTTAGCAAAATGAAAACATTTTATAATGTACATATTAATTACAGACAGTAACACATTTTAAGCACGTATTGTGGTCTATCTTTGATATTTAATACTAACATCTAATGAAAATCTAAAAAAAAAAAAAGATATCAAAAGACTAATAAAAAGTATTTTTTCTACAGAAGTTCTTTTTTCCGCACACCATTTTTGCAGAAATGTTGGGATAGTTGTTTAGGAGAAAGATACTTGTAACTTCCAGAAGAAAATAAGCCACAAAATTCTATGCTCTAGAATTTAATGTTTAAAGATCGCAGAATCCTAGCATATCAATGGAAAGTAAAGTGGAAGAATAAAGTGTGGTAAAATAATTAATTATAGTAATTATGAGTAATTATAGTCTAGAGATGACTTTGAAACAAACCCAAATAACAAAAGAATTCGACCACCATTCTGGGGAGTGGCTTAAGCCCTACTTCAACCGACTCCCACTCTGGGTCCTTGAGCAAGACCCTTAACCCCCACACAGCTGCCCAGACACGCACAATGGCAGCCCACTGCTCCCCAAAGGGAATGGTTAAATGCAGAGAGTTAATTTTGTTGCTTTGTACTTGTGACAATGTAATGACAATAACGTTTAATTCTATTCTACATACAGAAATGCTTTAATAGTGTGATGCCATTGACTATAAAGTCATATGGGTGACTTCTGACTTGACAGTTAACCAGCAGACAGTCACTGACAGATGCCACAATGGGGTCAAACCATACAAGGTTAATGCTAAAGAAACTGGGCGTTAATAGAGTGCTGAATCCCAACATATAAATAAAAGTTGCGTTGAGGGAAAATGTGTTGCAGAACAGGATGCAAAAACAAAAGGAATGTCGGCCCTCTTTAATCGTCTTTAAACCTGTGCCATTTTACTGCAGGTATAAAGCTAAACCACTAAACAGGTGCCATATCATAAGTACTGTCCTTTAATAAAATCCAAGCTGCTTCTCCAATATGACACCTGATAATCAAGTCCACAGTAATGCTACCACCTCAGCTCTGGAGTGGCTTTGCTGTAATTATGCTCAAGGTTGTCTGTTTCTTGGTGTTTTCAACATTCATCAGCTTGATGTAAATTACAAATTGATTTTTTTTTTCCTGCAACTGCTCATTCTTAAGGACTTAAGGGGATCAAGCTGGTCTTCAATTGATTGGTCTGATCTCAGTTTAGTAATAGGAGTTTACAAGAGGAAACTTGTCATTAATCAATACAGCTGTACCAGCATGACAAAGCAAAAAAAAAACAAACAAACGCAAAATGTTTTGGGTCCAAATAAACTGAGCAGTGCTGGGTTCATACAGCTCTGAATGATTAAAGAGTTTGCTCTGCATGATTTTAGAGAAAGGACAACAAATGCATATGCCTGATTTAAATCATAGTTTTATGCTTCTCACGGCCCTGCAGCAAATTGCATCGCCTGGCAGGCTGGACTGCTGTGTCCAGTCCTGGCAGCTAATTGTTGCCAGCTGCAGAGGACTAAGGAAACAAAGAGCTGTTTGAAAAGGTGATCTGTTGATTGGAGAGAGGCCGTCCACCCTGCTGTAATGAGACGTGCATCATATGGCATGTGACATTTGTGTAGTCATTCTTATTCTCAGACATGCTGTTAGCTTGAAGCACTATGAAAACACCAGTCTCTGTGCGTTTGCATATTTTTGTGATCGAATAACTTAAGAGGGAACTAAATACTTGAACAGTCAGAGAGAGAAAAAGATCCCTTGTGATTTCCCCTTTTACATCATTTTTCCACAAGTTGATTAGATGAATATTTGTAAAGTGGGATACAAGTATACATTAGGTTGTCAATTTAAATTTTTGCCAAAACTTTTTTAACTGGCTGTCAGAGGAGGAGGGGGGGTCAGTAAGCAAATGTTTCATGTGAGTGGCTGAGTCAGTTGTTAAGAGATAACATTCTTGTCTTTTCCTTGTCAGCATAAATATTTAAGTAAAGCTGTCAGAAGGTCTCCCTCACTCCCAGTCCCCTCTGTGAGGAAGTAGAAAACTAGAAGGGTATAAAAGTCAGGGAAAATGGCCCCTGAATGGTTGTCTGTCAGCGAGGCTGTTCCATTTGCTTATTACCGGTCCTTTTCACATGCCATCAGGACCCGCGTGTGTGGCTAACACCTCTCAGTGCTGTCTCACTGATGAAACAACGCTCCAGGCGTCCTGTTATGACAGCTCTCTCTCCGCCTTGAGAGACCTCATCTGGGGTGTGTTCTGACAGGGCAGCTGCTTGGAATCGCTCTGATGAGAGGTAAACTCAGACCTCTATTATTCTGTTGCTGCTCATTGTCACTTTCTGTTTCTGTGCTGTTTTCTGTGCGCAAGGTTGTTGGCTCGGTGCCAGCAGGTCTACATCCTGAAAATCCCTTTATTGTACCCTCCAACCAAAAAACAAACAAACAAACAAACAAAAAAAAAACAAGCAAAGAAACATACAAAAATAAATTTGAAGCAAAAACAAAGCAAAGTTTCTTAGCCAGAAACTGTATTTTTAAACAAAGCAAAACTTTATGAAATAAAAGTAATTTTGACATTCTTTTCTGACCTAAATTATTAAGTGTAGTTTAGTTGTAGGGGAAAAAGGTTATGAGTACTGGCAGATATTTATCGACTGTAATCCTACAATTTTAATACCATGTCTTCCAACTACCGTATTATAGGGGACCGGTCAGAATCCTGATTTGAATCAGATAGAAAGTCTGTGTAAGGAATTAAAGCTTAAGGTGGCTACAAGAAGGCCTTCCTACCCCAAAAACGTCTAGCTACATCCAAATCAATGTTCTTACAAAATACCATTTAAAAACTGCAAAAAGCTTTTTCTTTATTTTTTTCCCATTTGAAAATGACAATTCTTCAACACTGTTTTACTATTAATTAAGAGATACCTGTCTTATTTCCTATCAGAAGCTCATAGGTGGATTCAAAAGTATTTGTAAATCTAAATGCAGCAGGATAATGTGTCAGGCTCTGGAATGTAGGACCCAGAGTTAAGGCAGACAGAACTGAAGTGATTTCAAAAAAGTGTTTATTAACTACTCAATTTTCTGTGGCTTGTCAGCTGGGACAGGCTGATTGGAATCTCTGTTTTTAAGTTCAATCTGAGCCCAGAGGAAAATGTGGAATCCAGCCGGATGATTTCTCCACAGCATGCCGAGGGAAACACACTGGCTTCGCCGGAGAAATCTCACACATGCTTCATATAATCTGGCACTGAGGGCTGGGAACAAGAAGTTTAAATAGTGAGTGAAACAGGTGGATCTGATGAGTAAAAATTAAAACTTGGCATTGCCAGGCAGATGAAAGAAATAAACCAATAATCAAATCATCATTGCCAAGATCATGACATGATGAATAATTTATGGTTTTACTGTACTATATTAAATTATCATACAGCAGAGTTTTGAAAATATTTTTCTAAATTCTCAACAGGAAATATTTTTCTAATATCTTGCCACTGACATTAGACTTGGTAGTGAAAACAAATTCAATACCGACATCCTAATAAATAGAGAAAATCATATTTAGTGCAAGCCTGCCAACCTGCTAATGACCGTTTTCCTCATATTTAGTTTTAAACAAATAATACAGCTTTATTTTTCAATTCATAATATATATATTTGCTGTATTACCATACTTATCTGGCTGAAGATCCCATTTAATAAAAGAAAACAACTAAAACAATAAACAGAAATAGATTTTTACCTCAATAAGATCCTGATTGACACTGCGTGGCCATGATAAAGAAATCAAAGCAGTAAAAATGTCCTTTCCAGGACGCTGGCCAGGCTATGGTTAACAGATCAACCAGCACCATCTGTGACAACCCCTGAGGCAATTATCTCATATCGTATCCCGGCTGACCATCTATATTAAAACCTGCTTGCAGCACCTGAGATTAACCCACACTCACTCTTATTCGTATATTATTTTGGATGTCTAGCAGCCCTCGTTCTTCTCCTGTGCACTAATGCCTAAAACATGCGTGCTATCAGCCTGCCCTTTGTTTCTAGTATTCTGTTGTGCTTATCCTGCCTTTGGCCTAGTATAAAATCATAGCTGTCTCCATCATAAAATGTCCAATACCTTAAATAAGCCAGGTTATTGCACACAAAGGGACAAAGAATAACAAGGGGGCTTGCCTGTAAAGAAACCATCATGGACATCTCTGAAAATGGCATCTGAAGGTCAGTGGTTGGACACACATTGCGCGTGAAAATAATCCACTTTCAAGGTTTTTCTCTCACTGGGTGCACTATATAGAAATGAATAGAAAGAAACCAACGTTGCCTTGTTTTTGTCTCTTTTCCAGTATAATTTCATATACATGAAACGTTTTCATAGAAAGTGAAGTGTTTGCCTTCCTTTGTTGTCTTGGTGCGCTTCGACCAGAGACAAAGAACAGGCCTTCAAAGTGCAGAGGGCCACAATGACAGCCTGCACAGTTTTGATGTTGTTGAAATGAAAAGTAGTGAAACACCAATGACACAGAGCAGAGCTGCCATGGCTCATTGAGAAGCAAGGTTGATCAGGGATGTGGAATTCAGTGCAGCCACATAAACATAGCTCTATTGTGTTAAATGTTTTCTCTTCACTGTTGGACAATGCCCAAGGCTGTCCTCTTCATTTGATCTGCCCTTGTATTCAGAGGCTGCATTTGGTAGAAGATGCATTAATTCAGGCCCACTGTATAATACAGGTTAGGACTTTAATAGGCAGAAACAGATTTTCTCTTTCCTTCCACATTTAAAATGTGCAGCTCACCATTGTTTGATTGCAGCAAGCAGACCTTGACGCTCCTTGTTTCACTCAGAGCATGCAATTTTCTGGAGGCCATTAAGCTATCAGAGATGTGGCCTGTGAGGAAATGAAACATTGTCCAGAAAGCTGGAGAATTCCTCTGAGCTGGGGGAGGACAGGGAGAGGGAACAGCGATGTGTTTGTAGGAGTGGGATTACAGAAGGTTTGGAGGTGGAGGAGAGGGGAGACGATGATGATGGACAGACACGGGGGAGTTCTACCAGTATCAAAGCAGCAGGAATGCAGAGCGGGCTGGTGGGACCTGGAACGCCCTGCTAGCCCTCTGATCTGATGTGATGTGTGAAGTGGAAGAGTGAGACAGAGCTCAGCACTGCACTAGCTCCTCAGACATAGAGCAGCACCACAGCTGGCTACCAGAGTCAATACAATATACAAATGGGTTTCAATCCATAATCACCTAATGTTTTAGAGTTTGGGGGGAAATAATCTCATGCAATTTTTGTAACTCTACAAAACTAAAATGTCTATTTAGCTTATAAACACAACCTTTAAAATGGTGCTCTCTTTCTAAGCCAGTTGATGTATGCGCCTGGGGGATTATTTCTGTTAGGAAGTTAGTTAATAAAGTGTTTGGTGGAATCAGAGTTGCTCTCCTTAATTGACATGGACAGCTTTCCGTCCTTGCACGGGGTCATCTGCTGGCCAGAGACTTTCTGCCTCCATGCTGTTTTATTTCTGGTTAGCCATTACAAAGAAGCTTAAAGCTTTTACTGTATCAGTCTATGCATTTACTCCTGTTTAAGTCCATTTGCTCTTACTTAATGTCCAAACTATTCCCTGATGCTTTGTTCTTTACACTGAACTCGAATCTGCCTCTGTTTTTTTTCCTCCCCTCCCTTTTATCTCCAGGCAGAGAGTGGCGTCTTGCTACTCCATCCACCTGCCAATAAAAGTTTAGCCTCTTAGCGCTATCTGGACGGTCCTTAACCCATCAAAAATTCTGTCTCTCATTCTCTTATTTTCGTGCCTTTGCCTGAAACAAAGAAGGAAAAAACATTCAATAGTTATTGATTTGGAGACCAACAACTTTTACTGGACATCCCATTTAATCTTAAAAGCTGATTTATTGCAGGCCCTCTGACAATCCCATTAAATTGCTGTCCAGCTAATCAAGTAAATTCTTTCTCCTTGAGGAGAACTGATCTTTTATAGCACTAGGAAAGCAAAACCTGGCAGTAACAAGATTGGTAAAGGAACTTGGAGGTGTAAGTTGCCTCTCCTTACTATAAAATACAAATGTGTTATTTGTAAATTACTGAACGCTTTTTTTTTAATTTGGGAAAAATATAATTTCAAGTTCATCTATTAATAATAAATCAGATTTATTTAATTGAAAATAAAGGAATATATTCATGTTTCACTTTACAATCTTCAAATATTTGGTATCTTCATGAAGAACATTCATATTTTACTGGTGACTTTGTTGATAAATTATTAAAATAACACATAAATAGGATAAAAATATTAAACAAGAATAATAGAAATCATTTTAAATGTTGAAAATTGGGCTTGATGAAAAGAAATACATCCTGTAAGATTACTTATTTTAAAGCAGTTAAAGTCTGACAAACAAACCTCATCTTAATACAGAGATGTACTTTGTAGAAAGCTTAAAGGAATAGTACACCCAAAACATGATTAGCCTTCATTTTCTACTCACCCCCATGCTGAACAACACTCTGGAGTACTTTTTTGATATCTCAAATGCATCTGGAGATCTGGGAGGCTTCTTGCTGTCTGCTGACATTCAAATAATGGAGGTCTATGGTGACCGAGACAGAAAGGTCCATAAAAGTCCACAAAAAACGTGTCAATATTCCTCCATACTGCTCGTCCAATGTATTCCAAGTGTCCTGAGTGGGTAGCATCCAGAATTTACTTGAAACGAAGTCATTTAGAATGTTTTTAGAGCATAAACAGTAGTGTATAGGATTTCCTGAAAGCGTGCACATGCGCGTTCACGACGCTACGGAAGCCGGCAGACCAAACCAGATGAAAGTGCGCGTTCAGCGTCTGCTCTGCCAATAATGCAAGCGTAGAAGAAGAAATGTGCTGTTTACCTGTGCAAAGAAAGAAACAACGAAAGAAAAATGTCTGAGGACTTCAGTGTTGAGGAAGAGCATGAGTTCTTTGCCGAGCTGAATGCGCTGGTTTGGTCTGCCGGCTTCCGTAGCGTCGGGAGCGCGCATGTGCGCGCTTTCAGGAAATCCTATACACTACTGTTTATGCTCTAAAAACATTCTAAATGACTTCGTTTCGAGTAAATTCTGGATGCTACCCACTCAGGACACTTGGAATACATTGGACGAGCAGTATGGAGGAATATTGACACGTTTTTTGTGGACTTTTATGGACCTTTCTGTCTCGGTCACCATAGACCTCCATTATTTGAATGTCAGCAGACAGCAAGAAGCCTCCCAGATCTCCAGATGCATTTGAGATATCAAAAAAGTACTCCAGAGTGTTGTTCAGCATGGGGGTGAGTAGAAAATGAAGGCTAATCATGTTTTGGGTGTACTATTCCTTTAAGCTGTTGATGTAACAGGCTGGAGCTCACAGTTTTTCTTTTGTTGGAAATTCTCCACTTTGACACCCTTGGAGCAGTACAAAAGATCTCCACAAAAAGAGAACCATTTTTGAAAATAGAGCATGAATCCTTGGAAATAAAGTCAACCTAACATCTGGTAGCAGACAAACCTGAAATCCATATGAAGGTAAGCATGCTTAAACCTGAGAGTAAATGGAATATAGAAAGATTTAGGTGACAAAAATAAAACTGAAGTGGAAAAATAAGCTGATCTACAGAATTTATCTCTGCTAGTGTGTTGTTAGATGAGGTTGACTAAAACTGAAAGTCAAAAGCTAGATCTTGTGACACTTTAGTCAGCTAAGATAGAAACAATTAAAACTGCATTTACAGTATATTTCTTAAATCTATTTAACCCAAAACTTATTACCACACTTAGGTCAAGTACGTTTTCTGGGGATTATATTCCTTTAGTTCCCGTATTAGACTTTATTTTATTCTTAATTTAATTCAGTCTAATAAGTGATTGTCAGATAATGCAATATTATGTTTTTTATTTAGTTTTAGGGGAATAAAATTGACCATAAACTGGTTTCATAATATATATAAAAAAATAGATTGCCTTCAAATCGCAGAATTCCCTCATATCACAGAGCAAGGAAATCTATTACAATATAGCTATATTATTATTATACTAGAAGTGATTAATAGATTATATATTCTGTTAAGAACATTGAATATTTTTAAAGCAAAACAAAGGAGGATGTTTATATTTTTTTTTCTAAATGTAAATCACATAAAATCACAACAGAGCTCCAGACAAAAAAATAATCCACCTTTCCCTTTCACTTGCTGTCTTAAACAATCATACGTTAGCTGCTGCACGAGTTTAAGATATCCCTTATATAGCTTGTGCATCTAGAGAGGAGCCTTTGTGACCCTCCTTAGGCAGATGGACAGGAAAGCCAAAGGATGTCAATAAGCTCTTTATGCAAGCAGGGCTACAGTGTGTAGGGACTATAAAGTCCACTGGCTCTATGCTTGTGGCAAGGAATTTTAAAGACTGACATTTTGATCCTTTGTTGGAATTTAAAATGGCCAATATTGAAATATTAATGACTTACTGATAGGCCCATTACAGCTTTGCCCACCAGCAGGTACATTCTAATAGAGGGTTGGTATGAAAGCAGATTGCTTTTTTGTGTACATGAAAAATTGAGGGAATGAAATCATCCAACTTGCAATTTACAAAATAGTCAGAACAAAATGACCAAAATTCACCTAGTACTGGTGTTAAGTAACAAAAGCAGTTAATAATGCAACCCCCCGCCCCCCCCCCCCCCAAAAAAAACAAGCAAATTATAAGAATATGTTATGAATACATCACATTTCAATGTTCTTGTCGAGAAGTTAAGAAAACTGCTTTTTTTTAAAGAGCAACACTGAAGATCAGATATTAGGTTGTCTTTTTTAACTGAGCCTGCTGGCTTTCATCTTAAGACAATGTGGTGCAAAATTACCAGAAATACAGGATAATAAGTTCTAAATTCTAGCACAAGTAACAAACCTATTACTGAGCTTATAAGCAGCTGTTTTTTGTATTTTTTAAGCTTATCTAACATTTGTAGGTTGAGTTGAATTGTGTTATCAGATTCATTAGATTCAGATTAGTGGTTTTATGTAAATGTTGGTAAAATATAGCAATGTAGCAAGTACAGCTGTCCCTCAAAAATTCCCCCCATTAAATCTAGTAAATCCATATAATGGCGTGTGTGTGTGTGTCTTTCCCATCACTTTATTAGCCACTTATCAACTGGGCCCCTGCACATCTAATATCTGAGGGAGAAACACAGAATAAATAATGATAAAAGCCTGAGGGTGCATGGCTGAACTTTATGATGGGCTGATAACATTTCAGGAGCTGTCCATTCATCAGATTATTTAAGAATATACCTTATTATTTTCCATGTTCTTTGAATTTCATTTTTTAAACAAAAACAACCCCATGAGTTTGTATTCATCATTAAATAATTTGCTAGGCATTGTATAGTGGCACCTAAATACAATATTTTTCATGTCTTGCTGCTCCAAACGCTGTTGGTTTGTCATTTTATCTGCAAGGAAAAAGCCAGATGGAGCATTTCTATCAGATTAAATGGATGTTAGATCGGATTATATTCGATAGAAGCTGGAGTTGACTGCTGTTTGGGAATTCAGTGCTGTCAATAAAATCCAATAAGGTGTCATTTACTGTTAGCGAGCTAACCTTGTTACTTTTACTTGTCATTTGTTTTAAAGCACTAACCGGGTTCATTCATTTTGCTTTCTATTTAGTGTTCATCAGTACAATTATTTTCCTTTGGGCTAGACCAGCCAGAATAGAGTCTGTAGGTCTCTTTGCTAAACTGATATTTAAGTCTCTCACCACTTGTATGATTTGTCATGTGAATATAGGCTTTAATCCCCCAACCATGCTCACTGTCATACAGATACCAGTGATATTATGTGATGTCCTCACTTATTTCTCATTTGACAATGATCCACTCTGCCACATCCTCTTGGCAAAGTAGATCAGTCCAAGAAGAGCCAAGTTTTAAATGGTGCTTGCTTCTCTTGCCTCTCATTTGCATACTAAGAGTGGTATCCCATTTGAGAGATCAAGGTAATCTATGTGTGGCCAATGCTAGGATGCAGCCAGGACGACACAGTCAATTCCATTAAAGGTAGGCCCAGATGTTTGTCATTACCTTTATTGATAACCACAGAATCAATACTGTGATTTATTCTGCTGGGATCAGACAAAGCTGTAGTCACAAGTTTCACCATTCCCTGATCAATAGTACACAGTCGACAAGTATGAGAGCTATATGTGAACTCTGAGCAGCAGCATGAATGTAAAGTTTATGTGGGGTGAGATTAACTGTTGGGTGTGTTTTGGTTCCATTAAATAATCCATTGTTTTTGTTGTTATGGCATAATTTAGGCTTTTAATTTAAAATACAATTATCCACAGTTCATTTTTGTAAAACCTTGACTTGAATCTATTTTACTGAGATTATATGTGACAGATCAACAAAAAGTGGAACTTCATTATATGCAAGAGACAGGTATACTATACACAGTATTAAACACCACAGTGAAAAAAAAAGCAACTCATAAGATTTACTTAAAAAATATATTGTAAGTATTTGCACGCAAATGTTTTAAGTAAATTTTAATGCTGCAATATCAAGTAACACTTGTCAGTATCAAGGGAATTTTACAGTTTGAAGATATTAAGTAACATTTACTTAATTAAATCCAAGGGTAAGTTAGATTTATTTTAAAAATGTAAGTAAAGTGTTCTTGTTTTTCATAGGCACAAACAGCATTTTACTCAAAAATTTAAGGCAGCACAGAGTAAAACAGGCCAAACAACCATTCATGGACACCTAAGGCGAATTTAGAGAAGCCAATTAACCTAACAGTCATACAGTTACAGTCTTAGGGCTGTGTGAAGAAGCCGGAGTACCCGGAGAGAACCCATGCATGCAGAGGGAGAACATGCAAAGTCCATGCAGAAAGACCCAACATCAGGAATCGAACCCAGAACCTTCTTGGTGCAACACAGCAGTGCTACCCACTGCTCCACTGATCAGCCCTCTAACTGGAATTGTACTTTTCAAATATGCAATAGAAAATTTGCAACCCTCTCAAACTGAGATTTTCAACATTCGTTACAGAAATATACTCATATGTAAAATTAGGAATATTTAAAGTACACAAACATGCTCAAAACAACTTCTGGGCGATGGCCAGTACAGAAACAACCGCTAGGACTTTGAACAGTGGTGTAGAGATTATGTATGCCTCTATTTAAATGAAAAACTCATGTACAAATGTAGCATAAATAGTAAAAGTGCATTATGTTGTGCATTATGTACTGCATTAGAATTTGTAAAGAAAAAGAGATAAGGTTGGTATGACTTGCAAACAACTTGTAAACAATAAATACAAAGTATTTCATATACACAACATCCAACACAGATCTGTTAATATAATCACTACTCAAATATGCAATAAACCTACACACTGAAACAGTGCAATTTCAACATTTAAACCAGTCGTCCAGACTAGTGGGCTTTTAAGAATGCAATTACAAAAATTAATGAAACAAAATCAACAAATTTAAAGATTAATGAGCAGCGAGCAGACTTTTGCAGTACTTGTTGCACCCTGTCAAAATGACTGTCGTCGGGACTACCTCTTGCTCTGTGTTTGATCCTGTAACGTTTGGACTTAGAACAGAATCAGCCCTGCTGTGAGCTACAGTGCGCATGGGCCATGTGTGCGTTTCAAAACACTGCATTTTTAGAGTAAAGTTTATGTAGTATTTTAGGTTTATGTACATACTGCTATTAGACATTTAAATTGTATAAGGAAATCCAAGTAAAACTTGCTCTTTCCCCAAAAGTCATGTATTACATTAAGGGTTAAAGGTTAATTTTTACTTCTAGTTTTTACTGAAGCTTAAAAATACAGAGTTGAAATTATGATAAATTCTCTAATAGAGTTTACTGTACCTTTCAGAACCTGACAGGCATCCATCCTGGGCACTCAGAGCAGTCAGAACCAACACATTTCTGTTTGTTTGTACAACGCATCATCTGTGGTTGTGTTAGAGAAATGTGATCACTTCACATGTCTTATGGTTCTGAATAAAGCCCATTTCAGGTAAACACATTTCATGTTTGTATTATTTGATTATGTGCCCATATACACAGTGTAGCTTACTTAGATTACTTTTTCTTCTTTCAATGTGAACACATTTAATGTAAACAGTACTAGTTTTATCAATGAAAATGTATAATGTCTAATGTGTATTTGCATCCAACCCCCTTGACTTTGATAACCCTATATAAAAATTAACAAAACCAATTACATTCAAAGGTCTCTGAATATAAGAATAATATCCCAAAAGTATCAAAGACATTTTTTTTTTACTTTGTCATAATTTACAAATGAAGCATTGCACAACTACAGGTAAGGTTTGAAAAAAACAAACAGCTAT
Organism: Cyprinodon tularosa; assembly: GCF_016077235.1. Classification (NCBI taxonomy): domain Eukaryota; kingdom Metazoa; phylum Chordata; class Actinopteri; order Cyprinodontiformes; family Cyprinodontidae; genus Cyprinodon; species Cyprinodon tularosa. The sequence continues at coordinate 2,322,503 of NW_024038678.1, forward strand.
ACCTCAGATTGAACAATCTGTCAAGTAAACAACTTCACTGAAGGAAAAAGCCTTTTTATGAAGAATACCATCAAAAGTCCTGCTTGTCGTTCGCTATAAGTCATGTAGATAAAACTATGTACATCACGATGAATGTCTTCCAAGCAGCGAAGCATATTGGTGGCAGAATGATGATTATTATCAGAAGTGACCCTGAAACTGGTCAGAGAAGATGGGAAGATGGCTGCAACTAAATTTAGGGAATCCTGGAAAACCTGTTGGATAGTTTAAAAGACTGGGATAGGGGGGTCGCCTTCCATCAGGGTAACAATCTGATGCTTACAGCCAGAGTGGTCTGGAGTGATGTACGTGAAGTGTTCGTTTGGACCTGCTTAAGTACAAAAGTAAATCCAGTTGAGGCTTGGGTGAAAGAAATTGATTGTTCTTTACAGACACCCTCCTTCTAATCTGACCTTTTCAAGCTATTTAACTGGGAAGGACAAACATTTTCAGTTTCTAATTTTACAAAAATGTTGCTTGAAATACAGCTAAAAAGGCTTGCAGTCATTAATTCTTTGAAAAGAGGTTCTGCAAGAGGAGAGAGGAACCCTTTTGTTTTGCATGGGTCTACATATGTTGCATTTTTGTAAATAAGTCTTGGTCTAACCTTTGAAATCCTAATGAAATTACCTAAATTTTGTGGTTGATGAACAATTTCTAGACAAAGTAAAAACCTCTTTGTGGCTTTGAATAGACTGTACTGCAGATTGTTCAATTATGGCCCACTATGCAAAATATAAAAAGTATTAAGATTATTTACTCTCAATAAAGACTGGTCATGTTGTTTATGCTTTTGATGTAATACACAGACTAACCAAGCAAGATTTTCTGGACTCATTTAGCTTTTGTAGAAACATCTTAAACGGTTCTGCTAAAAATATGCTCAAATATATTTATTCAAGTCAGTGTAGTTATTTGTCTACAGCCTTATGTCCAGGGGTGGACATTCCACTGGTGATGGTATTATGTGGGAGGAAGGGGGTTCACTCACAACACCCTCTGAATAGACGCTGAGTTGCCGAATTGGACCAAAATGTAATTACTTCTTGCTCACAATGTCATGCTGCAGACCTGAGCCTGACATCAGCCACAGAGTGGAAGGCACAGGGATTGAATTAACCTCCAGCTGGGATGTGTGTTCTTGTGTATGGTGGTGTGAACCAGTCCTGTGTCGTTTCCATGACTAAAACTCACAGAGTTGTCCTGAACTTGAGCTGTCATGCTATTATGCTGCCCAGAACGTGTTTGCCGAAAATGCTTGACCAAGCAGCTCTGTTAGGCTTTGACTTTTGGCCCAACTTTCCAACTGCAAACATCAGCTCAGACCACCAGATGAAAATGAAATAAAGTTAAGCCCAAAATCATTCATAGTCCATCGAGATTAAAGTATAAAGCAGCATTTGAATTTACTAACCCGTGTCATTTGATTGAAAATAATATTAATGTTTTGAAGCGGTTAAGATTCTCAGAAAATCCTGGATTGACAGGTGGGTCTGGATCCAGATCGCGGTCCGCTAATCCGTACGAGGAGACTTCTCCGCGCAAAGCATTCTGGGATATATCTGCCTCTTCTGACGCCTATCATTTCTTCTTATACACTTCGTAGACTCTTTTTCTCTTATGACCCTCAGCCATTTTCAAAGAACTGTGGAGGGAAAGGTGATGTTTAAAGACTGTCTGAAACCGTAGCTCACCACAGATATGCAGCTAAAAATGTGCATGCGCCAAAAAAAAAGACAACTAACGGGACAAGCACATTGGACAGACTTACGTAAACATATAACCAGAATAATTAACAATTAGGAGGCCCACTTATTTAGATGATCCACCCGGAAATAAAAGGTCGTCCTCCAAACCTTTAAGAGTAACTTGAATCTGGAAGACTCTTATTAGCTTCACCACCTGCGATCTCCCTCGTTCAGCTCCAGCCAATCAACTTGGGGCTACACCTTCTCCGAAGCCAAACATCTTGCAAGATCCCCTTCATTTAGCTCCTGGCATAGCTTCTCTCTCCTGCACGCAAGTAAACTATCAGCCACCACCACCCGATCTCATCCCGTATTCTCAGACTGTTCTCAGTCCCACACACCGTCTGGCTTATTCCACAACTAGTGTCTGGACACCAGGGGAAGACCACTCCAAAGATCTTATTTTGTTTATGTCTTTATCTGCTTCTATATCTGATTATGTCACCTGTATAAATAAATTGAATATTTTCTAATTGCAACTTTTCTATATGTGAGTCTCTCCAGGTTGAAAGGATTTTTTTGGGGGCTTAATTTTAACCATACCTCTGTGTGTACAGTGTTTAAAAAGAGATGCACTGCTTGTTCTACTTTTAGGCAACTCTGTTTCCATGTTTACCAACAATATTTTTTAATATCCTATATAATATAAGTTAAAAGGAATATTTACACATGTTGTGTTATTTTTTCCTTATTCAATAAAAACCTTTATTGAAGCTTTTAATCTCTGACAGATTACAAACAGTCCCTCATTGATGGTGATTAATGCTTCAAAGATGTGATCTATTTTCTGGGGAGTGCACAGTATCCACTGGTTGAACAGGCTATTATAATGTAATGGTGACTTAAATGAGCTATTAATCTGGAAGTACCAAGGGTAAAGGGACAGCACTAAGGGATCCAACCAACGTGATGTAACCAAGATGTGGGGAGCAGTAGATCATCATGAGTTATTTGGGATTTCATACCCTTAGAGGAATAGATAATTTAAAGAAATTACCATTTTTATTCTACCAAGCATTCCATCAAAGCACTACATCCATCTCAGGTCTAATAACACATACATTTTATTATTTATGAATTTAGATAACACTGTTAAGAAGGAATGTGGTAATTTACAATAAACTATGAGAGACATTTAACAAGGCTTTATAAATGAACCTGTAAGACTATCAGAAGCATTAACATTTAACCTAAGTGGACTATGGTTTCTAAGTTGGCATACTAGGAACATGTGAAGGTTGTGTTTATGGAAATAAAATCTTTACATCTTTAAAGGTGTTTCTATGTTTTCTGTTTTTGTTTTTATAAGAATATTTACAAAAACAGTACAGACTTCATTATCATTATTCTGTTTTCAGAGCTTTTTTCCATGCAAGCCATCATTCATCTTCATGCTGGCTGTTGCACCAGAACTGTCTTCTTCCTCCATGTGGTAGCCTGGAGTAAAGTTATCTTCTTTTCACTCGTGGAAGCAGATGCATTATTGATAGATAGCTGATTGGGAACTCAATTACACAGAGATTACTGTGATGGCAGACACTGAGACACCACTACTCCTGTCAGAACTATTGAATTAGAGCAGAGGAGGGGAGGGAAGTGTCCTTCAGAGCCTGTCTTCCCTGAAGACCTCTTGGGGATGCCTAACGGAGACAGCCTTGTTCATACTTTGACAGGTGACCTTCCAAACAAATGTACCTTCAGCTGGGCAGCCAGCTGGCTAAACACTGCCGCAGTATGCTGCCTCTTATTCTGCTTTATATATAAGGGAAAAAACCTCATTAAATGTAATTTGTCTTTTAAAAGGATAGAATGGAAAAGGAAAAGAAAGGAAATATATTTACTTGTCTCATAAAATATTTCATTTTTGGGATATTTTAGCTGAATTGGCCTCTCTTTTACTATTGATCGAAAATGGTGTGTGGTCTATAATTAATGCTTTTAAGCATGATAAATTGTTACTGTGGTTCAAAAATACAGTTTAACAATTATATTTAACAAAATGTGGAAACTTTTTAATGTTTAAAATGTTATCAGTTAAATTTATCCTTACACTTAAAGGTATAGTGGAGGATGTTCTTTTTCCAGGTGGAGCATCAAAATAAGTGGTCGTCCTAATTGGCTTTTTTTTTTGTTGTAAAGATCCACCACTGAACCTTTAATAACCAACTGTATTGGTGTAATGTCATATAAAAGTTGTAGTATGCATTGTAGCATGGCTAACATAATGGAAACCAGGGCCGTGCAGAGACCACTAAAGGGGCAGGTGCTCAAAAAAAAAAAAAAAGGGACCAAAAGGGCACATTGGGATCATGGAGCAAAAGGGGCAGGTGCTCAAGCCCCCTTAGCCCCCCCCTCTGCACGTGCCTGATGGAAACAGTATTATATGTTGGTATTCATTTGAGAATACAAATTAAACTGAAATTTCTATGAGAGGTGATCTTTAAATATTCAATTTTTTTTTGGAGCAGAAGCCTTCAACATCCCTGGCCTTATCACTCTGTAGCAACATGTAGAAAATGCAGTTTCTGGCTGGCTTGTCAGGCTGACAATCATCCCAATCTGGTTATCAGCTGATTTCTCGGTGCATAACTCATAAGATGTGATGATTTTATGATTTTTAACTTAAAACTTGGAGATTACTACTAAACACAATGTAAGTTAATATGCAAAAATTTAGTTTGTCAGATTTATATTATTTAAATGCAGTCTGTTTGTAAAAATCTGTTTTTTATATTATAAGTCACTTTTATTTTATTTTTAAATAATAAAACCTAAATAATCATTAAAAACGAAAGCTCTCGTATCTGCTTTACATGAGATATTAAACAGTTACAATTACGCCTTTGGCTTTATTATTTGTGATAAGTAGCAGAAGGATCAATTTAATCATTGGGCATGTGCTGCTTTTAGCAATTGCTTAGGCAGAAATGCTATATGGTGTAATTCTAGCTTGAATGGAGTCATTGCAATGCGTCGGTATGCATTCTGGTTATGGTTAGGACTGCTTCCACATGGCAGCATTTGTGTATACCTCAATATAATTTGATTTATCAAAAGACAGCTGCTCGTCTCTTTGCGCTAAAATAGATGAAATGATGAGAAGTGCTTGGAATGGGAATGTATGTGCATAAATATTGGAATTTCACCAAACTCATTCATATAACATGGCCCACCTGAATGAGAATTGTGCCTTGCAGGGTTGTATGCTATTACAAGTTTAATGCAATATCTGGATTGAAGAAGATGAGAGAAAAGATTGAGGGTGGGGGGGTCATTGGCACCTGAAATAGAGGCATTCATATTTCTTTTCTGTTGGTCAGCAACTATATTCAGGGGAAGAGTAAAAGTGAGGTGAGAAAAGCTGAACTTAAGGAAGACAAAACAGTATTTTTATTTGAGCTCACACTGAGAACCGTTTTTAATTTTGGTCTAATAGAATTATTATTATTATTCAGAGCCCCTGCTTACGGCATTCATTAAAATTTGAGCAAATCTTAATTTTGTTTTATTTCTTTTTTACACATAGCTGTGTCATTTAGGATAATAACTTATATCAGTCATGAAGTAACGGTTTCTTCCTGTAGCATTTATTTAATTCCTCAAGTGTCTTCTTCAGTGTGTTCATAAAGAGACCTAGACTTAAAAAAGACCTTTGTTTAAATTTTGTGCTGTCAAAGGAGCTGGGAACATAGCTTGGATTAGGTGGACAACAGGCAGCTTTAACAGGACTCCTTCTTTATCCAGGTCTTCTCCTGCAGGCTGGACGGTTCAGAAAAAGACACCCTGGTGAGCCGTGCCCCGCTCCATTGCCCCCGTTTCCCCAAACACTGGGCACGAGTGAGCCCCTGGAGAAAAGGTTTAATAAGTAGTAGAGAATAGCCATTAGCTCCCTCCCAACCTCTGTTGATGGAGGAGAAAATAGAGGGACCAATGGACCAACAAGAACCATTGGAGTCTGTGACAATCACATCACGGGGAAACTAATTCCTGTTCCTATAGGGCTGCTGCTGTCAGCTAGATCTTAGTAGAAAAAGACTCATTACAAAACTAAAATAGCAAGAGCTTATAGAAAATCGAGTTACCTTCCGTCTGTTTCGAACCATATAATTTCAACGACAGTTCCTCTCTCTTTGGAAGTTGTGTGTGTTTGTGTGCAATTCGACTCTTTGTAGGGGAGACGCCTTACCTTTCTTCCTATTCTAGCGCTTAGTTTTATTCAATCAAACATCTCAACTAAGATCAGGAAAAATGGATGTTAACTTTTATCCCAATATTTTCTGGTATGATAATTGTATAAGGTAATATAAATGAAGGACTATAAGGTACTTAAAAATTAATCAGGCTTTTTGGTTGTAAATCTATACCACCACATTGCTGGATACTTAATATCCTGCTCTAAAAATAAAACGTACTCTTTAGCAAACAGGCTTCTTCATTAAACCAGCCATGTTAATTAGCACATTTGTACTTCTTAGTAGCATGCAATCATTAAAATAATGTTTAAAAAACTTTTTGATATTTATTGACACTCTTTAACAGATAAACAAGTTAAAAATAAAAATGTTTTTTATATTTTATTATTCCTAAGTTTATCTGTAATGTTGAAGTCAAGACTTTGTGCAAGCCAGCCAAGTTTCTTCACACCAAACTATATACACATGCAGCCATGGAAGCCACACATTTCTAGCTAATTCAATCCAGTTTATGTATGTAGTGCCAATTAATAACATGTTACCGCAAGGCACCTTACAGAATGTGGAATGAGTCTAGGATAGTGAGGGAAACTCTAGCAGCATAATTAGAGCTGAATAATAAAAATATAACAGTACAGTATGATATCTGATCAATAGCAAAAGAAAACACATCTGATAAAACGTTCTATGATTTCATTGAATTCAACAACCATTATATCATATAACATTTTTCCGCAAAATCGTACAGCTATATGCACAATTTACCAGAGTAATAATTTATAAAACTTCTTCTGATCGCCAAACAGTCTCATCTATCAAGATTAATTTGGTCATTAACACATCAAGAGTGTATTTCTGTAGACATATACACATACAGTCCACTGCAATATGCAATAATATTTTGACATTACTCTTTTTCATAAAAAAATGCTAATTTGAACAAACAAAAGAAAAAATTTCCTTGTTAAATACGTTGTTTTAAGATGCTATTGTTTTGGAAAAATTATGCTTTAAACTTTTCCTTGTAACCACAGATTAAGTTAACACAACTACTGCATTATGCTGATAATAATTAAGACAGTAAAGTTTGTAGGCTTTGTTGGTTTCTCAGCTTATCTTAGGTTGTGTCTAATTGTTGCTGCTCTGCTCAGGTAATTTATGCCACATTTCATCCAGTTGCATTCAAATGCTTTTCTTTCTTTTTTTTGTAGTTATAAAGATTAAAAATCAGACATTTCTCCTCCTCAGTTTGAGAAGAAAGCTTATTTTTCTTGTCATTCTGGACTAATAGGATGCCTAAAGTAGTTTTCTTTCAACTAAACAGGTCACAATTGTTCAGTTTTGATAAAAATAAAATCAGTTGAAGGATGTTTAAAATATTCATGCCATTAATACAGTTTAAACTTCAAATTGTCATTGTCAATAAATTCCTGCCTTCCATAAAGCAAGCATTTTCCAAATAATATCAGAGATTTATAGCATTAGGTTAAAGTTTTTAGCATTAAGCAAGGCCTTGTGTTCATCATTTGGGATTTGTCTCGCTTGACTTGTCGGACATCATGAAAAGGTACCGCTTACATGTCTTATAGAGATATTAATTAATAATTATTGGTAAAGTCTCTTACTCATAATCTCATATTCCATGCAAGGAGTTCCTTCTTAAATTAAAATATATCTATAATATTCTACAAATTAAACTATGGATACTCAATGACTTCACATGAATACACCAAGAACTTCAATATATTCCACCCATCATAAAGCATATATCTCTCACCATCTTTATTCAATACATACGGTAATTTTAGTCTGTTCCACAAAATCTAGTTATGAATAAAAAAGCTGATCTACGAGTGCAAACTCAGTAAATTTAGAGCGGTTTCTTTGGTAATCTGTCCCTGACTCCGATCTTAAAAAGCCAGAAGTTCAGGCCAATCTATATTCAACGTTCTGACCTCCCTATGTCCAAAGTTCTTTTTCCATACCACAAGACTGCATGCCGACATGGTGTTTAAAGGTCAGGTTTCCCACTTTAGTGTCATATGTCCCTATACAGATTAACAACATATATGGTCCTAGCTAGATTACAATTTTCTTTACCATTTGCTTCATGGTCTGAATTAAGTTTTAAATGTAAGTTATCTTTTTACACCTTCCTCTTTAGTTAAAGTTACAATATGTACTATGAAAAGAAAGGTTTGTAAATTCTGTTTATATGTTTTCATGTAAGGTTGCTTTACTTTTTAGGCTTTAAAGTGTTAAGCACTTAGGTTGTTTTGTGGTTTTTAAACTACTCATTGTAGTGCGAAGTTATTCATCAACATGGGAAGTCTTTGAGTGTCTTATCACTTCAGAGCGGTAAATCTGATGTGTCTGTTAAGTTTTCTGAGTGACCTCTGTGGTGTTCTTGCGCTGCGTCAGTATCTATGAACGATGTCAGTAAGAGCAGCCATGCCACAGAGCTTAACCCCTCCTGCATTGATCTCCAGTTTGCTCCGGGCTGCTGCCTAATTCTCCAATTTTCAGCTGTTAGAGATAGAATTGGAATAATAAACAGCTGAACCTCCCACTAATAATCCCCTGGACCCCCTTCCCCTCCTTCTCCATCCAACTCTTTCTCACACACACACACTCACTTTGTCCCTTCCTCCATAGATTACCCAGTCCTCCTTTGGTTCACTAAGTGGCGGGTAGAGTTTCTTGTCTGTCTTAATCTACGCCAAAGCCACAAAGGACTAATAAAATGATATTACCATTCTTGTAGCACCTGGAACTGATTATCAGCACTAGACCACACTAACCACATGGACATTGTTCATTTATGTTTGCGGACACATATGAATCATTACATGTTTCTTTTAGTTGGTTTTTCATTTTTCTTTCGGTTGAAATATTTCATTGTCTTTTATAAGCAACAAAATTAAATATAGTTAACTGTTTATTAGTCATTTATTTAAAAAGGCTGTAATGTAAACATTCTCTATGACCAACAGTTTTGGGTATTCTTATGTCCAACACTTTTTTCCTTCTAAAAACTTTATAGGGATGTAGTTCTCTGCTTTGATATTACATCAGAGAGGCATCCAGCATCCAGTAGCTGATTCTCTGTTAAATGGTTTGCACATATCTTATTTTACAAGCTACTGAATATAAGCTCATAAATGTTTTGCTTTTAACAACTCGATATAAGATCTACATCTACAGCGGAACTGTACTCTCAGCCCTATAATGATTAATGCTCCATATAAAAACCTAAAAGAAGTTCTCCATCTGGTTATCAGTTATAGATTAATAGCTATGGATTACAGATATGTTTACACATTTTTGATGAATGTAGGGATTTGTTTTAATGTTAAAGATACATAGATTTGCTGTCACAGCGGCCCGCTGTCGCCATAGGCTGTTGTTACCCGGCAGCGGCGACTAATAACAAAGATGGCGCAGGCACCGTGCAGTGGAGGAGGAGTTACATTACCAAGGGAGCAAAAAGCAGCGATCATCTGCCTGAACGGTCAGTTAAGTTTGCTATAACGGCCACTATATTGTCCCTGCTGTATAGACACAGTAAGATTGTATGAGCTATGAGAACAGCATATTTTAAACAGGGTAGGCAGGAGAAATGGGCTCGTACATGCTCTCTCACATGCATTTTTTTTAAAGTGGAGAGGGCGGTTCTTTTAAAAAATCCTCCACAATACCTCTGAGGTTTTTGCTCAGTATTATTTACAACTCAACAACCGCCACCAAGCTCGCAGTTCTGGTTTAAGATAGGTAGCCCCATAGCATGATACTACCTTCAATCTGTTTTACTGTATGCAAGATTTTAATCTGCTTATGTGACAAACACACCTTTACAGGCTCAGGGCCACAATTTAAGCTGGATTTTAGACAGTACAGGAACTTTTTGTCAGAAATCATTCAACCGTGAATTATGATGGTATAATTTCTTAAATTATACAAAGCTGGTATTTTAACAGCAGTTTTCTTTAAGTAGCTTATCACCATGCTGCTCTGAACATTTAACCAAACTCCATTAAAACCCAACTCACTACTTTAATAAAATACTAGTCTTAATTATCCATTCATGATTTATTTTAGCCTTTATCGCTCTTTTTTTTATCTTTAATATTTCTCTATTTAATGTTAACTATTCAAGCCTGAAACTGTGTCCAAGGATTCATTCAACAAATCCCTTTTTAGTCTTCGGGGGATCTGAAATGTCAAAGGTATATAAATATATATCTATAGTTTCTCATTCTACTCTGATCGGAACATGCCAAAATGCTCTGCTAATCTTTGATGTAGGGAAGAAGCTCTGTGCTAGCATTGGCCTCCGTCAAACTATTTTCTGTCTTTGGCTTCACAGTTTTTGGCTCATTTTTGATTCCCGAGGCCCTAAAGCCTTTGTGCTGCAGTAGTGCTAGGCTCAGCATGCAGCCAGTGTCCACACATTGCTGCCTCAGCACTAACAAGGCAATAGAGTGATAGAGAGAGCGCCAGTTGTCTGCTTTCAACATCCCTACTCAACCGTACCCTCACCTAACCCTCCTAAGAGACACCATTAGCAAACCTTTTGAGGATCCCATATTAGGAAAAACATCAAGTAGTCTAATTGTGGTCGTGAGCTGAGACTGGCTGGGTGTGTTAAATTTTGTTTCCACACTTGTGAGTTGTGGTGTTTCCCTCATTGGTTTATTGCCTCACATTCTAATTTGACTTATGTCACTGACCACTATAGTGGTTCCCAATTTAGCTCCAGCTTAATGTCACATTGCAATTAGACTTCATATGCCAAGGGTTTTTAGAATAACTAACTTAATAGTTAATAGTAATTAGATCTTGCTTTAAAATATTCATATATTTTTCTGGGTGCTATTAACTCCATTAAAATATAAAAATACCAAGGTTTGAACAAACCATATGTAACGAACAAAAAGAGGAATTGCGAGCAAAATGTCTCAGAGAATTATGTGTAAAACAGCAGGTTAGCTATGAGTTTGCAAAATTACAGTCAAATCTGTGCGGAAAACCTAAATATAGTGAAAAAAAATATTCTTATTAGCTTAATTTTGTTACTTGTTACCATAAAATAACAACATCAGTTGCCCTTAACAATGAAAGTATCTGTTTATTTGCAGCAAGGTGACTGATTGAGTGTGCTAAACTTTGTGGAGATGAACTGTGTTGCTGTCAGTTGTATCCCTGTGCAGCTGCACAAATGAGAAGTGGAACTGTAGAACTGTCTCCATGTAACAAGAGGAGATGGCTGTGCTATTTGAGACTGAATGTGGCGCTATAAACAGACTGACAGCTGGGAGTTAAGAGACAGAATATGAAACTAAAATATAATCAAAATATGGCTGGAACATTCAAATATTTGCTGGTGTAATATTAGTTAGTCTTAGAAAACGTTCCTCCTCACACTTTTTGTTTTCTTTATTTTGAGAGTGATAAATAAATAAAAACATTTTTTTTTAATCCTCTCTTAAGTAATACTAATCACTACTGTCAAAGCACCATTTGCAAGTTTTAATTTTTTGTGTATTTAATGAGGTTTAATTTAGTGCACTTCAGTTTATCTGTATAGCAACAACTTACAATAAATTTGGTTTAAAAAGTTTGATTCAGTTCAACCCTGCAGACAGATTCTAACTTAATTACATGCATTCCAGCTGATCTGAGCTGTGCAATAAAGTTTATCATTAAAATAGCTTCAAATGTTGTACCTTATGAAACCACTGACCTCAACAGAATTCACTCCTCTCATAACCATTTACAGACAATGGACAATTACTTGCATTTTGCAGCAATCCTTCATACATAACATGCATGTAGTGCAACTGGAGAGAAAAACATCCCTTTAACAGAAAGAAAGCTCCAACAGTATCAGGCTTAGTGTGAACAGCCATGACCTGAATGGGAGTTGAACAGTTGAACTGGTGTTTTAAAATGAAAAAGTTATAATGGTTGCTTAATGTGCATACTCGTAAACAAACATTTCGATGAATAGCCTTTTAATTAGATTTCAACAATCTTCACTGGCAGGATTAAAATCAAATACAATTTTAATGAATCAAAAATAATTTATATAGCTCATAATGTCTATACATACTCCAGGATGACCTGATTAAAATCAGCAAAAAGGAGGACAAAGATGATTGCTTTAGGACATGTCAAATGTATGTATGCTCGAGAAGAATCAAGATTATGCTGCCTAACCTAAATTAAACAAATATACATGTTGTATTTGATACATTAAAGTATTGAAAATTTCTGTTTCATCCTAAACCCTTAACAGATGTATCAAGGGCTGCATTTTTACAATATAAATGTAAAATTTTTAGTCTAGTGCCTGCCTTTAGTGAATTTGCCTCAGGTGTTGCTGAGTATCAATAAACAGTTGTTATGATGCACTTTTTGAAATTATTGTTTTTGACCTACAAATCTGTATGTCACGTAGGTGAGTAGCAAAAAATAAACACAATAAAAAACAACAAACATTCAGGGACATAATAAGGAAAAGTAGATCCAGCAAAAAAAACAAACAAACAAACAAAAACAGTCCAGCATAATTCTTCATTTTCTGTCTTGTTTTTACAGTTTTTAACCCAACCCAAACACTGACGGTTACAACTGAAGTTATTTGGAGAGATAACTGAAGAAAAACAAGTTTGCGTAATTAAAAACTAGTCTGACAGGGGGCAGAGAAACAGAGATCAACTAAAGCTGCCTGAGCTTTGTCAGTCACAAAGTCTGTGGTCTAATAATTACCAATCACTGCAAAAACTGCAGCCACTCCCACATGCTGTTTGCTTCAGGGAAAACAACCAAAATCACTTAAGATTCATACGCCCGAGTAGAATATTCCATACTGCATGTCAACAAAATGTAATCTTATCTTTTGCATTTGTGTTTTGCTAGGGTTGCAGCTTTTATTTAAACTTTTTGGTTGTTTCTGAACCTGTCAGAAACATGTTCTGACTAATCAGTGTTTTCTTTAGTTTGTACTTTTGATTTTGAAGCATCTGCTCCTGTGTGGTGTGGTCTTCTCTCCAATTACCAGTAGCCAAGATTTGGTTAAACAAAAAAATCTGTGCAAATCTTTGTTGATAAGGTAAAAAAAAAAAAAACACAATTCTGCCATTGCCATGTTTCCATAAAATAAGGATGCAAATAAAATCAGACATGAAACAGGCTATTCACTGGAAAGCTCAATAAAAACATGCCATCCTCCTACACTCCTGTCTATTTTTTCATGCTTTTTTGCATGGAGTGATGTGTGTTTTTGCCCATATTAATTGTGTGATGTGGAAAAGGTGTTTGCATTCCAAGATATACCAATTTCATTGCAACCAAAAAACTACCTCTTACTTGTACAAAAAAAAAGTGAAAAAGTAGCAGTTTTTCCTTTTAGATAATTTATTTGTGGTCAAAAAGAAATCTGAGAAATGAATCGGCTAAAGATTAGGGTGATGGCAAATAGGCCTTCATCAACCAAAAAAGTTTTTGTACATTTTTTTCTATTTGCTATTGTAAAAAAAAGAAGATATACAGTAATTATATATTCAATACTAAGTAGAACAGATCTTCTTATAATTTATAAATGTAAAGTTAACTTTACATCCATGGTGCACTGTCCCAGTCCCTCTAAATACCTAGAGTGACTCAGTAGTGTGTTCTTCTTTTGTTGTTTCAAAAACCCATCAAATCATTAACACAGACTAACTGAACTAGAGCACATAACATATTATTCCAAATGATTGATTTTGTTGTTGCTGTTGGCGTTTTTATTTAAACTGAAAGGAAACATTTAGAAGAATTGCAATTAATTGATTATTTTTCTCTCCTTGTATATCATGCAAACATGCTCTTTACTAAGACGAATTGTTAGATTTTAAAACAATAACCATGTGACCATATTGCAGATTTATAGTCTGTGGACCATGTTGGCCCACACAGATAATTTAGCTGTTTTCTTACACATAACCTTTAATTGTAAAATAAATAATCACAGCATATTGTTTATTACTCAGCTTGTCTAATTCACATCAAGTGCTGCAGTTCTGCATCAGTGTTGATCCTTTTAGACAGAAAACATCAGCATCTTTATTCTGCTCTTTAAAAGCTGCCTTACAGCTGATGTCCAGCTTACAACTTCGTCAGTAGCTGCCGGTATAGGACCTTGATTGGTCCAGACACAAATGATCCTTAATGAGCCTTAAATGCATATAGCTTTCATTTTTGTTATTACTGTCATTAAGCTTTATGATAATTTAGTTTCCTCATAATAAATATGAATTTGCTGTGAAGTTTAGAATCTTTCTTCCCCTGTTTGCAGTTAATGAAATAAAAAACATGATTGTAGATTAGATTCTTAAGTTGGTTAAGAAGATGTTGATCTCCTTTTTGTGTGCCTCTTGGCTTCGTTCCACAGTGCAGTTTGGGGTAAGGAGAGTGGAATCTTTTATAACCTGGTAATCAACACAGTTTAAGAAAAGTCACAAAATCTATGCACCTACAATACAATACAATACAATACAATACTTTGAGTGAGATTGAGGGAAACACACATTTTGTCAATGCTCTACTGCAAGCCAGATCTTAACTGTCTCTTTTCAAAACATTAAAATGTACATTTTGCATGTTGTAATTCATGTGACGTTTATACCTTATACCAACATTAATCATACTTATATCGTGGTGATTAGTCTGAGTGACCTCGGTAAGTATGTTCCTTCATTAAGAAAAGAATCTAGGTAGGCTAAAGGCATCCAAATTGGAGAGCAGAGGAGTTGAGGCTGAGCCATGAGGCAGGCCTGAAACCCACTGAAAATCTTCAGTGAATTCAAGAGACATAAAGGCTGGCCATGCCTTTGTGATGACAAAAACTCTGCAGGGTTTTCGCCTAATTTCATTTCTGTAGATGAATGATCAACGGATGTTTTATGATAGGGTAGAGTAATTACATACGAGAGAAAAAGTCATCACTGGGTCAAAAGGCTTGCCTAAAATTTATAGAGGGAGAGGGATCTGCCTTTGTGTTTTATTGTATCTGACCTCCATTTTATTTTCCTGTATGCAGAGATAATGACATGGCTTTATTAGGATATTGTGAAACTGATATTGTTGTCTGAGTAACACCGGTTAGTATAAGTTACTGATTTTGTGTTCAAAGTGACATTTGTGTGCATTTGTTTGTGAGGCCTCACTGAAATGGACTTTGAAAGCAGAGGCTAAAAATGTACACACACAGGCAGGTGCAAAACAGACTGTCAGACAGGTTTGACTCCACATATCTTTGTCTGGGGTAAATATTTGTAACTTCTATTCACCTTTGCTTTTTATATGTGGGTAAAGAGATGTATAACTCCTGAAATTCATTGTTAAATAATCACTCAAAGCTCAAACAATTCTTCCCTTGGAAAACTAGGATTGCAAAATATTAAAAATAGCACAAGTAGTATTTTGTAAATGAATGCTGTGGTGGTGATATCGGTTGTGATCAGGCTTCATTTAGATATTTCCTATATTTTTAATTAATCATCAAAAAATTGTTTCCAACTTTGGCATCAGTTGGAGCAAAATTAGCATTCAGAAAGTAACTAAAATATAACGGTTTTATAAAATGTTGTATCCAAGCAGTCTTTGGCACTTATGATAATTGCTGCTTTGTTACTAAGCCAGTATAAATTTTCTGGTTTTAAGTCTAACCCACTTATTTTATTTATTTTTTTCTTTAAACTAAACATAAAAAAACCCTATTTTATTTTTGTGTAATAGAGACATTTACTTCTTTAGATAATGAATGTTAAAATACATTAGTTAGTAATATTACTGTATCATATATTTAGTTTTACTTGAACAAGAATATTTTGAAGTAAAACCAACCACCTGGACAGGAACACACAGAGCGGGATGTGCTTCCTTCGAGACTGAGGTCCGTCAACAATTTGTAATAAGCTGTTGGAGATGTTCTACCAGTCTGTAGTTGCCTGTGTCTTTTTCTACGCTGTGGTGTGCTGGGGGAGCAGCACATCCAGGAAGGACACCTCCAGACTGGACAAACCGTTCAGGTGAGTGGGCTCTGTGTTTGGCAAGAAACTGAACTCTCTGGGGAAAGTGGCAGAGACAAGGACACTTAAAATGCTGGACATTATGGACAGTGCAAGCCACCCTCTGCACACTGTACCACTCGAAGGAGCATATTCAGTGAGAGGTTGCTCCTCCCTAAATGCAGGACCAACAGACTGCTGAACTCATTCGCTCCTCAAGCCATTAAGCTGTACAACAGTCAACACACCCTTCTTGGATATTTTGTGCAAAACATTACCTATTATTACTCATGTGCAATAGTCTTCTCACTCACTGTTCAATAATCCAAGTCAACTAATGTGTAGTCTTTCCTTAGCTCTCTACTGTGCAGATATTTTATATCAAAACACTGAAAAACATAATGCAACTGTTTTGGGCATTTACTTACGTAATTACATTTAGTTACTTTAACACAGTTGTTTCATTTTAGCAGGGTAGGACATACAATAATTGCATTAAAGTAAATGCCAAAAGCGGTTGCAGTATTTTTTCAGTGAAGGAAACATATTTCAGGACATTACAACTATTCTTATGCTCTTTTGTTCAACACTATATACACTCTTTTTATATTGTCTGTTGTATTTTTGTCTCTAATGGCATCTTGCTTTAACTCTGCTCTTTGTACTCTATCTAAGCTACTTGAACCAGAATTTCCCTGAAGGAGTAATCCCGAGGGATAAATTAAGTTGAGTCTAAGTCTAATGTTGCTCTTACCTGAATCTTGAATATCATTTCTTACCACTCTGCACTGCAAAAACAATCCAGAAATAAGTAAAAAATTGCTTAAATTAAGTATATTTAGCCTTAATTTGAGCAGGTAAATAAGATGATTTGCCAATGGAATGAGTATTTTTACTCTTAAAATAAGATAGTTAGATAATATTTACTTGAAATAAGACGATAAAATAGTTTTTTCTTATTTTAAAAGGAAATTGTCTTGTTCCATTGGCAAAGTGTCTTACTTACCTCCTCAAATCAAGGAAAAACACACTTATTTTAAGAAAAAATAACTTATTGAGATTTATATTTTTTGCAGTGTGACCATCTTAAGTTACGTAACTGATAGAAAACAAACATGCTAACCAACACATTTATAATTAATGCTAAAGTGAGACTTCTGGTGGGTAAAGAAGCTATATTATATTAATGTTATTTACTGTCTGCTCAGTCTGCTGCAACATTTAGAGGTCAACTGAATATAGAGTAAAAACACTACATACTATAATTTGTTATTCTGCTGCCTGATTTACCTTTCTGATCTGTTGTTTGGGGCAGTTCTATACTTAACTTTCTCCACATTGTAGAAACACATCTGTCTATGATCAGTAAAAATGATACATAAAAGACTGAGGGAGTCATATTACTAAGAAAGCACTGCTAAAACATTAACATTGAGAAGGCAGAATGTTGACGTTGAATATGGTCTTTTGATGCATTCCATTTCTCCTCTGAAATTTTGAATTTCTAAGTTGAAGATTTTACCTGGAAGGCCTCTGAAAGGTAGAATTACTAGACGGGAAGTTGGTGCAACAGTATGGTACCTTACTTCCAAGATGCCCAAGATGTTTGCTAATAGCGTCAAAAGTAGTAAAACTTTCCAACTTTCAGTGCTTGTAGTTTTTTTTTATTATTTATCTTTTTTTTTTATTGTATGAGGCAGTCAGTCATTCAGGTGGAATGACTGAAATGTTTCAATGGTGTGTATACGTGCAGAGCCTTACTTTCGTCATTGCAATGGCTGTAATGGGGGCTGTCGTAGTATCCATGTAGAATATGACAGTCCACAAACTGAAAACTGGAACTCATTTTCCTTTGAGATCATGTCAGTCCAGTTTCTCAAATACAAGTTTAGGGAATAATGGAATGGGTGTGTTCCAAATTAAATTCAGGCTTCTGAGTACAAATGAGATGCAACATTTGCCTCGCTGTTTTAACCATTCCTTGCTGAACTCTCAACCATTTTCTTTCATGCAGCATGCTCATTGTGCTTGCACTCAGACCCTTCTACACCAAACCTGACAGGCCCATGTGTGTTTTAAGCAGCTGTTTATCTGCACCTACAAACTGTGTCCTGCTTGCCAAACCCCCTTTTCTTGTTTTTCATCTGTTATTGTCTTGCCTAAAATGTGTGGAATCTTTAAATTCATCTTTAAAGCTGCCAGACAGACTAACAACATTAGCCAACTGGAGTTGTGACATTCTTTGTTTTGCATGGTGATTACTTTCAACTCTGAAGACTTGAAACTTCAATTAGTTTTTGTAAAGAGATAAAAGTTTCCACAGAGATCTGTTAATATTTCAATCTAATCCACAAATATGCATTATCAACCCAAAAACCAGTCAACACTTCAGTGTACCGTGCCCTCCTCTCTCTCCATCTGAAAATGATTGGTCAGTACACACCCTCCTTGCTGCCCTCCCCTCCTTCTCTCTCCCTCTTCCTACTTAAATACTTTTAGCATAAAGAGAGAGAAGAAGGGGAGGGGGATGGGAGATCTATGGGGGATGGGAGCTGAGTGCTACCTCTGTTGTCACTGGCCAGAGAGAAGCAGAGAGAGAGAGAGAGAGAGAGGGAGAGAGATAGGGAGGGAGGGAAAGAGCAGAGTTGTGTCCCATATGTGGAAAAAAAAGCATAGCAGTGCACACTCTAGTCCGGTCAGCTCCAGGGATTATCCTAGTGTTTTCAGATCTGATGGAGGACATGCAGGCTTGAATAGGTAAGGCCCTGTCTTCTTTGCATCTCTATGTTGATTTGCTGTCATGGCCAGCTGCTCTTCCTGCTGTGTGGTTTGAATCAAACCCTTATGAAGCAGCTCTGTCCTCTCTTTGGTCACTGGTCATTAGACGGTTCTTCTCCCTTGCAAATAGGATCTTCTTCCTGCCAAGCGTCTCTGTTTGTTTGAAGTGGAAGATGTGGTTTGTCGCTGCAGCTCAGACTGTTATTCTGGGCTGTGAGTGGTAAAAGTTGGCTGTCAGTTCAAAGTGGAGGGGTTTGTTGTTGCCTGAGTAAAGCCTGTTGGTGTCTAGAGATGAGCTGAGGTGGTCATTGCACAATATTACCTTCATATGAATGAAGGAATGTAAATAATTTTTTTTTTACAATGTTTTTAATGTGGTCTGAGAAAGTTCTTGGAATGTAGGAAATAAATGGTCTGTATATTTATAGAATTGTCCATGTGGATGTGAAGTGAACATTTAGAAATGTTTTACTTGTTTCTATTTCTAGTATAAAATGCATTTTTTTCTATGCAAAGATAACAAAACATTGCCAGCCTTCTATTGATTTATAACAGAATTCAGCAATTAAAACATAAATAGTAACCTGCTTACTAAACCTATGCTTTAACAAAATGATACAAGGGAAAACAAATATTTCACACAATATATGCTGACTTAGCCTTTAAAGTAGATCAAAGTATTTTTTCTCCGCTTCTAAAAGGTATAATCTATCCTGTCATAAAACTTAATCCCAGATATATTATTTATCAGATGAGCTGACATGTGAAACTCATTAGGAAATACCTTTTGTCTGCATTTGGAATATGGAGCTTCAAAGTATTTGTTGTCCCAAGAATGCAGTCTTTATTGCCCCAGCGCATGAAGCAATGGTATGCATGGGTCTTTTTGTGAGACTAGAAAACCCTCTTTAGAGACTGGACACAGCTCCACAATCAGCTTAATGCTGGTCTGTAATGAATGCCTTTGTGTGTTTGAATTTGGCCGGCTGTGTGTGAGTGGGTGAGTGTGAATTCTGGTTTTGTTACACTGATGGGGTTCTCAGGTTGGTCTGTAACTCTATCATTCTCTGGTTCGGTGTGTTGGGACTCATCTGGTTGGGTAACATTTGTTAAAGCATTTTGTAGCAGCAGGGAATTCTGCCTCATCTCTTTCTGTTTTTTGTTTTTCCTTCTCCTGTCTCTCACAGGGTTGTTGTGCTGTCGGTGCATACTCATGCCAGTGATGGACCACAACCGGACCAGCGCTAACCTTGGCTGGCATTTATGAAACATCATTCCTCCTTACAGAGACCAGCTCCACAGAATGCTGAGTCCTATTGTCCCTTATAGTAAGTAGGACATTTTTTTACCTTGTCTTTACTACACACCATAGAGGCACACTTGACTAAGTTGGACTTTGCCTAAATCACTGAGTTCTCACTGCAAAAATAACTCGGAGTGGACACGTGTGTAAACAGAGCGACAGATGCACTAGTAACTAAACGTGGGCCTCGAACCAGGGACTGTATTTTTCTTTGACATGCAGAGAGGAAACGCTAAACCTTGAGCAATGAATGTTTCATTAATAGGTGGTAAAGAAAACAGTAGTGGCCTGAGAATGAAAGGATGATGGTTGAAGCTGCAGAAACTCCTTAGCTAGGCAAGTATAATTGCCCCGATATAGCAATTCAAAATTTAAAATTGCACACAATTACTACTGCTTTCCCTTGACTTTTCTCCCCTTTCTACCCACAATACTGACTTAATAACTGACGTATCCAGTACCACTGCTCCCCCTGTGGGCACCTCACTCCAGGCCTCATGGGAGTCCAGTGCTCCAACTCTCCAAAACTTCATTGTTTGGCAGCCAGCAGGGGCCTGCCTCTGTGGACTCGTCCTCAAGAGCCCCTTTTTCCCAGCTCTCTTTCTCGCCTCAATGGACCATTATTGGCATGACAGTTACAAGAAAGGAAGGAGAAATCAAACAGAAGGGTTAATTTAAAAAGTATGACTTCAATTTGATATTAGGAACATCTCTTTGTTCCTTTGGCTTGTTAAAAATGAGTTCCAGCGTAGGCAAATGTGAATCAAAAAAACGCTTGACTGAAACATCATTGGCAGATGTTTGATAGTTACTTACATTGGAGATGCACCAGTTAATCTGTTTGGAAGTGTAGCTGGCCAATATTCTCTCAATCAGCATTTTGAGTACATGTCAATACATCCAGATGATTGGCAGGTCAAATCCTTAAAATTTAGATGTTATTTTGGGTTCAAAAAGTCATTAAAAATCGGTATCTTCCACAATTTCAGCTTACAAATGCATCAATCAACAGAAAAACAGTGGTGGTAGCAGATTCTCATGGTTAAATAATTTTGATGAAAAATTAATAATCAGACTGATAGAGCATCCTCTAATTTCCTTTCATACAAAAGGAAAATCACCAGTTACACTTTCTGCTACTAATGAAGTCTTGAATTACATTATTTCCACTACTTAAAACTTAATATAAAATACTACCAAGAAGTTGAGCTTGTAAGCAAGATACAAGTGTACTAGCCCTACAACTTCACGCAAAAGCCATATGCAGCAACCTGTGGGGGAAGGGGAATGCTGTGTCACCCTATGATAGTTACTCCATTGCTGTTTATGGGATGTCATTCACTAAATTATTCAAAACAGTATGATGAAAAATCTAATAACTTACATAAATCTATAAGTTTTTAAATAGTTTGTATTCAAAATCTGATTAAGTTTTAGTCCATTTGCTGGGATGCAGACATATGGTAAATTCTGCCGTTGAAAAAGACAGTCCAGGTTCACCTTGCCTTATACCTTAATACTGCATCATATACAAACCTTTCATGAGGTAAGTCAGGCTGCCAAGCTCATTCCAGTCATGTTTGCAAATTTTGCCATGTTAGTGTCAAAGCAGCACCGCTGCTTTAGAACTATACAACTGTGACTCTAATATTGCAGAAGTGACCCATTCGAACGGGGCTGGGCCATTCTAGTTCTTGAGGGCCTGTATCCTGCAACTTTTAGATTTGTCCTTGATCCAAAACACATGAATCAAATGGCTGAATTACCACCTCAGCATGCGGTCAGAATCCTTTCAGTCATCTAATTGCTTGATTCAGGTGTGTTGGATCAAGGACACATCTAACTGCAGGATACAGGCCCTTAAGAACTGGAACCCGCCCACCCCTGTGATATAAACATTACTAAATCTCACACTGCACTATGTCAATGCTTTGCTCACCCTGGCATGGAAGATGCTTAGCGCTAAAAGTGAAACTGATAGCATGACCTACTGTATGATTAATTGGGTTAATAATTACCTGACCTCTTGTGGGCACTGTTAAAGCACTGAAATCAAGTTCCCAGAGGGTCAGTTGTATGGACAACTTCTGATCATTACCTCAACAAAATTTGATCTTTTTAAAATCTGTTCAGCTAACTTACGATGGAAATCTTGTGAGTTTTTACCATGTATCAGAAGCAATGTTGAAGCAGCAGGCGGAAGGCACTAAAAGTACTCCAAGTCCTCTTAAACCCTTGGAAAAAAAGTCACCAACATAAATTTATAATCTGAAGCATTTTTTAAATTTTTTTGTCTTGATCTAAATGTTTCCATTTTGACTAAAAAGGTTTGCTGCTCCATGACAGCAGGTCCAAGAATGTAAGAGTCGGATGGTGGAAAACTTAGTCTGCGTTCAGACTCCTCATTGCTGGTTAATAGGTATCATCCAAACTATTGTGTGTGTGCGTGGTGGGGGGTTGGAGCCATTTATGACTTAGTGTAGTGGTCTCCTCTCCTTAGCAGTTTCCCATGTACAGCATAGCTCTGTTGTCCAGGTCATTTCAGAACAGCATACTAGTGTGTTTTTGCAGTAAGGAGTTTCACATGGGTACGCAGAGCAGTGTCAGGTAGTCACACTGTTTACTCTCAGACTAGTGGCACACAAACTCACCCATGTGCTCGCAGGTGACACTGCAGCTCTCAGTTAAAGCCTGGAGTAATAATTGAAGAAGACTTTGTATGTGTGCAGAGCATGTGAAGACTCTCACCTCCATGCTGGAATCCCCCTTTATGGGAATGTTGAGAATTCCTGCTTCCGCCTGCTACACTTGTAGTTAGCCTTTATGTTCCTGCATATAGAGTATAATGATATGCATGGTTGTATATGACAAAATCATTTGTGCACAACACACCCTTGGTCCATGTCTAATCCTGTCGAGAATACCTTAGGCTGGGTGAAACCACTATTGCTGGACCTGAGAAGAAACCTGAGAGAGATTGCAGGGGCCATGGATACTCCTAGAGGGATTTGGTGCAGAAATCTGTAATCTGCACTTCAAACACGCTCCTAAATCAGTCCCAGGCCGGCAACCCAGGAGTGCCCTAACTCTTGTTGCTGGGGGCCCCCGCTGGTGGAGTGATACCTTTTATTTTAAAGCACCACACATGCACAGAGAATGGCTACACACAAGAGTCCAGTCTGGCAGTTTTTAATGCTCTCCTCTGACTGACCCCTGTCTTCTCTCTCTCTTGCTCTACTTTTATGTTTTTTCTTTGGTCCTTGTGAGCAAGTCGAATTTTTAGGGCTGTTGATTTCATCCCATGGTCCCTCAAAGAGCTTGCTTAAGTGCCACGGCAGAATATATCCCCTTTGTTGGCAGAGTGGTATGAGTGTTGCAGTGGAACGCCCTGTGAGGTCTTTGAGTAAACACACAGCCTGCTAAACTGTGTGTGAATAAGAGCAAGGATCATTAGTGTGGGTGTGAATTGGCTCTAATTATTCTCCAGTGTGTGAATGTGGGCATGTTGTTTTGTGCATAGTTCAGGTGGAAAAAAAGATGTTTTTAGGGACCCAGGCTTTTGTGAGTCCAAGGGCCCAGTGCTTTATTTCTCAAGGGGTTTATCAGCTCATTAAGAAGACCTCCGCTCCCATTAAGGCTCCAATTAAGAGGCAGGGGGGTTGAGGATCACTTGGATGGCTGCACCTCACCGGATTCCTGAGGCAGCAGAAATTCAGAGCTTGACAGTGCAATGCATTTTTTTCACACAAACATAACTAATTAGTAAACGAAGGTGCTCCAAGAATACCTTACAGCCATTAGGTGTTTTAGTTCAGGGGATCTAAATTCTGCAATTGCAGCATGTGCAGGACTTTAATGTATTGAGCATAGTTGGTAAATCACATTAATCTAAGGGTTGTATGCAGAGAGGTTACCCAGATTATTTTGGAAAGAAATTGAGGGAATAAAGACAAAACAGAAGAACAACAACAGAGGAAGATTGGATGGATATCATGGAGCGACAGAGTGAGAGATTGGTTGGGTTAGACAGATGGAGGGGGCGATTGGTCATAACAGAGCCTTAAGGACAGCTGTTCTTTGATATATTAGTGGACACAATGACCTAAAGCCAGCCTGCAGCCACAGAAAATAGGGACCCTGTGTTTTTTGCTCTTGAAGGGAAGAGGGGATAGGGGGTGGGTGGGCTGGACTTGGCTACTGCCATTTGTGGACGTGCGTTAGCTGGCTTGGGGGATGGGGGGAGTTGTTTCTAAAATTACGAGCATGAAGTGACGCATCCAGCAATTATTCCCGAGGCTTTTTACTTTTGGAGAGTAGTGAGAAAAGTGCTGTTCAAATGACGGCTCTTTCAGATGGGACCTAACCTTCCTGTTACATCATCCTATCTGCTTACAATTTCAGAATAAAAAAAAAAAAAAAAAATCATCAGATAATTTGGCTGTTTTTCTTATTCATCCAGTTCGGAGAAAATAAAGCTATTTTGACAGTAACTTTTTTGTTTTTATTTTTAACTACTGTGTCTTATGAGGGAATTTGTTAAGAGCATACAAGTAAAATGTAATTTCATTCAATTTTCATTTTCTAAGCACTTTGTGGTGTTTTTTTTCTCCTGCTGCTGAATGATATTTTCTTAGCACATTGACAAAACTCTTCTGACAGCTGGCCTGGAACATTCCCGGAGGATTTGAACGCATAAAATAGACAAAGTCCAACTGTCATCATGAGACACAAAAGAAAGATCTCAAGTACAGAGATTGGAAACAGAGAGGAGACACACAGAGGACCCTCAATGTCACTGCAGGAGACAAAGTTTTTTTTTTCTCTTGTGACAGGACTTGTGATCTGCATTTAAACTCAGTGAAGCAGGTGTGAAAACTCCACACCAGATCTCCTACACTCTGCTGTTATTACATCTTTCTAAGCCAATGAAAGAGAGAGCATGAGAGCCAAGCTGAGGCTAAGTAAGAGTGTGGGTTGTGTTTCCTTTGAGTGAAAGTAGGTCTTTGACTTGGTTTATAATAATTTCCCCACGTCACTGTGCATTTATTTATGGACGATATAAGGTGATCTGTGATGTCAAAGTTGCATGTTATGCACGTCTTCAGGTCATTAAAAAATTATCTCAAGAACTCACCCTTGACATTCTTTTTGCTCAAATTTCCTGCATGATGTCAAATTGTTCTTTGGTTAAACCTGTCAACAAATTGAACATTGTATTATGTTTGTGTAAAACAGTAATTGGGTTTTTTACAGTCACCATTTCATAATAAGGCAGATGAACTGTATTTCATATTAGATTGTAAAACAGCCTTAAGACAATTTTTTACCCCCCCACCCCCACCCCCCAATAATGTTGTAAAATGCAGTTGGCCTCTCAGGTTGGTGCTTTTATGACTGGCTGGCAGTATGTCACGCATACAGCCCAGGAAGAATGTCCTGTTTGATATTAGTATCATAAATCACTGTGGACTTGAAAACAAAGGACTTATGGGCCTTCTAATGAAAAATCAAGATCTGAAACATAAAAAATCAGGGTGCTCCTTATGTGCATGCTAAACTTGTTATGAAAGAATGCTTTGGAATGCATTGTTTACCTCCCTTGTTTTTCTACAATAAACTTGAGTTCCTTCAATTGCTCATTAAGCGCCTTTATAAATGAAAATTTTTAAGGGGGCCCAGTCAACCCCTTTTAAATATGATAAAAAATCTTAGGGGGATGCTAAAGATTAGGGTGATAGTAAAAATGCTTTCCAGCCTCTAACACTTTATCACTAAAGAATAATCATTTAAATAGCAGCGAAAACACGCGAAAAGCTAACCCATAAAAAGTGTTTGATTAATGTAATACAAAGATTTTTGCACTGAAAATTAAAGAGTCAAAATATTCTTTACATGTCCATTTTGAGTTTAGTGTAAAATTAAATTATTTCAGGGCCCTCCTTTAAGAATGTTTTATGTTCTTTTTCTTCTTTTCTCAAGAGGATTCCTCCTTTCCAAATGAAACTTTAAAAAATTTTAGGCAAAGCTTTCATTTTTGCATAACATTCTCAAGTTTAAAAGTTTATATTCTTGTAAGATAGCTGTTACCTCTTATCATAGTGTGGTATTTTCTTTCTCAGTTAAGTTGAAAGAAAATAAGACAGACAACGGCACAGTTATATTGTTTTGACTTTTATGTTCCTATCAGTCATGAATCTTGCTACATCAGGAAATGTTTGTATTTAAGGTAAATTGTTATGGGTACCATTGCTAAAGCTGTGCTGATCAAATCTAATATTCTAAAGCCAACTTAAATTGTTTAACAGTGTTATTATCTTGTCAGTTTAAAGATAATGGTAAACCAAAGCAATATGCCTGCTTCTAATATAAATAATCAAATACCACTCATGACATGGAGAATAAGAACAAAAATATTGCAATGAAAATTAGTAATCAGCTTCTTCAGTGCTGCATTTGTTATCGTTGCAATAAAAAACAGAAAATATTCTGATTTTGATACTTAACAATGGTGAAGGTAAAACAGGCCTGTTCTGTGGGGGGGGGTCCTTTTGTATTTACTTTGTTTATTGTCAAAGGTTTTACAAAAAAAAAAAAAAAAAAAAAAAAAACAATCTTTCCTTTTTTGGTTTTCCAAACTGAATTTATAAATCATATGATAATAAACACATCAAACCGTTTTATTGGATTAGAACAAAAAGATTTAGCACTCTATTTTTCCAGTAAGCATAATAGTCAATTCTTTATTTGTTATTCTGCAGCAGTTTTATACTATATTTTCTTGATTTTCATCTTGTTTTATTCAAGACTTATTCTGCTAATTACTGAGTTTTGTTGGAAAAATATGATATAGAGCCCTTGTTGTTGTTTTCTTTTATCATTGGATGGAGGTGCAGCTCAAAGTCTAGAGGACCCTGATTGAATTGATCTAAAGTGCTGCCGTTTACAAGCAGCCCCTTTGCAATTGGCACATTTTAATAGAGCACAGTCCCAGAAGGCTTGTTGCATCTGTGTTTGTTTGGTTCCTCGAGGCATGGAAAATACAAGTGGAATGAAGAAGGGGAAGTAACCTCAGGGGGGCAATGAAACACTACTGGGTCCCTCCAATTTAAAAGCTTTAAGCCAAGATAACTTTCTCCTTCAAACCTATAATAGTTTTATGGGACATCACAACAGAGTTGAGAGTAATACCTACTTTATGGGACAAAAACTGCATATGTTTGTCCAATAAGCTGTTGATTGGGGACTATATAGACAGCAGATTGCACATGAAAGAAGTTGGAATTAAACTAATATATTTTTTTTAACTCTCCTAAAGATAAATTGTGAAAGAGAGGTGCTTCATCTCAAACTCTTGCTGTAGGATGCAGCTCATGCAGCTCACTCAGGTCCCTCAATAAATCCCAGGCTGACACAAAAGCTGTCAGTGAACCGGTCCTGAATAGATTAATAAGATTTCCATAATTAGACAGGCCCCTGACAATAGGATCCTTTCGGCTTTGTCTCAGGGCCAACTGAATTGTTCGATCCATGCACGTCTGCTGGACGGTTGTCCACCACAAAGGCCGCACAGACAGTAAGGCGGTCAGCAGAGGAACATCTGTCCCTCCTGGGGCCAAGAAAACACATACAAAGAGTGGAAAGTTTTGCATGCATCGACAGAAGGTTCTTATCAGTCCTCTTGCAGCCAAAGAGGACCATCACTCAATATAGTAAAGATTTGTTCATAATTCCAAAGTAAACAGTATTTAAAAAATAACTTTTTAAGACTCAATTTGATCATATTGTGAAAGTACATTTATTAGTGAAAGAGAAAGTCTGTTCCCATACATTCTGGATTCCGACCTTCTCAAGAACTATAATGCCTCTGTCTACGCTTAATACACATTTTTATGTCTAACCCATGACATGTCGGTGAAGCTTCATGAGTTTGTAGTAGGAAAAGATGATGTAACTACAGCAGAAAATGCAGTCTAAGCAGTAATATTTACCAGTTTTGTGTTTGCCTTTCTCTGTTGGTAATTTACTGAATCTCTGATTGCACAGAAGCATATACCGAAGTTGATCTAATGAGTTTGCTGCCATCGTACGTTGTCCTGATTTCCTGCTTCTAATCTTAGCTTTCTTACCAGCCCTCCAATGAATTAATCTGGGAGATGGCTCTGATGTAGACAGAACCATAGATTAGAGCCTGCTCAGTTCATTGCAGGCTTTTCTCCTCTAAAAAACTGAATCTGCGAAAAGGCGGCATTTAATTACATGGAAAGGGCTCAACTCTGCCGAAATACTTTTGTGTTCATCAAAGATGAATGGTGCAGAGTTGCAGTACAATACACTTAAAATATAATAATAGTGAATTTTCTTTTCTGTAAGCATGAGCCAGGCTTGGGGGGTAATGTAACACTGTATTAGTGTTACACTGATGATGGAGTAGACAGCAGTCAGCCCATTTTACAGAGTCCTCTAATGTCTGCTATAGTCCCCTCAGAAAGGACAGAGTGCCTGCTGTCCACTCGTTCTCCTCTCCTTCTGTCTCTGCCTTCTTCCATCCCTCCCTCCCCGCTGCAGGTTTTATTAGCTCCCCTGGGCTCTCATCCATCTTTGTCACAAACAGGCCCCATTATTGGGGCTCCTCACAAACTGGTCTGACTACAGATGGGAAGGACCTGGAGGACATGTATGGGTTCTGTGGCCTGGACAAAAACCTGTAAGTCAGACACCCCCTCAAAAGAAAAACTAAAAACTGCAGAGAAGTGTATCAACGGCAAATGAAGTTGTGTGAGAATGTGACAGTTTGCTGCAGTGGGTTTGCAGCAGTATGGGCTGTCTAAAGCTTAGCAGAGCACTTGAACTGGTTTTGCAATTGGGAACTCAAGGCAGTCGATTTGAATATGAAGGACATGATAATCCAACGGCCATCTGGTCTGCTGCTCTCATCTGACTGAATAAACAGGCATAATCTGAAAACACACACGGGGAGGTGTGGAAAGACCCAGGTCAAAGTTAAGCAGCGAGATAGGAGAAACCAAATCTTAGGCTGTGCCCATTGAGATTTGATTTAAACAGCAATAAGAGTCCTGGTTCAGCACCTACAGACAGCCATGAATAATGAATCACCAGGCGGCTGCTGGAGGAAAAGCAAAAGAGCTGCAGCAATGACGGTTTATGCCATTTTCCTTTTTACCTCTCAATTCCTTCCAGGGGTATTTCTCACCGCGGGGTAAATTGTGACAGTTTGATAATGCCAAGCTATGTGTGGAATGTCAAGCTAATGCTTGAGCAGAACACAGGGCTAGCCCAGCCTAACCCAAAGCTGGGGAACTAGAAATATTAGCAAGGAACTGAAGGATATTTTTTACCATCTCTCTGTTTCTAGGCAGAGCTAATAAAGATGCATCGATTGAAAACATTATTTATAGAAATGTGTTTGTTTTTTCCGAGTGACATGGACCCTGCTTAAGTCAGCCAGAGGAGCAGTCATTCCCCCTCCAGTGTTCCCACAGGAGCCTGTGCTGATGAATAGCTCACTATGCTTCTCTTCCAGTACACCCCCTTTCTCTTTCTAACTCTCTCTAAACAACTGTCCATGCACACACACACACCACACACCCTTCTTTACTTTCCTCCTTGTGTCCAGCGAGCCATTCTAAGAGCTGATGTACGGTGGGTGGGTCCGTGGGTGGTAGGAGGGGGTGTGGGGTGGAGAGCAGGCATTCACAGCAACATGGACAAGGAGATAACAATAGCTCCTCTGGGAGACTTGCAGATGCTACTGGTAGGGTGAACAGTTGAGGGGTCTTTTCGGTACACCGTCATAGGCTGGGAAACTGCAAAGCAACACATGCATACAACTGATTTACTTTCGGTCGTTCTTTCTGCTGCTTCCTATGTTTTCCTGTGGCTCCCCTTTAGCTCCCCCTCCCACTTTAGGAAATTTGACACTGCTGTGTTGCCAAACTTGGCAGCCACACTGAGAAAAGATGCATTTTCTGACGGTTCACTACTTGGTTTTAAGTTTTTTTGAGAGGAGGAGGCTTTGATCAACTGTCACTTTAAACAAAATAATTAAAGAAATACTAAAGATGCACCTATCAGAGATGTGCCAGGGATTTCTAATCTATAACTACTATTTTTTTGAATGTGCTGAATCTGGTTTCTGTTATTCCTGTAGTGTTTGGTGCAGAGTAGTGGTCCAAGACAAAATTAAAAACATTTAAAAATTTTATATTTTGATTTACATTATATCATAGAATGTTTTGAATTAATCCACTTTTTTGTCCACTCCTCGCTTTGTTTTTTCATGTTTTAATAAGACGAAATCTTTGCACAATGACCATTGTAAGCATTATTGTAAGCATCTGTTTCTTTGTGTACCTCCAGAGAACAGATCCTTTACTCCAAAAGCGGCTCAACCTTTTTCAGATCCAGCATGTTTTACAACAGAGGCTAAAAGCTCAGCACATTAAGAGAGAAAAATGTTGCTGTAATATGTAGCCAATAGAAAAGTCATTCATTTTCCAAGCAGATTTCTCAATGTACTGCTATTTCACAATCTGTATTAAAACAAACATATGCTTGTATTGTGTCTGTACAGCTAATGGTTTTTTAATAATAAGATTAACCCTAGTGAAATGAAGTCCATCCATCCATCCATCCATCCATCCATCCATCCATCCATCCATCCATCCATCCATCCATCCATCCATCCATCCATCCATCCTCTAAAAATAGAATCGAGCAATAACATTTTTGCAATATTTGTATGCATAATAATATGTCTTGTTTGTCTTTCTAGGCCTGTTAAAGATGCACTGGAACCCAGAGCATGCCCAGCCCCTCAGCCAGTGGCCTGAGCAGCACCTGGACATTACCTCCACCACCTCCTCTCCAGCCCACAAGGCGGAAATCTACTCCAGCCGTGGACGCAGCTCCTACAACTATGCCTGGGCCAATGATGACATCTCTGCCCTCACAGCCTCAAACCTTTTGAAGCGCTATGCTGAGAAGTATGCAGGTGTGCTAGACTCTCCATACGACCGACCTCCCACAGTGGGAACATACCCAGAGCCGGGGCCTTTTGGGGGCCTTAATGGCCAGAAGACGGAACTGGAACCGTGGCCACTGACCCACAACGCTGATGCTTCCTATCCTTTGGTTGCTTCTGGAGGCCATGAGAGTCTTTCAGGCTCCAAGACTGCCACGTCTGCAGCCCCCCCTGGGCCGAACAGCGTGTCAGTAGTCAACAGCAATCTGTCAGACTCAGCCTACAGTGGCAGCAGCTCCTGCAGTGGTTCAACTGAGTACCCCTCTAGCTACAATGGCACCTATCTTTCGTCAGGGTTCTGTCCTCAGCCCAGTGCAGCACTTCCTCCCACCTCCCTCCACACTCTGCAACCCACAGCCACTTTGGTGCCCAGCTACAGCCCTAACACAGCTGTTTATAACTACCCACCAAGCACATACCCACCCCAGACTAGCCTTGCTACAAGCTACAGTCACCCTTCCACAACATACCTCCCTTCTGGTCTACCTTCTCCGACACCCATCCCCACAAGACCCACTGTAGTTGGAGGCTCATATAGTTACCAGAGCTCCAACCTTGGAGTATCTGAGAGTGGAGTCACGTTAAAAAGGAAGGCATTTGAAATGGGAGTAGAGGAGGATGACAGCGGGGATAGGTCACGGTACAGGAAATACAACTATGATGCCTTGAAGGCTGGAGGAAGCTCTCCCTACCGTGTGAATGACAAAACAGAGTCCAGAGGAAATGGATTTAGCAGTTCAGGCAGCACAGATCCTCAAACATTCAAGGCAAACAAGCCCTCCTCCCAGCCACTGGTATCTCCTCAGTTTGGGACTGGTGGAGAATACAGTCCACCTGCAGGCATGACAGGGGAGAACGGGGTAACAGAGCAAGGCTTCACTCAGCAGCAACAACGCCCTCAGTCACTGAAACATAATTCGCTATGTACAGCATCTGCTGAAGCTTTAAAGAGCCCAGACCCCCGACTGCTGGAGCTCATCAACGGAGAATTGTTAGATTGCCGTCCAGATCTGCTCTGGACTGAACTGTTTGGGCTCAATCATGTCAAGTCTGCCCTGGAGGAGGACCTGCTTTGGCCCGTATTAAGGCCAAGTCCTGTGATCCGGCCACCCAGAACTCTCCTGCTGTTTGGTCCCAGAGGAGGGGGTAAGAAGACACTAAGTCGTTCGCTGGCCTCCCAGATGGGGGCTTCCTTCTACACTGTGAGCGGACCAATGCTGGCCTCAAAGGGAAAGCTTGAAGCAGAGCGCATTTTAGGTTCTCTACTGCAGGTGGCAGGGGCACAGCAAGCCTCGGTGATACTGCTCAGTCAAGTTGAGGCGATGGAGGAGGAGGGGCTGATGCAGATACTGCTAACAACTCTAGAGAAAGTCCGGGTTGGCTCCACAGGTTTGGTTATTCTTGTGTGCACCACCGGAAGGCCCGATCTCCTGCAGGACGCGGTTCACCGAAGCTTTGCCAAGAAGTATTACGTTGGCCTCCCAGATGTAGCGACTCGTCAACATGTGCTGCTGCAGGCACTGCAGGGCTTCAACCTGTCAGAGAGGGAGCTAAATGCTGTACTGCAGCGCACCGAAGGCTTCTCAGTGTGGGAGCTGCTGCAGCTCAGCCAGCAAGTGCTCTCCTCATCGTCCTCCCCACCTGGAGCCATGCATAGACTCACCAACTCCCCAAAACCTCTGAACTTTACAGATTTTGAGAATGCCTTTTGCAAGGTGCGTCCACACACCACCACAAAGGACTTGGATACTTGTATAGAGTGGAGCAAAATGTATAGCCACTGAGAAAGCAGCTAGTCACAGTACTTGGACTGCACTACAATTCTGTTTTTGCATTGGCATTTAAAGCCTTGGGTATATTTTGCTGTTATTTCTTTATTACTGATTATGCAGCCAAAAGATCCAGAGAATCTTGAGGGTAGGGGTAGTGCTGAGAAAGTAATTTCACTGGCAGGAACCTGACATGGTGTACCGTTTGTTTTGCCCAGAAGACTGACAATATTTGATGTTTTCCCAAAGATAAAGTGAGGTGAAGGTGTAATACTTCTTTAGCCAACAGGGAAAATCTGAGAGGTATTTAGATTCTCTCCAAGATCCTGATTAGCCTTGGTCTAGGAAAAAAATCTGTAATTTGTTGCTAGGTTCAAGATTATGGATAATCAGGTTTTGGAAAAATCCCCCATTTGGCTGTTACTCTCAGGTTCCTATTTATTACCAATCCACCGCCATGTTATTGTACAACCAAAGGATGTAGTAACAGGATCGTTGTGCAAAGGGCTTAGGATTAGTAACACTTCTGCAACCTTTTTTTTTTTTTTTTACCAAAAACATGGAAAACCAAATAGATAGGTAAAGCACTGATAATTTCTTTAAACAGACCCATCTTAACAAAGTAAAGGTGACAGCATGTTAATGTTCACAGTAGATTTTTACCAAACTATGATGCAAAAAACCTTCTCTGAGAAAGCAAGCACAGGAGAAGTGACTCTAGAGCTGATTTGTCCTTGAATACAGTTGTTGTATTCCAATGTTTTTATGTTTTGTTGCAGAACAGCTTCTTATGCTCCCTCATCTAGTCACCAAATGTACTGTGCTTACATTATAGTACAATTAACCCACTACCTGTTTTATGATTCACATTCCTGAACAGGTACATTTTCTCACCCACAAAACAAAACCTGCACATTCACCTTTGTCCCCCAACCTTTTTATTTTCCTGCCTCTCTTCGTCCTTTTTACTTGTATGATGAAATGTTGTTTGAAATGCTCAGGAAGAATTTCTTTACCTCAGAAATATGAAATAAAGAATGTATGTAATCTTAGGGTCTTAGAGGAGAATGAGATAGAGGAGTGAGGAGGACCGTGACAGTCTTGTGAAAAACTCACTGCAGCTGGGCTTGTACCTCAGCAGAGAAACTTGAATATTCTACAAAGAGTAACAATGAATGTAATTCAGGTATTTCAAAGGATATTTGATGCCATAAATCCATGTATTACTATATAAATATATATATGAATATATAAAACATGTTTTGTTTATTTCAGTTCTTCTATGGTTTATTTTTATTGTAGTATATGGTGAAGTGATGATTGTCTTTGAGAAAAGTAGATAACAGAAAATAGTTCTTTTGTTAGACAAACTGCTCCAAAATCTTGGAAATGCTTTCTTTAATATTTTCCTATCTTGTCAAAAACCAACACACACTGGTATGGTTTTTAGTACTCCTGGTAAAGATGTGTAAAAAACCTTAAACCCCCAAAACGTATTTTTCCAGTAGCATAAAGTTACACACATTAATTTGAGAACATTTGTTCATCAGTTTTAAGTTGTAGATAGCAGTCCAAGTTTAAAACCTATCCAAAATGTGGATGTACACGCCAAAAAGGATTTTGCTCAACCCAATCATTTTCTAAGTAGTTGCTCACATTGGACCAACTAGGTTTGATTAAATACAAATCATGCTGCCTAAATCAGTGTGGCTGCCTATGTAGGACTTGCCTATGTCTCAAACTGGATAATCAATGCAAACTGGGTTATATATCTAAGGGCCCATATGGGTCCCAGTTTTAACCTGGAGTTGTCCTTTATCAACTCTGGTCTGGCATTGCATAACATGCGGGGCAATCCTATTAGAAATCTGTTTTTGGCTTGTTTCCTTTCAGTTTATGCCCAATTTGTAAATGCTATACATTTCAATTGAAAAACTATAGCAAATGCCAAATATATTTTTTCTGTTGTCAAACGGCAGTGGCACCAACTATTGCCAGCAGTGAAACCAACAACAGTACCACATGCAATATTTTTCTAATATTGTTGAATGTGTGACTTTTTTCTCTCCTTATGTTCAGTTAGGATTTCTTCTGGATTTCAAAGCATCTTGTCACTGTAAGTTTTTTTTTTTACACATCTTTACCAATGATGCTAGGAACTCTGACCTCAGCATTAGGTCTGCTGCTTTCATTGTTTCAGTATTTTATTTCTACATCGAAAATTAAACCAAGAACCAACAGTACTTCACTTACAGTCAGTATTTCAGCCCTTAGCTTAATTAAAAAGGATAGAAACATTAACCCCAAACCAATAGTTTAGACTAAGAATTTACTTGTGGGTGTTGAATATTTACGTACTAATGTGTGGATTAAGCCACAGAATAGACAATTCAGCAATATATCTCTTTCTACAGCATTCCTTCTAGAAGCTGGAAAAACCTAGTTAATGGCGAAGGGTTTGTATGTTTCAGGATGATGTAATATGTCACATTCGTTCCTTCCCTCCCACCCTCTGTCTTTCCTTGCTCATCATTCTCTTTCTTTCTCCCCGAATGTAATCTCATTTGACTGGATTGCCCCTGGCCACAAGCTCCTGTGACCATGTGGTGTTGAATCTGCTCCCCAACCCCCTACTCTTTCTCTTATTCTTCCCTTATTCTGATTTCTCCGGAGTGGAAGTGGACTGATTGATGCCCAGCAATCCTATATTGTAAAGCAGCCTTCCCTAACCAGCTGGTGGATTCAGTCTTGCCGTACAGCCATATCAATCAACATGACTCCCACTGTTTCAGCTAAAAAAAAAAAAAAACGCCAAAACAGTTCTGCCTCAAGCAACATTGCTTGGATAACCTACTATACAGGAATTAAATCTCCTTCTTTTTGCTAACAGTTTGTCCAACAAAAAAAGCATTTAATTTGTCCATTTTAAATCTGCCCACTGCATTAACTTTGCTCTTGTGCTTTTGGTTATTGTACATTATGTAACCATTTCTACCTCATTTTGCAGCATATTGTACATGAAAGTATTTATTTCATGTCTTTTTATTTGATGTCTGTTTTGAAATGATAATGATGTTCTTAAACTGTAATAGTCTACCTCAGAAAAGACTGTATTTTAAGAGAAGAGTATCACACAATATTAAACAGAATTTGTCAATATTGCAATATGGCTGTTTTTTTTTTCTATCTAGCTCACCTTTTGCTTTGCACAAATCTGAACGCTCTCTGCTTTTTCAGGTTTACACTAGTTTCATAAATCTCTTTCTCGATTACTTTTATAGTTTTGTAGATATATTCCAGGATTGATATTGCTGGAAAAACAAGAATAGTAACATGCAAAACCTTTTTTGTGACACGTGTTATATCTCAAAAGAATATGCATGAAAGAAAACGTAATGTTCAGATATGTTTTATGGTGTTATTTATTATAAAAAGTTTGGTTGCATACTGATGGTTGGTACATACTCCATCAGGATTTTATGGTAAAGAGCAGAATTCGGGAAAGCAAATATTCAAGGACCAGAAAAGCTGTCATAGACCAACACATTACCACATTTGGAGGTATTGTGGAGGAATTTTGTGCCCCTTCAAATAAAAAAAAAAAAAAAAGAACATGCACAACCTTTTACCCGCTCTTTTTGCTCCCTGTTGGTCATGTAATTCCTCCTCACTGCGTGGTGCCTGCGGCACCTTTATTATTAGTCGCTGCTGTTGGGCAGCGACAGCGGGCCGCTGTGGCAGTGAATGTTTTTTGTGAGGAGAGCTCTCTGGGCAAAGAATACCAGGATATATCTGCCAGACATGGGCAATGTGGAGTCAACAAGTCATCTCCATGTCATGTATTGGTTCTACCCAGCCAATTAACCAGGTGAGTCCAATCTGCACAGGTTAATTCACAGTGAAGATTGGACTCACCTGGTTAATTGGCTGGGTAGAACCAATACATGACATGGAGATGACTTGTTGACTCCACATTGCCCATGTCTGATATCTGCCTCTTCTGAGGTCTTTCTTTTCTTCTCATACACTTTGTAGACACTTTTTCTCTTACGACCCTTTGCCATTTTCAAAGAACCCCGGTGAGAAAGGTTAGCTCAATAGCCCCATTTACACTACGAGATTGGTCCGAGCATAGTAACCGAGATAAATGTTGAGTGTAAATGGTAAGCAAACTTTTTATACAACCCCATATTTTATGGTTTTTGGTACACTACTATTAAGCAATGTCCCCACTGCTGCAGAACTAGTTTAAATAAGTGTTGGTTGAATAAACAGAAACGGGGTATTCCTTGGAAAATAGAAGTGCAGACAGAAAACTGCCAGGCTTCCTGCATGTGTGTGCAAATAATTTTTCAGGCCTGCATGGACTTGCATTTTTTTTTTTATCTATGTGTGTGAACATGTGTGTGTCTGTCTCTGTGGCTGATAATGCTGTAGCTCCCAGATCAGCCACAGAAGCAGCACTAGCTCACCCCTGAGGCTGTGGGGCCCAGCACCAGAACGCAAAGGTCCTTTATCCCTGTCACTGTCTGTAAACAACACTTCGTCCCAGCGGCCTGCTTCTTGCTCTATTTCTGCTCCTTCCTGACATCTTTCAAAGACTCAAAAGTAACCGAGAGTTGTAAAATAAATGTAGGTACAGAAATTAATGTTCATCTAAAGCATGATGTACATTTATACATAACTGTTCAAAACACAGTGCCTATGAATACAGTTAGAACACTATTGCTGAGGATGCTGAAGTAAAAGACAAAAGTAATTAATTTTGTAATAATGATGCATTGCTCTGGTATAACCACAACCTTGAGCAGCAGTTGCCCTTCATCCTCTAGTGAAGGATAAAGGTTTTTGCAGCTGTTTGAGAATTGGTTCTAATCTTGAAGCTATTAACAGAATCAGTTGCACAGCACAAGGTTGTTTGGGCAACAGTGTGAAAGAAAACAATAAAAAATATATAAAATTACAGTAGCAGGGGTTTAATGTGCATTAAAAAACATATATAATTCCAGTGAGGTGTATTATATACATTCACCAGGGGCATTAATAATATTACATTGGGGAGTTTTGAGACAAAGTTACATTTTTTTTTTCTAGGTTGGTACAATAATACAACTTGATTGAGTTCTAAAAGGGTTATTTTTTTTCAGGGCCAAAGGTTTTTCCAAAAAAAATAAAATAAAAATATTTTGGCTCTGTATGGGTACACAAGATTAAATTTATTATTAATTTTCTCTACTCAAACCTGGGTCAAGAAGCTTAAATACACTGGTGCCAAGTCAGTTGGAATGCTTGTTTTTTTTTTCCAGAAACATTCATTCATTTTAAGGTCATTTGTGAAAAAGAACGATCAGTTAGGAGAACCCAGGAAGCTCTGCAAATAGGTAAGAAAATAATGAGAGAAATACATCTTAAATGTCAGAAATATTAACACTTCTCTAACTAAGCAAGAAATGTAACCAGTTTAATATTTATTGAACATTAGGTAATGCCTTTATTTGCGATAATTAGATTAATTGTGTGTCACAGAAACCTGGCTGCAGTAAGAGGATTGTGTTTGTATAAATGAGTCAACTCCTGGTATTTTGAACTTTTTTACACAAAGAGAAATTATGGGCAAGAAGTAGTAACCATCTTGGGGAGCTTAGGTAAATTATACATTAGATCATTCAATTCTTGCAGCAAAATGCTGCATATCTTTTATAAGTTTTGCAGAGACTGTGATCTTATCTGCAGTAATTTATTGTGGTAGTAGAATTAGAGTAAGGACTAAAAAAAAGCTTAATAAGCTAATAGAAAACACTTGCACTTTTTTGGAAACTCTTCTGGAACTTATGGAGACGATATACCATCTACTACTACTACTGTTTTCAGTTAGAAGCTTCTCTGGGTCCCCTGGAAGACAGACGGCTACAGGAAGGCCTTCCTGACTACCGCCATCGGTGTCCAGAACTCCTTAAAAAATCAGAACTATAAGAGCTAAATTTAATGTAATTTCAGTCAGATTAATTGATAAGTTCAAAGCCAATTAATCAATAGAATTATTTTGAAAATCTAACCTTTAGCTTCCCCAAGTACAAATTGTAAGGCATTAAAACTATTTAATACTGATAAATGTATTATAATGAGGGATCAAAATTGACATTGAAAGTTATTGCTTAAATACATGCTTTCACGTTAGAGAATTATTATCAGACAATGTGGTAACAGATTTTAAGGTAACTGTTACTTTTTTAATTCCCTTTATCACAGGAAAATGCTGCACAGTGCAAACATTTAATTACTTACCGTACACAAATTGATGACCTTATTGATGCAGGTACTTCTTTATTGCATGTTGAATTAGACAATATCTCCCCCTTAAGTAAAGGAATTTATTCATAGAGCTGACTCCCTGTTTTTATTAAGAACATTTTTTAAACACAATGCATGGAAACTGGAGCGAAAATGGCACTTTTAGTGTCTTGACAAAACTTTAGTGAATCTGGAATTAAATAATTGGCACCCTTCAAAACATTATGGTATCATTTTAAGAGAGGCATTATTGGAGGTAAATATAGAATTGGAATTGTGTGTGAACTGTTTTGATCCAACAGAGCTTTCTAAGTTATGAAAAAAAAAAGCTTCATCTAACCCTTCAGCTTAAAAACGTAAAGTATTTAAAAGAGCATTCCCTTTTATTTCCAACCAACCAATTAAAATTTTGACTATTTTAGATGTGATTAATCTATCCCTAGTACAGGAAATGTACTGTAGGCTTTTTTGGGTACCAGTAAATAATCCTTTACTTAATATGTCCTCTGTTGATCCAAATGACTTAATAGCTTATAGACTGGTAAATGGTTTGTTAATCAAGTGTGTAAGTTCCTACAAACCAATTAAATGGAGAATATAACTTGTTTGGGAGCACTTATCTCCAAAACTACAGGTTTAATAGTGGTTCGTATAATTTCTAAATGTGGAATGGGAGCCTTTTAGTTATCAGAGTCCTCTCCTGTGTATTCAGCTTACAGTTTTAATGTGAGGCAGGCATTCTGTTTGCTTTTAATACTAGGCTTTAAACTTTATCTTTTTATAAAGCCTATAGTTTGAGTGGCTTACATTATCCTGATCTATCTCTGTAGTAATGCAACCATAGCTTTACACTTCTTGAGGACATAGGGACTACTTTTCCTGACTCTACTACATACAACTTCCATCCTCCAACTTTGCATTAATTCAAGTCAATGAGTTGATGCAATCAGTTGGTTTTCCTTAGATAGAAAACTTTGAATCAATTTGACTGTACGATCTAATTGAATTGTGAAGTGCCTTGGGATGACATGTGTTGTGAAATGGTACTATATAAATCAACTGAATTGAATTGTTAAATCATCTTTTACCTTTAGGTTGTAAGTGTGTTAATTGCTGCTATAAAAATAGAAAAAAATACATTAAATCCAGGGCCAGCCCAAGTCACCATAGGGCCATGAGCAACATTTGAATTTAGCCCCATTATTATCACCTGCTGCAATCAATTGTTTAATGATCAGATCACTAACATACCAACTTAAAATGTTTTGCAGTTCAGGCAATGCTGTTTAGAGTCTAGTATTTGTACACATAATATACGTAGCAAAAAGTCATGAAATAAACTAGTATGCAGATTCGTTTACAGGAAAAGTGTTGCGCAAAAACAACATTTAGCTTAATAACAAACACATTTAATAGGTTGAAATAATAAACGTGTTCATACAAAATAGATATTATCAAATCAAATGATAAAATATTAACAATGTTTTTATATAATATAAATCAAAAGTTACCTGAACTAGGTAGAAAATGAAATTCAAATTTGAACAATTAGTTCTTAAAACTATGTAATAAGATAAATCAACTATGTAACTGTTAATATAAAAAAACCTCTATTGGAAAACAGAAACTATATTTACTGACATATAAGACCTTTAAATTCACAGTATTCTGCCCTGAATACTCCTCTAACTCTCCAAAAACTGATTCCCAACTTTTCTGCTTGCAAAGTCACTAATAACAGATCTGAGAGATAACCAAATTGTTAATACTAATCATTACCAGTCAAGTTAAACGAAATCTTCTAACATAGAAGATCTCAGGCAGTTCTTTATTAATTTGATTTCTCAAAAGCTTCGCTCTGCAGATGCAACAGTCACAAGAAGAGAGCAGACAATCCCCAGAGCTGCCGAAAGATTTGGGGCAATTTTTTTTTTCATTCATAAGTAATAATTTCTACATGTTAAGAGATCACGTTGATGCAAAAAAAAAATGCATAAATTATTGTGAAATTTCTATTAAATATAGAATTTTTTATAGAAGCAAAAAAATGTGTTTGTTTTTTTTCGGGGGCCTGGGTTCCCTCCAGATGCCCTGGGGCCTTAAAGAGTTGCTTAGTTTGTTTATACCTTTGGGAAGCCCTGAGTTTGTCCAAACACCCAAAATAATACAATAATTGGGCAAATATCTCATAGCAAGATAAGGAGCAACCACACAGATTTTCTAGACAATAATACATTTTGGCTTAATTCTGGACATATACCTGCACAGTTTCACTGTGGGAAATATTAGTGTGTGCTTAAATTATCACAGATGTAGCTTCATGACATAGAATGTACCTTTTCTACAGTTTAATGTATTACAAAAGGGCTGAAATCACTGTAGATACTTACATTTTCAGGATTACTATCTTGTTGAAAGTTTCAGCCAAGTTTCAGCCTTATATTTAGGATTTAAATCTTTAATTGATTGGAGGAGTCAACGTAAGCTTTTAACCAGTTGTTCTTTTCATTGTATCAAAACGGTTCATTTTTGATTCCATCTCAATTGAACAACTTTCTCCAGAGGCTTCTCAGTTCATGCTGATATTAACTCTGGTGCAGCAGCATCTTCAGGGGCTGATCTAGGACAATTCTCTCTATCAAAATGCCTAAGAAGTCTCTTATATGTAAATGGGGTGTAAAACACAAAACAAAAAGTTCAAAATATTTGTTGTGTCAATTTCTCTGTTAC
This sequence comes from Cyprinodon tularosa, assembly GCF_016077235.1. NCBI lineage: Eukaryota > Metazoa > Chordata > Actinopteri > Cyprinodontiformes > Cyprinodontidae > Cyprinodon > Cyprinodon tularosa. The sequence goes on from NW_024038678.1 coordinate 2,364,447, forward strand.
TGGTACTGGGTGACTGAAATATGCGAAAAGAAGTGTACAACAAAATAATTACAGAAGAATAACTTAAATTACCCTCCAGGAGTAGTATAAGTCACCCCTTTTAGGAGAACTTAAGTCGACGATTGTTGTGCTGGACAGCAAAAACGTCTCAACAGAATCTAATATCTTTGAACTAGAATTTATTCCAAGAATAACTATATTCCAGGTAGTCCAGTTAGATAAACTGGATTTCCTGACTGTGTGCCTTCCCTTTCTACTTCATCAGTTTTCAATGCATTGTGTTCTTTCTCCTCCATTCATTCAGAAATATTCTAATCTTCACCACTTATGCTAACATATTTTTCCTCATCTTAACTAGACTAATTTCTTCAGCTGTTGCACTTTCAATGGCCTCCTTTACTGGTGACCTTCCTGGTTTCTCTATCAATCTTCCTTCATCAAATATCACAGTCTTTACTTACTTCTCATCCCTTGCCTATTAGCCAAATAAAATAGAAATATCTACAATTTTAAATTAATTTTTCATTGTTATATATTTTATATATATATAAACCCTACCTATTAAAGTTAAAAGTCTATAATAATAAAGGCCAGAAACTGAAGCCCATTCACACAGATCACACATCAGTTCCATTTATGGCAGCCAATTTATTATTTTTATATTATAAATTTTAATGTCACAGCATTGTGCTACATCAGGATACCGATCCCCCATATTCATCAGAACTGGATTTTGCATAGATGAGGCAGAATAGTATTAACCATTAAAATGATATTGACTGATTTTAGAGAATGCTGTTAAGCTGGATCTGTGGTCGGGGACTACAAAGTTCATGTGGTCATAGAATGTGGTAAAGCTGATTCTCTCTTGCAAAAGCTCACTTTTACAAATTAATTTTTTAAGTCTGTAAGTACGATTGATGTAGTTCATTCACATTGAATTCAGGCTAGTTTCTACTAATCATTGAGGTTGTATGTTTGAAAATTAAGGGTGGGAACGCTTCATTAAGGGCCCAAAACCAATGTAACATTTATTTTTATAATGGGGGTATGTAAACTTTTCACTAGCACTTTACACATCCATTTTAATTATAAGGTCAACAGTGCTTTCTAAGCTGTTTATTCCCTTGTAATAAAAGAAAAACTTTAAAATATGTAACAGAGGCAATTTTATCCCACTATTTTAAGAGTTTTATGAATATTTTTCACTCCCAGTAAATGAGAAAAAAATCGTTTTTGTCCCAGAGAGTGTCCTGTCCTCCAGAAAGTCAATCATTTTCTTCTCCCTGCTGATTGGAGGTAATTAGGCGAGCAGGGTTTGTAATTGGATAATAAAAGATGCTAATGAGTTGCTGTCCTATTTACTCAGGCTGTGGCTCTGAATAGCAGGACACGACTCAGTCACACTTTTACCTTTCTGGATATTAAAAGACATTTCTGTATAATTTAAAGTCAATCATATAGATTATGCTCTCCTGGTCCCATGTATCCAGTTTGATTATGTTAAGATCATACTCAGTTTAAACAGCTGTTAACATCCACTCAGCATAAGTTTCTGCTGTTTCCAATGAACATACGGTGTTTCTCTCAGGAAAAAAAAAACTTGAAAGTTATTTATGGCAACAACCTTCACAAAGGAAAAAAAGTCACTGTCTGAATCTTATTTCCCAGCAACACAGTCCTCCTGTCTACCTTTGGCCTTCCATTGTGCGGGCCTTGATGCTGACAAGGTTGACATCAGAGGAGAGCCCTGACACCGGGTGAGTTAGGACTGCCAGCTGTTAGCAATCAAATCTATTTTGAAGTCAGGGACACACAGACCCCCAGGGCCAAAGTGGCAACTGGTCCGGCCCCTCACCCTCCTCTGCAACCTCCCAGCCCCTGGTCCTGCAGATAGCAGGCACATCTGTATTGGTTCCAGATGTAGGGAGCCTTCGGTAAGGGCTCTTTACCGAGGAAAATGGTGAGAGACCTACACAGGTTTGCTCTATTAAAACAATGATGTGGATGCAAACCCTTAGTTTAAATACAGGTAGAAATCTAATAAATAAACTTATATTTTCAATAGATCTCTTTAAATATGAAGTTTTGTTCAGGATTGTTAAAAGAAAATGCACATTATCTTCCAGTTCAATTGAAGATTAATGAACTCCTTAATGATCCATGATAAGTTAGAAAGCCTATGAAGATAATCCAAACTGCTTCATAGTCCGTAACCTATCCTCTACAGCTGCATTGTTTCTGCACTGCTCCATCAAAACTCTCAGGAAATTAGATCTGACAGGTGGAATGTCCTTGCAGAAGGTATTGAGCTACCCCCCATTCCCACAAGACTAAAATGTGATCACAAAAAAAATAAATAGTAAACAGATACACGGGAGAATAAACAGATAATGTCTTACAGCAATTAAATTGTGCTCTCAGGGGAGATCAGCAGCAGAGAAAGATGTTGACTGAAGCAGATCAAAGTAATGACCTGATCTTTGTTGTTCTTGTTGTTTAATACTGTAACGTCAAACAGGTCATTTTTATTCCAGAAAATCTGGAACATTTTACTAAAAACCTGCAGTAACTACATTAACATAAAAAACTTTTTGCTACATAATCATGATTTAAGACTTTGACTAGACCACTTCAAAATCTTCTCCTTTTTGAGTAATTCACAAAGGGGCGACGTAGTTCTTTAAATCATTGTGCAGCGGTATGACCTAAGCTTCAATTAACAAACGGTCTAATATTCTTCAGAATGTTCTGGCTTTGATGATATTCATTGTAACATTGATTATTGGCAGTCATCCAGATTGTGAAGAGGGAAAGCAGCTTCCTCCATGTTTGACCATCAGTCACATGACTATTTCCAAGGTTTGAACATTATCTAGACTATGACAGAGTCTTTTCCTGTAAGAAAGTTCCATCTTTGTTTTGTTAGTTTGCTGGGAAATGTGAAACAGGCCTTTGATTTAGATTTTTTGGTCAGCAGTGGTTTTGATCCAGTAAAGATCCTATTTTTGTCCCTATTGTTTGAACATGACATGGCAAGTGAGGCCTTGACTCAGCTGACCCCAACAAGGGAGGTTTTCAGTGTTTTGATGTTTTTCTGGGCTCTTTTTGGACCTCCTGGGTAAGTAATCAATCTGTTATCTGTAATTGTCTGTAGAGTGGTTGATATAACTGTGGTTCAATGGAGTAGCAAAGCCTTGCAAATGGCTTCGCTACCCATTCCAGACTGGTAGAGGTCAGTGATTTGCTTCCTGCTCTGTTGTTAATTTCCTTAGATTTGGACATGATGTGTTGCTTTATGAGATTTACTCCATGTTGTTAAGACCTATTACATACTAACCTTTTTTTAATATACTAAGGTAATTGCTGTCTGATAGCCTTTTCTGTCAGGGGCGGATTTAGGAAATTTGGGGCCCTAGGCAAAGACAGGCAGGGGGCCCCCTGAGAAGAAAACCCATAAAACAAACCCATTCTACAGATAGAGAAATGTTAATAGAATAGACATCCATTATTTGTTCTAGGTTTTGTCCCTCTCTTCTTGTCCCTTTTTCCTCTCTATTTATCAGCGTTCTGATGGCATTTTAGCCAAAGGATTTTTATCAAAAACATAATTACTGTGCACAAATAAGGATTAGTTGTATTAACCATACATGGAAACAGAGTTTTATGGGGCCCCCAGAACTTGGGGCCCTAGGCAACTGCCTAGTATTGCCTAATGGTAAATCCCCCCCTGTTTTCTGTTGCTCTGAAACCTTTTAGTTTTGTTCATTAAAAAAAGCTATCTTTAATGGGGCCAAAGTTATTTTTATTATATTTTACACACTGCTGCATTTACTTGAATACATTTTCCTCTCACAGTCTGTATCACTGCAAAATGCAAAGACAAACTGGTATGTATTTTAAAAAATACCAACGTGAAAATCTTATTTTAGTTTTCCATATGTGGCTACAATGAATGTGTTTTTCAATGTGATATTTACATGTGAGTAAAAGCTTACTGTTTCAGCTCTAACACAATAAAATGAAAGAAAAAAAAAATCTTAAAAAGTGTTTTTCTTATGTTCTTTATTAAATTAACAGTTCAATTCTGAAATAACCACACATGTCTGGTAACTATTACCTGCATCAGGCTTCAGTTGTCAATTCATTGCATAAAAGTTACCCTGCAGGTTATCGTTGTATAAACAGACATCAGGCACACAGGGGTGGTGCTGTTGTTTGTCTAATCAAACAAATGATGGACCTGTAAAGGATAACAGTAAAACAAGTACAACATATAATGAACCGAAGGTTTTATGAAACTAAAATGGTTTAATTTGTTGTAAAATATGTTTTTCTATTTGCTGAGAAAATTTGAGAGAAAAGTGTGATTTTTTATTTTTGTTCTAAGTGTTTGGGAGCCTTAATGAATAATATATATATATATATATAGATATATATATATATATCTATATATATATATATAGATATATATATATATATATATATATATATATATATATATATATATATATATATATATATATATATATATATATATATATATATATATATATATATATATATATATATATATATATATATATATATATATATATATATATATATATATTTTAATGACCAATAAAGATAGGATAATATGATGGGACATGTTTATATTTTGGTGAAATGAGGCACACAAACCTCCACCAACACAGCTGCCCCAGCCATACATGGACAAAACCAAAGCTGTGGGCCAGAGGTGGCCCCTTATGAATCTTCATCTCACCTGTAAACAACTCTGATATATCAATTAAATGTATTTACAAGCAGAGGCAGTGCTCGTGCTAAAGACCATGAGTTGGAAAAGGAAGTCAACTATTTATTTTGTATTTACCCATAACAGGACATGTGAACAGAAACTGTTTATATGCAGTAAGCCAAGATAGTCTGAATCTGTTTAAATTGTTTAAAAAAACACACTGAGAAAAAGCCTTAAACTTATCTTTCCTGGAACAGTTAACAGTAATAACAGAATGCTGCACAGCTGCTGGGATAATTATTTCCTACCTAAGAGGTTAAAAAAACAACAAACCAAAAAAAAAAAAATCCACATCTTGCTGTTAATTTCAATTAAAAACCTATTTTAAAGTCAGTTGTGACTTTGTGTTATTAAGAAGACCCCTACATGTGGTATCAGGAGAAAATGTGTTAAAATCCAGCACGTTACTGACACCTGGTGGCTAGATTGGGGAAAACACAGTCGGCCTTACATTTTTCTATTTTACTTTATCAGTGAAAAAACAAGAACAGTGGCTTAATGATGATGAAACATTAAACTATTTCATATCAATGACCTAATATGGATTTAATTTAGGTACATATATGTGACTTGCATTATATATTTAAGTGCAACAATACGATGCATAAAAATTTTACTCTACATGTCAAATTATTACTCTTATACACAATGAAAAAATATAATTTTTTACTGCAAATTCATATCCAAGAGTCAGGGGAAGAAAACAGAATCCAAGGTGTTTGATGACCAGAGGGAAGTTTCAAAAGCAAGTGATGATTGGTGCAATGCCATCCGCTGGTACAGTATGCTTTGAAAGGACAAAAGTCAGTGAGTCAGTATGTATAAGAAACATTTAAAGCACTTAAATCGGTAGCTTTTATTTGGGGTTGCTGAATTTATTTTCTAGCAGGACCTGGCATCCTCCCACCCTGGAAAAGTTACCAAAAGCTTATCATAGTGTATGTATGACTGGTCAGCAAACTGTCTTGACTTGATGCCCACATAGAATCCACAGAATACTGAAATAAGCAAGATGGGAAGCCCAACACCACAGATGATCTGAAGGCTGTTATCAAAGCAACCTGGGCCTCAGCAGTGAAATAAATTGTGGATAAGAATATCTGGTTGTGACTGCACTTTGGTTTCGAGTAAAAAAATGATTTACTGTAAAGACACTGTCACGTTGAGAACAGTAATTGCACTTTCTTGTGTGTCGGACGATCCTGGAGGAATGGATTGCTGAACTGTGATGAGAACAATTCATGAGAACCACCATGTGGATTCAGCATCTATCTGCCATCTGACAGCATGGAGACCAAAGGGGCTGTGGAGGAGGCCATACGAGACTCTGATTGATTAATTAGATTGATGAGTGATAGACACACTGAAAAAATTTATCATCAACAGTGATGTTCATCATTTGCCTTTAACTCGGACCAGGATAATTCTTGATTTTAACTCAATGTGATTTATGTGTTTGATTTATTTTAATTTGTTTTGATGAAACACATGTAAACATTTTGAACCCGACCCACACCAAGATCAGGTTTTATGCCACTTTTGCTTTGATATAGGAAAACTCTCTATATAGGAAGACTCAGAACTTGATTGGCTTAAAGGTTCTTTAATTAGTTGGTAATGATAATTGTCAGATTCAATACTGGTATATATATATATCAGAGATGGGAAGTAACGAAGTACAAATACTTTGTTACTGTACTCAAGTAGATTTTTCTGATATTTTTACTTTACTTTACTACTTATTTTTATGACGACTTTTTACTTCTACTCCTTACATTTTTACACAAATATCTGTACTTTCTACTCCTTACATTTTAAAAAATTGGCTTGTTACTTTAGTTTGGAATCATTTCAATGGAGTTACCGTTATTATTTTTCACGTCTTCAATACCAAATTCAGTCTAATTGGATAGGAATCTACGTTGCATTTGACGCACCACTACAAGATGAATCGACAGATTCAGCGGTATTCATTCGCGGCAAATCATTGCAGCTTGGTGGCGGTCGCGTTAGCATAGTAGTATGGACGACGAGATGATTGAAAATGAACACAACGGAGATCTAGTGCTATTGGCAGACATCTATTTAAAATGTAGGCAACGGCATGAAAAAAGTGGTTTCTACTTTTACTTTTATACTTTAAGTAAATTTACAAGCCTGTACTTTGTTACTTTTACTTGAGTAAGTTTAATCAGTACTTCCACTTTTACCAGAGTATTTTTTAACACAAGTATCTGTACTTTTACTCAAGTACGGAAAGTGAGTACTTTTGCCATCTCTGATATATACATACATATATATATATATATATATATATATATATATATATATATATATATATATATATATATATATATATATATATATATATATATAAACTGTCAGAACCCGAAGTTTATTTGAAGACTTTCAATGTAAAAGAGAAGTAAAAAAAAAAAAATAGTATACCGGAAATATATTTTACGTTCCCGTGTTTATTTCCTGGGTCTTCATAATTCATAGTTCAACTGGATAATGTGTGTTTCCAAGTATGATATTATATAGCGTTATTCTTTCAGTATTGCTTGTGCTATGTTCTTACATAGCACAAGCTATAACTTTGCTGTTTGACCACATAGATTTGCCAAAGGGGGGTGTGTGATATAAAATCAATATGGCTTTGTGTTAATTATTGAATACCAAGGTACATGATGACAATAACTTGTTTTTACCCATGACACCAGATAAAACAGCAGATACACAAAAAAAAAAAATTCTAATGTCAATTTTCTTGGAAGGGATTCTTTTTTTATTGTCAAACAACAATTTCAGAGTTCGACCTAAATTTTGTCAGCAGGATCACTGTTGAAACATGTGTCTGTAAGAGACAGATAATGTTGTAATAAGTGAATGAAAAACACCCCAAAATTATATGATAAAACACCAGTTTCTTGATGTTTAAGTGGGGAAAAGTTAGGTTAGGGAAAAGTAGTGAAAAATCAGATTTTAGTGAGCAAAAAAATATGGTTGGGTTCGAACATCCACCCTAACCCCTAAATCACTACTGTATATAGAGCTGGGACTATATTGTGGACTTTATAGTGAATTCACTTAACTTACCGTTCGGAGAGATGATCACTACTTTTCGCTCCCTGACCCTGACTCCGCCTCCTGGCATGGTGCGTGCGCCATCTTTGTGGTCACAACAAATCCCATAATGCTCTGTGAGGAGAGCTCTCACAAAGAATTCTAGGATATATCTGCTCATCTAGTGACCATCATCCATTTTCACAACCCCTCCTGTGTCTCAGATCCTCATCTGCTTTACACCTTACACTAATAGATGAGAGTAGGAACGTAGAGCGACCGGTAAATCGAGAGCTTTGTTTTTGCTCTCTCTTCAACACAACAGACCGGTACAGGGCACGCTTCACAGCAGACGCCGCCCCAATCCGGCTATTGATCTCTCGCTCCATCTTCCCCTCATTCGTGAACAAGACCCCAAGATACTGAAACTCCTTCACGAGGGGCAGTACATCCTCCCCAACCCAGAGAAGGCACTCTACCTTTTTTTCGGCTAAAGACCATGGTCTCGGATTTGGAGGCACTAATCCTCATCCCTGGCGCTTCACACTCGGCTGAGAACCACTCCAGGGAGAGCTGTAGATCACACCCTGATAAAGCCAACAGAACCACATCATCTGCGAATAACAGACAAGCAATCCTAAAGCTACCAAAACAGATCCCCTCAACACCTTGGCTGCATCTAGAAATTTTGTCAATAAAAGTTATGAACAGAATCTGTGTCAAAGGGCAACCTTAGCGGAGTCCAACCCTCACAGGAAACTGATTAATACTCACTGCCTGCAATGCAGACCAGGCTCTGACAGCGGTCGAACAGAGACCTAACAGCCCTTATAATATATCATATATATTTTATATATGAAGAGGAAAAATAGAAAAAAAGGAGAAAAGATGAAAGAAAGAGGAGATAAAAGGGAGATAATGATTAAACATTTGCAGTCTGGTTGATCACCTGCAAAGAGATGTAAAAAGAACAGCACAACCAACAGACATGGTACAAGACATACAATAAAGTAACACCTAAATACTATTGCTGAAGTAGTATTATTTAATCTGACATGTTACTCTGTGTTACCTGAAGATAAGAATATGGGCTTTCTGTATGGAAGTGAATCTCTAAGTACCTGGAACCAAGCACCTGTAGTTGTTTCTAAGAGTGCTCTTGTGCATGTAAAGTTTATCCAAAGAAAAAATGCTCAATAGTGGTTGTGGAGTGCTGAAGAGGTGCCCTCCCAGAGCGTATGTATTTTTTAAGCAGGGTTATTATACAGGGTTACTGCATAGGGTATTATATAGTAATTGCACATTATACATTGCACAAGTTATTGCCGTTGTAGGTGTCGCATTGCAGGCACGTGCAGAGGGGGGGGGCTAAGGGGGCTTGAGCACCTGCCCCTTTTGCTCCATGATCCCAATGTGCCCTTTTTTTTTTTATTTTTTTTTTTTTTTTTTTTATTTGACACATGTACTGAAATTATTATTATTATCTTTTTTTTGGCAAGAAAAACAATACAATAAGCCCTCAGGTCACATTGTTATCTTTGACCTTTTGCCGATGACGACGCACTTGCCTCTCGCACAGTCAGATAAGGCAGCTAACTGCGGAGCTAAAGGTAGCGGATATTCCACATTACACTGTGGCCGCTGCTCATTTGGCCCTAAGCAAGATCAACCATGATCGGACGGATGGCTATGTCTTCAGTCTGCACCGCCTCTCCAATGTCAACCTGAATAGACATGTAAGTGAAACCAAATGAGCCCCATGGATGATGCAGTATTGTTTGACCTAAAACACTGTTTACTCTGTGCTTTTAGTCTTTTACATTGAAAATTATGTTTTTTAATTCACAAAAAAACTGTTCTGTAATGATTACAGAACAGTTTTTTTGTGAATTAAAAAACATAATTTTTGGTGAAAATACTGGAGTAGGTTTCCTACTTGTCAGACAATGGAAAACTTTGAACGTTGTATAATTTCTCTACTTTAGCAAAGAGTAGCGGTTTAAACGGAGGACAGTATAGGACGCGCGTGCCTTTCTCTGAAGAACTACTGAGCGGGAGGAGACAGCCAGGTGAGGAAAAGCTGTTCTTATCTATCGATTCAGTATTTTTATCATACAGACATTAGGCTGTTGTTCTTGTGCTATGAGCTAGCTGCTAGCTAATGACTTTGCTAGCAAAGCAAGATAACTAAAAAACTTCCCTGTGTCGTGAATGATAGTAGGACATTCTTCAGTATTACTTATGCAATAGGGGCACATCGCCCGTCAAAAACCTATCATCTCCATAATGGATATATGTCTGATTTTCTAATTTCCTTTGCTGCATGATGTACATTGCATTTATTCTAGCATTAGGTAAATGTATCTTGAAGGAGAACTCATCCAGAACTACCATGATAGATATATGATAGATATAATGTATAAAGCTGGTGAAAACAAAACTGCGCAGCTTATGCAAGGAGGATCGGTTGTCAGACCTTCTTTTGTTGGCAATCGAGAAGGATGTGCCAATCATTCACAGTGAGGTCATTAACATTTTTAAAGACATGGCTAACAGAAAACTGCTGCTGTGAACAAAAGAGAACAAAAATAGCAAAAATGCTTAAAAGTTGGAAATTTGTTTTTAAACAGTAAAATCACCATGACGGAAAATACGTTTTTATAATCTTGGATTTAGTTTGGGGGAAAAAGAAAGGCAAGAGACTGAAATAAATAAGACATTGACCTTCACTCAACACAGAAAAGATGAGACAATGAGGAAAAAAAGAAAAGAGAAACTGACAAGAAAAAACGAAGAGGAAAGATTGAAGAAAATGTATATAGGTACTTACAAAATATACTAAGACACAAACAGAGTAGGCTTTTCTCATGGTGACATGCATTAATAAAATGTTTGCTTTTGTTCTTTTTTTTTCTGCAGTTCCACGTTAAAGTTTGATGCAGCAGCTCTGCTTTTCTCAATGGACCGTCTCCATCTCCACTGTCAGTGTCGCTACCCGATCCGTACCGGTAGCACGATCCGTACCATCAGCTCATTTGCGCCTGCGCGAACAGAATAACTTCTGGGTCGCCAAAAAATAATGTAATTACGGTACTGAAAAACTTTATTTAAATCCTTATATAATTAAAGAATACTAAACTACATCGTAAAGACAATATTGAAGACTTTTCTGGAAGAAATGGATGCTTTTAAATTCAATCCATTGTATTGCTTGACGTCATTTTTTCTGGAATAAAAATCCAAATTTTCGGGAAATGTTCCCTTATCAATGAAAAACTGCAGGTCACGAAAGGTAGCAGATTAATCCATTGTGGGATCAGTACTGCTGGAGTGCATAGTTAAGTACAGAGAAAATCAAATATTTAAACAAATTTAAATATATACGCTGTGTGACGTATATTTGCGCATGCTCAGAGCAGTCAAAGTAACTCACAAGGCGATTGAACTTTTTTATGTATTTCTGTTTTTTTATTTTTAGAAAATGCAATATTGACGAAAATACAAAAATATACAAAAAGAAACCCATGCCTCTAAAAAATACAAAAGAATAAAAAAGTAAGAAAACGGAAATATTTCCACCGGAAGTTATTCTGTTTGCGCACGCGCAAATGAGCTGATGGTACGGATCGTGCTTCCGGTACGGATCGGGTAATGACAGTCAGTACAGCAAACCAGGCAGACATTCTTTTTATAGATTACAGTACACTAAAAGGTTGCATTGTGCCCTTGTATGCATTTTTAACAGTTTAATTCTGTAAAGACAAAATATGTCTGGTGGTCCAGCTCTGATTTACATCTTTGGCTAAATTGCAGGTTTTAATATTGTAATACTTTCCTATAAGAAAATAGACCTGCAGAAAGAAATTACTAATAAAATATTTTACATATGCATAGTTCTATGTTCTATGTAGAGATTTCCCTTAGCTTTGATTGTATGTCTCACAATTTTGTAATTTATCATTGTTCATTAAACTCTGAAAGCTATGTGACTTTGTTAATATTCTGTCCTAAAATGCGATAAGATGTGCCCTTTATTTTTTGAGCACCTGCCCCTTTAGTGTAGGGTGACCAAACGTCCGTATTTCCCAGGACATGTTCGTATTTCACGTCCTGTCCTGGGCGTCCCGGGTTTTTTTTAGAAAGTGAGGAAATGTCCTGTTTTTTTAAATTACCTTCATTGGACCATTAAATTTACAGACCCTAGGGCACTGCGCACGACGCTGCGTGTGACGTAATCCCTGAGCCGCGCCAGTGCGGGCAGCCCTGTTCTTAATCAGAATATAGATAGCGTGGCTGTCAGTACGCCAACAACATGCAAAGGCACAAATGTATGTTTACCAATGATTTACAAAAGAGTTTCCCCCCTTTCAGACCGGATCGAGACAAATGGGAGGCCTTGTGCAGAGTGTGCAAAGCAGGCACATATGTCTCGGTGTCCAATGGAGGTGCAAGGGATCTAAAAAGCCACCTGGACTCCGAAAGTCAAGATATTCTATTGATATGTTTGTTCGTTTTGGTACATTTTGAGTTATTTTTGCTGCAAAAGAGGTATTTTCTTGTTAACTAGCTAATTTGTTAATTTATTTTTTCCAATGGCCTACAGAACAGACATTATGTCGTTCATTGCTGAGGCTGAGTATCATCATATTGGGAGTTGAGAGTTATTGTTAACGTTTATTGTTAACTGAGGGATGTTTAGATGAGACATTATTTCTTTCATTGTGCTATTCATTCATTACAGGAATGGTTAAGCATTTTTAATAAATACATTTTGAATAAAATTATCATTTGTTATTGGAGTTATTGCTGTTGACTTTTACTGAAAAGCATTTTTAATAAATCAACTGTTAATATCATGTTATTGTAGGATTACCTACGCCTATGCATGGGAACAGAGATCCCCCGCCGCCGCCCCCCGCTCCAAGGTGTCCTGGTTTTTCAAAATGAAAATATGGTCACCCTACTTTAGTGGTCTCTGCACGGCCCTGTCGCATTGTATAGTCTGGAGGCAGCGGGGATGAATGACCTGCATTAACGCTCCTTTCTGTGTTTTAACTTTGCTTCTGCGATTGTGTTATCCTTTGTACATATATATATATATATATATATATATATATATATATATATATATATATATATATATATATATATATATATATATATATATATATATATATATATATATATGCATGACAGCTGAAGTCTTTTAGTTTAGCAGGGTTATTATACAGGGTTATTGCACAGTATTATAAGTAGTAATTGCACATAATCTGGTGGCAGCAGGGGTGGATGACCTGCAGCAGCGCTCCTTTTTACAAACAGGGTGCATGCAGTAATATTTGCATCATGTATACACTTGACGCAATACAAACGCGACAGTTGGAGACTGACAAGCTGCAAACAGCAGGTTATATCCCCGCCTAATGAGCCTCCTTCAGCGGTTACAGTTTAGAGGAAACATCCGAGTAGCAGGCTCTGTCTGCAGCAGATATGGTATCATCTCTCTTACTGGAAGTCACTGTGGCACAATGACTCAACATTACTCCGCCTACGAACGTTTCTTTGGAAGTAACCAAACCAAGCCCTCCTCGGATACTTGAAGTTTCACACGTGTCACTAATAAAATCCACCCTGCTTTTAATATTATGATTAAATATTTGTAAAGGAGCCGTTAAATGGGGAGGGAATACTGTTTCTTTTAAGCACAAAAACTAAACAGAAAATAGGGTTCAGAGCAGATAGAAACTGCTCTAACGTCTCAGCTATGCGGTGAAAAAAAAAAATCTCTTCTTGATTCGTCACGTTGGCCAACAGGGCTGGATGTTTGTTTTGGCAAAGCGTTCATGAGAGGACTTGCTTTGAGTGTGAAGGCAGGAAATAAAGCACGCAACCCTGCTTAATGGCACATTGTGCGCAACAGGGAAGTGAACCTTGGCTGTCTTTCTGCGCTCGGCGCTGAATTTTATCCGCCCTGCTCTCGAAGCTGACTTTCTCTTCGCCAGAAATAAGGAAAAAAAACAAAAACAAACGACTTTTCTTCTTTTTGACTCCAAAGTAGACGTCAGGACTATGGCCTGCCAGTCGGAGAACTTCTAAGCAAAAGGAAAAAGAAAAGGCGACGACCTTAATAACTGTCCGTGTTTTGAAACCTAAACTTCACTCAAGGTAAGCTCAAATATAGAGAGCATATACTGTACTTGTGGCGTTTTTATTTTTAAACAAGGGCCCCTTTTTGCTTTCGGAGGCCTGCGTATGTTTGCGCGCAAGACGTGATGAAGGATGAAGGTTGTTTCTGCCATGTTTTTGATACAAAACAACTTCATGCAAAACAGCCAAACACAGTGTCCGTCTTTAAAAATGCGTTTTATCCTCTCATTAAATAAAAGAAAACAAAACAAAACCCTCACTTCTTTTTTATTCTTTACAAATAAAAGTCTTCTTTGCTAACTCAATTTACACCAACCTATGCCTTGGTCCCAGTGGTTTTATATTTGCTTTCACCTTAAGCTTAGTGATGTTTGTAAAACATTAAAAACAACACTAAACAGATTTAAAATGAATAATCTTAATATCCTGTCATTGAACTGTAATCCTTGTTGATCAAGGCCCAAGATCCGAGCACAACAGCTCTGAATATGTGGGATTATGAAACACAGACAGTCTTATGCTTCTGTCAAAAGTAAAAATTTGTATTTGGATAAAAAGCTTTGAAGCTATATAAACATGCAGGGACTAGTTCTTCAGAAGGAAGGATGGAGGCTATGCGGATAACATCATCAGCTCAGCTTCAGCCACGGAAATGCCTCTTTGAGTCCCTAAAGGATCAACTGGACTCTCCCCACTACTGTTCTGCTTGTCCATTTTCAGCAAAGAGGAAGAAGGAAGTCTCTGTTTCTCTTTCGAATCTAATTGAATCACTGAGTTTGGATTAGTTCTTGAGTACTGCTGCCTCTGCAGATGTATGTATTATAAATAAGGCTTTAAAATGATGGTTTAAAAAGTACAATAAGCACGTTGAATGACATCACTGGTGTTTTGGTTTGTTGTGAGTCAGAATTAGTATATTTTGATCGCTATACTTTTTCGTGATCTCTTTCTTCCCATTTTGCAGCTCTAGATGCAGTAGTTGGAATCAGGATTCTTCAATTATGATCTTTGTGAAAATATAGCAGCACAACTATCTTATTAAGAAAAATAAAAGAAAATGTTTAAAATACATACATGATCATTTGAATTTAGAACATAGTAATGTGGTATTTTGGTGTTTTGTTTGTATTATAGATTAGATAGAGTCTAATTATCAGTTATTAATTGATTAATAAGTCAGAAAATCTGCCCTGGGCTGCTTTAAAGACATACTGGTTATATCTATAATGATTTATATACATATAATAACCTATATAATAGGTGATACTCATTTGGCTTCCATACAACAGCTCTATTTCTCTTTGTTGGAGGTGACGTATAGAGGTATGCAAAGTATCTGCAGCCAACTCTATGCTCCATACATTCAGAGCTAGTGGTCATTTATTGCCTCACCAATGTTGCTGGCTGCATATAGTGCATTGCTCAAGGACGCAGGTGTGCTGTCAGTGCTGATTGCAGGAATCACAGCTGTAGATCTGAGAAAGTTGAAACAAATATGCGCTGTTGAAACTTTTGTTTAACCTTTGGGGAAATGTATATGCTCAACTGGCTGCTTCCTCAGATTAGAGGTATTACTGCCACTGTCCTTGTTCTTTGCATCACAAATATTGCAGTGAGGATAAGCTGCATTGCATTTTTGAAAAGTGGAGCCATACTCTCTACCACTCTGTTTAAGCAATGCTTGCTTTGTTTTTGGAAGCAGCCAACACATTTGTGTTGAGAATGGGAGACTCCCCCCACACTTCCAGTCCCTCTGTGTTCCAGTGATGCGTTTAGGAACCAAAACTTGCTATTGTGTAGTTTTACCTGAATAGATACTCAGAATTTGGTTGTTACCTATAAAAACACTGAACTTGGTACTAAAAACAGTTAGAACTTTTCAAATTTAACCATTTAAAACCTAGATTTACTTTAGTGACATAGGGGGTTTTAGAGTTCACCTTAAACGTCATATTTTTTATACTTCTCTTTCTGCAGATTCAAAACATTATTTTCTTCAAAAGTATTTTCAGTAAGTGATTTGTTTTCTTATCTCAAATCTACTTTTAAGTCATCACATAATAAGCAGACAAGGATGTAGGTGAAATGGAACATTTTTACTCCATGAGTTAAAATCTTCTGATCCCGGAAGGGCTGTATGATATGACTGAAAATGTATCATCATAAAAGCCTTTCATATCAGTTGATATTAATAACTGCTTTTTGTTTTGTTTTCACCATTTAAAATTAGAACAAGGGATGAAAGGCCAAAATTGAATTGCTACACTAACCCTATTTCAACATAGTCTTTAACAATTAAAAATAGATCAGCCCTACCACCGTTACCCCTCATGGCTAAGAGGCGAGCCCTCTGGGCCTGTGAGAGGTTAAATTAATTGATGTGCCTACATCCCCCAGAATGCTGTATGGTTCTGAGTCCAAATTCAGGGAAATTATAGAGAGTTTGGTGGACATATTTTCTTCAGTTATTGAGATTTCAGGTGTTTATTTCCTAGCCTTCGCTCCAGGCCATTCTGTTTAAGAGACACTGTATCTTGACTCATAAACAGCGATTTGAACCACAGATATTTTAAATCAAAGCAGCTACTAGCATTTTGCACAACCAGCGGGTGCAACCTAGACAGTTTGTGACAGGGCAACACAGAGACATACAACTATGCACATACACACTCAAGCCTTATGGCAATTTAAAGAAGCCAATTAACCGAACAGCCATGTTATTGGAGTAGTCAGAGATAACCCACGCATGCACAGGGAGAACATGCAAACTCTGTGCAGAAAGACCCCTGGCCGGGAATCAAACGCACAACTTTCTTGCTGCAAGGCAGCATTGCTACCCACTGTGCCAAGGTGCAGCCGAAACCAAAGCTGAAGCCACTGTGAAACCCAACATGTGGTACCGCTTTAGAATCCGGTGATCCCAAAGAAAGCAATCATCAACTTAATTGTAAGCCAACCAAACACCATTACCTAATAATCTATCATCAATTAGATTAAATCATTTTCCCTTCTTACCTTGTTTTAATCTTCTGGTTTTCTAAAACACATTCTATCGTGGCATATATAGACTAATTTTCTCCATAACACTCCACGGAAAAATAATATCCATTTGTATTTCCCATAAAATATGTTCAAGTGTTGTACTAATCAACCAAAGTTTCTTTTTTCCATGCAAAAATAAAAAATATAAGGATAAAAACACATATTCCATGTGTGTAATGAGGTATATCCACAATCTTAGATTATCTATGTTATGTAGGCTCATTCACTAATCAGTTTGCTCCAAAAAGTGCATATTTTTGTTCTCAGTATAGAGAAAATGTTAACATTACAGTTTGTATGCATATCACCAGAAGCTAAAACATCTCAGCTTTCAAATGAGATAAATCACAAACATGTAGGACTTATTATATTATTTACAGGTCAGTGTCATTTGGGTATGCAATGCATTTGTGCACAAGCTCTAAGAAGGTGGGAGCTGAGGGGTTTAAAGTGTTGAAGCTGTAAGTTGCATAATAACTCGATTCTGCAGATGAATTATTAAAGGACCCAATCTAATATGCTTTTGTCTATGCAAATAGTTAAGCTAAACTGAAATCCAGATGAAAAAGAGGAAAAACACAAGTGACAAGGTGGTTTCTGTAAAAGGTCATGCAGGATGTTGGTTTTTCTTAGTATATTGTGTAAATAGTTTTCTCTTGCCAGAACATACAGTATCTGAAGGTGAAAAAACCCGTTGGGACACTTCTAGGGGCAGCATATTTCCTAGTAATCTGTTTATTATGTGCAAGTACCAACAGTTCTTCATATGTTTGAAGCAATAATGGCGAATCTTCAGAGAAACGAACACAATTCTTATGTTTTTTTGGCCTTTTCTGTGGGGTTTGACTTATGCATGCATGTAGCCATAACTAGAGATATAGGTGCTTCGGGTAAAACAGCAAACTAAACAAACATGTCATTTCCCATTTTTAATAAGAAAAAGAATATTTAAGTAAAATCCACAAAATACATTGTTTCATTTAAGGTGGTTTTGTTTCTATTTCACTTTTTTCATCATAAAATAACTGCTTAACCTAAGCATTTCCTGTATTGGGATAAAAGATTTTAAAAGTGTTTGTTTGGCATGGTAATTTAACTGGTATGTAGGCGTTCAAGCCCTAACCCAGACCCAAGTTACAGTGTTAAACAGCAAGCTAAAGTTTGTTCAAATATATAGGCTTGCTCAAATATTTTTGGCCTAAGAGCAACAATGATTAACCTCAGTAAAATGTTAAACATTTAAATGAAATGTCAAACTTTGCAGGGAAGTAGTAGCCTAATGGTTCTGAGTTCAAGCCCCACTCCCACGGACTGCCACTCTTGGTCTCTGAGCAAGACCCTTAAACCCACACTGCTTCCCAGGCGCCACACAGTGGCAACCCAGTGTTCCCAAAAGGGATGGGTTAAAATGTAGAGGTGAATTTCTGCAGCGTGAGATCAATATATTATTATTATTATTGAGTGCTGTAGTTGTCATAAAAAAAGACATGAGTCAAATAGATGTCATAAGTCCCTGAAAGGGATCATTATGGCAAATAAATAATTACATCTTTGGGATGCTTTGAAAGTATGTTTTTTTCCAAATTTAATCAAAGACAACACCACCCTGCATAAGGAAATTGCAAACACAGCTGTTTACAACTTTATCAAAGCTTCTTTAAGCTGTTCGAGAATGACAGTAATTTATTTCCTGGAGTTTTACCATAGTCTGTTGATAGTGATGATATTTATTAGCTAAATCATGGGATGTCTGTAGACACACTGCCTGGCCCAAAAAAAATTTGCCACCTGGATTCAACTAAGCAAATAGGTACGAGCCTCATATTGGATAATTACTGCATGGGCGATTATCTTTCAGCTTGCAACAAGTTATTTAACCCCAACTGGTGCAATGACTTGCTTCTCATTTCCTAAACAAGCGTGTTTTGACCCTTTGACCCTTCTCAAACAACTGTTTGAGATTTGCAAACCTTTGCCAGCGGGAGCTGCTAATCATGTACCATGTTTTCCATGGGAATCCGTTGTAGGTCTACCTGATCTGTAAAAGAAGCACGATCTGTACCATCGGCTCCTTTGTGCATGCGCAAGCAGATATTCATCCAGATCGTCATAATGTAATTGTGGTACTAAAGGTATTTATTTCTATCCTTAAACCACTAAAGAAGTCCAATCTTTAAAACATTTTTAATGACCTTTCTGAGATACTTTGATGCTTTACATTTTCTCCATTAAACAGCTTCTCTGAATTAATTGGATATGGTTAGAGTTTTCTGAAAAATATGGTTAAACAATGTTTATCTTTTTTGTTTTTGTTTTGTTGTTTCTTTCTTTAGATCATGCACTATATACCATAATGTTGACACGACAGAGGAAAGAAAAACTCAAAAAGACTAGATTTATTTTTCAATCCAAAGCCGAAAGGAGTAGCATTGGCTCCCCTTTCTGGTACTGATCGGGCAAAGAAGAGTTATAAAACAGAAAGGATTTTAAGGCATTTTTTTTTATTCAAGAAATACATTATTAACCTTTAACACATTATAGTTTAGCAAACTTACAATTTTTAAGGGGGGGAACACATAATTTAGGTTGTTTTTACAAGGTAAAACCGAGGATGCATATACAGTATCTGGTGGTACATGCGCAAATGAGCTGAGTGGGCGGATCATGCTACCAGTACGGATCGGGTAGTGACAGCAGGTTCCAGATCGGCTCGGGTGGTCAGATCTGCTCGGGGCCCTGCCCCTTCTTATAACGTCATCTTATGGCAATGCCGCTCCGACAAACTGTATTGCACCCATTTCTTATAAATTAGATCTCTTTTGGAGTCTTAAAATATTACCTGTATTTGCTGTTATTTTACATACTTGCGTAGAGATTTTAGACAAAGAAAACAGTTATTCTACTTGTAGAAGATGAACGGTTGTTCACACACAACACAAACACAAAGTTATAAGTGTCAGGTTTGGTTGAGGTTTCAAATGGACCAAAATGAATAACAAAAGAGTAACAGAAGCAAAATTCCACAAAATCCAAAAATACTGAAAACCAGAAATACTGACAACAAGAGGGCAAAGAAATGACAACAAACCAGCAGTAACTGAGCAGGAAGTGTATATACGGGAGAACAGGAACAAAGACCAGGCTAATCGGCAGATCGGGAGCAGGTGTGGACAGAGGAGTCTAGAAGAGAGCTAGAAAAAAGAAGACTAGCACAAGAGAACTCAAATACAATCAAATATAACTAGAACCACAAAATGGAAGTGAAATCAATGAAAACTCAAAGATAAAACTTAAACAGAACCAAAAGCATGACAATAAGTGGTGAGCTTAATATGGCTAACTGAGTGAGCTAAAATAGCCTAACCTGTTAGCTATTGAGAACAGCTCTACCCAGCTCTCTCCCTTTATACCACGGTCTTGCAATTACTTTTTTCACCATAAAAAGATTTTTTCAGCTTTGTTATCAATCAGGTAAAACTTCATCAGTCGTTATACCCGTTAACACTACAGATTCTCCCAACTCGGCTCACGGATGCTGCATTATGTTATTATCATTGTCTAGGTAACCACAATGTTTTAGGTCCCGTGGCCTAAGTCCCGTGGCTGGACATTCAGCCAATCATAAAGCTTAACGTCTCAACGTGGCATGCACAGGGCCAGAGCAGATCTTGTAGCTACACTTTCCGTGTAATTTCATTTTTCGTAGGTACTGCATGCTGAGGGGTGTGAAAGCCAAAAATGACTTAATTTGGCTGTGTAGATCTCGCAGGTGTGTCAAGCATAACTCAGGCTTTAGTCATATCGCCAGACTTTGAAACCAGATACTAGATGTTAAGCATTAAACATTGTTTTGCAGTCGTGCTTATAAATAACCGGTTTAACAACCAGCATTGTGACGGGTCAAATGGAATATTATCTGGTGAAATCCCAGAGCTTTTTTGTCAGCATGCCATTTAAATTTCACGACCAACAGCATCCAGCTGCGGTCATCTCAGTGTTACTGTGATGGAAAAAAAATATGCTGTAACATATGCTTGTTAGGCTCTTGGGAGAAAGTTCTATAGAACATATGTTCTGATGAAGAATAGTTTTTGCTTAATCTGGTTAACTTCTTCATTGTAAGCTGCAATATTCTAGCAGTTTAATAACAGCTGAAAGTAGAATCCTTATGTGTAACTTAGCAAAGCATTGTAAAAAGATGGGCAACTACTGTTTATTTCACCTTTTAAAAACTAGAATGATAAGGTTTACAAGTAGGAAAATTAATTCCGGCTTCCTGTGTCCATGCATTTAATGTGTAAATCATTACATGACAGTCAGATAAGTAGCAGGTTTGACTTTGGTTAAAATTATAGATACATCTTACATTTGTAGTAATAGCAACTTTTAGGTGAGCCTTAGCAGTTCCTAGCAGGAAATAGTAATTATCTTAATTCCCATTAAGGGTTGGTGTTATCAAATGGTCTGGAGGATGCGATAATGGGCATCATAGTCCAAGGACCTGAACCCTATGATAATCTTCTATGGAATTTGAGAAAAGACATTGGCAGCATGCATAATGATGAATATTGGTGGCGCTAGAGGTTAAGATTCCTCAGTAACACTCTCAGCAGCCGGTGTGGATATCAATCACATTTGCAAAGGTCATGAAACCAAAAATACTCTCTACTCACCACTTCTAGTCAGATGCTAGTTGTCAAGTATTTTTGTAAATTTAAGACTGAATTCATCACTTAATGTGTTGTATTTGAAGATTAATTTTAAACCAGTTGTGTTTGTCTAGTTAAATTGACCTGACAACATGCTAGGTCATATCACTGCCTGTTGACCAAACTTGAATTTTAGGTTTTGATCATGTGAATATTTAATTATTTTCTTGGGGGGCAAAGCAAAAAATAAAATTTAACCGAGTTAGAAAATTCTTAACATGAGTAGTTACCTCATACTTAAGACACTACTTGGTGTGTAATCATTAGTTCATTGTACTAGCTTTTCAAATCACAATTGTATGTGTGATTATAAAAAAGCTGATGTAATTTCGTTCAGATGCTTATGACTAGGGATGGGCGATATGGGCTAAAAAATTTATCACGATAATTTCTAGGTTTTACCACGATAACGATAAGTGACGATAAAAAACAAAACAAAAACACAATATCGGCCTAATGTATGAAACCAATCAAACAAGCCTGAAATATGAGAACTAATTTCACATTTATTTAAATGCTACACAGCAAATATAACTTGGCTTATAAAAGTTGCAAAGTAGTGCAACTGTAAATACAACCTGATAAATTGAGAAACAGAACTTAAAAGTATTTTACTGAAAACTAAAACTAATCAGTAATCACCTCCTAAGATAAATAGATGTGTAAATTACCAGTTGCTGGAACATGCCATATATTGGATAAATAAATACCAGTGCAAGTTCTAACATACTTTAGACTCACTTCACTAAAAAGGGCGACAGTGGCGTTGGATGGAGGAGTTTGCCCTGTAATCGAAGGGTTGACGGTTCAAGCCCCGACTCCGGCTTTCATTGTCGTTGTGTCCTTGGGCAAGACACTTCACCTGCATTGTCTACTGATGGTGGTCAGAGGGCCCGGTGGCGCCAGTGTACGGCAGCCTCGCTTCTGTCAGTGACCACAATGTAGCTTGCCACCATCAGTGTGTGAGTGTGTGTGTGAATGGGTGAATGAATGTAGTGTAAAGCGCTTTGGTCAAGTCTCCTAACTTGAATAAAGGCGCTATATAAGTACATGCCATTTACCATTACCAAAAATAAAATTCAAATGTTATATCAACCTGTAACAACATTTTTTGCTGTTGGGCTACAAAAATGTGCAAATGGCATGATAAATAAAGGGGAAAAAAAACGAAAAATCTAAATACTAAAATAGAAATAAATAATTTCAATAAATTCCAACAAACATGTAAAACCTGAAATACTTCTTTGTGCAAGAATGTACAAATAAGACTAGCAGGATCATCAGCATGCTAAACAATGAAATAAAAATAAATAATATCAAAAAATTTAAAAAGAATATAAAAACTGAAATACCTCTCTGTGCAACCCTCCTTCTCCACAGATTGAAGCGGCAAAATATCTTTAGCCAGGCAAAACACAACGGCCTCTGTTAACTCTTTCCATCGCTTGCTTTGGCTGTCATATGGTGTGGAATAAGCAAACGCGTCGGCAAGTTTTATTTGAGTGGCAGTCGGTTTCTTAACAGAGGTTTTCGAAGTCGAGGCTTCTGCTGCATCGCAGCACATCTTCTGACTAGCATCATATTCCGGTTTGTGTTTTAGGTGGTGAAATAAATTGGTAGTGTTGCTGTCCTTTGTCGTCACAGGTTGTCTGCCAACTTTGCATATTACGACTTTCTCCATATCAGACTTTTTAAATCCAAACCAGTTCCAGATAATGGAGCTGGAGCCTCTTTTAGGAACCAGGTCTTGGGGCACGTCTCCTCCACCTTCCGCCATGCTTGTTGTTTGCACATGGCTCGCACGTGAGTTGGGCTGCAGGTGTGTCACGCGCAGTATACGTCACAGGCGGGAGTTTATCATTTTTATCGCGAGATGACAAATTGTTACCCTGAGGAATTTCTTTGACGATATATCGCACACGATAACATATCGCCCATCCCTACTTATGACACACAACCACATAACCGAACCGTAGTCTGAGTTCTGCTGATCACTTCACTTAGTTGTCATTGTGGTTGTTAGATCAAAAGGAGAAGAAGTGGATCGGCTGAAGGAAGTAACTGACTCAATGTTCAGAGGCTGCTGTTAAATGTTAAATTTTGCAATGTCTGGTTTTTCATAATGAAGTCTTTTTTTTATTCTTTAAAAGACACTAGCTCTAAGCTTATGTACTTATTTTATAAGAAATGTTTTTCTTAAAGATTTCTCATGAGTTGGACATCATCACATTATGACGTCTCTTCATTGTTAATCCCTTATCTGGAAAACCAATCTCCTGTCTTCTGTTTCTTAAAACCTGGCAGAGTTTGCTAATGCAACCAGTCAGGCCAGTATAACAGCATTACTTCATCAATTTTGACAACTCAACCATATAGTTGGTATTGTATTGGAGACCAATAATTTATTTGTCACAATAGGCTGGCTCAAGAACAGTAGAATAGGAACCAGTTATGCTGCAAAGGTGGTCAATTTCTGATACCGTATGAGGGACCAAGACGGTCAAGCATGAGAACACAGTTGTGATTACAAAGAACAATGGGCTCTATTTCCCCAAAGTAACAAAAATCCAAACAATAATTACAGTGCCCTAAAAAGAGGTCAAATGAAGAGACTAACTTAATACAAAAAATACCAAGGTTAAGCAGGGCAAAACCTCAAACTAACTGCACAAGCAAACAAAGGGGACTTAAATACTGGACTTAAATACTGGCTGATCAGATCAAACCAGACATACAAGCTGTGGGAAAGGTAGGGAGAACATCTACAGAAATTTAACGCAAATAACTAAACAGTTAGTTTAAAGAATAAACTTAAATTACTAATTGCTAGGGTTGCAACTAACAATTATTTTGCAAATCAATTAATCTTTTATTATTTCTTCGATTAATCAATTAATGATCGATGGCCAAAATTTCCTTAAAGAGGATTTTTAAAGAAGTTAAACCAGGTGAAACTAAAACTTTTCCACTTAAAGACTTTTTTATCTTAAATGCAAAATGTTGATATATTTTCCTACAATTTTGGGATAATTGCTGCTCTAAGTTATTCTCAGCAGTTTGCTCATATTTACTTCCTAATACTTATTTTCACGGTTGTTAGCCCGCAATGTTGGGTATGGTTCATTACATCGTCTTCTTATCTATAAGACACAAGTGTCTGCATATTTTTATGACGCAATTTGTGCCAGATATAGTCCCCGAAATCTCACTTCTGGTCAGCGATATTACATGTCATAATTTTCTGCTGTTATTCGTTAAGACCACGTGGGCTGTTGGGCTTTATAGCCAATAAAACAAGGTTTCGAACGAGCCAAGATGTGCCTAGTTTATTTAAATCGGTAATGCATTACAGGCTTGTCTTAGAGAGACACAGACAGCTGCGGCTGTTATGTTAATATAGGTGTAAAAATTCTAAATTTTGTTATGTACACTGATTCTAAAAAAAAGTGGAAAATACTTGCTTCATAAATGTTTTGTGGCCATGAAAATGCTTCAGTGTTATTCTATGGGTCAAATAGTAAAGCAAGGCATAGTCAAAGCATTTGGCACAATTTGGCACATTTGGAGAGGTTTGGAGATGTTGGTGACATCAAAAGTTCAAAACCCCACAGCTCTGGAACTGTTGTAGCTAGAGGTCTGAAATTTTCTACATTTGTGGTTGACATGATGTAGAAAAAATGTAATACAATGAGATCTGCTTTTTCTCAACCATGTCTTTATTACTGCTGTTTAAAAAAGTCCTATCATTTTCGAGAACAAAAAAAACTTGTTTGAGTCATGTTTGAACTGATGCAGCTTGGTGTGTGTTCTACTCATCCAATTTAAATTTATAGCTTTCATATAATGCATTGCACATGTAATTTGGGATTACAGTTCCTAAGTTATTTGCTATTCCATTTGGGTATGCAAAACAGGCGATAATTTCCCAAAATGAGGACGCTAAGTTAAAGTATATTCGTTGGTTGTGCTGTTTTTTTTTACATCTCTCTTTGCAGGTGATGAAGCAGATTGAAGATGTTTATCGTTGTCTCCCTTTTATCTCCTCATTCTTTCATCTCTTCGTCTTTTTCCTGTTTTCCTTTCCTGTTCTACTTACATTGCAGTGTCCATATTATCTGTAATACTCCTTGCATAATCAAAATAAAGCAATTTATATGCCTAAATCAAGCAGAACACTATGGCGATAGCCGTGCTGCTCCCCTTGTGAAAGCAAAATCTGCTAGGCTCTTTTTGGCATCAAGACAATTATTCTTATTGCCACATTGCCAGACAGGACTGTAAAAAAAATAAAAAAAAATAAAAGTTAAAAAGAAAAATAAAGTAGAGTTTTTGCAAAATTAAACAAGGTGAAACTAAAACTTTTCCTCTTGAAAAGGTCTGGGTAGAGCATATTGACAGAGGAAAAAGATTTTTATCTTAACTGCAAATGTTGATGTTTACATTTTCTTTTTTTAACAATTTTGGTATAACTGCTGCTCAAGGTGGGTTGCTCTGTCAGCTAAAGGTATGTTTTAGAGACTATACTCCAGTTAACAATTTACCGATTCCTAAAATAATTGACAATTATTTAAATAATCGATTAATCATGATTAATCTGATTAATTGTTTCAGCCCTACAACTAACACAGTGTGGCTCTCTCTCTCCGTCAGTAAAAGCACCGGGTCTATTTAGTAGACATGTCTCAAGCTCATCTGTTGTCTCCATCTTTCTCCCAGGTCCATCCTGTATTCTCCACATTTAAATAGGCCTGAAACATTAACTTGTTTAGACAAAGAACAGAATAACTACTGATAAAACATTTATTCTTAAACAGAATTATACATATAGCAGATATAGATAGATCAAAATTTGGAAAAAAACAAGCATTACAAAAAATTTTGTTTCATTGGGTTATTTAATTAGAAATAAATTAGAGAGGGGGAGCAAACTGATCTGGAAAAAAAGTATGATGCACATTAAGAGTTAAGTTCTGAATGGCTTTTAAAAGATGCTTCTTTTACGTAATACGGATGTTTAAACTGTAACAAAACATTTGCAACTAACGTCTCCATCGCTTCAGCTTGGTAATAAACACAACTGCCTTTTCCACAGCAGGCACTGTGCCTGGCATAACAGACATGGGACAGGCTTGTCAGATAGCGTTAGTTTATGTCAGGTTTACTGCTGTCACATAGTTATGATTATGAAAACTAAGCAAATATGTATTTTACTGAATGTTAACTCTTGATTGTCAGCCATGCAGTTCTTCTGCTTCGTCTTCTTACACATTCTTCTTCTCCCTCATCTGTGATGGCCAATCGCAGAGGACAGAGACTGAACTTAATCACGCGGGGTGGAAGCATAGGCTGACCATAGATATATGATATAGTGTCAACAAGATCCACACACTGGACTTGCCCAAAAGTATTTCTGCGAGTGAGTGCAGCAGTGCAAACTGCAAGCAACAGGTAAACCATGCACAAGAGCAAAGAAGTTCTACACGTACAAGTAGATGTGTTCTGAAGTTCTTCATGGGCAGTAGGGGTTCTATGTGGCGAGTAGAAGAGTTCTTGAACTCTCGGGAGGATTTACGTTTTGTTTCTGCGTGGGTTCTGTTTATATCTGCGATAATTATGGCAGGGCTTAAGCATTAAATTATTTAGTGGTGCAGAATTACAATTATTGCTAGGGGGTTAAAATCAGGGCATATCAAATATAGATATGTATTTGTAAAATAACAGCCGTTTGCTACCATTTTGTTAACCCTTGAAATCCTTACAAACTAGATCAAAGTTGCTCCTTATAAATAGGGATGCACGATATTGGGATCTTGGCTGATATCCGATATGCCGATATTTTAAAACTCATGTAGCCGATAACCGATATCGATACCGATGTTAAAGCTGGACAAAAATAAGTAGTCATTGAAAATAGCAGTTTTGTTATCCATTTCTGACACTTTGAAAAATAATATACTAAAATTTATTTTCATATGCTGATATCAAATTGATTTTTAAAAAGTGCGGTATCGATCTATTTTACTTTCAAAATCTCGTGAAATTTCATCATTCTGTTACAAACTCTCGTGATATTTTGCAAATTCTTGTGAGATTTTGTTAGTAAAATAGATCGATACCGCGTCAATATATCAACATATAAATATATGGCAAAATTTCGTGAATTTTCGGGGGATTTCGTAGCATAACGATGACATATCGCAATATTTCATTAGTAAAAGAGATTGATATGGTGTTTTTAAATGGCAATATATCAGCATATGAAGATTTTGTGATATTTTAATGTATCAATATTTTTTCCCTCGTCTTTAGAAGTTTTTAAGTCTGTAAAAAAATAAGTTTTTGAGGAAGAAGAAGAAGTAGAATTTTTTTTTTTTTTTAGACTTTAGAAACTCAGAAGCTGATCAAATATCGGGTTAAATATCGGTGGGGTGGCCGATGTCCGATATTCAGTTTTAAGGCCGATACAGGCCGATACCGATAGGGGGCCGATTATATCGTGCATCCCTACTTATACATGCTTCTGACACATGAACCCCACTCTCCACAACCAGGAACCAACAGAATGAGCAATACTTCTAACTAAATGACACAGCAATTTACATGATTTTAAGTCCTTATTCATCTCCTCTGATTCAAAACTTGTGGAGTTTCTTAGTGCTGTGTGCATGCCAGATGCAATAAATAAAGTGTTATGAGAACTTTTGCACTTTTTTTCTTTCCCTCTATTCTGAAATCCCCCAAACCTCGGAACAAGTCTTCAGAGTTACCATATTACAACATAGAACGGTTTCCCAAACATGTTCAAAGCCCATGAACATGTGCAAAGCAGATAAAGTATGCACTCCATTGACATGCTGAAAGCAACAGATTGGCACAGCACAGACTACTTTTCCACTGGAATTAGATCGATGCTCTCTATATGTCAGTTTGGGATAAACAAGAGTTGAAAGTATGTTTTAAATCTACCAAAGGTTGCGATTTCATTTATTAGCGGAAACAGCTGTCTTACAGACCTGACCTTTACTTACTGACCCTAAAACTGTTTTGCCACCCTTTGCTGTAAAGAGCTGCCATCAACCGTTTGGGAAAGCACCAACAAGTTTGAAGGTTGCGAAAGATTCACACCTTTACAAAATGTTTCACTTTTGTCAGTCCACATAATATTTTCCCTAAACTTTTGACTCATAGTCTCTGCCCAGAATTATGGGCTTTATTGCTGTTATGTGTCATTTCCAACACCATCCACATCCAGTCCAGACAGTAAGCTTATTTTAAAATTGTTATTATTTCTAAATGACCATTATGTTGAAAATTGTGTACATTTATTTTATGCTTGTATGGGATGTCAAGGCCGATGCTGACTCTGACCCCTCTGTTGTTAGGTTTAGTAAAAGCTTCAGACAAAAGTTGAACAAGTAAATATCTTACTAAACATTTTTATTCGCTGATTAAATGATGGCGGAATGTAGGTTAACACTGGTCTGCTGCTACGATAGCGATGTAAATCCCTGTAAACATTAAGACAAGAGGTTAACACTCTTAAGGCAAGGGGGGCATTTATTAAAAGTTTCTGATCAAGCATGGTTTGTCTGATATAATAATGCTCAAGAAGCTTTGCTTTTTCAAACTTTTTAATAGATAGGAAAATGCAACTAGGTTGAAATGGCCAGTCAGAGCTATTTGGCTTTTCTTTCCTAATAGGCTAATTTTTTGTTCTGGCTGCGTGTTTAGGCTAGGGCTGCAACTAACGATTATTTTAAAAATCGATGAATCGGCCGATTATTTTTTCGATTAATCGATGAATCGGACAAAAAATATTTTTTTATATTAACCTCTTTATTCCAAAATAAACATTTTAGACAGAACAAACAAGCACACAAGTACAGGTTGCTCATTAACTGTCCTGGTGCAATATGAAAAATAAATGTTTGTGTTAAAACTACGCAAACTTACATGAGAAATGTAGCTGTGCATCCACAAAATATAGGCTACTTTGTTTCATAAAGCGCAAAAAAAAGACAGGCATTTTTGTTTTTAAAAGCCCCTAAGGGGTTCAAACAATAGGTCCCCCCATTTCAACAAATGAGGTTTTTTTAGACTAGAAGAGTTCTACTTTTTAAGACAGGAAAGTATAGAAGTTAAAGTTGCTATTTGAGAAAATACTGAACCATAGAGATAAAAATAGCCCTGTGATTCAAATTATAAATTGTATTTGGAATAAAAATGAGAGAACTAGGGGTGTTAAAAAAACACATCCTCCAAAGACAGATATTTACATGGGAATGTGGCATATAATTAATTGACATATTACTGATCTTGCTGGATTATATTCTGCTCTACTTCCATAAATTGCAGGATCTTATTTTCTTTATCTTTGCCAGAAGATTTAAACTTTAAAAGCCTTGCCCTCATAATTTGCTAGTTAATTTATTTATAAAGAAAATATAAACGCTGCTTAAGCTAATTCAAATGAAATTAAAAGTAAAATAAGTAGCCAACCTTATCACTGTCTGTATCCTACTAACAAGGTAAGGAAAGCATCAGATGAGCTACCTGAGAAACTAACGTTACGTTTCCCCACTTTAAAACCAAACAAACATGGTCGCTCACCCTGCTGATCAGCTCTCTTCACTGCCATCAAAGGCTCCAACGTGTTTTCTTTTCAGGTGCTGCATCATAACAGTGGTGCTTCTGTGTTATGTTAATTTGTTTATACAAAAGTTGCATGTTACGACTTTTTTCCCTTTACAAAGCGCAGGCTATTTTAATTATTGTGAATAATTTGCGCCGTCAATCCCGGCGCATGCGCGCTTCATTTGAAGTCTGGACGCTGAGGGTAAACATCCTGCTGCTCTGACTGCAGCGCTGAGAGGGACTCCTGCCGGAGCGTGAGAACTAGGTTGGGATGGGGGAGGCGCCCCACGGCAGCACCTGCTGACGGCGGCGGATGACGCATTAATCGCGCGACACAACTAATCGATGATGAAATTCGTTGCCAACGCTTTTAAAAGTCGATTTTTATCGATTTTATCGATTCGTTGTTGCAGCCCTAGTTTAGGCTCTGCTTTGTAAAACACCAGCCAGTTACTTGTAAAGGCTAGTTTTGGTTCCCCAAAAACGTCACAATCACATATGAGTGAAGCCTTTCTTGCTCTAAGTTCTTGTGGTTCAGTATTCCAAATGATTGTGATTATGTTTGCAGCAGTGGTGATTTCTCATTGAATACTAGATAGTCTAAACCACCCCTGTAAATTTTGTTTTTTCCCCCTCTGCTCTGGAGCAGCAGGACACTGTTTTTCAAGTCTCTATGAGAATCCCTATTGAGGTTTGAGTCTCCATAACACCGCTCTTACGGGGTCTAAGGAACAGAGGCGCTTGTGAAGCTGGCCGATCGATGCTGATTGGCAAACATACTTAAGAATTTTTGACTGAAAGTGGCCCAATAGGAAGGAGGTTTTCCCCATGAGTCAAGATGGAAAAGTAATCATTCAGTCAGAACAGTCCTCTGGTGCTGAACTCTGCCATGATTTTCTGGATTTTATTATTCCTGAGTTCTTCACCGCAGCTATTTTCAACCATTGTATTGTTTTTGTTTTTGTTTTGTTTTTAACATTTGTTAATGTAATAGCTGACATTTGGATTTAGCTAACACCATTGAGTCTCCTGCTGGTTTGCAGATACTTTCTAAGCTGGCTATTTTGATGCGTTGTAATAGTTTCTTTTACAGTTGTCCAATTCAACCCATGAGAAACTGAAAGGTATTCTTCTAGACCTCTGTGGTTATAACCAAGTTTTCCATTTTATTCTTGTAACAGTTAAAGTTACGCATCTTCTCAATTACACTGTCTCTGTCTCATTCAAATATTAAAACTGAGAAAGTGTCTTATTGCCAAGTGGCAGAATTTGTTTCTGTAAAAAGGTCCCACCCCCAAAAAAGACAGTTATTTACATATCTGTCAATTAAATACACAAAATACTAAATTTGTTTTCTATTTGATACTTATGCTTTGTTTAATGACATTCTGATGTTAAAACACTGTTTGTACTCATTTCTGTGTCCTAGAGCAGCTTAACCATGGCCCAGTGGATGGACATGACTGTTCTGCTTACTCGCTTGGATGAGGCTACAGTCAACAGCCTCTACCACCCAGATGTCTTCCCACTTGAAGTTAGACATTATCTTGCTAACTGGATTGAAGAGCAGAGATGGTAAGACACTGATGCATGCATGTATAACATTAGTAAATAAAAGGCATCATGAAGAATGAACACAAATCTAGATAGGTCAGAAATGTGTTTTTTTTTAAATCATGGTTTGTGCCACACCTGCATAAAAGTTCTGGACCAATGGTTGGGAAAATCCTACTCTATTTAGGTGTGCATTCATACCTGTCACATTTGGTCCACTTAAAATGGAGTTGTTGTGAATCAGTATTGTTTTTGTCAACGATGAGGATCTTGAAATCATTTCGTCATCTTTTTTTAATGATGATAACGAAAACTGACGGACTAAACATGGATCTTTGATGACTAGTCATGGGTTTGAGTTTTCGTCAATGAGAAGAGACTAGACTAAATAAAAATTAGCCGGTCTTCGGTCAGACATCATGTTGCTGTAATCTGCCAAGCAGTATCAGCTGTGCTGCTGCATCTAGTTTGATCCTGCCACCCATCTGGCATGCAGCAATGCTCATTCTGCCTGATAGTTTTAGTCGGCTAAAACCGACTAAAACTATCACATATCGTACTAAAATGCGACTTAGACTAATAATAGTCTTAGTTTATTATTAAGACTAAGACTAAATATAAGATGGCTATCAAAAACAACACTGGTGTGAATACGGTCAAGGGAATCCTACTCCAGATCAAACAAGTTTACAGATGTCCCTTTTTTAAGGGGAAAGACAAGACATAGACAAAAGTCTATTATTGTGTAACCTAACTCAATTTAACACCACAACCGCTCCCAAGACAACCTGTGAAAAAGGCTGGTAAAGTGTTTAGTGCCAAGAGACTCTAAAGGTAAAGACTAAGTGTTGGAATAAGCAGTAGAGGTTGAGCTGGTTTAGAGGAGGTGTGGTCAGAAAGTGCTTTCTAGCATGGAGAGTGAGCAGGGTGCCGCTGGACATTATGTCAGGGTTAGATCTTGAAGTGAAGGATCCCCCCATCACTGAAGGTTGAGGCAGGCTTGGTGGAGCCCAAGACTTAAATCAGAGTGATATCAATATCTGATATCGCTCTGATTTAAGCCAAAAACACTAATATTGGCCAGCATCTATAAACTCTGACTTTTTCATACTGATAAAAACACTCTGCTTTTGTTAAAAGTTTCTGCAACTAATTGGTTAATTTTACATCAGTCCATTGTTTTCATGCCTTTTGTTGTTGATGTTATTTTCTTCTTTTCGTAGTATTACTTCATCAAGCGTATTCTAAGCTTCTACACTAAAATAATCTAAAAAAAAGCTGGAACGATCATTCAAATATTGTATCCAGTCAGTATCAGTCAATTTATCAGTATTATATCGGATTTGAAAAAGTTGTATCAGGGAACCAATACTTATTAGTTTCAGTGGTTTGCTTTAAGATGCTGACTCGGCGTTCCCTAAAATTTATTACCTTTTCCATATAGGGGACCCCAAAGTGCTTCAAACAAAACGATTATGTATCTTCCCTAAGGACAAAATGACTAAGATGAATTAACTTGTGACCATCTCATTGCAGGACAAATTCCTCTATCCTACACCAACGTCTACCGTACTTTGCTCACATCAAAACCCTGTAAAGGAAATTTGGTAGCGAGCAGCTGGCCTTGAGCAGACTACTTACATTAGATTTAGTAAAAGAAATACCTCAGCACCTCGAGGCATGCTTTAAGCCACACCTCCAGCTATCACTGAAACCATGAATATGCGACAGGATTCATGCAGAATAGAGTCTGAGCATAGTAAAGCTGCGCAGGACTACAATTATCAGTAAAAAATGGGTATTAGATTATGAAAAATTGATAACACTTGAGCAAAAGTTCACCAAGACAACTATCCTAAACATGCAGTAAGGTTTATTGATTTATTAGGATAGCTTAGACTAGGGCTGCAACAACGAATCGATAAAATCGATAAAAATGTACTTTTAAAAGCATTGGCAACGAATTTCATCATCGATTAGTTGTGTCGCGCGATTAATGCGTCACATCCACTTGACTGAAACGGGGGAAGAAAAAAAAATACGGCAGAGCGAGTCAGCGCCGCAGGTGCAGTGTTGCCAACTCAGCGACTTTTCAGACCCCTCCAGCGACTATTTTTCAAAAAAGCGACTAGCGACAAATCTGGCGACTTTCTACGGTGTCACTGGCGGCTTTTGGAGACTCTTACGTGAAAGCATGTATAGTTCCTACTCTGCCGTGTGACGCCTCCCCCATCCCAACCCCGTTCTCCCGCTCTCGCAGGAGTCCCTCTCAGCGCTTCAGTCAGAGCTGCAGGATGTTTACCCTCAGCGTCCAGACTGCAAATGAAGCGCACATGCGCCAGGATTGACGGCGCAAATTGATCACAATAATTAAAATAGCCTGCGCTTTGTAAAGTGAAAAAAGTGATAACATGCAACTTTTGTCAAAACAAATTAACATGGCACGGAACCACCATGTTTGTTTCGTTTTAAAGTGGGGAAACGTAACGTTAGTTTCTCAGGTAGCCCATCTGATGCTTTCCTTACCTTGTTAGTAGGTTACAGACAGTGATATGGTTGGCTACTTATTTTACTTTTAATTTCATTTGAATTAGCTTAAGCAGCGTTTATATTTTCTTTATAAATAAAATAACTAGCAAATTATGAGGGCAATGAAGGCAATGAAGGCTTTTAAAGTTTAAATCTTCTGGCAAAGATAAAGTAAAGAAGATCCTGCAATTTATGGAAGTAAAGCAGAATAAATCCAGCAAGATCAGTAATATGTCAATTAATTATATGTCACATTCCCATGTAAATATCTGTCTTTGGAGGATGTGTTTTTTTAGCACCCCTAGTTCTCTCATTTTTATTCCAAATACAATTTATGATTTGAATCACAGGGCTATTTCTATCTCTATGGTTAATTATATTCTCAAGTAGCAACTTTAACTGCTATACTTTCCTGTCTTAAAAGGTAGAACTCTTCTAGTCTAAAAAAAACCTCATTTGTTGAAATGGGGGGACCTATTGTTTGAAACCCTTAGGGGCTTTTAAAAGCAAAAATGTCTTTTTTTGCACTTTATGAAACAAAGTACCCTATATTTTGTGGATGTACAGCTACATTTCTCATGTAAGTTTGCGTAGTTTTAACACAAACATTTATTTTTCATATTGCACCAGTACAGTTAATGAGCAACCTGTACTTGTTTGTTCTGTCTAAAATGTTTATTTTGGAATAAAGAGGTTAATATAAAAAATATTTTTTGTCCGATTCATCGATTAATCGAAAAAATAATCGGCCGATTCATCGATTTTTAAAATAATCGTTAGTTGCAGCCCTAGCTTAGACCTTAATCTAAATATAGATTTTCAGCAGGACTTGGACATTTCTGATCACAGATCCTATCAATCTAACCTCCCTTAGCTTAAAATAGTTTGCAAATTAGAATTGGCTAAAAACAGTGGCCAAATGTTTTAAATATTTATAGGCATTCCTTCAAAAGTTTATAAACTCTGACTTTAGCTATGCTACAGCTATGGTTTACTAAAGGGTCCATTTACAAACAGAATTTATAAAAGATAAAATATTCTTCTATTATTATTTTCACTTGGGAGTTATGCA